>NC_087442.1:48691624-49940155 GCF_036321535.1 Camelus dromedarius | reverse complement strand
ATAGGTGGGGATAATACTACGTATATCATAGGGTGGTTAAGAAGGTTCAGTGTGAAAACATATGCCTAAAATAGTGTTTACTACATAATAGACTTTTGATACTCAAAGTCTGGCCTTTGGATCAGCAGCAACAGCATAGCATCAGGGAGATGTTGGAAATGCAGAGTCTCCAGCTCCTCCTAGACCTTCTCAGTCTGCATTGGAGAAAGAGGGAGAGATTTCTTCTTTCCAATATGACAAGCACTCATAGTAGGCGAGTATTAAACGTTTGTTACCAGTGGTTGTCATGATTGTTGGGTGCTTTACTGTTCTAGGCTGATAACCTTAAAAACACCTGATGGTTGAAACAAAATTATTTTATAATATTTATTTTTGGTACTTTCTCTGTACTATTCTTTACTAGTAAGAGTAGTTTCTGTTGCTGGTGAAGATTAGTTTGGGGTTCAGCAAAACTTTCAGCATTGCCGCTCAGATCTTAAAATAGCTTTAAGTTATCTCCTTTTTATGTTTATGTGTTTAAACAAACTCTAAAGCCAAAGAAGCAGTTTAAAAATAGACACAACGTATTTACAAATAAAAGCTCATCTGGCAACCAATAAAACAGGAACTTGTGAATGTTTTAAACAAATTGCCAGCCAGATTTTAAAAAATCAGATCAAATAAAATATTTGCAAACTATGCTGTTTGTTGATGCCCATAAATTTAAAAATAAGTCTAACAAATCTGCTATATTTGCACAGCTTAAATTTTATGAGTTCCCAATATTACTGGAATGAGAAGTCACCATTATAAACAGTGCCAAATTTAATTTCTTTATTTGACTTTTACGACTCACTAATATATTGCTTATAATTTAGCTCTGGCAAAAATATAGGAAAAACTAGATTTAAGAGGCACCTCTATTGTGCTCCTCAGAAAAGTTTTTAGCCATTCAACTTTGAAAAAAAAGCGAAAGAAGTATTTGCCATCTAGAGCTAATGTTAAAAATTATTGAAACCATTATTGAAGGCTTTAGAAAAGGCTTTTCAATTATTTAAAATGATGGCATTGCCATTTAGCATTGCCATTAACAGCAGACAGTTGCAACATTCACCCAGTATTTTTTTTTTCTTGGAGCACAAACTGAGAAAAATAATTTTCTTTTTCACATATAGAATCTGTTTTAGTTTGTGCAGCAGGTTTTTGTTGTTGTTCACTGATTTTCAGCTCCAAATTTTATAACCTTAACAACTCATGATGGTGGGAACAAAAGATTTTCTCTCACTCTAGAGCCCAAGTTATTTCAGCACCTGCTGTTCACCATAGGCAACCCAGCTTTCAACTGGCTTTTAACGGGCTCATGAGCAAATCTGGGGGAGAAAAGTCTTCAGGACATTCACCCACATTGAGCTGCCCACTGATCATCAAGGATGCTTACAGTAACAGCCTATTAAATTTCATCAGCAAGGTAGAGGCTATTAAGAGATCTGATCAAATCAGCTTTGAACACTACAACCCCGCGCCTCCCCTGGCCTATATTATCTGCTTATGGGAGTAATTTGGGTTGATCAGATACTTGATAATATTCTTTATCTTCTCTCTTCCATGTGCTCCGTGGTTGATCTCTTATTAAATCCACTAGTGACACTTCCATGGAACTTAGAAATTGTCTTTAACTCCAGCTAATGGAAGAGCTTTACTCTGAATGGTATGAACTCTTGTCTTTCAGGACAGTAATAATTACTGAGGGTATAAAATCCTTTGCACTGACTCTCTTGTCCAACCTTGAAAGATATGTCATGGCAGGACAGTAGCTCTTTAAAGTATCCCTTGTTGTCAATCACATTGACTAATCACTAGCTGAGAATTCTTGAATTTGGAAAACTTAGAATTTACTCTAAAAAATACCACTAACTCATGGAAATTAAGGGAACTGTCATTCTTTCTGCTGATTCATTTTTATTCCCTCATTGTTCTCTAGTACATGAGGAGGAGGGATGCTCTATTTTGGTGGATATAATTTTGGCCCTCAGTGAAATTCTGAGTGGTAGATAGGTCTGACATTCATTCTTCCTTCCACTTTGCTTCTCTGTCTTGACCCTCTTACTGTCAAAGTGGTGTTGTGGAAGGAGCACTCGGCTAGGGGTAGACCCCGATTGCTGGTCCCTGCCCTACCTGTGGCTTGCAGTGTGATCTCAAGCAGTCCTGTAGCCTGTTTAGGGGAACTTTCCAATTGCCCAATTTCTGGCATATTCATCTAAGTCATGGTTGGGAAGAAGAGAGAGTAGAAGTAATTAGCATTGACTATAAAAATAATTATTTTATGTCGAACCATATGCAATGGCCATTTTTGTAGGTCAGGCAGTTTCATACTGTTGAAACTACAGTTGACCCTTGAACAAGGCTGAGTTTAGGGTTGTAGTTTGAAAATCCACCTATTACTTTATAGTAGGCTCTTTGAATCTGCGGTTCCACATCCTAGGATTCAACGAGGCTTGGGTCATGTATTACTATAGGATGTATTTTTTGAAAAAAAAATCCACATATAAATGGACTCACACAGTTCAGACCTCTGTTGTTCAATAATAGATTGACAATTGATAATAGATTCTACTATTCACGCTTCAAATCCTAAGGAGATATAAGGATATATATATAAACACATACACACACACACATATATATATATATATAGCACATTCTAGAGATTTCTTAGTGATTTTTTTCCTACTGTCACAGTCAGATCTGACTTGAGGCTAAATAGTGAAGCAGATGGAAATTGTTCTTAGCACCTACAACTATTTTTTTTCTGTTTCTTCCCTTTCATATTATTCTCTTTCCTCTCAGGTTAAATCCAGGCCTTCAGAACCTTCATGATCTTCCTGTCCATCCCATCCATTTGTCATCAGTCCATCCACCTCATTCATCTCCTTACCTATCTCACATGTGTTTTCAACATGTGTAATATTCTATGCACTATGTGAGATACAACAAGAAGAGCTCAGAACTGATGCTAAACTCAGATACAGGCCGTATTCAATAGGTGGTTTGTCTTAATGATGCTGAAGAGAATTCCAGTTTAATCACAGAATCACTTTTAAACAATGTGTATGTGTGTGGTTGTGGAATTACAGGGATAAGAAAATTAAATAGAAAGCATTTGCTTGATTTGGTTCAGAAAGCACTCTTAAAATGGTATGTATTGGTGAGTTCTAGAAAGATGAGTCCTTCTAACAGTAACTTTATATACTGTGCCTTTTTTGAAGATTCAGATTCCTGTCTGATTTTGTGTAGCACATGAATAATTGCCTTATTAACATTTTTTCCTGAACTAAGTCAAGTTCCATTCAAATTGTATAGTGAGCCTCAGATGCACCCTGATGCACAGTAGAACTGTATAAATGATGTTGGTATCCATTTTTTCAATTGGAGAGCTGTAACTCTTTGTAGCTTTGAATATTTCATTTAGAATTTATATAAAAAGTAGGGCAGAAATTGAAGTATTTCTGCTTTCCATTATGTATTAGCCTCAATCTCAAAGAGATACTTAACATTCAAACTAGTTAAATTTATTTCACTCTTCTTTTAGCTGAGAATTCCTTTGAGATTTCTAGTGGAATAAATGTATAGCTTCCACATCACTAAGTCTCCCAAGGTCCTTTTTCTTTTATTTGAAACATCTTCTAACAATGACATATAGAAAGAACTCATCTATTTGTAAAGCTAACACTAAAATCATCCCTTCTTTTCTGTAGATTTAGCAGCATTAAACACTATTTATCTGTAGAGCTGAGGTACAATCAGAAAAATTATTTTTTCATAGCCCAGTACTTCAGGATTTGAATAAAAGATTATAATTTGGATTACTTAGCTTGTTTCTTTATCATAGTCACAAACTTTGGGTGTAGGAAAAGGTGTTTTTGGATATTGAGGAAGGGGCATTGAATGTAATTTTCATAAACATAAACTGTCACAGAGTAACTAATTTTTGAGGATTACCACATTAGATACCACAGAGTCCAATTTCTTTCCAGAAGTGTAGTTAGATACATCTGTGGTTGTCCAGGGAAAATAATTTTCAGAGTTTACTTAATGCGAGCATACCACCTTTGATACACAGCAGCTCTCATGTCCTACTTAAAAAGAGATTGTATTTTCATGTTGAGAAGATATAGTTCTGTAGACAGAGGCAGAGTGTTCTTTGTTTGTTTTGAACTTGACAATCTGCTGGTGTGGAGCCCACTGATTGCTGATTCCACAGGAGCAAAGCTGTATTTCTGGTTAGGGGCATAGGAGGAGAAAACAGACAGATATGGATACAGGCATACCTCGGAGCTATTGATGGCTCAGTTCCAGACCACCACAATACAACAAATATGGCAAGAAAGTGAGTTACACAATTTATTTTTGGTTTCCCAGTGCATATAGAAGTTATGTTTATACTATACTGTAGTCTATTAAGAGTGTAGTAGTCTATTATGTCTTAAAAAAACAATGAACATACCTTAAGTAAAAAATATTTTATTGCTAAAAAGTATCTGAGCCTTCAGCGAGTTGTTATCTTTTTTGCTGGTAGAGGGTCTTGCCTCATTGTTGATATCTGCTGACTGATCAGGGGGTGGTAGTTGTTGAAGGGGTGGTTGTGGCAGTATCTTAAAATAAGATAGCAATGAACTTGGCCACATCGGTGAACTCTTCCTTTCGTGAATAATTTTTATGTAACCTGTAATGCTATTTAGTAGCATTTTACCCACAATAGAACTTCTTTCAAAATTGGAGTCAGTCCTCCCAAACACTGCTGCTGCTATATTAACTAAATTTATCTGATTTTCTAAATTCTTTGTTGTCGTTTCAACAGTCTTCATAGCATCCTCACCAGGAGTAGATTCCATCTCAAGAAACCCCTTTCTTTGCTCATCCATGAGAAGCAATGCATGTGTGAAAGTTTTAGCCTGAGATTGCAGCAATTCAGGCACATCTTCAGGCTCCACTTCTAATTCTCTTACTATTTTCACCATGTCTGCAGTGACTTCCTCCACTGAAGTCTTGAACCCCTCAAAGTGATTCATGAGGGTTGGAATCAACTTTTTCCAAACTCCTGTTAGTGTTGATATTTTGACCTCTTCCCATGAATCATGAATATTCTTAATGGCATCTAGAATGGAGAATCCTTTCCAGAAGGTTTTCCATTTACTTTGCCCAGATTAATCAGAGGAATCCCTATTATGACAACTATAGCCTTATGAAATGTATTGGTTAAATAATAAGACTTAGAAGTCAAAATTATTTCTTGATCCACGGACTACAGGATGGATGCTGTGTTAGCAGGCATGAAAACAACATTGATATAATTGTCCATCTCCATCAGAGCTCTTGGATGATAAGGTGCATTGTCAATAAGAAGTAATATTTTGAAAGGGATCTTTTTTTTTTATGAGCAGTAGGTCTCAACCGTGGGCTTAAATATTTAGTACACCACATTGTAAACATATGTGCTGTCATTCATGCTTTGTTGTTCCATTTATGGAACACAGGCAGAATAGATTTAGCATAATTCTTAAGGGCCCTGGGATTTTGGGAATGGTAGATGAGCGTGGACTTCAACTTAAAGTCACCAGCTGCATTAATCCCTAACAAGAAAGTCAGCCTGTCCTTTGAAGCTTGAAGCCAGGCATTGGCTTCTCCTCTTGAGCTATGGAAGTCCTAGATGGCATTTTCTCCCAATATAAGGCTGTTTTGTCTCCATTGAAAAAATCTGTTGGTTAGCAAAGCCACCTTCACTACCTTAGCTAGATCTTCTAATAACTTGCTGTAGCTTCTGTATCAACACTTGCTGTTTTACCTTGCACTTCTATGTTATAGCAATGGCTTCCTTCCTTAAATCTTATAAACCAACTTCTGCTACCTTTGAATTTTTTTTTTTTCTGCAGCTTCCTCACCTCTCTCACCCTTCATAGAATAGAAAAGAATTAGGTCCTTGCTCTGGATTGGGCTTTGGTTTCAGGGAATGTTGTGGCTGCTTTAATCTATTATCCAGACCACTGAAACTTTATATCAGTGATAAGGCTGTTTTAATTTCTTGTCATTTGTGTGTTTGCTGGAGTAACACTTCTAATTTCCTTCAAGAACTTTTCCTTTACATTCATAACTTGGTTAACTGTTTGGTACAAGAGGCCTAGCTTTAGGCCTGTCTTGGCTTTTGACATACCTTCCTCACTAAGCTTAATCGTTTTTAGCTTTTGATTTAAAGGAAGAGATGTGTGACTCTTCCTGTCACTTGAACACTTAGAAGCCATTGTAAGGATATAATTGGCCTTATTTTAATACTGTGTCTCAGGGAATAGGGAGGCCAGGAGAGAAGGAGAAAGACTGGGGAACAGATGCTCAGTGAAGCAGTCAGAACACACACCACCTTTAGTGAATTTGCTGTCTTATGTGGACATGGTTTGTGGTGCCCCAAAACAGTTACAGTAGTAACATCACAGATCATTGATCTTAGATCACTGTAACAAATACAATAATAATGGAAAATTTTGAATTATTTCAAGAATTTCCAAAAAGCTGATGCCTAGGCTCTAACCCAAAGCAGACAGATTTGAATCCCTGGGAGTGGTGCCTGGGCCTTGTATCTTTCAAAAGCTCCTATGCTTCAAGTTTTGGGGTATCAACAATGAGTAAGACTAAGTTCCAACTCTCAAGCTTTTGACTTCTGACAAAGAAGACTAGAGGACCCCACCCATCTAACTGTAATGCTCTCTGGCAAGTGCTGCACTAGCCAGATGAACAAATTTCTGGGGAGGTTCAGGGAAAGCCAGGAAATTACACACACTGGAAGGAGGTCAAAGAGTGGCATCCTGCTGGGCCTGGAAGGATGGAAGATTTTCCCTGAGAGAGAAGAGGAGAAAGTGCACCCAAGACAACCTCATTTATTATGGCTTTGAGATGCTAAAAGGAAATGTTTCCATGTGATTACAAGCTGAGACCTTTGAATCAGGTAAAACCAGCTTCAATTTGTTAGGAAAATTACTCCATCTCTTAGTGCCTCAATTTCTGTATCTGTAAAATGGAGATAAGAGTAGTGCCCACCTCATAAGGATGTGAGAATTACCAACTGTGTTTGGTACCTTGTAAGTACTCAATAATGCTAACTTTCTACCAAAGCTAACTAGGTATTTCTCTCAAAGAAAATTGAAAGAAATACTTATAAGTGATTCATGGCTTGTGTAGGGTGCTGCATACCCTAGCTACTTGCATTGTGGTTTTCAGGACTTATCCCAGGACTACTGAACAGAGTCTGCATTCTAGTGAGAACCCAGGTGATTTGTGTGCACCTTAAACTTAAGGAGGATTTTTGCAAAGCATAAAAAGATGAATAAGAAATAGCTCTTGCCCTTATGGAGCTTGGAGATCCCTAAAACAACTTTAGTATTTACAGGAATAATTATAATGCAGGGTATAATGTGATAAGTGACATGAGGCTTCCACGCCAAATGCTAAAATACCACAGATTGTTGCAGCTCAAAATGAAAATAGTATAAAGTTCCTTTTCTGACTGATAAAGTCTGAAAGTTCTTAAAGTTACAATGAGCCTTTTTCCTTTTCTGTCATATTCCAAATGCTATAAGCTCAAAGCTTAACATATATGTAAGTGGAGAACCGAATTTGTTTATGCTTGTTAGGGACAGCTGACCTACAAGTACAAGTCGAATCATTGCCTGAAAGGAAACGAACAAGTACCAAAGGTAATAAAAATGACCTACTAATGTTAAATGTATGAGATGAAATAGACTCCCTAGAGAGAGGTCAAGGTTAAGACAAAGCATGTGAATGGAAATAGTGTAACTACCTTAATTTTTGATGCTCAGTGATTTTGAAAATAAAGCCCTACTTTTTAAATTCAAAAGCAATGAATAAAACAAAAATTGGCCTACAATTTCCCCTGTTGACATTACGAACAAAATATTGATTTATTGTTCTCCTTTTAATAATATTGATTTCATCTTGCCAAGTTTACTATTGCAAGTTACCAGAATAGTCAGAAGTAAAGCTATTTAGTGAAAGAATGTGATTAAACTCTGTATAATCACTGCAATGTACTTATTATTTTTGTAAGTATTAGCAGTAAAATGAATTAAAATGATTATTAAAATATGAAAGGCAATAGGCTTCTTTTAGTAATCTGAGGGAGAGGTATGTTGGTGTGGGATTTAAGAAAAACTATATCCACTATCCTACTGTCACTAGCTCCAAAAACAGACAAAAAAACCAAAATCTAATGGAAAGACAAAGTTAAGATAGAAAAGATAATTTCTATCACTTGAAATGATTCAGTCCCTTCCCCTCATAAGATGAAAATTGAGTTTATGCAGAAGCAGGTATCTTTGAATTGAAGGCTGTTTCAGTAATATTAAATATATCGTTGCATTTTATTTGAATATACAGCACATATATTTTGCTTCTTTAAAGAAGCACATAACATTTTCAAGTTTGGGAATATTTCACTTCAGTTTGTGGTAAAACCACATGGCTTAGTATAATATAGGCAAAATGAATAATTTGAAATAACTGTTTAACTTTTTGTCTCTGGTTATACAGTTGGCCTTTGAACAACGTGGGATAGTTTGGGGGCACTGACTCTCCCTCCAGTGGAAAATGTATGCATAATTTATAGTTGGCCCTTTGTATAGGTGGTTCCTCCGTATCTTCAGTCCTGCATCCATGGATTCAGCCAACCACAGATGGTATAGTGCTCTAGTATTACTATTGAGAAAAATCTGAGTAGAAATGGGCGAGTGCAGTTCAAACTCACGATGTTCAAGGGCCAACTGTAATTAATGGTATGTAACAAAGGTAGATGAATTCAGTTGGGTTTTGTTCTCAGTACAGAGATGTAAATAGTGAAAGAGATTTTCAGGTGACATATCGGACCAGTGTAATTCTGATATAACAGAAGTGAAATTGTTCATGTTTAATTTTATTTAATATAATTTTTGCTACTGTAAAGATAAAGACCTGTTATTGTCTTGTTTCAAATTGCGTTTTTGTCTGGTAATGGTTTTGATTTTTGGCTTTTCAGAACTTACTTCAAATTGAAATTTCCTATTTACATTCTTCAAATTATATACATATAAAATTACCTAAAATAATATATTTGTCTTAGAGATGACAACATTCTTAGGCGTTTTTGCAAATTATTTTGGACCAGGGAAGCTTGAGGGAAGTGTTCAGTTTGGTCACAGATATTGAGAAGTATTATGTTAATTTCTTGGCTATTTGATGAAATTCAGTGGATGCATCACTTTCTTCTCAGGAATTACCAGTTCTCAATTCCTCTTCACCAATTATATATTTCTGATTCTGTATCACACAATAAAACATTTTGTTATGCTTTCAATACCTGGAACAAAGAGTCTGATTAGGAAGAGGAGCATGTTCATTTCACTATGCATGTGGTCCATCTGTCATCAAAATGAATATATATTTTGGATTTTTCAGCACTTATAAATTGTTTAAATTTTTAAAAATTCTGTTTAGAAGGGCTGGTTAAAACTTGTGTAAGTGTGGACTCTGTTCTTTGATGGAGGTTCATCTTTGCAAGCCATTTCTTTCTAGGCTTTTGCAGAGCATGAACATTTTGTGGAAATCTGTGGCCTTCATAGTTGAAATCCAGAGGAGAGTTGATGTTGGAGTTAATTCAATGATTCAGTCAGGCAGGTTATTCAGGTAAATGTAGATCTTTCCCCTGAATGTCCTAGTTTCCATCATTTCACCATTTTCTTATGATTTGGGGTACCTCAAGTCATCTAGGAAAGCAATTAAGAGTTGAGGGACTTTTTTTCCCCCAAATTTCTCATGTGTTGATGATCCATTAATATAGATTAATATAGAGTTGTGACAAGGTTATCTATTTTATTTGATCTCATTTTACATTTGATTTTATTTAGTAAGGAAACATCTCTTTTTCACTTTTGGTTAGTACATGGAGGTTTTATATGATTACAAATAGTTGTTTTTAGGAAAATAAACTTATTTCTTCACATAACAGAGTTATTTGCTATAAGCTAAATTTAATCTGGTAACTAAATGTTACTAATTTTGATTTACGTATGAGAATCTAGACATAATTGGTCAGAAAGTATAATGTTATTGTGTAGCTAATTTTCAGTAAAAACTGCATTTTTTTTCAGTAAGTATTAGTTTGAGCCATATGAAATGTCTGATATTTGGCCATTTTGACCTGTAGTTGCATCTAGTTCAACCTAATACTAAAAGCCAAAATTCTGGAATGTTGAACTCATTAAAACAATAACAAAACAAAACATGGAATGGGCAACACCTCACTCTTGGGGTGCAAATTTTTATGCTTAAAAAACAAAAGCTAAAAGAAAAATACATATTTCTGAGGAGATTGCTGTTTTTATTATAATCAAATGAATGTGAAAAAGCTAATTAAAACTATTAATAACCAGAAATTTGAAGGTAAAGTTGAAAAGCCTATACCAACAAAAGTTGGGTACACAGCAAAAAGTACATATGAATTACTCTCAAATATTTTTTTTGCCTCTTAACTAATATCAAACTAACTAAACTTCCTGATTTTAATTAGTGAGTAACAACTTCTTGGTTATTTTAATCTACTTTTGATAGTTATTTCCTTTTTTTATTGTTACAGGGTTAGATTAAATAATAACAATGGTTTACTCCTTTGTAAAAGAGGAGGTTGTGTTAGAAGTAGTCTAAGTGCCTTTCAGCAATAGCCTGTCATATAAATAGGAAAAAAATCTAACATGGCTTAAGGAATATTTATTTAAGCAATAATTATGACTGTAAAACATCAGAGTGGAAATGAGGTATGGTTTAGAAGCTGTTTTGCTTTTTTTGGAGTTCATTAAAATAAAATGAAATTGTAAAAACTTAAACCATGACTATTTTTCTCTTTGAACTTTAGTTCTTGTTGAAATTGGAGAGAAAACTACATAGCAATTTATGCTTGCTACTAGGAGAGGTCAGCTACCCTCCAGGGCATTCACAATGTGTCACTGCCTTTACTCCTTCATTTATTAAGTGCCTGTTATGTGTCAGGGCTGGACTCATGGGTTCTGGGATGTGGGTCTTAGCATTGAAGATCTAGACACTTATTTGGTTAGCATATTTGGACTAGAATGCTCATGCAGGGACAGGCTTGCATTAATCAAACTCAAAAGATATTAATGTATAAACCAAAATGCAAATATATTGGTTTACAGTAAGACTGTCTTTGCTGCAAGTGATTTAGGATGTACATGTGAACCTACTCAGTGCTGTCTCATTGGAAGTTAAAAATCAAATTATAACCAGAACGCCGCTTGGTAGTAAGGTTTTAAGAAGGCATGGAATGAATAACATGGTTCAGTGTTTGATATTGGTCTCTGATATTCTGATGCCTCCAATTCCACAATAGTGATGAACCTGTCAGAGGGACCAGATTGCTCAAGATTATGGACCAGTCTGTGCTTCCTGTAGACAGTGCATGGAGCCCATTACTTCTTTGGAAGACTTCCCTCTCTTTTCTCAGTTTCACATTACACTTTCCTCCCTACCTCAGTATTTTATATAAGCTTACTAACCACACTCTTCAGCCTAATGCTTGGCCCCAAAAAGTTGCTCAAGAAATGTTTAATCAATTAATACTACCATTTAGCTATCTACAAGAGTCTTATTATTTTTGCTTTAGGAGTAGTACATACTTTACTTCTAAGATACTTTGAGTGTAGTTTATTGCTTCATTCTAAGGTGTGTATGTGTAGGTGTATCTAATGAGAAGCGGAGAATACCTTCCATGCCTTGATGCTTTGGGAAAATTACAATTTTCTGATTAAATTATTTTGCAAAAATTCTATATATGCTTATGCTTATGCTTTTTTTTTTTTTTTTTTTACTTTCCAAGTAATGATGTATATTGTGAAGATTCTTTCCAGAGACAAAGCTTCAAAACTAAATGAAACTTAGAGTATCCCTAATTCTTCCAGTTTAGTGAAGCTCTTTGCGATGTTAGTGAGTGTGTGTGTTTGTGGGTGGGTGGGTAAGGAGAATCTACTTTTGAATCATACTTCAGATTCTTAGTCATGTTTTAGGAACTTGAAACTTATTGTTGATTCTGGTCTAATCTTCACAACTGCTATCCCATTATTAAAATAAATGCATGTACAAGATACCTGTAAATAGAACAGATAATTTTAATATTTTGCCATTAACTCTTAAGGCATGAGTCGGCAGTGTAGACTAATGGGCTGAAAAAGGTATCAACTTCAGAAAAACCCACGAGAATTAATCTTTCAGAATTTTTCTGAAACCACCAACTTCTGTTTTCTATTTTATATTTCTATACCTCAAAAAAAAAAAAAGCCAAGCAAAAAACTATTTCCCCTCCACTCTTTCCCCCTTTCTAAAAATAATTCACTTTTGGTTTTTTACCGTATAACACATGCCAAAATTCAACCCAGAGTGAATTTTTGTAGCCAACTTAGAACCCCAAAATAGAAACTGCTGACAGTTCCTTAAATACACTAACACTGGCAGGTGCCTTGGTAATAAATTCACAAGCTTAGAATCCACAAAACAATAAAGTTATGCAAATTTGAGTATGTAGGAAGAATAATCTGAAACAAACAGCAGAACAGTAACTTTAGCACTGGCTTTACTGACACAGGGCAAACCACACTGAGGAGACTCATAGGGAAATTTAAGAGCAAGGAGGGAGAGATGCAGACATAATAAACAAGTGAGTGCAGTTTGAGCTGACCAATTAACAATTGATTTCTCTATTACCACAACCAAAAACAGAAATGAGAAACTGATCATAAGGTTTTGCATCACATGCATAAATGACAAAAGACAAATGGAAAATAAAAAGAGACTTAACTTGATTGAAGTTATTAGAGTTGCTTTGTTTTAATTGTTCCTGCAGCATCACTCCCATCACTCATATTCAGACTGGTTGTTTAATTTTAGCCAAACAATCAAGCATGTGATACAGTTTGAATTCCATTTATTTCAAATGTCCCTGCTTAATTATCTTTTAGTTTTGTTATTAATCTCTGATACTATTGGCATAATGGAAAGTTGGAGTTCTTTAATAAAGAGAAAAGGCAGCATGTTCAGTTAACCTATTTTTAGGAAATACACATTTTCAATTAAAACTTAAACTAGCTCTGATGATCACAAACAAGAGTGGAGCTGAGGAATATGACTTTTGTTAGGTGTGTGATAAGATGTAACTTTTTGGGCCTGTATTATGGCCTACAGGATATAAAGGAAATGTTTAACTTTTCTTCTTTTTGTTTTTATCACCTTTAAGTAACTCCCAAAGAAGTACAAAATGGCTGTTGTGTGCATAAGAAAAAATATTAGAATAATGATTATTTTAAATACAATAAATTAATCATCCTTTTCAAGGTGAAGGAATAGTGGACTACTTACTATGAGTTCTTTGGAGATGGGACCATAACTACTCTTTTTTTATGCCATATTCCATTACCTAGCATTGTTGTCTGGCACTTGACAGACTCAATAAATACCACCCAAAACAAAGAATAATATCATTTGCAAATTGATGGTCACAGAAATTGAGTTCAACAGCATAGAGGGGGGGCCATCATTGCAAATTCCCTCAGAAAGGAAAGTCTAGAGCAAGATGCTAACTAAGGTCATACGACTAAACTGGACACACACCAGAGTATACCTTCCATGACCACATTTGCCAGGCATTCAAAAGTTTAAGCTTGTTTGAAAATAGCACCATTTATTTTCTTTGACGTTCTCATTAAAATTCTCTCTAGGAGTGGAGTAATGACTTAATACAGATACTAAATAATTTTCCTGATAATTCCCTCTCATAAACACTTTCAAACTAACAACCACAGTATTCTGGTGGAAACAAGGCTGACTAGTAAATATGATAATGTGGCCTGAGTGACCAGAGTTCCCCTGAGGGGCTTCCTCTTCCCAGCTCAAAGACAATGTTTCATTTCTTCAGAAGTCGGCAGTTTGTAGCTGTGTGTGTGTGTGTGCGCGCGCGCGCGCGTGCGAGCGTGTATGGCTTTTCTAAAAACCCCCTCCGTAGTCACTTAAACTTGATTGTTGCTTTTCTTCTGGCATATAATTTTTCTAAACAAATTAGTGAATACATTCTGTAACTAGGCCAACTGAAAGAGGGAGCACATTGGAAGGGGACTGTGGCAGCAGAATCTCCCCCCAACAAGAGTTCTGCCTCTGGCTACTCTGTATTGAATGTGAGACAGTAGGCAAATCATTGAACCTCTGTAGATTTTAATTACTGCACCTATCAGGTACCTCATTTTTTAAAAAATTTAAGATGGTGGTTATTTAAGTGGCTAGAAAACACCACTTCTCATTTTGGCCTGCTTTTTATGTCTAAGCTAAAGGAAGTTACCCCTTTTCATGTACACTAGACAGTGAGCTAATACTTTTATGGGCTGAGAAATCAACATGAGGCTTATAACACTGAGAAAGTAGAGACCTGGCTTTATCTCAGAAGTGGAGGACCCTTTGACAAACCATCCAATGTGAGAAGATAAACTTACTCGAAGATCCTGACTCAGAGTGTTTACTGTAGAGTGAGAAGTCTATTTATTGTGCCAAATTTAGTTGCTTATATTGTTGGGTATTAGGTTATGTGTCAAAAGATACTACCATAGTATTCTCTGACCACAGTGTAATGAAACCAGAAATTATTAACAAAAAGCTACCTCACAGGAAAATATTTAGTGTTCAATAATTTTACTTTGAACTTCAGAAAATAAAATACAAAATACTTTAGGAAATTTTTAAAATAAAATTTAACATAGCATACAATATTAAGTGGAATTGGATGAGATAAAAAAAACATACAATTTAAAAAACTGTGAAAGGTTGAGTTTATATATCCAACAGCTGGTTCTTAAAAATAATCATTTTAAAACTTTTAGAAATACAACTAAAAATGTGAAGCATGGTTATTTTAAAAATGAAGAAGTTAAAATGAAATATAAATTTAAATAAAAATAGAAATTATATGCTGATTCTCTGTGAAACCTGAGAGCAGGAAATAATTCAGTAGCTGGCTACTTATAATTTTGGAGTAAAAAGGCAATAGCTGAAATGGAAGAAATTTAAAAATAAGTCTTATTTAATAATTACTCCTCAAAATGTTTTTACCAGTAAGCTTTCAAATTTTTAAGAAATAAATTCTTGTTTTTGTGGCTAGAAGTTGATAGAAAGTATTACAATTAAAGTTTTTGAAAGTTACATAATCCTGAATCTAAAACCTACCAGAAATTATTACAAAAATATATCCATAGACCAATTCTTTTTATGTCTATATAGGCCAAAAGTCTAAGTAAATTCCAGCAAATTAAATTTAGCAACATCTTTAAAGAATAATTCACCTCAACCAAGGATGGCTTAGTGTCAGGAATTCATTAATAGTTAATTACAGAAATATATCAAAAGGAAAAATTCTCACTCAAAATGGATAAAAAGAATGAAAAAAGCCAACACTTTTCCCTGGGGGAAAATATTACTAAAATAGAAATAAAATAATCCTCATTATGTAAGAAAATTTATCTATATCAGACAGTATCATAGAGGAAAATGCCAGACGCATTCTTGTTAAAATTAGGGTATTTTTATATTTGATAATGTTTTAAAGCTACTGCTGATAGCTACTTTTTCAAAATATCAAGTAGTTTTTTTTTTCCCATTATATTAATGAAAACATCTGTCTCCATTATTTCCAGAAATTCCATTAAAATAACAATAAAAATCTAAAAGTGTAAACACACAGGAGAGAGACAATAGGAGAGGAGTGATTGTGGAGAAGGGATGCCTACAGATTTTGAAAGATAGGAGGGTAACGGAGTGGTGACTAATTTAGAATCATGGAGGAAACTCAAATTCCATGTCTCCAGGGTAAGTGACATTGAGAAGCAAGCTGTTTTATTCTCCTAAACTCTAAATGATCCAAAGACTAGAGTTTGGGGATGAGGCTAAGGATTAAGTATGATGGTTGATTGAAAGTTAATGTTTAAGTAGGCAGGTCACCAGATTACTCCTCTCTCATGTTTGCCTCACCTCCCTAGGCAGTTAGGAGTCTATCCATCTTCTTGCAAGCATAGTTTTGGAAGTTGATTATTTGAAAAAATTAATCCATAGAATTTTGAGACTTTGTGATAGCAGGGATATGGGAAGCTGGTGGCAAGGAATGGATTCGGTAAGTAGGGGATTAAGTGAAATTCTCCACACTAAATGTGAGAATTGTCAACCTACTTCCCGTCTGCTGGCTAGAGGGTCTGATCTTTCAGAAGAACTTTGAAATTTAAAGGAGAAATAAAACCTCTAAAATAAGAAAAGAAAAAAAAAAAAAAAACCTCAGAAGAAATACATTCAATGCAGGGAACAGAAGAAAATTTAAAACAATTTAATAATAGCCTCACAGAGATAAGGAATACATTAATTAAACAAGAAAAGGATGCTATTTTTGTTCTACCATAGATCTTTTTTTCTGTCTCAGACTCAATCAGTCTTCTTTCTTTCTTTGATTCTTTCATTTTGACTCTTTCCATTTCCTAGTCCTAGACAGTCTTTGCCACCAACATTGCTAGGTTCCAGTCTTGTGGCTTCTTCAGCTGGGAGGATTGAGACTGAGAGATCTCGTGAGTCCTCCTGGATTGCTCGAGGATGTGTTCTAAGATTAAATCATGCCCGAGATAGTCTTGATACGGATGGATTTGCTGAAAACGCTAGTCTAACACAGAGGGTCGTTGGCTTGCTTTTCATTGCCTTAGCCTCCAAGATACTACTGGAGACTGGGAGAAGGAAAGGATGAAAATGAGACATCTCTAATTTCAAAAATGTAGAAAAAACTTTGTAGGAGAGATTAGTGGGGAAAGTACACTTATTCTCAGGTAAGGAGTGGGATAAATGCTGAGCTGTTTATCTTTCTAAGAATGCTCAGAACGTCCTTCTCAGAGAAGGAGGTAAAAAAGAAAAAGGCAGGACCAGGAGCCATGCTGTGTACAAAATGACACCAAATCACCACATTCCCCGTCTGTCAGCAGAAGTGATGAGTGGGGAAGGGACCGTGGCAGATAAAATGATGGGATGGGAGGGGTTATATTTGGGAAGCTAATCCAAATGGAAGGGGCAAGTGTATTAATATAATTTATTGAATTAATCCTGAATGAATGTAATTCAAAAAGCTTTTAAGCCACACAAACGTTTTGGGTTTGCAATTTTTCACTTGTTTATTTTATTATTCATGATGTCATGCAAATGATATAAATTATATGGCTTATTATATAATTTTAAAAATATGTAGATCAAAACAACAATTTTAAGTTTTTCTTACAGAGGACGGGAATTCACCTTCTCTAGTCAAATTGCTTGGGATGAAATTTTCACTGAACAACTTGCTAACTATTAGACCTTAGATGAGTATTTTAACTCCTGTGTTTCTGTTTCCTCTCCTATAAAATGGAAATAATAATAGCATATAGCACATGTGGTGCTAGGATCAAATATTTATTATTATTATTGTTGTTATAATTATTATTATTATTATTAAACATTTTGTTCTAGCATCATTTTATCTTCACCTTGAGATGCTGTCTAGTTCTGATTATTCATTTGTTGTATCTTAATCTCTCTTTTTACAGCTCACGTTTTCACATTCAAATATTGACACAAATGCAGTCCAAGTGTATAAGTGCAGACCAGCAAACAAGCCACTATGAGATGAATTCTTTAAACAGAGGCCTGTTAACACAGTGTCCTATACATTGTAAATAATAATATCTTAATTTTGACCTAGGCGATTTTCACTATGAATATATGTAAAATCCTTCTCTATATATTTTAAGACATCACACTGGAAGAAGTTTGGTTGCAATCCTAGCTGTTTGGGAGAGATTTACTTATTAGCTAGTTTAATCTCATGCTAAATATTTTTAAAAAGTCACTCTCCAAGTTGAGGTGGTCTGGATGTAGATGGTAAGGCTGATGGTGAGTGAAATCTGAAATTTTGCCATGTTAATTTCATGTTTCAAAGGCTGGCAAACTATTGCCACTATTTATTCCTCATCTATTTTCTTTTGAGGAAGCCAACTGAACACTAAGTTCTTGTGGATATATTTCTTTAAAAAGTAGTAGTGGTGCCATACCACGTACTGTCATTATTTAAAAACTGTGACATTCTGACAGTGTGTCAGAAAAAGTGGTGGCTGTATGAAATTTACATCGCTAAGTTTGTAACTAAAACTAATTTGCCAGGGAATATTTCATAATTACCAAATTAAAGAACTGTATAATTAAAGTCAAATGAACCCTACATGTGCCTAGAAACATAATCTCTTAACGCTTTTGTTAGTTTTTTTCCAATGACATTATTTTATGATATGTATATATATTATTTATTTCAGAAATAGTGACAGAGTAAGGTTGTTTTCCAGAGATTGCAAATCATTTGGAGAAATTCATGCACAACTTACTATGTTACATTATTTTCACACTCAATTTAGTGACTTTTAAAAGAGGAACAGCAAATCAACCAACTTCAGATGCCCCTCTTCTTGTCATACTTCTGTATTTTATTTATAGCAGAGGAAAACCTTTCTTCATTTCTTCCTGTCAGCTGTGCAGAGGCAGTTTTACTGAAATTGGGTAAAAGAATATCCAGAGCACTTTTTAGCACTTTGAGTTAGTCTCTGGTAAATAAACTAGGATAGTTATTTTTCAAGTGTATGTGGAGCTAAAAAGCAGCTTATTTTTTAAAACACTGCTGTATAAAATTTCAAAAATTCCTTCAGTAAAGAAAATTTTTTATAGGTTAATTTTGTGTAAGTACAATGAATATTATTTATGTTTTGGATTCTAATGTTACAATGCTGTGAATTCTCAGTTCCCTGATCTAAAGTTTTCCTCACATGGGCACCTGCTCACTGTTTAGATGGTCCGATCATGTAACAGTGTAAGAATTTAGGAGTGTGTACCTTCTCTGAGGGACTTCATTACTGTTGGGCAGAAAGCTTAGTAACCATATTGGAAGTGTTTCATTATAGGGTGTATTTGAAGGAGCCTATTTAGGAAATAATTGGGCATGTGCAACTACATTTAAGAAAGATGTTGTATAATTATGAAACCATCTCTTCTGAAACTTGAAGGAGATGGAAAAACACCATCTTTTTTTGTGTAGAAATTATACAGCTATGAGTGATGGATAAATCACTTAACCTCTCTGGATCTCAGTTTTCTAATATGTAGATATTATTACCCTCTCTACTGAGCTTACAGAGTTTTACAAATCAGATCATGATAAAATCGATGCTTTTGAAATGCTTTGAAAAGTGTAAAGCACTTTGCAAGTATAAGGGGTTATGAGTTTTCATTTTGTTTTGTTATCTCGAACTACAAATTGCCTTTATTTTATTCTGCTAAACAAGAAGGGAAATAGAAAATAATTGTATTTAATGTAGTTCAGGTTTAAGAAATTGAAATAGAATGTGCACAGGTCTGCAGTGAGACAAGGGTAAGTTACATATGATCAATTGAATATGCAGCTTACTATGTTAGCAAGTCCAAGTGGGTGGTAGAGTGCCATTACTATTCAAAGAAGTAGCTGAACAATGTAATGACAACAATAACAAAGATATAAGCTTCACTGAGGGAAAGGTTTTATCTATTTTTTAGTATATCTTTGTGAGCCAAGAATTAGGCTCAGGTACCAAATAAGTACTTAGTAACTATTTGATATTACTGAATGAATAGCATTAAATATTAGACACATCTAAAACTTGAACCTGTTTCCGTGTAGCTCATCAGGAAATTTTTTTAACATTTTTCTGCTTCTATTGAGATGATTATGTATATTTTGTCATGTATTCTGTTAATGTGTCTTTCATAACTGATTTTCAGATGGTAAACCAATCTTGCATTGCTGGGATAAATCTCACTTTGTTGAGGTGTATAATACGTTTTATACTTGATGTGTTCTGTTTGAGGAGTGTTGGTCTATAATTTTCTTTTCTTGTAATGTGTTTGTCAGATTTTGGTTTCAAGGTGATGTTGGTCTCATATAATGCAATGGGAAGTAGTCACTTGTCTCCAGTTTTCTAAAAGAGTTTGCATTTTTTTTTATATATATATTTGATAGCATTTAACAGTGAACTCCATCTGGGCCTTTAGCTTTCTTTGTGGGGAGATTTTTTATTGCAAATGCAAATTCCTTAATAGGTATAGCACTATTCAGACTACCCATTTCTTCTTGATTTGTTAGTTTGTATTTTTGAAGGAATTTGTCCATTTCATCTAAGTTTTCATATGTACAGGCAAAAAGTTTTTGGTAATATTCTCTTGTTCTTTGAATATCTGTAGAATCTGTAATGATTTTACAAATTTGATTACTGATATTGGTAATTATTATCTTTTCTCTTTTTTTCATCATCAGTCTGACTAGAAGTTTACCAATATTATAAATCTTTTGAAATAATTAATTTTTTCTGTATCTTTCTGTTTTCTATTTCATTGATTTCCACTCTGATCTTCATTATTGCCTTTCTTCCACTTGCCTTGGGTTCCATTCACTCCCCTTTTTCTAGTTTCTTAAGATGGAAACTGAGATAATTGATTTGAGACCCCTCTTCTTTTCTAATATACATGTATATATATATATATTTATATATTTCCTTAGATGCTGCTTTTGCTACATCTCACACATTTTGATATGTTGTTTTTATTTTCATTCAGTTTAGAATAGTCTTTTTATTTTAAAGTATACAGTGTCATGATCTGATATGTATACAGTGTAAAAAGAATCTCCCCCACACCCCGGGTCAAGGTAATTAACACATCTATCACCTCACATATGTACTCTGTGTGTGTGTGTACGTGTGTGTGTGTGTACAATTAAGTTCTACTCTCCAGGCAAGTTTAAACTACACAGTACAGTGTTATCACCCATGGTCATTATGTTATACATTAGATCCTCAGACCTTGTTCATCTTATAACTGAGAATTTGTATCTTTTACCAACCTCTCTCTTCCAGCTCCTGATGACCACTTTTCTACTCTCTGTTTCTATGAATTCAACATTTTTTTTTTTTCAAAAAGACTCCACATATAAGTGATACCATGGCATATTTGTCTTTCTCTGACTTTTTTAACTTAGCATCATGCTCTTCAGGCTCAGGTTCAGGTTCATCCATATTGTCACAAATGACAGACTTCCTTCTTTCTTAGTGCTCAGTAATACATACACAGTAGATATAGATCACATTTTCTTGATTAACTCATCAGTTTGCAGGCACTAATTTGTTTCCATACTTAACTGTTGTGAATAGTGCTGAAGTAAACATAGGGGGACGGATATCTCTTCAAGATAATGGTTTCTTTGGATATACACCCAGAAGTGAGATCTCAGTATCCTGCGGACTTCCTATTTTTAATTTTTTGAAGAGCCTCCGTACTGGTTTTCTTAGTGGCTATACCAGTCTACGTTCCCACCAACAGTGTGCAATAGTTGCCTTTTCTACACATTTTTGACAGCATTTGTTTTCTTCTGTCTTTTTGATAATAGCTACTGTAACAGATGTAAGATGATACCTCATTGTAGTTATTCATTTTCATTTTTTATTGAAGTATAGTTGATTCATAATGTTTCAGGTGTACAGCAAAGTGATTTGGTTTTATACACACACACACACACACACACACACACGTATGTATTCCTTTTCAGATTCTTTTCCATTATAGGTTATTACAAGATATTGAACATAGTTCCCTGTGCTATATAGTAGGTATTTATCTATTTTATATATAGTAGTATATATCTGTTAATCCAAATTCCAAATTCATCCCTCAATCCCTACCCCTTTGGTAGCCATAAGTTTGTTTTCTATGTGAGTCTATTTCTGTTTTTGTTAATAAGTTCATTTACATCATTTTTTTAGATTCCACATGTAAGTGATATATGATATTTGTCTTTCTCTTTCTGGCTTATTTCACTTAGTATGATAATCTCTAAGTCCATCCATGTTGTTTCAAATGGCATTATTTCATTCTTTTTATGGCTTAGTAATATTCATGTATATATATATATATATATACACACCACATTTACTTTAGCCTGTCATATGTTGATGGAGATTTACTTGTTTTCATGTCTTGGCTATTGTAAATAGTGCTGCTATGAACATTGGGGTGTATGTGTCTTTTTCTGACATATACCCAGTAGTGGGATTGCTAGATCATATGATAACTCTATTTTTAGTTTTTTAAAGAGCCTCCATACTGTTCTTCACAGTGGCTTCACCAATTTACATTCCCACCAACAGTATACAAGGGTTCCCTTCTCTCTATACCCTCTCCAGAATTTATTATTTCTAGACTTTTTGATGATGGCCGTTCTGACTAGTGTGAGGTGATACCTCATTGTGGTTTTGATTTGCATTTCTCTAATAATTAGTGATGTTGAGCATCTTTTCATGTGCTTGTTGGCCATCTGTATGTCTTCCTTGGAGAAAATGTCTGTTAAATCTTCTGCCCATTTTTTTTTTTATTGGGTTGATTGTTTTTTTTTTTTGATACTGAGCTGTATGAGCTGTTTGTATATTTTGGAAATTAATCCCTTGTCAGTCACATCATTTGCAAATTTTTCCTTCCATTTCATAGGCTTTCTTTTCATTTTGTTTACAGTTACTGTGCAAAAGCTTTTACGTTTAATTAAGTCCCATTTGTTTACATTTGCTTTTGTTTCTCTTACTTTAGGAGACAGGTCCAAAAAAAAAAATTGCTGCAATTTATGTCAGAGTGTCCTACCTATACCTTCCTCTAAGAGTTTTATAGTATCCAGTCTTACATTTAGGTCTTTAATCCATTTTGAGTTTATTTTTGTACATGATGTTAGAGAATGCTCTGATTTCATTCTTTTACATGCAGCTGTCCAGTTTTCCCAGGACCACTTATTGAAGAGACTGTCTTTTCTCCATTGCATATGGTTGCCCCCTTTGTCATAGATTAATTGATCATAAGTGTGTGGTTTTATTTCTGGGCTTCCTTTTCCATTCCATTGATCTGTGTGTGTGTTTTGTGCCAGTACCATTCTCCTTTGATTACTGTAGCTTTGTGCTATAGTCTGAAGGCAGGCAGCATGATCCAGCTCCATTCTTCTTTCTTAAGATTGTTTTAGCTATTTGGGGTCTTTTGTGTTTCCATACAACTTTTTAAATTTTTTGTTCTAGTTCTGTGAAAAATGCCATTTATAATTTGATAAGGATTGCATTGAATCTGTAGATTGCCTTGGGTAGTATGGTCATTATAACAATATTGATTCTTTCGATCAAAGAAACATGGTAGATCTTTCCATAAGTTTGTGTTGTCATTTTCATTTTGATTTCAAGTTCCCCATCATTAGTGATGTTGAGCACCTTTTTATGTACCTGTTGGCCATTTATATGTCTTCTTTCAAGCCTATTCAGGTTGTTTGCTTATTTTTAAATTAGGTAGTTTTTTTTCATTTTTGTTTTGTTTTGTTTTTTGCTTTTGAGTTGTATAAGTCCCTTATATATTTTGAATATTAACCCTTTATCAGATATATGGTTTGCAAATATTTTCTCCCATTTGATAGGTTGCCTTTCATTTTTTTTGATGGTTTTCTTTGCTGAGCAGAAACTTTTTAATCTGATATAGTCTCACTTATTTATTTTTGCTTTTGTTGGCTTTGCTTTGGAGTCATAGAATACTTTCTAATTTCCCTTTTTATCCATGGACCATTTAGAAATATTTATTTTTCAAATATTTGGGGATTTTCCTAGATATTTTCTGTTAATGATTTCTAAGTTATTCCATTTGGGTCAGAAAACCTAACTTGTATGAACTGAATCCTTTTAAATTTACTGAGAGTTGTTTTATAATGCAGACTATGGTGCCACATCCCTAGATAAATGCTCCTTGTGCACTTGAAAAAAAATGTGTATTCTGCTGTTGTTTTCTATAAATGTTAATGAGATCAAGTTTGTTGATTGTGCTATTCAACTTTCTTATTTTCTGTCTACTTTCATTTATTGTATATCCTTACTGATTTTCTATCTACTTTTTCTATCAGTTATTGAGAGAAAATATTGGAATCTCCTATAATAATTGTGGATTTGTCTATTTCTCCTTGTAGCTTTACCACTTTTTGCTTCATATATCTAGAAGCTTTTGTACTAGGTATATAAATACAGAAGATTGATACATCCTATTGATAAAACTGATCCCTTTTTCATTATGAAATGACAATCTTTTTCTTTAGTAATATTCTTTGCTCTGAAATCTACCTTTTTCTCAAGATTTCTATCAATGTTAGTATATTATTTTCAGTTCTTTTATTTTTAACTAATTTGTGTCATATTTATGATGAGTATATTGAAGGCAGCATATAGCTGAATCTTGCTTTGGTATTGAATCTGGCTATCTGTGCCTTTTAATTGGCAAGTTTCACCATTTATATTTACTGCAGTTATTGATATGGTTAGGATTAAATCTATCACCTTGTTATTTATTTCCTACTTTTGCTGTCTGATCTTTGTTTCCTTTTTTCCTTTTGTACCTTCTTTTTGATTGATTTCTAAAAAATGATTCTTCTTTATCTCATTTTGTTAGCTTACCACCTACAACTTTTTGTTTTGTTATTTTAGTTGTTCTGTTAGTGTTTATACTGTACATCTTAATTCACAGTCTATCTTCAGGTGATATTATACTGCTCCATGGATAGTATGAGAAAGTATACTTATGTTTTCTCCTTCCTGACCATTGGCTATTATTGTCAAAGATTTTATATTTTACATTAGTTTATAAACTTTACCTGCACTGTTACGAGTCTTGTTTAAACACTCGATTATTTTTTAGAGATTTAAATAATAACAAAAATTTGTTTTCCACATAGTTATTTCAGGTGCTTTTCATTCCTTTGTGTAGATTCATCAGAGTTTTCCATCTGATATTATTTTCCTTCTGTGTGAAAGGCTTTCTTTAATATTTTTTAAAGTATAAATCTGCCTGTGGTGACTTCTTCCAGCTTTTCTATGTCTGAAGAAGTCTTTATTTCACTTTCATTATTGAAATATATTTTGACTGAGTATTGCATTTCATATTGATTTTTTTTCTATCAGTACTTTACAGTTGATTGCTGCACTATCTGTTTCTGACATAAAATATGCTGTCATTCTTTTTCTCTTTGTTCCTCTGTACTTAAAGTATCTCTTCCCCACTCCTACCCCTGGGGCTGTTTTTAAGATTCCCACTCCCTCTCATTTCTGTTTCATTGAGCTTGTGGATCTGTGAGTATATACTTTCCATTAAATTTGAAAATTTTGGAGCCATTATTTCTTCAAATATTTCCTACCCTTTTAAGGCTTCAAATATATGTACTTTAGGCCACTTGAAATGGTCTCATATCTTGACAATGCTCTGTTGTTTTTTTTTTTTTAAGTTCTTTTTCCTCTGTGTGTTTCATTTCTGTAGTTTCTGTTGCTATGTCTTCAAGTCTACTAATCTTGTTTTTTGAAATGTCTAACCGGCTGTTAGTCTTATCCAATGTATTTTTCATCTGACACATTGTAATTTCTATGTCTAAAACTTTCATTTGGTTCTTTTAATAATATCTTTCATGTCACTACTTAACTTTTTGAACATATGGGATACAGTTTCATAACCATTTAACTTTTTTCCCTGTTAATTGCAGAGTCTTTATCATTTTGGGGTCTGTTTTGATTGATTGCTTTGTCTCCTTAGTTGGGGTAATATTTTCCTCCTTTGCATGGCTGATAATTTTTTATTATGTGCAGAACAATGTAAATTTTACCTTCTAGAGTGCTGAATATTTTTTGTTTTCCTATAAATATTCTTGAGCTTCATTCAAGGATACAGCTAAAGTTACTGAGAACAGTTTTATTCTTTTGGTTCCAGTAAGGCATGACTGGAATAGTGCTGTCTAGGGCTTATTATTTCTCACTATTGTGAGAAACCCCTTCAGTTTACTGTACCCAAAGCCCCCAGATTCAAGAGATTTCCCTCTCTTGTGGTGGAAATAAGCACTGTTTCTAGCACTTTGTAACCATTGCACATTATTACCTCTGATTCTTTATGGTGGTTTCCTTATACACACATACTAATGAGTACTCTCCTGATTATTTGAAGGAAGTCCTTCTGTGTAGGTCTGGAGTACTCTCCATCACTTGGTGCTTGGTTCTTCTCTTCTCTCTTGTACTCTCTCCTGTGAACACTTTAGTGTCCCCAGACTTTCAGCTTTCTTCAAATCTGTGAGTTGGCTGAGCTTGTCCTGAGTTCTCACTCACTGTACTATCACTAGAAAATCTGTCAAGTCAATAAGCTAGAGAAAATTTTAGGCTCACTTTATATATTTCACATCTCTCAGGGATCACTATACTTTGTAGTCTGGTGTCTTAAAATCGTTGCTTCAAATATTTTGTCCTTTTTTTTGGTTGTTTCAGGTGAGAGAGTAAATCTAGTCCATTATTTCATCTTGACAGGAAATGGAAGTTTCTGATTCATGATCATTTTTATGTCATAAGAATAATGTCTTAAATTCTTATTTTCCTCCTTTTTACTAAGAAAGCTAGTTTCTTAACCTCTATATGCCTCAATTTCTTCATCTATAAAATTAGAAGTATAGTTGTGCGTATTTTCGGAGTTGTTGAGATATTTAAATGAGATAGCATTATAGAACATTTGACAAGAACAAGGAAAGCCCCCAATAAATTATTTACTTTACTGATATCATTATTTTGTGTTATAAATCACATGAAACAATCTCTCATTTTCAAGTGCATGTCCACTTAACTTGATTAATTTTCTATTTCTGTTAAACAAGCTTAATATTTAGACAAAAGATTCTCAGTAACAATTTACCAAGTCATTTATTTGTAATTTGGATTATCTCTGTAGCCTACTTGCATAAAATCTCCTCCTGTAAAGATGTACACTTAATCCTATATTTCTCAGTAAAAGCTGGACAGTTTAACCAAAACAAACTCAGCATCATGAGATTTTAAGATATCTCTGTGGTATCTTATTCATCAGTCTTTTAATGCTTAGGTCACTAAAGTTACCCATTGGGGAACACTTCAGCATTCCCAAAGGTGAAATATAGAAGCTATTTAATAGTAAATATTTAATGTCTCATGAACTTTTGGCAATAGAGGTAATTAGCAACTTGCTTTTTAAAACCTCCAAGGGAATTTATGGTATATAAATTCTTAATAAACAGTTAAATATATTAGACATAATTTAATGGATACAATTTTAGGAAAATTTCATATCATCTTAGCATTCAGATCATCTACAGAAAAATTTGCCTTTGTGTATGGTGTGTGCAGCTTGGCTGTGTCTATTTGCAGAATATGGACAATGAGGAGAAGGAGCTATTCCTTACATCAAAATTAAAATGAAAGTCCAAATTCATATTTTCATATTTTTGTTTTTGAATAGAATATAGTTAAAATTAAAAAGACAGAAAAATATGAAACACACAAAAATAAATTTCTATCTTGGCCCTAGCTAGAAGACTCTTTTTTCTCTCCACTTCTCCTGGATTCGGTAGATTTTAGCGTAGATTTTATCTATACTAATCTGTTTCCTCAAAAGTATTATTTCCATTTTAGTAAATTCATCTTTATATATGTATTTATTTCCACCAAAAGAATTATAGTATTCTTTTATCAAAAAGTAGGCACAGATAATATTTATCACTAAAATAATAGTCTAGTATAATCTCAAAATAGTTTGGGGAAATTTTATTTTTTCAGTAACTCACCTCTGTTGGGTCCTACAAGATTATATCTGCTTTACTAGAATTCCTTTGCAGTGGACAATTCAATAGGAAGATTCTTTGACAGGATCTGAAAGAATAATTATTTGGAGGGGTGGTATATTTGACAGAAAACAATTCAGTTTTTTTAGAATTCTTTCATTAATACTGTCCAAAAAAGGCATTGCAGAATATAAGTGAAAAGTACAAATGCTTTTTAAAAATTGTTTTCCTTTTATAAATCCATGATTTGTGCCTTGAATCCAGTAGGTACAAATATCTAATAGGATATCATAGTAGGAGTATCATTTATTGATTAGCTACTACGTGGTAGGAGCTAAGTTAGGCACATTACATTTATTATATTACTGACAACTTTCAACAAACCTATAAAGTATTAATAACCATCTGACAGTTAAAAGAAATTGAGACTGAGAGATTAAGGATATTGACCAAGAAGCAAAGAAAAATTTTTAATAAATTGTCCAATTTCAAGCCAAATGATGATAATGACATTTTTAGGGTATCTGTGTTCACATGTGACCTCCAGAAATAGTTCAGGTAGTTTTAGTACTAAAATAACAAGTCAAATTAATCTATCATTCTGTTGGTCTTAAAAGCATTTTTCTTTGCATCCAAAATTACCATTGTAAAGTTTTCAAGGAAGATAGAATCTGCATATTCTGAGCTTTTGTTTTGGCAGAAAAAAATAGGAGTTAAAAATGTGCAACTTGTTCAAAGTGCAAATATGCTGTGGCATTTTGGCTTTGTTCCAAGGGCACAGATTTAACTTGGAATTTTGGTGGCTGTTACTGGGAATGTACTGTTTATCAAATTCAGTGTTAACTGCACAGTTGAAGATTTTCTAGCAAAACTCTTTCTCTTTTTAACTTAAAAAAATTCTTTCACCAACTTTTGAGGGTTGATAAGTAAAATCCACAAGGAGACGTGGTGTTTGATGAACAGAGTCTTCTATTAAAGGATAATCAGTGAAGTCATTTCACAGTGAGTTTATATAATCAGAGTTTGGATGATGGCATCTCTGCTAAAGCTGCATGGCCTTACATCTTAATGGAAATAAGAGAGGATGGAGTTCATCGCCTTTCACTGCTTTAGTGAGTGAAATAACCAGCTAGCAAACACCTGTCAGATGGTTGTAGGTGTTCCTAAGATGTTTGACAGTTAATATTTTAATCAGATGTGTTGATAATTCTGTGACCTAAAAGGCTTACTGTGTTTCCAAAGGCCAGAATTTCCTATCTTCTACATAATGCTGTGTCCCTGTATGTAAAATGACTTCAAATTAATCATTTTGAACAACGGAATGTACTTTAGTCTACTGCTAAACTTTTTTCCTGGATTTTTTCTTCATAGCTTTTAGGAATTTCTCACTCCTCTGTGCTTCTGGAGGTGTTAATTCATACAGGTCATGTTAAGCATCATTTTCTCTCATGTCCTAGACAGATGTCTGATTAAATGATCATTGACAGTAGAAATCGTGATCCTCCTGGCTGATCACACAGTGGAATACAAGAAATTGTTAATTTAAGTTTCTTGTTTAATAAAAGTACGTGATCAGTGAACTGAAATTGCTATAAAAACGCTCTTAATTTTCAAAGTACATGGTTGTCCTCTAGTAGAGTGTTATCTTTATTGGTCAACAGAAGATGAAAAAAGAGGCCACTTTTAAAAATATTAGTGGAATAATGAAGAAATTTCCATTAGCTTACTTTGCTCCCCAGAATATATGGATGAGGTATAACTCAACTTTATTTTATCTCTAGGCTAAGGCCCTAAAGAATCTGTTTATCATCCTTGTTTGATTGGGTGACTGATTCTCTCCTGGTTAGTTCTGGCTGTACCTTCATTCAGCATTTTTCTTTTATTTCACCTATATTTTGGGGATTTTACTCCCCCTGCTGGCCCCTGGCATGCATTAGTTTTGAATCTTTTCCAAGGAATCTAGTTCAATCATTCCTGTCTGTTTTTCTTCAAGTCTTATGTATAGTAATATTTATGTTCCAAACACAGCAGCAACCACATAAGTTTGAGGATAGATTTTTAAACTTTTAAGGCACTATTTTTCTTAAAATTTTCATAGAGACTGGAGTATTGGTGCTAATTTAGGAAATACAGAAAAGACATTCTGAATTTCTGAATGCTAAATGTAATTGATTTAATTAAAAATCATTTGCTAAAGAAAAGTTACGTTTTTGCTTATAATGAAGAAAGTTTCTTTCTCCCTTTTAAGATAGCAGCAATTGTGCTACAAAAAAGAAAACTGTTTGCATTCTAAAAGATTTATAAAACCTTTGAAATATATAGCTTGATGTCACAAATAAATGGAACTAGATGATTTCAGAGGACATTTACTTTGAAAATGCTTTGAAACAAGTACCACCTATTGTCATTAAATCTTTATGACTATTTCTTTATGAGAAAATTTGGATAATTTTAATCTCAAACATTGTTACATGCTATTTTAGCTTCTGTAGTTTTGCTTTTGTTGGATGCCTCAACCTCCTTTACACAACTTACTTTTTTTCTTTTTCTTTTTGTTGGACTAAAAAATGAATATAAATATTTCTTGAGAGCTATTTGTTTTAGGTTGAAGAGAAGAGTTGCACTTTTCATGTTGTTCTTTCATTGTCATTAAGAGAAAAAAAGTCATCTGACCAGGAAATCATATGTTACAGTAAAAATATTCTCAGAATCTTCTTCCCATCTTGAAATCTGTAGGATGTTGCTGCTTTTGGTGGCTGATGGTCAGTAGGATTGAATGACACTTTTATCTTGTACATTTATAATAGATAGCCATATGTTTGATTAGTGACTCTCATCATTAATATTCACTGAAATCTCAAAATAAGAAAAGATGAAATTATACTACTGCTTGCTTGGGAGCCAGAGGATGACAGTTCAAATCATTTTTCGTGCTCCAAGGAGAACAGAATAGCCCATCTGCCACTCTACTTTGTTTCCTATACCTGAAGTTTTTCCTAATTAATAAGCATGGCATTCATAGGAGGGTCTGGTGGCACAAAGATAATACGATACTTACCAGTCAGTTTTTTTACATGATACAATGGGACGAGAGTTTTAAAAACTGATCTAGTTTGTTCTCTGCATCATGTTGAATGAATATTTTATAGCACTCTTTTTTAGAACACAGAACTTTGTGAAAAAAAATACACTAATTCACCATCTTAATGTAATGCCATCCAATCCTAGTTACCAGCACTGCAAAGTACATACCACTCAGCAGTTGCCAGAATATACAGCAATGTGTATTTTTAAAACATATTAAAATCTTTCCAAATGAAAGTCTGTTTTCCCATTCTTACCGGAAAGTGGAAAGGAAAATGAGCACTTCATCAGCAACACTCTTAATTATGTTACCAAGAAATAAAACATGAAGAAAACTTTCTAGTTACTGTGAGACTTTGATCACAATCCCTTGCAGGGGGTTAGGAGGGGATGCTTTTTATAATGAAGTCTATGTAAAAACTTTCAATATTAGAAAATTCCTCCCTAGACATTTGCTTGGATTTGTAGCTTATAATGGGGAAACAAAACTAAAAACAACAACTCCCATGTACATTGTGTTTGTTTCCTTTCAGTTAAAACTAACAAAGAGATCTTTGACATAGCTGATACACTGCAACATTTAAAAAATCTGTGTGAGTCCTGTGTCTTTGCAAAATAGATAAATATTGGGTTTTGAAATGGGTAGATGGTTGAAAGGGGCATGTATTCTTACTTCCTCTTTTTAAAAGAGAGACAATCTGGGTAGCTGTTATGAATTGAAAGGAGCATTGTATGGTAACTATCCAGGGGTTCTCAAAATTCCCCAATCATATGAATCCTCTGGATTGCTTTTAAAAATATCTATTTCTAGGCTGTTCCACAAAAGATTCTGGGCCTTGCAGTGGGGCACAGGGAAAAAAACACAAGCACCCCAGATGATTCTTATAATCAGGAGAATTTAGGGAAGTTTTATCTCGTTTAATAAATTGTAATGTCAATATCAGCAATTTGGACCTGAGATTTGGGGTAAAGATTCATATATTCATTTCAGAAACATCCATTGAACTCTTACTGTGGACTGGGTTTGAGCACACTTTACTAGATGTGTAATTTTTCTAGATGTGTAATTTAATCTTTAATCTTATTACTGCAGTATAGGTATTATGACCATTTAAATGGAGGCTGAGAAATGCAGTAATTAATGCAGGGTCTTACAGCTAGGACACTGAGGAACAGAAATTATTTTAACGCAGGTATATCTGTCTTCAAGCCAAGTTCTGACTACTATGCCACAGAAGTTGAGTGCAATTATTTTTCCCCAAGATTGGACAATACAGTTCTCACATTGGCTTCTCAATTACTTTCTTCTCACTCAGATAAAAGTTGACAAAGCACTGAATGGTATGTCTGTGTGTTCAAGGACTTCTGCACTTCATGTTCCCTCTGTGCAGAACGATCGTCCCCTGGATAGATCGCACAGCTCTGCCTCCTCTCGTGGAGATGCCTTCCTTACCAGATCCCCTTACATGAGAGAGCTTCCACGACACACACACAGCTACTGCTCCTCGTTCCTGCTGGCTGATTTTTTCTCTGTAGCAGGAATCAATACCTAACATGTACGATGCAGTTTAAAATGTATTTTGTATTCCTTCTCAGTATAATGTAAGTACTCAAGAATTGTGTCTTTATTTATATTCACTGCTGCATGCCCAATGCCTAGCACATAGCAGGGGAATATTTGAATATGGAACACAAAATTGGGGGTCAATTTGATGTTCTTTATATTAGTAATTTTATCATTTCACAGCATTACAACCTCATAGATGATGTCTTGGTAACTATCCTAATTATCATCTGTATTAGCTGTACTTTTTGTAACAGAGTTCCTGACCAAAAAATGTGTTGTTGGGTTTCACTTTTTGTACCAACAGAAATATCACTATGAAGAAAATAAAAAATATTTTTCTAGATAGAATATCTAGAATGAAAGCGTTTTTAAAAAGGACTCCCTATTCACTAGCTCTTCAGTATTACTACTCAGTACATTTTCCTTACTCTTACCCTTAGAAGCTAGAGCCTTCAAATTCATGTGAGGATTAAGATTACCCTAGGTTTAGGAGGTACTCTGCCTGCTGAGGGAAACTTCTTATGTGCCAGCTCTGGTCATCATCTTACGTCAGGTGGTAACGCTGACTCCATATGTTTCTACTTTTCTTTCTTTTTTTTTTCTTTTTTTTTTTTCAGCCTGTCATTATTTTATCAGATTTTACTCTGAAGTTTGCCCTATGGCAAACTGGATGTGTTGGTCTCCAGAATGGTTGTTCATGTGTGTAGCTTGGTGATTTAAGGGTAGTTAGCCACCTTGCTTTTCTCAAGTTCTAGCAACATCATTTTTTTAATATCTCAAGTAGTGTTAATGTGCAGTTTTGAAAAGCAGTTTATTTGGCGGGGGTGGGCAGGAATTTTGAGTTATTTGAATTCCATGAAACAAACAAAAAAGATAACTCAGGAGCTAATTCTGCACCAGGTTCATTGGCTTTTATGCAGATTGATGTTTAGAAACTGTCAGTAGCAACATCCATCTGGCTTCCCTTTATCCCTAACTGGTCAATTATGTATCTTCGTCAGTACTGCTATTTTAATTTCTTCTTTCAGATATCTTCTGTTTCCTTCCTTCTCATTCTCCCCTTTCTGTTCACTCTGAGCCACTTTAAAAATATTAATTTAGTGACGCTTAAGATGCAGATCGCTTTGGAAGTGAGAAGGTGTAAATTTATACGTGTGTTCATTCGGTGACAGGGGTTTCTAACTCTGCCTACTGGGGATTGTTAGTGCATTCCATAAGCTATAAGGGAAAAATCCAAGTTTCCCAGAAATAAAGGTCAAGAGACATGGAACGGCTTTTTTATTATTTGCTTTCAAAACAGAGGGGATATGATTTATGTAGGATATAAGCTTATGTCATAGCTGTGCAGGTGCTGCAGTGAAGCCATGACCCTGGTCTAATCCCCATAACGACACTGGCCATTGACCACATTTGCTTTGTTGTTACCGAGCCGCTTTCCCAGAGGCCTTTAAGTTTCTGAACCCAGCTGCTGGTTAGCTGGCCAGCTCATGCGTGGTGCAAGACCATTGTTTTTAAGTGCAAACTGACGTACATTTTTATAACCTCTGTCTGCATTGAATGACTATTGGTCTGTGATGTTGCCTCTATGGTTGAGTCTAAACTCTCATATTAAGTCTCTCTCTTTTTAAAAAATGATTTTAGTGTTTGCTTATAAAGTTTTTTTCCTGCATTTCTTTCTTTTTATAATGTAGAAAATAATCACAATTATCTATTTTGAAAAAATAGTAACCAGTTGCTTGATAGTTACAAGATAAAATGTATCTTAGATGCTGACTTGGATAAGTCAATGGCTGATTTACTTACATATTTTTACTATTAGAAGAAGATAGTTAATATTCTTCCATAATATTTTAGTATTTTCTTCTTTTTTACCTTCCTCCAAAAATTAATGACAGTAAACATTTGCAAGTTATTGCAAAAAAAGATTTACAATTTCGTTCTGCCTTTCAGTATTTCCATCTACCAGGATTTTAATTTTTTAAAGCTTTCTATGTGCCATGGATTTTTTTTAAGCTACCTGAAAAGTATTGACTTTATTTTAAATCTTATTAATGCTTTTTATGATGTGAGGGAAACATCCGTATATGTAAGTTACCACCGAAGATAGACTCAAGAAGTTAAGAATCAGGACTCTGGAGGGAAGCTACTTGATTTTGAATCTCAGCCCTATCACAGCCCAGCTTGTGATCTTGAGCAGTTAAGCTCTGTGTCTCATTTGTAAAAGGTAAGTGATAATAGTAGGTGTTATGATAGTTAAATGAGTTAATATTTGCTGAGCCCTACATAATTATTTGTTATACAGAGAGATAAAGTTCAAATTTCCCAACTAAATGTTTGCAATTTGAGACTTTTCATTAATGTGTTTTCAGTCCTCACATTGTTTATCACAACTGTATAATGAAATTATTAGCTTTTCCCTATGTCTTGAAAATTTTGAACAGATAGAGAATAAAGGAAAAGTAACAATCCACAAAATTGTTACTTATTTGAGGTGGTATATGTGGCAGTTAAGTGATGACAATATAATTAGGCTGTAAAATATTCAGTTTCAAGTGCTCCTTTGTCATCTCTGAGGCGTCGCAGTTTTATTAAGATTTTCTTAGTCTATCTGTTTAGTCTGATTTCTCTGAAAATATGCACATAAATAAATGGGCTCTCTTAAACAACAATAAAAAGTTAGTATTTAACATTTAACAAAAGCTGAGGCAAATACTACTTTTGAACTGCACCTCATTTGAATGAGATAAGAGATAAGAGCCAAGAAAATGAATATACATATATTCGTTTTAATATCCTTTTTCACCGTAAGCTACTACAGGATATCAAATATAGTTCCCTGTGCTGCTACTGATTTTTAGATGTACATTTATAAAACTGTTTGAGACACAGGAGTAAAATTGCAATGAGGATTACTGCAGCATAGTTCTTTGGTCCTCATATCAATTGATTAAAAAATCTTTGCCAAAGAGTCACCTCTGGAGGGCAGTGCAGTCTTATATATTTGTTGCAGGAGCTTCAGGTACTTTGAAACTTTTCCTGAAGTTCATTTCAAAGATTCTTGGCCTTGTAGATGGGAATCACCCTGTTTTAAATACTCAAAGGAGACATAACCATTATCATCAAGACTTTTCTGCTAAAATGATTAGTCTGTTAGAATGAGGGGGAAGTTACCTGAAAAAGGGCTTTAAAATTCCATATGAAAAAGGTGTCAGCATTGTTTGCATCAAATTGGTGAAGCTGGGTGTATAAATAAGGAATACTGATCCCTGTCTTTTTTTCCACTTGATTCACATACCTGCGTACCTCAACTTAATTATCCTTTTTTGATCTCTTCTTTACTCAAAGGACAAATCTGGACCTACTAAGGAAATCTATTGACAGCCTAAATAGATGATACTGCATAGATGTCAAATCTGTTGACACTATATTGTGTCCTTGAGAAGGTCAGCCCCACAGTCAGAAAAATATCTCCCAGTACCTTAACAAATCAGCAAAATATTTTGAGAAATGCTTTACTTTTATGAACAAAATACCCTGATAGTTATTGGATTTGTCACAGCAGCTAAGGTTTCTCTCATAACCATATTGACCTTCACGTGCTATTATATTACAAAACCAACTCTTTATGTAATCAAACCAAAGGAAGAATGCTTAATTAGGTATACATGACCCTATGTTACAATATAGGCATACAAAAGTTACTTTCTTCAGCACTATCTAACTATTGTACAAAGTGTCTTTATACAATAAGGCCCAGGCTATTTGAAGTCTCAGGAGTACAGCAATATCGGGATTTTCTTTTTCCTCTGAAGGCTATTTGAGAGCTTTCAGCAAGGGGATACCACATTTAAAGGTTGCCTAAGATCTCATAACTCCAAGTGTCACAAAAATGTGTAGATTATGAAAGACTTTCCTCATGAGCACAACAACTGTGCTTTTCAACCCTAAATCATGACATGGTCTTGTTATACCACAAAGAATTAAAAAATGTTAAGTAAATGACTTTTTCCCCTCCCTCTGTGCCTCTGAGGATAGTTATTAATGCCGATTCTTGCTGCTGAGTGATCCTGAAGCTACTGTCACAACCTTTTTATTCCCTGAGTGCAGATGAATCCTTTATGAGGTAATTGAAGGAAATTGATGACATTATTTGCTGTATCTTGGGTATCAACAGCATGTAAATGAAAAACACAGTGATCACACTGACCAACACATTTGGAGAGAAAGATCTTGAGCTATTTCCTGCCTAAGAAGACTGTACTTCTGCATTTTATGTAAAGTAGCAGGTACACAGCTTTTAAAATTATTAATGCCTGGTTTTAATTTACCATCACCCAGTGTAAGGTGATAAGTTTTTTAGAAATAGAAAGAGCCTGGACTTATGCTTTTTATTTCCTTCCTCTTTGTTTATATTAATGTATTCTTCACACTCGGAACAGTGGCCAGTTTCATATTATTTTATTTTGAATGTTAGTGTATTCACATTCTAAGCCAATGGTGGCTTTAAGCTTTAAGTTAAATCTCACCATTTGGGCCACAGCAAATTCTAGATTTTGTGTTTTAAGGGGCAGGGAGAAGCATTAAAAAGAAATTTTTAAGAAATTTTATTATAATACAGAATATAGATGGATGATTTAAATAGGAAACCTATTTTAAATCAGCACTGCCCTAAAAGAACATTCGTTTACCTAGCTGGGGAAAACTCATCTTAAATATGGTCTCTAGTTATTTTTCTTCTCAGTTATTACATTTGCCACTTCATTGTGACCTTACTATGACCTTGTAGTTTATGGGCTAAAGGTAACCATTATGCAATAAAAGAAATATGCAGACCGAGCTTTACCACCTAGAGAGAATAGTTTTTTTTAATATTTTGTTTAAATTAAAACACTTTGCTGTTTATAAAACTCTGCTGTATGGTGCTTAAAAGAGGAGAGAAGCATTAATTGCAATTAATGTGTAGATTTGGGCTTTTAGAAACTATGTTCAGAGGAGATGAGTCAGCAGGCCTTGTTACATTAATTACAGTGGTTTGATTCTCCACTGGTCTTGATTCACAAAGATACATACTGTTCTTAACTTAATGCTGTAAAGTATACATTACTTAGAGAAAAAGGAACCTAAAAATCAAACTATTAATAGCCATCTTTGCTTTCTTGTTTGGTTTGATTTGTTTTATTTTACTTATCCAGACCTAAATTTATTCCACTTTCACCTTGCTGTGATCTCACAATCTAACCTTTGTGAAGTAGGCAATTTATCCTTTGGAGAATGCAGGGGAAAAGCTCTTGGGAAGGCAATAAAAAAGCAGAGAATACAGAACGCGTTAGAGGACGTCAGCACATTCTTGGCATGGGGGGCCCAAAGTGAACTGTCACCTTCTTTGAGACAGCCTTTGAATTCCTCCTGGTTTGGTCCACAGACTTGGAAATGAAACCACAGCTTGGCCTTGAAGACTCACAAAGCGTGTGATATAATTGTAAATTAATGATTAAAAATCCTTAGTCTGCCTGTTTTCAGTCATATTACCAATCATAAACGCATTCTTTTTTTTTTAAACATTTTTTATTGATTTATAATCATTTTACAATGTTGTGTCAAATTCCAGCGTTCAGTACAATTTTTCAGTCATTCATGGACATATACACACTCATTGTCACATTTTTTTCTCTGTGAGTTATCATAACACTTTGTGTATATTTCCCTGTGCTATACAGTGTAATCTTGTTTATCTATTCTACAATTTTGAACTCCCAGTCTATCCCTTCCCACCCTCCACCCCCCTGGACAAACGCATTCTTTACTCTGAAATAGAAGTGGTGATAATTATCCTTGGTGAAATAACTTTCAGAAAGTACTGATCACAAGCAGTCACTGCGGACTGTGTTTCAAGCACACATCTCAGCACTTTCATATCTGAAATAAACTCTTATTATCGCCATTCTATGGATGAGGAAACTGAGGCACAGAGACTGACGTGTCTTGCCCAGAGAAACCTGGTAAATTCCAGAGTAGGGTGCCTACTCCAAAGGATGGCGCTCAAGGTCTTAATCTTAAGAGAATCTGAATTCTTAAGAGAATCTTCATTTTCAGCGTGGGGGTCTGTGTTGCACGAGTAGGACTAAAATGTTCTCAATAGACAGAAAATGCAGATTTTGTAAAAAGCTCATTAGCAAAGAATATTAGGGAGTAATTTAGGATTTTAAAATAATCAGTTGAAAATGGATTGCTCATGCCCAATGAACGCAAATCTAAAAACCAATAATTCTTAAAACCTTGAGTTGTAAAACCTTATGCTGAAAGTATTTCCAGTTTCCACATAGATATTAGAGACAGATTTAGCATCACTCTCAAAACTGTGGAAGGTTAAATATACACTGTGTGAGACATTGAGAAGCAGGTATTTAATTCTCAAAAGTTTGTTTTGGTAAGGGATTTAACCCCAATTTCATGACACTGATCAAAGCAGGACGTTCTGAATGAGAAGCATTACAAAAAGGAAGACTTGTGTTGATACTTATGTTAAGGAGTATTTAATTCCAGACTTTCATATTTCAAAATGAAATAAGAGACAAATTCATAGAGATACAAAGTTGATTAGTGGTTTCCAAGTGCTGGGGAGGGAATGGGTATTAGCTGTAAATTGCCAGGAGGGATATTGTTGGGGGTCATGGGAATGTTCTAAAACTGGATTATGGTGATAGTTGCACAGCCTGGTTTAAATTTACTAAAAAAGAATCATTGACCTGCACTCTTAAGGTGGGTAAACTTATGGTATATAATCTCTATAAAGTTGTTTTAAAATGCAGGTAAAAATTAAAAAAGAAAATAAGAAAGAAGATCCAGCACTGTTTTCAGAGAGAACTGTTTTTCTATCAGATTCAAAATTTCCTCCATATAGTATTAATTTATTTCTTGAATTTAAAGTCTGACACTAAATGTAATATAATAGTAAAAAAAGAAAAAGAAAAAAAAAGAAAAGAAATAGAATAAGAAAGAAAAAGAAAAAAACAGTAAGGATAAATGCCAATGTCTCCTGCCCTTTTTCCTTTTATTTTTTCTGTTTTATTTTCAAGTTGAGTCATTTTCTCATAGCCTCTAGAGGGCAGCACATGTTTTTGTTTGAAAGAACAAAGTCTTCTCAGAAGTCTTAACTTCCTCAAACTGCAGTAATGTGCAAGCAATAGGAAGTCTATTGCTTTAGATGAACCTTCTGATTTCAGTTTATCCTGAGGATCTCTACAGTTGAGAATCTTCCTAAAGTGATTTGTTGAAATGAGTCATTTCTTCCTCCTTGTCAGCTATCCTTTCCACTTGATATTTATGCCTTAGAAACATTCCTTGGCCCAGTCTACGGGGACATGTAAGAGTAATTTCATTTGAGATTTTCACAACATTTTTACTTTAGAAGCCTTGGTTTTTAGGTAAAGACAACAGTCAAAGAACAAAATCAATATTTGCAAGTGGAGGGAGGGGGAAGATTCAAGAAATTGTGATATGAATCCCTGAACCTCATAAATTTATAAGGTTACATTGGAAGAATCAGGCTGTGACAAAAGGCAAAGGCAATGTAAATGTTCTCATCAATGTATGAACAGTTAGGAATGCAGGACTTAAAAATCTGTGAGAATTTTTTGAATTATGAGACATAAGCATTCTGGCTTTTTTCCTGTTCTTTTCAATTAACTATTATTAGTCTTGTATACAGTAGAAGTCAACAAATACTGATTGAAAAGGTAAATTAATTAGCATTGAGTTATATACATCAGATCATTTTAAGAAATGGCTAGGCTCCTCTTATGCCACAGTTGATGGTGTTTTCCCTGTGGTCATTTAATCTAAAAAATAGTGACAAAGTTACACCATTCTAGGTTCTCATCAGCACACAGGATTTATCAGCATTGATTTTGTGTAGGGATCTGAAACAATGTTAGGCTTCTTTCACTGTGTCTTTACTTTTGTTCTGAAATTCTTCCTACATATCCAACCCGATTTATATGTGAAATAAAGTATACCAAAAAAAAAAAAGTAACTTAAGAACAGACATTTACATCATCTGAATAGATCTCACAGGCTAGTGATAAAAAAATTAGATTTGAGTGAAACTAGCAGTTAAAAATTTTTTTCTTCTTCCATTCCTCCTATTTTCCTTTCCTTTTCTCCTCTCTCTCCTCTTTTTTTTTCATTTTTCTCAGTAAACTTTGCATGCTAAGTGTGTGCTAGGCATTCTGGTAGGCTGCACCTGTACAATGGTGAAAACAGAAGCATAGTTTCTGCCTTTGTGAAACTATAGCTAGTGGAAAAGGCAGACAAAGAACATACAAACAAAAGGTAAATGCATCGTTATGGATCCGAATCATTTCTAAGAAGGAAAAGTAATAGCGAGAGTAACTTTTGGGATCAACTTAATGCTAAGTAGTCAGGAGAGCTGCTTCTGAGGAGATGACATTAGGTGGCCCCAGCAACATAAAGGATTGGGAGAAGGGCACACCAGGAAGGGGAACAGAGGATGAGAGGCCCTGAGTGGGGAAAGAGCTTGGCTTGTTCACATCTCACTGTGAATAAGGAAGGAGGCTGAGATGCAGCTGGAGGGGTGATGGGCCAGGTCAGAAAGGTCTCAGTGAAGAGCCTGGATTGTTTCTAGGTGCAGGAATGGTTTTTAAAGGGCAAAAGAGAAACAGTGACATCATCATCTGATCGAGCTTTTGAAAGTCTCCTGCTGGCTGCTCTGTGGAGAAAGGGTTAGAGGGGGGCTCAAGTGAATGTGGGAGAAGTTAGTAGGCAGTTACAGTAATCCAGACAAAAATGATTTTGTAATTGACTTTCACTTGCATGTTGGGAGTGGAGGAAAAAGCTCTGTTTGGTTTCTTTAAAGGTGTAAGTTGTTTTCAGCTTGTTAAGTATGGCTACACTGAGAGAGTAGTTCACGATTAGTGGGATATTTAAAAGTACTCTTAGAAACATTAAAATCTTGTTTTTCTCATTTTATGCAGACTGATTATAAAAAACAGAGGCAACCCAAATATCTTCAAATGAGTGTTTCCTCTCTGAGGGCTCGAATTTTTAAAAATTGCTGATGAAATGTGGGAAAGGATGAGAACACTAAGAACTTGATAAGTGTGTTTACATATCCCTTCATATTATTTTGTTAGGAATGTCTCTTTTAATCGTATACAGTAATAGGCTACTGAGACTTACAATGTCAAAAATCCAAAAATAAAAACAACACCAACCTTGTGAATAATATTAAAATCTTCAGGAAGACTTCATGCATGTGCATCTACAAATACATATATAGTTACATTGATGAATGCCTAAAATATTTTAGTGACATGTTAAAATAATATGAACTTATACGTTTGTGAATACTGCTTAGCTGTTGTGTAAGTGTATATTGGATGGTCTTGATTTGAGCAGAAATGATATGGAAAATAGCATTTGGGATATTTTATACTTACCACATAAGATTGCTTTCTGCTGAGGTGGTTAATGTGACGTGTAATGCTAAAAATATAAGTATCACATATCTCCATTGTAGCACTTCTGAGGGACCCAGAAGACAGACAGATGCCATTAGCATCATTCAGCGTCATCAACCCCTAGCTCCCCATTCAGACTCAGGAATGTAGTGCTAATAGGCTAAAGGGCTCAGATTCTGGAGGTGGGCCACTTGGGTCCAAATCCTGCCTCTGAAGCTTACTAGCTTTGAGCGAATTATTTAACCTGTCTGTGTCTCAGTTTTCTTCTCTGTACAATGGGAATTAAAAAAATCACCGATCTCAGATAGGTTTTGGTATGACTAAAAGAGTTGTATTAAAAGCACCTAGTACAGCATCTGGCACATATGAAGCACTATGTGTTAGTCGTATTCCCAGTAGCATCAGTTAGTCATTCAAGGCTGTTAAGCTGAATAATCCAAAATATGTCATCAGGTGCTACAGGGTATTTCTTAAGGAACATACGATTTACTGTTTTAGGTACCAACCTTGGATGTGCCATTTTCTGGGCATCTTTTTCCCTTGCCAGAAATGCAAAAGTTATGAATAGCATTTCTCTGTTAGTGACCACTAGAGTAAAAGTGGACCTCTGCCTGGCCTTGCTGAGGTCGCGACCCAGCCTGAAGGACTTTTCGTATTTTGTTTATTACCCTGTTTTAGAATGCTCTGAATTAGTTGACAGCATAAAAACCTTCATTTCATACTCTTGAAAAATTAAAGATCTGTAAACATGGACCCCACTTTCCACATGGCCACCGTTGATTGGTACTGAGTGGTGACTACTTCTCGAACCCTATCTTACAGTTGGAGTGCACTCTCCAGCTCCCTAAACTCATGTGTTACCTAAATGGCACTTGCAGGCATTTGACTTTGATGATGAGACAGCTGTAGATTGAGTGCATGTTAAATAAGAGCTATAGATACAAAGATCTAGAAGGCAGTCCTGTCTTGGATATGGTCCTTATACCCAGGAACCCAACACCGACTGGACACGATTATATTACTAGTAACCTCCTGATCGTTATCCCTACTTTAATCATTCTCCCTACAATTCCCAAAATATCTTGTTAGCCAGAAGTTTCCAGAGCCTCCGCATTTGCTGAAAAAGGGAATTTCAGAATCGCCATTTCCCTGCTCCGTGCCCTCTCTCTACTTCCCTTCTTCTCTCCTTCACTTGGATCTAATAGATTCTGCACCTTTTCCAAGGGCCACTTTAATCTCATCTCCTTCCTGAAGATCTCCATGTTCTTCTCTCAAAGAATAATTTTGTCCTTTTCTTTTGTTAGTACAGCACTCTTGGTCCCACTGGTTTCAAAGTTGTTGCGAACTACATTTTTTTCTTATTTGTCTTGCTTTACCAGTAAAAGCATATACTTTCCAAGGGTCAGGATGATTTCTTTCTATTTGCTTAATTACTCCCATAGTCTCTAGAGTATATCTTTGTACATATTTCTTGATTGATTGACTCTCATACCTGAAATGTGGCACAAGAATTATCTTTGTCTGATATCAGTTTTGCAACATGTCACAGTTACAAGCAATTTCTCAATTCATTAGGCTTTTTCTCAGATAACCTGGTTCCTAAGAGTAGAATGGTATTTCTCCTCTTCTGAGAATTATAAGAAGATGTTTTAGTTAGCAAAGTTGCTTTTTCGCCCTAGCTGATACTTGGTCTCTGTACCTTCTAACTATTAATAATAGTGTGATTTATGGAATATGCTAATATTTCTAAAAGCTGGAGGGGCTTGTTCTTTTCTCTGGTCAAGAGAAGCAAGGAGAGAAACTGGTTTTCTTCTCCTAAAATAATAAATTACTAAAATTATAAGTGCTTATTTGAAATCTCAAACAATGCACAGGCAAGTAAGAGTAGACAGATGCTGATCTTCTTCACCCCACCCACACATCTCTCCTGAAGTTATCCAGACCAGGACTTTCTAACCCTTTAAAACATCTAGTCTATTGTGTGCTGATTTCTTGTTTGGGTAGCATTTTTTTTTCCCCAAGAAGAGCTGAAACCTTTCAATTAAATTTCAGTTTAAACATTCTTATTCTGTATATTTGGTAAATAATTACATTCAGTTATATTACACCAGGGAAACCAAAAGAAACATTTATTTCTCTATTTGGGGAACACTTTAACTGCCTCCATAGGCATAAAATTTTACTGAGGGTTAGATTTCTGTTGAATATATAGTTAATACTACTTCTGCTTAAGGAAAGGAACTTCACTTTAGTTCATAGAGCAATACTGCTGCAAAAGTGTAATTTTCCAAATTGTGCATAGTCTACGAAACACTTGAATGTACTGTTTCCTTTACTGCAGAGAGAGAGAGAAAAACATTTTGGCAGAAAGCCAATTTATTACTGATACACTCGGGAGACCCATTGTCAGTACATGATATGCTCTTTTCCACCAAGTCCTCCTTATTTCTTCTCTCCTCTCCTTGCCAGCCCCCTGCTCTTCTGGAATTTCTTGGTTCAAGGACAAGTGCTGATTCAGCGCTGGCCACCGTCTTGAGCTAACTTGAAGCTTGTGCTGCTCCTGAGGAGTTGCTTTGAGGGGAGCAAATGGAGCACCAGCGAATTCCCCAATTCTCTCAGGAGCCATAGCTCTCCTCACTGATTATGAATTGTTTCTGGGAGAATAGAATGAGCTGTTAGGCTGCAAATGATCCAACCTTTAATACTTGGCCATGTGGACTTTCAGTATTTATGATGTTCCAGTCCTCCTTTCCAAATTTCACTACAGAATTGCAGAAGTTAGATTCCGTTGTCACACAATAGAAACATGTGATGTTTATGTGTTGCAACCCTAGTTTCCCTATATGTTTGTGTTAGAAGAAAGTGATTTGTGTTTACACTATGTATGTAGAAGAACCTTGGTTTTTAAAAATATGAATCTTTAAATAACCTAGAAACAATATGGTCCAGTTATCAAAATCATGGTATAGATTCTAAACGTCAAGGAATTTGGAGATTTATGATTCACAGAGACATGAAAATACATAAAAATAAACAGCTTGGAATTATTATAAGTATTTAGTGTAAAAACTGATTTTTTTCCTTAAAAAATGAGTAAAAAGTGATCAATGAATGGTGAATTTTTTTTTGTTTACAACCTTTCTTCACATCATACATTAACTTATGCTGGTGATTTTAAATTTCGTGTGCTGGTGTCATGCTGCATTTATTTCTCAGTAAGAATTATTTGTGAGTCTCCAATTTGAAGGTAGAGCAATCCTGAATAGAGTTCTGACTTATGTTTTTAAATGTCAGAAAATGTGCATTGTTATGTTTAGTTTATATCTTCCTTCTAATAAAAATCTATGCCTGACAGTTATCAAAAGGGTCAAATTTATGGGGAAAAATTTATCCTAGATTGATTAAGGTGCCTACAATGCCAGTTTTAGATATGTGTTGATAAAACTTATCAGAATAGTAAGCTCACTGATAAGCATTTTTGCATTTTGGATTGATTAAAGAATGTTTATGTCAAGGAAAGCACATTATGAAGGTAATTACAACCATTAATTATACTAATTCTATTTATCTTTCTGAAGGAAGGATAGGATTTAATAAGGTGGTTTTTCATAAAGCCTTTAATCCATGACTTTTATTTTAACCACAGTGAATTCTCATATAATTTCCTTCGTTACTTTTTCTTAATGTCAAATGAGGTATATGTATCTTTTGTAACTTCCTGGTGTCTGATCTCAGATACTTCTAAAGCTAATTGTGAGGATTAATGGGCAAGACTTTTGTCTAGTAATTTTGTGTTTTAGAAGAAACATTAATTGTAGGGAAAGAACTGGTACATTTTTGCCTATTTCGCAGGTTTTGGTCTAGATTAGCCAAAAAAAAAAAAAAAAGGATTTTTGGAGACTCCTGGTTGTTCACTTTCTTAAGAAAGAAAACATCATTTTTTGTTTTTGTTTTTTAAAGTTTACATATGGTGCTATGCTATGTAGATAAATCAATGGAATCTAAGTTAGGCTTGATTTTGAAGTTCTGTTATTGATTCACTAAGTACCACTAAGTCACTGCATCTGCTTTCTATTTACAAAATGGAGATGTTTTCTGCTTCTAATTTGTCCCCTCAGAAGTGCAGTGTTATAAGGATTAATTAGAGATGGCCAATAGACTGAGCACTGGGGAAGGCATAAATACAGACAAAGGCCACATCACCAGGTGTCTCCTCTTTTTTAAGTGGTTGATCTCAATTCTGAGAGTCTTTCTTTTGCATTTTTATGTAAAGGATGTCACATTGTGTTTGTTAGTTCAGTAGTTTGCATTGCAAGGATGTGAATTGCCTCAAAGTTCATTTGATTTTCCTGGTGAAATAACTTATCATGACTATTTTTCTCAGAGTGTTACTTTTCCTAAAGATTCTTCAGGTTTAGAAATTTAATTCTGAGTGGATGGGCTGTATCAGATTACTTTGCAATAGTAATCTGTTCACCCTCTCATATTGTTCTATCAAATTTCCTGCAGGAATTCATAATTCCTCATTTGGCATCCTTTTCTTCTTCCTTATCACACCGTTTGGCCAGTTACTTTCAAGATGCAAGGATGGCATCACTGGCTTACTCTTGACTTCTTGAACAACACTGGTGTGAGGCAGGATTGCCAATCTGAAAATCATAGGCTTTCAACCTAAATTATTTGGGGCTGAATGTTGGCCTCAAGCTGACTGTGTAGTGTTGGTGATGGTACCTCAATTTACCATCTTTAAATAAAAAAAAATTCTCATGGATTCTTCTGAGGATTAATTAAGATAGTGAATAAGATTTGTAGCATAGTGATTGGCACATAATAAATGCTCAAAATAATATTTTTATTAATATAGCGATTTTAAAAATTAGGCATGAGGAAGAATAAAGAAGTCAATAAGGAGGCAGAAAAATAGCAATCAGAAAATGGAGAGAACCAGCACGGTGGTGTCTTAGAAGTAAAAAGAAATGAATGGTTAAAAAATAAGAGTTGTATACAGCCTTGCAACTCAGAGTATAGTCAGTGGATCATCAACATCGACTTTGCCTAGAAACTTGCTAGGAATTCAGAATCTCAGGCCCTAGCAAGCCCCAAGTAATCTAAATCTGTATTTTGACAAGATTCCCCAGAGAATTCACTTGACCAGCAATGGATTGGGATTAAGTGGGATTAAGGCTAAACAGACTATTGAATTTATCTGCTAGACCTTAAGTGGAAACAGGGAAGGAATGGATAGGTGGCAAATAAAAGAGAGAAAGAACTATTGATAATTCTTGCAAGGAACTTAAAAATTAAGCATAGTTGGAAAAAAGTTAGATGAAACTTTCAAAATGCAGCAGAGTTGGTTGAAAATTTATTTTTATGAGCAAGAAAAGGTTGAGCATGTGTTTTCACATGAAGGTTGTGGGCGAAAGATTGAAAAAATAATGAGTAAATGAAGGCAAGGACAACTAAGAGATGGGACAAGGAGGAAAAACATGGTTGATCAGTAAATTTGAGAAAAACACCTCTCCTTAGGCAAGTGCAAAGTTGGAAGGAGTTTGAGGTCAAGAATAGGAAAGACATATGTGTTCTATTAGATGTCTTCTAGGCTGCAGGGCTATTTGCTGGGAATAAGTAGGACAGGAATACGATTGATAGGTTTGGAAACACTGGTGAGTGAGATAGGACTAAAGTATTATATAAATTTTAGATTCAATACTGTCCCCAATTGATTGGTAGTGGCTGCATGAAAGTTGTGTTGAGAAGGATTCTGAAGCCCACAGAGTATAAATAGTTAAGAGAGCTATTCTTGATGAGAAGTTCATGGCATTGCTGATCAGGGAGAAGTAGTGGTATATGTTCCACACATTTGCCAACTTTGGTGGAGTATCTCCTGGCACTGCATGAAAATTATCAGGTAGAGGTAAGGAAATAACTTTAACATGAATTTATGGTAAATCATTTGTGCAGTGTTGTTTGATCTTTCTCCAATAATACTTAGCCCAGGAATAGGAAATACAGTCAAAGGAATAAAGCAATAATGAATTTATTTTTGAAATGCCTAACTATGAAGTGCCTATTTTATGCAGAGGCAAATAAAGCCTGAATTTGCACAATTCCACACTCTAGAAAGTGTGTCCTAATGGAAAAACACATACTATAGAATTTGAACACCATGTCTACTTCTTATTAGCTGTGTTTCTGGGTAAATTATAGTTAACGTATTGCTAAAATGAAAAACTCAGTTTCTTCAACTTTAACATAGGAATAATAATATTAATTTCCAAATAGAGTTCAAAAGAAGTCAAATGAATATAACGTAATACCTGATGCATTATCTCATGTTAGTTCTCTTTTTTCCCCTTTTGTGTTGTTTTCAACTGTTTTGTTTTGTTTTTTTCTGTCAGTTTCTCCTCCATTTCTTCTAATTTTCTATGAGCACCCAAAGGAACTGAGAATCATGGATTAGGTTTGAATAATAAAATGAATAATAAAATGGCATTCCCCACTACTGTAATTTAATTCTTAATCTCCTTAACTTCCCTCACTTCATGTGTTATATGGAGATAAGCTGGAGGAAGATCAATCATGGATGACATGGCTTTGCAGAGTAGTTGTGAGCAAGGCTTCTTCAGAAACTGACAGATCCTTTATCAAGTGAGTAGAGTTTCCATTACAAAACACAGGATCATTGATTAGCTGGCAGTATCCTGTAAGTGCTGAGAAGAAGATAGTGACTGACATAGTCTAGGACCTTGGGAATAAAGGTTTCTAGATCATGACAACTGACTTAGATGTAAGATCTAGAATTTGCTCCAATGGAAGATCCCTGCCACAAAATAACTTGCTACAATGCCAGTCCAGACTTATGTTTACTCTTCCTTGGGCTCTGGTCTTTCGCTTACACTTGGCCAAGAACCTCCTTGGTTGATGACCTTTCATATGAATACACTCCGAAGGAGCAGGGCTGAGAGCTAAAGGGTAGGATACATAAATTCCACAACCACCTTTTTCTTTTTATTCTTCAAGAAAGTTTAAGAACATATGACACTGAAGATGATGACATTTTTTGGCAGGGCTGTTAGGACCTTGCTACCAGGCAGCTTTCCATGTTTTGCAGTTGCAACATTATAACTTGATTTCTAAAAGAAATGTTCATAGCTTTTCACCTAGCTCATATTCCATTCTCAGTTTGAAATTCTGATGAATTGACTCTCCTATTTTTATGTAAAAGTGATGCTTTAGTTAAATAGTCGTATCTTCTATATATTGTTTACTTCACTTAGTTTAATAAGAAAATAACTACAGAAAATGTTTTGGATTAAAAATGTTTATTAAAATGTCATTAATTTAACTATTTTTATTAATCTATAATTCTTAATATGTAGCATTGACTGTTTTTCTCAATAACTTGCTTCTCATTCTCTTCCCATCTGTGTGAGATTTCTTCATTTTTCTCTTGGTATACTATCAAGATAATGCATGTTCCTTTTTCATAAGTAATAGATACTCACTTCAGAAAAATAAGAGGCACAGATAAATGAAGACAAGAAGTAAAATCATATTTAATCCCACCATTCTGTGTGCAATTGTTAATTCCAGTGCATCTAAGGGACTGCACACTCAGAGACTTAGAGGGGCCAGGGTGATAACAAAGGAGCTAATTAAACTGAATAAGGATCCTGGGACTAGAGGAAGCAGCTTTTACTTAGCTCCACTGTTTTTGCGCTGTGCAGGAACGTGGACCTAGGGTCAGCATTCTTCTCTTAACCCATATGTTAAGAAGAGGAGTGAAGAGGAGTACCAGATTTTTTATAGTATTTCTCATTTGAAGTTTAAATGACGTAAAAATTAGTAAAGACCATATACAAACAGAACAGGTACACAGACGTTTTTCATTCTTTCTTTTGTATGTGCACAATCTAACATCAAAATTGCAGTTGTGTTTGTAATTTTTTAGTGTAAGATTTTGTACATACAAAAGAATATACAACATGTAATTTATAATGAAATGAATACCAACACCCCACTTAAGAATACTGTCAATACATGCACTATTCCTGTGTTTGACACAAATCCAATTCCATGTTAACAACTACCAGCCATTCTCATTTCTTATTCCCATTTGCTTTTTTATAAAAAAGATCTGTATCTGAATATATTCCAAAGTAATCTTTAGTTTAGTTTTTGTTTAGTTTTGTAGCTTTGTAAACATAGCATGATAATTAATACAGTCTACTATAACTTATTTTTTTCACTGAATATTATGCTTTAAAATTCATTTTAAGGGTATTATGTATAGCTGTAATGTATCCATTTTTTTTTGCTGTACTATAATATTTTATTACTTGAATAGACCACATTTGCTCATGTATTTTCCTCTTAATAGGCATTTATGTTGTTTTAGGTTTCTGCTATTACAGTCAATGCTCTTCTGAACATGCTGCCTCTTCATGTTTCCTGGTACATGTGTAACTTTTTTAGGGTATATCTGGAAATGCAATTGCTGAGTCATAAGACAGGTACATACAATTTTATAATTCCAAACTATTTACAGAAATAATTGGAACCAATTTATACACTCATCATCAGTGACTGAGAGTCCTGTTGCTCCACGTTTTCCCCAACACTTGTATATTCAGATTTCTTAATTTTTGTTATCTGGAGGGTATTAATATCATCTTAATTTGCACATCCCTGAATAGTATGAAATTGAGCATCTCTGGGTGTGTTTATTCAACACAGTGTTTCTTTTCATGAAAAAAATCCCTCTTTTATCTATTTTTCCTTTGGATTGTTTCTCTCTTACTGACTTATTGAAGTTGTTGGAACAATATGATACTAATCCTCTGTTAATTTTATGCTGCCAATATCTCTTCCTAGATTATAGATTGTTCTTTATTTATAGTGTTCTTTGATAAATAAAAGTTTTTAATTTTAATGGATTCAAATTTATTATTTGTTAACAGTTGATACTCTTTTATGTCTTGTTTGAAAATTCTTTTATATGAAAGGTCATAAAGATGTCTTCTCGTATTTTACTCTAAAATTAAAGTTACCTATCATATTTTATTTTTAAATCCAGCTGGGATTTTGTTTGTTTGTTTGTTTGATATGAGGTAGTTTTATTTTGTGTTCCATGCAGTTCACTGAGTGTCCCAAACTAATTAGTGATCTGCAGTGCTGTCATTGTCATACATCAAATTTGTCATATATCAAACACATGGTTCTGTTTCTGGACTCCATTTGGTTCTGTTGATGAGAACTTTGCCTCTCATGTACACTCTTTGTTTATAAAGCAAAACATACTGCTTTGTTAAAAATGTGCTTTGTTGTCTGAAAAAAAGTTTTAGTTAATTTCAGTGAAAAAAGGCCATGGGTTTAACTTCATGCCCGTTCTCTTCCCTTTGTGTTGCTTTTAAGGATTCACTCTTTCCACTGTCTTAGCCTCATGATGATACACTTGTGTTCTGTTGAAGAAGAAAGAACACATCCAAGTTTCAGATATGTATTCAGGGCAGGACACCTGAATATGGAAGCCCTCATATAACCAGTGCCCATGCCGAAGAGGAATGTACTTCCCTGTGGTGCCTGGGAGCAGGAACAGGGCTTAGAATTGTTGGACACACTGCAGGCACAGCCTTATGCTTGAATGTATTGCTGACACAAATCCTTATAAATATCTAGACACAGTGATTATAAATTATCTTTATCCCCCATCTGCTATGAGCTTAAAAATCTACTAGACCCATTTTTCAGCTCCTGAAAATCTACCACCTGGCTAAGTGCTTTCACACTAATTATATGTGGAACACTTAGAGTTTTCTTAATGTTTTTTTTTCCCTTTGTTCTACTTCAATATCCTAAAGTGAAAAGTACTCTTGTGTATTCCATATCTCAGACTATAAAAAAAAATGACTGGGTCATGCTGTGCATCCTCTATTTTTCTGAATTAAGAAAGTCTGTTCTGACTCATGTAACAGAATATTGAGATGCTTATATAAACCATTTTTTACACTTAAAAAAATTCTTTTTGAGTAAGCTCAAATTCAAGAAGAAAGTAAGTAACAAATTTTGTCATTATATTCTATAGTAATATTTGGACTACTGTAATGATATACTTATCATGTTATCTGAAAATGAACCAAGAGGGTTAGATTACGGATCGAGTCTCACCTTTTTTCCTTTCCCTTTTCTCTTTCCTTTCCTTCTTGGTTTCTTTTCCAGATATCTTTGAGTTAGCATCCTTACCTTGGAATCTTGAATATACTTTATCTTGAGCTTCATCATGTCTGGTCTTTATCTATTTAATGACTCCTGCAGTGGAATTTCTAATTATATGTGGAATAAATATCCCCTAAATGCTGTGGGATTTGCACTAAAGGAAGTTGTACACTAAGCTGATTAACTTGAGGTAGCTAGTATTACTATTCTAAAAATTTTTTTAGAATGGTGCAGAGCAAGTCATGGTCGATTTAAGGAGAGATACAGAGGGATGATTGAGGACGTGTGCCTCTCACTGAGTCTGTCCCTTCATTATCCCGAAATGGGACTGTTTGCATCGGTGTAACTGCTGCTCTGAGGGGAAAAGAAGTTTGTAGCGAATCTTTAAATCATCCTAAAGTAGGGAGGAATTATAAGGTCAACTTTCCCACCACCTGCCAATATAGTAATTTTTTTTGTAGGTTCAAAGCATATTCAAGAAAGGTTTTGGAGGGGGTTGTTTGTTTTTTAAGATCTTTAAGACTTGCTTGTTCAGTTCTTTTTTTTTTTTTTTTGTAACTACAATATAACTTGTTCATAGAGATAATGATACTGAAAAGAAAAAAAAGTATGAATTTTAATAGACTGGAGCACAAGCTATTAAGAAAGTAATTTATTCCTGCAAACCATTGTGCATGTAGTCCTATAGGTTCTTCAAGTCCCAAGTGGGTTACCTTCTTCCTGTACTCACTAGCAGGCCAGTCAGTGTGGTTCCAGTTAGAATCCCATAAATCTGCAATATAATTAATTGCATATCCTTTCAAGCCAGCAGTGAAAGGAGTAACACTGGCCAGGATTTTGATGTTTTGCCATATTCTGAAATCAACATGATGGTATACGACACTGCTGAAAACATTAATTTAGAGGGTGGCTGGAAATTGCTGAAAATATTAAACGCCAGCTAGTGAACCCAAACGTTCTCCTTTTTTTCTACTCCTAGATCAGAGAAGTCTATGTAGTTAAAACTTCACTCCTAATCTAATTCTCTATTTCAAGTATATATGCATAAACCATATTTTTTGTTTAGCAAGCTCAATACTGCTTCTTATATTATAAATCTATAAATCATAAGTGCAAGGCAGTTGGATCATTGTACTCTATAAGAAGCATATTCCACAATAGTCAGTTTATTTTATTTAACTTTTATCTAGCCCTTGCTGGCGATATACTGGATTTTGCGTGATGCATTTTGCATAAGGGTTCTATTTGATCCATAATGGTTGGTGTAATGAACTATTTGTCCTCTTCTAGATGACATCCAGTTGCTTAAAACCTATAATGAGATGTCAGGTGAATTGCACTGATTGGCATTGATGGATGAGCTTGTTGAAATATTGCAGGGTTTCCTGTAGGGGCATAGAAGAAAATTGCTGTTTAGAGCTTTGGGTCTCCTAAGCATTGAAACTGTAATCACATAAACAGAACCACTTTTGCAGGTCCAAGGTGTCATCATGAATTTTCTGGCTAATTCATCCATTCATCTCAATGGTCCAGAACTCGCGCTTCGTGTCATTCTTTGCCTTTGTTCTGCACTTTGATCTTTCAAAATGTCTGTCAGAAGAAAAGTATTTATATTGAATTATGTGTGGAAAGGGGTAGGGTGCATACTTCAGAAGCTTGGCATGAAATTTGCTAAACAAACCTTGCCAGTTGCTCTGCAGCATAATCGAGGTGTGGGTTTCAGTTTAACAATATGTAGGTATTTATTTTCCCCTTCAAAAACAACTTTAATGTGGATGTTTAGGTGCAGGAGATTTTATTTTATTTATTTATTCTGTGGAATCCATCTAGCACCTTTATTAACTAAAGTTAATGTTAAGAAGGAAGTTTAATGAATTTTTTAATGAAATTTTTCTTCCTAAAATTCTGATGAAAGGAGTTAAGTAAATGAAGTCTTGGGATGAAGGATCTTGTTGAATGTATATTTTATCTCATTGACTCTAGTATTCTAGTATAAGATAGTGAGTCTATTTTAGTATCTATTATGTCTATTATAATATATGTGTTAGAATATACTAGGAATTCTATGAGTGAATTAGTAATTGCTACATCCTGTCACAGCTAGCCTATCTCTCCTTTCTCATATCTTTTTAATAATTACGGAATAAAATTTTTTTCCCTTCTTATTTTATCTCAGTTGGTTTAAAGACTGAATCAGTTTTCTGTTGACAATGATGCTATGGTCAAGGAAGTCTGTACTGGTTCCATTTCCCAGAATAACTTACTTTGCAATGGGCAAAAATAATTGAGATCTTTTGACAGTGGTCGTATGTCTTTGCTTAATTTGGACACTGAAATATTGGTGCTATTGTTGTTCTGAGAGTCTTGAAATGGGAGCAGATCTTATGCCAAGTTTGGGAACCTTTTGAATTAAAATTGAATTGTACCCTCCAGTGACACTGATTATCCTCTTGAATCAGTTATTTCTCATTACAGATGAGACATTCATGGAATATGAGTGAACTTAGCCAGCCCAATAAGGTAGTACATACCTAACAATTTTGGATTTGGTCTTCAGTGAGGCCCAGGCATTAGTGTTACTAAAAGCTTCCCTGGTGATGCCAATGTGAAGGCAGATTTGAGAACCACTGGCCTAGGGAGATTCAACACAGTGGTTGTGACTGTGGGAATATCAGACTGTCCAGGCAGAATGAATTACATAGACACCAGTGAGCCTCACAGAGTGGTAGCTTGCCCTGCTGATCTTCAGAGGGCTTTTCAATACTGAAATCCAGGACAGGCATGACAGAGCAACAGCTGAATGTGCAGCCAAGAACTTGTGAGGCAAGAGTGATCTGCTTGCCAGGTCTGGATTTCCACTTAGCTCAAGATTACTTCAGGAGTTAAGTGAAAGTTTTGACCCTTTAAAGGTTTTGCTTAGTATTGGCACTATTTCCCACTCTTAGGGCCATTCTTGAATAGTTGAGAACATTTTTATAGAAGAGTAAGAGGGAGAGAGCTATAATTATTTCCTGTAAAATTTTAAGGATGAGACCAACCTGGGCTCAGATTGACCTAGTCTAGCCCATGACCTACAAGGGCTAGTAGAAAACTCTTTCTTGACCAGCTGAACAGCTTCTGGTTGTGTTGGATGGCATTGGTGACGATGTTGGCAAGACTATGATAGTGACTAGGCATTATGGATTATAAGAAAGATGAGGCATTTTGTACAGGTAGCCATGTAACATTTTTCTGTTCAAAGCAGTGCATTTTAAAAAACTAGAAATTTCATATCTATATAGTCATTTGTTTAATTTTGGTTCAAACAACAAATGAATTGGAGCCAAAAGACTTGAGTTTTATATCTGGAGTTGTAGTACTTTCTATCTGGGTTCTACTGAGCATGTTACTTGTATAGTACAGTGAGAAAAGGTGGGTGTGTTTGTTTATTTATTTAACTTTAATTTTAAGTTATTTATGCAAAGTCCATAGTGTTTCAGATAATTTTAATGAGGACTTACAGTAAATTTTTTCTAACATGACAAAGATAAAAGGATCATTTAAGTGTGTCTCTCTTTCTCAGTTTATTATTCTTATATCTAAAATGGGAAAAATAACAGTGTACCTTACGGGTTATTGTGATACCTGAATATATACATTTGGAGGGTCATAATGCTGATATTAACAACTATTCTGTTGAGTTTTGTGTCCGAGTGATTTAGAAATTCTAATGCTCTTTCTTTTATTTGAATATTGAAGACATTTTTCTACTTTAATGGGATTTCATAGTAGGTTAAATGTTCCATGCTGGAAATGAGGTGTAAGTGCCACATTTGCAATACTACTTCCCCTGAAATCTAGGTGAAACCAAAGGAGCTTTGAAAGGAACACACCAAATCCTGAACTCTTGAGGCAGCCCTTCTTTACTAATCATTGACATTTTTTAGCTTTGCCTTGAAATTTCATTTGTTTTGGAAAAAAATTATAATGTATTTTTTCTGGCATTTAGGACATGCTAATTTTTAAAGGGAAATAGTAGACTTATACTTGTGACCCTTTAAATTACTTTTTTGTGGTTGATACTTGACATTTTTAGAAATATGAAAAGCACTCTATAATTGGATATTTGACCTGAGTACTTCTAAAAATAATAATAAATATTAATTTACTGGTGCTGTAAAAATTATTAGAATATAAAAATTATTAAAATCATAAAATGGAATTAAAATATGATTAGTTCTCTGTTAGATATGTTTCATTTAGTTTGAATGAATGTTTATTCACTAAACTACACTCTGAGATATATATATATCTCACCCGTCTAGCGTTATGTAGTAGGAGGCAGCAGTGTTCCAAGAAAAGGGGATAGGCTTTGAGGTTAAATAGCCTGACTTACCTGGTTTTGAGTTTTATTTTTTGATGGTTTATTAGCTGTGTGGCCTTGAACAGGATTAGCTTAACTGCATAGAGGTTTATTGTCCTCCTCTGTAAAATAAGTGTGTTAATGTCTATCTACTGTGTAAGGTTGTGAGAATTAAGTAGATAATTTATATAAGGGACTTGGTATATAGCAGGCTTTAAGAAGTGGTCCTTTCCCTTTCCCCTTAGTTGAGCCACCACACAGTGTTGCTGATGGGACCCTGCACGTTGGCTCCTGGCTAAGGGGTGTGTGGATGCTAAAATCTAACCTGGCCTCCTTTCAGTCAGCCTCAAATCCTGTATGAAACTGTATTGACACTAGCCTGGGCTGGTGGCAGCCCTACCCCTTAGAGCCCTGATGGGGTCACCTGAAGTCCAAGACTGAATCCTCTTTGGCCCTAACCAGCTACATGATCCTAGTCATGTCACTTCACAACTTTGTATCCATTCCTTCAATATATAGAAAAGGCATTAGTATCTGTCCTCTTAATGCTCATCCTCATGTCATTTTTTGAAGATGAAATAACATTATGTCTATGAAAAAAAATTTTTATAAAAGCAATGTGTCATGCATTCCCAGGTAACACAGATTATTTTTTATGCAGAATAAGCAAGATCATAAAAATGTTTTGATTGTTGACATGGAGAATTATTGCTTGGTTAAGAGGGTCATTTTAAATAAGAGGCCAAGAGATCTTTGTGACTCGTTCTGGGTCAGAGCTGCTGTGTGTGAAGAGCAACAAAGGACTGGAAATGAGCCTAAGGAGGAGGTGATCTAGAGGGAGTGAGAGACATGAGAGGTCACCCTCAAAGGCAGCAACTAGAGTGTGACATTGATGTTGCTTGGGCCAGAAGACACTATGAAGGAGTGAAGGAAGAGCTACTCGAGCTACTCTGTGAAGAAGGAGCTACTCTGATTAGTTATAAATTTTATCAGAGTAAATTCAGTCTAGAAGTAGAATTATAGCTTCTCTTCTAAATCTGATGTGAAATGTATACATTCATAATAATTTTGTATCTGTGACATAAATATTATAAAAAATAACATTAAACTTGCTTTCATGCCATAATTTTGATTCATAGAATGCAGATTTTCCCTCTTGCTTCACATGCAGAATGCTTTGCTTCATCATCTTTGCCATATTGCAAACTCTGGCACCCTAAATTGACACATATTCCCACTTTACCATTAAATTATTGAACAAATTATTGTATATTTCTATTGCTATGGGATCCTGGAAATCATGAAATAATTCTGGCACTGTATTGACAGTAGCTTCTGGCTATTAACCGTAATGCTAATGTAATGTTCCTTTCCCTTTGCTTGAATTTAGAAAGAGCTATCTGAGATGCCAAGGCTAAGATCCAATCAATAGCCTGGAAACGTATTATGGGCCAACACTTTGTGCATCTCCAGCCTAGAACTTCTATTTACAGTTACTCTGATTCATCGATAGTGTTACTTCTTTAAAAAATTGGTATCTTGGATTTCTGGAGGTTTCCTTTAAAAACGAGTGTTAGTTTTACCTACAAAATGCTGTCGGTGTTTTACTAGTCAGTGATATTTATTAATTATATTAACTTCTTATTTACTTAGGAAAATTTCTTCTTTTTTTTCTTTAAGAATGGAAAATGCACTTAATGTAAACACATGTGCATGGTAATTAGTTTGGTCGAAGCTTAAGTGTAGTAAAGATAATAATTTCAAGTCTTAAATCCTCTTGTCAGAATGAATATGGCAAAGGTGTTTAGTATGATTTGAAATTTAATTATCAGCCTCCAGAGTTCAGGCATATTTTATTCTTTCAGTAAATCAGGCAGGCTACAGATATATATTGAGCAGCTATTCTGATCAATCTTTTATGCTTCATTCTCAAAGGATAATAATAATGCAATAATCATTCATTGTTAAAGATGTCATTACATTTAAGCATTTTAAAATCTACAGTTATTCATATAAAGATAGGATTTTGTTTTTTATTATTTCTCCTTTTGTTCTCCAGATTTAAAGTAGAAACTTGGTCCTTTAAATAGACTAGGGAACATGGAAGTGGTTCAGTTCTGCACATTGAAAACTTTCATTCCAGAAAACCTAAAGGAGGTCTCAGATTCCTCAGTAGGCGGAGCAAAACTAGTAAATCTAGAGACTTGAAAAACAGAAAGGCATAATAGCTAAATTAGGTGCCACTCCTTGTCTAGTGAGCCCATACTGTTAGCACCCAGGGACTAGCAAATATGACTGGTTGATTTAGTGCAGACTTAGGAAAATAAAAAAGAGATTATTAAGGTAACTAGTAGGTGACAAGTCAAAGGAGTTTCAACTATACGAATGTCAAGGCAAATATAAATGTTCTTTTTAGTTTAAATAAATGCCACAGCTAAATTTCTGAGAGAATAAATCACTTGGTGTGTGTATGGATATATATTTATTATATATGTGTGTATATATATTTTTATATATGTTTAGAAAATATATTTTATTTTATTTCACTGCTGATCATATTACAATACAGTGTTTTTATAGTAATGCCAGATTAAAATATCTACAAGTAGATTATATTCATATTAAGAATAATTAAGGAGGGCAGGAGCCTAACCATCATTAGTCAAATTTTAGTAAACTAATTTTTTCTGTGGATGTTTACCAGAATAAAGTGAATTTTATATATATCCATATCTAACATATATATATTTATTTAAGCACATATGTTTATATGCATATAACTATGTTTATGTCAATGTATAGTCTCTATTTTGGAGTAAACATATAAATTTTATAAAAGCAGAACATATATCAAAACAAAACAAAATGCCTTCCCTTCAATATGTCTGAGCAATTGGAGCGATAAAGCAGATAGCAAAGAGCTTATTTTTATTAAATGACATCTGTATTGTTTTTAGTAGAACTAAATATGGAAATCCTTCTCTTAATTTAATTTTATCTAAAGCTGTAACTGGTTATTTGAGCTATGGGCACATTAGTTTTATTCAAATGCCAAAATAAAACCGAAGCTTGTTTTTTGAAAGATTTATATCTAAAAAATCATTATTCTTACTACACACAGGGAGCCATGTTTTTACTTGAGGTGCAGTTATTGAAATTTATAACTTCATAACTCATAAATGACTTCTCTTTTTAGTAATACTTTTGAAAAGCACCACTCAAAAATTTTGTCCTCTGAATAATAGAAGATGCACTTAAGGGAATGAAAAAACAGCTGTATTGTTTTCAGTATGTCATTGATCGATTTATATTGATTCTTAGGTAAGTATAGATTGAAATTGTAACTGTATTATATTCTGTTAGTAGTTGCTGTTTGGTTCCCAGCACTTCTTTCAGTACAGCAAACAATTAAATTTGCCAGTGTAGCAAATAGGCCCCAAATTCATATATACTAGAGAAATAACTGTTTTGTCTTGCAACAAAAAAAACCCTGTTTATTTAGTGAACGTCTTAGGGAAATCAATGCTAGTTTTTCGTGGATCCTTGAACGTATTGCCCCATTTTAGCTCTAAATGGCCTTCTGTTCTATATCAGAAATCGGGCTGAATCAGGTAGGGAATTGGGTACCCCACCAATGATGTTTTATTGAATTCACACATGCAACACAAAAATCTAACTTCACAATCAGTTTTTAAGTTTTGAGATTAACCTTCAGTAGCCCTTTTCTGTTGTAGTTCCAGAATCTGTCCCAAGGTTCCTGAATTTTGTGTCAGTATTTATTTTTCTATTTTACTGGGAGGATTATTGATTGTTCATTGTACAGTTGTTTCTTTGGATCTCACAGCACATTATTGGTAGATAATTACAGTGTCTCTGTTTCCAGACTCTCACCTCTGGTTTTTGCACAGATCTAAGGTATCTCCATTCTATATAGACTCTGCAGAATGGAGAGTATTGGTTTGAATTACCTGAACACCCTTAGTTTGTACTCTGTGACTAACTCTTATCCAAGAAAGTCACCAAAAAGTAGGAGTGATAACTTTCATGGTTTTCCAAACCTAGAGTAGAAAGAATGAAATAACTCATTTTAGTCTTGCTCTAAAACCAATTGAATTCCTAAAATAAAGCCTTTGAACCCTAGGTAAAATGAGACATATAATTATGCCAATTAATACAAATAAATCAAATTTCCACTTAAAAGACAAAGAGCCTGTCTCAGGTTAGGCTTAAAAATAGCCTGTTTCCAAAATGACACAGTAAGCTTAAAATCAAATAATAGGTTAAAATATATCAGCTAAGTGCAAGTAGGGAAATTGATATAACAGCTCATAGGATATAAGTTGAAAAGGCATTAAATGAGAAAAATCGACTAACATAATTTCAAGAAATATCTACAGTGATAACACAATTATGACACTTTATATACTAAAAATACAAAGAGAAGAGTAGCAAATTAAGTTGCATTGCTTAAGTTACATTGTTGCAGTTAGGTGATTCAGATTAGAAAGGAAGAGACCAAAATGTTAGTCGATGTAGGTTTGCCATAAAATTTCTAAGTGTTCATGATTAAACAGAAAAGAGTTGGCAGAACAGAGAGGAAGAGTGTGGCAAATTACTACCTAGTTTTTCTTTTGCCCCTAACACTGTCGCCCTTGAATCTCCTGGCAGAGACATGGTCCTCACAGAGTCCAAAGGAAGGCTGAAGTCTAGCTATGTTGGACTCTGTTTACATACAGGCTACCATCACCATTCCAGAAGAATACATACTAGCAATCTTGAAGCTTCTCTTATAAGGGATTTTGGTTCTTTAAACAAGTGTGTTATTTGCAAAGTTGCATCCTCATCTGGGAGGGAAGTAACACTTAGTGTCCTAGGGTCCCCCAAATATCCTTACTTCCAGCACTCTGGAATTCTAGAAAGCTGTCTCTTAGTATTTATGCAGTAAAACATACAGTTCAAATCCTCTTTTTCAAAGAGGATTAATTGTGTCGGAAACACAATTATTCTGGGTCTTTGACAAATGGTTTAGGAAAAAGCTCAGAGGGTATATGATGTGGTTGAATAAATATTTCAAACTAGAAAGAGCACAGTTTACATTATCTTAACACAAAGCAACAAAGTAGAAATTAAAATGAAGGCTTAAATAAAAAATACTGGAGACATAAAAAGAAAGCCTCTTTTCAGAATTTTTGGATCAAAATGGAAATCAAAGCTGTAATTATTGACAATTAAGATAATAACTGCAGTGACAAGATCATGTGTCAAAATGCTGAGATAGGATAAAACTAGAATTAATAGTAACATTTCAGACCTATGCTTATTAAGTAAGAAAGACTGAAGATAAACTATACACTGAATGCTAAACTTTAGATAAATAATACCATCAAAAGAATATGAAGGAAATCATTTTCAAAATAAGATATTGATTAGAGACACATAAAATAGAGAAGAAAAATACGTTGAAGAGTACATTTTGGGAAAAATATATTCTCATATTATGGGTCTTATTTCTGGATTTGGTAGTATATTTAATATTAGAAAATATTTTAATATTTTACATGTTTTTTTAGTTGCTTGTTTCATATTTTTTTGCTTCTGGTATATGGACTCTTGGATAGTTCATGAAAATATTTAATGCCTTTTCATTAAAAAGCATTACATTTGTTTTTATACAAGCTTTATGCAAACTTGTAGATCACTGAGGTTACATACAAACTTGTGTGTGAGTGGTATTTTTCTGGGTAAAATCAATAGTCACATCTCACGGTGGTCTGGAAACCGCACCCTCACTTCCAATTTATTTTTACTAAAATAGTAAATCACCTTGGTAGATCAAAGGAGAAAACCTACTTCATAATCTCCTTTCAGGCAATCTCCAAAATGGAATCCATATTAATCCTATATTTAAAAAAAAGAACAAGAAACAAATCAGTTAGCTATGGAAAGATGCTTTCTTAACAGTAACAGATTATTCCCAAGCCAGTATTTAAGCATCAGTCATATGTAATAGAGAACTACCACTGACATTCTCAGTAAAGAACAAGAAAAATATCTACCTCTACCATGCTATTCATGAGGTTCTAGTCACTGTACTAAGTCAGGAATGAAAATTTTGAGATGTAACTCTTAGAAACATGAAGATGACATTTCTGTTATTTTGGAAGATTATTTTATTTCAAGCAATAGAGTCATTCACCAAATATTTGTTGAACTTCTACTATGTGGCAAGCACTGTTCTAGGCACTGGAGAGCACAGGACAGGCAAGGGCCCCTCCCATGGAGTGGATAGTTTAGAGTGGGTAAGTGGAGGATGACAATAAAGGAAACGTATGTGTTTTATTTTTCAGTTTGTTAATGTGGTATATCACACCGATTGATTTGCAGATATCAAAAAATCCTTGCTTCCCTGGGATAAATCCCATTTGGTCACAGTGGATGATCCTTTTAATGCATTGTTGGATTTGGTTTGCTGGTATTTTGTTGACAATTTTTGGATCCATGATCATCGATGATACTGTCCTGTAATTTTCTTTTTTTGTGATATCTTTGTCTGGTTGGTATCAAAGTGATGGTGGCCTCATTAGAATGAGTTTGGAAAAGTTCCTTCCTCTGCAATTTTTTGGAATAGTTTGAGAAGGATATGTGTTAACTCTTCTCTAAATGCTTGGTAGTGAAAGCCATCTGGTCCTAGACTTTTGTTTGTTGGATGTTTTTAATTACTGATTTCAATTTCAGTACTAGTAATTGGTCTGTTCATATTTTCTATTTCTTCCTGGTTCAGTCTTAGGAGATTGTACCTTAAAATTTGTCCACTTCTTCCAGGTTGTCCATTTTATTGCCTGTAGTTACTTGAGTAGTCTCTTATGATCCTTTGTATTTCTGTGATGTTGGTTGTAACTTCTCCTTTTTCAGTTGTCATTTTCTGATTTGGGCCCTCTCCCTTTTTCTCTTGATGAGTCTGGCTAAATGTTTATCAATGTTGTTTATCTTTTCAAAGAACCAGCTTCGAGTATAGATACTTAAAACTACTTATGTCAAAATATGTCAGCATAAAAAATTATTAGAAATAATGCAAGGGAGTAGTAAGTTAGGAAGATGTAACATATGTATTAAAGAAATAGTTTTAAGTAATCATATAGAAAATGTAATGGAAAAATATCTCCATTCACAATAGCAGCAAATAATATAAAATTTATAGGAACAAACTTAACAAAAAAGTACTGGACATACAATGAAAAACTCTATATATGAATGTGTATATGTACATTGTGTATGAAAATGCACATATACACACTTATTTTTTAATTGAGAGAATACATGACTAAATACATGGAGCAACTTATGTTTCTGACTAGAAGGGCTCATTGTTGTAAAGGTAATCTTCATATTTTTTATAAATTTACCACTACTATAATCCTAAAAAAATTCTTTGGGACACTTATAAAGAGAATATAACATTCATCTGGAATAATAAACGTTAAAGACCAGCCACAAATAACTTGATTAGGAAGGAATATAAAAGGGCACCTGGGCTACACGATATTAAAATATATCATAAAGCTGCAAAGGAATTGAGCTGAAGAAGGCAGAAACTAATTAACTATGCAGGATGGCACATTTGTGACCCAGTTACCATCTTCTTCCATCTTCCTCACTATGGCAATCATTCATTTGTAATATACCTGGGTACCCGTCCCTGCTGGTTCTGGACATGGTCTCAGAGTACTCCAGGCAGAATACTCTCAGAATATGGTTAGACTATTAAAGTTGTTATGTGGTTTAAAACACATTGGCACTCTGTTCAGGCGTGTGATAAAAGTGGCTTTTAAATTAGTAAAGAAGGGAAAGGTTATTTCAGAAATGATTCTGGAAAACCTGGCTAAGTCTTTGGGAAGAATAGTTAGGTCTTTACTTCATATTATAAAAATGAATTCCAGATGGATCAAAGGGTTGAATGTAAAAAAAGAAAGCAGGAAAGAGCTTGACGATAAAATAGATACTTATCTAACATCAAAGTAAAATAGGTCTTTTTAGCATGAAAGCAAAGGAAGAAATCAATAAAAGAAAGGATGGATAGATGAAATTACTCCAAAATTTTTCACTTCTCTAAGTCTAAAAAATACTATTTACAAAACATACTGAGAATGCTTTACCACATTTTGTAAAATATTGTTTGAAAAAATATATATATTCAAACACATATGTACTGAAGTACTGAAACATACAAAAATATTTTCAGCCATTCATTCATTTAAGGTAGAGAAATGATGGATAATTTTATTTAAAACATTTCTACAATAAATATGTCATTCTAAAAAGGAGTATGTATCAAATTTGTGAAGGGAGATTTAGGAAACTAATATTTTAAAAATCTAATATTAAATATTATTTACATACATCATTTCTGAATTCCTTTAACAACCTCTTGAAGTGTGTAATACTATTCCACTTTAAAACATTAGGGATCTGAGGTTCAGTGAGATTAAATAAATGTCCCATGATAACTCAGGTAGGAAGAGGCAGAGTTGTGATCTGAAGCGAATGTTATGTGATCCCATAAGCCATTACCCTGCGTTAGTTATGGATCTCTCTTCTGCCTGGTGTCAGAATTAGATAGAAAGGAGGAAAAAAAGGTTAAGTTTAAATTCAGGTCTGATCGCAGAAAGGGGCTTATTTTTATCCTACTTTCTGTGCCTATCCCTGATTCCCTACACATACCTTCATTCGGTCCTTCAGTGGGGTGTAAAGTAGATGCTTGTCTCCTATAGATGATGTTAAGCTTTTGGATACAAAATATCACAGCTGGGTAAAAAGTGAGTTCTTTCTGTTCTTATTTACCATTTGCAAATATGAGCCCATGTTTGAAGATGATCCTTCAATTCTTTGTATTCTGGCCCACCAACTTACAAATCTTGTATTTGACTTCTTATGGTTGCAAGAGTGTTAATATTGAAAAAGAAAAAAATAATTTTCTTATTAGAGACATTCTGGAGCTTTTAATCCTATGTATTTTAGGCACCTTTCTGCAAAAAAGCGGCAAAGTGATGGAAACAAATACATGCATTACAGCTCCAGGTAAGAAATAAGCACTCTCAGATGCGGAAGTGTTATATTTAGTTAATTATACCAGATACGTGTATGTTCACAAAGCCTTTCTTCTCTCAGCTTGCACATGTCTCAAATCCCTTCACTTTTTTTGGAATAATAGCACCATAAAAATGAATATGTTTATGTGATAGTGTGCTAGTGACTTTAACCAGTTTACAGTTTTAGTCTAGGGTATGCCAGTCTACTAAAATCTATTACAATAAATGTGCATATATTTTGGAAATGTATTTTGTGTATATCACCATTTGTTATTCTCTGGCCTAAGTTTGGGGCCTTTTCTCTGCTTCTTTTGTTCACGGGGAAACATTATTTGAAAACATCTAACTAGATATTATAAATTTCAAATTGATTAAAATAAGGACCATAGTTATATTTAGGATTTTTTTTTCTAGAACTATTTGCTGATGGCAGTTTTCTTCTAAATTGGCTTTAGAAAATATTTCTAAACAGCATAATTGTGACCACTGTGTTTCACAGTCTCCCAACCTGCACAAACAAACCCAATGCACTGAAGTTTCTGATCCTTTTATTTTTAAGTACCAGTTATAACACTGCAGCCATTATTGGCATTCTCGAAGAGCTGGAGGAAAGCATCGCTTACCACAGTTCCTTTCTCTAAGCTCTTTTTCTTCCCTCTAAATTTTTAGTGGCTTCCCCATTGCTTGTCAAAAAAAAAAAAATTCACAGTCAGTGTAGCCTAAGGCTACCTTTCAAGGCACTTTTATTATTTAATATACCCTTTGTTCCAGCAAAATTGTACTATTCAATATTCAGCTGTGAGATGAACTCATTTTCTGCTTCCTTTGGTCATCATGATTTTGATTTCCTGGTGTATCTTCTTCCTTCATCTCTCTCAGGTGAGATCCTACCTGCCTTACTGGCCCAGTTGAACTTATTGATGAAGCTTCCTCTTATCTTCAATTCTGAATTCCCGATCATTGCTTACTTGTACCTCTGATATCATATGCCACGTGTCGATTCTTTATAAGTTCTCTTTCTGGCCCAGCTCAGCCTGTGACAACCCCACAATATGCATCCTGGGCACCTGTATTGAGTATCTGCAGTTCTCCTATGTCTTTCTCTTTTTTATTTCCTAGGTTAATTCTTCATTCCTCCCCTCATTTGATTTCTATCTTCCATTTACTCCAGTTTTACATCTTTAAAAGGTGTCTTACTTTTTCATTGGAAATCTAATTTTAACTTTTGTTTTGAAATGATCTCTCCAGGACAAGTCTTTAGCCCTGTGCCTGTTATTTACACATTTTGAGGTCAGAAGGACCTTGGGACCAAACCAAACCATAACTGGAGACCCAGATCATTCTTACCTTGAACCTGCCCTGCACTTGGCCCCACCTACCAAAAGAGGGGAATTAAAAACCTACAAGAATTTCCCATTGAACATTGTAGAGTTTGAGGTGGTTCCCCAGTCCCTTGTGTGGAGCCTAATTAGGAAAACAGCAGTGCCTGATTCTAATGAAGTCATAGCTGGAAAGGAGAGTGTTCAGTCTCTTCAGCTTCAAGCAATCTGTTCCCATTCCTATTCAGTCCCCAGGGTGAAGAAGATTCTAGACTTCCTTCTTTAGCCTTTTCAGCTCTTTTACTGAGTTCTGCTCATGGAATTTAGTCATAGTCTCCTGAGACATAACATGTGGCCAAATCCACTCCCTACTTTTGGCAGAGACAGCCCTCCTGGGTCCTCTCCGTCTATCTCTCTCTCCATTTTCTTCCCTTCCCCCAACACAGCAGTTGTCAGTCTTTTTATGTCTTCGTACCCTTCTTGTGTCTGGCCTTTTATGGAGATTGTTAGTCTTTGATCTGTCTCTTTCTGCTGATAGATAAGGAGTGGTGGCCTTCGGCTTCCGAGGGTAGAAAGAGACTAAAGAGGAAGAGTATCTCCTATTCAGAAGAGTGCCCGTCTCTACCTTTGTGTCAAAAAGCTCCCTTTTTATAACTTTAACCTTTTCTATGTTTCAGCATGGAATGGGTCAAGGGGGAAACCTGCCCTGTCTCATCTTTTCTGTTCTTAACTGTTCTTGTTCTATTCATGTTTGTATTGCCAGGTGGTGCCCAGTGAGAAATCTTGTGCATTAAAGGTGTTCAGTTAAATGCTGGATTAATTATCCTGTTCATTTTTTAAAATTCCCACATCTTATTTGCTCCTGCTATTATAGAATCTGAGTACAATTAAATCTTTCTCCAAATTGCCTATGTTGTATTTTTCAGTCAGAAGCTTGCAAAGAATATTTTAAACAGTTGTCGTGTGGGCTTTTCCTGAAATGCCATGTCACTCCAAAAGTGATACTCTGCTATTTTGACTACTCATAGAAAATGAGGAAGGAGGTAGGCTGAACAGAGAGAAATTCCAACTGAAATAGTACTTCTAGCCAAGCCAGTGGTGTAGGAACATGGCTTCTCTTTAGAATTTTAGAAATAATTAAGGCAGTGTGAATTTTAAAAAATCGTTCCTATCAGTGGCAAAAGTAAATGATGAAACAATAATGATAGTTGGTATAGGGATAAATTATTGAACAAAGCATCTCCTGTCTTGGCATTTTTGATATTAGTTCCAAAAGTATGACGTTATATACTTTGTTAGGGATTGTGTGTATGTGAATAAAACAACAAATTATATCAGCTCATTATTTGAAAGAAACCGTAACATTTTTTTGTATGTTTTAAATTAAATTCAAGGAAACAAGAGAAAAACCTTTCCAGTCACATTAGATTGCAGTAACTCAGTGATTTCCTGTACTTTACAATGTTCCTAAAATTTTAGTTTTAAATTTTAGTAATGATATTTTAAATTATAAATAGGAGACGTGGGGATTCATCTGATCCAGGAGGGAAGAATCTATTTCGCTTAGCCAACTTAACCATGTGGGATTGTTTCATGAAAACAGTATGAAAACTCTGACCAAAAACACCCTGGCGTTTTTGTCTGTGTGGTTAAGACAATCAAATGATACTGCTCCCCAAATTGTCCTCAAAATATTTTACTTATGTTCTCAATGGCCCCTGCCACAATCTGCTGGAAAGTCTTCCCTGATCATGACCTTCCATGAACACATCTGAAGTGGGCAGAGGGGAACGTGCCCATTGCCGGGGCTACATAGCTTTCCCGGCCCACTTCCCATTAGCACAAGTTTGGGGTCCCAGTATTTTTTGGTACAGCTTCTGAGATTGAAGAGGAATGGAGGAAGAAAAGTTTTTGATGCCTAGCTTCAGAGTGCCTTATGGAAATTCAGATAGATACTTGTTTTACCAGAGGCCCCTAGTTGCTTGAAGAGTTCTCAGAAATTTAATAAGCTTCTGATATGTTGCTTCCAGTCAGTTCGTTGGTGGCCACACAACGTGTCTCTAAACACAGTTATTAACTCTTCTTTTTTTCTTTCCATCTTCTGTGCTTCTTCTCAATTCAGTGGTGGCCATCATGAATCCACCTAAAACCAAGTCTGGGGGAAGTGGCAGGGATGGCATTAGCTACAGTCTTATTTTTGTCTGAGTTAAGTGTATTTGTTTAATTGGGAATTTTTCATCGATATATTTCGTTTAAAACTTTTCACATCTATATTTATTTTTGCTATTCAAGGATCAGAAGCAGTATGATTTTTAAGTCCTATAAAATCCTAAATTTCTGAACTCTTACCCTCTTTCATTTCAGTCTCCAAACTAGTTAAGTTTTGCCCCTTTCTTGTCATACTTTACACTAAGCAGCAAGGAACAAATAGTACACACTGATGTCATGGCCTTTTGCAGCTTCTTCCCCTAGAACTGCAATTTTATTAGGCACTTGGATTGTCTTTTGAGTAATTATATGCTTCAGTCTTACTAAATATTTTTTCAGTGGCATGAATCACCAGTTTTCCAGTTGTTATATCTGTTTTCTTGCTACCTGATTCTGACCACTAAGTCAATATTAAAGTTTTGAGCCTTTTTAAGATCCCATTCAGTTTCAAGTTGTCAATTAATTTCTCTATTAAGCTAGTCTAGGTGTGGTAGCAGAGAGACCACAAAATGCCAATGAATTATTGCAATAACATTTTATTTCTCATTTCCATACAGTCCTTGGGTCATAGGAGATTAAATCAGCACAACATCTTTCCTCTCCTATGAAGCCATCATGATAGTAGTTTTGAAATCTTCCACATGTGGCTTCGAGTTTTGCCCAGGCACTGGGAGAGAGACAGCATATGGAGGAATACTCACGGTCATTGTGTAGAGGCTAGATCTGGAGTGGCACAGGTCACTTCTGCTCACATTCATTGGAGAAAGTGTCATTGTTTCACATAACTGCAAGGGAGGCTGGGGTGAGTATGGTAGGAGGAGAGAAGCTTTCAGTAGATGATAGGAAAGAATTTAAGTGTGTCAAGGATATGTGTAAGAAAAAAAAAATGACTACTTGAATGACAGTTGTACTTAATGACTAGATAATAAAGGACCAAAAGGTTAAAAAAAAAAAAAAAGGAACTGTCAATGAATGATTACCATCATGTGATATTCTGAAATATATAACTATTATGGTTTTTTTTTTTTGATCTAGCAAAGAAAAGGGTGGTTCACAAGAGTTAGTTTCTATGATTGTATTCTTTAAAGATGGTGTGACTTCCTGAGGGTACAGTGTTTTATTTATTTTGGCATTTTGTGAATATGACTAACATGTTCTCTGCACATATCAATTAGTGTAGTTGTTTTGAAAAAATAAGATATTTTTAGATCTCAGTAGCGCTTGCCCCTGGAGAAAGATAACATACACACAAATGACTGAGAAGGGAGGCACTGGGAGATGAGGCAAGCATGAGAATGAAAAATGTGTTCAAAGGTTTGACCATGATTTTCTTGGCTTTTGTTAGGAAAGAATATTGCTACAGTTAACAGTAATTCTTAAATAAGGCTGAGATGATGTTCACATGGCTCTTGGCAGCTTGCTACTGGCTGAAGAGAACAGGAGAGGAGGTTTCGGTGCCAGCCCTTAGGTGTCTGTAGAATTTTATCTAAGATTCTGATAGGTCAGCAAGTTCTGTCTCTGCTAGGAGCCACCAGTTCATAGTAACTCTGGAGGTTTACCCTTTCTCTTGAATGTTTGACTTTATTCTTGCTTCCTGCTTTTTCTTTCTGCTACTTCCTAGACTAGGCTACTTGGCATATCATATCTGAATTCCTGCAGTACTTTTGTAACGGCTGTTAATGTCTCCACTTCAGTATATGGTGTACCTTGCTTTTTCCTACTTGTAAAAACTGAGATTGCTGTACATTTTCCATAGGATACATTTCAAGATTTTTCATCATCTGTGCCTAAACAAGGCCTGGCCTGGCAGCCAGAGATCTTTGATTCTGGCTTTGAGTTTACTGCAGTCAGCTACATGACTGTGGAGAAGTCACTTAGGAGACTCTAAGTGTCACCAGGTGCTCTGCAAAACAATAACTTCTTTGGTCAAAGAAGGTTAGAAAACACTGTGAGCTGTATCTTTTTCTTCTTAATATAAAATTGCATAATATATTTTAAAGGTTCTGAGAAGTCCTGCCACAAAGTGACCTGTTTACCTGGATTTAACCCTGCATACTCCTCACTGATTGACCATCAAATCTTGTATTCACCCACCACTTATTGATACTTCAGGCAAATAACATTCCCCGGAAGACACCCTGGTGAACTAGATTTGATGGCATTAAGGACCTTCCAAAATTTTCTCCACTTGGTAAAATACGAGAAATAGTAGTTTTTACCTTATGGGGTTATTTTCAGGATTGCATGAGTTTGTCCAGGTTAATGCTCAGAATGGCATGAAGTAAGCCCTTCATAAATGTTGCCTACCATTTATCGTTAGTCATGATCTTCTCTATGTAACTTTTCCTTTCCCACGCTTTTACCTTTACTTATGTACTTTCCCATACATTAAATGACTTTCTCATCCTCATAACTTAACTGACACCCCACCCTCTTGAATGAGGTGAGCAAGACTTAGTGAAAAGAGAGCAGTTGTCGGATGTGTTCTCATCCCAGCACCACAATTTACAAGTACTGTCACCAGAGCGAGTTACTCAGTCTACCCTGACTGCAGATTCCCAGCAAACTGGGACTACTATCATGACTGACAAGTTTGCTGTGAATACTCTGTTATACACACACACACACACACACACACACACACACACACACACACACACAATATGTGTTCTGTGTAAGTGGTGCTATTTCAGTTGCCAGCACACATAGGTATTTGGTAAATGAGGATTGTTGCTATTATTAAAATTTTAATATTATTTGCTTAAATCCTAGGCTCATGTTGTCACCTTCCCTGACGACTGACTACAAGTAATGTAATTTTTCCCAGAACTAACTTTAAGAGCTTGACTTCTGTGTATCACACAACTGCATTATTTTATTATTGGGATTTTTAATACTATGCTTTATGTCAGCGAAGGCTTTGAAGTTAGCGTTCTACTTTCATGGTTTTTATTTATAGAGGACATGACATTTCACTTATATGAGGGCTCAGTTGACTATAGTTTAGCCTGAAAAAGAACAAGAAGAGGGTCAAGAGAAACAGTTGAATATACTTTCCTGCCGACCCTGTTTATTTGCTGGACTGTGATGTTTGGAGTAAACAGCCCACTAGAAGGCTCAAAAGGCATGAAAAATGTTAGATGTTTAATGCAGGTTTGGACATGATGGACAAAATATAATTGCACATATTTAATAAAATATACAAAATTCTGCCAAGATTTATTGTTTAAAATGTGTGCAGATACATATAAATCACATTAGAAAAGAGAATGGTCATAATAATACTTTGGTATTAAAGGACATTAAAATCATAAGGAAATATGAAAAGCTATGTATCAGTCATTTTTAAAACGTAGATAAAATGGATCTTTTAAAAAGAAAAACATAAATTGACTCAAGATGAAAGAGAAGACCTGAGAATCAGCAAACAGTAAAGAAATTAATTCAGGCCAAGGTGCGGGGTGAATTAAACTGGTAAAGTTCTTAAAAATCTATCCTGGAAAAAAGATAAAACATAAAACTGGCGAAAATTAGGACAAAAAAGAGTTTATGAGAACAGATCATTTTGACCTGATAAGATGGACTAAACCCGGATAGTAAAAGAGAAGGGAGGATACAAGAGATTTGAGGCAAGTACGGCAAAATATGAACCTGTTTTAAATCGAGCGTGCTTTTCATATTATTTCTGTTACTTTTCTGGATATTTGAAACATTCCTAAGTTTAAAGCTAAGTTTTTAAAAGAATGAATGAGGTGAGGTGGGAAAGTGGGGCAGAACACTTCCTCTGGGGTCGATTTTTGTTTAGAAGGACAGGAGGAAAGATGAAATTAAAGCCGCTGAAGCTTAGAGTATTGTGTGAGCCTCCCATTTCCCATTCCTGTTACTCTGACAGAGCTGCTTTTAATACCCTGGATGCTGAAAGCTTGCAAAGTACTTTTTTTTTTAACTGAAATCAGTTTGGCCTTCCTTTTCTCGGTTATGGGAAATTGTTTCAGTGAAAATTTCCTACAGGCTGCTTCAAAGCCATGCATGGAACAATGGGCCTTGTGGCAAGTGAAGTGCATGTGGGGAAGTACTTAGGATTTAATGTGAGTTATTTTTATTTCCATTCATAGACATGTCTCAGTGAAGTTCAAATTATCCCTTGGACAGTTGAAGGCAGTCTGTTAATTTAAAGCTAGACTTTTTTGGTTCCACAAAGCCAAATTTAGGATAGATTTCAAAAGCTAAATAAACAACAGTCTACCTCCCCATTAAAAATGAGTGTGTCAGGTTTCTGTGTACTTAAGTCTTTAAATAATCTCCACTTAGCTTTCGTACAAGGGGACTTGAATATTTAGGAAGAGGCTATACTTTACAATCCTACCTTGTTTGTTAAAGAGATGCTTAGAAATGGGGGCTGTCTTAATTTTATTACTAAAATTCTGTAGATATCTTATTGGTTTTAACAAATTAAGATGAAGGCTGTGAAAGTTGTCCATATTAAGAGTGGTGTGATTGTGAAATGCTGAGAGACAGCAAAGGCTGAAATCCTTAAAGGTATTGTTCAGTATCATCTTTCTGTAATGCCATAAAATATTATTTCAAAAACTTGTCAGAGAAAATAAATGTTAGACTTTATAGCAATGGTTCTAAGTCTTGATTCTTAATAGGAATCGTCTATGAAGTTCTTGAAAAATATGTATGTTGGGGCTCTTTTTTGGAAATTCTAATTCAGTAGTTCAAGGGGAAGGGCCTGGGTGGTGAGCATGTTTGTATGTGTGTGTGTGTGTATCTATCTATCTGTCTGTGTGTGGAAAGTTCCACAACTTATTCTGAAGCAGATCCAAGGATCGAAAGCTTACCAATTACTAAATTCCATCTCTGTGGAAATTCATTGTTTAAGAGCTATCCTCTGCAGACTTCATGTATGCCAAGTTGTAATAGAACTTCTACTTATGAGATTGCAATGAAAAGTTTAGTAGAACTGTTGAATGGCTAAGTGTGTTGTTTCTTATATAAGGGACACTTTACAAATCAATCAATAACACCATTATTTATGTATTTTTAAATAATTACGTATTTTACGTTTAAAATTTTTTATTTACCATAATTAAACAAAATGAAACAAAACATTTACTGAGTTAAATATATAAACATTACAAAATTTAATAATATTCTGATTAACATGATAGTTGACATGATTTCCAAGAAAAATATCCATAAAATTGATAGTAATTTTACAATGTGGACTTAAGTGGATAATTGCGCTATGTTTGACATCTTACTAAGAGAGGGTTATTTTTGTTAAAATGCTGTGGTACATAGAGGCAGTTAACAATAAAGTGGGCAGACATGATAGTTGAGGTAAGTTCAGATTTTGAATCATGGTCCTACCTCTAGCTGTGTGGCCTGACAAATAATTTAACCATAAAATAGGACTAATTTTATGAACCTCACGAAATTATTATAAAGATTTAATGAGACAATGTATGAAATGCTACATAGATATAAAGATGTATCACTAATTATTTGAACTGAGACTCATTTTGCACATTTTCTATACTGGAAAATGATGTACCTATGTATTGCGGTAAATCATGTGGTAATTTCATATATATAGATTATGGAATTGCAGAAGAAATGAATTACGCCAGACATCTTCACATTTACATTTTTAGCAACCTCAGCCTTCCAAGAGGGAATTATTGTAGATATCTCTGCACTCTTTTGGGAAGGAGAACATTCTTTGTTAGAGCATTCTCAGGTGTAAATATTCTCCCCAGAGAGTATTCTCCCCAGAGACTGGATTTCTTTGATATTACTTATGATGACATAAAAGATATATTCTATGTGTTGGAAACTTGACATTGCCAACGCATATAAGACTTTTTTTTTTAACATGAAACTTGCAACCATTGCACCCCCAAGGCCAATACTCCTCAAGTATTTTAGAGAAGAAGCCTGAAGGTTTTAATTTTGCTTCAAAATTCTAGAGTTGTTGACACTATAATATTTAATAAAAAAATTTTTTGGTGAGAAAAACTTGAGAGATACCTTCTTTTGAAAATTGATATTTTGGTCTAGTAGTTGATTCTACCTTAGATTATGTTTTCTCACATGATGGATCACAACATTTTGAATTATACTTTTTATTCTATTAGGAAGGATGTAGGGGAAAGGCAATATTTTAATACTATTATTACCTGAGAAGATTGTCCTGATAGTGACTGCCAAATTGTTTCCAATCTTCTGGAAACTCCCTCTCATTCCCCTCCCTCCCTTCCTTCCACAAATGTTTATTGAGGGGCACTGGGTGCAAGGCAATGTCGTAGTCACCGGGAGTAGATACAAATAAAAAACACAAAATTCCTGCTCATATAGAACTTACATTCTCATGAGGGAGACAGACAATAAGTAGGTTACAAATACATATAAGGTGGTTGCAGAAATGGTAAGGACTATGAGGTACCAGCAGGGTGCTGTTGTAGAGGGAACAGGTGCAGTGTGGATGAGCTCATGTCATTGCATGAGACACAGGATGTGCAAATGGTTATCAATATCCCAAACAGGTTAGAAACAAAGGATTTGATATTTCCTCCTCTCATACCCTCTTCGTATATTATCCTCTGTAACTTTATTTACCCTTTGAGGCTTCTTTTACCTTTTATTTGAACCTGATTCTATCCCTAGGTTTTAAAGGATTGAGGTCAAGGTGTTAATTTTTACCCCTCACTGGTACTATTAAGAGATGATGCCTTTAACTTCCAAACTCCTTTATGGAGACCAGGCTTAAAAATTCTGGAAGTCTGATTAGTGATGATAATTGTGTTTAGCTGGTACATTAAAGACTGCTAAATATTGGAATTTTACTCGGGAAAATTATGTCAGTTAGCATATTCTACTTGGAAATAACAAGTCCCCCTGAATCGTTTCTGCTTACTTTGATGGTAGAATTAACTTGGGCTGATGGCTGTCATCTTGTCCTAAAACAAATCCTTTTTTTTTGATCCTTTTGCTGCTGCTGCTTCTCCTTCTTTTTCTTCTTCTCCTCCACCTCCTCCTTCTTCTTTTTATTGGCTTATGATGTAATGCCTTCCATCTCTCATTGACACCCTCCCTTTTCTAAGGAGAGAAGTCAATATTATGTTACATTAGGAAGAAATCATTTTTGTTTCCTAATTTTGAGCGAACTAAGAAGGGAACAGAGGGAACAAATTTGGGATGCATGAAAGTAGGTGGCTAAGGGAGATAATGGGTATGAATGGAAACAGAAACATTCAGCTATGAATGGTTGAAGGTGTGTGAAAAAGAACAGGGACAGAAGGAGGTGGTCATTGTATTTTAGTGTTCATGTTTTTTATTTCTCTAGAAAGGAAAATGATATTGACAAATTAGCACTAAGTTGATTAAGGAATTTGTTGGTATTTCCAACTCAGAATGCACTGAGAGGCAAACAAATGCTTGTTTATTACAGAAAGAAAAACATGTCACAGAATCTGAAAGTGGCAGTCTGAAATCAATAAAGTTCTTCATTAAGTATGATCAGCATAGAGATTGTTCCCTAGGTGGAGTTTTGGCAGCTGCATCTGTCATTTTATTTACTGTTTGAGGAAAATTTAAACACAATCACCTCCTGAGAATACTTCCAGATTTCACTCCTCTCTATATTAATGAATGTCTTCAAGAATGCAAGATTCTTTCAGTGTTAACCTAAACCAGACGTCATTCAGAAATGCAATATGCTTTTTAAAATGCATGTAATATATGGAAAAATTTAAATGTAAGTGATTTTAAACATTCTTCCCTACGGACATACATTCTCTGTGACATGCTCCCTTTATTAGTTGATAACAAAAAGTTAGTTGTTGTGAGGTTTACATCAGAGATGCAAAGACAAAAAATTGCATGTACCTAACTATTCTTGACTCAATTTGTAGTACTAAATCAGTCAGGAGGGACAGAGAGGGAGCTTCCTGGGTTGTAATTTTGCATTGTCACAATGTCATAAAATAGCAAGCCTCCAAACCATGTATTGTGTATATATTTTATCCTAGGATGAGGAAACTGGAAGGGATTCCAGTAATGATGACTCCAACTCCATCATCTTACAGGAGAAGAATCTGAAATCTACTGAGATTAAGTGATTACAATAAAAAATCTTAAATCCTTACTTTATTCCAAAGTAAATTTGTAGTTTTAAACCCTAATCCTAGAAGATATCCCTTGTGGTTTCAATTTATGACTGTTTTCCACCACTGCTGCAAAATACCACCCTTCTTCAGCCAACAGTATTAGTAAGCAGAAACTATTCAGAACACTATTCAAAACAGGCATATCACAGATAAGCATTATTTAATAAGGAACTCAGTTTTTTGATCGATTCAGTATTTTTCACTTATTTTAATTGTCTTCTTTTCCCTGTAGAGAAGGTGGTATTTTCAATGTGAACTTTGATGAAACAAAAGAAGATCTTATTCATGGAAAACTCTTTAAACTTCAGAACATAAAACACTGCCTTAAGAGCTGAGTTTATTATTCTTATTTTTTTTTTATTATCTTTTAACAGCTTAAAATATTTGCCTGCTTCCTTGCTTAGAAGCATTGCAGTGGACTTTATCAATCTTTAGATTTGACAAGTGGAAGGACATAAGATAGTGGGAGTGATCCTTTGCTCACCTCAGTGGTTGAGCTGTGTTAGCCCACTGGATTCTTTTAAGATATATTTTGGTCATTATTTTATCATTTAAGTGGGACTAAACTGAGTTTAGCCAATTCTGATACATTTTTTAAAAGAATGTGCTGCTGAGCTAAGACTATATGCCACATTTCAGCCTCAAGCAGCTTTTTATGACAAAGTAATGAACCGCTGGAAACGGGTTTATAATGGAAAATGCAACTTGACCTTAACTAGGAGCCCAAGTGCACCTTACAACAGCACATTTTTGAAACACACAAAATCCTTTTCTCCCAAGGGTGGTGTCACAGGAGGAAGGTGTATAATAATAGGTGTATTTACCATAAATACCTAACATATTTTATGATGATTTGATTCTATTAAAAAATTTCACCTTATAGATTTTAATAAAGCCGCCTATGGGCAAAGTTATTGCAGTTGGATCTCTTTTCCTTTGCCTACTGGTCTCAGTGGAAAGAAGCAAGCAGCCCTTATAAAAGGCTTTAGTTTTTAGTACCTGGTTAATAAAAAATAATTTCCTCTCCTTTGGACTTGTTCATGAAGCTGAAAAATGACTCCACAGGTCAGTGGTGTGTGGCAAAGCTAATTTCTATAAGCTTTTTATCAGGTGGTACTGAGTAAAACAATATGGGGAAACTGAAAAACCCACCCTTCGGAAGTTAATTTACAAGGGTGAGTTATTCCCAGTGTCACAAAAAGGGGGAAAAATGACACTTTGTTCTTCCTGATTTCTACTCCAACAACAAAAAATTCTGAGATATAAAAAGTACAGAAGGAAAAACTAAAGTGTATGAAAAATTTCAGCTAAATATAGATTTTAAAATCTGACACAAATGCCACTTACTGTTTAAAACACAATAAAACTCAGCTTTCATTTGTTGTTTTATTGGCAAGGGAACCTCATAGTAGTAAACATGAGTGAGGCAACGAATATCATAGCAACCCAGAGTAGTTGTCATTCAAGTCTCTCCTCCACAAGGCTCCTTTTCCCCAAGCACCACATGTTCTCAAGGGAGCATTAGGAGAACATTCCAACCAACAGAAATCGGGCTTCTTCCCTTGGGGTTCAGCAGAGTGTTTGCTGTGTGTCTTGCAGAGTATGACAGTGGGGAACTTCACACCCCTTCTGTCTCTCCAGGATATTCACAGGCCGCTTTCCAGGGAAGAAGCTGGGAGCAGGGCTGCATGACACACCCAGGCACCTGGGGAGCAGGCAGCTCTGATCTCAGTGAGTTTGAAGTCACATTTCTTTCTACTTCTTCAGGCTGGGGGATCATAAGAATTCACAGCAGCAATGTTGCTTAGGGGGTCATGGGTGCCCTTTTTACCATCCTTATTTAAAGGCAGCCATGACTTCCTTACACTGGCTGATTCCCCTCAGAGCCCAAAGGAAGAATCAGCAACTGCAGGGATCTGGAGAGGTTATGGGTGAGTCTTTCTCTGATCATTTTTATCTTAATGGCTTGTATAGTTACTTGGAGATGACAACGTTAGATAGAGAACATAACATACATACTACATTGGAGCCATGTATTTGAAGGTGAAAGACGAAAACAAGGCCTTTCGTGGATGTAGCCAAGAATTCATTTCCCTTTTTAAAATTCAACTTAACAACATAAAAAGTAAAGGCATGTGGTATGTAATTGTGAAAGAGATTTTTGGATTATCATGTTAAAAACATAAATTTCTGACACACTGTTGTCTAACAGCCATGGGATCAATTGGGAGAGTGATTGTCAGGGAGAAGGTCACACCCTACTACTGATACTGGAGACAAGTGTTAAGGATGGCGTGGAGTCAGACTAGTGTACTGTTGTGGGAGCCCGAAGTTGGCTGTGTTCCCTCCCATCAGATGACCTCTTAATTTCACTGTGAAGTGGGCATGTGGACATTCACTGAGGGTGTCCAAGAGGTGTGAATGTAAACCTGAAGTGAGCGGCTGAGTTTAGTGGACAGTTTCTGCAATGAGAGAGGATGCTGAACAGTGAGACAGAAAAAGTGAGAGCCCTGCTTCAATTTCTCCCTGGAATGATGTGAGTCAAGCAGGACAGGATGGAGATGAATTAGGACTCTGCTGGATAGGTGAGGCAGAGGGAGAAGAACTTAGATGTGTAACGAAAACAATTAGGCCTGGCACAGGAAGGGCAGCCTTCACTGATCATCTCCTTCAAGAACTGGAGATTGTGTCCTGTAAATCAGGGCTGCATTTTGCAAAAATAACTTTCCCCTTAGGTTTTTTCCCCTAATGGAGTGGGGCATGAATGTTTAGTTTAAACAATCAGATGTGAAATAAACACAGCAGTCCAAATTGCGTAAGCTAGGCTGAGAAACCTTAGTTGTGGTATGAAAATGATGGGAAATGCTTAAATCTAAACTTAATCATTTTTAGGCTATTTGTGACTGTTCTAGAGGAAATAAGTTTTCCTATATTTTGCCCAGCTTTTGTTACTTTTAATCCTTCTAGTTGTGTCATATGAAATAATTGCTCTTTGAAAACTATTAGGAGTTGGAATTTTATGAAGTATTGTACATTCATTTAAAGTGTGACACAATTATGAACTTCTAGGCTAATAGGAAACAATATGACCTAGTAGTCTCCTCTAGGGCTGAATCCCTGAAAGGAATTTGTACTCAAAGAAAGGACAGCACCTCCTTAATTTTTATACATCTACTGGGCATGCCTTTTCACCTTTGCATAGTTGCTTTACAGAATTCTATAGCCATTTACCGATTGGAAGTGTAGCTAAGGAGAAGAGGTGGGAGAGAATTGCTGGGGATTTGGAAGGCTTTGTTCTTTAAAAGACCCAGCTCTTCTAGACCTTCTTTAACCAGGTATCTTTGTGCTTTGCATAATAATACTTAATGTCTCCCATTTAGGGCTATTTAAATAGTGATAGAGCTGGAATGGTGCTGATGGTGACAGGAAATAGCTTGAATGCCTCGGCAGTGTTACACAGGCAATAAACAATGTTCTGTCCTCTTATCAAAACCATGCTCAGCAGTCTGCAGTGGTTTTGCCTTACTTGCGTCTTATACATTAAACTCATTAAATGCATGAGCCTTCAGAGAGCCCCCTGCTCTAAACCCTATCCTATCCTTCTTTTTGTTTTGTTCCACACTATCCAGCTCCCTATACTTCCCTTGGTCAGAGTTACTGCCCACAGTTCACAATCTGTCATTACCTGCTTCTGGCTTATTTATACAGGTGTTTCCTCTGACTCTCTTTCCATTTTCCATCCTATCAAGATTTTACCCATTCTTAGAGACCCAATTCAAATAGGACTTTTGTGTAGGAAGTCTTCCTTGATTTTCTCAATAAGTTTCCTCTTTTAACTCCCATCAGTCTTTATACACTTCATACACTTGTTTTTGGCACTTCTCATATTTATTTCCCAATTTTTGATTGTTTATGTACTTATCTAATTCCTCTCCTGCCAATCTATTTTGTAAAGTCCTTAAGTATCTGTTTGAGAAGGGAAACAATTAATATTTATTAAGCACCGGTTTTGTATTAAACATCATGGTTGACTTGAGTTGGAAGATACAAAAAAAGACATGCTTTCTTGCTCTTCAGTTCCCAAGGATCTTGTAGTCTAAAAGTATGACAGGTAAGCAGATCATATGAATATAATGTAATAAGTATAACAATAAAGGTATCTCAAATTGTTCTGAGAGACTGAGTAAGTCATGTAACCTGGGGTGGTGAGTGCAGAGCAGAGAAGGCCTCCTGGGGGAAAGAATTCTTAAGTAAATCTGAAAGGTTAAATGGAAATACTAGTCAGCACAGGAGAAAGTTTTGGGCCAAGGACAAGGTCATGCTCTGAGCATGAGCAAAGGCACCAAGGCATGAGACATTATGGTGTGTTAGAGGAACCATAACTTTTCAATATCAGCAGAGTATAAAATGCAAGATTAGGTGAGATGGAGGGGTGAGGGTGAACCTTAGTGGAAGACAGGGCCTCCTTCATACAGGTTTTTGTTTGCTAAGCCAGGGAACTTGAATTTTATCCTGAGCGTATTAGTGGACCGTCGGAAGGTTTCAGACATGTGAGAGGCATGGTAACATTGTTGGTTTAGAGAACTCACTCTTCCAGCAATGTAGATAGTGAATCTGGAGATGGGGTACTGGTTAATATTGGGCGTTGCTCATGGTTGGAATGGTTTTTGTAGGTATAACAGTACCTAAAAAAATTGAATGGAAAGTTGCTTTCATGCTCATCTTCATTGGTTAGGCACCTCTTTCAAGAACAGACTCAATAAAACGCCACATGCATTATGTTAACCTTCAGAGAGAAAATTTTGGGTGGCATAGCAAGTCTAAAATAAAATCCACGGGAAATCTTATGTTCTAAACAGAGTGATTATATAAAACGCTGGCTTGTGGCTTAAGCAAACGCAATCATAGAATTGCATAGCTATGAGTCAGAGTCGGCTTGGTCCTTAAAGTCCTTTCTTGATAGCAAATTAGTGGCTTACGGAAATATGTTTACATTTCATTTCTTATTGTACATCTGATTGCATGTTTTGAGAGTTGGATACAAAATTTCTTTATTTACAGATTTGGAGTAGAGAATTATATTGACTCTGTGTGCATACAGACTTAAGTTTTCCAGTTAAGTATATAAATCCAATGAGGTATATCCTTACATGGTACAATATTGCTAATTTTCCATTTTATTTCAAATAGAAAGATATATGAGATACAATAATGAAATTCAGTCACTCTTATGATTAAATCATCATTACTGTAGAATGGCATGTTTGGTCTTATGATTTGATCAGTAATAATTTATTTGTGGGAGGAAGAACAGACAACCATTTTTAAACTATTTCTTTCTGTGTGTTCCCGTAGTTCTTTCTGTCATAAAGCTTAAGCACCTTATTACACTCATTATTTTCTTGTATCTTTTTTTAGATTGTGTGTACTGTGAAGGCAAGGTCTGCTCTATATTTGGTTGTAGCCCCAAACTTTAGCACAGTGCTTCATCACAGTAATTACTCTATATATTTATTAAAATTGAATGGCAAAGTGAATTGAGTAAATATATGTAAATAAATGAATGAGTAAGTGAATAAGCGAATATGTGAATGAACTGTAGGTGAGTTGGTCTCACTCATCAGCATTTACTGAGTACCTACCATATCCCAGGCTCTAAGCTGATACACCAATTGCTTCTTACCTTTAGGTTCTTGCTTTCAAGAGCAAAATGTGTGAATCAAATAATTATAGAAGAAAATATGTAATTAAGTCATCCCATAAGTGTTGTGAAAGAAAAGAAGAGCTTGCTCTGAGGGTTCTTAGCAGAGTCTTGGCCCATCCAAGGTCAGGGAAGCTTCTTTGAAGAAGTAACCTTCAAGCTGAAACTGGAAGAATGAGTAAATGTTGGTTAAATGAAGAATGGAGAGACCTTTCAGGCAGAGGAAAACTTCTTTGAAGGTGGAAGACTGTAGGGATGTGGCATGTTGGGGGACTGGAAAGGCAGATACAGGAAATAGAAAGGGAATGGGGCTTCATCGGGAAATTATAAGGGCGAGGCAATGTATGTGGACTAAGTTTTCTCTCTCTCTCCTTCATTCTATCTCTGTCTTTCTCTTTGGCTCTTAGAAATAATACAGCAAGAAGGACTATCTTCATATACATAAATATGAATTGTTTCAAATTATTCACCAAGATAGGCTCCCAGACATAGTAAATAAGTCTTAGATGAATCAAAAGAAAAGGCTTGGTAACATGCCTTGAAGTTAGTCATGCAGGCATATAAACTATATGTCTGTAAGCAATTAAAGGTACATCAATAAATATAGGACCTAGCTTAGGTAGTCTCTTATTGAGATCTCTGATCACTGTGTGTAGTTCTTTCTAAATCTCCCAAAGTCCAACATCTGATTTTTTAATGTTCTTAATCTTACTTCCCTCTCAATCTGTTGGAGAAGACCAAACTTTCCTAATCTTCAGCTTTTATTGACCTATATATTGAATTCTTTGTTCTCTTTCTAGAATAACCTTGGAGTTTTACTTAATCATCTTTTTGAGACCCAAGAATCATTTCTTTTCTGCCAAAGGAAACTGTGCTTTGAATAAATCCTGCAGTAGGTATCCCTTGTTTACCAGGGACAGATAACATATGTTAAAATTTTGCTTTTCTGTTGATTCCTCTCTGAGGTCTTAAGCTACTGTAACAAATCTAAAAGGATAACATATATTTAGGTAAACAAAAAGTCCAAAAATGTGTGAGCAACCAACAAGAGCAGGAGATTCAAATTCAGTGCCCAGCCTTCTGTGATTGGTCACTTCAGAGAGTAAGATCTCTGACAAAAAACAAACAAACAAACAAACAAAACAAAACAAACAAAACAGTCCTATTGCTCACACAGTCCCTAACACAATGTGTCTAGGCACTTAGTAAATTACATGGGGCTCAAATTCTTGAAACTCTATGAAGCGTTTATGAGTTAAGTGTAAGAGTATCGGGAATGCATCCATTCCATAGAACAACAGTAAAACTGGCAAACATGTTTTTTAGATTTCAGTTGGGATTGTGCTCTGGAGATGGTCAAGGAAAATGATACTGCCATCCTCAGCTGTTAAATTAAACCTGATTGTTTTCTTTTGTCTAGATACATAAATTCTGCCTAAAATTTCTTTATTTGGCTAGATTGATACCCTCTAAGATTAGATCCTAATTTTTTTTTTCAGATATAGTGGTCACGAGAACAAATGCTTTAAAGTCTAACAGAAGTGAGTTTGAGTTCTGTCATATTTAATTGTGCATCAATAGCCACGTTACTTAACTTCATATTTACCTATTACTTACATCATGGAATTATTGGGAGGATTAAATGAGACTATATATATATATATATGTGTGTGTGTGTACATATATATATATAATGCATAGCATTATACTGGCACAAAGTTGGTACTCAATACATACTAGTTATTATTAGTGTGTGTGTGTGTGAATTTGATGCTAGAAAGAAATGAATTATGTTAAAACCAGCAAATACTGAAGAGCCAGGCTAGTTTGTCCTCACTAGATTATCAGATACATGAGGACAGGGTTGTGTTGTCTTTTTTTTAATCACTGTACCTACAGTATGTAGTTCCTGAGTTACAGAAGACATTCAGTAAAGAAGAGGGAATGAATGAACCACTTCCTAACTTGTGTCTGTCTATTGGCGTTCACATAAGGAGATATTCTCTCAGCCATAGAAAAATCAGACATCATATAATACTTACACTAGCTTTCTGGCATAAATCTTTTAATTACCCTCTTAGGAGGCTAGTTCACATAAATAAAACACTAGAAAAAGAAAATGGCTCTGCCTGGTATTGTAAGTTCAGAAAAATAACCAATTTCTTAATATGGTAGTAATTCCTAGTATGACTAGCTGAGCTGGGACTGAGACCAAGGGCCTTGACACTAATGGGCCTTTTGTGAGACTTGCATAGGCTTAAGTCATTTTATCGGAATGTCGTTAGTAGCCATCACCATTGTTACAGGCAAGAATTGGGAGGCTTTTTCTTTCATGCAGTGCTTTCTTTAGCTTTCTGGGATTTGTGGGCCCCACATTTGGGAACATGTTTTGTATATTTACATAAGAACAAACAGCCCTAATAAATATGTAACAATGTCTAACGCAGCCTCTAGATGAAGAGAATGAAACAAGGCCCAGGCCAATAGTGCAGCAACACTTGGAAAGGTACAAATTGAATCTGAAACAAGAGTGACCTATTCCAAGTGAAATCCTCCTGGTAGCAGCTTTTTAAAGATAATCAGATCCATTTTTAGACCTCCACATTTTCACTCCTCGCCCTCCATAAGGATGTGATTTTTTGATATGTATTTGTGTGCTTTTACTTCTTGATGACCTGGGTGAAGAATCAGGCCTGGAATATAGTTACCTTGGAAAAAAAATTCAAAGGAATATTTTCTAGGTTTTGCTGACTATGCCTTGGAAGCAAACGAATTATGGTACAGAGCTGGAACTTTACCTGCTTGTTAATTAGCAGGTTAAACTTTTATGAGTTTCTGGTACCCTGGCGATACATGACTATTAAAATTTGCAGGTGGTTTAAGGGGAGAGAGAGGTAGGTTCCTATGCTAGTAATATATCATAAAAGTGTGCATTTCATGTGCCTGTTGTGAAAGTGGAGACTTAATACTCCTTCACAATATAAGCTGATTAAGGAATCTTTATGGTTCTCATTAACCGTGGGTCTTTTTTCATAGAAAAGTGAAAAGTGTAATGCTTATAGACAGAAGCATAGAAGAAAATAATTAGCCACAGTGGTACCTCGTTGAGACTAACTAAAAGCTTAATGACACCCTCTGCATTCACCTCTCAACCCTTGGAAACTGCCCTTGTTTCTAAAGTTGCTTCTACCACATGAAGTGCTGTAAATCTCATGTTTTGATTTTTCCCCCTCAGAAGACAGTCTTTGCTTAATTACACTTGTGTTACATTTAAATGTTAGCATACTTCCTTTTTTGACTCCACCTTTTCATCAGGAACTGTGGTGAGCAGCATGATTCCACACAATAAACTAAATTTTGGAAAAAGTAATGTGATTGTAGTTTTTTTGAAAGCCATACTGCCTTATGTTTTACATGTGGTTTTAGGGGAAAAGCCCTCAAATATTCGCTAAATTAACCATTTCCCCCAAAAGCTTAGAAGTAGCTCTTTCTAATTAGAATTATAGCTTGTTTTAGCATGGGGAAATAGTGAAATGAGTTAACTTTAGTTAAGAAAATAGTAGGAAAGTGAACAATAGAAGGTATTTGTTTTGTTTTTAATTTTTAATTCTACATTTTTCTTTACCCATTTTGATGGGGGAGTGGATTCTGTTAGTTTCTCTCAGGGTTAAATCATAATCTAAAAATAGTTCTTTTGGAACATGAGATTAAGATTTAGTTTTTCAGTCTGTTGGTGACTTTATCATGTTTTAGTTTGAGGGTGCTGCACCCATTATTGTACTTGTTGCTGAGAAAGAAAAACAGAATCTTTCTTTGAATTCATTCTCTTCAAAAATGATTATTTTCTAACTTGGTTTACCTGTGGTCAGAGTAGGGGAGCAGCAAGGATGGGCAGATTGGGCAGCAGGTGGAGATGTTGTAAGATGGGGCAAGCATGCTATGGAGAAGCTGAGGACCAGGACTGCAGTGGGGCTTTGGGCAATGTTAATGAAAAGGGGAAATTGTGCTGCCTGGACTATCCTGTTGGGGCTCTTAGTTCTGGTATCAGTCATAAGAACTTTGTTTCCAAAACTCTGTGTGCCAAAGTTAGAGTTGTTTGTTTTGACAAAGAATGCTTTCCGAGCAAGACAGTTACTCACACACATACACACATACCTAACACTGTTAAGATAACTATGTTTTTATAAGGACTCAAGCCTTACTTTCATGGCTTTTTAAAAATTACTTTAGTTTTTAAAATCTCATTTTCAAATTGTGAAATAGAGCACATGATAAAGTTGAAAGGAATATAACTCTTTTAAATACTTGTTTCCTTCACTTACTTTTATTTCGGTTTAAGGATATTTGCTTCAGGAAGGAAGAATTACAGGTTCTGTCGACTTGATGAAATGTAAGAGGATGAGAATAGGGATGTATTTCAGGACTTCAATCTAAAAATTTTTTTAACTGGAAAAGTACTCCAAATTATATTTTCATCAAGCAAACAGTATTAGGAAAATGGTAAATATAAGCTTTACACAAAGTGCCTTGTTTTTGATGAGAGTATGGAAAGCAATCCATTTTGTACAAAATAGGTTTTTAAAAAAAGACAGCTTTAGAGAATTAGAATTTGGTCAAGGAAGTATTTGAGAATCAAAGCCTAGTTTTGGAAATCCATTTCTTGCCAGGTGAAAAGGTGTTAAGCTGCTCAGCAAGAAGCAGTTTGCAGCAGAGGCTTGCCTGTCAATGTTTGGGAAGTGCTAATAAGCTAATAAGCCAAGAGTTCCAGCTCAGGGTATTTGGTGTGTCCATGGAGGGCTGGTGGGTACCTCACCTTTGGGAAAGACCCAAGTCAGTCCACACAAGTTACTGGGGGCCTATTTGCTATATATACATTTTTCACTTGGTGCCTGTCTAGGAGAAGAATTAATAGGTGATAGGGATATGCCTAATTTTACATTATATATTCTTTATTTCCTAGCCAGGAAAACTAACAAACAAAAAAATAGCTCAATGAAAAAAATTGTAATAAATATAAATAAAATACACTGGTCAGAGCAGGAGGCTGAGGCAACGATTTCAGCAAAAGAGGGCTTCCCCAGGACTGGAAAGGACAGTGGTAGGGATTGCTTGCATCTTTGTTGTCAGGCTTTGTGCTGTGTGCCTTATAGAGGCTTATTTTCATCACTTAGTCTTATAGGAAACCTATGATGGAGAAATGCTTGTTCTGTTGGATGGAGACCCTGAAGTTCAGATGAGTGAAATAACTTGCTGGGCGTTCCATCCCTAACTCATACCCATGTCTGACCTACTCCAAAGCCTGAGTTCCTTATTACATGGGGGAAAACAAAGCTAATGTCATGCAAAATAAAAAATGTATAGCAAATGTGATATAGACACATATCTTGTGTTTTCATAGTTCAACTAAGTAAGATTAAAAATTACATACAAATTAGAAGAAATGACAGTCTGACAAATGAAGACTCTTCATCAAGTGAACATTTGAAAAAAAAAATAAAACAATAGAATGAGATGGGTATTTTTTTCTTTATATTTAAGAGTATTGGCTTGAAAAAATTAAAAACTAGCATAATACAAAACAGTTTAAACCAGATCAATAATAAATGTCACTTCAAGGTTTTAAAATATGGTCATCTTCAGATTAACAAATTACAAATATAATTTAGCTCAAGAAGCAAATTGTAAAACTTATGAGCCAATAATATATCTCTACTACGATATCTGTTTAAAGGCATTCATTAGTTTTAACTATCAACTAAATAGGGAAGGTATCACCATAATTTGAAAGACATGCAAAATAATAATATGTAATTTCCTACAAAGATTTCTACTATGAATTGATATTTCATGCAATGATAACACAAAAGGAAAGTAGAGCAGGAGGAAGTTTAAACGTAACAAACTTGACATGAAGAAAAAGTGTATGATAACTATAATATACTACTGGTTCTCTAGGTTTAATTTAAAAACTGTAAGAAAAAAGAGCAGAATTCCCAGAACTAATGATTATCACTTAGAGTCCATCTCTGGATCCTTAAGGGTCCACCAACTTAAGATTTTTGTGTTCTTATTGACATTTAAAAGTCCTAATATTAATTCTTTTACTCCAGTTAGGGCCACACATGACTTAATCAGTTGAACTTTTTTACTCTTTATTGCTACGTTGACAGAGTATGATAACCTCTTTCATATAGCTGAAGGTCTGATTGGCTGTTACATGTGTTTTTGTTTATAAAACATATGAAATCATATTAATTCTTATTCTACAAAACTTGCCTGCTAGCCAAAATCTTTGAAATAAATGTATACTTAGAGGAATAGATAATAGTAGAGGGAATAATGAAAAGGCTGGGGCATCACTGTTGTGTATACTTAGGCATTCCTATTAGTAAAATAACATCTCAGATCTCTGTAAAACTGAGGCTGGTGTTTATGCTGCATGAAACTCAAGATATTTAGCATTTGGGTTCTTGGTTAATGATGATTAACTATGTAGTAGATGCTGTTTCTTAGTGTTAAGCTAAGCATACTTTAATATCTGTATTTTTTCTTTAATATTGTATAAGCTAATTATGATGAGATTTAAGTGACAGTGCTAATGAACTCACTTCAGACTAAGACCACATGTGAGAAATTTCAGCCCAAAGGAAATTAGAAGGCCAGAGGGAAGAAATTAGAAGTAAAATAATGATATTTTATAACTGAGTTACCATAACTAGAATGCTGCTAAGATATTAAAATACTCAGGCATTTAAAAAACATGATTATTAACATTTAATTTTTTAAATGTATTGAAGTGAAAACTTGAAAAGTATTTGAGCTAAGCAGAACTTTTGTATTTCCTTCATTTGTTAAAGAAAATAATTTAATTTCATTGTACTTTTGTAAAGATGAAGCAAAGATGTTGACTGTTACATTGCATGATGTCTCCTTTGTAACAGTCACTGGATAAATTCTTAAATTTAGCATCAAGGGATTTGTCCCATTAAGGAATCTCTACACCCCCCCCCCCAAAGAAAGAAAGAAGTAACTTTTGTATTTATTCTTATCAAATAATCGGAGATATGTCTTCTCTATCCCCACCCTCCATTTTTTTTTTTTTTGTCTTGGCCAAAATGGGTTGTATAAACTATCTAGAATTGATTGTATAAGCTACCTAAAATATGATTTAGATGTGTGTAAGGGATGAATTGTAAGTAAAGAAATGATCTCTGAGATATCACAAATTTTGCATTTTTTCTGAGTTAAAAGGTTTAGTCTTTAATGAATAAATAAGTTAAATGGGCAATATATCAACATTTACTCTTATATACAGAAAACTATTACTACAGTGGATATAAACATTTCTTAGAAGAAATCAAGAAAAAATATAACAATTTAAGAAGAAAGGCTCTTTGTTATTTCTGGAGACCATCCTGGTTGCATTTGTACTTAATGGAGAAGTAGAGGATGATCAGAGATAGTAGAGAATAATCTTACCTGAATCTCTTCATATTTAATCCTAATTCCATGTTTTTCTTGCCTTCCTATCTTGCCTCTTCATTCTATGACCTGTGTGCCTCTCTCTTCTCCTTACTTTGTAGTTTCCCATCCTTCTCTCTGTTTTCCCATCTCTTTTCTCTAATTTTACAGATGAGAAAACTGATGCTTGCAAGTGTTAAGTAGCTTGACAAAATTTAAACAGCTGCTAATTGGTGGGGCAAGAACTCTAATCTCCTGTCTTCTGTACACTGCTCTTCCTGACTTTCTAATGGAGTTATTTCTTAAGTCAGAAGATGATGCTGATATATTGTGCTGTTTTCTCATTTGCTTAATGTCGAGTTTTCCTCTCTACACTAGAATTCCGTAGAGCTAATTTTAGCCAGTTCACACAGGCACAGTTGTACCAGTTATTAAAATAGTGAAATATTTCCACACTGGCTAATCAGTAACTGCTGCTAGGAGCCTCCCAGTCATACCTCCTTTTGCTTCAGCAGCCCCAGCACATCCTTCAGGATCCACCCCCCAGTCCGCTGGACCCTCACACTTTGGCCCAGTAGCAAGCAAAGTGAGGCACTTAGCTGCTGACAGAGAAAGTGACTAGTGAGGCACTTGAGGTTTACAGAGCTACACTCTCTAGCATATTTGTCTTTTAGGTTTGTTTCATTCTCATAATGTTCAGAGGGAAAATTTAATCTCCTGAGAGAATGCTGAATCCAGGTTTTGCTTGTTTTGATTCCTCCTTCTCTTTCTTCTTTTTTACGTTTCTTCCTTTTTTCTGGTGGGAAATGTGAAAGCAGTGTTTAGGGACTTCTTATGCAGGATCAGATCTTTCTAGCAGCTTTATCTACTTAAAGTTTTGCAAATTTGCAAAGATCATTTAAATGTTTTAATTCTGAAGTAACTCAAAGTGTACGTGTGTGTATGTGTATAATATACAGTGGATTCTCAGTATCAAAATATTATTGTATCTTTAATGTGTTATTGGTGGATTTTTTGTTTTGTTTTGTTTTTATTTAGTTTGTTAATATGGGGAATTATATGGATTGATTTTCAAATGTTAAACCAATCTTGTATTTTTAGGATAAATTCTACTTGGTCATGATATATTATTCTTTTTATACATTGTTTAATTCAATTTGCTAAAATTTTATTTAGTATGTTTGCACTAAGTTCATAAGGGACATTAATATATACTTTTCTTGTAACATTCTTGTGAAGTTTTAGTATCAAGGTAATGCTGGCCTCATAGAAGGAGTTGGAAATATTACCTCCTGTTCAATTTTCTGGAGCAGTTGCATAGAATTGATATTATATTTTCTTTAAATGTTTGATAAAATTCAAAAGTGAAGCCCTTTAGGCCTATATGTTTTAAACTAAATATTCAATTTATTTATAGGTATAATTTACTTATTTCTTTTAGAGTGAGTTTTGTTAGTGTTACAAGAAATTTGTCCATTTCTTTTAAGGTGTTCAATTTATTTAAAAAAAAAAGTTGTTCAGACTATTGCCTTATCGTCTTTGTAATAGCTATAGAGTCTGTAATGATGTCACCTTTGTGTCTTCTTTTTTCCAAATTTAAACAATTTGTTCCACTATCTTGTTCATATTGTTTCCAGTGAGATGTGTGCTTTCATTCTTATCTTAGTTACACTGTACATTGTGTGTCTTTTTACTCTGGACTTATAAAATAGTTTCTCTTTATAATTGATTTTGAGTCAATTGGTTATGATGTATTTAGGTGTAGTTTTCTTCATGCTTCTTGTACTTTGAATTCACTGAGCATCTTGCATCTGTGGGCTTACAGATCTCATCAAACTTGGATAATTTTCTCCACATATTTTTCTGTTGCCCTTTCCACCTCCTTTGAGGATTCCAATTACACATATGTTAGACTGTTTAATGTTGTTCCTTAGCTAATTGGTGCTTTATTACTGTTATTATTTTATTTATTTGTTCTCTGTGTTTCCTTTTGGATAATTTAAATTGCTGTGACTTCAAGGTTACTGATCTTTTCTTCTGCATTGTCTACTCTGCCATTTATTCCATCCAGTGTATTTTTCATCTCACACATTATAATTTTTACCTCTAGAAGTTCAATTTCTGTCTTTTTTATGTCTTCCATATTTCCACTTACTTTTTTTTTTAACACATAGCTTATAGTTTTAATGACTATCTTAATCATGTGTCTGCCAATTTTAACATATGTTTCAGTGTTTAGGTCTGTTTCAGTTGATTGGTTTTTCTCCTCACTATGGGTCATATTTTTCTGCTTTTTTTGAATGTCTGCAAATTTTTTTTTGGAAGTCAATCATTGTGGATTTTAACTTGTTGAGTGCTGGGTATTTTTGTATTTCTATAAATCTTGCTTTTTTCTGGGATACAATAAACCCTTACATGTAAATAATTTTATCCTTTCAAATATTGCTTTTAAGATTTGTTTGGTAGGACTAAATCAGCATTTAGTTTTGGAAAATTATTTCCCAGTATGTACACAACACAATTCTGGATACTCTTCCCAATGCTCTTTATATTACAAGGTTTTTTTTTGGCCTGGATGGTGGGAGCAGGCTCTATCCCTAGCTTGTGTGTGCTCATCACTGTTACCTATAGGTTTTTCAGGTGGTTATTTCCCCTGCCACAAACATTTTCTTCACACATATATGGTGATTGGTACTTTGTGGAATATTTGGTGAAAATCTTTTGTAGATTTTCAGAGCTCTATATCTATGAGCCCTCCTCCCTCTGGTACTCTGTCTTGAAAACTCTAGCTGCTTTATTCCCTTTGGAATCTCAGATCTGTCTCCTCAAGCCTGGTAGTCCATCAGGCTCCTCTTGGACTTTCCCTCCATGTGTCGTCACCTAGAAACCCTTTCAAGGCAACAAACTTGGACAATTGTAGGGCTCACCTCATTTGTTTCCCATCTCTTAGGACTACAATTTTTTTGTTGCCTTGGGTTCAGGATCTTGAAACCATTGTTTCCATTTTTGGTTGTTTGTTTCAGGGTTTTAGTTTTTTTAGGCATAAGAGTAAATTCAGTTTTTTTTACTCCACCTAAGTTGAAAGCAGAAATTCCTTGACACTTGGTACAGAGCTGAAGTGGGAAGACTTTGAGATTGGATACTAAAATTTCAGCTTCTGAGAGGAAAACTCAGGAGGCTAAATCCTAGTCTTTTGGCTGTTGGATAAATCTTTATATTTTTTTTTTCCAGAAAGTAAAAAAAATCTGTTCATTAAAAACATACAAACCAGAAAACTACAGCCACACAAACATCTGGTTTTCTTCAATAGATTAATGAAATAAAATGATTGTGGGCAACCTAAAAGATTATGTAGGTAGTTCCCAAAGTCATATCCATGGATGAGTACTTATCTTCAGGATGTTTTCACTAGATCATAGAAGAATAAAAAAAATGTAGGAAGTGTTTCATAAAATCAAGTGTATCCCATTTAAAAGATATTATTTTTGACTGTGTCCTTCCTACATTTTTTTTTTGTGATAAAATTCCATGCTGTACTGAATTTATTATGATAGCAGATGAATAGTAAGGTGTTTTGTTTTGTTTTTAAAATAATTACCTGGCAAATGTACAAGTGGACCATCCTATGTTGATTCCCCATTAAATATTTATTTTACTGCTTCAAGTAGTAGTCCAGTAGTCTGGAAACATGTGTTGGCTATGCTCAAATACTTTAGCTCTACCCATTTTTATACAAATAGCAATTACCACAAAACTTTATTCAGGAAAGCTGGGTGAAATTTCCTTTTTTGAGCATCCTTTTACTTGAAGATAGTATGTTTTGCTGTGTACCCCTCATAGAATCTTTGTGGCCAAGAGGATGAATTTGAATGGCCAAATCGGGTCATCTTTATATTTCATTTTTTTCTTTATTCCATAATAGCTATGTAACTCAATTTCTTCCCCCATACTTATACGTAGTATTTGGAGGCTGATGATTGATTTTTGTTTTCCAATATTGCTTCCCTTTATTATATGACAAGAAACCAGGAATTGACTTGGTCTCTTTCCTCTTTGTCATGAACATATGGCCGATATATTGTTCTCTAGAAAAACAGGCAATAGGATATATACAAATATATCCTTGTTGTAGGATTAGCCTGAGTCTGAGTCAGAGTCTGAAGGCCTGAGAACCAGAATGTCTGAAGGCAGAAGGTTGGATGCCCCAGCTGAAACTAAAAAGAACAAACTCACCTTTTCTCTGCCTTTTCGCTCTACTTGGGCTCTCAACAGATTAGTTGATGCCCTTTAGTAATTCTTTTTTCAGTCTACTGATTCAAATGCTAATTTCTTTAAGAAACACCCTAATAGACACACCCATTCAAGTTAATACATAAAATTAACCATCACAGCCAGTGAGAAAAATGCCTTTTCAATGATGATATTAATAATGATAATAACATTTCAATGATGATAGCAATAATAAGACAACTTTGTGAGATGGCCATCATTATTCTTATCTTACAAATTGAGAAATTAAGTCTTAAGGAAGTTAAGTTACTGCTCAAGATGTCACAGCTAAGGTAAAGCTATAGATAAGACTCCAGTCTGTGTTGGGAATAGACAGTGCCTGGCTGCCTCCCAGTGAGAAGATGAGTTTTAGTGTTTTCCAAATTGTGGCAATATGTTCCTCTCCAGACACTATTTAGAATCTCCAAAGAGGAGCAAATGACTCTATTCTGTGCACTATTTATTGCTCCTGCTATTATACAGAGCTTTTGATTTAGAGAGGAGAATGTTGCTAATGATAAATTATACTCTGTTGTTGAAATAAGCCTTTTAGACCTTTGAAGAGGCTTGCAAAGCAAAGGAAACAGACATTCCAAAAGAAGCATGACCACGACCTGTTTTTTTTTTTTTTTTCAAATAATCTTTTCTTTTGCTAAGATCTCCTAAAAATACTTCCATTTCTATAAAAGCATTCTGGTTTCTTTGTGAAAATAGCTGTAAGGATATGTCACTGGGTAGGTTCATTAAAAATTACAAGTGTTCACCATTACTGTGAAAAGTTCCTGCAGCCTGTTTCCTGCACTTGGGAAAGGGTGCAGCTTTCCAGCGATGGCTGCCCATGAATCTTGGAGGCCTGCACCTGCAGATTCCAGCCTCAGGCACAGGCTGTGAGAACAGCCCCGTTTTGTAAAAATGAAAAGCTCTGCTATTCTACAGAAACGTTTAGGACAGAGAAGTGGACCTCAGTGAGGTAAACAAAACCCATAAACCACTGAGATTAGATAAATTGCCTGTTGTTTAGAAGGCCAAGCCTTTAGAACAAACATTCTCTTCCTAAATGTAGTTTTGCCGCACTTGGAACAAGCATACTATCTGATTACCCAGAATGATTTATTTATCTTTCTAGACTGCTGACATGAAGTCTGAATTCAGGCCCAGGAATAGGTGTACTTCCTGTAGTTATTTTGTTTGCAGAAATCACTGACTTCTCTCGTGTTACTTTCTGTGATTGCTGGAGCTAACCATATCAAAGTTGAGTGTGCTCACATCATCTGTAATAGTAAAATCTTACTAAATCACTCTGGATTTGAAGTTTAAGTCATAATAATCCACAGTGAACAGAGTTCCTGCTTTATTTATGGTTTCATCTACAGCCTTGTATCAGTGATACTTCAGTTTCTTCTTGACATAGATTTTTCATACTAATAACTTGTCAAATTTATGCTGCAGGATAAGTAAACTCTTGTGAAAGCACTCCTTCATTTATTTGTTTATTCATTGACTGCACACATTTTTATAAAATATCTAATCTCTGCCAGACATTCTCATGGATCATAGGGACCTAGTAGTGAAAAAGAAAGGTAAGAGTCCTGCTTTTGTCGAGCTCACGTTTTAACTGAGGGGTAGAGTGGAGGTGAATAAAATGAACAAGAAAATATCAGGCAGTAATACTGCTCAGGAGAAAGTAAAACAAAGTGAAAGAATCAAGTGTGCTTGTAAGCCTGCTTTAGATCAGGCAGTCAAGGATGGCCCCTCTAAAGAGGTGGCATTTAAGCAGATGCCTGAGTAAGAAACAGGCTGCTACACACAGATCTCCAGGTAGATGTAACAGTGAATGTAAAGATACAGCTCTACTGTGGGTGTGGCTGGACACACATCATGGCACCTTGACTTCTTACTCTGACTTGCTCTCATATTTACTGTTCAAATGTTTGCTCTGCATTCTGTCCCTTCCCCTTCAAATTTGTCTATTCTTAATGAAAACTATACTATTAAGGAACTAGAAAAATACTGTTTTAGATAATTAATTCTGTAGTGTTTTAAGGAAATTATTCCACATTTAGAAAAATTTTCCAAAGCGATTTAATTTATAAGTGGTTACATAAGAAACAGGTAAATTTCAAAACAATTCCCCAAACATCTTATATCTCAAAACTTGTATTAAAATTAGCAAATGCAATGTCTCTAAAAAACACAAAGAAAGAAAGGAAAAACACAATGCTTTTTACATCTCAAAGATACAGGGAACTTTTTCCCAAATGAAATAACTTTGGAGCTTGGGAGACAGATTCACACACTCATAACATGAAACTTCCAGGGCATAATTTCCTAAATTATTTCTTTCACTGCCCTCTTGGTAGCTCAGTGTCACGGATGAGTGAGTTTACCTCACAAGTAAGCAGTTAGCTCTCCAAGAACAGACTCTTAACCTTAGCTTGCCACGTGATTAGACTCAGGGTGAATGCAAAAGATTAATGAGGGCCCTGAGTGAAAACAGTCTCTTGTAAGGACGGCACTAAATCTTGAAAGCCTGCTTGTTATTGTTTGTGGAGGCTGAGCCCCGGACCAACCCCAGAAGGGATCACGGTAGTGGTGACTCCTGGTCTGGCTATTATCTTTAATGCCTTGACCTGGTTTTTCTGTGGCGGGCATAATGTCATTCTTTGTAATCTATTTTTAGGAGCCACTGCATATTCTTGCACTTTCTCACTGTGTCTAAATGTAGACCTTGTCATTCTACTTTTACTCCACCTATTTTCCCAGATGATAGAAAGAGGACAAATTCTCACATCTTGAAGTGCACGCTTTAACTTCTAGTTTATTCTCCCTCCAGGTATGCTAGAGCCTTTTTCTTCCCTAGTGCTGGTCTTCTAATGGACAATAAAATGGTGAGAAGAATCTGTAAACTCTCCCAATTCTCCTCAATTTCCCCCATTCTTGTTGCTTTTTTCAATCCTATGCCATTTTAGTAAAGGAAATATGGAAGAGTGATTGTTGGGGAGAAAGGATAGAAAGGAGAAGCCACTGGCAACTGACAGGCAGGCAGGTAATCACAAGAGATTTAATATTGCCAGGTAAGATAGCCTAGTTGGAGAATGCCTATGCAGACTGTAAACAGATTAGAAACAAGTACTGATACACACGAGGAAAATCTGAGTCGACTCCACTTTACCCAGTTCCCATCAGTGGACTAGTGGTGGTCTCCAAAGAGCATTGTAATAGGCAAGAATGAGTCATCGATTTTATAAAAGAGAATCTTCAAAGGCGGGGGAAACCAAGCCTGTGGGGAAAGAAAGCACAAGTCTGGCAAGAGGTCATGGGAAAGGAAGGAATCACCATGGGGTTTGGACTTGGAGAAAGAAGTAGCAGCAGGCCACAGCCCAACCTGTCATTAACTAAAGAAGAAGAAAACAAAAAACCTGCCACTAACCTCAGAATGGATTGAGTTGAAGTTTATTTTTTCCCCTCTCTAGACTCATTTCCTATCTGGAGTTTATGTTAATAATGTCACTGCTTCTCTACAGTCCTGAGTTTGAGGAGAGAGGGACTAGGCCTTAAAGCTTCCAGTGCAATAGTGCTGTAGAGGCCCCTGAAGTGTAATGTGGAAAGATTTCTACTAAGCTAACAGTTACAGATACATCAGTTTTCTATCAAAAGTTATTTTATAGCAGACTACTATTGAGTAATTGAGAGACTCTGTACTAAAATTATAACAGGTTTAAACTAGTGGATTTTATTAGCACTTGTTTTTGTTTTTTACAATGCAATTACCTGGAACACTACAGTTTATTCAGAACAGGTATTTTTGCTTTTATTTCAAAAAAGACGATTATTTTTATGAATGTTAAAACTTAACAGCTTTATTTAGTTTTGCTGAACAAAAATTTCAAAAAAATAGTTCTTGATTTTTTTTCTTTTTTGGCTATGTATTTGCTGTGCTTCGTTTGTACCATAGAAGTTTTCTATTCTACACACTTCTCCTCTCTCTCTCTCTCTATATATATATATTTCTATACATTTTCTACATATTTAGATATACTCTGTATTATATATTTGTATATATTCCATCTATCTGTTTATATTTATCTATTTATATATAAAGGGTTTTAGAAAATCAGTTATTTATTTCTAATTTATTTCTTCTCTGACAGTATTGAGAGAGTTTAGTTTCTAAGTACTAGATGTCCCATTAGGAGAGGGCTTTATTGATGAAATATTACAGGGTGCTTAAAGCAGTAGCTTAAAAGAACAAACTTAATTAACCACTCTTTTCATTCTCACATATTACAGTTTCTGGGATACTATACTGGGACATAATAGGTTTTCCTTTTCCCTACTTTCCTTCAATGTAGTAATTAAATTTCCTATCTAAAAATTGCTTTTGAATATTTTGGAGAAATAGGGCCTTCCTCCATTTTAGATTTGATTTTTCTAATCACATTTTATAAAGCACAAATAATAACAGTATTTTTACTTTAAATATTTCTTTTCTTTTTTCTTATTTATAAATTTATTATTTTTTATTGACATATAACTGATTTATAATATTATATTAGTTTCAGGTGTACCATATAGTGATTCAGTACTTTTATAGATTATACTGTATTAAAAGTTATTACAAAATAAGGGCTTTAATTCCCTGTGCTGCACAATATATCCTTGTTGCTTATCTATTTTATACACAGTAGTTTGTATCTCTTTATCCCATACCACTATCTTGCCCCTCCCCTTCCCTCTCTCCACTGGTAACCACTAGTTTATTTTCTATATCTGTGAGTCTGTTTCTGTTTTGCTTTAAGTATTTTGAGGGCAAAATAAGTAGGAAAAAATGTAAAGTTTGATATACACTCTAGAAGTTTTAGTTTTTTATGTTGACTGATATATAGTGTTTTTATGGAGGTTTCATTTTTCAGAGTTCTTTTTCTATCCCTTTATAACAACAACATTCCTCTGAAGAGGAAGGCATTTTGCATTATTTCTATTTTGCTTTTATAGACATTACATGATTATATGACTATCACAAAAAGGTCATCATAAAAAGCTAATGGTATATGTCCCCCCATTAGCCTTTAATCGTTAAATGAAACAATAACAGTGGTAACAATATATTTTGTGATTATCTAGTTAAGAATGTTTTATTTTGTATTCAAATTATTCATATGTTATGTGATAAAGTTATCCATGGGTTACTTATGAAAGACTTATGGGAATATTATTATGAATTTTGATCTCTAGGGGTAGTAGACCCATTCTTTTCTTGTCATAAACTAGCCTTCAGGAGGTTGAATCTTTTTGCTTTTAGTAAAATTAATTGGACAGGAATTTGTAGACAGCTTGTAGGACTGCACCCAGGTAGATTAATAAAATTCAGAAACATGCAAAATTATTAACAAAATTGTTTTTACAGAAAATTTTGTTCAAGCAAATATAAAAATAGTTGTAACATGAGAGTTTACATCTGAGATGTATCACAAGGACTCTATTTTGAAATTGGATAGGAGCTAAGATTATCCAGCAAGTACTCATCTCACAATGAAAGAGGAAAATGCTGAGCTGAAGGTGGCATGACACATTTCCCCATTCACAGCTGAGTGGGCAGGTGACACATGTTAGAGAGAGAGCTGCTTTCTGAGTTTCCTCTGATAAAGCTTGTCAACTAAATTGAATTTTGGATTTTGAAAATATCAGAGTGGATGACCTGTTTGGCATATTTTAACATATAACTAAGTGTTACACACAGTTCCCAAGGAGGCTCTTCCTTTTCCAGTTAATACTAAATTATCAGCACTTTGGCAGGAAGAATAAAGTGCCATGTGGGTTGTGATTTTGGAGAGTTAACATTTAAATACTCATTATACATTACATTTATAGAAAATATTGAGAGGAAGTTTCTCCCTGGCAGGCTCCATCTAAGGTTTGGGCTCTCTCTAGAATAAACTGCAAGTATTAAGAAATACTTTTGCACTTTGGACATGACTGAATAATTGCTGGCTCTCAGTGGGAATAGACCCCATGTATTTAGCACACTGATGTGTGGATACACAATTGCAGATATGCAGACTTACTTTTTTGCATTTTATTTTGGTATTAACACATGTATAATATTTCTTCTGAATAAGTCAGGCATAATTAAGAGCCATATGTGACTAAATCAGGTAGGGTGATTCCAGGGAATTGATTGGCATACATCAAGAGCTTTAGAAAAGAACTGTCAGTGGTTTATATTTATTATCTTTTGTTCATGGAAACCTCTGAAGACAGCTGCTATGCAAAAGTCAGTTGTCATTCTTTCTCTCTCTTTAAGTGCCGGTTTGCCAAGTGAGTTTCCGTGTATCAGTGACAGCATTTATACAAATTATAATATAGTTTTTTTCATCTTTGTAAGAAACAGAGAACCTGAATGTTTTACCAAAGTGCAGTGATGATGGTACTTAATTTCAGGCAGCACCGTTTATCCAGGGATAGCTGTATGATTTACAATTGAATTGGCGTAATTTATTTACAAACATCAGGGGCTTCGGGGTTACCATATTTAGACCATAATTTATTTGACATTTGAATACCCTGAAAGGAAATGTGAATTTTTCATTCAGCATCTTCAAAGAGTATAAAATGACTACCTCAGGCCAATAATAACCAAAAAGTTTAGTCACACTCATATACACAGTCTTGGAATTACTTTTATTTACCACTCATCCTTATTTCAAGTCTGGTTGTATACTTTATGAATCCACAAATGATTGCCTTTATTGAAAGTTTTGTGTTATTCAAGATGACTTGTAAAGTTTACTCAATCTTCCCTAGCAAGGGAAACAGGAAATTCCAGAGAACACTAGACTCAGCAAACCTATAAAATCTGAGAAAGCAGACCATTATTTCTGGAGACATTTCACATAACACTTTGGGAAGCAACGACTAATTAGTTTTTGGTCTTAACAATAGCACTTTCAGGGGCTTTTTTCCCCTTTTATAGCTTTCATATTAGGAAAAGAAGAAAAGTAGCTCTGAATGATGAAATATTGGCAACGTATGCACTTGCTTCTCTGTAGGAGCTCAACTCTTTGATCCTTTAGTACAATTACCTTCACTGCCTGGCTGGTATTAACTGGCTGGAGAGTAACAACCAATTGTTGCAGGCACCACAACATCCTAATGCACTTTCCCTCTAATAACTGACCGATTCTTTCAGATTGAAGGTTCTATTCTATTCATAAATTACTGTTTAGTACATTAAGCCCTTAAAGAAATATAAGTGCTTGTTCATGCCTAGAGCCTCATCTTTTTCCAAGGCAGCACCTTGCCTTGCCACCCACCCACGACCACCGCTGAATACTTAGCCATTAGCAGGGGTAAGGTTTAGTCTGAGTTCTTTCAGTGTAAATATTTGCATGCTAAATCTTCCTCCTTCCTGCCTTCCTTATCTACATTTAATTTATTCAACCATCCATTCCTTCATTTTAGAACTTCACTTGCCTATATCTGTCTCACCTGGGACAGTCTTTCTTGACTCCTCTCACTCATTCCACAATCAATCCATCATTGATTCCTATTCTCCACTTCTGCTATAATCCCAATCCTGATCCTCTACCATGTCTCTTGGATTATTGCAATACTCAAATTGATCTCCTTGCTTCTCTTGTAAATTCCTTGGCCTCTTGATCGGCCCTGGTTTATTCTAAACCTGGCAGCTCAAGTGAGCTTTTAGAAGTCATACCATGTCTGTTCTCTGCTCAGAACCCTGTCATGTCTCTCAGAGTAAAAGCAGAAATATGTCTCAGAGCCTATACGAATCTGTGCCTTCCCTCTTTCTAATCATCACCTGCCACTTACCTACCACATCGTCTTCCTCCTTCTACTGTCAATATGCCAAGCATACCCCGAATTTGTGCCTTGGTATGTGCTACACCTACTGCTTAGACAGATAGTCCTCATGTCCCAAATATCCATGTGGCTCTCTGCATGAATCTTCAGAGCTATGCTCAATTGCCACCTTCTCAGAGAGGCTTTTCCTGACCACTCTGTATAAAATAGCAATGCTATCCCTACCACACCCTACCCTACCCCCAACTCCCTTTCTCCGTACCCTGCTTACTCCACAGTGCTTATCACCAACCAGTGAGGTGTATATTTATTTGGTTTTTTGTAGTCTGTCACCCCTGATTAGAACAAAAGTTCAGGGAGGTAGAGAGTTTGTTTTGGAACCGCTGTATCCCCTATGCCTATAAAAATGTATGCCGTGAAAAATTTGAATAATAAATTAATAAGAATTAATTTATCTATTTTCTTCTCATTATCTTTCCTTTGTCTTTTGTTTCTTAGTTACAAATGTTACCCATCCTTCCCTGTCTGTAAAGAAGTTACTTTCCTTTGGATGCTGGTACTTCTTTTCATGTTCTCAATTAAAGATGACCAGTGGAAGTTTGATTTTGTGTGTGTTTTAAACTTGTCTTTACACTGTAATGTTTGTAATGAAAACAACGAATGAATGCAAAGCATAAAGTTTAAACCTGGAGAGGCAGAAATTCAAAATATCTTTGAACTGAATCATGGAATTCCTATGCTATTTAGATATATTTCTAGTTGAATCTGAGAGCTGACATGAAATATAAATTCTTCTCAATAAACTATAGTCTTCTTTAAATTATTTTTCAGTATTTAATTAAAATATTTAAAGAACTCATTTCAGTTGCATTCAAGTAAAATTTCCTAAGAGATTACAATATAAAATAATATAGATAATTTATGACTATTTCTGGGGTGTTAGGAACTCTTATAGTCATTTCACACATTAGTTCATTTAAATTTTAAAATTTATAACAGTTCTGTAATGGAAAGAATATCATCCTTATTTCACATTAGGAAACTGATGCTTCCAAGCAATTAGTTTGTCAAAATCCACAGAGCCAGGAATGTAACAGCTGAAAGTTTCCCGAGTCTGAATTTAGAGCTTATTCTCCTAAACTAGTGTTTCTCAATCTTGTGACCACAACATACAATAAAAGAATTTTAAATTATGATTATTTGCACACATACTTATAATATACATATAATCTCATCCTGTCCCATAACCCATTATATTGGTGTTATGATGCACACACTATTCTAGAAACTCCTTCTGTATGCATGAAGCACTGTGGATACAAAATGCAACAAAATTAGACCGTAAGGAACCTATAAGGGGATGGAAGGAAATTAATGGTTACATGTAGTAATCATACAAAATAATACATTAAATTTCAAAGGCCTTTGACATTTTTACTTCTATGAGGGTAGAGAAGTGGAACAGATTCCTTAGATTCTTCTCATATTTTTTACGAGACCCAGCCCAATAAAGCCAGGAGAATTGGGTCAGACCATGCCTGTGCAACTTTGCCATTTCTTTCTTTCTAGTCTATGACACTGATTTTGATACCTAATCAAAAGCTGTTATGCTTTAATTTTGTAGGTATTTTTAATACATATGTATTATATCCCCAATAACACTGTGAACTCCAAATCAAGGAAAGACCACATAAGATATTAGCTGTGAAGGGGCTTTGAAAACAGAAGGCTAAATACATGCAGTGAATCCTTGCTAATGTGTAAGCATTGCTGCTAGTATTATTATTCTCTTGTACCCCTAAGAAGTCTTTAAAAGTAAACATTAAATAACTGCTTGCTGTATTGGTGAATGAGGGAATTGTATACTGGTTTCATACTGTATGATACTTTCAAAGTATGACTGTGAATTACATATCAATTTCTCCATATGTCAGCATAAATTTCTTTTATCTATTGTGAGAAAATCATCGAGCCTATTTATTCAACAAGGATTTATTGAGTACTTGGTATGTGTGAAAAGACCACTGTGCTGAGTACCATCTCCACTGCCTACATCATAAAATCAGAATTCCTTAGTGTGTCCTTTTTACCTCTTCGATCTTATCTCCTGTGTGTTTCTCTTCACATTCTCTGGACAAGTGCTATTTGAAGGGTTCTGAATAAAATATGCATCCAGGCCTCTGTGCCTTAGCCCAACTATTTAGCCCTATTTGTCTGACAAATCTAATTATATCTTTCAAAATCCGTGTCTATCAATTTTTGCTTTCTTTTTCCAAGGGAGAGTCACGCTTCCATCCATCTGTTTAGCCACTCAACAAGTGCTTACTGAGCACCTCCTAGACTGCAGTTCTGAGCTGGGCAGTCATGTTATAGCAGGGATTGAGGCAGATTTGCTGCCCTTGGGAAGCATCTCTTTGCTCTGTGCACCCACTGCCAGCTCCCTTTTCCATTCCTGTGTTGAGTGTGTTGTTTTGTAACCATTATACTTATTTGTTTCTTTTGATAAGATTATGAACTCACTGAGGACATATATTTTAGCTTATTTATTTTTGGATTTCCAGTGCTTAGTAAGAGGCCTTGCACGTGGTAGACAACCAGTAAATCCTGAGTTAATGAATGGAAAAACATTTGTAAAAAGTGACATAGATTTCTCATCATAAGCCCAGTGATGCAAGCCATCCCAGGCACTCAGATTTGGGGTGTTTGTTAAAGCTTTCTGATTCAGTTCTATTTGCATCTTTACCTAGAATCAGGAATCATGCTACTTTCCACCCACTGAACACTAAGGATTATGTTAGAAATGTGAATGTTCATTTTTTGTGCTTGAAACATCTAGAAGGAAGGGTTCTGCACAAGAGGATCAAAATCTGTGACTATGTAGATTACGTCAACAGATCTTTAGGAATCCATCTGTCTTAATTTTGAGTTGTGGAATTATCATGAGGTACTGTTTGATGTTTCATGTATACCATAAATATTTCATTTAACTTCTTTGCAAGGAAAAAGGTATAAAACATTTAACATCTGCTACAAATGGTTGTACCTTGTAAATTGTAAATTCAATAGGTTACGTTTTCATTAGAAAATTTGCACTGCTAAATGAGGCTTTATTTTTATATACAATTTAGAGTTCCGAATCACTCATGTGTTAGCAGTAGCCAGATAATGAAATATAGATGGTAGTTTAGCATTGTTTATTTATTGAGGGAAGAAGTAGTTGGATAAGGAATGGATTTGATGTGATGGAAGTAATAGGATTGCTGGTCCTGAAATCCAAACGCTAGGCACTTATTTACTGATAAATAAATCTAACTGTACTAGTACTTCTTACATGCATAGTATTAACTGATGATTCTTTTTAGGATACGGTTAATGTGAGCAAGAGGGATTTATAAGACTCTCTTCCAATGAGACTGGAGGTTTTATTTACTAGTTAAAACTCTGTAAATCTCTTCTTAGCACTGGCAATTCAGTATCAGGTTTTCTGAGCTGATTTTAATTAAAGTTGATTTTAGGCTCAATTTCAGTTCATCTGAAGCTAAAATGGTCTGTGGAAAGTAGTCTTTTATGTATGAGGGTAAAAGAAGAATTTTAAAAGAGTATATGGGTATGTATGTGTGTGGTATGTCCGCATGTTTATATATGTATAATATATTCAAGAACAGTAAGATAAAGCCTGCCAAAAATATCATACAGCTTTTTTGTTACTGTAGTTTGTTTGAGCTCTAGCCAGAGGAACTCCAGCCAATTAAAATCAGATCCTTTGAATCACCAGTGTGTACCTATGCAACCATGGACAAATCATTTAAACCCTGAGTCCCTATGTGCTCATCTGTAATCTGGTTTTTAAAAAATTCCTACCATTAAAATATATACTGTAGAAACTATATAGAAAAAGATTACAAATTTGACATGTTGTAGACTGATAGATAATATATGTAACATACATGTTAGATGCTAGGTAAATGTGTAAATATATACCATAAATACATAAATGTTGTAAAAACTATTCCAACGATCACTAGACAAACTCAATGCAAACATGGACAAAGGATATGCAAACAAAGTTCACAGAGGAAGAAATGCAAATGGCCATATGATATACACTTAAGAAGAAACATTAGTAAGAGATACATTTCTTCACCCTGAGCATTGGTAAAGCTTTTTCAAATTGTGGTCTTACCCAGTGTTGGTAATGGTATGGGGAACTGGGCACTCTCATATATTATGAGAAACATTTTGTGGGCCAATTTGTCATTTAAAAATTTTAAAGACAATATTTTGCAAGCAATTTGACTTTATAGATTTTATTTATGATATAGAAATATTTTTACATTTGTGCAAACTCATGAACACAGGCTTTTTATTTGCAATCACAAGATGATTGCAGAAGGATTAAATTGTGATGTATCTATGATAGAATGGGATAGAGACATGTATCTAGACATGGAAAGGTCCAAGACATATTGCAGAAATGAATAGAAATTATATGCTAGGTATATTATAACCTATCTATTTATGTATGGTGTGTGTATATGTGCATAAATACTTAGTAGAAAAAGGTTTCTGGAGGGATACACAGCAAACTTAACAATTGTTACTCCTGGGAGGAGGTACTTTCTCCTTTTAATTCCCTAAATTTCTAAATTGCTTTAATTTTACAAGGCTAAACTTTTATTAATATTTTAAAAACCAACAGAAGTTCTGAAGTATCTTTGTCTATATCACAGTGCTGTTAAGCTGTAAGGGAATCAGTGAATGTAAAAATTATTTTGAACACTACAAATACCAAATAGTAGATATAAAGTGTGTGCATGTCATGGTATGACTTCATCTTTAGTGTCTGGACTTATGTAGAATGTGCATCATGTAATTTTGGATGAATTTGAATAGATCTCACTTGACTAGCGCTTAATTTATACTGCAAAGCTTATTACTTATTGGATCTGTTAGTTTTGAATAATGCTAAGTATTTCTCTTCTTGTAATCCCAGAGAATTAAAATGGGAAGGTTGCCACAGATAGCAGTTTTCAATCAATGTTTCTGTCTTTTTAATTCTCGCTTTGTCTCACTGTCTGTGTGACTCTGTGTATTCTATTCCCTCTATTCTGCCTCTTTCTTCATCTCTTCTCTCATTTTCTTAAATTCTAAAAATAATTTTATATAAATACTGGAATCAAATTGTAATTTGACTTCCTAATAGTAATGTTAAACTTTGAGATGTTTAAAATTGGTTAAATCAAGGCAACAAATTAAACCCTGACTGGCTTTCAGTCTTATTATAGTTTCTCACTTATGTAAAGACTCTAGATCTTTTGCCCATCTCATTTCACTCTATTAGGTTCCTAAGAGCCCGTACACTGATGATGCTAATAGGCCCATTTCAGCCTTTTCTCTCCAGTCCTCTAAGAACCCCTGCATTTCTTGGTCCAACAACCCGAAAGATCCTGGCCTTCATTACTGTTGTCTTCTCACTGACGAAGAGACGTATTAGTAGTCTAAGAAATCAGTTTAGTGGGTTGAGACCATCATTTTTAAACACAGGATCAATCGAAAGTATCAGAGTGCACACAACACGTAGTAAGAACGGTATTATTTATAAACCTTTAATTTTTCTCTCTCTCTCCTTCTCTCTGATGCTGATGATTCTCAAAAGCCAAAACAACTATGTTCACCATAATAAGATGTGACAAAACATGTAAAGCTACGATCTACTTCTTTTTTTTATTTCAGCCTCATATGTATCCTTTATGAGCCCTGATGCTCTTATAGTTATGTTTAAATACTATCTTTCTGAAAGCTGCTTGACCTTTGGGCTTCCTTATTAATGTTTTGTAAGTGAATTCCATAATAATATCCATAATAATAGTTAATGATACAGGCAGTGCCTTAGGAGAGAGGAGATCTGGCTTCTAGTTCCAACTTTATTAGTCTTTGCTCTTGGAGACTGGCAACTCAGTGAACTTCCCTGGACCTTATCCTTCACATATAAAATGGATATAGTAATATATAATGTTCATAAAAACTGAAGGAATAACCTAAATCATGACTCAAATTCCTCTCTGGGTCTAACATTTATATATCTAAGATCACATCATTCTGTTGCTCATGGCAACAGAAGCTCTTTCATATCTAGTGCTATGTAGACATCTGGCCAATTTAAAAAAATATATTAGATCATTTCACCCATATCCCCTGTCAGCTCTTATTGTAATATTTACTTGGACATTTGTCATTTTTCTTTCTCTTCATTTTGGGTTTACCATTATCTTTTGTGAGTTTTGGTTTTTTTTTTTTTTTTTTTTTAGCACTTCTGTGTCAATGCAAAATATTAAAATTTTAAAATAAATATAATTAGAAGGATTTAAAAGTATACAAATGCACAGATAAATGAACATATAAAATCTATTATCTCTTTAATGTAGCGGTGAGACACTTGCTTGTAAAAATATGTTGTGGTTTATTTCAGCTTTTATTTTTACACGTACATAATATAGGTTGCAAATTATCTCATTCCAAAGACATTTTTCAATATTCACTTGTTTTGAGGTGAGACTCTCAGCAGCCTTACATATTAAAAATCAAAAACAAAAGGAAGCAAATTATATAAGAGCCCCAACTCTTCTATCTATCTTCTACCCGAAGAGGAGCATGTACATTTGGAAGGGCTACAGAGTTACCAAGGAGAAGTTAATTTTCACACAAATTTTCAATTCTCAACACAAGGACTCTTCAAAGTGAGAGCTAACTAAAGATAATAGATGACCTTATCTATTGATGTTTATGTACATTGACATTATACACAAGATTTCTTTCCTATCAACATTTAGCATTTTCCACCCCTGTATTAGTTGTCATGATGGGGCAGAAAGAACTTTTTTTCTTTTTCTCTGTCACATTCATTTCACTCACAAGATACATAACTTCATGCAGTCTTAAGATTCATATTGATGCTTAGAAATAAAAAAATTGAAACAATAGAAAAGGCTAAATACCCCAACCTCCCCCCATCCCCAACTCACACTCCCTTCTCCAAATACTAGACTCACTTTCCTGCAAAGCTGAGACTTGTTCAAATGTGATCATGGTACATCCTCCTCTTTGCCCTCCCGGCCCCTACTTTGTCTAATATATTCCTGTATTCACCTTTATCTTCATGAGGTATCCCACAATGGGTTGGATACCTTGGATTTTCAATGGATTCATAAGAGCTTGCATTATCTGAAACACTGCAGTTCTCACAGAAATAGAACTAAACTTTGTAATAGGTTTTATCTTTTTGAGTGAAAGTTTACAGCATACTACTACTTTGAAATATCTATTTATAATTTTTTATGCTGTAGTATCATGGGAAATCTGTATTTTTTTCCTTCTCTCTAGGGTTTTCAGTGGTTGGATAGTCAAGACAGTGTCTGGTTAATTAGTAGCTGGTTTGTCCACATCTCCAGAGGCTCATTCAGTCCCAGCCAAGCCACAAATGTATAGCTTCAAAGCAGGGAAAGTGACTTTGATGTGGGGCTGATACAGTTCTCAAGGGGGCATACTTGAGGACTAAGGTACAGAGTATGCCCCAGGCACCCAGACTAATGGTTTATTGACTCCTAGTAGCTGAATTATTCTCCTGAACCAATACATTCAATGGTAGCTCCTAATTTGCTAGAGTACCACAGATAGAATTCACAATAATCCCTGCCCTGATACAAAATCACTTCCATAGAATTGAGATAAAATCTCAGTAGTCACTGAGTAGCCAGGGATGATAAGGCCCTAGGTCACTTAAAGTGGTTTATTGACTTGAGATTTAGGAAACGCCTCTCGTTACTTTTGATTATAATTTCCACAGGGATAAATTATATTTTAGCATTAGTTTTATGTACTATGATATCAGGGAAAATGATTTAGTAATTTAATATAATTGTATTTTCTCTAACAGAAAATTAACCTGAAGAAGACCAATGAGTAAATAGTCTCACCTTTCTTATAAAACCAGACTGGAAATTGTTTTATTACAGGGAACACACATATACACCTCACTGAAGGAAACAGAGTTAAATAAACAGGAAGTAAGCACTAGTAGTACCACTGAGCATGCATTTAAGCCTTGGCTTTGTAGGTGTTAGTTATAGTCCATGCTAAAAAACATGCTTTAATAATATCCCTGGAGATGTATATTAGCAAAGCTGTCAAGATAGCACATATATATGTTTTATAAATAAGTAAATACATATATAAAATAGCCAGATGCTTAGCTCCTGTGTTAACTAGTGGAGCACCACCTTTCATTTATAAAATAGAAAATAGAACATAAGAACTTAAAATTAAATTTTGTATCACAATATAACCCAGTTTGAATTTGTACACACACATATACACACACATACAAATGTTATGATTGATATATATATATATATATATATATATATGTCTGCACACACATATATATATGTATGTATCTATCTATCTACCCATCTGTCTAGCAGGAGGAGAAAAGCTTCATTCTGGCTGGTGGCTACTAATGAAGATGGTGATTTACTGTCAACCCAGCAATAATGAAATTAGTCCCTGAATAGACATCTCAGTATATATTTTCTACACACTGAGTGACATATCTTGTAAATAAAAGGAGAAAATTAGATCACTATATTTTAATTCTTCAAACACTGAATATTCCATACTTATTTTAGTATTTAATTTGCTATTTCCAAGTATATTTATTTTTTTAAGCATATGGGATGAGATGATGGTATCCTAGATACAAAAGAGTCTGGTTATTTGACTTTGCCAGAACTCTTTTTTTTCCTTCCATGTTAGTAGTTCTTCATACTGTGCCATACCCAATGGAAGCATTAGTGAATAAATAAAATAGTGCCAACTATGATTTTAAGATAAATGTTTGGTATGAACATATAAGTTGTGGATTATACCTCTGTTCTGTTGTAATTTTTCAGAAAGTGGGTTTCTGTTAACCCCTGCTCTTACTCGTTAGCATCAAGTACTGTTCACAATCTTTATTATAATATGACTTTCATCCACTTAATTTGTATGTACTGAAAATAGAAAACATTATCTTTTTCATCTCTTTCACTTAATGACTAAATTTCCCTAGAATATAAAATCAGTGTAAGATTCAGGGCTGGAAATATTAGTTACATGTGAGTTTCTCAAATTATGTAAGAGCTTAATCATCTATGACCTAAGAAGTTTATGCCCCGTTGCCAATACAGGTATATCCCACTTTTTGAAAGGTCACTTCAGGCCACTTCAATTTTGCAAAAAAAAAACTTACATCAGTGTCTATTTTCACTAACCAAAAGAAACCCGAAGAAGATTTTCATTTTTAGGAAGAAAAGCGAAAACAGCCAGCATTCAGCATTTGTTTTGCAGTGAGCCTAAGACGGGCACACCAGGAGCAGTGAGGGTGGCGCCGCCAAGCCTCTTCCTCAGGAACTATACTCAGCATCTGTCAGGCTGCCGTAGCTTTGAACTGTCTGTGAGCATCTCTGCTCGGTCTCAATTTATGCTGTGTATCTGTTAGCATGATGTGTCCTGAGGTGATTGTTTTTTCCCTTTACACCATAAAGGCTTACTGAAGGTTTCATTGGAATGCTCCACTTTCAGATGCGGGGGTGAGGAGGGCTGTATTTGTATTATAGAAAAGCAGGAGATTGCATTTGCTGTTACCAGCCATATAAGAATTCACAGCTGCAGAAAAATGAATTATGCATCTTCTTAAGACAATAATCATATCGCGGCAACAGATTACGTAGTTAAACTGTAATCAGCTTTCACTAATCATGGAAGGTAAAATTAGTTCTATTAGTTCAAGTCACAACTTTCTGTAAGCAGTAATATAAATACAATTATATTGAGTTACTTTAACTTTTTTTGGTAATTACTTCATTGTTTTCCACTGCAAGCTATTTTGAATGAGTTGTGTGACTTGTTAATATATTTACATTGTATAATATATGGTGGTGTTGGCCAACTTTACATATTTGACATTTTCTGCTCACTAAATGACTTCCCTGACTCTGTTGTTATGAGTTTAATTAATGCTAAAACATGTAACGCTGAGTGGCCCCTACAAATTGTTTAAGATTGCATATGATATTATTAAAAAAAAAAGTACCTGTGATAATACAAGTTGATGTTCATAGAGCTTTCTGAGTCTTTCTAATGAAAATTTAAACTCAGTACTGTTCATCAGTGCCAGCAATTGTTTGTGTGAGTGTGTGTGTGTGTGTTATAATCAGGCCTATCTCTTCCCAGATGCCTGGAGGCAGAGCTGTTTACAGAGAGTTAGAAATGAAGGCATTGTTTTGAATCTTCAGCTTGCCTGAATCAAATACTCCTTTTATGCATGGATAGTTAAATGGTTAGAAAGATAGTTGACAGCAATATATGGAAATATCCTGAAAGTGACTTGACCTTTTCATTAGGTACTGGAAACAAAGGGAGAGAATAAAAAGACTTTTATTTAACCTTTGGGACAAAAACCTGCTTACAAGTCAGACACATCTCTGATTTGTGCATGAGCTACTGATGGCATAAAGGCTCATTTGCTCCTTGAAGAACAAAATTTGAGCACGGGGAAAGAGAACCTTTCTCTGGTAAAAGTAAGCTCTATTTAAAAAGTGTAGATCTCTATTTAAAGAGAGTAGGGCTGGCAAGGGCTTGTCATCGGGCCAGCCAAGAGGATAATATTCAGAGACATTTAAATTCAGTGGGACAAACACTACCCTTTGTTGGCTCCCACACTCTCAGACACATACACAGAGCCTCCACTAAAGTTAGAGAACTGTATCTAATTTGGAATTCTGAAGATGGCCAAAAATAGTTTATTGTCACATTCAGATTTTATTCATGGCTTTCTAGGTTGGTGTGTATAACATCACTGCTCTAAAGCCAGGCATTCATCAACATCGGTCACTATTTCTTCACCTGCCAAGATGGGGGTGGGGACTAATAAAGAGATAATAAAAAAAAGAATGTGTTTAGCATAGATTTGACAAGCCTTGAAAAAAGAAAAATGTAAGGGATACTTTTGGGAGTCAAAAGGAATCTTCTCCTTTAACTCTGCTCTTCATGTAAACTATATTTTAATATTTTGGTTATTTAAGTTACAAAAATAATAGATGTTTATTGTTTAAAATATGTCATATTATGAGTAAAAAAACAAAACTATACCAGAACTCTCTTTCTGCCTATACTTCCACTTCCTTGAGGAAAGCTCTGTTAATAATATCGTTCTTTCAGACTTTTTGCTACACACTTACAAATATACAAATGTGCTTATGTGTATGTGTGTATGATATGTATATTTTCCTGCAAGATGCTTTTTTTTTTTAACTCAGTGAAATATCAAGGGCAACCTTAGCTGTTAAATACTCTCAGTTTATTTCAACCGTTGCACATTATCCACATGATTATCATTTTTCCTAGTGTTAGGTATTTAGTCTGTCTCCAATTTTTCTCTATTATTAAAAAATTGCCCTAGTGAATATTAATCAGTGAATGCTCGTGGCAGTGTAAGTTTTGCATTTTAAAAAAGTTCTAAATGTTCAGATAAATGTCAAATTGCCATATGATAGATTCCTTCTTGCAACCCTAAAATAAAATAAGATTATTGATAAATTTAAAATAATAAAAATATTTATTGACCTTAGTGTATCTATGGCATTGTTAACCTTTTAAAAATCCAAATCTAGATATGAGTCAGTGGTATGAAAATAAAAATAGGAGAGTTTAAAATGATTTTTGATGAAATATATTGACACCTAAAACAACCCTATGTGAAGAAATAGTTTATCATGCTGTTTATTTTAATATTATTCCTATATTTCACAGAAACATTTCCACACCCCTTGCCAAAATCATGGTTTATAATATTACCCTATTTTTTTCACTGAATTTTTTTTGTAGGTAAAAAATACTGATAAGGTTATGCTGTTTATAAGACAGAAGAGATTAAAATGTATTGAGTTTAAACACTGTAAAACCATTTATGATATTAGTCCATTTGGTGGAAAAACAAATGCAACTATGCCCACGCCTCCTTTTATTCATGTGTTGCACAGAATTTCAAATACATAAAAGTAAACACCAGAGTAATTACTTTAGCCTTGCAAATTTAAATTATTATAAAGTTGAGATTATTTTCATAAATAGGAGAAGTGTTTTATTTGCAGTGCTTATAAACTGCATTTTATTATCCAGACTGAATATTATAGCAAGGATTTTATAATTAATCACCATATTCATCTAAAAAGATTACCAGAAATTTTATGAAATCCTTAAGTTTGATTGTTTGAATGTCTCCATTGGCTCCTACCGTGTACATATTTCTATTACAATGTGTAATTGGAAGGACACAACTAGAGCATGTCCAAAGGAGAAGAGTTTAATTGCAGAGGGTCCTGAAACTATGTCATAGAAAGAACTGTAATCTGGAGGTATTTATACTATGAAGAAGAAACAACTATAACTGTTATAAGCTATTTCAAGAACTCTCATGTGGAAAATAAGCTAAATTTAGTCTGTGTAGCTACATAAAGCAGAACTAAGACCAATGAGTAGATGTTGGAAGGGAAGCAAATTTCACTTTTAGTCTAATCCTCATGGATATTTTCTGCTTATACAAATAATGCATATTTATTGTACAAAATGAAAGTAGTAAAGTAAAAATGTATCACTTTTGGTCCCACCGCGAAGAAACAGTTTGGTATACTTTCCTTCAAGATTTTGTATATGCACAGTAGTATTCAAATTAAATGTTCATCAGTAGACTTCTAACAGTTACTGGGTTGCATACAGAAGAAAAGTAAGATAACTATTTGTCAGCAAATTGAATATTTGTAACATTTATTTCCACTCAAATACTCCTACTTAACTCCTACTTTCTTTCTACTCCCCCATTCAGTCAGTTTCCTTCTTGGTCAGTGTCCTGTTGATTTTTGGATACAAGTTGGAAAGGACTTTTTTCAAAAACATAATGCAAATACAGTGCAAAGTCAAATTACGTTTTTTGGAAAGGATATAGGATTTCATTAACTTGCCAAGGATGATGTTGTTGAACAATCTGAACAGCAAATTTTCTGAAATTCTGGTAGAATTTAACCTATTCATAGTCCAATAAGAGGAAACCTGCGATATTTGTGGCATGGTAGGTGCTTAAAAAGAAAAGTAAGGGATAGGGAGAGTAATTTGATGTCAGAGGAGTAAGAAAACTCTTGGGAAAATTAATAGAGCCCTAGAATATTTTGGCAAAGCTGAAGATTTGTTATGGAACTCACCTTTTTTGCTGATACAATTGAGCTTCTACTAAATTTGAATATATGCATACCTTATGACCTAGCATTACACCTTTAGCTATGTACCCAATAGAAATGTGTACACCAAGATGTGTTTACCAAAAATATATGTACAGAATGTTTATAGATGTCCTATTACTAATAGCCAAGAAGTAGAATCAAACCAATGTTCCTCAAAATTAGGATGTATAAATTATGATATATTCATGTAATGGAACACCATTACAGTAATGAAAATGAATGAGCTGTTATCACACACAATAATATTTGATTTGATGAACCTAACAAATATGATGTTGAAAGAAAGAAGACACAAAAGTACCTATTATATGATTTAATTTTTATAGCGTTAAAAAAAACAGACAAACCTAATCTATGGTGTTAGAAGTCCAGCTAGTAGTTACTTGGAGGGGGTTAGTGACAGAGAGGGCCATCAGGAGGGCTACTGTGGTTTTCAAACTGTTTTATTTCCTAATCTGGCTGGTTTCTTGAGTGTGTTTACTTTGGGTTAATTCACTGAGTTTTACACCTATGGTTTGCTCACTTTTCTGTATGCATGTAGAATTAGAATTAAAAAGTTTATATTAAAAAAACTTCACAGCACTCCCCCCAAAAACCCCCCAACTTATTGTTTCCCAAAATAAGGAAATGGTAAATACATATTGGTACTTCCAGTCAACAAAATATTTCCAATTGAAAGTATTTAATATGGAAAATGGCAACAACAGAATGATAGGTGAAACTTATATATAAAAAAGTACGATACATGATATATTGGCAGTATAAACTGGAGACTTTAATTATCTGAGATACTGGAAGCCATTAGTGAACACAAATTTCATAAGATTGGAAAGGTTAAGGGATAAGCACCTTTTTCTCAAAATTAAACAAATACACAAAAAAGTTGATTTTAATATATCTTTAATAAAATTTAGTTACGTACAACTCTGAGCTCCTTCTTATAATAAACAAAAAGTGACTTAAATATTGTGGGGTTTTTTGGGGGAGTGCCGTGAAGTTTTTTTAATATAAACTTTTTAATTCTAATTCTACACACATACAGAAAAGTGAGTAGGCACTTTTAGTAACCCTCCTTGTATGACCTAGGTATTTTGTAAGAGTAACCTGTGATTCCATCATTATTGTCAGTCTTCCCTTAGCCATGTGAATAAATTTAAGACTTTAAGAAGTAAGTGTCTTCTTTCTTCAATAGTGTTTCTCTTCTGTTTTACTGAACATGGAGTTCCAGCACTGAAATTTCTTTTGTTGTTTCTTCATATTTACAGCATAACTAATATTATTATTCAATACAGAACTTTTTATTCTATGTTTCTTTTCTGTATGTTTTTAAGAAGAGACAAAGCTCCAGAGATTACACTGTTTCTTAATCAGAAGGAAAGGAGGGTTTAATTATGTCTCTTAACACTTGCCCTTTGAGTGCAAGGCAATGAGACATACACAATGAAGGAGAAAGTATCAAAAATGGGAAAGAAAGCAGTAGAGGTTAAATTGTGTTTCCCTGTGCATATTTTAATATATGAGTTATGTATACATGTACGTGTATATATGTATGTTGTGATTATGTAAATACATACCTACAGACAGTTAGGGAGGTAGATATGCAGAAATAATGGGGAGTCCCAGCTGACCAGGAGTACAGATCGCACACATCCCACATGTGGAGTTCCCAGACAGAAAACATTGCCTCTTTCCAATGGTTATTTGTAACCACTGATTTATCTGGACATAGAGGTACTTCTTAGAAAAAACATGTTTGCCATTCAGGCCTGTTGGCATGTTTGGTGAACCGTGTGATACGGAGTGGCTTAGAGAACATAAGACAAATTTTAGGAAGGATTTTGTGACTCCAGGAAAGAATCCATCCAAAAAAAGAAGTCTGGCTGAGTGACCTGGGCTCAGGGGGGAGCTGGGTTACTGGAGGGAATTTTGGATTTGGAAACAGCATGGTGGTTTCACTGAATCTGCCCCAACGCAGCAATCCTTCCAGTAGATACATATCCCAAGGTAATAAGGTCTATGTGGAACCTAAAAGAGATGTTGCACAAAAGTATTATGTCCCAGATTGCTTTGCTGTGGGATGCACCTGAAGTGCAGAGCCAGCACCTGTTCTATCATCAGCAGACTTGAGATGACGAGTAGGGTGGTGTGGGTGGCTGTGAAGCAGGTCATTCACTGAGTTATAGGACAGAGGCCAGCAGCAGAGCGAGGGGTGGTGTGGCCAGGGCATCAAGCAGTGACCTGAGTTCTGGGCTGAGCCATGAGAGCAACACAAGCATTGGGCATTGTGCAGCCATCTTTCAGGAGTGAGAACAGGCCGAAATGAGCACCAAGAATATAGCCCAGGTATAAATTAGAAGTGGCAGTAGGAACTATGGCCAGGTTAACTCCGCAGAAAATATGGTATTCTTAGAAAACAACCAGAAATATGGATCTCAGAGGCTGAGACTGGGGCCCATGCAATATAGTTGGAGATAATAAGCTAGAATTTGGGCCTGATTTGTCAAGGGAACTTTGTGTGAAACCACACGTGGGGTAAGCTTACCTTTTACATACACAGAGTGTGTGAATAGCCAGGTGACATATAAGCTGCATCAATATGTAATATAAATTTGGACATGCATAATGTAAACTTGGACTCTCACACTAGATTATTTCTAATGCTATTAACCCATTTCTAGGAATAACAATGATAAATGCACTAAGGTCGGCATCAGTCTTGCTGCAAATATGAATGTGTGTTAATTCTGGAGGTAAAAATTCATTTGGTTAAACAGATCAAGGGCATACCTAATAGGCTGCTCCAAGTACATTATGGTCTGAGACATAAATAGGTAAATGTTTTTCCCTTTGGCTGTTAAGTCCACAGAATTTGTATCAGTTGCCTGAAGTATAGTGTTGAGAAAGACGCTGAGGCTTGCTGGAAAGGAGTTGGTCATGCTTATATTGGAGTTCTAAACTAGTTCGGGGGAGGATGTGGAGGCACAAGTGTGCCACACATTTGCCAATTCTGGTCTAAAAGCTTTCCTTAACTAATTATTTTACCTCCTTCACTATCACTACATAGAATACCTACTTATTTTATGTTTTATTTTCCATAATTTTCTACGGATATTTCAAGTAAATGTCAGTCATTGTGTGTAGCTATCAGGGAATAAATTATCAACATTGATAAATAAAATCTAGTTCAAACTATACAATTGCCCAAACACCTGTAGATGAAAACCAGAGTCTCATTTAGACTTGCCTACAAACAAAAGGGAAGGGTCTCATAAGCCCTGATTACATAAGGAAATATTCCTTTTCAATCTAATTTCAGAAATACTTCTTTTGCAAGTACCAAGATACTCCCAGAATTCCTACGGGAGGGCGCAGCTCAGTGGTAGAGTGCATGCCTAGCATGCATGAGGTCTTGGGTTTAATTCCCAGCACCTCCATTAAAAAAATAAATAAACAAACCTAATCACCCCCCAATTAAAATAAATAAATAAATAATTTAAAGCATATATATACACTCAGAATTAAATTATGCTCTGAGAACCTCATAATCTTATATGAAAAGAGACATACTAGTCAGAAACTGTAATTCCTAAATTAATAATTACAGAATTACTAAAATTTTCTAAATTGTTATAGAATTATTAAAAACAGGTTTAGATATAGCAAAAAAAGATTTAGAACTTATCTGATATATTTATTAATCTTATGAAAATACTAGGGATTTACAAAATCAGAGATTTTTTTGAGCTGAAAAATAGCCTTAAATTTAATAATTTGATGAATTGCAGTTTTCTTGGGCAATGTAATTAACCTAATTTAGGTGGATCACTATAATTTTGAGATTAAAGCTTTAGAAAATTTTATTAAATAGCAGTATTTTATATTTGAATAATGCTTTACAATTTTCAGAGTGTTATGTTTTCAAATACTTTACTTGATAATATAAATAGGTCTAAGTTTTGCCTCCACTTTCCATTTTAGGCAACTGTAGCTCAGAAAATTTAAATTAGTTACTCAAGTTCATAAAGCCAACAGAGTTGGAAGTCAGACCCAAGTATAGGGGCTTTTCTTTCAAATTATTTCTTCATGTTACATTAAGTCCAACATAATATATTCTTGAAAATAGTTAAAAATATACACTTATTACTCAGTTGAGAACCTGTGGGTAGCAGGAAACTTGCTTTATTAATTTCCTAATTAAACAGAATTGTCTTCCATCTTCTTATGCAAATGTTATTTTCAGTATATATCCTAAAAATTGGCATTTGATAATTAACTAAGTATACAAGTTTTACTTACAATTCTGTTGATCTCATTACCAGGTTAAATATAATCATTTTTCTTTAACTGTGTAAGGTAGAATGCTAGAGATGAATTTTCATTGTGGATCTTGGTCCTTGCTGACAACAAATATTCAAAATAAAAGTTTTCTTAAACCTAAAAATGGAGGAGGATGGCATCAGAATTTACTTTCTTTTTAACTGATTGCTAATTAGTTGTCCTTGAGCACACAAGTCATATATAATTTATGGTCTTCTGTTGTCTGAAGCTTTCCTTTTCTTTTTCTTCTTTTAAATCTGAGTGTCTACTTGCTTCATTCAAAACCCAATATCTGGATAATAAAATGGAGTCAGGGATATGAAGATGGGTGTATGAAAAAATCAGAACTCTTCCTGTTTGTTGCAAGAAATAATATTCTGTAGCTCAAGTACAGTCATGTAAATAAAATAAAGAAAAAAATAACTCCTGCTTTTTCACTTTAAGTTCAAGTTGATATTTTAAATAGATTTTTTTAAGTGTTAAGTCTAACTCAAAAAATCCTGTAAAACTTGAACTAGAAATACTTATGGCTGTGATATCCTTGGTCCTTTTTCTCATTTAATGTGAAATTTTAGCCAGTTTTTGCTTTCATTACATAATCAAAAAAGTGCTGGTCTATTAAAGCATGTAAACGAAATGAAAACAAACAAAAGAATTTTCGATTGGTGTTTCTCTCTTCTCTAAAATCAGAAGGAAAAATTCTGACAATGAGGATTTGCCATCCAGGTCTGTGCTTTGATAATAATCAGAAAAAAATTTTATATATATATATATATGTATATATATATATATGTTTTTATTTACTCATTTTCCAAAGGATGAATCTAAGCATAGAATCTATGTAGACCCAGAAGAGAGTGCAAGAAGAAAGGACCAGGTTGGGATGTAGCCAGCCATCTAATTACACTAATAGGTTTACAGCACAGTTGGGTCATAAATCGTGTTTCTAAACTTAGGAGATGAATCTCCACCATAAATTATTGAAAAGCACTCTGTGGTGCTCCACTCTCCATTTCCCACAAATTAGATTACCAAGAGCTATAAAGCATCTTTAGAAAGTGTTTTCCTTGCTGTTTTAAAATTTTCCTTTATCATCAGTTAGTGTCAACTTTGAAACATCAGCTATAACCAGAAACCATGACACCAAAAGATAAAAAAGCAAGAAAATTACTCCTAAAAGAAGCAGAAGGAGATTTTTTTACCTGCTAGGGAGATTAAACTTATTAATGAAATATTTGTGTGTTTCTATATCCCAAATTTCCTTGGGATAGAAATGTAATAACATATTACATAAATATAGTCCCCACATTTCATATCCATGTTGATACCTTTCAAAATAAGCAGAGTTGAACAAGAATAAGTTTTGTGAAGATAATTCATTCTGTAACATAAATTAACCAACTTGCATTATCAACCCACATTTAGCTTTTGAGCTTATAATTATTTACCACTTTCATTAATAAGATTCATGAACCTGAAATGGAGTAGGTAGGAGATATTAGAAAATGGGTAGAAAATAGGGTATGGATGACACTACACTAAATTTAAAAGATTTGGCCGCTTTGCTTAGCTTATGATTTTCTCCATGCCCTCTGTTTTTCTGTGTCTATGAGATGGGAGTAACAATCCCTCTTCTCTACTTACTTTAGATAGGATGGTCAATAAACAGATCAGTCAAAATTGTTTTCAGATTCTGAATTGAATATAGAGCCATGTGCCATTTAAGGACTCCTTGATTGTGAGTTTTAAAATGTCCAAAGATATACTGTGCTCATGCATTGGGAGAATTAATATTGTTAGAATGACCATACTACTCAAGGCAACCTGAAGATTTAATGCACTCCCTATCAAAATACCAATGGCCTTTTTTTTTCACAGTATTAGAATAAATAACTCTAAAACTTATATAGAAACACAACAGATCCTGAACAGCCAAAACAATCTTGAGAAAGAAGAACAAAACTGGAGATATTACGATTCCTGATTTCAAACTATTCCCCAAAGCTACAGTCATCAAAACAATATGATACTGACACAGAAACAGACACATAGGTCAATGGAACAAAATAGAGAGCCTAGAAATAAACCTGTGCTCATACAATTATCTATTATAAAGGAGGCAAGACTATACAATGGGGAAAAGACAGCTTCTTCAATAAGTGGTGTTGAGAAAACTGGACACCTACTTGCAAGAGAGTGAAACTAGACCACTTTCTCACACTATATACAAAAATATATTCAAAATGGATTAAAGACTTAAATGTAAGACCTGAAACCATCCATAAAACTCAGAGAAGAAAACATAGGCAGTATGGTCTTTGACATTGGACTTAGCAATATTTTTTGGATCTATCTATTCAGGCAAGGGAATAATCCATAATAAACCTTATTTTCTAATATCTTCTACCAAATCCTTTTCAGGTTCATAAATCTTATTAATGAAAGTGGTAAATATATATAAGCTCAAAAGCTAAATGTGGACTGATAATGCAGGTAGGTTAAATATGTTATAGAATGAATTATCTGCGCAAAACTTTTCCTTGTTCAACTTTGCTTATTTCACAAAATATCAACAGTGGGGAGTATATTTATGTTATTCCTCAAAAATTAAAAAAAGAACTACCATACAGCCCAGAAATCCCACTTCTTGGTATTTTTCTAGAGAAAACAAAAACAGTAATTGAAACAATATATGCACCCTTGTGTTCACTGCAGTATTATTTGCAATAGCCAAGATATGGATGCAACCTAATGTCCATCTATAAATGAATAGATAAAGAAGATGAGGTATATAAATATATAAATATTTGTGTGTGTGTATATGTATATATACACAATGAAATATTATTCAGCTATGAACAAGAATGAAATTTTGCCATTTGTGACAACATAGATGGACTACAGGATATTATTCTAAGTGGAATAAATCAGAGGGAGGATAAACACTGTGTGATTTCACTTATATATGGAATCTAAAAATTAAAACAAAAAAAATGTAAAACAAAAAGACTCATAGATACAGAGAACAAACTGGTGGTTGCCAGAGGAAAGGGAGACAGGAGGTTGAGTGAGATAGGTCAGGGAGAGTGAAGTACAAACTTCCTGTTATAAAATAAAAAGTCACAGGGATATGTAATGTACAACATAGGGAATATAGTCAATCATATTGTAATAACTTTATATGATGACTAATGGCGACTAGACTTATCATGGTGATCATTTTATAATGTAAAATATAGAATACTATGCTGTACACTTGAAACTAATACAATAATTTAAGTCAATAAAAAAAGAAAAAAAGAAAGAAAAATGTCCAACTCAAACTGGCTAAGGTTAAAAGGGTATTTATTGGCTCACATGACTGAAAGCCCTGGACTTAGAACCTACTTCAGATATAGCTATATTTAGGAGTCAGAAAATGGTTTTCTCCAGCCTCAGTTTTGCTGCCTATGATATTGGCTTCACACTCAAGCTTTATGTTATAGTAAGGAGTCAGTACAACTCAAGTGCCTACACTTTCTGAGATTTTAAACTAGCGAGAACAATAAGACCCCCCTTTCCAGGATCCCTTGCAAATGCTCCTTGAGTCTCAGAGGGTCATATTAACTCACATGTCTGTTTCTCAACTTAACCCTTTTCTAATGAGCAGGAAGAGAATAGTTTTTTCAGATCCCAGATAACCTGTATGCAGTTCTGCTTTCATTTTCCCTACAGTGTTTTCACTGAACTACTTAACATTCATCTCATCAATTTCTATTGCCTTATTCTTTTAAATTGGGAAAAAGTAGAAAGAGTTGTCAAATGAAAGGGAAAGGGCATTTCAGAGAATGTATGAGTTAAGGAATAACATTTATGAGACATTAGGAAGGTATCTGCTTTGAATTTTTAACTTAACTTTTTAAATTAATTGTGTAGTACGGTTTAAAAAAAATAATCTCAGTATTCTTTGGCTTTTAATTAAGTGCTTCTTTCTGATTAGTTACTGCCTGCCTCTGGGTGGGTGACCCTTCGTATTTACAAATTGGTTGACTTTTGCATACAGGCCTTAATAGTCTCATAACTGCAAGGTGTAAAATTCTGCTGTAATGAACTTTCTTTTATACCAACTGAATGTGACACCCTTGTTACAACATTAGTGAGTTTTTCAAAATACTAAATTTACAAAAAGCACCATTTTGTTGGTAGGTCAAGAGTACTTTTAAATTGGCTTCATTGTATTTGAACTCAAATTTTCAGGTGATGAGAATCTTTACCTTGTGTTTTCTTTGCCTCTGGATGGGCCACATAGGAGCTAGATCTCTGCTATCAGAAGAGACCCTACATGTGTTAGCTTTACAGGACACAAATGCACATACTGACACTGAGGAAAATGTACATGTGTTCTTTCTTGCTCTTACTCCGAGGTTGTCTATAAGCATATATGCCTCAAATGGGGTTGAGTTTTATAAAAATGTTAGGGCTGAATCACATTTGTTTTGTTGTGACATTTGCTGCCTCGCCTTCAAAGAGTAGGTGCAGTTGTGCTGACAACTCCTTGGCATTTTGCCCTAGGAAAGTGTTACATTATCAAAAGAAAGCAGCCACCCTGTCAGTGCCAGTGTGCTGGTAATTAAAATGTGGACATTTGACCATGATGTTCAGGAGAAAATGATCAAAAGAATACATTGAAATGAAAACCTTAACTAGGCAGAGTCATCGCTCATGAGCAAGAGCAAAGCTCTTTCCGGCCTGGTAACTTAGATGAGCATATGCGAAATGGTAACTAGGAAACTGTGAAAAGCCCCCTAATAATGTGATCTCCAAGCTATATCAACAAATATAGAATTCAGATCACTTTTCGCTAAAACCAGTACGAACTAATCTGCTATTATTTGTTTTCCCATTTTTTTTATTGAAGTGTAGTCAGTTTAGTTAATATTCTTGAGATTTGTTTCCAGAGCAAGTAGGATTTACTGTACTTTTAAGGATTGGATACCAATTTGCAAAGACTAGATTTAATTTAAAGTCAATAGCCAATGCTACTGATTGCATTTTGGTTTCCTATTGCAGTCTTCTATATCGTGGGTACTAAAATAATATATTGACATAAAAATAAGTGTTTGCTGTTTAGTTGGCCAGTACTTCAAACTAATATATATTAAGCTCTTGACCTCTACCCAAAGCAGTAACAAAGAAAGAACTAAGGATGCTGGCTTTCGTCTACCATTAGATGGAGGGTGTTTCCTTATTAAACCCGACTCTCCTACCCCAGCAGACCTCGCTCATTTAAAAAAGTGAACCCATTATTTAAAATCTTCCCACAAAGAAAATTCCAGGCTTCACCAGTAACCTGTACCAAAAATTTAAGGAAGAAATAACATCATGTTATTCCAAGAAGTAGAGATCTCGTTCTTACCTGGCAGAGTAACACCTATCTAGTGGCAAAGAAAAATCAACTTAAAAATTCTTATCACCTGAAAAATCTATGAGTTCCAACATAGTGAAGTCAATTTGACAACACTTTTGATCAATCATTAAAATACTGTTCTATGTAAAGTTAACATTTTTAAAAACTCCTACCTTGGGTTCTATTCTCTCTGCTGTAATTTCTTCCCTGGTAAATCCAGACCTCACCCTGTTTCTTCATTGATTTGTTGGGAGTTGAACTGAGCATGAGTGGGTGATTTTCTTTTCCAGGCTATTGGTCAAAGCTGTGGTCAGTACCAGTTTTGGCCAAGACATGCCTGACCCAGTTCTGCAATGAGCAAATGACCAAGAAGCTGGCGTGAGTCTGAGATGCAGGGTTGCCAGCAGGGCAAAACTCTCAGCTTTGTTAGGTGTATTTTTAGGTCTTTTCACCTCTCCCTACTCTTTCATTAATTAATTACTATACCTTTTATATCAGGCCTTTATATTTCTTCTTCCTCTTAGTCCCAAGTGCCTGAAATCTGTTACTTCCTACTAAGTTTTAGCAAATAAGTCAGACAGAGGTTAAAATGCTGAGAAGTAACTGTTCTCTTCTTAGATAATTTTAAAAAGATACTGTAGTGGGGTAGGAATTGGGTAGGAAAGCATAAAAATGTATTAAAATAGAGTGAGATAAAGTTTCTAAGGAAATGATGAACACATAAATAAAATTGCCTTTTGTTGCTATATACACTCTAATGTTTGAGCTCAAATATTCTCCCTGTTTTTTTGCGGGGGCTGTTTTCTGGAGAGGCATTTTTTTTTTTTAAACAGGTAAGATAAGCTTCATTTTACTGACTATAATTGACTAATGGTAACCATAGAAAATGGCCCTTGGCCTCCAATTTTTGCTCCCTTGCCAATGAATCAGTCTGCCTAGGGTGATGATTTAATTTTCATGGCGTTTGAATTACAAATTAACATTTGCAAGTATAGATTTGAGGGATTGTGCTGAAGCCGAACAAAGTTCTCTGAGGACGATGTGCCCCCTTGGGCTACATCATATAACTTCCTTATTAAAGTGAAAGGAAATTACCTTTTAGTTTTTTTTTAGTGTATCAAGTCCTCATTTTTGAGAAAGGCATCCAACTAACCTACAGAATCTTCACATCTCATAGATTTTCCTGTATCAAAATATTTCAGATCTTTAGTTTGCATGCTGCCTATGGATAAAGTTAGCTTAAAATGATTAAGAAACTCAAATGGTTGCTTCTGATCATTGCAGTCGTTCATGACTACAATGTATAAGTCTAGCCCATCACCGTGTAGATGCTTCTTCATTGTATTACTTACACTTGTGCTTGTGGTTTAACTTTTAAGGAATAATAAAAAGAAAACAAAGCTTTGACATTTTTCAGACTTGGTTTCAGGGTAGAATAAACAATTATTTCTTCAATTACATAAAATTTGGTGGAATTATGGTATGTAACAACTGCATTTGGAGGGCAAAATTCATAGGTTTCTATATTATGGTTTTCAACTTTATTCTATGGTATTAAAAGTGGATTTTCGTGAACCCTAATGGAAGATATTTAGAGAGAAAGACTACTATGGTTTCCTGTAAGGTAGATTGAGCAAAAAATTATAAAAACAACCTAACGCTCTACTGTGACTAACATCTGCAGCTCAACCTTTAATAGACTCTGGAAAATAAACAATGATTTCTAGAAAAGAGTGAAAAAGCCAAAAAAGAGAAAATTTAATTAGTGGTGTTCTACCTGTGGGGAACCCTATTAACTGTGGAAAAGAATAACAAAGTCAGACAAATAAAGTCTAACAAAAAGTCGTGTGTGTGTGTGTACTTGTATACATCCACATACACGTACTTATCACAGACATACGTGAACTTTGCAGTCAGAAAAATTTGGAGTCCTAAGTATTTGGTTAAATGCTGAAAACTGATACTAAATGGATTTATGTAATGCAAATTAACTCTTTTGACACAGATTGATTCTATTATGAAATTATAAAATTCATGCAATTTAAAAATAAAATTTTGTTATAGAATACTGAAGCGGATATTGGTAATTTTAGATAAGTTTAAGTGATAAAAAGAGGACTTTTAATGAAAATGTTTCTTATAAAGTTGAAGGAATTAAAAATATTTTGTTTACAATTTTAAAAAAAGCTCAAAAAGGTTAAATTCTATATTTCCTAAAATGTTTACAAAATTATAGCCTAGTAGTATAACATTTGTGCATCATTTCTTCAGCAGTATTATGCTATCTACTGTCTGATAATAGGATTCCTATTTTTTATTTTATAAAAATAACACAAATTGATACTAGGCAAAGCTATTGATTTTTCTATAATCTTATTTTTTACTGGCAAATTGGTAATGAAATTGTCACTTTGTTAAGTGTTACATTACCTACTTACATCTCCAAGGAAGCATCTGAAGAGATCTCCCAATTATTTTAAGATCAGTTTCACTGCATTACTGTTAGAAGATTTTTTTATCATAAACTTTTAGAAGAAATATATTTTCTTCTTTGATTTTTGTTCTTCAGTCAAGCCCAACTCAAATCTTCTATATTTTGTTTTGTTTTACTTGATGAGCTAATCAGTATTGTCTAACCCTAGAATTAAGTAGAACTTAAGCAATTTTAGAAAGAAACAGAATTTTAGGGGAAAAAACTGGCTCTCCTTATCCATTTATTGCTTCTAAAGTACAAATGAGGAGTGGGCAGAGGGTTTATACTACTATGCTTTGGGTGTATGTGACTTGTTTTGTTTAAGGAAAATAATAAATTTTGAATAAATTGAGTCATTTGATTAGAAGGATTATTTATTATACTAAAAATATGTTTAAACAAATATGACTTTAGTCAGTTTTATATGATGGTGATGATAGTGGCTCACAATAAGTCATGTTTATTATGTGCCAGGCATTGTGCTAAACATCTTACATAGATTGTCTCATTTATTCCTCCCAAGTCTTATGCTGGGGTCAGAAAACAGGCTGGGAGAAATTTAGTAGTGTGCTTGTGGGCACTAAGTGGTTATGCTTTTTTGACTAAGGACTTCTTATTGTCAGAAATAACTCTCTCTCTCCTGTTATTGAATCAGAAACCTCAGAGTTTAAAACTTCTAATCTTAACATTAAAAAAAAATGAGCTGGAAATTTTAAATCTGTCTCATAAAGATAAATTTAACCTTTCAAGTAATGATGTTATAGAAATTACACTTCATAATCATCCCCCGGTATTTAATCTCTGATAAATAGATTATTTGTTGCAGCCTCTTATCTTCTCTCCTGTATCTAGACTTCCTTGTTCTCATCCATTCTATATATAACTGCATAATAATATTACCCTGATACAGTAGTCTCCCCTTATCTGCCGTTTCGCTTTCCACAGTTTTAGTTACCTGTAGTTCACCCAGTCCAAAAATATTAAATGGAAAATTCCAGAAATAAACAATTTGTAAGTTTTAATTTGCAAGCCCTGCTGAGTGCGTGATGAAATCTCTCTCCTACTCAATCCATCCCACTTGAGAAATAAATAACTTCTTTGTCCAGCATATCCACCCTGTCTGTATTCATTAACCCCCATTTGTCTAGTGGAAAAACATAGTATATAGTTGTCCCTTGGTATCCGTTGGTTCCAGGACCACCTCGCCCCCTCGACACCAAAATCTGTAATTGTTTAAGTCCTTTTTTATGTCTAAATTTCACTTCTTATATTTGTATAGGAATTTTGCTATTATGTTCATAAATGAGGCTAGTTTATAATTTTCTTGTCTTGAAATCCTCTTGTTAGATTTAGTATCAGGATATATCTTCATAATGAGTGGTCAGTGTTTCCAAAATTTTCTATTTCTGGAAGAGTTTAGTGTTATTTCTCCCTTAATATTTTGGTACAGTTAATTGGCGAAGCATGGAATTTTCTTTGTGGAAAGATTTTAAATTATGGTTTCAGTTTTTTAATAGTGGTATGACTTCAGATTTTTTTCATTATTCATGTGTCAGTTTTGTATGTTTTGCTTTTCTAGTAATTTGTCCATTTGATTTAAATTTTCCATTTTTCTCTTTTTTACCAGAAAATCTTTTCACAGTATGTTTGAATATATAGCTGTCTTCTTTTTTATTCCTATTTTATTCTTTGTGTTATAACCCAGTGTTACTTTACTTATTTTCTTATTCAAATTGTTATAGCTTTAGCCATTGGGAGGTATAAATTTTTAAATATGTTTAGTGTTCAGTGATTCCTGAGTTATCTTCATTTTCTAAGTTGTTGGTTATTTTTCATTCCTCTGAGCTTCCAGTATAGGTGAAAATCAGATGATACAAAATTTAAAAAACAAGTAAAGCTCTGTTTGTTAGATTATACACGTTGAGAAGGATAAGATCATTTTTATCTGGATATCTGTCTCATTCCAGACTTTTATTTGTGATTTTAGTCATCTTGCCATTCCTTCAAGTTTTATAATCACCTGTTCTATATTAATTTAGACCCAAGTATAATTGGCCTTGGTGTTTTTCCATAGATGGTTTTGCAACTTTTAGTTTTACTCTGTTAGCCAGTGTGACAAAATTGGTCACTTCAATGGCTAGTGACTTTGAGAAGAAGCTGAAAAGATACTTGTTTGTGGGGCTATATACATATGTGTGTATATATAGTTGGCTGTGTGTTGACAGAGAAATTGTCTTCACTTATTTACAATATTCGGCCACTTGCACTTCAGAGAAGAGCAGTACATTTTCATGTTCAAATTTGGGAACTTCTCACTATTAATCACCATCAAATACAGATCTCACAAATCAAAGAGAAGTTTTAAATGTCATTTATATACGCTATTTCTGGGAAACACCAGATATAGTGTTATTTGGGAAACTGTGGGTTGACCTTGCAAAACTCACATTAACAAGGCGGAAAAACACGTTTTAAACAGTAACATATCTAACAGGGAGCTTAAAAGAGCAAGAGAAAGTGTGTAGGTGTTCGGTAGTAACAACCTAATGGTACCACATTGTGTTTCATGAATGAGAGCAATTCACGAAGTTCCCACAAATAGGACCGAGTGCAAGAATATAACTGTCTAGTAGCTTTCTTTATCATTCATTATATCAACATTTTATGAGTCCCTACTAAGTGCCAGGTAGAATCCTGGTTGCTGTGAAAACAAAAATGAGTATGTTATAATTCTTCCCTGCCTGTAGCTCAGCTTAATGGGGAGAACTCAGCTCTTATAAATGTATCACTCATATTATTTATTTTAAAACAATGAATTGTAGGTAAGATCAACTTTAAGAATAAAATCATGTCACCCATACAATGTGTCTCCTTGCATTTAATAAATCAATTAAAAAGAGGACTAGAAAAAGGCATGTCAGAAAGTTAATAGAGTTGATCTCATTGATCTCGTGTCTTGCTAATTAGTAGTGATTTTATAGGTGTTCTATGGTTTCTAAAACAAGTATATATTTCTTTAAATTTGAAAAATAAAAAATAAAACAAGAAGTCACTTATCTTAAACTACTATAATTTGCAAGGATATCTTTATGTTTCCTTGAATTTACTTTCATTGTGCTTAGCCAATTATGGGATTTTCTATTTCTTAGTATTTATTACATTAAAATTATTTTTTTGGAAAAAATCATTAAAATGCAGAGGTAGAAGAAACTTCCACAACAGACATTAGATAGCCTGCATGAGAATCTTTTAAGACAGAAGTTGACAAACTTTATAAAGAGCCAAATAGTGCGTATTTCAGGCTTGCGGTCCATACAGTCTCTGTCACAACTGTTCTGCTCTGTTTTTTAGCCGGAAAACAGCCATAGGTGTATGTAAACGAATGGGTGTGGCCGTGTTCCTGTAACACTTTACTTAGAAAAACAGGCAGAGGGCTAGATGTGCTATAGTTTGTCTACCCCCTGACCTGTGGCATTTGTTAAAAATGCAAAGACCTGGTTCTCATGCCTCCCTGAATCAGATTCCAGAGGGATACGCCCTTGGAATCTGCATGTTTACCCAGTTGCCAGTATTATTATTGTTTGTTATTTACACTTAAGTTTGAGAACTTTCATTTCCTTTACCTTCTGGGTTACCTGAGGCAGCAGTGTATCTTCTTCAGCATCACCTAGGGACTTCCATTTAGCTTGAATACTTTAAAGTTTGTGAAGCATGTGTTTATCAGGTGAACCTCTATTTTCAATAATTGACAGAGAAAATATGAAGGGAAAATTTCTGTTGAGTTAAAGTTTAAAAATGGAAACTCTAAGAGAATAAGGATCTTTTCTTCCCAGTTTCCTGCTATATGCTCTGTGTCTAGTGTAGGGTGGGTGTTTTGATAAATATTTGCAGATTGAACCGAATGCACTCTCAGCATACAGTGATGACCTACATCCTAGTGGCTTGACTGTCCCTGTATTTGAGATACAGTCAAGTTCTAGTCACACCTTTCCTGCTTTTTATATCATACTTTTAGTTTCTATCCAACGTTCCATCTCTTTTGAGTAATTTGGGGGTTATGAATCTTGCCCTCAAGTATGTTATTGTTCCAACATTCATGATTCTGAAGCAGGATGACATTTGTAAGCATTGATAATTATATTAGCTAAAGATCTTTTGACTGTAATCAACAGAAATCAATATGGTCAACTTCAAAATAAAGGTATCCATTAGGAAAATGAGTTAGGTAAGATCTCAGCAACAGAGAGGCTTGTGGACCTTCTTTCTGGAATGTCATCCAACATAACTCATCTCCCAACTTTTTCCCATCTCTGGGCCTTTGCACATGCTGTGCCCTAAACCAGTTTTAAATTCCTGGAGAGAAATTGGAATTGACCCAGCTAAGGTCAGGTGCCTGTTGTTTAGTTTATTTATGTGGCTGCTGTGTCAGGAGTACCGTTATGTAACACCTCTCTGGAGAGAAAATCAGCTAGTTTAGGCTAATTTTTGTGCCTTAAAAAAAAAAAAACTTCCATGTGACTATTTGGATTCTGGTTTTCTAAAACCTGTTCTCGTGTTTTAAGTTCTGCTACTAACACAAACCAGGCTGCAGACCTCTAAGAGGTCCATGAGCATACTTCTCTGTATACTACTGTTCTACTGTGGACGGTGTTGTTCTGTAGTTGCTGGGGACTTTCTCTAGACCTGAAGATTTGATTTGGAGACTTTCTTTAGCTGCTTTTAGCTGGAAAATTTGATTTTCAGTCCTGTTTTTGCTTTTAGATTATATTTATTTATAATATCTATCCCTGCCTGCTTACAAGAAATAATTGTTACTGGTAAGTCTCAAATCAAATTTCATGGTAAGAAGTGGCACAGATAATATTCAGACCTCTCCATCCAATCTATTCATCCCTGGTTCTGTCCCTGATTAGCTGCCCCATGCAGGCACTGCCCCGGCATGGTACTGGTCCTGCTCTGCAGTGTGAGGGCTCTTAGAGAGAATGACGTTCTTTCCCACTTAATAGCCCTATCTGCCCCATACCCAGCCTCTCAAGCTCTCTTTTATTCTGTTGTAATCTGCAAGGATTGATAGATGTCTCTCCTCTCCAAAAGCATCTTCTTCCCTCTGCCCACTCCTTTCTGGGCTGCGGTTTCACTGGCCTGCTTTAGAAAGCTATTGGAGACACCCAAAGGTCTATTCCTTCTGCCTGGAATGTGCCTTTTCTACATACTTACAAGGCTGGCTCCCTCTTGATTTTTGGATCTCAGCTCAGCGTAACCTACTCAGAGAGGGAGGCCTTCTCTATCACCCTTTCTGAATGATGTGTGCCTCTTCAGTCCCTCTTATTTATCTCAGTGTTGCAGTGATCACTATCTGGAATCCCTCTTCTTTGTATATGTGTTTATTGTTTGCTTTCCTCCACTAGAATATAAGAGCATGGATTTTGTCTCTAGCCTATCTCAGGTGTTTAGAACAGTGGCTAGTATAGTAAGTGCTCATTGAACAAATGAATAAATTAAGGCCAATTAGCAGTTTCCAAACAATCTTTGATGCAAAACAGTCCATATGCACAGCAATCCAGACGGGCTCCCCTATCTGGGATATATCAAAGCCACGGAGAACAAAGTTAAGCAATCGGTATCTTTTACATTGCGGGGAGCTGACATCACTGGACTTGCTGAACCTCTGATCCCAGAAGCAAACACGCAATCAAAGAAGGGTGCTGGGCATTTGAAGCTGCTTTTATACCTATGCTCTTAGGTCACCTTTCTCATCATCTGTGCCAGCTCTGTGTTTGCAGAGCTCACCAGAGAATTTTACCAGGCTGGGAAGAAGTTAAATGTGGTAGGTGTGATGGAAACTTGGCACAAGGCATACCTCTAACTCAGAGCACTTATTTTTGGTTCTTCCTTTCATAAGACCCCATCATTTCTATTCTCTGCTCAGTTGACAATACCTACATACGTCTCTATAGGACAGTGTTTTTTCCACTCATCTGTACAAATGCACATGTGCACATGCACATAGACCAGAACTGCATCTCTGAAAAGTGTTACATAAGCCAAGTCATGGCTTAAGCCACTAAAATGACCTCTGATCTTACAAGGGGGAATTATTTTGGAAAAATCTGAGCTAAAGACAAAGACAAAAGATAAGTTGAGTTTTCTTTAGCAGCCTTGATTTTCTTCCCCCAATAGCTATTCTTGGGTAGTATGCTCAATTATACATAGCTATTTTAATGTATAATTCATTTTCTTCTCACTGACTAGAGCTTTATGTTTTCCTTAGAGCTTCTTGTTGATGGATCAACCTGTTGGTGAACTTATTTTAAATAGTTTTAAATGGTCATAAAATACTTCAGAAATCAAACTCTTTGGCCTCTTTGGATAGACTAAGAAGGACCTTTTTCTGTATTAGCTGCACGATAAATAATGTACAGTAAATAATAAGTCTCCTATATGAGTTTATGGTGTTCTGCACACATCACTTGGAATGCAAAAACAAAATTAGATCTTAACTTGCCAGGTCCTAGTGCTTCTCAGCTTCTTATCCTGTGTTATTTTAGACCTTCTAAGAAGACATGGAGGGGATACTGTTCTAATATGTGTCCTGAGAAAGCTATTTCTGTCTTTCTGTTCAACACTGGTATGAGGGTTGGTAATATCTCACCTTTTTTGTGTGTGCATGTATGGAGACATTCTCAGGTAGCTAAATTAAATTAAATAAAAAATGGCAATATAATAAGGCACAATGTTAAAAATTGTTTAATATGCATATAAGGTGTATGAAGTTCTTTTCATTATTCTTGCACCTTTTTCTATTACTTTTAAATGATCTAAATAAGATGATGAACAAAATATCAGCAATATTCAGGGCAGTCAAGGTTGAGCTTTCCTGTGTCAGGTATCCACCTGTAGCTGCCCCTGCAGCATCTGTTTTTCCTTGGAGACTTCAGCCACAATAATCTCTAGGGAAGTTTCTGCTAAGCTGATGCAATAGGGAAATGAAATGTGAAGAAAGAAAGCTTGTATCTAATTTTTAGAATGCATCAAAATTACTCAGAGCAAATAACATTTTATAACAATAGAATTTTAATATGATCCTCTATTTGTATACATTTTATTATCTTTGAACTACCTTTTTTTCTTTGGGGAGAGTAAGTCAGATCCATTACCAAATTTTAATAAACCTTTACATTGTCAAATAATTTAAAGGCAAGTTTGAAATAGGTAATGATTATTTTATACGTTTATCTTGGGCTGAAATTCATATTTTCTAGTTTCAGGGTATTAGAGAACTATTTCTTAATAAAGGCAATACTAGAAACCCAAAAGTCAGAAAACATAAAAACAGTGAGATTTGAAATGATCCATAATAAGAATCCGAAATACCCAAAGGCAGAAAGTGAATGAAAATGCTACTGGAAGGAAGGGAGAAAGGAGAAGGAGGGATGGAGATAGGAGGGGAGCAGGAAAGAGGGAAACAAGGAAGGAAGGAGAGAGGGAGGGAAGGAGGGAGGAAAAAGAGGAAAGAAAGTGAAGGTCAAAAGAAAGAGAAATCTTTTTTAAAAAGACACATTGTACAAATATTGCTATCTTCCCTTAGCTGCAAGTATATAATGTAATTGAAAGGCAATCAAATAAATGTTAACAGAATTTTAAAATGATGTTCATCTTATGGTGTGATTTTACCCTGCAGGCTGCTGGCAAAGCCAGGGCAGTGTCAGATCAGTCAGAGCCCTTTGCTCGACAAAGCTTGTAAGGACCCTGTTGCAGTTAATGGCCAGGCCTTGATCTTCCCACCCAAGGAAGCTGCTGCCTAGTAATAAATCTCTGAAAATGGACCAAGAGCCATTTCCTCTTCTGGAAGTGCCCCTAAACCCACACGAAGTGTCATGTCACCAAATGTTCTGCTTTTGCAACTAGTGTGAACAGTTCTGTTTTGGAATGAGTGAGTTAAATTCTCTGAGTCATATTTTTATGAAGATGTAAGACTTAATTTTATAGAAGGTGCCAGTCTTCTTACAAGCAAGGCTCTGGTTAAATATTTTTAGTTACCATCCCTTCTTGTCCCTGGAGATATCCTACTATCATTGTCAGAAATTTGGGGGATTATTTTTGAAGGAGCTTCATTTTATAGCTCCACATAAGGCAAAGGTGGCAATTGTACATTAAATCAATGCCTTAGCTGTCAGCATGGAGATGCAATTTTTTCCTAATCTTACTAACACTCTAGCCAATCACCATGGCTCCTCAGTCCATGCAGCTGCATAATTATACATCAGATCTCCAAAATGAATTAGTTTATTTTTAAAACAGCTAATTGCCTTAGTGGAGTCATGTTTTACCAGAAGCACAAAAGCGCTTTGTTCGTTGCAGGGAAATTTTCTTCTGGAATGACTGTGTTAGACTCTAGGTTCTGCGAATGTCAGTCATAAACAGCAAAATATCGACAGAATTCACTAAGATCACTAATATTCCAGCACTCTTCATTGTGATTCCAGAAATATTTACATGTAGTTCTATGTGATCTTAAAATGAAAATATCCCACTTAGGAATGTTCTCTGGCACAAGGATATGGAATAGAGCCCCTTTACATGTGTGTTTTCTGTAGCACAGTTTAGGTCTCGCCTCTTGAAACCCAACCATGTATTTATTTATAAGGCAAACTCTCACTGATTGTTTCATGCCCATTATGGGTGGTAAGCTAATTCTTTGAAATCAAGAATTTTCTCTATTGTAGTCCCAAACTTAAACTTTAAAATTTTGATTTTGAAAGCTGTTTTATTTAAATAGAAGCAGGTGTATTTAAATTATGTCACTCTGGAGGGGTAATGTTTTTAGAAAACATTGATTAAAGATTGTCTGCCATACGTAATGCCATGAACATCTGGTGTCTGTTAGCATTTCCCCACAGGGTAGCATTACCTTGGCAAATTCACATCAGCAATGCCCACGAAGACAAATGGATTCTTCCAGAATGTCAAATGAATAATTCCTATATAAAGTATTGCACCAGGGAGCAGCACCCTCATGACCTCTGACCAGCAAATTCTGGGAAACCAGATTATAATTAGAAGGATGATGGAAGAATTTTGACTGAAACCGATGCCTCTTAGTTATATGGTTTGAATGTTTAATAGCATGAGGCTAAAATGACGGGATAGATATACCTCTGTGGAACCCAGATGTGGTAAGACCACCACAGAGAGCCTCAGATCTGGCCCCAAACCCAGTATGACTGTTTCTGACCTGACCTGCATTCCCCCCAAAAGGCAAATTTAACTTCTCACACTTTAAGGTTTAAAGCATTAAGTGAATATTTTCCACCCCTGTAGAATATAAGAGAAGAGCCTAATGAATACCACACAATGAAACTTCACTTAAAAGTTCTTATTAAACATCTTGTTTCTTCCCCTAATATCCCTCCCTAATATTAGCAGCCAATAACCTCATCTCTTTTTATGAGTATCTTTCTTTTTTTTGTTCTCTGTTCACACAGTGTCTGGAATATATTGTATTGTCCTGAGCAGTTAAGCTATGGCTTCAATTTTATATTCCCATCCTGAAAAGCAAGCCTACAGTTAGCTAAACCACTCTTTGGTTTTCAAAGTTTTGCTGTTTAACATTGCCGCCTGGAGAGCTCATCTTCCTTGCCAAATCACTTTTCAAAGTAGTCATCTAATAATTCCTAGGAAAACATTCTGCTGCTAAGAAAAATAGGAATTCCTAGTCTTAACTCTAAGAATTTATCAGCATTTGGGACTGAAAACCCCTCCCCAGAGCTGAGCTTATGTGGGCCCTGACAATGTTCACCCCTGTGCTCCATCTTTTCTCTGACTCCAAAAAAAACATAACATCCCTTCTAATGGATCTTTCATTTAACAGATTAAAGTAACTAATTATATTACAGTGAACTCTTACTAATCTGAAATATATAATATATTATCTTGTTTGAGTTAGCTCCCCAAGAACTTGAATATAAGGGAAATAATAATACTCTCCGAGTGCTAACTTGGCCCCGGTGAGCTGACAGTTTAACAATGGACAATAGACAGCTAAAAGCTGCCCAGGAAGGCCCAATATTCAATATTAAAATTTCTAAATCAAGACTGACAGAGGAGGTAATTAGTTTTATATACTTATAAGCAAGAAAACACATATACACATACATATTTATTTCAGGAACCAGAAGACTGTATTTACAAAATATAGTTGAGATGGGGTATTTATTAATGTCAAACTGTATACATGTGGACAAAATATTTTTTTTACTAGTAAAATACATTTTTATAACTTAAGAGCTTTTAGATGATCTCAAAATTTCTTTCTGGTTACACTTCCTAGCAGTCGTGAATCTTTGAAACTTAAACTGATGAGGGGCTTATCACTTGACAGATTACAGAAGTGAAACTTCCAGAACTTAATGTTGTGTTCGTTCTTACTATTTGCCATTATTCTCACATTGTGTGTACACAGACATTCATGAAAATTAAGACTTTAGAATAATTATACATTTTCATTGACCTATTAATAACCTGTCACAGAATATCATGGCCTTCTGCCCTTTCTACTAGTAGTATGTTTATTCAGATATTTTAAATAACAGTAGCTATTTTCCAGTAGTTTTTGTTTTATTAACTTAAAATGCATTTGCCTATCACAACTGTATCGGCATTTAACAATTCTTGCTTTTGACACTAGAGACAAAGATCAGTCAATACTTTAATTGCGTGAGGGCTATCAACAGACATGAAGCTTTCCTTAAAGGAGTTACCATCTTTGGAAAAGAAATTGTACTTTTAAGTGTAATTTATACATTTACGAATTCTAAGCTGCACTCTCAAGATGATGGGCTGCACATTAGCTCTTTCTTTTTATGTTACATTACTTAATCTGGAAGTCAACTTTTTTTGCAGGTGCCATAGTAATTTCTCATTGTTGGTAGCAGAATTACAATGAGAAAATCTTGAAATGAACACATTTAGTTTAAGTTAAGCAAAAAAGAAATGAGAAAAAAAGTAAGCTTAGCCAAGATTCAGGTTAGTATTTTATCCAGAATATTTAGTGGCCTTAGAAAATACAAAGTGTTGCCGCTTAGAATGGAAATTTCTTCAGAATATAGCCTTCATTAAATGAAATGTTTGTAATAAATATAAACTTTAGCCATCAATGTGTAAGCAAAGCGTCCTTATTACTCAATATTCTTACCAATAATTGCTATTTATAGACTCCATTTTTTACCTGCCTGCCGAATTTATATTGTATCTCATTGTGGATTTTAATTTTTAATTTTCTGATTATTCATAATCTACAACACATTTCGTACTTAGATTGAACATCAGAGGTTCCTTTTCAGTGGATTCCTCTTTTTATGTTTTGCCTACTTTATTATTGGGTTGTGTGTTTTCTAACTGATTTGTAAATATTATCATTATATTCTGAATACTAATCACTAGTTGAATAAATGCGCTGTCAATGTTTTCTCTCAATGTGTCATTATTTTTTTCCATTTTAATTGTGTGTTTGCATGACAATTGTATTGTGTCTTATTTATCAATCTTTTCTTTCATGATTTGTGTTTTTCTATGTCTTATTAAGCAAATGTATTCCTAGTCTGAGGTTTTGAACATACCCTTTTATATTTTTTTTCTCCTAGAACTTTTAAGGTTTGCTCTTTGCACACAGATTATCAATCAACTTGGAGTTGATTTTTTGAGTGTGTGTGTGTGCATGCATGTGTAGCTTAATATAGGGTTCTAATTTCAAAGGATCTAATAGTTTAATAATATAAAGAACCAGTTATGTAGGCACCATTTATTGAAGAGCTCCACTTACTTGTCTATGATGCTAGCTAGCACTGACATATGCAGTTATTATATATATACGCACCTAATCTTTGTTGGTCTATTCTGTTACCTTACTTATTTGCTTATATTTGAAGCAATAATTTAGTCTCTTTATCATAACTTAGCAGATAAGTCTTGAAGGCTGATAAGGCCACCTCATTTTGATCTCCTTCAAAATTTGCATGACTTTTCTTTGGAGATTTGCTATTTCATATCAATTTTAGAATTAGCTTGTCAAGTTGAGAAGGATATTAATATTAAATATTGACTTTTTTCTATTCTTGGACACAACCTCTCTCACTATTAATCTTCTCTATCTTGTCTTTCATCTATGACTTATTAAATTGAGGGCACTTTATCTAATTTAACCATCACTAAGGGCATTATTAACATTATTATTAATATTATTTTACTATTATGTAATATGCTAATGGTTTACTATATTACATAATCTTGAGTTGGGTAAGTAGGCCTGTGTACCAACACTCAATTATACTAGATCGCAAGGCTTGGAGACATTGTAAGTCTTCTAATTTATTAGTATAAATATTCCTAATATTTATAAAGATATTTCTTTTCTTTTATGAATTCAACTCTGACTTTTTTTAAATTGGAAATTATCTGTTTCTAGCAGTACCCTTTTCTTCTTTCTGTTTTTTTCTTTTGAGCTCTTGCCAACCAATTGGTTAGCATTTTGTCTAAAAGTAAATTGACTTTGAGTAAGGGTTTAAGACAATAATTAATTAGCTACTATTTATTGATTAACTACTTATGCACCAGTGTTTGTGTTAGACATTTCATATGTCATCACAGCAAAATGTCTATTAGGGATTTATGATAAAAGCCAATATGTAGATAAAACTGAGAACAATTTGCCCCAGGTCTCAAAGCCAGAATGACCTGTGGTCAGGATTGAATCTGTCTTTGCTTTTCTCCCCGCGCCATCCTGCCTCTAATACATAGCAAGGGGTTGAAATTAAAGTTTAATCAGTGGCATTATGATGAAATATTTCTAAAGCCAGACAGCCTGATCCTGAGACAGGATCAGAACCTTGCCCTGTCCTGTGGCCATGAAGTTCCTGATTTTCTAGATGGTTTCTAGGAAGGCTGGGTGAGTAGGAAAGAGAGAGTTACCTGGGGGTTAGATCTGGAGGAGTCTTTCAGAGGTGGGCTGAACTTACTTACGTATTACTTACAGGGTAATCAAACTCATCGTCTTAACCAAACACTACTGTGAATTACTGGACTCTATGGGACAGTTTTATAAGGGTTATACTTGGTTCTGTTTACTCTGAGTCGAAGAGTTTTTGTCTCCAGTAGTCAAGTTTTGCCCCCAACATCCATTACAAAACCTAGAAAATCTCTTTTTAATTCTAAACAAAGATCATAAAATCCTTTCATGTGCATTACATAAAATAAGCAAAAGTATATAGGACAAATGATGATTCCTGATATGAATCTCCAGTTTATATCTCGCCTTTACCATGTGGAGACAAGTTCAGGCTAGATTTTTTTTTATCTAGCATGGTCTGAAAGCTGGAGTTTCTCTACTGGGTAGGTCACGTTATGGCATGAGGATTTTGGTCTGGTTGTTACTTTACCATGTCAGGCCCGTTGCTATTATTTGCAGAAAAATGATTAGTCTCTGTGTCTATAATTGCCTACAGGTCACTTTAAGTGCCAACTCTTCACCACAAGCATTTCTAAAAGGGTTTTGTTTTTCTCCAACATGTTCATCAAATGCCTGTTTGCAAGTTGAGTATTCCAGAGGCATGATCGCACAGCCAGGGGCCTCTCTAGTTCTGACTGTGTTCTGCATTTTCTCTGTAAAGTTATGGTAATGAAAAAGGTCAGATTCTGTTCTTTCTGGCAAGAGGAAAGGTCTGTATTGAAAGCAGGGACAGAGCCACAGACTCTGATCTTCTGTCCTATCACACTGAAAGGGTCCCCCCCGGCTGCCACATTTCAGGGATATATTTTTAACTGTTTCCCCTCTATGTGGATATTGTTTGTATTTCTATCTCGATCTCAGCTCTCTTAATACTTAAGATGTTATTCTACTATTCAAATATTAGAAGTTAATGTGACAGAAGGATAAAATAGTATTAGAAGATTAAAAACATGCACAGTGAAGGAATATTTTTCCTTCATAATGTTTTCCTTCAGAATTATGAAGGAATACGATCTTGAGCCTTATTTTATTTTATTTTATTTTATTTTATTTTATTTTATTTTATTTTATTTTATTTTATTTATTTCTGGAGCTGCATGACATATTTTAAAGGTCACAGTATGAGAATTCAAAGGTCATGATTTCTATTCCTGGGCCACAAGATAAAGTGTTACGAAGCCAACATTAACACCCACGTCTGCTTGGTTCTACAGCTCATGGACTTCCTGTCTGCTCACTTTTGGTAAGGCTCACTTCACTTGAACACCTCAGGCCCTTCTTCCCAGAAGCCTTCAAAAGCACAAATATTTGCCAAAGGAAACAATATTTGTTGTATGAATATAAGAAGATCTTAAAATTAGAAACAAAATAAAGGCCAATGTATTTTTTAAGGTATTGATCAGAAGTTTTGCTTTTGCTGCTGCTTCAGTTTCCCCAGTAAGAAAATTAGTCAAAGAAAAAAACACTCAATTATGTGTTTGATATGTTCTACAAAGAAAGATGAAAGAAAGGGGAAAGATTGCAGATGCTAATGAGTAGGAAATATGTGCTTAGGTTTGAGGTAAGAAAAAAACTGACTTCTAATTTCTAGGTAAGAAAACAAAGGCATCAAAGGGTGGTGTGTGAATGAATGTCTCAATGAGCAGACCACGATTCCTAAAATGAGGGAGAGATCATTTTATGCAACTAGAAAGGACATTTTAAAAACCATCGATATACAATTGGGTTAGGGTGATTTGAAGAACCTAATGGAAAATGAGGCAAGTTTAAAAAAAATAGGAAGATAAATCCAAAAATGGAGATCTGTTTGATAGTGGATGTGTTTTGACTTAAGAAATGTGTCAGCAGACATCATTGTCAAGATCATAGGTAAATCCTGGGAAGAGTGGATGTGGAAGCAAGAGTGGCCATGTTACCTAATGTGTCTTCTTATTCCATTCCCCCTCATGTGAAGAAGCTTTATCCTAGAAAATCAGAATTGCTCCTGGATACACATAGCAGCTTCTAGGGGAATTTTTTTTTTCTGGAGATAAAATTAAAAATTTGTACAAATCAAATTATTTCTGTCTTTTCTGTCAAATTGTCTAAGACTGATGCTACATTGGCAATTCTGTTAAAAGTTCAAAGTTAATAGATTTTATTATAAAAAAAGCTGTTATCATGACTGCCTATACATTATACTCCAGTACACAGATTCAAATTTTTTAGTATCACCTTAATCTTGTTCTCCTGAGCTGATCTGATATACATTTAGATGTCTGAAAGCCAATATACTCTACTATTTAATGATTCAAACATTCTTGAGATGTCATGATAATCCATGATTCATTTGCAAATAGCAAAAAGACTACTTTAGGTCAGCCCTAGACTTGCTATTGAAAATATGGCTCTAGGTGTTATACCATGAAACACAAAAGTAGCCATCTTAGCTGTTTTGCTAATTACCAGCCCTGGGTAACTGGGGCTTAAGTCTTGAGAGTAATTATGGGACCTCATTTCTCATCCCCTATATTGGTTTAAGTTTTTATTTTTTCATGTAGTGTTCTATATGGTTGATCTTGTTTTAAGTTGAGGTACATATTTTAAACGAAACGTAATACCTGAGGGTTTTAAATGTTATTTCCTACTAATATTTTCTCCCTAGCTTTATAAAGAGGAGACACTAAACTGTGTTTGAGAATTCTCTTCCATTTCGTACTGAAAACATTAATTGCTTGTAGACTTTAGTTTTCTTTAACTAGGCTGTGTTCCATCAACTCACTACTTAGTCATAATTTAAATAGTCAAAAAATAATTAATTTTAATCAAAATAAGGTCTTGACTTTAAAATAAGTGAATTTGGCTTCCAAATGGTTCCTTCTACTTATAGGAAGTACTTTTGAAAATTCCCTTCAGATGCAGCCAAAATAAGAAGACAACAGTCCCAACTTCATTACAAAAAAACAGGTTGTTATTGCTTCAGATGAAATTACTAATGTTAGTTTATTGATTTTTAAATAGACAGTCCCTGCCATCTGGAATGAAAACATTAGCTGAGGGGAACGCATTGTGGATTGAAGATATCCCTAGGTTTCAATTAAATGACAAGCACAGATGTAATTAGGTGTACCCAGTGAAGGTCCTGTGTGTCATGTGAGTGCTGTTATTAATCTCTGTTCCTCATACTGAAGTATCCAACTTGACCTTACAAAGTAAACATAGAAAATAGCTTAGTGTATACTAGTCACCTTCTTGTTCATTATTTCCATTTTGCATTTGGCAGTTAGGAATCAGTGAGTTGTTGAAAGCACATGGTTTATTTATCAGCCTGGAGAGTGATACTAACATGATGAGAATTTCCATTCTGATTTTTCTTATCTAACTTATATATGCTCATTTTTTCCCTTTAGGAAACAGCAGAAACTAATGATCTTTATATTCTGTTTACAAAGTTACAGTTGATCTTGAGATATAGGAATTATCTTACTTCAGAATATAGAAATCTAAGTAGGCCCTCAGCTATTCACTTCTTGATATATATTAATAATGTGCTATAATTATAATAACTACAGTGTACTGAGTAACTTTTATGTCCTTGCCATAATGGTAGGAATTTTATATTCACTATTTCTAAATATTAAAGCAACATTGCAAAGCAGATGTTAATAATCCCATTTTGAAGATGAGGGAATTGTGACTTACAAACTTCAAGTGACTTATCTAAGCTATACAATTCATAACTGGCTAATAAGTGAAAGAGACAGAACTCAAGCCTAATTCTGTCTGAGTCCAGAGCTGCTTCTCCACCCAGTAAGTCACATTATTTAGAATGTTATGTAGTTGCCCTTCCTATAAAAGAGATTCCATGGTTCTCATGAATCAAATATAAATTTCTATCTGAAGCTGAAGTTTCCACAGTTTTCAGAATGTATCTCTGTTTCATTTAGAAAATACAGGAACATAAAGCCCCTTCTTCAAAAGGCCTAGACCATGTAGGATCTCTTTAAAACTGAAAAGGAACTCTTCAAGTCAATGAGAATGTAAAGTGGAACGTCTTTTGATTAGAGCTTTGATGTTTTTAGAAGAGTCATGTCACTGCATCCTGTGGAATAACTGCAGCAGGAGCCAGGCTGGCCGCTAGACACAGCCAAGGAGAGCCTTCAGAGTATGGGAAGAATTGCTAAAGTTTCCAAAATTTTATTCCACATATATCCATGTAATCAACACATATAAAGTGCTTATCGTTCGGCTGGACAGTGTGCAAAGGCACGGAAGAATGATTTGTGTGGGTAGAACCAAGAAATTGTATTGGGTAGTACCAAGGAATTGTGTATGTTCCTGACGTTTCAAAAGGAAAATAAAGGATTAAGTTCCTAAGTCAGAGTGTGGTCAGAACATGAATGGCATTGGAGGCCATGGTTCCCTATTCTTGGAACTGAAATAAGAGTCTTGAAATAGGGAAGATTCCATACCCATGGTATGTCTGATGAACTCAGTGATATGACCAATTTTAAATGTTTGTACTTTAATTATATGCCATTGCTGTAACATTTTTGATCAGTCAAAAATAAGTATGTTTTGGGTACTTGCTATTTCTTAAATTTAGTAGTTGACACCCAACAAGGTCAAATTATGAAGTCTGAATTTATTTGCAACATTAAAAAAAAGCTGTTGCTATTTTCAGAAGTAAGCATCCTGGCATTCTCTTGATTTAACTTAGGGATAGGTAATAGTTTGGTATTGTAAGTATCAACTTGACCTTTGTAGCAAGAAATGTTTCTTGGTTGAATTTCTGATGTCTGCTATACTTTTATTGGCGTGTGGAAATTATTCTTATTACAGCTCTCAAATGTAGTATCAATCCATATGCTAAATATGACTATTAATTTTTGGTGATCAGAATCCCATTTATTTCCAAATGATAAATATTAAAGGTGCAGCTACACAAGAAGGAAACACACTCTGTGGAATAATGTAAAATTAAAAATTTGAGGCATACTAAGTAGCAAAGATCAGAATGCTAATTTTACAGAATTCTCCCAGAATTTTTATTTTCATAGCTCTGTAGCCAAAAATAGCATTTTTAATTTTAAACTAAGATTTTTGCTAAGAGTTTCTGGTCTTATAAATACCCTGTATGTACATAGTTTGGCAAACCCAGTATTGGTGAGTCAAGGTTGGTTTGTATTTTAAGGTAGATGCTATTAAAAAGAGAAGATGGTGCTTTATTATCAGTGTGAAACATTACATGCCATTTAAAGCAAAGACAAAGATTTCTGGTTGATGTGTACTGATATTTACATTCAGGCATATTAGTATATACACTAATGCAAAGTTTGTGAAATACTAGTTTTAGAGTCCCAGATATACTGTATATACAAAGCACAAAAATATTGTGTTATAAGTTTCTCAAGTGACTTTTGCAGGGAAAGTTGAGTCTGACACTATAATATATTTCAGAATTTTGAGTCAAAATGGTATCATCAATGAAATTCGCCAATTAAAATTAGAGCATGTGAATACTAGCCAATGCAGCTGATAACCACTCTTTTAGAAGCTCTGCCATCACTGTAGTTACTAGATCCATTATTATAAAATGGAGCTACACTTGCGTTTTTATATTAATTTCTTAGTGCCAATATCTTTGATACTTCACAAGAAAAGTATTTGAATACTTTGTTCACTCAGATTGTCCTACAAGATGATGATCACATTAAGGAATCTATGTGAGATTATTTCTGCTACAGTCTGATGTCTGACCTTTTCACTGGTTATTCTATCCTATGAAACAGCAACAAGGCAAGGAAAAGAAATGAAAAAAAAAAAAAAAAAAGAAAGTGCAATTGAATTGCACTTGATTCTGACAAAAGATTCTTTTTTCAGATGTGCACTTAGCTTTTAAAAAATGTGATTTATATTGATTTGAAAATAACTATTGAGATTTTAACAAGTAAATGGTAAAATGAGTAACAGTGAAATATTAGATGTTGAACATTATGTTAATGACTTGGACCAGATCATTAGTCACTTAATAGGATACTCTGGAGAAGGAATCACTTATTTATAGCCAAATGTTTATCTAGTGACATACTATGGCGTTATACTAAGCTCTGGTGATATAACAAGAAGTAAAATTATTTTAATTGGCTGAATAAAGCTTCTATAATTATGGGAAAGGAACTAAATGTTTTATCAAATACATGATTCTCTTTAGAATTTATATAGTTCCTTAGAGAAATAGATGAGTAACAGTTTTCAAGTATTTTAATAATTATGAATTAGAAGTCCATAGGATGTGTTTATTATTAGACATTCTAATAAAAATAGCTACCATTTATTGAATGCCTATTTGCCAGGTATGGTATGATTCTCTGTAATCCTTATAATAACTTTGAAAGGTTTATTAATTTTTCAATCCTTGGTTATAAATTAAAATTCAAGGAATATTGAAATAAAATCTAGAGTTATAGGTTCTTATCAAACTGTATAGTAATTGCCTTAAACTGTCTTTCCTTTAAAACTAAAAATTCCATCAAAGTAGAGGCTGTGTCATTCTTGCATGCATTTATCCTCAGGACTTGCAATGGTGGTTGTAAAATAGTAAATGTTCAATATATGAGTGACTAACTTTCATAGAAAAAACAATCTTCCCCTGATTCTATTAAAAGGCCGTTAAGTTTTACTTGTCCCTGTAATTACAGGGCTATGCATGATCATGTTGCTTTCTTCTCCCGGTCTGGCTGTTCTGAGTTCTGCATAAAGGAGTTCATGTGCAACTGGCAAATACTCAGAAAAACTGAACCTAGAACAATGCGGCTTAGTGGAGAAAAGCAGTGCACACCTTAATTGTATAATGATGGTCTCATCTGCAAACTAGACAATCTTTTTCAGGATGATCCTCTTCAGTCTTTCATACCTCAAATGTTAATGGTCTTCTTCAGGCTGTTACTAGTTTAATTATTATCATTTTGAAAAACTGTTCTCTAATAATAATACCTAATATGAAATTGGACCCCTGAAAATAATCTATTTATATCTCTAGCCATCTAATCATTGCTTTGGACAGGATAATCTTATCTACTGGTTCTCAAACTTTATTGTGCATCAGAATCACTTGGAGGGCTTGTAAAATACAGATTCCCCCCAGAGTTCATTTAGTGGTTCTGGCCCAATACATTGCATTTCTAACAAGTGCCCAGGTGATCCTGATGCTCTGTAATCCCCTAAAAGTGGAATAAATCCTGGATCAACACATCCAATTTAAAGGGAAGAGTTAGGGAAGAAATTATTTTCCATCAAAGCAAGGCCAACAATTCTAGAGTTTTTGTTGATGTTGTTGTTTAGTTTTCATATGAAAGTTTCCCTGCAATTTCATTGCTGATGTGTTTTCTCATACCTTTTGGGTCCAGTCAAGATTCCTTATCTGAAGACTGTTTGGTAGCCAATTGGGTTGTTATAGGACAGAAGAATCACTCATAAATTGAGTATCCACTGTTTAATAAGAATTGATGATGTTTCTCCAAGAGAGAGAAAATTCAGATGAATAAGCTACTTAGTTCAAAATAAAAATTAGTACACTGTCCTTTCCCTCTCTTTCCTGTTACTGGTGTGGAGGTGGTGGTCTAGGGAGTCAAGTCTGTTGCCTGCAGGCAATGTATATAACTTCAATGCTGTGACAATAGTGTGAGAAGTGTGAGGACAGAAGAAGCAGCAACATGAGTAAGAGAGTGAATGGAGGCCTTATAGCCCTTGGGGAGTAACCTGTAGCTTTTCTGTAAAGCACAATTTAGTACTTCAGGCAAACAAGTTTTAAATCTTATTCTGTCTCTAGATTCTAGAACCATAGTATTTGGTACTGCATGAAAGATCTGTGCTTGATTACAGATGAACAGAGGATGAATTATTATCATTGAATAAGTCAGGTTATACTTTCTTCTTTGCTTTTTTCCAGGTGAGTCTTCAGTCATCTAGATGACTGAAGATATTTATGGAAATATTTTGATGCCATATAGATTTTTTTAATCTATAATTCAAATTTTTAGTTAAAGTTGAATCTAAATGTTTAATTAAAAAAATCTGTTTTGCCTATATGCCCATAAAAAGAATTGGAATTATCATAATTACTTTTGAATGACATTTTGCATTAGGATTCAGTTCCCATGCTGATTTTCTATTAAACTGGGAACCTGGTTTTTTTTCCTATTCTTTTTCACTTATTATTTAAATAAATGTAAAATGTAATATTCAGATCAATTTTCAAAAAGTTTAGTAAATTGAATTAAAATTGATTACACTGACATTTTAAAAACTGTCCATCTATTCTAGCCTGGCATTCATATTAGCTTGTTACAGTTCTTGTAACATAAAATTTAATGTATTTTTCCCTAGTCAGTAAAACTGGTTTTATAAATACCCAGAAAGAATCTAGTCACATTTTTTTTACCGACATCGTTGCAATGATGTGAGAAGAATTACCTCAACATTCTTAATATTTAAGCTCTTGGATAACAGAACTATGGTGATCAGTATACTTGGTGGAGGTTTTAATGATGCTATTTTTAGCTCCCAGAAACCAGTGTTATCTATTTTATGTGTCCAATGTCTTTTTACTCTAAACTAAGTTTTCATTATCAAAAGTTGAAAGACAAGACTGCTAATGACAATAAAAATGCTGGAAGAATGCAGGAATGAAATATAAATAAACCTCAAGTTAAATAACTTGGTCAACATGAAGAAGACCGATTATTTATTCTATTTTATATGGAATACCCTGTCCTGGAACCTCTGAGAAATGGATTGTTACTAACTCGCTCTATTGGAGTTTTATTTTATTTTATTTTTCATGATTATAAAAGCTTGGAGAATACTTTTATAAATTGTAGTTTGAGGGTATAATTTACATGTAAAACAACAAAAGATATATATTATGTCAATACAGATGGTCCCCAAGCTTGATGGTTCTGTTGCTGAACCAGGTTCATCCTGCCCTATACACACAATGAGCCAAAATGCTGAAACACCAGAGGTTTGCAGCAAATAGACGGCTTACTCAAAAGGTGACCGACCTCGTGAGGAGATGGGAGAACAAACCCCAGATCCACCTCCCTGAAGGCAAAGGGCTAGGAATATTGATGGGGTAAGGAATAAAGAAGCAGGGTGGTCTGAGGCTTGGGGAGCGGGGGGAAAGTGGGGAGCGTGGAAGGTGATTGAGAAAAGGTGTGGTAACTGTCAATTCGCACAGGTGTAACTAAGCTACAGGTTTCTGCATGTTCAAAAGGTCACCTAGCAGGCACCCGGCATGCCTGTTTAAGGGTCCGTGATCCTCTCCAGTTTTAACCAGCTCACTCTGACCACACACAGCTGACTCCAAGTTCCTAGAAAACTACTCAGGCAAACATCTTATTGTTTAGGCTGCGTGCCCTTGGAGGACATGCAAATCTTAAAACAATCTTGATCAGTGAAGGCAGGTGAAATGGATTTGACTGATCATTATGTACAGTTTCAGTTCCATCTACGGTTTTTGACTTTACTGTTGTGCAAAAATGATAATGTATTCAGAAGAAACCTTACTTTGAATTTTGATCTTTTCCCATACTAGTGATATGCCTTTTCATATTCCCTGAAGACGCCGGGCAGCAGCAAGGAGCATAGCTCCTAGTCAACCTCAGTCATCACACAACCATTCTGTACCTGCACAACCATTCTGTTTTTCACTTTCAGCACAGGATTCAATCGAGTACATGAGATGTTCAATATTTGATTATAAAATAGGCTTTGTGTTAGATGCTTTTGTCCAACTGTAGGCTTATGTAAGGGTTCTGAGCATGTTTAAAGTAGGCTAGGCTAAGCTACAATGTTTGGTAGGTTAAGTGTATTAAATGCATTTTGATTTAATGATATTTCCATTTGGGGCTTTATCAGGAAGTCACCCCCATCTTGGGTCAAGGAAGATCTGTACTAGGATTTTTGTTGTCTCTCTCATGTGTTTACCACTAGTTTTGTATATTCTGTTTCAAACCACTCTGAGACAATAAACAGTGCTTCTATTTTTCATCAGTAGGTAATATTAAAGCTTATTCTGAATATCTAAGATAATTATTTGCATTCTAAGGGATAAGATGGTGGATTTGAGAACATGAATGCTGGACCTACTTGGTTAGACTACCTGTTAGAGACAAAACAAATCTCTTTAGCCATAACTCCATCAGACAGTACTTTTGCATCCTTTTTAACTCTCAGAAATTCTCTTTACTTTCTTTATGTGTAAAAGAGAAAGAACATTTGTACTACGTATGTGGATTTCAGTTATTTTTTCTTTCCAGCTTTATTGAGATATAATTGACATACAGCACTACCTAAGTTTAAGGGGTATGGCATAATGACTTACATACATCATGAAATGATTACAGTAAGTTTAGTGAGCATTCATCATCATATATAGACACAAAATAAAAGAAAAAGCAAAAAAAAATTTTCCTTGTGAAGAGAACTCTTAGGATTTACTCTCTTAACTTTCATATATAATATAGAGCACTGTTAATTATATGTATTATGTTGTACATTACATCCCTAGTATCTTACATGTTATAATATATATATTATAACTGGAAACATACCTTTGACCACCTTCATCCATTTCTTTTTCCTACCCCTCACCTCTGGTAATGACAAATCTGTTCTTTTTTTTTTTTTTTAATGAGTTTGTTTTTGAGGTATAATTAACCTATAATACTATGTTAGTTCCTGGTGCACAGCATCATGATTTGCTATCTATATATAACAAAATTATTTCAAGTCTAGTACTAGACTTAGCATCACTGTAATCATCCACCATATTTTTTCTTGATTTTTGCATTATATGAGTAGTCATTGTTCAAAAGAAATCTTACATACTCGAATGTAAACAGATAAAAGTAAGTCTGCCCTGGTTGGGGGAAGAACCTCTTCCGAAGAACACTGTGAGTTACCTCGCAGGTGCCTTGGCATCCTGGGGGACAGAGAGTTTAGACACCATTGTAGGCAATCTCTAAATTTCTTCCTAGGTCTAAAAAGCTACGGTTGGTTACATAATCCCTGAAGTAAATTGCCAGATCCACAGGATTTCCACCCCTTGAATTTTATACACCAGTTTCTTAACTGAGTGAAAGTTTACTTGTAATATCAGATGGAATTAAAACAGTTTTTCCACTGAAAGGAATATAAGGTTTTTCTTGTTTAGCTTAAGTCAAATGTAGTTTGTAACAACTTTAAAAAATTTGTAATTTTTTTTGGTCCAAAGATAATTGCTTAATAAGTAGGAGTTAATCTATGAAAGAAGGAAAATTCAGAGCCATTTTCTACTAATGCCTTTGGAATTACATTTTCTTGCCGATCTACTTTAAAAAAGGGAGAAGAGCTACTATGACCAGTGGATTTTCACTTTAGGGTTTGCCCTTGGGAGTGGCTAGATGCTAGTAACTCAATTTGTGATGCAGAATTTATTTCTAATATAGAAATGATGTTCTAAGTGTACACCAGAGGCTACAGGATTTTTAGTGCAATATACTATAGCTCATTTACAGGTGAATTCCACAATGTGTCTTATTCTGGGAATTCCTCAACTATTATAAATGTGATTTCTATAGGAAAGTGAGGTTTGTATTTCAAACAACCAATGCAGAGATGAATGCAGGGTGTTCCAAGTTGGGGACTGACCATATTTACTTATTGATCCACAGGTGCATGTATTTAGTAATTGTGCATCCATCCATAAGAAAGTACCGACACTTTCTTTTTCCCTTTTGCAGGAAAAATTGAATTTAGCCTGAGAGGTAGAAACAGAGGGAACATTTTTAGGATTAAGCTGTATGTGTATGTGTGTATGTGTGTGTGTGTGTGTGTGTGTGTATTTAATTTAGATATAATAGAGACTGAATGTAATAAAATTGATAGGTGATACTAAGTTAGCATTAAGATTTGTGAAATGGACAATTGCCTTGCATAAAGACCTAGTGAAAAATCAAGCCAGTCTTCCATAAACATTTTATTCTAGGGTGTGCTTGTTTTCCGAAACTACCTCTACTAAATCTCCTGTCAGTCTTGAAACTAGAAGGCAGAAAAGCTTCTAGTGCTACAGCCAACTGCAGTGTAGCCAGAGAAACAGGCAACAAAAATAGAACACCAGGATTGCTGTGCGTGGGTGAGGCAGAAACCACATTATGAGCAAAAGCTTCCAGTATTATTTTAGAACCAATACAGAGCTCTGCACTTCTCTCCTTGCTCTTCCAAAAACACATAGTACAAAAATAAAATGAAATTAAATGTATGTGCATTTGCCCTCTTAGAATTATGATTCTTAATTTTTTTTTTTTCCCTTCCTTTCTTTGGAAGCAAATCGCCAGTCTGGAAACACAGTGTGTAAAGCAAGCTTGGAGGGAGGAAAGAGTTAATTGCTTTTAAGGCCCTGCAATAGAGAATTATGGTTTGAAAGATAGAGGCTGGACAGCTGGGTTTGCTGGGGTATTTTTAAATGCATTAATGCAGGCTCCAATCACTCGGCCATGCTTGACCTATTTTTGGCTCAGGCCGACCATTGTTCTATTTCTGTGCCTGTGGGCCATGCTGTTGTTGATTCATATGCAAATGGATTATCACTAGCTTTAGCCAACTTGAGCTGAGAGAGACCAGAGAGGGGGAAGAGACACACACAAACAGATAGGAGAAGGGCACCGGCTGAAGCCACTTGCAGGACTGACGGTTCTTGCAACGAAACTCTAGCAGCCTGAGGAACTATAAGCCAGGTTTAATTAGTTTCTTTTTCTCGTGGGTAGAGTTAATATTTTTCTACTTATTCTGACAAAGCCATAACCCTGAAGCACATTCCTATTGCCCACCTGCTTTTAGTTTCCGGGATAGCCTAAACTCCAGAGAGCTATAGCATCCACTTGCTCCTTTCTGCTTTGTACACAGGTTGGTAACAGAGGACAAGGGTCCAGGTCTTTTGAAAAGTGTGTGTCCATATTAACAGAAAGGAAATCATTGTCGAAGTTGATCCTCTGCTGCTTTTCCTCGGGGAGGAGGGAGGACTGGCCAGGGTAGCTCCTGGGGCCCGTGCACGGAGCAGTGATGAATCTTTCATGGAGCTGAAGTAAGTGATTGGAATATGCTGCAGACAATTTACGAGACTGACTCGTGTTTTTCTTCAGATGGGGTGGCGGGACGCGAGCAGCTCTTGGCTCAGCAGAGAATGCACAGTATGATCAGCTCAGGTAAGATCCTTTTTCATAACTGAAACATTTTCCGTGTGAAAGGGAGCTGACTTGGGAAATGGAGCTAAGAAAAGCACCTCGCTGAAGGGTTTGCTGCTTTTTGGTGTTGATGTTGCTATTTTCTTGGTGCGTCTGTAGGGTTTAACTTAGATCCCTTCCATTACTGTCTCTGTGCATATTCAGTCTGCCCAGGGACAGGCTGCTTCTGAATGAAATCGCAAAGCTTCTGATGAAGGTTGGGACTGAGATAAGTAAAATGTAGTTGGGGGTGTTTTGCCTTACTCTGCAGCTAGGAAAAGGAGGTCTCTACTGATTGTAAGCGTATTCTGATGGGACTTTAAAAATCAGGTAAGTTCATATTGGGGCTCCAGTTTAAATTGCAGCCTCCTCTAGCCTGATGATTTTTTATTTACAGTGTGCATACAGAAGCACGTCTATTTATAGACCTACCTTCTGAAATGTGTTTGCTACAGGAGTTGTGAAGGTAGTTTTATGTGGCTTTTTCTCATCAGCCCAAAATGAAACTACTTAGGATGAGATAAAATTATTATTAGCAGATGGTTATTTTCGTTTTCTTCAAAACATTTGGGGAGTCTAGCATTGTCAGGCAGATGCGATGGCGTAACACACACATAAAGGTGTTATATGCAGGTGCAGTGTTTTAAAGAATAACAGAAACAGATTCCCATTTCTAATTTCTCTGTGTCGGTGCTTGTGCTGATGGGAGATGAAGCTTGTCAGCTTTATCAATTTCTATTTGTTCCAAGAGCAGACTCTCTAGGCAATAGCACTTACTTGTAATTGTTGTTTTTCATATTTATTCCCTACAGCTAGCTCATAAAGCTTGGGGGACTTTTTGTTTTGGTTCTCCTGCATGTTTTGATCTAAACTGGCTTCAAGTTCTCCCTCACATCTTCTGCGTTCCTCTGTGGGCTTAATCATAATTATAGATCACCTAGATTTCCATGATAAGAATGTAACATAAAGCAGCATTTACTTAGTAGAGCTAGATGGGAAGGAAATATTCCACAGGTTGGCAAGATGTCTGTTTTTGGATTGAACACCTTCTCATCTCTGCATCTATGTTTGAAGCAAGTTTTCTTTAAACCTTGGTTAGTTATGATGATTAAGATCCTTCTGTTGAACCAGTTTTTTCACAAAATCAGAATAAAATGTCAATTTTGTACAATTTGGTGTGTTTATACTTAAGTGACAGAAATTATATTATTTAGTAGTGTCTGCTTATCTAAAGCAAAAGTACCAGAATTTCAGTACAGTTTGTTATCTTTGTGTCTATAAAGTTGACAAAAGCTTGGGGAGGGGTCAGCTGGTGCGTCTCTGATGGAACTGGTCATTTAATTTAGCATTTTAGTTTTTAAATATCAATCAACTATTGAAATTACTATTTTAGAGATCTTTTTGGTACTGCAGTTTATACTTTTAGTCCTTATCTCTGTGAACAAGTTTAATGTTTCTTTCACATGGTGGAAACAAAGCTGTGCCTTTCAAGCAGTGACAGTGCTGGCGCTGAATCTTGCTACAGGTGTTTGCAAGCTTCACTGTTTTTCAGTGTCTTTGATAATCATATGTAAATTCACCCCGATTTCAGTTGGCATTGTCATTTTCTGACATTTAATGATTTTTATACAAATCAACAATATTTTCAAGCAAGGAAGCACTTGAGACTGTGCTATTGTCAGTTTTACAGGAAGCAACATTTAAGCACCAGCTATTAAATGAAAAGTGATGTCAATTGACATCAACTCCCAAACCTGTCTGGTATAAAAATAAGGAAACTCCAATTTCTATTTATTTTTAAAATTTGAAACTTAAAAACATTTGCATTCTTCCTGCCATGTCCTGTAACATTTTATTTTGTTTAATGTAATGCACTGTTAAGTTTAATTCCCCTAGTCTTATGTACTTGAGGCAGTGGCTCTCAAAGGTGGATTCATCAGAAGTATTTTGCAACCTACTGATTCCTGGGGTCCACACCTAGTGTTTCTGATATAAATGGTATGAGAAACTGCCTGGGTATGGGGATTTTTAAAATCCTGAACAGTTCTAATATGCAGCAAATTTCGGGTATGTAAGTGTAGGGGGAATTGAAAGGGACGCTGGTGACCCATGTCAGTAGGGTTTGTCCTTTAAGTTAATTGCTAAATTAGGGCTATGTTTGTCTTAATTTAGCTACAAATGTTGTTCAACTCCCTTTTGGACCAGTGGCATGGATGTGATTGATAGGTTTAGAGATGGATGGAGTCTTTTCTGAAAGAGAAAAGGATAAATGGTAGCAGTGCAGGGTGGTGGAGGGAGCACTGTTCTAGGAGTCAAAAGCTCTGTGTTCACGCAAGAGCTCTGCTGCTAGACAATTGTGTACCTGGTTTACTCATCTGTAAACTGGAGAATAATGAAGAATAATGATGCGTACCTTTTGGCATTCTTGTGAGGTTCAAAGGTAACATGTCATTAAAGTGTGTACTCACTATTATTATTACTACTTTTAGTGAAAGAACCTGGGTTCCTGGCTCTCCAATACCATGGTCAGTCTCGCTGTATAAGCCAGATGAGCTAGATTGTATGTCACATAGGGGAATGATTTTTAATTTTGATAATAGGTTTTCTTTAGTTATCTTATAAATGAGCTTTTTGGGGTTTTTGTTTGTTTGTTTGTTGTTTTTTGTTTTTTTGTTTTCCTGATCTGATAAGAATTAAATTCTTTCCTTGGGCAAATTGTGACTTTAAATCAAAGTGGTTAGTGTGTGTGCATGTGTTCTGTGAAATGTCTCATTACATAATAATCAAAGGCAAAGAAGTTGCAGAATATGTAATTGGACAGTGCAACCCCAACAACAGATTTCTTGACATTAATTGTTTAAAAAGCTCTGTTTTGTTGTTAGTCATCGCTTTAGAGTTCCCATTTGTTATTCTAGTTATATTGGATAATATGCATTAATAGATGGATGATTATTTTTTTCTTTCAAGTTCTTTATATACTATTGAATTACAGGTGTTTTCTATGGTTCCATTTTTTCCCCCCTAATATTGATCCAGCCAGGCTAGACATCTAAGGTAGAATTAGGTTCTAAAATGTATTCTGCTAATGTCTTTTTAACAGAAAGCATTATTACATTGAATCTTGGAATTCAGTATGAGTGATGCATTTTGCCAGGTCAGTCACCACTCTTGTGGCTTGTGGAGGCCAATATAAGTGATAACTGTGGCGGAAACTGAAGCCCGTACAAGCACTGACCCAGGTCACTCAGCAGTAGCTGGCAGAATTCGGGTTGTTCTTGCATTGCCAGGCTTGTTGCTTAATGCATTGGACAGCAGAGCTATCCAGACAATATTGGAATGATTATTATGAAAGAATTTCCTTGAGTTTGTACACATCAATGTAAAATACATTGGCAATACGGAAAACTCATATTTTCCCTATGCATTCTTATTTTAGAGTATAAAAGAAAAACATTTGAACCTAAATTCTGAATTTCCTTTAAGGAAAATGTGTCTTCACCCTGTCAGAATCCTTTTATCTCTGAGGGAAAAGGAACATTTTAGATTCAGTAGTCGTTCATGTCTACTTGGAAAGCAGAATCTAATTATGAAAATGTGAGTCTGTGAAATGCTCCTGTCATGTCAAGAATCACTTCTGGTATTCCCCATAATTACTATTTTGCTGTTCTCTAACTCAGGTTATCTCCACTTAGAAGGCTGTTATCAATTGGAATATTTGATCGGTAGCAGTCAGAAAGCTAGTTATAAATAGGCCCATTGAGAATGGGGACAAGAACGAGTATGTGACATTTCTGGGGTGACACGGGTGGCATAATTGTTATGTCCATTAAGTGAAAAAAATTCAATAAATCCCCTCCAAAGACTTAAATAAGCTCAAATTCTGAATTTAAAATCATGATTTTGATTTTAGAGATGAGACATTTGAAAATGTACCACATAATTTCTCACTACTGATCGATAATGAAATGATCCTAAAGTAGTAATAAGCCAGCACCTCCGCACCCCACATGCACAATATTCAGCATTGACTGAGCAAAGAAAATGATGCAGCCTAATGCAACGTATCTCAGAAACTGGTAGTCAAGGGAAAAATGGAAGCAAGGAACTTTGATCAGAACAGTGAGACTTAACAGGGCCTAAATCCTGCTCCTCCTTAGAATTTTTCTGACAAGATGACAACTTCCTGAAAATTCTCGCTAACATTCCCAAATCTGGAGGGAAGCAAACTGAGTGGATATCCCCAGCTTTTGGTGGTGGTGGTGTTTTTCTCTTGTGACTGAGGAATAGTAGAAAGGATTCTGGAAGAGAAACTGTGAAATGGAGGAAGGTGAGCAAACACTGCCTCTCTCGAGAAATGAAGGCTTCAGAGCACCACTAACTTGGAAAAATGATCTATAAGTCTTTGCAGTGAAATACCCTTCCCCAAGTAGTCTTAGAGATTCTACCAAGAAGACACCAACTCACTGAATCCATGGAATTGTCTAATATATATATATAATTGCTCCCCACAAATAGAGCAAGCAAGTTCTTAATAAGAACATAAATTCCCTAAAACAAGAGCTCAAAGATGAGACAATAAAACAATAGAATGGGATGAAAAGGGATATTTTAGGTCTAGGGAAACAAATTTAGAATGAAAAAAAGCATGATAATTATAGAACAAAAATATTCATTAGAAATAGCAGGAAACAGAATAGACACCAGTGAAAATCTTTACTAACAAAGAGGAAAGGCTGGAGACAATCAGGGATTAAAAAAGGAAAATGGATTAAAGCAATTGGAAAGAAGTCAATAAGAAAGACAAAGACAGTGTAACAAAAAGTTTATTTGTGTCCCTGAAGTTGATATTCCAAAACATTGAAACAGAAGATCATTTTGTAAAAGTGAAGAAAGATTATTTCACTGAAAAGGAAAAAAAAAAATCTGCAGATTGAAAGAGATTCCATCCTTTAGGAAAATTTGCTGCAAATGCCCAGCACAGAGTCATATCTATCCCAACTGGGCTATTGAAATTCAGATAATTCTTCAGGGTTTCAGGCAGGTAAAGCAAAATCTGCAGTGAGGGGAGGAAGGGAATGTGTGAAACTCAGGAAGGCTTTTCAAGCTTATCCAACATTCAGTGCCAGAAGATAATGGAGAAAAATCTCTGAAGTTGTAAAAGAAGTACAACCCAGTGTTCCACCTAGTCGAGATGTTATTAAAATATAGAGAAAATAGGTAGGCAGGTTGGAATTTCTCAAACGTGAACTAGACTGCTTGACAATGAAACCTACACAGTGAAGAAATGAACCTTAATTAAAAGCAAAAAATGAAATTCAGAAGCGAAGAATGCATACATAGTAAGATTAATGGGGCAAACATTGAATCCCTTTAGACACTATGAGATTGTGGTTATAGGACAGAAAGCAAATTTTATGAAGTAGGGCAATGCAAAAATATTCATAAAGCTCATCCATATGAGGCACTGGGGAGAGGTGAGATGCAGGAATGTGCGAAAGTGCTAATATCTTCTCCTTTCTGAGCAGGGACAGACTCCCTGATGCTTAAAATAGAAACACATAGTTTTGAAAAAAGACTCCAAACACTGATTTTTTAAAATAGTTTCTTCATTTAACCTTAGATCTTTTTGGAAATAGTACCTTTTAGAGGAAGGAAACATTTAGTATATGGTCCCTTCAATAACACTTTTTCATTATAAATACATTTAATTTCAACGTTTTTAATATAAAACTTTGGTGGTATGATCTCATTTTATAAAAGTATATTTTATCTATCTGTCTCCCAGGAGAATTTGTGTATAAATAGAAAGAAATCAGGTGAAATTGTGTGTGTCTGGTGGTTGTGTTGGAGTTGGTGGTAGAGGGGGCTTTTGTTTTCATTGTCATACTTTTTTACCTTGTATGAATTTTTATAATATGCACATATCTTGAAAAAAAAAAAACCTGTTTCTTATACACCCCCACAAGAAGCTACAGTGCCAAAATACTAACAGTGATTTAACTGTAAGTAGTAGGTATATAAGCTAGGTTGTCTTCGCTGCAAGTAACAGAAGAGTCTATTCGAAGTAATAAATGACAAGAGAATTTATCATTTAGTAACATAGCGTGGTAGCCAGGCAGCACCAGGGGATGAATGATATCAGCAGCAGTCAGGTTCTTCATACCGCTGTACTCCGCTGGCCTCAGAGTTGGTGTCATCATAAGACTGTTTCCTCCAGTAGTCACAGGTTGATTGTAGCAGTTCCAGGCATTGTGTCTACAAGAATGATACATTCCAGAGTTACAGATGAGAAAACTTTGCATCCTTGGCTGTTTTCTTAAGGAAGGAAGTTTTTTACCCCAAATTTAGGTAGTAAATCATCCTTGGTCATTGAAAAGAAGGATAGGACCACTGTGATAGTTCCCTGGGACCATGGCTGAGCCAGGGAGGGTGGAGGCTGCAGCTAATAATCTAGTTTCTATATGGAAGAAGACAGGGTGAGAAGAATGGATGTTAGCTAGGCACCACAGTATCTGCTACAGTGTTCATTGGTGGTCGGAATTCTCTTCTTTATAATTTTCTTTGGTTTGTAATTTCTCAAAATATAAATAATCAAGTGAGGGAAGTGGGCTAAGTAATTTCTCTTTCAATTGAATTGTGTGTGTTACTTCATGTTCATGAAGATATATGTCCATTTAAACACTGATAATTTTTCTTTTACTAGTATTGAATAGAAAGCACTTCTTAGTACTATCTGTTGCTAGAAGGAGCCCCTAATAAAGAGATTGAGGTAATGGTAGAAGAAGACTGGATCTCTAGGTTGCAAGTCATTTTTTTAGAAAGGAGGAAAATCAACATTGTGGACTGGTGCATTACAAGCATATATTATAAATTTGAGTAAAATTTTCGTTTATTACTGGCTTTGAGGGATACAGAAACTATTAAGACAAATTTATCTATTAATGTGTAAACTTTTCAGTACATTAAAAGAGGATTGTGTTTAAAATATTCAGAATGCAACTTCTTTGCCAGTATGTTGTTATAATTACTACATTTCCAGAGTAATGAACAATTTTAACAATCTGGAATGGAAACTGCATTTTAACAATTTTTTCCTGAATTGGAATACTTTAAAAACAATCTAATTGGAATAAAAGCCCATGAAAGTGACTTTTAAAACAAGCTTTCTCTAGATGAAATTCAAAGATATTTTGGCATGTGCTTCAAATCAGTGTATCAGGTCTATCCTTTTCTTAAAAGGAAGTTGAAGTACTAGTAGTTAGTAGCTTGGGATTCGAAGTGCCCTTACTGCGGGTAGTTATCCCTTTTCTAATCTTAGAAGATTGTCAGTCAGGAAATGAAAGAACAAAAAAATGCCTTGTGCCCACTAGTTCCATTCTTCTTCCATTAACTCAGTTGCATAAAACAAATTTAATTTAAACATGAGTTTTTATAATACTAAATGATGTGTACTTTCAAATGTTATCAGAGAACATTATTTAGGATTACTCCATAATGCTATGCTTCATGAATACAAAACTAAGTAATTCTTACATTTTAGAAGTCCATTGCATTTATTATTTCCGTGTTAAATTTTCCATAGTAAAGTAAGTCATGGGTCTTTTATATTTGGTGTTTTTAAAATACCCAATAATTAAATCCAATGAAAACTACATTTAAGGAGGAAGGAAATTTACCAAACCACAGAGCGTAACTAGTCATTGACTTATGATTAAACTCTTTGCATGTTGATAAGGTTGGAAATACCCCAGAACTTCACTTTCTTGCTTCTTCCCCTCATGGTCTACCACTTGCATTTGATATGTTTCATTCGTAATTTATATTCAGTATTGGCACAACTGTAGCTGTGTGGATGTTATTTTCAATTATTCGAGGTAAGTTTTGGTGGGTGGCTAAGGCATGACAACATTTCCAAATTCGGTTAAAATATGAGAATGTCATAGAGTGTTTTTTTTTTTTTTTTCAAAATTTCAAATTAAAAACAAACCCATAAAACTGGGAAAATTTCAATGATTTTCTATTAAATTACATTGGGACCGAGAGTTCTTGCTTTAGTAGAAACATGTTTACCCAGAAAGTTTTCAGGGAACCCCACATAGGATAACTAGAAAAATGTCTGGAGAATGGAACTTGATTAAGTTTTATTGATGTTTTTAAAATCTGCTTACAAACAGAATTCAGGTATGTATTTGAATCTGTGATTTTATATCAGGAACTACTTATTTTAGATTAGAAAGAAAAATGATCACCATCTGTTATCATTTTCTTGGTTTTCCTGCCACATTCTACTCTGATCTAGTTGTTTGGTCTCAATTTAGTGATTGGACCCATATATTTTCTTTTTTTTTTAATTTTTTTTATTGCTGTCATTATTATTGATATAATAAGCTAATGTTTCAAAAGCTTTTTCTGTACCAGGCATTGTTTTATCATTTAATCCTCTCCACAGTTTGATGAGGTATGCAGTAGTTGCAGTATATTTTTCAGATAAGAACATAGTTTCAGTGAAATTTACTGATGGTCATCACGGCTAGGACCTGGCAGGGTCAGGAATGGATTTCTTCTTAACCATGCCCCTACCACTTTTTCTAAAAGAGAAAAATATTTAGCATAGGATAATGTTTATCATATTTGTTTGGTGCTAAAAATGTAGAATCACCTATATTTATATGCAAACATTTAGGCACACTTCTTAGTCCCGAGAGGTTTACAGCACAAATAAGCAACTATGTTGAAAGGTTTGCTGGAAGAGCCTTACTTCAGAGTTCCAGAACTTGATCGTTAAACTGGAGGAAGTTAACACTTTACAGGGCTGAGACCAACTTAAGGCAACCTCCGAAATCCCATGACAGACACTGTGGACAAAACCAATATTCCCAGTGCATTTGGCCTATGTTTGTTAACGCTCACAGTAACATCTCACAGATCATAAAGGTAAGGTTTGTACCGCTGCAAAAGAGCACCATTATTAATGTGTTGTGGCTGAAGAAGGTATTTTTTTCAAATGTTAGCACCATGGGTTTCAGTTTCTTTCAACCAAAATGTCTGAATTATACCACCCTGGTCTTTACCTAGAAATGGGGACAAGGAGAAGTTTATAAAGTTTGTGTTTCCACTCAAGTCCTGATTTCTACATGCACCATCAAAGTTTTGAGCCCAAAGAATGATCTAGCTAACAAAATTTAGATTCTGCCTATTTTGAATATATATATTTGTCCAATTTGTGTCCAGTTTGGACATTTGGGTGAAAACTGGATGGCAATGTCTGTATGCACCAATATGATATCACAGTTTTCTTTATCTTAAGTTTTATTTCATTGGATGAATACTGTATGTTTTATAGGTGGCTTATGTATAAAACTCACCAGTTAGATGCTTATCTGGTTATTCAAGACCCAACTCTTTGGTTTCCTCAACTAATTTTGAATCTTATTTGCTGTGAGAATCTTGAGCCATCTTTATGATTCAATACATTGTAAAAGCATTATTGATTGTCATGTTAATGACCAACATAATTTACTGCTTTCCTAGGGGAAAAAAGCTTTCAGAAGATCATTAAATGCATTAAAATCTGCAGATGCCCACATGTCTGTGGCTCTCTTTAGCAGGCTGACTCCTTTGGGTCAGTTATTCTTAGCCTCCGTATTTCTATCTTATGGCATTGCAGGTCTAAGATTAGCTTGTTAGGCGTTATCATGCCATCTGAGTTACCTCCTAATATAACTCTACACTGGAATGATTATTTATAGAAAGAGCATTCTGTCATTTTTGGGTTATTTCTAGTAGTTTAAATAAAGAAGAATAACATTCAAGTGAAACCACAGATTCCTTCCTGCTGCCAAAACAACATGATAACTGTCTGCTTAAGGGGCAATAATGTTTAAATGTGTGCTTAGGGTGATTGCAGAATTCTTTTTATCTCTGCCACTTTGACAGAAAGGGGAGGCCTTTGGATAGTGATGTATAATGCTTATGGAAAGGCAGAGAGGAAGCCTTGATGCTTTCTGTCACAAAGCACAGAGGACTCTGGTTGATGATGACAACAAGCGACACATAGAATTTATTTTTAGAAACAGGCATTGCTAAGCTTTCTGTTTGGTGTTAATATGGCTCATAAACAGGGTTCCTTGCTGTTGACCCTTCTGGTGAAAATGATGTTTTATACACACACACAGCTCTTTTTTTCTTTTTTCACTTTGCAGGTGATTCTATTATTAAGAAAAATATTAGAACTGTTTTTTTAAGCTAAGAAATCTAAATTCTATTAAATTCCTCTAATAAATATGGAGTATTTTTAAATCCCATGAAGCTTAGGATTAAGAAATGGTTTATGAAAGACAATTGAATATTATAAGCATAGTGAATATACAGGTTGGCTATAAAGTGTGGGGAAAAAAGTCAATGTACATCATAAATGACTGTTAATGATACATTACAATGCCTCTAAAATGATATCATCTATGCTTTTAGTTTTATTGCAGCAATATATGATATATAAATATAATACATAAAATATAGCTATAAAAGATTATGATTATGATGAATTAATGTAAATTGCTGATTTAAATAGATGAGATAAAATTCTCAGTATATTAAAAAGTAGGTATAAGCCTCTGTTAGTTGTTCTGGTATAACTAACTCTTGATGAACCCAACAAATTTCAGGTACAATAAAATGTACAATTTCACGTTTAAGAATTGTTCTCTTAGCTTACTTAAACTGTATGCTTAGGAAGTGATACTTTGCTTTAAAATTAGAATTGTGATTTTAATCTGTTAAATTTACATTTTATATTTCCTGATTTTTAACTCATTGTTAGATGATGAAAGTATTAAAGTGGTATTCTAATACATTTCATGTTTCACATTAATCAAAATGCTTTAGAATGGATAACTTAGAGCTCTGTAGGACTATTCATAATTTTGTTATTATTTCCTTAAAAAGCATATTATCTTTTTTAAAAAAGAGTATTTTTGTGCTTGTGCTCAGTGTGAAGAATCCACTGACCATTAGGAATTTGCAGAATGACAGACAAAAACAGGAAACACACAGCAATTCAAGTGTATTCTCAAAGAAGCCAAGATGTAAATAAATCCAGAGGGTGGAAGTAGAAGCAACTATAGGAACCAGTTGCATCCCAACCACTCTTAATTAGCAGGTTGAAGGTTTGAGGAGGGTGATGTAATTGTTTGAAGCTTTGAAAGCTGAGGCGAAATAGTCATTCATCTGTTCATCTTTTCACTGAAAAATATTTGAGAGCTATCTATGTGCCAGGTATTATTCTAGGCACAGAGGATTCAAATATGAAACAGGACAAGGAGGCACATGGTAGACTAACGGTTCAATTGAATGATGGATGGATAGGCTTCTTTAGATTGCAATGAGTACTAAGGGAAAATAAAATAAAAAATGGGATAGAATGTGACTGATGGTAGTAGGGGCCGTGTTAGCTTGGGTAGTCAAGTAAAGGCTTTCAAGGAGGCTAAGATATAAAGAACATCTTCCCAGTGAAAGTATGTTTTCCATCAGCGTTCCATTTGGGCTAATCAAAGAGAATGAAAGCACCATTAAAAAAGAACAGAAAATGTTACAGTGCTTTTTCAGTCCTCACTTACCTCTGCCTTATGCAAGGACTGGGGGAACTTTTATCAGCATGTAGATGAGAAAGCCAGGCTGTTGGCTGTGATTTTCTCTTTTTTTCCAGAGAGAGACTGGAATCAGCTGACCTCTTCCTAGGATTAATGCTGTAGAAATTAGGGACCTTGTAGAAACTCTTACCATTGCTCCTTCCTAAAGATTCATCTTTGTCCCTATTCCAACTCTTATCTCAACTATGCTGAAACTTCTTCATTATGAACCATCCTAGTAGTTTGGTGAAGTGAATAATTCTTTCCTGGGGGCCAAAAAGAAAGGGACCAGTATGTCCTCATCAGCTGAAGAAGAGAAGCCTGAGGACTTTTTCTCATAAACACAATATTGTGCACTTTTTAAAGGGGTATAAAATACAATATTCATTACATAGGTATTTATTAAACACCTGCAGTGTGCCAGGCAATTAATTGAGAGAAATCATGGGTCAGATAGCAACCTTGCTAGACAGCTGTAGAACTATAACTTCCAAACAAAATGTTCAGAATACATAATCTTCATTGTGTTGGCCAGTGGATAGATTTGTGACAAATTGTTACGATAGTTGAGTAAGGAAGTATTTCATGGAGGTGACAGATCTATTTTTAAAAAAGAAGAAACAGCAGTGTGCTGAGAGCTAGTTTTCCCCCATGTTCTGAGCTCTCATGGATAGGGAACAATGATGGATACACATAGTAGAATGGACAAACATTTTTGAGGGACTGACACATTATCTCACATGCTTGATGCCTCATGGGGTTTTCCCTCAACATTCCAATTGGTCTAAGTCAAATGGAATGAAAGCACAATTAGAATAGAGCAGGAAGTGTTCTGAGGCTATTTTAAACTCCACTGACTTCTGCCTTGTGGAAGGGATGGGGAAGCCTTTATTAGGGAGTAGGTGAGGGAGCCAAGGGAAGGCTGTCAGCTACAATTTTTCTCTAGCCTCAAGAAGACTGGGACTGAGCCAGACTCCTGGCCAACATGCTTTGTTGGATTCCCAGTGTAGCTTGAGAAAAATAGTTATTAGCTACCTTCTTTTTTCCCCCCAAGGATTGTCTTATTCAATCAATATTTTTTGAGTACTTGACAGCTGTATTTTTAAGCTAGATTTCTTGTTTATCTGTTATTATTGTGTGTATATACACACTAATAATCAGCTATTTCCTTTTTCTGAAATAACCCCTCTACTCTATTTCAACTAGTCTTCACTGGAGAAATTTAACTCTTGCAAAGCCCAGTTCAAATGTCTCTATATCTCTAAATTTTCCCCAATCCCCTGCAATACGTCCCCAGTTGTGTTATTAATCTCTCTTCCTTCTCTCTCCCCGCACCCCCTGCCCATAGCCCTTTAGTACTTTCTCAGAACATTCCCAGTTTCTGTCTTATACTGTGATTATTTATGTATGTGTGGCCCCATCCCCCCAATTATTTATATTATACACTCCAAGAGGAAAAGGATCATGTTTTACTTCTATTTTTATCCCCTGCAGTGCCTCCCACATAACTGATCCCTGAGACTATTTTTAAATGAATGAATGAATGATTAAAGTGTACAGTGGTATTGTATAAAGTCTGTTTTAATCATTTAAAAAATTTTTAGGAGTGATTCATTCTTTTATGTAGAAAATAAGTCCTCAGTTGTTTGTAAATTTGAAAAATATAGACTTCTGAGGATGTTAGAGCCTTTGACTCAAAATGTTAAACTATTCATTATAGAATGTAAGCTCAGTACTGTGACAATATGTATATGAACCTTTAAATGTTTCAATTATTCTTAGCAAAGGCAATTTTTGAATATTCTTATTGAATTGATTTTTCAATGAATAATGCCAATAGAAATTTCATAGGATACATGCCTACATTCAAAATGTTAAGTGTGAAATAGCTAATTTAAGACTGCCTGAATATAAATACATACTTTTTTATCCAAGGAGAAGAATAAATTTGGTTGTGCAAATGATTACAGGTATACATTTATATTATTCAAACACCACTTCACATTTAACCCTATTTTCCTCTTTGTGATACTTTTTATGTAGAGACAGTTTCTTAGATATAGGACAAAAATGAGTGAATTTTTTTTTTTTTTTTTGGTTAACAATAGTATTTGAAAGAGTTTTTGCACCTCAGATTGCTATTTAGAATGTATCTTCATTTATTCACGCATTATTTAATTGGCCATATTCTTTGAGATGAGGGCAATGAAAGATTTTTTTTTTTGGTAAATAAACACTTTATTAATCAAAATTGGAATGCCAAAGGTATCAGTAATTAAAAATTATCTGAGGGGGAGGGTATAGCTCAAGTGGTAGAGTGCATGCTTAGCATGCACAAGGTCTTGGGTTCAATCCCCAGTACCTCTTCTAAAAATAAATAGATAAACCTAATTATCTCCCTCCCTCACCTAAAAAATAAAAAAACCCAGAATTTAAAAAATTATCCGAAGTAAAATGTCAGAACAGGAAATTTACAGAGTGAGATATTAAGGAAAAGCAGATGGAAGGAGTGAATCAATCTCTATACAGAGTTATTCAAGGAGAAGAATGAAATTTATGTATGTCTTAAGTGCAAAAGAACTGGTGAAGAGAACAGGTATAACATATGTAGGGAAAAGACATACTTTTTTCATGGTAGTCTTTTTGCTCTGGTTTAAACTTAAAAGTCAGCACACGTTAGGATAAATTAAGTACATTAAGGTTCAGAAAATTGAGTTAGTTAGTAAACAAGTATGAGCCAAGAAAGGAGTTGGATAATAAAACAAAATTTTGCAACATAGCTCTTGAACTCAGCTTAGTAGAGCACAGGGAATGACTGCTTGCCCGTGTTCTTTCAGTGACTTTGCAAATGCTGCCAGTTACCTTTTCTCATTATTATGGAGCCAGGTTCAGATTCTCAGTGCTCTAATAATCATATCGAAATGGAACAAATCAAGATTGGTTGACCTTGGATTTAGAAGTTTCCCATTCTTATATTAACCATTACCAAGAAATAAGGATTAGTTCAAACAAATTTCGAAAAGAATATAATTTTTGAAGCTATAAGCACAGTTAATTGAAAACACTCATTTGCTTTCTTTTCTGAAGATGAACAAAAAACGTTAGAAAAAAATTACCTTGGTATCAACTTGACCTAACTTGCATATCGTAAAAAGGAGCATAGTATAAACAGTCTCAGGCAACTGATGATTAAACATAATAAAAACAAGGCCCATAGTCTAAAATTACTTCCTTCAGATTTTAATCAAGATTCAACTCTTGGGGAGGGTATCGCTCAGTGGTAGAGTGCATGCCTAGCATGTATCAGGTCCTGAGTTCGATCCCCAGTACCTCCATTAAAACAAATAAATAAATCTAATTACTTCCCCTCCAATAAAACAAACAGAAAAGAATCAATTCTAACTATGCCTTATCTCAATAATTAGATGGAAATTACCCCACATCATTAGCCTGGAAAGATCAATGATTCCTTTTTTCAAACTTTTTTTTTTGCCAGTATATAGTCCTAAACCTGAATAGGGATATAGCTCTAGAAAACCTTATATGAGTTCACTTTTAGATAACTAGAAAATGTATTAAATGGCTTTGTACACAAGGGAGAGAACATCTTTCTATTTCATTATCTCCTACCCAGTCATGTTCCTTGGGCACTGAACCAATATGTGGTAGAGATTATGTTTATGCTTCACTAGTCATATACATGAGAACCATTTTTCCCACAGCTGCACCATCATTGAATATTGTCAGACTTTAGATTTTTTTTGCCAAACTGAGAGATGAAAAATGATCCAACATTACTTTTTTATTGAATTTCACTGATTGATTACTGTTGGAGTTGATAGTTTTCATATATTATTAGTCATATGGGTTTTCTTTTATGGAGAAATGATTTCAAGAATGCCAGAATGCTTAAAAAGAAAACAAGTCTATTGGTGAATGTCACCTGTTAACAAACTAAAGTAAAAAAAATGATCATTTCATTAGATGCAGACAAATATTCAATAAAATCTAATACCTTTCCAGGATAGAAATGCCTATTAAACTAAGAATAGAAGAAAAAAGTAAATGTTATCAACCAAAACCCTCTCTGAAACTTTATATTTAATTATTATTAATAAAGTTAAAAGACATTCTCTTTAATTGCAGGAACTTTAGAGGTCCTAGTCAATGTTCCAAGACACAAACATTGAATAAGACATATAAGATTTTGAAAGGAAAAGATACTAATTGAACTAATAAATAGTTCAGTTAGATTTCTTAGTACAAGGTCAGTGCAACATAAAAAACTGAAAATATTCCTTTATACCAGAAATAACCAAACACAAAATGTAACAAGAATGACAGTAGTTACAAATAGCAACTGAAACATTTATAGAGAAGTTGATAAAATTATTGAGGGCATATAAGGAAACTTGAAAAAATTTGAGATATTCTGTGACCATGAATAGGAAGACTACTTTTAAATGTCAGTTATTTGAAAATTAATCTATAAATCTCTTTGTCCGTGAACTAGCTTTCTTTAAAAATAGGCAATTCATTCATAATACAAAAGTCAAATGTACTATATAGTAAGTAAACTATGCATTTTTAGTATATAGTGAGTATGGAGTATATACTCTATTTCCAGCAATTATTCAGTTCACTGCTTCAGATAGCCTGACATCAATTTCTTCTGTACTTTACCGATGTTAGTATTTTAGTACAAACTCAGTTAAAATCGTAACAGGATCTATCTGAGAACGTGGCATACTGATTCTAAAATTCCAATGTAAAAGGAAGTGTGGCAATTTCGTAAAGCAACAGATTGGGATAAGAAGGATAGATACCAAGTTATACAAAGTTGTATTAATCATGTTTGTTTGGTTTGGGCAGGGACATAGTCAAATAGATCAAAGGACAAGAATACAGAATTACTTTTAGTAACTTTGTATATTGGAAGAGTTTGCGTTTCAGGTTAATTATTTGGGAGTAATTAATATATTTAATTTGTAAACTTACAGTCAAATGATGTTATATTAAATTATCTATTTTTGTAATACAATTGTTATCCAGTTGGACAGGTTATAACATCTGTAAAGCTGAGGTATGGTATAATGCATGTAGGGTCTTGCATTTTATAGAGGGTTGAGAAGGAATTTTATAAAGATCTAGGAAGAATTTTAGTTAATTTAACTAAATTAGGTGAGAGAAGAACTCAGTGTTTACATAGCTCACCAATTTTCAAAAGATAATTTGAAATTAACTTAAAAGATTCAGGTTTAAGAATACCATTGAGTGAAATAAAAGGGTGATAATTCAATCCAGGAACAAAGGTAGATACATTGCTCTGAGGCCTCATCAAATAGAAGCTGCTGAGTAGTGTATAAAAAAGACCAAGAGGAAGTGATTTTCCCCCCAATTTTATTGAGAAATAATTGGTATATATCATTGTATAAGTTTAAGGCATATAGCATGATGGTTTGACTTGCATATATTGTGAAATGATTACCATAGTAGGTCTCGCATTACATCCTGTCTTCTCATGTAGATAGATAGATACATAAAAGAAGAGAACAATAAACAAAAATAATTTTTCTCCTTGTGATGAGAACTCTTTAGTACTTACTCTCTTAACAGTTTTCCTGTATATCATACAGCAGTGGTAGCTGTAGGGATCATGTTAATCATCCCGAGTACTTACTTATCTTATAATTGAAATTTATACCTTTTGACCACCTTCCTGCAATTCCCCCTCCCCACCCCAATCTCTGGTAACCAGAGTTCTGATCTCTTTCTGAGTTTTTAAAAATTCCACATAAAAGTAAGATCATACAATATTTGTCTTTCTCTATCTGACTTGTTTCACCTAGTAATGCCTTCAAGGTCCATCTGTGTTGTTGCATATGGTAGGATTTCCTCATTTTTTAAGGCTGAATAATATTCTGTTGTATATGTATTTGCAACTATTTTGTCCGTTCATCATCTGTGGACACTTAGATTGTTTCCATGTCTTGGCTATTAAATAATACTTCTCTGAACACAGGGGTGCTGATACATTTTCAAGTTTGTGTTTTCATTACCTTTGGATATATTCTTGGAAGTGGAATTGCTGGATATATGGTTGTATTTTTAATTTTTTGAGGATCCCTTGCACTGTGTTCCATAGTAGCTATACTAGTATACAATCCCATCAACAGTGTAGGAGGGTTTCCTTTTCTCCACATCCTTGCCAACATCTGCTATTGCTTGTCTTTTTGACAAGAGCCATTCTAACAGATGTGAGGTGCTATCTCATGGTGGTTTTAATGTGCAGTTCCCTAATGACTAGTGATTTTGAATGTCTTTTCATATAGTTTTTGTCCTTTCATATATCTCTTTTGGGAAATGTTTATTCAGGTCCTTTGCCCATTTTTAATTGGTTTTTTTTTTTTGCTATTGAGTCTTTTGTGTTCTTTAGATGTTTTGAATATTAACCCCTTATCAGATATATAATTTGCATATATATTTTTTCCCATTTCACAGGGTATCTTTTTACTTTGATGATGGTTTCTTTTGTTGCACAGAAGCTTTTTAGTTTGATATGGTCCAACTTGTTTATTTTTTATTTTGATGCTTATGGTTTAGGTATCATATCCAAAAAAACCATTACTAAAACCCATGTCAGGGAGTTTTGTTTCAGTGTTTTCATCTAGGAGTTTCATGGATTCAGGTCTTACATTTTAGTCTTTAATCTATTTCAAGTTAATTTTTGTGAGTAATGTAAGATGTGGGTTCAGTTTCATTCTTTTACATGTGAATAACCAATTATCCCAGCACCATTTATTGATTCTTCATCAGGTATTCTTGGCTCCCTTGTCAAATATAGTTGATTATGTATACTTGGGTTTATTTCTGGGCTCTGGATTCTGTTCCATTGGTCTATTTGTCTTTTTTATGCTAGTACCATACTATTTTCAAGATGATAGCTTTGGAGTATAGCTTGAAATCAGGAAGTGTGCCACCTCTTGCTTTATTCTTTCTCAGGATTTCTTTGGCTAGTTGAGATCTTTTGTGGTTCCATATAAATTTTAGGATCATTTTTTCTACTTATGTAAAAAATGCCATTGGAATTTTGGTAAGGATTTTACTGAAACTGTAGGTGGCTTTTGGTAGTATTGACAGTTTTTACAATATTAATTCTTCAATCCATGAATATGGGATACCTTTCCATTTATTTGTGTCTCAGTTTCTTTCATCAGTGTCTTGTAGATTCAGCATAAACATCTTTTACTTCCTTATGTTTATTCCTAAATATTGTTTTTGATGAAATGGGATCAACTTCTTCATTCTCTTAACAGAAATTTTTTTCTTAGGATAAAGAAATGATAGTTATTTTTGTATATTAATTGAGTATCCTGCAACTTTACTGAATTCAATAATTTAACAATCTTTTCATTGAGTGTTTAATATTTTCTATGTATAAAATCATGTTATCTGCAAATAGAGACAATTTCACTTCTTTCTCTCTAATTCTTATACTTTTCATTTCTTTCTCTTGCCTGTTTGCTCTACCTAGGACTTCCAGTACTATGTTGAATAGGAGTTGTGAGAGTGGGCACCCTTGCCTTGTTTCTGATCTTAAAGGAAAAGCTTCAACCTTTCATCATTTAAGCATAATGTTAACTGTGGATTTGTCATATATGGCCTTTATTGTGTTGAGAGATGCTCCTTCTATGCTTAGTTTGTTAAGTGCCTTTTAAATGGTTGTTGAATTTTATCAAATAATTTTTTTGCATCTATTGATTATGATTTTTTATTCAATTAGTGTGTTGTATCACATTAATTGATATACATATGTTGACCAATCCTTGTGTCCCAAGGGTAAATCCCACTTGATCATGGTGAATGATCCTCTTCATGTGCTATTGGATTCAGTTTGCTAGTATTTTACTGAGAATATTTGCATCTGTGGTTATCAGAGATATTGGCCTATAGTTTTTATTTTCAGTAGTGTAATTTTCTGGGTTTATTATCAGGATAATGTTGGCCTCTTAAAATGAGTTTGGGTGTGTTTCCTCCCCAAAATTCCTCTTCGATTTTTTTAAAAGAGTTTGAGAAGGATTGGTATTCTGCTGTAAATGTTTGGTGAAATTCACCAGTGAAGCCATCTGGTCCTGGGATTTACTTTGTTGGGAGACTTTTTATTAGTGATTTTAAATCTCCATACTAGGAATTGGTCTATTCAGATTTTCTATTTCTTTCTGATTCAGTCTAAATGAGTTGTGTGTTTCTAATAATATTTCCATTTCTTCTAGGTTGTACAATTTGTTGGAATATAGTTGTTCATAACAGGCTCTTAAGATTCTTTGATAAGTTCTGTGGTATCAGTTTTTTTTTTTCATTTATAATTTTGTTGTTTTAGATCTTTTTTTTTTTTTTGATTGGTCTAGTTGAGGGTTTGCAATTTTGTTAATCTTTTCAAAGAATCAACTCTTAGTTTGGTTAATCTTTTCTATTGTTTTTGGTTTTCTGTTTCATTTATGTCTGCTCCAATCTTTATTATTTCTTTCCTTCTGTTAATATTGGGCCCAATATTTATTCTTCTTTTCCTAGTTCATTAAGGCAGAGTTATGTTGTTTATTTGGGATCTTTCTTGCTTCTTAATGTTGATTTTTATTGCTATGTCCTTTTCTCTTAGAACTGCTTTTGCTGTATTCCATGTGTGTTGTATTTCCACTTTTATGTGTCTTAAGAAACTTTAAAATTTTGTTTTTAGTTTCTACTTTGATCTATTGGTTGTACAGGAGAGTTGTTTAATTTCCATGTGTTCATGAATTTTCCAATTTTCTTCTTTTTTTCTAGTTTGATGCCGTTGTGGTCAGAGAGGATACTTCGTATGATTTCAGTCTTCTTAAATTTGCTAAGACATGTTTTGTGGCCTAACACATGGTCTACCCTAGAAAATGTTCCATGAACACTTGAGAAGTATATATATTCTGCTGTTGTTGGATAAAATGTTCTGCATTTGTCTGTTAAATTCATTTAGTCTATGTCACTGTTCAAATCCACTGTTTCCTTATTCTCTGGATGATCTGTCCATTGTATAGAGTGGGGTATTAAAATCCCCAGCTATTATTGTATTGCTGGTTATTTCTGCTTTTAGCTCTGTTAGTTTTTGCTTTATATTTTTAGATGCTCAGATGTTGGGTGCATAAATATTTACAACTGGTTTATCTATTGATGTATTGACCCCTTAATCATTATATAAAGACCTTTTTCTTTTTTTAATCACTTTCAGTTTTAAGTCTTTTTTGTCTGATATGAGTATAGTTATCTTTGGCTTTTTTGATTACCATTTGATTGAAATGTCTTTTTGCATCTCTTCATACTCTATCTATGTGTGCCTTTAAAGCTAAATTGAGTCTCTTTTAGGGAGCAAATTGTTGGATATTGTGTTTCTGTCCATTCAGCCACTCTCTGTCTTTTGATTGGAGAATTTAATGATTACATTTAAAGTAATTATTAATGGGTAAGGACTTACTATTGCCATTTTATTGCTTTCTGATTGTTATGTAGATCCATCATTTCTTATTTCTTATCCTGCTATCTTTTTGTGTGTTTTGATGTCTTTTGGTATCTGTATGCTTTGACTTTTTTTTATCATGTTCTTTTGTGTAATTACTACAAGATTTTCCCTTGTGGTTACCAACAGGCTTACATTAAATATCTTAAACTTATAACAACTTATTTTAAACTTATAACATCTTAACTTCAGTAGAATTCATATGCTTTATACTTTTACTTCTTCTCCCCCTCACCTATTAGGTTATTGCTCTTACAATTTACATGTTTTTTATTCTCTAACTAAAACAGATTATTGTGTTTATGGTTATTTTTTTAGCATTCTTTTTTTAACTTTTTAACTAGAGTTGTGAGTTTTGCACCATTCTTAGCATATTGCAGACTCTCTATTACCATTACTAGTAAGATTTACTCTACCTTTTTGTTTGTATCATGTTAATTAGTGTTCTTTTACTTCTACTCAGAGAACTTCTTCAAGCATTTCTTGTAAGTAGGTCTGTCGGTAATGAACTCCCTCAGCTCTTGTTCAGGACAGTATTTATCCCTCACTCATTTCTGAAGGACAGCTTTGCTGGATATACAATTCCTATGACGGCTCTTTTCTTTTCAATGTTTTGAATATATCATTCCATTCTCTCTTGGCCTGAAAAGATTCTGTTGAGAAATCAACTGATAGTCTTAATGGGGGTTTTCGTGGATGTAACTTCTCTCTTTTCTCTTACTGCTCTTAAAATTATTTCTTTGTCATAGACTTTCAAAAATTTAGTTCTAATGTGTCTTGATGTAGCCCTTTTCAGGTTCAGCCTATTTGGGGTTCTTTGGACCTGATGGATCTGGATATTCATATTCTCTTCCCAGGTTCAGGAAATTTTCAGCTATTATTGCTTTAAATATATCTTCTGTCCCTTTCTCTTTTTTTCTCCTTCTGAAATTCCCATAATGTGAATATTGTTTCTTTTCATTGTATTGCATAATTCTCATAGACTTTCTTCATTCTTTTTTCTTTTTGGCCCTCTGACTGGGTAATTTCCAATGTCCAAGTCTCTGTATTGCTTATTCTTCTGAATGGTCAAGTCTACTTTTGAAACTATTGAATTCTTAAGTTCAGTTATTATATTTTTCAACTCTAGGATTTCTGGAGTTTTTGTTGTTGCTGTTTTAATCAAACTGCTCATTTTGTTCATGTGTCATTTCCTAAGTTCATTTAGTTGTCTATCTGTTTTTAAATAGTTCAGTAAACTTCCTTCAGAGCATTATTTTGAATTCTTTGTCTGACAGTTCATAGATGTCCATTTCTTTAGAGTCAGTTTTATCAGAGCTTTATTGATTTCTTTTGGTGGTGGCATATTTACCTGAATTTTTATAATCCTTGATTCCTTATGTCGGTATTTACACAACTGAGTAATGGAGCGCCTTTCCCAGACTTTACATGTTAACTTTGGCAAAGACAGTGCTTCATCAGTCAGCTCAGTTTGGATTCTGGGAGTACCTGCTGGTAATGTCTTTGGGCAGGTGGGGCAAGGCAACTGTTCTAGCTCTGAGGATGGGAATGAGGGCTGAGAACAGTTGGATAGACTGCTGGCTTGGCTTCATACCTAAGTGAGTCTGTAGGATGGGTTCCGAGGTCTCATGGATTCTCTGGTCAAACTTACTAGACATTTGGGATTGGGTACTATATTCAGTGGTAGATGGGACTTTGATTTAGCTTCCCAGGGCAGTAGGCCAGGGTCTAGGGGCTGTATGGCTTGTTGTTTTGGGGCTGTATCAGGCCTGAAAAAATACTGAATTCCCTGGTCATGTGAGACCACTGGTATTGCTCTGCCACAGGCTGTGCTCTCTGTTGAAGTGCCACTGTATATAGAGCTTTTGAATGAGCTAGAAAATTCCTAGGTTAAGTTCCCTGGTTGGACAAACTAAAGGCTGTATTCAGCAATCCGGGGGCTATGAATTAGATTTCCTGCCTGGGTGCAGTCGGAAAAGCAGCTTTAAAATCAGCAAAGCTGTTTGTTGCTTTAACTCAAGCTGACCTGCACCCCAAGGCCCCTGGCTGAACAGGTCCACTGTTTTTGCTATGCAGACTATCAGCTCTGTCCATCCTTCTCTTGGTTTAAGTGCTGTTGGGCTGTACAGCTTTCGGGTGTTTTCACCAGCTCTTCTGGTAAAGTGGGGCCAGAAGACTGACTCCACAGCAGATTGGGCTATGTCTTAGCCCTCTTGCCTCCCTGGGAGAGGAAGGGGACTCTCCAGGCTACTTTCAATTTCTAACAGGCTCTCTGGGTGGGAGGGGCCGGGAGCTACACTCAGCCTTAATCCCCCTGCCTGTCCTTAGCACATGGAAACCCTCCACACCTAGAACTGACTTTGCCTAGCGATGATCAGCTCTGCTTGCCCACTTCTTGGCTGGAGCACCACTGGGCTACACAGCTTCCATGAGTTATCACCAGCCCTTCTGGTCAGATGGAGCTGGAAGGCACTCCCCACAGCGGATGGAGCTGTGACTCAGCATCTTGCCTGGGATTGGAAAAACCAAGCTCTAGGGCCTGCAAAACTCCTTGTTTAAAGACCTGAATCAGGCAGGTCTGCACACCACCAAATACCCTGGTCAGACTGCTCCCCCGACTTGGTTCTGCAGAAGAGCAAAGCTGTTGGTTGAGATTACTACTTGGGCACTGCGGTTTGAACTCTATCTGCCAAATTCCTGGTGCTGGTTGGAAAAAGCCCCTCCCCCATTCTCCATCACATTCAGATTCCCAGTGTTTGAACCCCATAGAGTCCCCTGCAATAGTCATGGTATGAGATCAGAGTAGAGACTTCCACTGAATGACCCACAATGCTAGGGGAGGCTTGTTACCTCCCATCCCCGGGTTCACTTTTCCCACTGGAGGGTCAGGAGGCTGATGGGAGACCTCTCCGCTTGGTGCTGTGCTGGCCTGGGGGAGAGGCGACTGGGTCAATGTGTAGCTGCTTCTCTTGCCTTCTAATGCAGTCTGTCTTGATTTCTGAAGTGCAGAGGGTGTTTCAGCCTCACCCCTGTGCTCTAGGATTCTCTCAGTGTTGTCTTATTCTTGAATAGGTGTTAGTTATCCTTCTCTTAAGAGGGCAGGAAATCAGGAATGACCTATGACACCATCTTGGTAACATCACTCTCAACAGGAAGCAACCTAATTTTAGCTGAGGTCTGAGTAACTAGAAGAGCCCAGTTATACAAAGATCTAAGAAAAGGAATTTCAGGCAGAAGAAACAACCAGTGCAAAGGTCCCAAGTTTAGAATATATATTTGGCTATTTTCAGAATGAAAGCCAGTATGGTAACTGCATTTTCAATAAAACAGAGAGGAAAGGTGAATGGTTAGGCAGGGACCACTTGAATATTGCATCCAAAGTGTCTTTTGCAGTAGATGTAAATGATTTATCTTTCATATTCTTAATTTAGAATTTCATAAGCTCTTCAGTGCCATACACCAATATCTGATAGTTTGTCTTTTAGAAACCACCATTTGTATGCTGAAGGAACAGAAGATTCTTTATCTTTTTATTTTTCCATGCATACTAGAAATGTTCTGAATGTAATTCCAATCCCAGTGCATGCAGGAACAATTTAAGTATTGCATGGTATAGTAGACATGAAATCAGGACATTTTGGTTTATTTGTTCATTCATATTTTTATGAACCTAGTAAAGGTACTGAAAGATTTCAGGAATAATGACATTGATGAAATCCCATCCTCTGGTCTCAAGGAGCTTATACTTTATGGGTGTTTTAGCTCAGGGTTTGCCACTGTTTGTGTGGAGGTAGGGAATTTAGTTGTCTTCTCTTGGCATCTATAAACTATAAAGCAGTTGCCTAGATTACTGTTAGGTTCCCCACTAACTTGAAAAATGTCAGTGATTCTCTTTTGTAATTCCCTGAAACAGATCAGATCATAGCACTATGCCTTTCTTGTATACCAAAAGTAATTTTGGTTCAACAGACAAATTGCCACAGTACTGTGTTGGTCTGATACTGTCAGTTTATAATACTTCGTATTTTAGAGTAAGAAACTCATTCTGTTCTAGCTTATTTTAACTTTATCTTGAAACTTGTGCTATGTCTGACAGGTTTTGAATCCCTTACTTTTCCACAAAAGTGTTGTGGTCCTGTTTACAAAGACCTGTTTACAAAGGATTATTCAGTATTGTTATGATTTATCTAACTTAATTTGATACTTTAAAGCATTTAAATTATTTTTCCTCTCCCTGTAGCAAGAGTCATGGAGTTCTTCTAATAGAAATAGAAGAGAAGGAAAAATCTGACCATGTACTAAACTCTTGGTAGCTGTAACCAGTTGTTTATTTCTATTTTAGTAATGAAGATTATCACTTTACTATTAATCAGAAATATAAGGTCTTATCAACAGTGTTCGTTTTTTTCTTTCTATCTCCACCCAGTGACAACATTTGAACTTTCTAGGTCTCATTTCACCTTTTAAAGTTAGGTCTTATTTTGGACTAATAAGTATAGCAGAAACTTCAGTTTAAATAGCGCTGTAACAAAAATTATTATGAATAAGCAGAAAGTTTGTCAAATACCTCATTAAATATTACTACTTAATATAATACTTGCTGCAGGTCAGTTGCTAAATAGATAAGGAATAGTTTCCAGGTATCTTTTTTTCTTTTTTTTGCACAATTTATTTAAGCAAAATAATTTTCTTATTAAAAAACAGTATTTTGGAATACGTACCACAGAGTCCTTAGGAATTGTTTTATTCATGTTTTTTTTTTTTCTAAACCCCAGTTTTTAGTTAACATGGTTAGAATTTAAAAAGAGAGAGAGAGTATATTGGTTATTGGTTCTAAAGTCGTATTTTATTGAGTTTTACACCTACTCTGGGTGATATTTAAATGATGCCAGAGCTACATGTTGCATTCAAGATAACAACAGTATTTTTTCCTTCTTTCTCATTCCAATCTTTTGAAATGTAATGCATGGATTTTTTTCATATGTTAAGTGTATCTCATTGCTGAATATAGTGTGCCTCACTGAAGTTTTCACTTTTTTGCCAAAAACACATCAGTCATTCACAAATATTCAGTACTCTGAGAATGAAATTTTTTTTAGCTACTTGGGTAGTTGGTGAAAGCCAGTTTGCAAAGATTTCTAACTCCACAGTGTTAGATACATTATGTGACATCTAGGACTAAGTATTAGTGCCCAGCACATGAAGGAGAATTCCTGATACATTGGACCCTGCAGGATATGATATTCGAGACCAAAATGTGCAACCAGTTAATAGAGTGATGCTGATCAGTCTTCCATTTTGTGGATGAGATAAAAATTCATTATAATTTGGAAGAATAAAAATCGGTTCCTTCCCCGAATACATTCATTAACATTTAAGGAAAATATCTATAAAATAAAAATAAAATCCCTGAATCAATTAAAACATGGAAATTCAAATAAAACCTAAGACTTAGAAGAATGCCTGACAAGTAAAAATTACTCAGTGAGTATTTGTGAAGTGAGTAAATGAATGAACAAATTGAAAATTGTCCATTTATAGCAACTGATATTTAAACTACACACACACCTTTGTACTTTATATATTTCTTTGCCCATTATGCTGGGTTATCTAAGCATAAATATATACTACAAAGAATATATTTTAAGAGCCAATCTTTAATTTAAATGAAGAAAGGAAGAGCTTCTCTTCCTTTCCCATAATACTTTTATTAAGGGTACATTATTATTTTTGTGAATATTAACTGTGTCATACTTCAAATGTGGAGATCCTTCAATGAAACAGGGTTTTTTGGGGGGGGGGCTGTTTCCTTCAGACAAACATGGTATTTACAGCTGTGCTTTAAAATCTTCATCTCCTGCAGGTCTCCTTTTAGTGGGTCACGTTATGTTATCCTAGTTTATTATGTGTAATATAGTTAGTGAATAAAAGATCAGATGGTCAACCTTAATACTTTAACTTCTAAAGTGTTAAAAGATCCTTTGGGAGGATTTCTTTTATGTAAAATATAGTCAGTTAAGTTCATATCCATTGGGAATGTAGTTTGGCCCATGAGAGCCAAATGCTTGAGTCTTTCTTATGTTCTAGATAGCTAAAGTTACAAGAGTAGTATCTTTCCAGAAAAGAGAATGTTACCTCACAATCTTACACCATAATCTGGTTACCTGAAAACACTAACAGGAAGAGCTCAACTCAGCCGTCCTCTGCCTCCTCAGAAAAGAGCCCCAGAGAGTGTTTTATCTGTCAAGTTCAAATTCTAGGATAATAGTAAATTGGGCATCTGATCTGGCATAATAGTAAAAAATTATATACAGAGATTATTTTAAAAGACCAACATCAGATTTTAGGCTTCTTTCTCTGAAAAAAAAAAATCAGCCAGCATTCTCTATAATTTTGATTTCTCTTTAAACATGAATATAGTCTGATTCCTAATTTCTTGGCTCAAAACTGATGACTTCACACTTACAAAAATTGAATTTCTGATGTTTAAAGACAAACATAGTTGGTAAGGATATGATGTAAAGAACACCAAGTGCTTACGGGCATTGATGTCTCTTAATAGGCTTCACCTTCATGACTGCCTCGTTTCATTGCTTTTTGGTTTCCTTCCTTCCTTCCTTCCTTCCTTCCTTCCTTCCTTCCTTCCTTCCTTCCTTCCTTCCTTCCTTTCTTCCTTCCCTCCTCTTTTCCTTCCCTCTCTCCTTCCCTCCCTCTTTCCTTCCTTCAAGAGTGTCTGTTCACCATCTCTCAGTTTCTATGAGTTACGAGTCTAAGCACAGGCTAGCTGCACCCTCAGGAATCCCAAGGCTGAAATAGGCATGTTGGCTGGGGCTGCATTCTCGTCTGGAGTTCAAAGTCCTCTTCAAGTTCATTCAGGTTGTTGGTAGGATTAAGTTCCTTTAGGGTGTAGGACTGAGACCCCTGGCTGTCGGCTGGGTTCCTTCTCACTCCTTAACCTTTAGACCTGTATTAATAACGCTCACTGTCCATTTGGAAGCCTCACAGATACTGTATTTTAGAGATTGAAAAGTGAGTCACCTGCCTTTGTTTCTGTGAATGATGAAAATTAGAAAACAATGCATTACAAAAATGAGTTCTGAGGATGTTTTATTTCCTTGCTGCTGTCTACCTGTAGATTCATGTAAAGAATGATCTCTTGCACTTGTTAAGAACCCAGAACTTTGGGAATGAATGACAGGGTAAGCTCTGTAGATTCAGAGACTGCTTTGAGTCATTTTCTCCCCTCCATTCCTTCTCTCGGCCACTTGCAGAATCTAGCAGAGCCACTATCATAGTTCTTCTACACATTTGTTCTAAAGAATTAGCTATTGTCCATTAGCTGTCGTATTCTGCCTTTAGTGTTCTCTTGTTCTCAACCAGGCTTTTCTTACTGATAATTTGATCATTTGTCAACTTTAGGGACAAGACCTTGCAGGTGGAGGAGTACAAGTAAAGCCAGAGTTAATTAAAGAAGAGGCCTTTACTCCTTTTTTCTTCCATTCTCACCCATCTGTTTCCTGCCAGGATTATGACAGCAGGGTGTAAAGTGGGCTTTTAATGCCAACTTGACAAGAAGCAGGGCAGTAAGGACAAGAATCTTCTTTCACATGCTAAGGAACTCCTGACTGTATTTCTGAAGTAGTCACTGGAATGACAGCTCTTCTGGCTGAAATACAATTTTTTGTTTAAAAAATACAAATGGTTCTCTTCATTTTCTTTTCTCAGTCCTTACAGTCACATGCTCACATTTATAGTATTATATGGTGTATTTTCAATTATGTTATATATATAACTTCCCTTTTGAAATAACACGAGTAAATTTCACCATAGACAAATATTCATGTACTTTGTATGCTTCAGTTGAACAATTTAAAGGACATTATTCACTATGGTTTCACATAAGGTCTCATTTCATTGGGATGTGTCTCCTCTAACCGCACTGACTTCCATTACTGATTTCACTTATTTGTAAACTCTTCTTTTTGAACCAAAATCAGGGTTTGAAGTGAATCAAAAAAGGACCTGGAGAGCTCAAGGGGTCCATGAATGGACTTTAGGTAGTCCCTGAATCCTATGAAAGTGTCCACACTTATCTATTTGTGTACATGTGAGTTTTTCTTGGAAGACTGTCCATTCTGTGTCTAATTTTCAAAGAAATTTGTGGCAATAGTAGATTTAAGTAATCGGTTTTAGAAAGGTTGAAAACAAATTTGGCTGTCTGGGTTTTCAAACCCAAGATCAGCAGACACAGGTTAAAGGCAGCAGAAGGTAACTAGAGTTAGGCTTACCCACAGCCACAATGCACAAGGGCAAGCAAGAAGGGACCCCTCCCACAAACACTGAAAAAGTAGAGATAAAACCAAAACAAACAAACAAACAAACAAGAAAACCTAATTCCATGAGGGCTAACTACTGTGCATAACAAGTCCTAATGGAACCACCGTGTCATAATGCAGTAAGTGACGGGTCTGAAGAGGTCCCTGTGTCCTTCATATTGTGGGCATCTTTAAAAGCAGGAGTACATCCAATCTGTTTTGAAAAGAATCCCTTAAAACAGTAAAATGGGATTTTAAAAAATATTTTAAGAGAAAAGCTTCTGCCGTCTGGAATGTTTATTCTCATATGAATTGAAACAGGTATATGAGGTTGTGGAAGGTGTCACCTGCCCCTTAAAGCAGGGGAAATGAACCTTTAAGTTCAGAAGCCCGGTACCTGGTTTGTTAGTTTTCTACTCATTGGTGGGCTCTGTTTAGTGATTGAGAAATACTTTGCATAGAATGAAACTAAAGCTTGGTTTTAAGGTCCTACTTCACAGAACAAAATGAAAAGGTGCTAGCAGAAACTATAGTTTAGATATTATGCCTTGGGAAAAATATTTCTATTTATACTAATGAGCTTATGAGTGAGGTTATCACAACTCATTCTAGGAAATACCTCTGTCAGTTTATCTAGAGAGAGAGTTTAAAAAGTGACTTTCGACTTGGCATAAAGTCAGATACAAATTATATGACAAACAGTGCCACTATTTTTCACTACATGACAGGTAGCTGGAAAATAGTTATTCTGTATCTAGTACTCATGAAGTAAAATCTGTAAGGTATAAATATAAACTATAAATCAATATAAAAATACCAGTAACTCAGCAGAAAAGTTGTCGAATGTATTGAGAACACATTCACAGAAAAAGAATAAAAAATGGCCAGTAAATAAACGAGTAGATGATTAATCTCAGTCTTGATTAAAACATCAATGAGGTGCCAATTTTGCTTCCATTATGCTGGTGAAAATAAAGACTCCACTGTTGATTAGAGTTTGGAGGAAAAGGGCACCCTCATGTATTAGTGGAAGAGCACACTGGTGAAATTTGGGAAGTGCATAAATTGCAGTATTATCAGTATGAAAAATGTTTATACTCTGCAGTTCAGTAATTTCATGTAAACACTGTACTGAAATACTTGCACAGATGCTCAAGAATTTGTGCACTAGGTTATTTACTTGCAGCATTATTTATGGTAATGAAAAGTTGAAGGTGACTTAAATATTGGACAATACAACAACAGTGGCCATAATCCATACTCTGAAATGCTATCCAAATAATTAAAATTAATAAGTGATGTCTGAGCATATTAATATGGGTGAATGGGCTACATATATTGTTGAGTGGGAAAAAAACCTCAAAATGTGTAAGTATATACATATAGATTGTAAGCTCAACTAACTTATGTTGTTATAGGAGCAGTAAGTTAAGTAGTAAATAAGTATTTCAATCTAAAGAAAAAGTGCTAGAATAAGAACTAAGAGTTAAACAGAAATGTGTTAAATCCATTATATATAAGTTTAAAGCAAGAAAATATTTTTATGTCTGTATGTTAACTTTAAATTGAAAATATTAATTAATATACTTAAATAAAAGATTAATGCATATATAGGAGAGCCTTTTTGATACACATTAAAATATTAAAGTAATGATGCTACATTTTAATTTTCATTCTGAAGACCACCGCTTACAGATTTTTACCTATGGTTTATTATACTGTCTTATTCTCCCCTCTGTACTTTAGATAGAGCTCACGATTATAGAAGTGGGTTACCTGTTACTTGCAGAAATGCCACTCACTATTAATATCACTTTGCAGCACAGAAAAAAATTTTAGCATAATTAGAGGCAACCAGCCTGCTTAAATAGAGTTGGTTAATTAAGTTATAAAATTCTAAGGGAGTATGATGAACTAAGTAGACATATGTAGTTAGAGCTTTCTGTTCTGCTTTTTTATCAAATGTTTCTGGCACCTGCGTTTTCTCAACTGCCCTTCTGTTGAATATGGTTTTCAAATTGATGCTAGTAAGAGAAAGTAGTACTCTTTGGTTAAGTAAGCTCTTCATTTGTAGAGTGATAATATGTCAACACACATTTTCCAAAATAACAGTCCTACTACCCTCAATGTCTTGGAAAGTTACTTGATACCCAGAGAGTGGAGTACAGCTAGCCCAGAGCCTTGGTCGAACACCAAGCAAGGAGGTTTATGAAAGAAGATAGCCCGGATAGCTGGAGCCCTGCTCTGCTGTGTTGACATGTCTAGAGCTCAGAATAAAATTGAGTTTCCTGCTTTAGCCATAGCTGGGTCTTAAAATAACCTGAAGAAATTATAGTTCTGATTACATAGAAAGTGAAGGACTTAGAACATTCTCCTAATAAAGCCATGAGAATGACACAAAGCTTAGTCATCGGCAGTCCTTCTCTAACAGGCATTTTTAGAGAGAAAAATAGAGCTTTGAAATTGGATAATTTGATTTGAAATCTTGCCTAATTATTTTAAGAATGCAGAAAACCTTTCTTTTTGGCCAAAAAAATAATGATCTGGAATCCAAGTAGGAAAGAACAGGCTTTTAAAATGTTTGATATCTCCAGTAATGGGGAAAAGAATCATATCTTTAAAATTACATTCTGCTAGAAATCTCGTTCTTGGATGTTTTGCTTTTTGCATTTTGAATGGAGGAACTTAATGTAATTTCCTTTTGGAAGCATGGCATTGGAAAAGTTAGATGGGATGTTTGGTTCTGTGTTGGATCCTATCTACTAGGGCACAGGTTTTAGGAACAAAACACTTCTTGTTTCATTTTAATTCTCAAGGGGAGATATCTGACTTAACCAGATGCCTTGGGATTTGTCACAACATAAGATTGTTTATATAGATTCAGTGCCCAGTCATCCATCTATTTGATTAGCATACTATGAATAAAAGAAGCACAGTGGATAAAGCCTCTAACAATTCCAGTTTTTAAAAAATTATTACTATTACTTTTCACCCTCAATATGCTGTCCCAAATGCCATTTATTGCCACACTGCCTCACCATGTTTATTTGTATGCTATTGCTCTCTCAGGATACTTTTTATTCATACGGTGTTTGAGTTGTAGCCATATCAATAATATGAATGATCATAAAAAATAGTCTAGGAGTTCCAATTTTAAGAAAAAAGATAAGAAAACAAATTAAAACATATATTACGATATTTACTTTTTACTTACAAATTAAAAGGAAAACATTGAATTAATAAAACTTTTTTATTAATATGCTGAAATGGTTCCAGTTATTTTTACTACAAACTTAGCTGGACTGTCACAGAATTTTTCTATTTTACATGAGATTTAGATTCAGCTAAGCTTTAGCAAAGTTTTTGAAACAGGAGGTTGAATAAACATTTGTTGAAAGGAAAAATCAGTTATTGAAATATTGTGTCTTCTGTTATCATCTTTGAGAAATGGTGGTGCGACAACTTAGTAGAAGTGACTAACAACGACATATATACAGAAGACAGGATGTAAGTCTCCAAGGTAATCAAGACCATCAGGAGGATGTTAGACCAAAATTAACACTGAGAGAAATGTGTTATGCATATATTACAGCCCACGTGTGGAAATCTGTTCATTTATAGAGAGATTGCTTCTCTGTGAATGGCTAAGTTGGCTCCTCCAAGTACAAAGAAACACTTAGGGCCATTCAGAAGTAACAGCCACACACTTACAGATTTTAAATCATGAAGTATCTGATCAGTAAGTATGTCTTTAGATATAGAGACGGAAATTTTAACAAAGAGATGATAGGGATGTGGAAAATTTCAGGGGTAAAACTCTAGGCTGAGAACTTCTGAGGAGCCAGAACCTTCTAACAATACACTCAGGGCTCACTCCCAGCTGTCTGGCCACATTTTCATTTCTTCTCTTGATCCTGAGGATTGATCCTTTATTCCCAGTCAGATTCTTCCCAGGCCTACAACAGGACAGGACAGTATGCTAGCTTTCACTCAGATGAATCATAAATTTTAGTTGCTATTATGGAAAGGAGAAATGAGCAGGTTTTATACAAACAAAACAGGTCAGTCTTATTTCTTGCCCGTCTAATTTTTATTTAGACCTTCTAGGTGAGGCAATTGAAATGAGGCCAAGTATGTGTCTTAAAAAGTAATAATAACGTTCTATGAATATCACTTAAGTGCTATAAACTTTAAATGCATGATGTTTGATTACTTTCTCCCTAGGATCCTCTTTGTAGGTGGTTAAAAAAAAAAAAAGATGAGGAAACTGAGCTCATAGGGGCTGACCAACTTAAATTAAGAAGTATTTATGGGGTAGGGAAAGGGGAATTGGAGGAAGGTGGTTAAAAGCTACAAACTTCCACTTAAAAGATAAATAATAATGTACAACATGATGCCCATAGTTAACACTTCTGTATAATAAATAGAAAAGTTGTTGAGAGAGTAGATCTTAGGAGTTCTCAAGGAGTTACAAGGAGACATTTTTTTCTTTTTTCACATTCTTTTTTCATTTTCTTTTATTGTATCTGCATGAGATAATGCACATTAACGAAACCTACTGTGATTATCATTTCACATGTAGGTCAGACCATCATGCTGTATACCTTAAACTTATACAATGATGTATGCCAATTATTTCTCAATAAAAGCAGAAGGAAAAAGAAGCACTTATGGATGCCCACTGAATTTATTACAAAACAAGTGACACAGTGTCTTGCTTCCAGAGCACACTGTCTAGAGTGGAGAAAAAAGGCAAAGTAAAGAATGAAATTGGTGCTGAAACCAAAATATGCAAGATTGAGAAAGACTGGAAAGCCTTCCAAGGATGAACATTGAAGCGAAGTTCTGTGTGTTTGAGGGTGGCTGGAGGGCTTGCTATACTGTTGCTCTGGTAGGAGATGAAGCTGTAAAACAGGCAGGGGAGAGATGCTGAAGGACCATTAATTCTGTCTGAAGATGGTGACTGTGAACCTCTGAAGGATTTTAAGCAGTAGAGCTGCACAATCAGAAATCCTTCTTAGAAAGGTGACTTTGACTGCATTGTAAAGCATGGGACGCCCCTTAAAGTGGGTTGTGTAACCATTATTTAGCCGGTGAACTACCCATTGTAAGTGTCTGGGCAGAAATAGGGAATAATGAGGGAACTGGAGGGAACAGAAATAGAGAAATTGGGAATTGATACAAAAGAGAGAGGAAGACTCTTAGATTTCTAGCATTTGTGACTGGGTAGATGTGATACCATTATCCATTTACCTGGCGAGTATTTTTTGAGTGCCTCTTATGTGCCAGACATTGTCTAAGTGCATGTACACTTGCCCCCATGGAACGTGAAATAATCTACTCTGTGTGTGTATGTTTTCTTCCCATTGCTTGTCTTCCTACCCATCTGGACTGACAGATGTACAGTGGAGGCTGCTGGGGAACACTGACCAATTTTCACTGAGTGAGGTTTGGGGAAGGTTGACAGTAGGAAAACCTTAAGCAATGAAAGCGTGGAGGAGAAAGAAGCCCTGTGGAAACTTTAGCATCTGACTGGGTTAGCTGTTCTCAGAGAAATCAAGTATGAAGCATTGTGGAAACTGAGCCTTGGCATACACAAACACATACATCTACGTGTATACACATATTTAATAGTGAATGTAAGAAGGGTAACACGTTTCTGCTGCATTTCTTTGAGAACTGAAAGTTAACTATTTTTTTGTACTTGAAGAAAACTCTTAACTATAGACTTAAGAATTATAAGGATTTTAAACTCAGAATTACTAGTTCTAAATTTCAGATGTAGACTAGCTTTTTTATCTTTTAAGGGAACTGAAATTGTGTCAGCCATCTGGGGCTGGAGGCCATCGCTGTGATGAGGTCTGCTCTCAGAGCTGTAGTTGAGTGGGGCTTAAGGCAAGTACACAGCTTGTCCAAAGGTTGGATTCAGGATAGCAGCATATTATGCCTGTGGCTTTAAGATATTTCAGCCTCAAGTTAATAGCATGAAAAATTTTTAAATATTAATACTATTTAAAATGAAGTTCAAGCTTGGAGGAGGAGGAAGAGAGTAGGTGTATATACTCTCTGTGTGTATCTCTCTAAAAATTGAGAGATGGAGGGAGAGATTTAGAGAGTGAATTGGAGTGAATAGATATGAAGTATAACATTGCTTAATAGAATATTACCACAGCAGCACCTGGCTTAAGGTATACATGGAGAGTTTGTGTAAATACAATGTAATGTTTTTAATAGACTACCCAAGAAATCTTAGGAGACTCCAAAATTGTTTTGAGTTCTACTGGTAGTGACACATGTAAGTTTTTAGTAAGTCATTCATTACAAACTAGAAAAGTTTAATAAATCAGCCTGAATCAGTAAAGCCTCATACTCATAGGTTTGCATGCCATAGTGTGCTTCCTCAATTATTCTTACAGGACAGAAATTACTAATTATTTGATAAATTTAAATTCATAGCAAAGGTGTTGACAGCTGAAAGTGCATGTAGTGACTTGGACAGAGACCAGATGTAACACTATGGAAAATAAAACTGGGGACTTTAAAAAAAAAACTTGATGAAAGAAAAGTCATTGGGGTAGATATTTTAAAATGACAACAATACCAAATCCTTTGTTTCTTTGGCCCTTTCCCTACTTGAAATTTCTTAATCACTTTGGTTATCACAGAAGATAAATCTTTAAGTCACTGAGTTTGAGTATTTAGAAAATAAATCTAATTCTGCCCCCCAAAACTGGAATCCTCTAATTCATCTGCAGTCTTTGATAAAATAATTCCTATGGATATTAAATAAGGTTCATTCTAAACCATTTTGCTCAATTCATGTTTTTGTGAACACTGAATTATTTTGTAGAATATATTAATGGCATGAAGAAAATAAGACTGCTCTTTGCATATTGGACTATCATTTTCCTGTAAGCTGAGTCTGGCCTTGGAGAGCAGAGCAAGATGCCTGTTGGCTGTTCTCTAAGGTTTGGGGTTTTTGGTCTTGGTTCCATCTCACTTTGAGAACATACAGCTGCTGAACTGTTTTTATACAGATGTCTTTTACTTTCTGCATATGATTTCTGGTTCACTTGACTCTCAGTCCTAACTGCCAGCCCTGACTTTCTGGCAGTCCCTTTTCTCTTTCCACCTAAGACATAATGTCTGTAGTTGTTCCATTTTGTCTTTTTACATCTCACACCAGATTGTTTGGTACCAGATGAAACTCGTGGTTTTAGGCACTACTTGAGGGGCACATGAAGAATCACTTCCCTCAGAAAGCCCGCCGTCTTCATGGGAAAGATTTCCAAAGTATATGATGAATTATTATATGAACTTTTTAATACATAAAATTTTGTTGAAATTACATAGCAGTATTTTAAAGTTACTCTTTGAGAATTATTGTGTCCCAAGTCATCTTTTTCCTACACTGATGCATAAATCCTCCCACTGACCATTCCTGTGAAAAGAAGCATGTTGTGAACACTGCAAAGTAAACTATTAGAATTCATTTATTAAGGTACTAAAATATTAAAAAGATGGTGTTTTATGAGCAGTGCAAAATTTTGTCATAGATATTTCAACTGACACTCTTTATTACTACTCTGTATCTACAGCTGAAGACCCAGACTCTTGTAGTTGTAATACAGTAGGTTTAAAAGGTGAGGAAAAGCCAGTTCTTGTCAATGTGTCACCAAACATATTATCAAAGTTAATCTCATAAGGATATCAGAGGAATTAAAGTAGCCTTTGGCTTCATGTTATAAGAACTGACTGAAATTTCAAACTACCTCAGTAGCTGACTACATACAGCAGCAGGAAGCCTTCAATAAACTGCATCAGTTCTATTTGTAGTACAGAGGATCTGTGGCTTAGGATAGCCTACATAACTTAAAAAGAAAAAACTCAACTAGATCTTAACAGTATCCTGAAGTACAGCCTGAGAGGAAAAGATATCAGGGGTCAGTCAGGAGCAGGGAGGATAGTAACTAATTCAAAGGCAAAGAGGTCTTAGGTGGAGTTTTAAAAAATGTTCTGTCTAGTCAATAAGAAATTCAGTGAAAATTTCTTTGAAAAAAGGTAGGCCACAATGGAGAGCAACATTCTACATTTTACAGATTATAACAATTAAAGTCACCAATAGCAATATATAGTAATTTAGTAGAGAAAAAGATGAACTTTTAGAAAGGTGGGGGTTAGAAGAATTTTTGAGGTTATTTATAAAAATTTACATGGATTTGATAGTGAAAGATTATTTTCTTATGATCCTGAGTCTGATCCTGTTTCTAGGACTACAATTTAAAGAAAAGAAGGAGGAACATTAAGAGAAAGGATAAGAGTGTAGGAGTGGTTCTAATTATTTTCTTTTACTGTGTGAAACTATAGCTTATACTAATTTTTAGAAAAATTTGGAGACTTGCATGTCTTTTGCATAATTTTTGCTGAAGTTGAATGATCTCAGTTTTGTAATTTTGTTCTTCCCGTTTTACTTCCCTCCTCTTCTGGTATATAGACTATGACTAATTAAGTAAATTAATGTTTTTGAAAAAAAATTTAAGCATTGAGAAAATTTGGGGGGATCTCTGGATAATATCACAAAATTAGATTTGAAAATCACTGAAAGAAATATTGTGGCTCAATAAGGAAGTTGTTAGTTTTGTGATAATACTGAAAAATATCTATTTTTGTTTTTCTCTAAGTTAGGGTTGGCAATACAAGTCATTCTGAGAATTGTAACTAGCTAGCATTAAAAAGTCTGATATTTTGCTCAGAATTTGGTAATTATTTTTGCTAAATAATTTTTTACAGAAAATATTCCATCAAATTAAAATAAAAATCATTAGAGAGTCAATGTATGATTTTCCTGCATTAATATATGCATGTGGAATTTAAATGGTAAAAAAATTCAGTATGATATTTTTTGAGTTCTGAACTTACTGGAATGTATATTCTTTATATGTCTCTATGTAGAAGAAGATAAAAAATAATTTTGACTAAAAAGTTATTCCAGTTGTATTTCATGGAAACTGTCTTCCATACAGATTATAATTTTCATGAGTTTTTATTTAAAATAATTTTAAGTCAAAATTTTTTTCAGAAAGTAGATTTTTGTGCTGGATAGGTAAAAATGATAAATACCATTGTGTAGCATATTAGAAGAAGTATAGTGTGGCATATTAGTGTAGCATCTTATATATAGTGGAAACAAAAAAAGATTAAGGTAAAACAATACATTCATCAGCCTAATGAAGGAAATGGAATAAATTCTCTTTTGGGTCTTCAAACCACATGAACATTCTGGCTTTTTACTTAAAATTCTGAGATATAATCTGTAAGATTAATGTTTATTCTTCTTTGCCCTTTACTTACTTTTTAATAGTCTTTAATAGAGCATTAAAAATTACTTAACAAACTGATAATTATATACTAGGAGCATCCTCTTTGGTAGAAGTTTTATTCTAAGAAGTCACTTCTAAAAGTGATACAGTGTTTCTAATATATAAGTAGTTTGCACTAATAATATTAATAATAAGAGTAAATTTTATGGTAGTGATAAATACACAAGAAGACAGGACTCAGTGAGAATGGGGATTTAACATGGAATGTACTTACCATCTTTCAGTATGTGAAGCTTTAGAAGGTCATACTTTTCCATCTCCTCTGCTCTTCCCTTTGACTTCAGCAACTTCCTGCCCAGTCTAGAGCAGGTATATTTAGAATGATAAATAATGCCAAAAGAACCACAAAAGTTAAAAAGCTGAGGTAAAATAGCTATTTCAGTCATCAGAGTTTTTCTAGGGTACTTGTATTATTTCTCTATTTTCTTGCTTGATATCTTTGTCCTTTCATGCTCTGAATCTCTTGAATCCCAAATATTTGTCTGGCTGGAAAGCCTTTTTCCTTTTATGCCTCAATAAAAGAGGGCTTTAAACAGCTAAACAAAATAACAATGACTGGAAAATGTCTGTAGCGAAGAAGAAAATGAAAAATAGGAGACAAGAAATAACCAGAGAGGAGAAAAAAATGTTTGATGGTAAAATGCCTGTGAGGTAACCTTTCAGGGAAAGAGACGTCTCATGTCCTTCCCCTTCCTTTGCCTTCCTCAGCCTCCTGAGGCCTTCAATTGGCACAGGACATACAAGCACATCAAAAGGTGGTAGGAGGTCAGCCAATAAAGAAGGAGGGAGATGGTCCAGACCAGAATGAGGACAGAGAGATTACTTTACTTGATTCTGAATTTGGTTTCTATCAAACAATTGGGAGGAATTGGTGGTTAACATGTGAATGTTCCTCTAATTTTCCAACAGAGGAACCAAGCAGATTGAGAAAGTTAGTGAACCAGTGCCTAGGATTTGTTAAAGGAATTTGAGAAGCTTCCAGTGATGTCTTTAACTTAACAGAAAAGAAACTGATGATGGTACATTTGTGTATTTATGCTTATACCCCTTATGTAGTTTATTTCATAAACAGGCTTATTTTTTCTCAGTTATTTCTTTAGCTGTTTTTAGAGTTAGAAGAGAAGTGCTTTCATACATTGTTGAGGAAAGAGACTTGGACTAGTTGGATTCACCAGTTTTTAAAATCCTTACCTGGATTCCATTGATCTGGTGTGGTACATGATTTGCCCTGACATCCATCCTTTTGTCATGAATTATAAATTCAGCATTTTGCTCTATCCATCACATTACTTATCCATAAATTTTAATCTAACTTCTATTCTAATTGCTTTAAAAATAAAAGTTTAGTGCTTTCAGAATGGCACAATTATAAAATGATGCATATTCTACCTGAAAACAACATTGTTAACCTAACATCCTATGGAAGCTGCTCCTGGAATTATGTGACTAGCTCATGTGAAGTTTGCCAACCCCATGACTGCTTCAAATATAAATAATGTTTTACATATTAGTAGTGTTAAGCAAAAAGTGACAGTCTTACCAAAAGCCACTTCTACTGTCATATGGCTCCAACAAATGATTTAGTGAGATGGCAGGCAATTGTTTCAGCTAGTGCAAAATCTAGAAAAAAAAAAAGCAAAGAAAAAGAGAAGCTCTTGTTGAGAAGTCTCTGAAAGGGTGTGAAGTTTCTTATTTTACATTCATTAACTTTATATATTATTCAAAGTTCATAAATAGGCTATTTGTCATGCATTATACACTTACCATCTGGGTCCACCCAACTTTCTGAGGGATTTCCCCTAACGTCATAAAATTCTGAAAATGTATTTCATGTCTATAACAGTATTGGGTGCCTAATTTTGTATATATATATATATAAAACAGGTTCAACATATATATACATATATATATATATAAAATCAGGAACAACAGGTTCTTAACTGGTCTTCAGTTGGTTGAGGTATACGCAGATGTGAACGATTTGGAATGTAAGGAGAACTACAGTGTAGTGGACTAGCAAACTGTAAACACCACATAAATGTACTTTCTTAAGGAATGTGGTTTCACTCAAATTACTATTTTAGTTAAGAAAGTAAGAATTTAAACCACTTGACACAAACTGGAGGAAATTGTTAAATGATTTATCTTAATTTCTCCAAATTCTTTCCTCTGATGTGCATGTAATTAAGAACCAAATAAGAAATGGACTCTTAAATAAACTTTAAAACTTAAAAGAAGGTCACCTTTTTTTTTTGTGATTGAAAAAAAAATCAAACACCCCTAAATTTAATGCATGGCCTATACATTGCTTTTTGATAGTCTCTAATAGACAAATTGATACATTTCTTATAAATAAGAAAATGGGAAGGAGAAAAAATCCTCTGTTCCCTTCATACTTTTCTTCCTGATTCGTCAACTATACAAGTAGTATAGTATAAATCTGTCTTTATGTGCTTGTGTAAGTGAAACTCAATGCCTTTAACTCCCCAGAACAGCACTTCTGCTCTCTGAATTATATTGAACTCAATTTCAATACAAACAAGTAAAGGAAATGTTTTAAAAGTTGATTCATGATGAAGAATGAACTCTTTGTTTTGGTGATTCTGAAAGAAAATATTGTAAAATTGATTTTTTTTTGTCCAAAGCATTGGTTTGCTATTTTGTTTTGTATTTGAAAAATTAAAATACTTCCATGCTGAATTATCGTATTTCAGCTACTATATCAGAAATTCCATTGTCTACAGTGAGATCATGAGCTCTCCTAAATACATATTTCTAAAGCTAGATTAAAATATTTGACTATTTCAGTACACAGGGATGGGAAGAGAAATGGCCTAATTATTTATTTAAAATATACCAGTTCTCAAAATCAGTTTGTACTTTTTAATTAAATAATACAGTTTCCATGGAATATCATAAACATTCATTTCATTCCTCCTCTTTCTCAGCTCTGATGTTAACCATAATGAGAGCTGTCCAGCCTTAAATACTAACTTAAATTTCACATTCCCTGTGAATTGAGTAAAATAATTTCTAATGTAATATATTAATTTCATATAGTTTTTAAAAATCAAAAAAGGCATATATTTAATTTAAAAAGTAAAAAAGTCATAATGAAAATAGCTGTCCTCTGCTCTGCCTCTCTGCAATTTCTTTTTCCAGTCCACAGAGTTAGTTACCTTCAGCAGTTGTTCCTTCTTGTACTTTACCTTAAAATTTGAGGTAGTTATTGAGCTCATATGTAGAAAATTCTTAGTGTATAAATTTTAAGCATTATGTAGTATTTTCTTGCCCAGGGAGATGAGGACGGCCCTCCCAATATCCATTTACATATACACCCCTGAGTGTCCCCATGCCACGTATACATGCACATATGCACACACACATACACATATGTGTACACTTCTTCTCCACCCTCCCCAGTAGTTGTATCAAAATGTTAAGTAAAATTAACTAGTATTTATATGACTAGTCAAATATTGCTTATTGCTGAACCAACTATGCCTCTTTTCTTCTTCAAGTCTGCTTCTTTCCTGGAGTTCATTATGAATTTTACCCTATGGTTTTCTATGCCTGCACAGCTATGTGCTTATGAAAAATATTTTCCATACCTGCAGCATTTCCACTCTTATCTCCTCCTGGAGTTTCCTACCCTTTGTCTTTCGTGAATTTTTTGTTCTCTAGGCATAATGCCTATCCTGGGTCCTTTCCTTTGTTGTTCTCTTTGGTGAGCATCTTATGACAGCTTATATTTACTGAGTTCTTACTTGTCTGAAAATATCATTTTTCTCTCCTTATAAGTGATAGATTGGTGTGGCTGGACATAGAATACTAGTTGAAAATCATTGTGAATTCCAGTTCCAGTTTAGTTTTCTTTCCTATGTATATGGCTTTCCTATCCCCTTTGGAAACCTTTTAGAATCTTCTCCTTACCTCTTTTCTAAAATTTCACAACAATATGCCTTAGTCTTATTTTATTTATTTTGCTGGATAATTCTTTGGACACTTTCAATTTGGAGGCTCACTTTCTTCAAAGAGTTCTTTATTTTTATAAGAATCATCCTTTATCAAAGTGTACTGTTCTTATTTTAATGTACTGAGTAACTTCCTTTATTAGATAGAAGGTTTGGAGTTAATCAAATTTTTACTTTTCTACCTGTACTTTGTGCTTTTTCTTTGCCCCCTACCCACCGTCACCTGACCTCAAGTTTGTTTTGAGCTCTCCTGCGTGTTGAGAGCTTTCATATTTAAAAGTGAGCATTCGTTCATTAGGAGCTCATTATTTGTATGGCAGTTGTGGACTAGACAGTTTTTCTGTGTAGCAGGCTTGAGTAGTTAGCAGTCCTTTGATTGGGTGGTTTTGTGTCTGTAATGAGGGGGGAATACTTGCATGCAGGTATCTTTAGTTGTTTTTTGTTTTTTTCCCTCATGAGTTGTTCAGTGTCCCCAGAAAAGAATCCCCCAGGCCTCTTCTTCAGGGCATTCTGCCTGCTGCCAGAGCTCAGGGAGAAGATTGGTGAGTAGATGAGGGACTGGCGCTCAGTCTGCAGCTTTGCAGCTCTCCATGTGTCCCATGTTTTCTGCTCGGCTTGGGCCCCAGGTCAGTTCAATTCCTCCAGAAAATAACTCTCTAGCCTGGTAGTGGTAATGGGCCTGGTGCATGTGGAGGGTGGAAAGGAACGTGGAGAGGAGGTGAAATCTCTTGGTTGCGGGAAAGAGGACATGGCAGCTTAAGTGCCCTGTAATCAGACCTTAAACCAGTCCCTCTGCTTTTGACCCTGCACCTGACCACTCCCCTTCCTCAGTGCCTGTGCCTGCAAATTCTGAGCCTCTGAGGGATTCTCCAGCCAGAGGCTGCTGGCTGCTCCCTCACTGCAGTTACTTCCCTGGTGCTGTCTCCATTCAGCACAGATCTTTATCTCGTTCAATTCACTTTCCCTCTTCGACATCTCATTGAACTCTCTTGCTCATTTTTGTTATCTCTTCCATTTTCTTTTCCATTGGATGTTTATAGAATTTTAATTATTTTACTGCTATTTTGTGGCATTTCTAAAGGAAGCAGAAATAAATGTATTTGGTCAATCTGCCACTTTTATTCAGAAGTCATATAGTTTAAAATCACTCAGAATTAACAGCATCAGTATTACAGCTCTGTTTCTTATTGTTACGTGTAACATGAGGTATTTTAAGAGACTAATATTGGAACATCCCTAAGAAATCTTGTAAAATAGACTGCTGAGGAAGCTTGTTATGGACCATGGACCTCATCAACATCTGTAATTTTAACAAGCACATAATAAGATTAAAATTTGTGATAGGCATTTGTGATCTCTATTAATGATGTATTCGTATCTGCATACATTCATTTCTTTATAAAAGCTCATCCATCCAGAACTTGGCTCTCCAGCAATCTCACTTTATTGGTAACAAATGCGAGAACAAAGAAAGTATCAGAAATGGCTTTGAAACAACACAAGTTTGCATTTGAGTCTGCAAATGTTTCTCTGGAGATAGTCTGTAAGGGCCCTTAAGCAGAAAAGCATTTACTTCTATTTCATAGCCAATTATATTATATGCTTTTGAAACGTACGTTCCAAATACACAGACGTTAGAAAACAAAGCATAGGAAAATAAGAGGAAATTCTACCAGGAGGCAAGAAATAATCTATGAAATGCTTAACCACAAAGAGACAGACAGGAGAACTAGAACTGGTAAACAAAGGAACTCGGATTCCTGTTAGTTTGTAATTGAAGCTGTCGGTGCCCCACCCTACAGCTCTATCTCCTGGGGCTCTATCACTTTTATCTTCCCTGGTGTGGCTCTTACCAGCATAGATCTCTCCCAGCCTGAGGTCTTTCTCTGGTAGCTCAGGCCTATGTCAGATGCCTGTTACAGGTGCATGACAGATCAAAAGTGCCAGAGAATTACTGCCACCAGGAACTAGCTCATAACTGATGACTGGCAGGAGTTGATGTGTAAATATCCTAGCTTCCTTGCCCCTTGGGTAAGTCTAAGGAATGTGTTGTGCACTGGCAACCCGAAGTCCCCAGGGAGATGAAGCTCCAGTTGTCCACGGTGGTGATTTACTTGTTTCTTGGATGCCTGCCTTTACTGCCTTATTTCCCTACTTTCCTCTTGGTGTTTTGTAGAATCATTTCCCAAATAAACTACTTGCCCTAACATTTTTACCTTAGTTTAGGATAATCTGAACTAAGAAAGGACCATTTAGATTTGGAGAACAGTGATACATGCCTCAATAGGACAGTGTTATATACACAAAAAGTAAAATTTTTAATTTTCAGATGATGCACAGTCATTGAGAAAACATTCAGTTATATTCAATATATCTTGTTTAAGAACATGAGAATTGTGTATATATTTAAGAGAGATTTCCCATTTAAGATAGCTAATATATTACAGTTCCAGTGTTTGACTTTTATCTATACAGAAGTTTAAATCATCCCAAATGATTCATTTGATTAGAATTCTAGGTTTCTAACATGTTATTGTGCTAAGTAAAGCATATGTGTGCATTTAAAAATAATTTAAGAAAATGGGGATCATTAATTTAATAGTGTTCAAGAAAACCCTACCTGGGGGAGAGTATAGCTGAAAGTGGTAGAGAATATGCTTAGCATTCATGAGGTCCTAGGTTCAATCTTCAGTACCTCCTTTAAAAAAAGTAAATAAACAAATAAACCTAATTACCTCCCCCTGCAACACACACACACACACACACACAAATAAATGTTCTTACAAAAAAATTTTTTTAAATCTTAAAAAAAAAGCCTACCCAAGCCTCAATAAATTCATGGAAGTGTGCTAGTGATGGTATTAATGAAGTTAATCATATAGTTGCTACTTTCTACAGAAACCTCAAAAACTTTTTAAAGTTATACACATATTATGAAATAAATGCTGGCATGAAATACTGTGAGTATATCTGTGCACGCTTCCTCAGCTTCCCCTGGAAATTAGTTTACTAAAATATCATTGTTGCAAAAATAATTTCCACATTCCCCTAACCTTCATGAGGTTATCTGAAATATGGGACAAAACATGCTTTCAGTCAACTACAGAAATTTAATTAGCAGTACTAACTGTAGAGCAAACATTTTAAGTGTAACCTGAATAAGTTTGCCTCTGTGCTTCCTTTTCCTGCTGTCACATCTTCTAACTGAAGAGAGTAAAAAGATTGAGGGATAGACTTTTGGGACAAGTGTAGGAGACAGCCAAGTCTCTCTGCTAGGAGAATGAAGGAAATTTATTTGTTGTTCCTAGAAGAATAGAACTGAAAAAAAAAAAAAAAGAGTGGAATAGGCAGACAAGGTATGGAAAAGTAATAAGAGAGCAAAGCCAAAGAACTTAAAATAGACTTGTTGCATATTCATATTTTATGGTGTTTATGCATCATTTTCCCCCCACCTCTACAATAAAGTCAAATTCCCACAAAAAGGCCACAAATAAGTGGATTTATTTTTATAGGGATCAATAGGATAAATAGTTTTTTTTAAATGTATGTTAACAAAATATCAATGCCAGGGCATGGATGAAAGTGAAAATTGCAGAGCAGAAACCAATAATTTAGTGGAGACAGGAAGTTAAAGCCAGAAGTAGCCATAATATTGTAGGGCCCTGGCAATTCCCTTAAATATAAGGAAAGTCATAGGACTTTGCATATAGAGGGGAATACAAGTCCAGTCCCATCTGACGTAAAAGTTTTAGGTGAGGAAAGTTGAAGGTTAGAGAGATGTGGGTAATAGCTGAGTGTTTAACATCCAGTGTCCATAGACTTTAAAAGTCTTGAAATGCCCAAATCCTGAAATTGAGCTTTTCAGTTTCAGCCGCTGGTTGAAGAGGTAAACCATTATTTTTCCTAAGCCCTCAGTTGATGGGCGACACCTCCAGTCCCTCCGTAACTCTCAAGCTGTGCTGTTTTCAGTGCCTGGAATGATCTCTGCTCTGTGCTGGGCTCTGCAAGTTATCACGGAGGTACTTGGCAGCAGGCCAGTCAATCCCCTATACCTTGATGATATGGAGGGAGGAGAGGAGAGCTGCAGTATCTCTTACCCCTGACAGTTCTCTGCCATTATTTTCTGTACTTCTCTGGCATTCACCCTCTGAATTTCTTTTGTGGTCTCCCATTCAATTTCATTCTCCCATGGAGTCTCACTTTCCCCACAGTCCTCCTCTTCCCAGACTGGGTGATGTTTATCTATCTTGTCTGGTATCCCCACTGATGACAGGTCCTATCTATCCTTTTGCTAATCATCACACAGCTTAGCTGCAGCCTCGTGGAATAAACACATTAGTTCAAGTACATTGGTATGTTGAGGTAGAAAGGTAAAATATGTGAGTTGCGTACTTAGTGAAAGGAATGTATTCACTTTCATTGACACTGATTTTGGAGTAGATGAAAGGGCAGTCTGGTCAGAACCAGAGCATGTGTTTGGGAATCTGATGTTCACGGACTTGAATTTTACTTCTACCTCTTACTAATTAAGCACTATTTAATTCCCGTAAGCCTCAATTACCTTAGAAAATTAGGATGATTATACTTGTCTCTTGTATGTGGTGAGGTATAATGGAAAGCACCTTTCACATAATACCGTTCACATAATAGGGTTGTGGGTAAATTAGGCTTGCAATAGTTAGTCAAAATAAGAATTTTAAATTAGTGACTCAATGGCTGACTCAGTGAATGGAGTACAGAAAGGGGAAAAGAAAAACGTTGCAGTGGAGAAACCACCAAAATCCTCCCTAACCGAGTGATCAAGGTGAACAGTAGTAAGGATGAGGATCTACTGTACTTAGTAGGATGTGATGAGGGCATTTTACCTCTTTGCCTTCTTTCCCAGAATTTATACACTAAGTCTAATAATGCAAAAAATCAGACTCAAATTGAGGGACATTCTACAAAATACTTGAACGGTTATCTTTAAAAAGCATGAAGGTCATAAAAAACCAGGAAAGACTGGAAACTGTCACACATCAGAAGAGATTGAGGAAACCCAGCCACTTACTGTAACTTGGGACCTGAATTGGATCTTGGAACAGTAATAAGGATGCAACTGGGAAATTGATAAAATCCAAATAAAATATGTAGTTTAGTTTGTAGTATTGCATCAATGTTGATTTCTTCATTTTGTCCCAAATGTTTCATGCTTATGTAAGTGTTAACTTTAAGGGAAGCTGGGTGAAGTGTTCATGGGAACTCATTGTATTATCTTGACACCTTTTCTGCATATCTGAAATTATTCCATAATAAAAAGTTAAAACTTTCTTTGTTTAACATTAGAAAGTAAAACTTACAATGATAGAGACCAGATCACTGGTTGCCAGTGATCGGGGTAAGTGGAGCATAAGGGAGATTTTTGGGAATGAACCTATTTTGTATCCTGATTGTGACTATGATTGTGTAAGTCTATACATGTGTTAAAATTCATAGACCAACACGCCAAAAGAGTCAATTTTACTGCATGTCTATTTAAAAAGTAAAACAAAGGGAAAGAAAGAAAAGTGAATGGAAAGAACATAATATAATGTACAAAAAAAAATAAAGTTAGAGCTTTGTTTCTTATTATATAATACTATCATCATCAAATTGACAAAACCTTAAGTATTTTTGTTCTTTCATTTAACAAACATTCATTGAATCCCACTGATGTGTTGGGCACTGTGCTAAGGCTTGGAGGTACACAAGAATTTGACATGTTATAGACATTCAAACAAGTCTTTATTCCAGGATGGGCCAGCATTTACTATAAAAAAAATTCTTGTGAGGAATCAGGGCATAGGCATATAAGGAGTTAAATGGTATGAAATATTTACATAATATTTCAACATAATGTCAGTACTATTTTAAGCAAAGTGAATTATCATGACATAAGTTCAGAGGAGATGTAAACATCGTAGATGAATAGGGAATTTTGCCAAAGGAGGTACATAGAACTTGAGAAGGCATTTCTTTCTGTGATTTCAGACTGCAATATTTAGGAAAGTAACATTTAAACACCACAATTTTTTTTTATTTTAAAATTTTATACTACATATTTATGTCTCCCTAAACTCACATGTTGAAGGCCTAAAAACCCCCAAGGTGATTTTATTAGAAGATGAGACCTTGTAGGGTAATTAGGTTTAGATGAGGTCATGAGGATGGGACCTTGTGAAGAGATTAGTGCCCTTGTAAAAAGAGCCCAGAGAGCTTGCTGTCTCTCTCTCCAGCATGTGAGGATAGAACAGGAAAGCAGCTGTCTGCAGAGCAGAGAGAAAGCTCTCACCAGACACTGGCACCTTGATCTTGGACTTAGCCTCCAGAACCATAGGAAATAAATGTTTATTGTTTAAGTCACCTGGTCTTTGATATTTTGTTACAGCAGTCCAGGTAGACTAAGACAAAAGTTAAATGAAAATACCCAATATTAATGAGCATTTAGAATATGTAAATCTCTAATAGGGACTTTACATGTATTAAACAACATGATCCTTACAAGAACCCTAGGAGATAAATACTATTATCTCCCTCATTTTAGAGAGAAAGAAACTCAGCTATCAAACAGAGAAACAATATGCCTAAGATCAAAACAACTCATAGTGGTAGACCCAGGCTTTGAACCCAGGTATCTGACTCCAGAGCACATGCTCCACCCTACTAAAACACATGCATGGCATTGATAGTCATGGTTGTTTCATTTTTTTAACCTGGAAAAGCATAAAATGTTTCAGCTATCCAAGAACCTCTGATTTTTCTGAAAAACTGCTTTAAGATACAACTGGTTATAACACACTTCTTTCTTTTCTGGAAGCAAATAGCCTTTGCTGTGCCCTCCAGTTGGCACCCTGCCCCTTGCTAATGTGCATGGATGAGAGCCTGTTACTTTGCCTCCTTCCAGCAGGACGTGACCTTGGCAGCCTGGCAGGCCAGCCAAGATTCCTAATAGCAAAAGTAGCAGCTAAGTTCCTGAAGAAACTCTTTGAACCACCAAGTATGCCTTGCCATGTCGTTGGACGTGTCGAAAGACATGGCGATAGTTTTTTGACGAGATAGCTCATTAGCTAACAGTTCTTGTGTGACTTAATTGTCTTTCAGCTTGCTTAGGATGTGCTTGTAATTCTGATATGCTGTTTCCTTAATTTTGTGTTTCTTATTGTTGGCATTGCCTAATTAGTCTAAAATAATTCCATTTTGTGTTACCAGCAATGACCCCATTTGCCTGCAAGCATTTTGGTGACAAACATAACAATTAATTATATGGGATCTTGTTTTTCATTATTTTTGTTGGAACAAAAACAGGAAGTCTAATTCCTCTGTACAATTACTGAAAAACAAGGATGTTCTATAAATGAATTATATGTGGCTAAATGTTCAGTTTTTATAGTCTATTTAATTCTGAAAGCTTAATAATAAATTAGATACAAGCTGTCAGTGAGTGGAGATGTAGATAACAGCGTATGTTCACAGTAATCTATGAAAATGTAATTTTTTTATGGTGTTCTTCTGTAGTGTTTATCCCGAATCTTTCTCTCTGACCTAAACCACTTTCCTGAGTTCCAGACCTCATATTAAATATATCCATTTGGGCTAGCCAATTTTTGTTGTTGAGAGTTGTCCTCTGCATCATAGGGTGTTTGGCAGCATCCTGGGCTTCTGTCCATTAGATGCAAGTAGCACCCAGCCCTCAATTGTGACCATCAAAAATGTCTCCAGAAATTGCCAAATATCTCCTGGGGAACAGTATCACCCCTCAGTTGAAAACCAGTAACTTAAGTATACTATAGGCTTATGAAAGTCAACATGTACAAAATTAAACTCATTATTCCCCTCAAATCTTCTTCTCCAGAGAAGTTAATATCTTGTGTGAGGCAAATCTTACCTTTCTCCCTTAATACCTGTGTTAACATCCAGTTACTAACTTCTCCACATCTCAGTTTCCTCATCTGTAAATACATTAATCAAACCTCCTTCATGTGACTTCATTGTGAAGATTAAATAAACTAATATGTATAAAAATTTAGAACACATCCTAACACGTAATAGGCTTAAGTCTAATAAATATTTGCAATAATAAACAAACACTGTTAAATGTTAGCAATATTTGTACAATACAGGAAATTCTTAAGATTCTTCTTTCCCAATGATGTGTGCAGGCAGTTTAAAAAAAGAGATATACAAAGTAGTAAATATATGAAATAATGTTCAACATCATTAATAATCAAAAAAAATTTTAAGGCATCATGATATACTATTTAAATCTGTTAAATTTGGAAAGATTTAAAAAATATTCTGTGTTGATAATGGTATGAGAAAAGGACACTGATACACTGTTGGGAGAATATGGGGCTGTATTCTTTCTGGAGATCACTTGGCAGTATGTATTAAAGCTTTAAAATATTTATAGCTTTTCACTGTAAATCTAGTTCCAGAAATTTATCCTAAGGGAGTAATATGCTCAAAAATTAATAAAGAAATATGTTGATTACTCTATTATTTATGATGGCAAAAATTAGAAGCAACTTTAAAAACTCAGTAACAGGGGAAAGATGAAATAACTTATGGTGTATCTATGTCATATATTATGTTGACATCCCATTTTTGAATAACATTTATAAACGCGGAAAAATGCTGTGACTGTGGCAATCCTTGGTTCAAAATGCCCCCTTCTCACTTTCAAGATACTATTTTTTAGAAAAGCCATTTTGGGGGGGAGGATATAGCTCTGTGGTAGAGTGTGTGCTTAGTATACATGAGGTCCTGGGTTCAATCCCCAGTACCTCCATTTTAAAAAATTAAATAAATAAATAAACCTAATTACCCCCCCGCCAAAAGACATTTAGCCATATCTAGCCATTTATTCTCCCTAGATTTTCTTCCCAGTTTCCTAGCACCCACATGTAATGAGATCCTGGTACACCATCAACAGAGGGGCATGAATCTGTGTTTGAGAACCACAGGCAAGATTGTTCTGTTGGACATATGAATGGTGAATTTGCATGAGTGGAGACACAGAAGGACTAAGGACTGCTGCCCAGTGCCCCAGCCCTGCTGACCTGCTTAGTTTCCAGAACAAACCTTGTTGCTTCATTCACTCTTCTGAGCTTTGACCACCAATCCATTTTCTCAACTTGGAGTGCTCTTCTTCCCTTTCTTCTTTTGTCTTCTCCTCGAGACCAAGATAAAGCATAGCTGGCTCTAGGAAGCTTTCCCTAACCACCCCCCACATTTAGACTTCTATGTTTGTTCCTTCTGTCCTCTTGTGACATAGCATGCAAACCTGTTTATTCATTCATACCTTCAGCTAATCTGTTATTCAACAAATATATATTGAGCTGCTACTGCTAAATACCAGATACTATATTAATTACTGGCTACAGTCTTGGTGAGCAAAAAAAAAGTCAAAATTTCCTGCTCTTGTGGGGTCTATATCTCCAGTGGGGAAGATGGAGTATAAACAAATAAACCATAAAAGATAAATTATCTTAAGAGATGATTTTGAACAGGACCTGGAACAAGCAAGTAAGTAAGTGTAAGAGGGGCAGGACTTTACCTCTATCAATCTTAAGTCTTCAGCTGGGACCCTTTGACAAAAAAATCAGCAAGAGAAAAACAGTTTATTAATGCATGCAGTGCACATCCTGCAGGAGAAATCTTGATGAAGAGTAACTCAAAGCAGTGACCTAAAGCTCCAGCATAAGTAATATCTCCAACAAAGAAGAATAAAAATTGTAGAGAAATGATAGGACAAAGGAAAGTAGACTTAGGCTTCCAAGGGTGGCCAACTGTGGGAAATGTATGGAAGGAAGCCAGTGGAGAAAGATTTGTTTGCAGATTCCTCTTGTGCTGTCTCTGGGCTGATAAGGGTCTATTTCCCAGTGAAAGGAAAATTTATATCCTGCCTTTATGCAAAAAAGGGGGAGGGTGGAGAGAGATTTTCATTCATTTGTTGCTTCTTAATTGCCTTCAGTTCAAAATAATTTTTATATTAAAGAGGCATATTTGGAGATTTCTTTCATATATTCTGTTTTCCTTCACAAGCAACAGAGTTGTCTGAAAGAAAGGCATTCTAGGAGCAGGGAACAGCGTATGTAAAAGCCCTGAGCTTGTTCAGTATATTCTGGGAACAGAAAATGGGTTTATGGGACTTGGGCAGAGAGATCAGGAAGAAATGAGACCAGAGGGGCATCTAGATGTCAGATCCAGAGCATCCTCAAGGATACTCTTTAGATTTTATTCCAGGTGTGGTTTTAAGCATAGGAGTAACATGTTAAGTTTTAAAGACTGATTATGCCGCTATTATCCTTCTCAAAGGGCTTGTAGAAGTAAAGGTGGAAGCAGGATAATCAGTTGGAGGCAGTCATAGTGGCTGGGATGAGGAATGATGATGGCTTGGACCTAAATGGCAGTAGTGAAAGTGGGTAGACATGATCAGACTTAAAGATATTTTGAAGATAGAGTTGACAAGATTCGTTAGAATTTGTGTGGGGTGAAGAGAAAGAGAAATCTCAGGGATAACTCTTGAGATGTTGGACCTGAGTAACTGGATGGATTTTGGTGGTATTTACTGATATGGTGAATACTAGGTGAAGGGTACATTTAGGAATGAAAACATGTTACTAGGTTTTGGCTGTTAGGTGTTAAATGCCAACCAGACATCAACTTGAGGAAGTTGATGGAGCAGCTGGACAAGGGTATTTAGGAGAAGGGCTGAGAGAGATTTGGGCATCATAAGAATATAGATTGTACTTAAAAGTGGTGGTACCCATATGGCTGTGAGTATAGACTGTGAAAAGACAAGGTCTGAGGTCTAGTCTCTGTACCATTTAAAGAGCAGAAAGAGGATCTAACAAGAAAAATTGAAAAGGGATGGTTAGTAAGATGACAGAATAACAAGAAAGTGTAGAATTTTAGAAGCCCAAGGAAATAAAGTGTTCTAAAGAGAGGGTGATTGTCTAAGTCAAGTGCATTAAGAATTTACCACCGGATTTACATTGGAGAGGGAGAGGTCATGGCCCAGAGGTCATGGCTACCTCTGTCATTGCAGATACGTTATCCCTTGGCAAATGTTGATTAACTTCTTCCTTCCATGAAACCTGGGAATCTCAAACGGGGGCAGTTTTGCACTCCAAGGAACATTTGGTAATGTCTGGAGACATTTTTGATTGTCACAACTCAGGGTGGGGAAGGCAGTTGTGTTACTGGCATTTATCAGATAGAGGCCAGAGATGCTGCTAAACATTCTTCAATGCACAGGGGCAGCCCCAGAAACAAAAAATTCTCTAACTCCAAATGTCAGTAGTGCCAAAGTTGAAAAATTCTGTATTAAATTAATAATTCCCAAACTTACAGTTCCCTGGTGGACCCACAGGATTCTATGGTATATTTCAGATTTTAGATGAGTATACAAAGATACCTCTCAAACACCATGTGAGCTGCCAGTTGAAGGAAGCTCACAGTTGAATGTTAGGTCTCTTTATGATTCCTTTTAATAACATATTTTTAACTTTTTTTTTTCAAAACTTGGATTTTGGATACTGCTGTGATTAAAAAAAAAACAGTAACTTTGTAAGAATCAGTCTGGAACAAGAAGTGACAATGGTGGTTTCAAATCTGATTCTAAGATTTGAAAAGTTGTGCAGTGTCCAAAAGGTATTAGGCTGTTAGGACATAGAAACTTTTTAAAATGTCTGGACCTGAAAACTCAGCAAACTCATTCGATAGGTATTTCTTTTGGCTTAGGGAAACAGTAAAAAAAAAAAAAAGAATACTGAGATGTTAAAGGCACCATGAAGGAGAAAGTTGGGAACTGGGAACTGCTGGGCTGTATTTAACATTCCTTGGAAATAGAGACTGTCTGTTAGTAGCTTTTATGCCCAGCATGTTGCACAGTCATGGACCAAGTGTGACATGTAAGATGCCAAGTGGACATCTGTGTGGATGTTGCAGGGAATTTAATAAACATAGGTTGGTGGGCATGGAATACATGAATCAGGGGAGGATGCACTGTAATGTCAAGGTAACGATATGGTAGTGAGATTCTACCTACTGGTTCACTATATGCTAAGATACAGATATCCTAACTATCCCTTTGTTTATATGTAGTCAGAAACATAGAAGAAAAAAAAAGTTTGGCTTATTTACTCTTTGGCCTGTGAATCTCTAGATTATTATAATTTCTTGATTTTAGTACTTGCAAGTTTACTTCCTCAGATTACACTGAATTTTTTTTTTACTACTACAAATTTCTGTTCTCACTTATATTATGCATATTGACACAACTGTGATCTTCTTCTGTAGGAATATGTAAAGGAGAACAATTTGAATATCTCCTAAATTTTTGGCTGCTTTTCTTCCTGTCCCTTTTTGCCAAGCACTATATGCCCTTGCCTAGTGACTACATAGATGCTGGAAAGAAATATTCTCCTTAGACTCAGTAATTTTATTTTGTTTCAAGTGAAAAAGAATCTTTTTAGTGTAAGAAAATGATAGAAGAATATAAACTTACAGAAACATTCTTGGTGTAGCAGAAAGAAATTGGCTTTTGGAAAGGAATATAAACAGCCCTCTGCATCTCACCCGCACTGACGGACATCTTAAAGATGTTCAGTCTCTTTGATTCACAGTTTTGTCATCTGTCAACTTGGAATAAGAATTGTTACCTCTCAAAGTTGTTCTAAGGATTAAACAGTGTTAGCCTATGGCAAGTACCAGCACTGTGCCCAGTGCCAGAGGAGATCTTGAATAGACTATAGCTTCTCTTTGTCTTTCAACCTGACCCACCCTGGCACCTCCCTTCTCCTTTCTTTTGTTTGACTTAAGCAACTTAGGATGAAGCTGCTACAACTTATTACCATTTTAAAGTAGACAAGATTTTAGTTTTCTTGGTATTTGGTATCGTATGATGGTATTTCTCCCCTTAACAGTGTGAAGCAGGAGTGCGTTAGAAAACATAAACACATCCAGAGAAAGTGCCCGGGCAGGAACACAGCTGGAGAATCACTGTGTCACCAGGGGCCCATTCCAGTTTTCCCCACCCGAGAGTGTTCACAGTGAAGCTTCTGCCCATTTGTGTGTTCCTTGGTCTCGCTCACTTGCTATAGCTAGTCTGGAAGAATTTGAGATCATAGACTCCATGGATTATCATATTCCAAGATACTCAGTAAAGGTCAATTTATATAACAGTTCTAACTTCTGATGGATCTTTTTACAAAGTTGCTCAAATGCAGCCTGACCCTGAATATGAACTCTAGCTTATTTAACTTCCTCAGCAGAGTTTACCATGTATTAGCCTGATCACAACCCTGCTTCCCTTCCCTTGTTCCACTCTATTTTGTGTTGAGCTGATAGTGGCAAACATCGCTTCCCAGGCTTGTTTGCCACCTGTTTCCTTCTTAGGTTCAGCCAGTGAGAAGCAAGGGGTGGAGAGTGAAGGGCAGGTGGAAAAGCTCTAATGTACCTCCCACCCCTTGCCCCGCTCTGTGCCCGCTTCTCCTCAGGAAGCTCTTCCCTCCGTGGCTCCAAATCTGTCCAAATGGCTGCATTTTCTCCATGGTCCCAGGTCAAATCTCAGAGCTCTGGCCTTGTCCCCCATAAGGGTGACACTTTAGCAGTCTTCTAGGTTTCTGGTTCCCTCTTGTCAAACCCAACTTCTGGGCTCTACCATAACATGTCTTCTCTTTGACCCTTTGAGTCAGTAGCACTTGTTAAATCTCAGATTATCATCTTCTTCTGTTTTCTCTTTCATCTATTCCAACTCTTCTCCAAGTAATTCTGCCACATCAATTTTGCTCTATTGAATTAGCTTGCATAGGATCTGTTTTCTTGAATGGGCACTAATACCATGATGATGATGATAGTTCTGCAACTGCTAACAAGGAGCAGTGTTACTGAAAGATCAGAAGACCTAACATTTAAAAGAAATTTAGGAAAAACAGAGAGGCTGGAACCTCATTCATAAACACAGCTTTAACTTGCTAAAATAGACAGGATTTAACTTTCTGATACAGAAAGTTTGATTTCCGGTAAAACAGAAACTATTGTTAAACCATATAAATATATTGACGGGAAACCCACTGGTTCATGTTTTTACCAAATGACAAAATAAAACGACAAGATTTGCTCCTGAGGCTTTTGTCCTATTGATATAAAAGCTGAGAAGACTGTGAGTGGTGTGTGTGTGTGTGTGTGTGTGTGTGTGTGTGTGTGTGTGTGTGTTGGGGTAGGTGGGTATGATTTTATAATAATATGTACTACATGCATCTATAGAATAAATGTGCATGAATGAATGTAGGATGTACATTTACATATACTTCTTATTTTAAAATTATTTTTTTACTTAATTTTTTTTTCCTGAGGACTCCAAGAAGGGTTAAAGAGATAACATAAAGAGATGACAAACAAAAGACAAAGACAACAAAAAAGAGGAATTTTTATTAGTCATTTCAGTATAGTTGCATCTGTTGGATGATGAGATCTTGGGTTTATTGCTTTAATAAATGTATGTAATATGAGAACATGGGTGAAACCCTGACTATATAAAAAAACAACACTTTTGTAACTACACATATGACAGAGAATTCTAGAAAGAATTTATAATTCTCAAAATGCAACAGTAAAAAAAAAAACCTAAGTAGTCCATTTAGAAAATGGGCGAAAGACAAGAGAAAGCATTTCTCTGAGGAAGATATACAAGGAGCAAATTAAGCACATGAAAAGGTGTTAAACATCATTAGCCATTAGAAAAATGAAATTAAAACCACAATGAAATACCAATATACACTTATTAGAACAGCTAAAATTAAAAATAGTAATAATACCAAATGCTGACAAGGATACAGAGAAATTGGATCACTCATACATTGATGATACGAATGTAAAATGATACTGCCACTCTGAAAAAATAACTTGGCCTTTTCCTAAAAATTATGTATGATTTTTACTGTATGACCCAGCAATTGTGCTCCTGGGAATTTATCCTAGAGAAATTAAAGCTCATGTTCACACCATAAAAACTGTACATAATTGATCATTACAGCTTTATTTGTAGCTCAAAAGAGTAAACATCCACAGTGCCCCTCAACATGTGAACAATTAACTGTATGTTGTGTCCATATCACAGAAGACTACAATGAAGATGAATGAACTATTGATACAGGCAACATCTTGGTTTGATCTTAAGGGCATTATGCTGAGTGAAAAAAGCAATCTCCAAAGGTCACACATATTCTGTATGATTCCATTTATGTAACATTGTATTAGGGTTAACTTCCTGGATTTGATATTGTACTATAACTATGTCTAAAATATAACCATTGGGAAAAACTGCGTGAAGGGTACACAGGAGTCTTCTCTGTACTATTTTTGCAATTCTCTGTGACTCTAAAATTATTTCAAAATTAAAAGTTTTTTTTTAAGCTGTACTTTGCACATGCACTATTATTGTTCATTGGAAAAGCGTTAAATGGGGGAGTGTAAGCATTTCACTTACTATCGCCAAAGTCATTTGTCTCTTTCTGTGTAGGATTTTGAGGGTTCTTACTTTTCTCATTTAGGAATATGCCCTCGCTGGTTCTGGCTTTCTGAATCGTGCCTTTGTTTTTTGAAAGGCAATATTTTTTGGCATTAGTTAATTAATTTTATTTTGATCTTTAATTTGGATATGTGGCTCCTTTGAGAAGTCCAGATCATTTCATAGCTTTCTCATTGCTTTTTCACTACTCAGCTGGATTTTTTGTTTTGTTTTGTTTCGTATTGTTTGTTTTTTTCACAGGTTAGAAAAATGAGCAGAGTCAGTGATACTAAGTGGAGTAGGTAGCAAAGCAGAACAGCCTGTTGCCGTATCAACCTATTCTGTTCTGATTGCATTCCATTCCATTCCAGGATTTCCCAACCTATTCTATCCCATTCATTCTATTTCTATATGTATTTATTCAGTATCTGGCATGTGCCAGGTATTATTCTAGGTGGTTTGGCATGTACCAGTGAACAAAGCAGACAAGAAATGTTGCTCTCCTAAAGCTTACATCCGAAAAAGGGGGAGTCAGAAATAAAATATACATAGTATATAAATAAATTTTGTAATACGTTGTAAGTTAGTAGGTGCTGTGGAGAAACAGAAAAAAAAAAAAAAACTAAGCAGGTGGGAGGTATGGGGTAGGAATGGAGGGAAAGTTATAATTTTCAAACAAAATAAGGTGTGAGAAACTGTGTGAGGAGGTAAAGGGTTTAGCCATAAATTGATCTAGGAGTTTTCTGAGAACTAGAAAGAATTTTCTGGGAACTAGAATGGGAGTTGCCTGGAATGTTTAAGGAACATCAGCGAGGCCGTTGTGGCTGGAGCAGAGTCAGTGAGAAGAGATACATTGGAGGTGGAGTCACAGAGGAAAAGAAAAGTCTGATCACATAGGGTTTGTGAGGCTCTTAGTCTTAACAAAATGTCCATCCTGTGTAAGGTTTTCAGCAGAGGATCACATGACCTGAATTAGTTTAGGACCATGGTAATCTCATTGAGAAGGACATTGGTTTATATCATACTGTTAGCAGTGGAGTTATGGAAGTGGTCAAATTATTGACATGCCCCTCCCCTCAAAAATGTTTATTTAAAGAAAGAGACAATAGGATTTCCTGATGAGCTGATGAAGAGAGTGGGAGAGAATGCAAGGAAGGGTACCTATCCTTCCTTCAACTAGAAAGATAGAGTTGCCAACAAATATGGAGAAGACTAGAAATGGGGTGGTTTTGAAGGGAGTATCATGAGTTTCTTTTTAAATGTGGTAACTTTGAGGTATCTCTTAGATAGGTATCTCTTATAGGTATCTCTATACAAGTAGACATTACTTGTCAGCAAGTGGGTATGTGAGCCTAGAGTTCAAGAGTGAGGATGTATATTTTAGAGTTGCCAACACATAGTTATGTTTATGTTGAGACTAAGTGAGTTTACCGAGGAGTCACCATAGATAGAGCAAAGGACCAAGGATTAAACCCTGGGAAACTCCAGAATTAAGAGGCCAAGGGGGAGGAAAGAAACCAGTAAATGGGGCAAAGAAGACACAGCCAGTCCAGTAGAAGGAAACCTAAGAGTACAGTGTCCTCTAAGAACGTGAAAAATGTGTATCAAAAGGCTTCCAAACAGAATCTTAATAAAAAACACAAATGAATTCATTTACAAAATAGACTCACGGACATAGAGTGCAAACTTATGATTATCACTGGGTAAAGGAGGTAGGAAGGAATAAATTGGAAGTTTGAAATTTGCAGATACTAACAACTATATATAAAATAACTAAACAAATTTATGCTGTATAGCACAGGTAACTATATTCAATATCTTGTAGTAACATATAATGAAAAAGAAAGTGAAAACGAATATATGTATGACTGAAACATTATGCTGTACACCAGAAATTGACACAACATTGTAAACTCACTATTCTTCTATAAAAAAATAAGGCTTCCAACCATTAACATCTATTACTATCAGTGCAGGTGGGTGTGATGTGATTCAGTCTTTCTGTACCTCTAGGGGTTTTTTTAGTTCTATTTTTATACTGAGAAACAAGATCATTTTTGTGCAAAATTTAGCATGCTAAATTTTGTTCTTTTGTTGCTTAAGTTTCAAACAGAATCAACATTGGTTTAAATTGCTTTAAGAACTGGGTTTGCTATTAATAGTCTTTCTACAGTGACTCTGTGTTTATTTGACCCAACATTTATAGTAAATGGTGATGTGATGTCTTAACAAGAAGCCCATTACACTTATTTTAGGAGGCTCAATTGAAATGTACTTTTTGTGTAATTATTTGAGGAAAAAGAAATTAAGCTTCTTTAAAGTCATATTTGTTATTGTTTGCATCTTTTATAAATAACACTATTTTTTGTGTTACATTTTGTGCCTGTGCATGTTAAAAGGATTAAGCATTTGACTTAGAATTATCAAAATAATCCTTTGTAATGACTGTGATTTAAAATTATACAGGAATTTATTTCAAACAGTGACTAATAATGGAAGTTTACATTCTTCTTACTGACTTTATCACAATTTTATTCAAGGATATCAAGTATACACTGAGAACATGAAGGCTTATAGGTGAAAATAGACATTATTAGTAATGCAATTTTGCTGTCTAGGAAAACAGCTAGATTTTTAGGTTTCAAAAAATTTTTTTGATCCTGTAGAATATTTTAAAATTAATTTGCATGTATTTTGTGTGTATTTATGTTGCCTTTTGCTTGTATTCTGCTGTGCAGGCTTCAGAGTTGTGCCACCTCCCGGATAGACTATACACGCCCCACAAATTACTGTAACAAAGTTTAAAAAAAATATATATATATATATATATATAAAACCTACAAACCTAATGAACCGGACTGCTGAGAAGAACAGGGCTGAATAAACACAAGCTTCCCTTTTTGCAGTGACGGTTCCAAACTAAGCAGAAGCTGCTGCTTTTTTTCAGGGAAGGAAAAATAATGACCCGGTTTTCTTTATTTTTCTGGTGAGCAATTTAACTGCTACCTCGAGTTGGCGGAATCTCCCACTCCTTTTATTGGAATGTGGCTAGAACTGTAGGTATGGCACTCTTTACCGCTATGTATATTTTCTTTACCACAATATATATTTTGAGCCATATTTACCAGGGTAAGGTATTTAATTTTTCTCTGAGGTGTAGTCTTGAAGCAGTTGTTCGGAGAGAACACTAGAACTGGAGGTAGAAACATTTTCTGGGCGCTTAGCTGTGTGTATGTGTGCTTGTAGAATTATCATCAAGGAGAGATTGTTCTCCCAGATGGCATTGCCTTAATAGAAACTGCTAATATGCACAGGCTTGAAAACCATTTCTAATCCAAATGTACTGGCAGCATATTATTTTCAGAAGTAGTTGAGTTAACTATTTGAACCTTCAATTTTACTATCTTCTACTTCTGAACTAGATTTTTGGAAAGATAATAGCTATCCCAAAAAGTTATTCTTCGAGGAGTGTGTATGTGTGTGTACCTTAGTGTATATTTGTGTTGTGTGTGTATATTTTGGCATTGCCCAAGCCAGCAGGAAGGCTCCAGGGTTGAGGCTGCTTTCATCCTATGTTACACCCTCACAACCTTCCTGTTTTACGATAATTCTGAAACCTAATGCTCTTGCCACTTTTAACTCAGAACTGTGTTTATTTGCCTGTGGCCTGTTTTATTGTAAAATAAAAATCTTAAGACCCCTATGTTTTTAGGGTTTTTTTTCCCAAGAACAGTATGGTTGTCTTAAAGGATAAATGACTGTGTTTTAATGGTATGTAAAGATTCAGTAAAAAATAAATCATGACAATTTTGTTTTAAGAAGAAACTTTTAAAGGTCATACATGCTGCAGACTTCAAAAAGTCCAATAAAACAATTAAGAATAAACTATACTTGTGTGAATGTATCATTTTGTTCTGCACTTTCTGTAATGTGTTAAGTCTTAAGCTTCAGAAGATTATTCCAGGTGATCATTGGTTGAGGATTAGAGCCACAGTTATTTAAAAATAAGTTTTCCCAGAACTTGAATGTCTCTAGGAATCCCCTTCCGCCGCTCCCGTGGCAAGTGATAGACGGAATTACAGCTGATTTGCTTTCTCTGCCAGTATAAACAGTTAGGTGGCTGCCATTGATTTTATTTCACAGACTGGCAGCTTACAGCCTCATCACTTCCTGGTAGTGCCCCTCACAGTGATGCGTGATAAGTAGTGAAGTAAATAATTAGACAGCTGGTGAAATGCTTTGAATATTTTACTTGTTTTTGAAATTTTACTAGTTTTCACTTTACTCTATCAAGAGATACTCACTGTACATTTATTCCATATCTAGCATCCATGTGTTCTAGGTGTGATGAAGTTAACATGCGTGAAATACCACTTTTGTCCTCAGGGAACTTCCAGTCTGGCTCAGTATGTCTGAAGAAGGGAGGGTGGGGCACTGACGGCATTTGAGGAGGAATAGTTCTTTCCTCTGTGGGAATGTTCATCACAAATTCAGCCTCCCTGACCCCTGACAAGTGAATGCCAGTGGTACAATTATTTATTGTGACAATGAAAAATATTCATGTGTTTATCAAATGCTCCCTAGAAAGGCTGTACCTATCCCTCCTGAGAACTGTTGGAGGTTCTCAGCACCATCTACATAGGTAGAACGTGATTACAGAACTCTGTTGTTGAAACTGTGTTTGTTGAAACTATGTTAAAGAAATGATAGATACCATAAAAGTTTAGAAATGACAGGGAAAAAAAAGCTGGGGCAGTTGCACCTATTTATACCAAGTTATATTACAGATTACTATCAAAGCCCATGATGATCCCTTTGCTAGGACTATCCTTTTTTTTTTTTTTTTTTTTTGTCCTTACTTTTTATTTTCCTGCTTCCAAGAAGATTTTAGTAACTTTCTCTTTTCTGAGATGGGGTTGAGTGATTCCTATCTTTGTTCTTACAAATCCTTGAGCACACCTCTATCGCTGTGTTTGTCATTGTATTGACATCATCCGTTATCGATTGGTTATAGCTGCTTAATAGGTTGTATGCTTATTGTGGGCAAGAACTGTGCTGTACATCCTTCCTACCTAGTTACATTCTGTGTATGTAGTACATGTTTAATAAACTGACTTGAACTTGACAGGTAAATGATAGAAGCACATAAAGTTGGGCCAGTTCATTGTTTGTTGGCATCAAAGTAAAATTGTGTTCTGAAGTCTTCTTAGTGTTTATTCCCATTTTAAGAACATTCTCATACCCTGCTGTTGGAAATGTAATTTGGTACAAGGCTTTTGGAAAGTCATTTGGCAGTAGGTATCAAGAGATTTACAAGTTCATGGCATTTGATTTATTAATTCCACTTCTGGGAAACTCTCCTAAGGAAACAATTCTAATTATAGAAAAGGTCTTATGCACAAAAGTCTCCATTTCAGCACTGTTACTAATAGCAAAAAACTGGGAATTCTTCAACAAATCTGGGTAATAAAAATGGGAGCTTGCAATTTTCAGTAAACCAGTTCTAGTGAACAATCTAGGGGGATTATGTGTGAGTATGATCTGGCTTTTAGATGACATGAAATTATCCTGAAAAAGAAAGGTAGAGATTGTTAACCCAGAAAAATAATATACTTACAAAATAATATATTATCTCATTATAGTATACTTACACAGAAATACATATACACCGATACATGTACACATAAAAGATCCAACAGGATATAGTAAGATCTTAACCATTAGTTTATATTTTCTGATTTTTAGTTGTATTTCCTACTTTTCTACAATACCTATTACACAGGTATAATAATAAAAGGACTTTTTTAAAAACAAGAAACTGAAAACAATAGTGCAGACAGCTACATAATGATTAAATTAGTTATTACAGCTCTACATTCTAGATTATTTCATTACATTTAAAGACAGAATTTATGAGAAGTTTCAATAGTATGATAAAATGTATCTATCATAATATTTAGTGAAAAGGGAAGGCAAGAAAATTTTTACATACTTTGGTCTCATTGTGTATATACTCCAAAAGTAGATCTCACAGTTATTGTTTCTAGATGGTAAGAATGGAGGGTTTTTTTTTTTTTTTTGTAGTTTTAATTTATCTATAATGAATATGTAACATTTTTACTTGGAGAAAATATTTATCAAAAATTCTATTAGAAGTGTTCTAGTATGTGTTTTAAAAGTTTTAGTATATTGTCCCAGGAAGTTCAAAAAAGTTTTAAGTTGCAAATCATGAATGTATTTAAATAAAAATAACACTTCATGGTAGAAATATATGTTAGGAGGAAATTTTTTGTAAGGATTGGTTAAGAATCTACAAACTTCTAATAGGCAAAAATGTTTACAAAGATCTGTATACATTTAGCATACAAGATTGGAAGGTTAAATTTTCTAATGACAGCAATATCATATGTGATCAAAAGTTCAAAGCATCTTTACCAGTTAAGTAATATTTACTGAATTTCCAGATGTTCTCTTAGCTTTTTAATTAGGTTCCCTGATTTCTGTCTCATTCCAGTGTTGAAATCAGCAGCCAAATGCCACATATGGAAAAAATGTTCCTCTGGAAATAAATTGAATATTTTAAAAATTTACTGTCACTGTATCTTAATATTTAACTCAATAAAACTTATGTTTCTCAGTGTTTCTCACACATTTTCATGTGTCTGCTAAATTGTTGGTAATGCTACATAATTCAGCAGGAAACTAAATGGTTTCTACTTCATTTAGAATGGTTTTCAGGATAACGTGATAGATTATTCTTTGGAGTAATTAAATAAGTGCATTAACTACCATTTGATTTTTTATTGGTTTAACCACCATTATTTACTTCCTATATGGTAAATTCAGAAAGCTATTAATATTATTATTTGTCCAGAGGGCTTCTGAATATCTTTTAATGAGAAAAATCTACCTCTTAATAGTAGAAAATTAGGGAATCCAGTTGATTTAAGGGGAATGTTTTAATGGATCTCATTAACATTTGAATTTTAAGTTGAGGCAATATTCTGTGCTCAAATTTCCAGCTACTTTCGGAATAGTATGATTATAGTTATTTTTAAACCCAGAAGAAGCTGTTTTGGAGTCCTTGTTAGTTCAACATTCTAGATCTTTTCTCCATGTGATATTGACTTAAAATTTAAAAAGCAGATGTAGGTCAAAGGAGATTCTGCAAACACTTTTCAGTGTTTTATCCTGGGGCTTTGACAGCTTGAAAGCAATGGCAAGATGGTGAATTTTTAAAATATCTAATCTAAATACTCCTGGTAAATTTTAAAGTCACCTTTTTCTGAATTTTCTCTATTACAAGTGGAAATAAAAATACACTTATTATGCTTGTTCTTTATTTCAGCAGTGGTATGTCTTGTCCATAATACACAGAGACAGAAACATAACATTTCATGAAAGGTTGACCTCATGACCAGAGTTTTTTTTAATTGAAGTTTAGTCAGTTACAATGTGTCAGTTTCTGTTGTACAGCATAATGTCCCAGTAATGCATATATATATATATATATATATATATATATATATATATACACACATATATTCTTTTTCATATTATTTTTCAGAGATTGTTAATAGGGATTTCTTCTAGGAGCTGTGGTAGGAGGTAAGACGTGAGAGAGAGGGATTGGAGCCTTCTACTTTATCTCTTGTATTGTTGAAATATTTTGCCAGGAATATACTCTTACTTTTATAGTTTAAAACAAGAAGACAAAAGTTTATTTATTTATACACCAATTATAAGTTTATATTTAGCTTTTGGAATATTATGTACTTAATAAATATTTAATTAAATTTCAGCATTTACTTGTGTCTATTTTTATTTTTACAAGTGTGCCTACCACCTGCTGAACTTGAAAGGGTCTAGCATTAAAAAAATTTTAACAATATATGAGATTTAGAATAAACAAGCACAAACACTTTAGACATTTTGAAAAGCTGCTTAAGGAATATTCTCATATTTGTTGAACTTTGGCCCTTAGATCCAGAAAGTATTTCGTTTCATAATACACCAAAATTACAGAATATAATCTTTGCCATATAAAACTTCATGCAATCAGTCATCTTTTCTGACCTAGTCATTAATAGTTATTCTTCTCCTGTTTTATGTATCTCATTTTCTGAATCCTCAGAAAACACTGTTTCCTACTATTAAAAATAAATAAACATAACAATTTATTCCTAAATATAGTGTATTTCCAATTATTGTTGTTTTTTTTCCACTGGCTATGTTAAGTAAAGAAACTGGAGAGATATAGGGGAAAAGGTGATAAAAATGATGTCCTGAAATTTTGTTTTGCCAAGGTCACCTAAAAGCTATACATGTCAGGGCTCATTTTAAACTGTATTTCAGGAACAATCCCCTAAGTTTACCCACCATACTCTACAGATGTGGAAACTGAGGTTTGTGCCTTCCCTAACATACTAATTCTTGGGTCTAATAATGCCAAGATCATGTGTCCATTCAATCCCTCTTTGGGCTAATTTTTTTCTCACTAATGTTATAACTTTTACTTTAAACACTTGGAATTTGTAGGATGCCAACAGAAAACCAGCTTGAATTTCTTTCCCCTCTGGCCATTCAAACTAGTGCTGGAGGAGAAGTCTGACCCAACACTGGGAATGAGCTATAGGCCGCATGACTTTCCTGGTCATTCTCAGATAATTAAATTTACTTAATGCACTTTAGCCCTAGGTTGCTTCAGTTCAGTAATTATCCGTGTATGGTAATAATCACACTTTATTCAAAGTAAAATTTCTCAACTCAACTTAAATCCGCTGCGTAGATAACCTTGTAGAAAAGGTATGGTTCGCTTTCCTGTCTTCCCCAGCTTTTGGCTTTTGTCTGTCTTCTGCCAGTTTGATAAAACTGTGATGTTGGGGAGCAGTGAGGAGAGGTGAAGAAACAGGAAACAACAGGAAAGTTCTTCTGTGTTGGAATTGCTCGTGAGCTGACATCTCTGCTTTGAACAGATGATTAAAGCTGGCTCTTTCCCTTGTGGGTGCTTATTAGGGTTCACTCACTCAGTTTCCTGAACTAAGTGAAACACTCTCCAGTTGGCCAATTACATGCTGCCTCATACTCTGGAATATTCCTGCTGAAGTCTCCTTGACCAATTAGGTGCCCCTCATGTGCAGATTCTAAGACAGTCACAAGCTAGTCTTGTCACTTTCTCTCCTGGACAAAATCTGGTCTACAAAAGATACCCACACTTAGACCTGCTCATCAGATGTGCCATCTTTCCTCAAGTGGGTTCAGTTACCTTCTTAGCCTTGGCTTTCATCCATTAGATTTCTCAGACTTGAGTCAGAAACCTGTCCACTTTGTCTCCAAAACTTCAGGAAACATAGCAAGCTCCTTAAGTGTGTTCTTTGAAGCCTTTCTCATTAATCTTAAGGTGAGGGACAGACAAGCCCTACATCACTGAGGAGAGGATGGGATGGAGAATCCATACACTGACATTCTCCCTCAAGAAATCTCCATCTCTTTTCTCCAACTCCTTGGCCATTTTTACTGCAGCTCTTTTGTAGCTTTGAGTATTGAGCCAAGGGTCCTCACATTGGATTTAAATTTATACCTTTGCCTTCCTGCATGAGTGATCTAGAATGTGGGAGTGGTTGACATCCATTTTCCTGGGGTCTCAGCCAAAATAGAGACAACTATTTAGTAACAGCTTTGGAAATATAACTTTTCAAAAACTTTTATGTAGTCTATGAGATACTTTTTCATTCAAATGATCACATTCTGAAGTCTGTTTGTTTTGTATTTTCTTGTTAGAAGGAGTAATGCTGGCTGCCATACTTAAATATCAGCTTACATACTAAAGATTGGCAAAGATAATCCAAACTGTACTTTCCTATGTTTATTTTGATTGATTATTCATTCACTTGAATAGATAACACATAAAATGATATGAAATCTAAAATATGCAGAATATGTAATGACAAGTATGTTTTCCTTGTGTTCAAGTATCACAATTACTGTTCCTTACCAAGAGGGAATTATTTTATTTATTAGTTACTTAAAAATTAATTTGCCTAACATTTCCAGAAATCTTAAAGTTCATGTGGATAATTTATTTAAAGAAATTAATGTCCTAATTGTGCTCAGACTGATGTGACTTAGCTTTCCATATATGTTACCCCTCAGCCGAGAAACATTGAGTATGGAACATAACTGCTAAACCTTGGTGTTCCATGTGTAAAATGGAAATCATCATGTTAAAGACCTTACAGAGCTGTAAGAATTAACTGAGCAAAATAGTTTTAAAGGTATTACTACAGTTTTTGTCACAGAATATTAACTCAACAAATACTAAATTTTTGCATCCCAAACTTTCTGTCATGTAATATTAGCTTCCACTTCCTCCCCTCAACACTTGCCACTCTGTCATCCACATCCCTTGTGTGCCTCTGTAACAATAATTTCTTGAAGTTTCCTGCATATATTGAGCTCCAAAAGTTTTTTGTTGATTTTTTTCCTCTGTTTTTATTTTATTTCATTACCCATGCCCACTTGCCTTGAATGAAATAAAAATTGCCCCATCTGGTAACAGCAATACATCCTTGAAAAATACATACAGTTCACAACAGAAATTAAAAAATCCCAATTTGGGAATTCTGGCCTTTGATAGTTATTTAGCACTAGATAAATTATTTTTTAAATTTTTATTTATTTAATTAATTGAAGCATAGTCAATATACAACATTGTGTTAATCTTTGGTATACAGCATAGTGATTCAGTTATACACACATATATTACTTTTTATATTCTTTTTCATTATAGGTTACTGTAAGATATTAAGTATAGTTCCCTGTTCTATACAGTAGGACTTTGTTGTTTATCTATTTTATATATAATAGTTTGTATCTGCAAATCCTAAACTCTCAATTTATCCCTCCCCCTACTCTCCTTTCCCCACCGGTTAATCATAAGTTTGTTTTCTATGTCTGTGAGTCTGTTTCTGTTTTGTAAATAAGTTCATTTGTATCATTTTTTGAAGATTCCACATGTAAGTGATATCATATGGTATTTGTCTTTCTTTTTCTGGCTTACTTCAATTCACTTAGTATGATAATTTCTAGGTCCAACCATGTTGCTGCGAATAGCATTACTTCATTCTTTTTTTATGACTGAGTATACCGCATCTTCTTTCTCTAATCATCTGTAGATGGACATTTAGGTTGCATCCATGTTTTGGCTATTGTAAAGAGTGCTACTATGAATATTCAGTGCATGTATCTTTTCAAATTAGAGTCTCTCCCGGATGTATGCCCAGGAGTGGGATAGCTGGATCATAGGATTAGTCTATTTTTAGTTTTTTAAGGAATCTCCATACTGTTTTCCATAGTAACTGCACCGAATTACATTTCCACCAACAGTGTAGGAGGGTTCCTTTTTCTCCACAGCCTTTCCAGCATTTATCATTTGCGGACTCTTCAATGATGACCATTCTGACCAGTGGGAGGTGACACCTTATTGTAGTTTTGATTTGCATTTCTCTGCTAATTAGCAATAATGAGTATCTTTTCATGTGCCACTTGGCCATCTGTATGTCTTCATTGGAGAAACGTCTGTTTAGGTCTTCTGCCCATTTTTGGATTGAGTTGTTTGTTTTTTTGTTATTGAGTTGTGTGAGCTGTTTTATATTCTGGAAATTAAGCCCTTGTCGGTCGCATCTTTTGCAAATATTTTCTCCCATTCTGTAGTTTGTCTTTTTGTTTTATTTATAGTTTCCTTTGCTGTGCAAAAGCTTAAAAGTTTAATTAGGTCCCATTTGTTCATTTTTGCTTTTCTTTCTGTTGCCTTGGTAGACTCACCTAGGAGAACATTGCTGTGATTTGTGTCTGAGAAGGTTTTGCCTATGTTTTCTTCTAGGAGATTTATGGTGTCTTGTCTAATGTTTTTAAACCATTTTGAGTTTATTTTTGTGTATGGTGTGAGGGAGTGTTTAACTTCATTAATATACATGTGGCTGTCCAGCTTTCCTAGCACCATTTGCCGAACAAAACTTTGTTTTATAAAGCATGCCCATGGTGCCCTCTGTGTATGTCTGACTTCATACTTCCCCACTGTAATGTAATTGAATACTGTTTACTTTTGTCCCCAGCTTAGTGCTTTGTTCAGCGTTTGGTTACTTGAAGCAGTGATTGGCACATAATAAACAAATATTTATGGAATGAGTGGATGCATAAATTAAGAACCTCAAGCTGAGGGTCAGTTCTGTTTTGCTGGTGGGAATATGGACAAAGGTGAAATATGTTGATGATGTGATTATTATGGGAACCATGGGACCTAGCTCACCTGGAGTCACAGACAGAGCATCAAGTGAGTGGGAACAAAGAGGTTGTTAAGGAGAATGCAAGGGGCAAAGGGGGAGGTCATGAATTCTGACTGTACATTTACAAGTTTTGCTTGGACCTTAACCTTGATTTATCCTCTCCTCCAGGCATTAGAAAGAAAATAGCTTTTCAGTTAAGAAACTGGAGCCTTGAAGCAGGCCACATATGTTCGTACATTCTGTACCATTTAGCTCCAGAAAACCTAAAGTATCAGGGGAAAAAAGAAACAGGAACATGAATCGTTTTTCTCAATCACTTGAAAGGTCTGATGCCTTGATTAAAAGGATGGAGTCAATACCGTGGTGACATTTTAAGTCCATGTTTTCACACACCCTTCTCCAAAAGAAGCTGGTAATAGTACATATTAAGTTTAAAATATAAGCTTAATAGTAAGAGGGAGGGTATTAATAAGGCACTGGCAACTTTCATTGTGTACTTTAAATTTCTGTAGGAAATGTAGCAGTTCCCAAGTGATTGTCTTTTATAATTCTGAAATGAAGAAATATTTTGTTCCCTATATTAACATTCTGTTATTCCTAGATCTCAATATAGTTAAACAATTATATTAGTTTATTTTAACAGGATAATTGAGATATATCATAAAATCCACTCATTTAACATGTACAATTCAATGCTTTTTAGTATATTCACAAGGTCATGCAACCATCACCATGATCTAATTTTGAATACTTTTGTCTATCGTAAAAAAACCTCATACCCATTAGCAGTCATTTCCTGTTCCCACTTTCCCTTCTTCCAGCCATAAACAATCACTAATCTAGTTTTTCGTCTGTGTAAATTTGCCTATTCTGGACATGTGGTGTAAATAGAATCATACAATATTTATGTCACATTCTGTGACTGGCTCCCTTTGTTCAGCAAAATGTTAAGGTTCATCGATGTTGGCATGTATCAGTACTCCACTTATTTTTACTATATATATATATATTACTGAATAATATTCCCTTGTATGGGTATGCCACATTCTAGTTATCAGTTCATCAGTTCATAGACATTTGGGTTGTTTAATCTTTTGGTTATTATAAACAATATTGCTATGAACATCCCTGTACAAGTTTTTGTGTTGGATATGTTGTTTTTCCTTTTCAAGATTGTTTTGGCTATTCTGAGTCCCTTCCATTTTTATGTGAATTTTAAGATCAGCTTGTCAGTTTCTTCAAACAAACAAACAAAGCAAAACTAGGAATTTGATAGGGATTGCTTTGAATCTGTGGATCAATTTGAGGGGTATTGCTATCTTAGTAATATTAAGTCTTCTGATCTACAGCAATATTAAATCTTCTGAAATACATTTATTTAGATCTCACTTAATTTCTTTCCAAAAATATTTATAATTTCAGTGTACAAGTGTTGCAGTTACTTTGTTTAATTTATGCCTAAGAATTTTATTCTTTCTTGATTTTTATTGCTTTTATTTAGTTTGATTATATGTCCTGATCAAAAGGTTCCAAGAATTTCTAAATGTACTGTAATATGGTTTCCTACAGTTAGAAAACTGATGACTAAGAGAAGTTTATTGCCATTTATGTGCTTCCATTTTTGCCATCAAAATATTTCACCTCTTTAAGAAAATAAAATTATATATTCTTTTTCCCTCTGATTTTAAGATTAAGAACAATGTTCAGTGTTGCCTTAACAATGCTGCCGTAATCTAAATATTTCAGTGACTCTTTTGAAAAGAATTCCTGCTTGTTTCGTCCAAGTGATCTTCAAATCTTGCTGACTATACCTGGAAGACATCTCTTAAATTCATCCCTTTCTATTCTGTTTGGTACCTTAATTCAATAGTTTCCTTCTTGTCTTCTTTTGTTGTTGCTGTTAGCTTTTTAGTTATTTCTCCATTCACCAACCTCTTAATATCTTGTACTCAGAAATGTTTCTTATGACCGCTATAGAAAGAATTAGTATTTCCTATTTCTGTGATTTCATAATGTATTTAAGGTGCTTAGCACAGTAGCTTTCATAGTGAAAACTCTCAAAAATTGGTACCTATCAACATTCTTAATTATGTATTCAAATTATTAAGTGTAGCCTTTATCATATTCTATACCTTTTGCATGTTTTTTCATCATCTCTTCCCTCAGATTTCCACCCTGGTTAGCTTGTAAGTCTCTTGATAATAGCAACTAGTTATTCCTTCTCACCTTTCTATTTTCAAGGCCTGCACAGTTTAGAGATAAGAAAACTGAGTTAACTTTTAAGAGTAAAACAAGAAAAAATTGTTCATGGTTATAAATTAATTAATCTGTCTTGCTTTCATGTCTGTCAAATAATGGATAGTATTAACCGGTGAAAGTTTTGTCTTTAACTAAATGAGATATTACAGTTTTCTTAAGTTTGAGTGGTCCTTTTTTTGAGTTGCCTATTCCTCTTAGGGTTCCAAATACATGTATGTATTTTTAAAGAATTGTATTTCTGGCTTTATTTTGCAATTTGGTTTTATCTATTCTATTTGCATAATGAGGGGAAGCTGGCACATAGCTATCTAAGCTAAGTGAAAAGTAAGTGCTCGATTCTCATGTACAAAAACAGAATCTGAGATGCCAGTATTTAAAAATAATTTTTCCTTCTGAATAACAATTATGTGCACTACAATATTTATATTCCCTCCAGTTATTTTGTACCACATGCTTATGATGTTCTTTGGGTCTCTATTCCAAAAAATCTTTTAGTTTAAGATATTAGATTGTTTTTTGTTCTTTTTAGTGGAGGTACTGGGGATTGAACCCAGGACCTGCATAGGCTAAGCACATATTCTACCACCGAGCTATAGCCGCAAATATACCCCAGATAATAGTTTTGTACTAATATTTTACTTGTAGAATATTAAAATACAATTCAAAGAATTCATGATTTTAATTTTACACATTTTTTTCCTATAAGACATGCAAGTGCCATTCTTTAGAAAGTAATTTTTAAGCTCATTTTTGGGCTCCACTGTTCCTGTGCTTTCCCTTATCCTTTTAAACTGAAAAATCCATGAATATAAGAATCATGTTTTAGTTTTCTGTTTTTCTCAAATTGCCTAGGCCAGCATTGAATGAATGTATTTTCAAAGTATCCCATGGTTTGTTTATCATATAATTTAAAATTGAGAATCCAAATATTTTTCAAAGGGAGGAGAATTTCTGAAAGTAGTTTTTTTCTTAGCATCTTAACATCCAAACTCTGCTTGCTCACAAGATGACTTAATCAGCACCATATCAGAGACAGCTTGCTGTGTTTACCATTGTTAGTTGGGCCAGCATATGTCCAAAACAGTTGGAATGAGAAAAACAGCATTGACTTGAAGCCAAATTAGAGGGAAGAGGAAAAAAAAAAAAAAAAGAGTTTTTTAGCTATTGAATAGGACCAAATGCTTTGGGCAGTTACGGTTCTTCTGTAGAGAATAAAAAGGACATTTCTTTCAGCCAAAAAAAAAAAAAAGATTTAGCTCATATCTAAATGTCCTGAAATAATAAAAATAAATAAATTGATGATGTGGATATAATTTTGCTTGTTTAACTCTTTGCAACTAATGTTATCTTTATATGCTACCCAAAAAAAGGAATTTTGAGATACATAAATTGATTTTTTTTTCAGTTTTATTTTTCAACTTTCGTTGGTTTTCTTCGTCCTAATTAGTGGCAATTTTCTGTTACTTAATTAATCAGTATGGGTGCCTTTGACTGTCCATCACATTTCATGGGATCAGAATATTTCTGATTTGTGTCAAAATGAATATTGTATTTCTCTGTAGTAGCACTTAGTAAGTGAGGAAAATGTTTATTCTTATTTTCATAAGTAATTAATAATAAAGTGTAAATACTTTTTTTTCACTATACCCCACTGAGAAACAACTCTTGTAGAAAAATATATATGTTCTTTGCAATAGAAAATGGAAAGTATGTTTTGCTGTTTATAATGGAAGGTTTGAGGGGAAGTTTCCAAACACCACAGTTAAGGAATAGAACAATTTAGACCATAATTGAGTTTTGCATCTCAGGCAAAGCCAGCCCTAGGATAATTTTTAATTAGATAAAGCTTTTCTAAAGGAGTTCCTGTTTTTCATTCTCTGTCATTTTATTTGGCAGGAACCCCTTTCTTTCCTCCTAGGACCCCTTGCTTTCTCTATGGCCAGAACCTGCTCTGCTGGTTATTGATTTACCCAAAGAGGTCAGTGAAGACAACAGTAATGCCTCTCTCAAGAGACAGACTTTCTAATAGAAACTCTCTAATAGAGAATAGAGACTTTCAGTACATATCTGTATCTAGAATATATAGATACCTATTCTGTATATTTGAGGGCTTGGGAGAGAATAGCCTTGGCACTAGGATGATCCTTGAGAATCATTACTTCAGTCTCTTAGTTTTTATCTGTCTCATACATGAGGAACCCAAGGCCCACAGAAGTACAGTGATTAAGAATAGAACCAAGGATAGTTTTCTTTCTGACATGTTCTGCTTCTATCCTTTGGCAAGATATTGGGTATTAGTGATTGAAAGAAGATGGACTGATAGATCAATTGATTCATATATTTATTCTCTAAAACAACTGTGTCCCATGACTGAGAGACTCAAGTAAGACAAAGGCTTGGTTTTAACAATATGATGTCACCGATGGGTGGGGTGAAAGCATTGTCAGAGCAGCATAAACGGTGAAAACTAAGTTTGTACCCTGGGACCTGGAGGTGAGCGTAGGCAGAGGAGGGGTGCAGTGTGTTGGAAATCAGAATCCTTCAGGCATGGTTATCAGGTTAAGTGTGTCAGGCCTGGCTTCCTCTTTGCTGAAGATGAGTTTTTCTTAGGAGGTGCCTAGTCATTTATGCAAATGGATGTCTGTTGTGCCAGCCCCACCTGCTCTCCAGACATGCCCCAAAATTTCTGAACCCTGGCTTTGACAAAATCCTGCATCCTGCCAAATTTACCTTGAGAGGAATAAACCCAGCTGAATGGCCTACATAAATCTTAGAGAGACATGCCCACCGTGGCAAGTTGAATTTCCTCCCTGACCTAAGAAATCACAGGGACATGCATCTCCTTATCTCTCCCACTACCCCAGAAGGGATAAGGAAAAATTTCATCTGTTTTTTTGTTCTCTCTTGTTTCTTTTGTTTAACCAAGGTAACATTTACTTTTTCTTTTTAATTTGAAAGGTTACAAATACCAAACCATTGATTTAAAGCATTTTTTAAAAAAAAACTAGAACTTAACATTTTGTTTAATAAATGAGTTCTTGAGCTGCTGAATCTCAACTCATCGGATCCAAGTTATATTATGAATTCTGTGGAAAATAAAATTGAAACCATTGAATTCAGAATGGCTTTGCTTAACTCTGTGATTAGCCATGTATTTCCTATAATCTTGGGTTACATTAATTTAAAATTACATTAATATCTGGAAGAACATTTGGGTAACTATTTTTTTCCATAAGGTTTTTTTTTTCTTACAATGCCTAACTACTAGGTCTGTTTTGTTTGAGGCACCAAATTTCTTTAGTGGTTTGGCCACAGATCTATCACTAGGATATAATAGCCAACCTTGCAGTAGTATTATTGTAACTTTGAGGTACATATGAGGTTTCTTTAAAACCTCAAGGTTTTAAAATATTCAGTATAAACTAAATCAACCCACACATTATTAACAAAAATTTTAATGTCAAATAAACACAATATCCTGTAATTTCTAAACATTCCTTTCCTAAACTCATTCAAATTTCAGATGTTGATTTTTATAAGATATACTGGCTGTGTGTGTGTGTGTAATATGAGGAATTGTATAGCAACTGCTACACAGAAAGGAGTAGTCTATGTCTTTTCTTATTTTAGTGAAAGAAATTTCAATTGAACAAATATTTGTTCTAGATTTAGCTTCTAACATGCAGGGTTTATTATCTCTGTCTCATGGAAAAGAGATTTTAGAAAGAGAACCCACGTGAATCTTTAATATGGAATGTGATACAGTGACTTTCACTTAACATCATTCTAAGTTAATATTTACCACGATTTTAAATAAAGTAGCACTTAAAAAATGTGTATGTGACCTTGGAAAATCTATCTGGTGCTCCTTATCCTTGCTTGTAAAATGGGAATAATAATAAGTCGGCTGTCTTAAATGCAAAAAAAAAAAAAATCCATGTAGAAATTGTAGGTAGTGCTCAGCATGTATTCCTTAGTTTTAAAAATGCTATTGTTCTTATTCATATTTTTGTTTTCTAGATAACTGCTTAATGAAAAGAGCAAGCAACAAAGTCTAAAAAACTGATGTATTAGTCTAATATAGTACTTAGAGCTACTTTAACATGGTGCTTTCCTTGGCAGCATAATCTGCTTCCTTGTTGTATTTATTTTAGATGAAATGAACTATGGTAGTTTTTAACCTTTTTGCATGACACCAGTAAGGAAGGGTGGAGAGGTGGCTTGGGCATTTGATTATTACTGGGAAGTATCACTGTGTAAAAGTGGCTGTAGTTTTTTGCCACAGGTTTGGCAGAGTTTTTCAGTCTGGGCAGATAGTAAGTAACTATTACAGGCTTTTCAGTCTGCAGTCTGTCCCACTTTACTCTGACTTCACAGTGTGAAAGCAGCCATGGACAGTGTGTAAATACATGTGAGTGACTGTTCCAATAAAACTTTATTTATGAACACTGAAATTTTAATTTTATTGTATTTTCACATCACAAAATGTTTGCCTTTTTTATTATTTTAATCCTTTAAGAATATGAAAATCATTCATACGTTGTAGACAGTGAAAAAACGGGACAGGCTGGATTTGGCCCGGGAGCCATAGTTTGCTGACCCTGGCTCCACAGAGTCCTATTCATTTTTAATGCTTTAAATTATTTCCTATACTTTTGTTTGTACAAATTGTACCACTTCGAATTGTAGACTGATTATCTCAAAGCTGTGCTTAAAATATAGAGAAGCATTCTGTAATGCTGAATGTTCTTTGAATACAGGCTATTTCTATAAACAGATACTATGAGTTCTACCAGAAATAGAAATTTTAATGACAGTCTAATTAAATAGAAGAGAAAAATCATTACATTTTCTTATGCCAAATTATGAATGTCTTTAATTAAGGCACAGATAAAGTCGCATTTTAAAAAATTTTTTATACTTTAAAATAAATTAGATTCTTCTGACAGCTTTAGGCTCTTCTTCGAGGTAGGCCCTTTCACTTACCTAATAAGTTGTGCCTTAATGGCTAGTGCATCTTTTCATAGTGTACAGGGAGCTGTGAATTTAAAAAAAAAAGCTCTGAAATATGAAAAAAATAAACCACCACAGGCTATCCTGTCAAATGTTTTCTCATACTGTCAAAAAACAGCTGCCTCTTCCTTTTTGTTACTACTTTCTTTCTTCAGTTAAAAAAGTAATCTAAAAATTTATGAACAATACATTTAAGCCTCATTAACAGTTACAGTTAATTATGATTCAGTATCTCTTTCTGATACAATCCGATGGGATTTGGTTAGTCAAGTACTAACTATAACTTCATTATTAGGCAGTCTTTACCTGTGAATTAGTAGATTTAGATTAGAGAGTTAGGTGAATTTTCAAAAATTGTCTCGACTCAACAGAAATTTCTATAGCTAAAATTTGGTGAAAGACCCAATTTTCAATTCTTAAATACAGAATTGTTTCTGAAGAGATCACTGAAATACACATATTAAGAAAGAAGCTTTGAACTCAACTGAAAATTCACAAATGTGTCAAAATATGCAGAAATGTGTTCCTTTACACATCTCTCTGTGGTATATATTGGCAATTACAAGCAAATCCTTTCCTTTGCCTCTAAAAAATATGTAATATTATTCTAACAAAAAACTTTTCAGTCTTTTACATCAAGGCACACTTCAGGGTGAACTGTGTAGAAATTAAATTGGATACCTATTTTGTAGAACTCAAGAAGAGGAATAGTGGAGTGGCCATGACCATAATAGACTCGGGCTGGATGGTGTATGTTCTAATTGCTGCTGTATTGCTTAGTAGCCATTTGACCTTGGCCAATTTCCTCTGTGGCCTACCTTTTCTTCATCTGAGAGAAAGGCTCATAATTGTGTCTACCCTGCGGATTACCGGATAGCACAACCTCATAGTGTTGTAAAGAAGGATAAATGAGTTAACACTTCTTTTATAAAACTCTCAGAACAGTGTGTGGCACATAGTAAGTGTTGTGTTGGTGTTGGCTCCATGATTTAAATGAAAAGAAAACAACTCTCCCGACCAACCGACATTTTGGTATTAGTCTTTCTTCTTACCCGAGTATAGAAAGCCAGATTTGGAATCAGCCTAGGGAAGTCACATTTTCTTAAAATGTTCAACCCCTGAAAACTTTACATAATTCTAAGCTTGCATAATTATCTTAAAATTCATATCCAAAGCACTGCCTGACAAAGGATAGTGGGTATTTCTGCTGACAAGCAAAAGTGGCGCCACCTTGTGGTAGTAACATAAAGACAGGTGCCAATGCATTCATCTGGCTGTTTGAAATTACACAATAGTAGATGATTTTTTTTAACATTAACTTTCACCCCAAAATTGTATTACAAAATGAAGCTTTATTATTTCCAAATCATAAATTCCAAATTCTCATAGTTCCATGAGACTATAATGCATTTTTCTTTGAAGAAAACTAGTGTAATTTGCCTCTGATTTGAAGTTAGCAAATAAAGAAATAATGCAGTTAGAACAGTGTGTTTCAAACTGAATTCCATGGAGTCTGGGTTCCCAGGGGAAGGGGCTGGAGAGGAAGTGAGTGGTTGGGACACTGGTTCCTTCTTAACAGTTGCACTCTTGCTGGTTTTATACGTTGAGACTGTTCGTAAGATTTTATTTGAAGAAAGTGTCCAGCTGTTTAAAGAAACGTTTTTGCTTTTTAAAAGTGAGTGCAATCTTATATTAGAAGGTTTTAGTGGGACTTGAGGACTTTTGTTTTGTAATAAAGATTTCCTCGGAACTTAGGAAACAACTGAGATCTGGAGAAGGGAAAAAAAGAGTGCACTGGTTGAAGTCCTGCTTCCGTTATGCAAGATTGCAAGTTAGAGCAAAGAAAAGGAAAAGACATGGTTTAAATCCAAGAGGGAAGTGAGAGAAGCATCATGCATAGCATTTCTGCTCTGTTTCTCCCCATCCTTTCTTGTACCTTTTCACATATGCTATTGTCCTGAATACATTAAGCATTGAAGCTTTCAGAAAATACTGGAATTTTTTTTTTAGGTCAAACAGAATTGGTCCTTGCTGGCAGGACATAAAAACCAATAAAAACTTTTTTTTTTTCTATTAAAACAGAACACAATCACATTCTTCTGCAAACAAAGGTCCCTGGTAGAAGCGTGGGAACATATTCTTTGAAAAACGTTTATTTTCTGAATAAACAAATGTAATTTGTTCAAAAAGAGTGTTGTTAGAGGGCCATATTTGCAGAAAGAATCATTTATTCAACCAATATTTACTAAACTTAAACTTATTTATTAAACATATATTACATGTCAGATGATGAATTAAAGTCTGGAGTTAGGGGGGAATCATTCCTCTGCCTCAAATATTAAGTATTCTTAATGAAAAGGAGGTTGTGTTAGCCATTTGCAAATAGTAATGATTCAGTATTTGTCTGTAACCTAGAAGGAAATGTACATTATAGAAAAAATATGGAGGAGACAGTTTGTCCCACTTTTATTGTAGTTCTTACAGAAGTCGGTTTGCTCGACATCCCAGATGATGAGTGGTACATATGGCTAAACAAGTAACTCTTTTTAGAGCATACCTATCTATAGTCCCTATTTTAAAACACCAAAATTTCTCATCTACTGCAGATTTCATTACAGGTACTATTATATCAGATTAAATTTTATCTCAAATTACAAAGTAATATGGATTAGTTTCTTAACTCGTATTACCTTGAAGTCACACAAATTGGCTTGATTTTGTTTCCATGTTGCAAGAAGCTCAACGAAGCTTTTACTTGGTTCTCAAATAGTGAAGAACTAGCAAACACTGTGATACTTTAGAACTAAGTGGGTATTACAAATGAGTTGGCAATTCATGTTGGTGTTATGGTTTGTTATGACTGCTTAATTCAAAAGCATATTTGCAGAGAGGGAATTTGAATTAAGTAAATCAAAATAGTAAGGCTTTGATTAAAAAGTTAGCTTTCTTTAGCTTAAATGTTGATATTTCAAGGCCTACTGATAGTTTAGTCATTTGTGGTTATTTTTGTTTCCTGTTCAGACCTCTGGGAAATAAGAGAATAGTAAATCAAAGTCCAGATTGCTTCTTGCATTTATTTTCTTTTCATTTATGACTGTATTAGTGCACCTTAAAGAAACTACAGACATGTATAACTTTAACAGAATCACTATGAGGGAGAATTATATTTCTGGACTAATCAATTTTAATTCTTGTTATAAAAATTATTTTTTCAAGTTTGATTAATTTACTAATTATTTTAAATTCATGATGCTGTCATAAATACTAATAATGGAAAATCAGCTAAGAATATTTGTATTACTAATGTGAAATTTGGGCAACATTGTCTTCAAACTGAGGTTATATTACTTGTTTTCCCATTTCTCATTTTTGATGTTAGGCACGTTCAAATTTATTCATTTATTTGTTCAAAGAAAATATACCTTCCAAAATTGAAATGATTCTATATGTTTCAATTAAGAGCTTTCAATAAAAGGCACTTCAGCATTTTAAAAAAAATCAATTATTGGCTAATTTAGAGAAAATGTTAGTGAACTTTGATTAAGTAACCTTAAAAGAATTTATTCTTTTTTATTTACACTTAGTAATCTTTATATTTCAAATTGGAGGTTTGAAAAAAAAGTCCCTAGCTTACAGTGTATCGGTTCTGGTCTAATCTTCTAATACTGTAACATTGGGTAACCATTCATGAATTAGGCCTTACTGTTTAGATAATTCAGGATTGTGGCCTATTCTAGGCAATCTCTACTGAGGCAAACAGCATGGATGGGTTTTATTTTACTCAGTGCTTCCCTACCCCACTTTGGTGGTTGTCACCTGTCAGCACACTGAGTTGTAAGAGGTACTTTGGGGTCTGAGAAATGTGACATAACATCTTAGGCAAAAAAAAAATTTGAGATTGCTTTTTTAAAATACTTAACTCACTTTTGCCAGAAACTCACTCACTTATCAATAATTTAAGCAGTTAAGTACTGTTTATCTGGAATTCAGACAGTCAAAAAGAACTAGTAAGTAATTGCTTTAGGATTTTAATTGGATATATGCATATGTGTGTGTGCATATGTGTTTCTAATTTTATTACTGTATGAGTCATGTGACTATCACTCATTCATTTATTCCTTCATTCATTTCAAGTATGCACTGAGGCATTAGTATGTTCTTATGCTGTACCAGACACTAAAAATATAGTCCCTCTTCTCATGGGACTTAGAATTAAGGTAAAGGGAGACAATTAAATGTTATGAAATAAATTGCAAAATGTAATAAGAAAATGCAGTAGGACTCACAAAGGCATCCTATATCAAATCATTTTTAGCTAAGATATGAAGGATACGTATCAGTATAGAAAAATGGAGTGGGATTGGAATTTGGGAAGAGAATATATATGACAAAGCCCTGAGACTTAGAAGAGTATGGTGTGTTTAAGGACTGAAAGAAAATCAGTGTGACTCAAATGAAGGGAGGTGGGTAGATGGTGTTGAGGCTGGAAACACAGACAGAGAGCACATCATAGAGGGACGGACCAGTATGTTCAAAACTGGGATTCTCTTGATGAGTTTTACCCAGGAAAGTGAAACAGAAGTGATAGGGGAGAGATCTTGATGAATTAGAAAATGTTTAGGAGTAGAAAAGATCATTTCTGTCAATTGGATATGGATAATAACTGGGAGAGAGGAGTCAGATATCACCTCCATGTTTCCTCTGACTGTAATATTGGAGACAGAGAAGGAGCCATGTAAGACAGCTAAATGGAGAGTACCAATAGTAGTTATACCTATGTGTGGCAAGTTTAGAATGGATGTTTAGGCTAGAGACAGAATTGTTACCATATGGGAAGCAAATTAAGTCCTGGGAATGGAAGATATCACCGTTGAGAGTCCTCTAGAGAAAACTGAAGAGGGCACAGGTGGGATTCTGGAGCACCAACGTCATTGCCCTTAATACATCATGTTTTCTACATAGGTTTATGGGTTGATGTGCATCAGAATATGAGGTCCTTGAAGGCAGATCCTTACTTCTCATGTCTACTAAAAAGTGTTTGGGCATTTAATATGGCTTTACAAATGTTTGCTGAACAAAGGTGTAAATGAAAACTATATGTCAATTTGATGATACTATAAAAATATGATTTTGGTGTTATTTTAGATTCATACTTCTGTAAACAGTCTGATACTTTAGATACTATTAGACTTAAGACTTTGCTTTGCAGTGTAGTTATTGAGACAAAGAGCTAGAGGAACAAGATATAACCAGGCATCAGTCATGGCTCTGCCCTCAGTTAGCTTTATGCTGTGATGTAACCAACAGGAAATAAAGAATAAAAGTGTAAATAAAATTACAAAATTGTGTTTGGTTCCAAATCACTGTTAACAAAGAAAGGGGGTGGGAGGTAATAGCAGGATTTCATATAAGGAAATATCAAGATAGTGTAAGTGAATTTAAATCAATTTCATGGAGTTGAAGGCAGAAGATCGCTTAAGCTCTTCTATTTATTTCCCCAAACCCACATATTCTATCTAAAAAACTGTCTCTGGTGACCAATGATAGGAAGTCACAGTGAAGCTAGACTCACAAAAGCTAGGTGTCCCCCGTTGCTGTACCAGAGCAAATTTTAAGATTCTTCAAGGTGGGGTTGACTTCCCACGCATGAAGTGGAATCATTAGGACAAAGACTGTAATGTGCTTCTTATGGATCTTCTTCCACCCATTCTCCAAGACCGCTTCAGTTTCTGTTCAAGAAGACTCACAATGAAAACTATACTTACGTAAGCTGACAAGATGATGGGTAGATTTGTACAGGTGCATACAAATTGCTTAAGACGCGGTGAACCAGATAACTTCCTTGTTGGTAGTAGGTGTCACTGTTATTCCTTACTGATTTTGGTTTGATCAGAAACTACGGAAATGACAAGACAAGGCAGGATACACCATACGGAGAAGATAATAATCTCTCTGGCAATGCCTGACAAACTAGCATCAGTGAACATCTCGGTATCGAGCAGAGTCCATAGATGACATGGTATCATTAGGATACGTATAGATGTATTTTAACAGAACCAGCCTGCCCTGGCAGAGCCTGCGCAAAGAGAAACAAATATGAAAAGATCAGTGAAAGAAGACGTCTATTCCCAATGACATTTCATAAAAATTCCTGCAGAATTTCCTGTGTACTTAAACTATTATTATAGGCTATATTTTGGAAAAGCCCTGATTACACATACCCAAGGCAGCTATTTCACATTCTTTTTTGAACCCTGAACTACTGATAGGCCCACGTTTTTGATTGGATGATGCTAAACAGAAATCAGCGCAGCAGGCCGCCTTTCCCCATGGGCAGAGTCAGCAGGCCCAAACTCTCACAGACTTCTCTGCAGGAAAGGAGGAACAAAAGAAGCTGAGCAGATGATCAGAGCAACATTTGTTTCTCCCCAGATCTAGAAATTGTTGTTCCTCTGTCCACCTGCTGGTGGTTGTGGACAACCATTTCTTGGTATAAAGAACTTAATTTCCATATAAACTGGCTCTGGGCAGCACTGGTGACGCTGTATCCTGAGTTGTAGCTGCTGTAACTATGAGTATTAAATGAGATAGTTAAACATGGTTCCAGTTTTTGTCACATTTGTTTTGAAGTTTTAACTTTTAACTAAATTGACACATACCAATTGGTGGTGAGATCGTGCCTGTGCCATTTTTGTGTGTGTGAAAGCCTGTTTTTGCACGACGCTGCTTCGGCATCTCATTCAGAGGAACAGCATGAACAGTCTTCAGCCATTGTTGTGATAGTTGTAAATGGTCAAAATTTGCATTCTTAGAATTTTTCCATCCGTGGGGTTTGCAAGTTGTTCACTAAAAAATTCTTAAAATGGATGGCTTCTTGTTTGTAAGCCAGCTGATAAAGAAGCAAGCAAAAGTTCCTGTTTTTGAATGTGTGAAAATTCTTCCTGCTTACCTGGGCTGTAAATAATGACATCTAAAGTGGAAGAATTAAGAAACACACCGTGGCTACATAGAGTATCCTTGGGCCTCTGATTTAACCCTTTAGTGGTCTTGGTATTTTGAAAACGTTATTTGTCAAAGAACTTTAGTTACAACTGAACGGGTATGTATGTTGCTTAAATTAACTGTAATTGTCGTAACCATCTATATGATCTGAGATTTTTATTTTGAAATGAGAGCTTTTTTGTTATCAGGTTTCTAAAAAGAACTAAAAACTGTTCCTAAAAAATTGCATGAGTTGATAAATGCTCAACGGAAGAAAGGATAATTAAGAATCAAAGAATAATGAAGAAAGATACTGAAGAAAGCATGAGTAGAACTTTGCAAAGTGATAATTAAGACTAGTTAAAATATGTGTGGAAATGTTCTGACTGGGCATTTGGTATTAGAATAATATAAATATAACTATATATATATATATATATATATATGTTATGTATGCATTTTAAATTTCAAACAAATAGGGTGAGTCCAAATATCTGTTAAGAAAACATGATTTTTTTATACCTAGTGCTAATGCTATGGTTTGTTATCATCAACTTCCTTCTAATTTATGTATCATTGACCACCTGTTCTAAGGAATTTGCATGTTTCTGGACAAGAAATGTTGTGAACAGTGATGATTCCATCTCCTTACTGTTAAAACCAGTTAATTTTTCTTGTAAGTTGATTATTTCTAATTACGGTAATACAGCAGCTGGGGACAATGCCCTTTCTTTCACATTCTGTGATGTGAAAGTGACTGTACTTGTTGAAATGCAGCCTGGTATTGTGTTACTATTATGGCTCCTGGGGAGGCTTATTAGCCTGTCACAAAAGATATAAGAAAAATCCATCATTCCTTTTGGAATACGATGAGCCTTTGTCACCCACAATGCAATTAATGTTAAAAATAGAAAGAATGGCTATGATATGATTATGATTAGCCAGAGATGAGCTATTGTCCAAGTAACAGGAACTAATCCAGCAGGCCAGAGATGACCTCCACAGAACCATCAGTTTGCTGATTGCCATTTCTCTCTGAGTTTGATGAAATATTCATGCCTTTGCTCTCCTCTCTGCAAGCACTATTGATTTCTTGTATAAACGCTGCTATATTTAGTCTAGACAAATGGAATGTGGATTGCTGCTGAATAAATTGGATGAAAGACTGGGATCTTGCCTGCCGCTTTCTCTCAGTCTTGGGCAATTATTTATAATCAAGAGCAGTTTTTGTAAGTTGAGGGTGATTTTTCACAATTTAGTGATTAGTCTCTGAACAAAGGCAAGCAGTTAGACACAATCATTTATGTTGGGATAGCAGGTTAAGAAGTCAAATTACCCTTTGAGGTTTACAATAGCTGTTTTGGACAGTTCTGGAACTCTTTTTTCCTTATCTTTTTTGGGGAGATTTTTTTTTCAGAGGTTGACATTTACAATTTATGGATAATAAAAATGCCAACAAGAAGAGAACTCAGGGTCTTTTGAAATTTTACATTTTATCTTTATAGGGTTAAATCTGTTTATTGTGATGTCCATGCAGAAACTGAGGCTGTAGTTGGGGCCTTTTTAATTTAAAAATGAAATATATCATTAACAGCCATTGCTTTTTGTTGGAATTATGCCAACTCTAAAAATTAATGCTCAAAATCTCATGTTACACCAGAGCCTTAACTGAAAGTTCTACATTGGGCACTGTGACCAAGAGAATTTACAGATCATCATCCTTATTAGTTCCAACCTTGTCACACTTAGTATTTTTCCTTTCACCAACATCATTTTTAGAAGATACTGTCCACCAAACTATGGCTTATTAATAAATGTTTTCCCGTTTTCATTAAAGTGACATATATATATATACACCATCAGTGCAATCTCTTCTGATCCATACATTGGAAAATCACCTGTGATAACAAACAAGATTGATACCAGTTCCCCCACCCCACCCCTAAACACTGGCACACACACGTGCCTGTGCACCCACACACACACACGTGTACATACACACAATTCAGGTGGTAAGCAAAGATATGAATGTTTTATTTCGTATTAGAAGCCTTAACATCTATACACAGGATTTCTGTTAGGCTTTCTTGACTTGCTGAAAGTAGCTCTTAAATCCACATGAAATATTCACTTCATAGTTCCCAACCTGGAATCTGCCAATTTAAGTTACTCAGAGTAGTAGTTAGAGCATTAGATGCAATTTGTAAAAATATAGAAAAGTACAAGGGGGAAAGTTATTCATATTTCCACCCAAAATACCACCTTCTTTTTTTTTTTTTTTCCATTTCACCAGTCTTTGCTAGCAGAATTCAGAGATTAACACCTTAAATCCTCAGTAGAATATATGCTCTAGGAAGGCTGGAATCTTTTTCTTTTTTGTTTTACTACTAAACCCAAACATCTAGAGTCAACTTGGGAATTTAAGGTTCTCAATCAATGTATATAGGCTAAATTAAATTGTATTTAGTTTAAAGAGTTATCATAAGAGTATATGTCACTTTTATTACTGTTCACCTCATGCTGTATCAGCATTTTTCATTTCCATAAACATTAGTTTTAATGATTGCTTATTTTTCCACCAAATACATGTGACATATTTTACTAGACATTTTCTTGTAGTTGTTGAAGTCAATTAAAATAATAATACATCAGTAAACAATATGACATTGAACTGTTTCTTCCTCTGTTAGTATTATCTTTTTAAGGTGTATTCCTAGAGTTGGCAAACCTGAATCAAATGGTATAAATATTTAATGTCTTTTGATACATATCACCAAATTGTTTTTCAGAAGTTTTAAAATAATTGGCAATGCCACTTGCAATATATAATTGACTACTTGGTCACATGTTTACCCTATACAAGGGGACATTGTCCATACACATATGCACATACATGAATTGTATATATGATAATAAATATTTAGAAATAATGCCTTATTTTGAATTAAAATTTGCATTTCTTTGTTAATGAGAGTGATTTATTTTTAGTTGTTTAGCTGTATTTCTTTATTTTCTTATTTTAAAAATTTTCTAGAAGCTCTAGTGTTTTTATTTTCTAATATTTAATTGAAACTATATACAATTTTATTTTCATACTTGCTCCTAACATTTTTTTTTTTTGGTTAGCCACACAATGTTGTTGATTTATTTGAACATACAGGACATTTCCATTGTTACGTAATTTTTTCAAAAAAGCATTTATCAAGGGATGTGCTATATGTTTTCAGTCTTTGAATGGATTATCTCATTTAATCGTTCAAACAACTCTATGTTGTTACTGTTCCAATAATTATCTCCATTTTACATATAAGGTAACTGAGCCCCAGAGAACTTAAATAACACACTTGGGGTAATGTGGTTTTTCTGAAGGTAGCACATACTTTCTAAAACAGTTATGGGAATAGGCATTTAGATTTGGAGCAGAGGTTGAAAATTGGCAGCCTGCATATCAGAATTGACTTACAGAAGCATTTGTTTTTGGTTCCCATAATGTTTAAATCTTTTAAATTATTTTAAATTGAAAATTCAGTGGCTTCTGTCTGCACTAAGTCTGTGTTTCCTGTTTTTTTTTTCCCCCAACAATAAATGTTTGGATCTCAGTATTTGCTGACCACTTCAGAAGAGCTATGCAATCCAGGTCACCAGTTTTCCCTCCAGAATCCTTATTGTCTTAAACTGTTCCATTCACCTGCAGAACTTTCTTGATTCCTGTGGGCAAGGGTCATATTCACAATATCTAACAACCAGTTTGGCATAGACACTAACTATACAGAATGGACGTATATCTGCATGTCCACCTCTGAGCTTTTGTGGTTATATCACTCATAGAATTTATCTAATAAAAATGGTGCTTAGAATTTTATATACATTATTTAATTTGATTTTTATAAATTTAGATACCCTGTAATCATGCCCAGATCATCAGGTCTTTCTTTTTCCAGTGATTTGATTAAACATTTGTTTTAAGCTTCCTCATAGTTTTCCTACCTTGTTTATTTTAGAAAGGTAACTAAGGTACAGATTCTCACCATTTAAAAACTAGCACGTAGAAACATAGCTACTTTCACTCCTTGACATTTGGACCTGGCACCATTTCCCACATTTTTTAGCATGCAGATTTGTACATTTTCTGTGCTAGATCCTATAGCCCTACAAGTCCATTATGATAAAAGCTTTACTTCTTAAGGAATATATCTTAGAATATATCTTCTGACTGATTACAAACAAAAAAAGCCTGCAAGTGTACAAATTTAGTTGTGTAGAAGTTTTCTAGTATGATATGATATCTTTCCCTCAATAGAGTTGCATTTTTTTTCATCCGAAGTTAACTTGAATTTTTTATGTGGCCCAGTAGAAAAAGTTTTATTGAACAACTTTGATTCCAGTGAATATTTGGAGTCATCTTTTTGAAAAAGAGAAATGTGGAAGATTTCGTGGCAGAGTACAAATTGCTGGGTGAATATGGCTCATCTTATCAAAGCTGATACACAGAAGACCTTTTATTATCATTGTGAAAAAATGGCTAGATGGATTGACGTAAAATTCGTTGAATGGGTTAATGCCTTTCATTTTTTGTTTGTTTCCAAATTAGTGTGCTAATTTTCTATCCTCTGTCACCCCTCCTTTTTTTTTTTTTTTCTGTTTCCCCCAGTGGATGTGAAGTCAGAGGTTCCCGTGGGCCTGGAGCCCATCTCACCTTTAGACCTAAGGACAGACCTCAGGATGATGATGCCAGTGGTGGACCCTGTTGTCCGTGAGAAGCAGCTGCAGCAGGAGTTACTCCTTATCCAGCAACAGCAGCAAATCCAGAAGCAGCTCCTGATCGCAGAGTTTCAGAAACAGCATGAGAACTTGACACGACAGCACCAGGCTCAGCTGCAGGAGCACATCAAGGTAGCAGACATTTCTTTGTTTCTGACCTCTGACTCAGGGAGCCTGCACCATAACATGGGCATAAGAGGCAGCACCAGGGGGATGTTTGACTGTGATAACACATGGATGTGTGGCTGGGAGGAAATTGTGGTTGCACTAGTGAAAACCTTGGGTAAGTAATAGGAATTCTGGCAAAGAAAAGTGCTTTGCTTCGTGGAGGAGGGTCTCTACCATTCTTTTATCCTTTAGTTTACAGCCTCAATAGGAGGGAATAGTAACTTCCCACCCTTTTTCAGATTCTCTTCTAGATGATTTTGTTCATTTGTTCCATCTACTCTCCACCAAGAAGAAACATGAACCTGGGAAGACTCATTTCATATTTCTCATGAATCTGCATATACTATTTACCAGAAAGGATAAATTAGTTTATGTGAAGAGAGAGCCTTTTTTTTTTGTTTATTTTTATTTTTTGTCTTTGGTCTATAAGTAGATGATTTGAGTATGTCCTAATCTTCCTTATCGAAAAGACCTCATAATGTATATTCAAAATAACAACATAATGAAAGCTCAATAGAATTATATGTGAAGAAACTGGTACAGATATTTTTGGTGTCTTTATATAAGTCTGATAGGCTATGAATACAAATTTATTGAAAGAATTTGGGAGTAGCTGGCAATTTGAGACCTGAGTTGTTTAAATTATTCTAGGAGAAATATATCCATATCCCAAAACTTGTCATGATGGACTGTTTCATTGTCAGCTCACTCTAGGTGTGTCTTGTGTATCTATTTCTTCTCCTGTTATCTTCAAAGATAAATATTACTTTACCTTTATTTATAAAATTTCTTTCAACTTCTTCACAAAGACCTTTTAAATAACAGTTATTTTGGTCTGATTAAGTAAATGTTTAATTTCAATTAGTTATGACAATAACTTAAAGCAGCAAATATTTATAATAAAAATGCATTTTTATGTCTTAACTCCTTTGAAAATGACTGAACTATATGGTAATTTATTATATATTATATCATATTTTATTACATTATAGGCACTTCCTCTTTTACTCACTTGCATAACAATTACAAGCACATTTCTATGAGGTTAATGTAGATAACTAATCTATATTAATATTATATAATTTTACCATATTGACATTACAGTGTCTGAGATGGTAAAAATGCTATTTCTTCCCTATGTTCCTTGTTTTATATTTCTTCAACCTGGGAGACCTATGTTATCTTATTTTCAAAAAAGTATCTTTGATACCCAATATAAAATGTAATAATTTTTTCCTTTAACTGGTGAACTTAACTAAAAGAACTCTTACTATTTATTGATCTGTAAGATATCTTAAAAATAAGAGTGAGAATCACGGCTGTATTTTACAGTGTAGGAAAACTTCACTTAGATTATAGACTTATGTTTGAATGATTCTGAAACATTATTTCAGTTTGACCTTCCTTTGAAACAATACTAGTAACATTGATTTCCTTCTTCATTCATTCTAGGCATGTTAAAATGGCAATTTATATTCCTCACCATACTTTAAGGCTTAAGTAACTATCTGGTTCATTTTGCTGTGGTACCCAAGTCGTGTTGCCCTGAATGTAGGGCAATACTGATAACTTAGAGTTTAAGATACTTATTTTCATTATATTTGATACCTTTTGTAGTTGTAAAGATCAATATAAAAATTTTTAACTGATTTTTTTTATTTTACTCAAAAGTTAATAGCACATAGGTAATTCTTACTTTGCCCTGAACAAAGTAATATAGTAGGTTTCCTGACATCTGGAAAATAAAAGAGGAGGGGGAAAAATATTCTGAGATAGATAAAAGGAAAATTTAGCTTTTGGAATGATTTTCTAAAGTAATACATTGCTTTCTTAGAAACCAAAAACATAGTTAAGATTTCCTTTTAAGTTTAGGAAGATTTTTTGCTTTAAAATTAAAAAAAAAAATTATTGTTTTGCATTTTTATGGGTAAGGCTAAAAGTTGATGGATTTAACATTCATTTAGATTTTTGTCTTTATGAGGAAAACACAGCATGATGCTTTACTTGAATTTTTGACTTTTGTAACCAACATCTGTTGAGTTAGATGCTGTTATCTCATTTTTCACCTAGCCATCTGAGGCAGAGAGAAATACTCTAAGTTACAAAGCCACATAGCTAGTAAGTGGTGCTCCAGGATTTGTAGTCTTGCCTTGTCTGCCTCCAAAGCTACTATTTCATCCTGCCTCTGTCTTGGCCTGACAGAGGCCTGAAATTGGAGGAGTGAATTTTTGTTTCTTCTTCTTCTTTCTTTTTAAAATAACCTCATTCCTGCAATTTTTTTTATAAGAAATAGTAGCTATGGAAATTAAATTGTGTACTTTTCTAAATTCCTAAGAGAGATTAATGTTCAGTTCCACTGGGGCTTTGGGTGAAGCACTGAATCAGTTTGACCAACCCCAATATCTGTATAGAACTAACATTTAAGGCAAAGTTTAAGCAGAATTATGAAATTTTCACTTAGCTTAGAAAGCAATAACAGAAAACATCCATTGAGAGACTGGTGGACCATATTCAAAATGCCAAAATCTTAGTATGAAAAGTAACCAGAAATGCTTCTAACCATGTCCTTCTGGGGTGAGTGAAGCTATCATGTTTGACATGCAGAGTTGGCTTCCTGTTGCTCTAGAGTAATTCTGAGACCATTCCACATAACTTTATTTTTGTCCTATTACTTTTCAGTGTAAATTTTAGGTACCCATCTAATGTAACCAGCAAATTCCTCTAACTTCATTAGTATTGAGAGTTTAAAATAGTAATAATAAGCAAAGTTAATATGGCTCAAACTTGCAACCTAAATTTCATATGCATTATGCACATGATGTATGAGGGAGATTATTTCTCTGTCTTACAAATGAGGAACCAATGGCTTATATCTATAATGTCATAGGCTAGTAGAACTCAAAATCTTTAGTTATTCCTCAGTGGGCACGTTTACTTTTATTCATAGATGTGTGTTTCTCAGTCGGAGACAACATTGACATCTCAAAATGGTCATGAAGAATGCTTCAGATTTATGTTGTTCATTATTTGGAGGTGAATTCAAGGGATTCAGACACCCAAACAATAGCGCATCAAAGTAGAGTCTTATGAAAGTGATTTTTTTCCTTGACTAGTCTCTCTAACCTGAAGGTTTTTGTGTGCTGAGTGAACTACTTAGACTTTTGCTATTTTGAGAAAACAGTTTGTCATGGATATGCGGATTGCATTCATCTATTGAAAACCTTCTCTGTAAGGTTGTGAAATTTTTAACATTTTGTTTCAGGTAGATTTCCCTTAAATTAACTCATCTCTTACTATTGTATTCAGTTTGATTATCTTCATACCATTTCTCAGGATAAGAAATGAAAATTTTAGTTGTTTATTTATATTGTGAGATACATGGTGAAACGGACTTCTGGGAAGTTCCTGCCTTTCTTTGCCTGTGTCATTTATTTCACATGAACAAAGAAAAGTTACTCAGGGAACTGAGTGCATTTGGTAATGTTTTGGTAGGGCAGCACAGGTGACGAGGCTGCCTGAACACTTGCTTGTTAATGACATTAAGGCCATCGATTGCATTAGTTGCTTATCTTTAGATTTCAGTAATATACAAAAAAGTGGGTAAAATGTAAAGTAGATACCAATAAGTTCCAAAAGCTCGTAACATTTCGATTTTGGTCATTGATGACTATGAAACCTAAAGAAATTGCACACTCTCATGTCTTTCTCTTCTCGCAAGTTGCAACAGGAACTTCTAGCCATAAAACAGCAGCAAGAACTCCTAGAAAAGGAGCAGAAACTGGAGCAACAGAGGCAAGAACAGGAAGTAGAGAGGCATCGCAGAGAACAGCAGCTTCCTCCTCTCAGAGGCAAAGATAGAGGACGAGAAAGTAAGAGGCACCAGGGTAAAAGATGGATCTATTCCCTCATCCTTAGCTGATCGTCATTCAGAAAGGAGCCTGATACAGAGCGGAATTAAACTTGTCAAAATTGTCTGTGTTTAAGTAAAAGAATAGATTATGGACCCTAATGTAGAACTTTGACATTCACATATCAGCTCTCTGTGCATTAAGTCCGCAGGCACCTCCAGAAGTAAACATCGCATTGCTCAGCAAAGATGCTAATTTCTGTTGTTTTGAACCTTAAAAATAATGTCATTCTATGGCATTCTCAGCCATCCTGTTTAATAATAAACTTACCTCCACATTACTCCACTATACATTCCTCCTGTTCGATTAATAATTGCTCTATAAATCAATTTGCCTGTCTCCATTTAATTTGCCAGTACCCAGACTTTGAAGATTGAAAGTAGAACGTTTGTTTGAAAAAAAAAAAAAAAAAAAACTATCCACAAGAGGGAGACAGATCCAAATAATTCCCCTTTATGAGGTCAGTTCAAAATCAGGTCGTAGCAAGGTTTAAAATGTGATGACTTGAACTGCAATTGTCAGCAATATTTATTTGTTTAATGCTCAAAAGAGCTTTTTGAAAAAGTTTGTTTTTCAAACTAGCAATTCAGAAGAGCTCATTTTAATGTGTTTAATCACTTATATGATTCTTGATTTTTAAAAGGCAGTGTTTTGTTCCTCAGCAGTATTTTTCAAAGCTTAGGAAAAAATTAGTATTAATTCTGGAAATCCCCTTTCTGCAAAAGCAATTAAAGAAATCATTGAAGGTCTTTTGAAAACTGGCAGTTGAAGCACTAGTTAAAAAATGTTACTATGTCATTTTCTAAAGCCGATGTAGACTCTGGTTTCTTCTTCTAATAGGAAAACTTCATATGCTGTGACCAGTGGTGTTATTTCTTAATTTTTGCTAAATATTCCTGAGGCATGAAAGGACAGAACCCCAAATCACCATCTGTTTCTGTATGTGTGTGTTTCAGGGGCAGTGGCAAGTACAGAAGTAAAGCAGAAGCTTCAAGAATTCCTGTTGAGTAAATCAGCAACAAAAGACACTCCAACTAATGGAAAAAATCATTCCGTGAGCCGCCATCCCAAGCTCTGGTACACGTATGTTCAGTGCTTGGCTTTTTTTCAATCCCAGGGGTAAAGATCACAGGTTCTGAATTCAGCCAACCTGGGCACAAATTCCTGGCCTGCCAAGTTCTCAGCTGTGTGGCTGTGGGCAAGTTCCTCGAATTCTCTAAGGCTCAGTTTCTTTGTTTCAATAAAAAAAAAAAAAGGATGAGAATAGGACCTGCCCTATAGAGTTGCTGGGAAGGTTGTAGGAAATAATGTGTTAAAGTATGACATAGAGAGCAGCTCTTAAATAAATGTTAGCAAGTATCGTCTTGAGTGCAGGAAATTATTATGTATGCTCTTTGCTGAAGGAATAACTGACAAATGTGGGGTGGGGCAGAGAAATTAATTCATATTTTGCATTTTTCTATTCTCAGATGGTACATCTGATATCTTTACAATAATTTCTGAAGATTTGGCAGGTTGAGATTTTATTTTACTTGGCTTAATGTAAGATGGAGTTCTGAGTTCTTTTTAAAAGTCCAGAAGATGTTTGACTTAATTTAAAAAAAAAAAAGTAAGGAAGACAATAGAAGGACCTAACTGATATATCTAAGTCTTCAGTGACCTCCCCTCAAGTCTTCCCTGCTGTAAAATGAGAGTACATTGGCTTCTGACACACAAGCTGACAAAATGATAGACTGGTAGTATTACAGTTTTTTATGGAACCATCTTTCTCTACGTCCAGTTGAGAGATGCTGTGCAACACACAATTCTTCCTTCTATAAAATATAAACATTGTGGTATTATTAAAAATTAGGAGAAAAATTGATAAGCAAAGCATACTTGGATAATAGACTACTAGATGATAATTTCATCTTTCATTAAAACGTATGTTTAGGATTTTACACTTACATAATTTTTTAATCTCACATCATAAGGATAAGGGAGTAAATACTTGATTACTCTGTTTATTGACATTTTAAGCATGCCAAGAGTTCTATTTAAAGAATTACTGTTCTTATAATTCTATTTTATAAGTATCTGCCCTTTTCTGCATCCAAAAAAAAGGTAAACAAGGCAAAATACTTTATGAATACTTTTTAATGGTTTACGTAATTTCTATCATGCATGTCAATTGACTTGAGAAACCAGTCCCTGAAGAAAATTTTCAAAGGTTCGGTCAACATCACAAAGTATTGGAAAATAAATACTGTTATGTTACCTAAAATTACATATATAATTTATAACTAATTTCCATCTAAGTTAAGCCTTATTTGAAGAAAAGATAGTATCTTTCTTTTAAGTGGGAAACAACTCCATGCAAACAACTTGTCAGCTGAAAATTCTTTAGCTGTTCTCGCGGGTAGATTAAACATGGCTCTCTAATATTACTTAACAATCCTTTTATTTGCACTGAACTGAACTTCAGTAGGGTCCAACTCCTGGACATTAATTTGTGAAGTCTAAATGTAATACCGTTCTTGCCAGTTATGGCTAGATGAAATGCCCTTAAACCATTTAATTCTTGAGAATGTTGATTCATATAAATAGTACTGGTAGAGTAATCATCTCAGGGGTGGTACGATGCCTTATCCATTGTTTTATAATGATTATAGTTGTTTATATCCACTGAATAGTCTATTTTTAGTTCTAAACTATTCTCTAGTAGTACAATTGCATCTCTTTCACTGTATTAGTGCAGAAAAGACAAAACATTTTAAAGATACGTTTCATACTGAACAATGCTGTGTCTCTGGTCTTTACCTTGGAACTACTATAGTAGTCAGGAGACCTGAGGCTATTTGCACAATACTTTCTATTTAGTAGAAAAGCACCTTCATGTACTTTCATGTACTACCAAGCACTTTCTCAGAATGAAGTCTTCTGTATGTTTACTTTTATTGGTTGTTCTACATCATTGACTAAAAAGGATTCGGATGATGGCTTTTCCACTAATATGGCTCTTAAGAAAACACACACAATAATCTCAGATGTCAAAACTCAGACTCTCGGTCAATTTTCTCCATTAGTGAAGCAAACTTTTCTGTGTGACTGTGTGACCAAACACATTGTGGGCATTCTCGGACATCCTGCATCGTTCCGTAACATACTGCTAAAGTGAATTTGGTTACATGAGGCTGTGGTTTGCACAAACTAAGAAGAAAGAACGTAAACACAGCTGAGACACGTGTTATGGCATGTGCAACCGATTATTGCTGACCAACATGCAGTAAAAACTCCAGGGCAAATGGTGAAACTTCTTTTTCTTTTGTAGGGCTGCCCACCACACGTCATTGGATCAAAGCTCTCCACCCCTGAGTGGAACGTCTCCATCTTACAAATACACATTACCAGGAGCACAAGATGCAAAAGATGATTTCCCCCTTCGAAAAACTGGTAAGTCAGCTTCCCAAGAAAACTCCACTTGCTCTTCATAATATTCCTGTAGTTTCATTTTGCCATACCTCTAGAGGAGAGTTAAAGGATTTGAATCGTAGCTATTATGCCCTCTCCACCTCTGCTCTCAGCGTAAGCAAACGTGTGTGCGTGCAGGCATGCGCACATGCACACACATGCTCCTGTTTCTACATCGGCTGATTCGGTGTATTGTCAAAGTAACTTTTTCAATTTAAAAGTTAATCACATTTGGATTTTAGACAAATTGTTATCTTATTAGCAATAAAGAGTAGAATTAAAGAAAATAGAAATCTGATTTCTCAGAAAATTTAAATCTCCCTTAATGAGGACCTCTGTAATTTTCTCCAGTTATCTGATTTTCTGTGGAGCCTTAACCATTTGCTACAAAAATGGAAATAATCATCTTCTTTCTCCTCACACTTTAAAAAGCCTTACATTTTAATTGTTTATTAAAACAGGTAAGGCCAAGGCTAGGTTCTGAGTAAGTGACTTGCCTAATGTCTCACAGATTATAGGAAAACTCACAGTGAAGCTTTGTACCTAATAATCTCATAATTATATTAAAATTTGCTTAGGGGAACTGGGACAATGAATCTGGAATAAATGTGGAATTTAGTAAACAGCTCTATGGCTTTAAGGTCTGCATTTGGTTTCTCATATTCTTTTTAGCCCTTTGATATGTGCATATTTAATGTTTTATACTCTTACCTCTATAATAAATCTATTTAAACTATGGCTAGATATGTAAGCATAAATAGCATTTGTGTACATTATGTTCTAAATCTTACAGTGTTTTCCAGATAAGTTCTTTAGAGAAAGTTGTAAGTTGAAAAATTTTTATATCCACAATTGATTTGAAAAGATATTCAGAGCTGATAGTTTGGTCCATTGTATTTTACTAAGATCTACCTGAAGAAATATAGATCTATGCAATCTACATAAAATCCACAGAGTGAAAATGTTTTCTAATAATTACATTCATTTTTCCCAAGCAACTTTGAATAATTAAAATGGATATAGATTGTGAAAACATATGCTGAACCTATTTTCTGTCATATAATTTACCTCCAGCATAATGAAGATTTTAAAATAAAATCAATCATGAGTAAGAATTTATTACCCACCATCTAGCCAGTATTGTACCAGGTACGGGGGAAGGATGGTCAAGTATTGCAAAGCAACTTGTATCTTTTGATTTTAATAGCCCAGAGATTTTTGCATTTCTACTCTGATACTAGATATGGTAAAATACTTCAATAGAAGACTATGCAAAGGAAAGAATGAGCTTTATGTATTGCATGAGAATTTCACACGATTATCTGCAAATCAGATTGCCTTTCATATAAATAAACTTCTGTGGGATAAAAGGAAGAAAGCAAAGAGTGAGCCTCCATGTATTTCTAAAACACAGAATATAGTTTATGAAAATTGATCCGTAAAGGACGTGAGTTTTAGAATGTGGGGACTTTGATCTGCAGCCTTGACGTTTAGTTGCACCAATGGCATGTGTAGGAACTATTGACAGAGATTATGTGAATATTGCCCCAGGTCTCAGGGCAGTGACTGGCATTCAAGAGCCCAAGGAGTCACTAAAAGGAAAGAAAACACAAGTTCCCTTATGGCAGGAGGTTACTGATGAGTGATATAGTTACATTCAGGGAGAAAGACTTCTACCCTGCTGTGCACACAGCCTTTGAATATATTCTTACCACTGGGAGATTGAAAACTGACGGCAGAACTGACACTGACTTTGAAAAGAAGTGGCATTTGGAACCAGTAAGCATCCAGAAAGAAAATTTGATCTTTTTCAATAGTTAAGGACAAGTACTAAAAACCCATATTTTGTGTCTCACTGTTTCCATGAGAACAGCTTAGGGTTTTTCCTCTGAGAAGAATGAATAGCAAGCTGTTAATTTATTCTTGTAGAAATTCTCAGTCCACAGCAAAATTCTAAGAGAAATCCTGCTCATTTTACATGTTACAAAATTTTATTCATATCTGTACTAATATGAAAGGCATCCTTTGTACGTGATATGCAATAATAGTGAAAAATACAGCCCTTGTCTTTTCTAGTGGTGTATTTTCTGTATTTGCCCAGTATTTTAAGGTTCTTCCCTTTTTACTGAATATCTGATATTTATGAAGTGTCAGGCTGTTGATCTGTAAAACCAAACATTTTCAAACATTGTATCATTAAAGTTCTTGAACAGCCGTTAATACTTTTATATCTCTATAGGGGGTTCAAAATATTCCTTAATTCAATTCCCATTGTCTAAGAAAAGTTTGATATAATTAAATACAGATGTTCTCTACACATTATCTAAGATACTTAGAGATAGCCTTCATTAAGTACAAATAGACCAAAATCTTCCAACTTTTATAAATATAATCCATTTGGTGTATTTCCAATGCACCGTGAGAAAGTTTAGACATATATTTGCACTAGATAGAAGAACATTAAAATACAGTCAAATAGTAATACTGACTTCAGCATTTGATCTCTTTCAGTGATTCAATAGTTATTACTAAAAAGTAAAAAATAAAATATTACCGTATTTAAACATATGTGATGATTGGGGAAACTATTTAAGATCATTATCGCATAAAGCTACATCATATAAAATGAAATCTGGAAGAGTGGTCTTGGTCATGCAGTGTAAATACCAGGACAAGCTATCAGAAAGTCTGGCTTTTCTACTGAGGCCTGATTATCACCCTCTGTGGCCTGCTTGAATTTCATAGAACTGAATTTTAGATTTAAAAGAAATTGTTAAGTGGATTCTATCTTTTGATCTGAATACAATACTAAATACTTTCAATTTCTTTTTTACGTACATCACTACTGAATTGCCAAAATGTGCTAGCAAGATTTAAGGGAGTAAAGTTGCAACCAGAGTAAGAAAGGTCCTAATGACCTTAAAATGATTAAAGTGGCCCCAGGGGTGTCCCTTAAGCAGTGAGCAGAATTTGGAACCTCTCTTGACCTCTGAGGACCCAGCCAGACAGTTACAGCCAAGGAACAGTCAACCATGCAAGTCTCATTTGCCTGCAGAAATCTGACCTTTGTCATGCAAAGTGGACCTTTACTTCCTTCCCCTTGGGAGAATCATAGTTGCTCATAGCATTTGGGCTTTTTGGAAACATCAGAATAATATGAATAGTTAGCTTTAATCATGCTCATTCCTAATTCACTTTTCTTTTAAATGTAAGAATTGATTCTTTTGCTCTTTTCACAACAGTGAACTTCAAAGGTTTTCGTAATTGGTTGTGAAGTTGAGGATAAAATAATTATTTATAACTTTTGTATTTATTGCCCACATTTTAGGTAGCACTTCCTTTTAGAATACCCTCTGTGATTTCTTTTGTCCCCTAACACAAGAATTTGTTGCTACCAAAATTTGGAATGCTTTACTGAACTTTAGGCTTTGGCTGCAAATTATTTCATGCTGTAGTAGGTGAATTTTTTTCCTTAATATAATACACTGTTGGACTGATAATAAACTATAAAATAGGGAAAGGAAGCTTCTGGGTTCAGGCACTTTTGAAATAGTATATATTTCTCACAAAGATAGTACATACATGGTGACTTTGAACTGACCTTCAAAACCATTTGAATTGGATTCTTTTCCAGAGTGTGCATATGTTTCATAAAATATTATGGTAAAAAATTCTGGAGGTTTTATGCTCCATTATATTATTGGGGGTCTTACCCAGTGAACTTTGCCTTTCTTTGATTGTTACAATCTTTCCATTTAATACTTCTGAACAAAGTGAGCTGGCTGGCTAGATTAACCTCTTAAAGAGCATAAGCCATATAAAACTAAAGCTTGGCTTGGTCTAATAGGACTGTTCCAACCTCACTGAAATATTCATTTTAATGGTCAGCGACACTAGAATAAGACTCAAAAATGGACGAGGTCCAAAATAAGTTAAGGTTTTGGAAGGCCAATGTCATTTTCCACCCTGAGTAATTGGAAAGAAGGCGGAGATGAGATATATAGCTTTATAAATCTCCCTTAATATAACAGTTAGAAGTTATGTTGTGGTACCTTGGTGACCTTTTCAAGTTATTATAATCCAGAATTAATACAAGGAGATTTTTAAACAATGTTTTAAAATCTCTCTTTTTCTTTGTCTTTAGTTCTGTGTCTTTCTCGTAATACACAAACACATGGCACGTGTGCACACAGGGACATGCACACACATTTCTGCACAGAACTAGCACTAAGGTAGCATGTATATAAAAATAATCACTCATAATTTTATTCCAGATTGGCAAAAACTGGAGTATTTTTCTAGATCTTAGTACTCTATCTTAGTTCTGTTGCTATGGCTATTTTTGCTTGTAATTATTGAAATACATTCTTTGTGATCAATTTTATACCAGTTTTCTCAGAACTGAGAAGCAATGTGGCACAGTAACACAGGCTTTGAATCCACATACTGGCTTGAAATCTGGATCCTCAATCTTGGGAAGTTTACTTAACCTCTTTAGGTCATGATTCTCATCTGTAAAGTGGGAATCAACAAATTATTGCATTTGGTTCATACAGTTATTTTGAGGATTCAATGAAGTAATGCATCTAATGTACTTAGGATCATATCTAGGACTTAGGAAGTGCTTAGTAAATCTTAACTCTATGTTCCTAGTTGGTAAGGAATTGAGTTTCGTTTATTTGCATCAGGTTAAAACTAAATTGCTTATTGTTGTGGAAAGTTTTTTTAAGGTCTTGTATTCTGCCGTCTTTATTGATAAAATGAGCAAACGAGAAAGTGATAAACTTCTTCATTTTAAGCTATAAGCAGCTTGCAATGGTAATGTCAAGGTGGGAATAAAATTCTTTGTTAATTTTGCCGATTCCCTGGCATTTCAGAGCTGAGTATGGAGTTCCAAAGTAGCAGCAAATTTTCTTCCTTCCTTTACCATTGAAGGAAATCTGGTGGATGCTCTTTGCTAACTAAGGCCAAACAGAGTTTTAATTTCTGCCATTGACTTTATTTTTAAATCTATAGACTTTAATTTTTGGAACAGTTTTAGATTTGCATAAAAATTGAATAGATAATACAGAGGACACCCATATTACTCTTACCTCTTTCCCACAGTCTGTTCTTAATAACATCTTGCATTAATGTGGTACATTTGGTACAGTTAATGAACCACTATCAATATATTATTATTATTAATATAGCAATATAGCCCATAATTTACATTCAGGTTTACTCTTTGTGTTGTAAAGTTCTATGGGTTTTGACAAATGCATAATGTCATGTCATGTATCCACCATTACAATATAATGCAGAATAGTTTCACTGCCTTAAAAATCCCCTGTGCTCCATCTAGTCATCCCTTCCTCGACTGATCTCTGTAACCACTGGTATTTTTACTGTCTCTATAGTTTTGCCCTCTGCAGAGTGTCACATATTTGGAGTCATACGGTATGTAGCTTTTTCAGGACTAGCTTCTTTCATGTGGCAATATGCATTTAAGATTCCTCCATGTCTTGTTGTGGCTTGAAAGCTCATTTCTTTTTAGCACTGAATAATATTGCATTGTATGGATGAGCCACAGTTTGTTTATCCATTTACCTATTGAAAGACATCTTGTGTCTTCCAAGTTTTAGCAGTTATGAATAAAGCTACTTTAAACATTCATATGTAGGTTTTTATGTGGATATACATTTTCAACTCATTTAGGTAAAAGCCTAGGGAGTGCAATAGCTGGATTTTATGGTAAGACTATGTTTAGTTTTGTAAGACACTGCCAAATTGTCTTCCAAAGTGGCTGTACTATTTTGCAAGCCAACCAGCAGTGGATTAGAGTTCCTTTTGCTCCACATACTTGCCAACACTTGGTATTTTCAGTTTAATGTTTTGGATTTTAACCATTCTAATAGATATACAGTGGTTTCTCATTGTGGTTTTAATTTGTAATTTACTTGTGTTAGTATAATATATTTTTCTCCATCCCTTTACTTTTCATCTGTCTTTATGTTTTAAATGGTTTTCTTATAGACAACATATGCTTGGTCTTTTTTTTTCTTAATCCACTCTGACAGTCTCTTTTAACTAGTATATTAGACCAGTCACCTTTAAATTCATTATGGATATAGTTAGATCAGTATCTACCATGTTTGTAACTGTTTGCTGATGATTATACTTACTCTTTGTTGTCGTTCTTTTTTAATCTTCCCCTCTTTTCCTGCCTTTTCTGGTTTTAGCTGAGCATTGTTTATGATTCCAAATTCTCTACTGTCTTAACATATCAGTTGTGCCTCTTTTAAAAAATTTTCTGTGTGGTTTCCTTAAAGTTTGAAGTATGCATTGGTAGCAAATCTACACCCACTTTCACATAACACTATACTGCTTCATGGGTATAGGTACCTTATAACAGAGTATTCTGAATTCCTCTCTCCCATCCTTTATAATTTTGCTGCCATTAATTTCACTTTTCCATAAGCTAAAATTGCCCAATACCTTGTTGATATTATTTTGAATAATCAATTAGGTCAATTAAAAATAAGAAAAATAAAACATTTTATTGTACCTTCATTTATGTATTCCTTTATATAGCTCTGAGTTTCTAATTTATATCCTTTTCTTTCTTGCTAAAGAACTTCTTTTAGTATTTCTTGCAAGGCAGATTTACCAGCAACAAATTTCCTTAGCTTTTGTTCATCTGAGAAAGTTTTTATTTCTCTTTTATGTTTAAAGGATAATTTCACTGACTATAGAATTCTAGGTTGCTGGGGTGTTTCCTTGCAACACTTTAAAAACTTCGTTTGCATGGTTTCTGGCAAGAAATTCGATGTAGTTCTTATTGTTGTTGCTCTGTAGGCAAGCTGCTTTCTAATATCCTCTGGTTTCTTTGAAGATAACTGCCTTTGGTTTTCTGCTGTTTGTACATGATATGCCTAGGTGTCTAGTTTTTGGTGTTTGTACTACTTCATGTTCCCTGAGATTCCTGTATCTGTGGATTCCACCCATTATTCAAATAATCTTCTGCACCTTTCTTTCTTGTTATTCTGGGTTTTCCATTATGCTTGTGTTACATCTTTTGTAACTGGCACAGATTTGGGGTTATTTTGTTCTTTTTTTCTTTGCCTTTCAGCTTCAAGAGTTTTTATGGACATATCTTCAAGGTTATTGATTCTTTCCTCATCTGTGTCCAGTCTACTGATGAGCCCATCAAAGACATTCTTCATCCTGTGCTTTTTTTTTTTCAGGCATTTCTTTTTGATACTTTCTTAGAGTTTCCATCTCTCTGCTTATGTTTACTCATATGTTCTTGCATGTTATCAACTTTTTCTGTTGGAGTGTTTGACATATTAATCATGGTTATTTTAAGTTCTCTAACTGATAATTCCAAAATTTTTGTCATATCTGAGTCTGGTCTGATGCTTGCTTGGTCTCTTTAGACTGTTTTCTCTTGCTTTTTAGCATGCTTTTCAACTTGTTAAAAGCTTGACATGACATATCAGAAAACAGAAACTGAGTGGTTAGGCTTTTGGTGTGTGTTTTTACGTTAATCTGGCTGGAACTGAGATCTATTTAATGTTTGCAGTAGATGTAGGTGCAGAGGCTTTAATTTCCTTGTTTTTATTTTGTTTCTGTTTTTGTTTTTTCTTCCTCTGTTGTCTTGGGGTTTCCCCTAAGAACTCCTTCATAAATAGAATGTATCTTACAGCTCTCTCGGTTGTAATCCACTGTTACTGTACTGGAACCCAGTGGATGTGGTGGTAAGATATTGGGCAGAGACATTGTTCTATAAGCTTATGATTAAATCTTAGGGGTTTTGTTTTTGTTTGTTTGTTTTTAGTGGAACCTGAGTATGTGTTCTGTGACCTCCAGAATTATTTCTTAGCCTCTCTTTTCTTCCACTTAAGTGATACTGAAAGGCTAGAAGAGGCCAGGATTGGCTAGTGGACCTTCCCTCCAGGTCCAGTAAAGCTCTGGTAAAATACTGTCCCTTGGAGGGCAGATTTTGTCATAGGATGCTCTGGGTATATTTCAAAATTGTACTTTCTCCTGGGCATATTTCAAAATGGCTCCTTTTCTCTCCTTCACCTCTCCTCTCTACCGTCACTTATACAGAAGGGGACACTTCACTGATCTTCACTGAGAGAACCTGCTTGGGTTCCTGTAAATAAAATCCACGAATGTGTACAGTCCCCCCTGAGATTGAGCCCCTGGAATTTTTAACTCTCGAGCTAGTCCACGCTCAGCCTCCAGCCATCCGTGTCTCCATCAGCTCATCAAAAATTAAGATTTATGTGTTCCTACCAGTTACTGGCTCCAGTGGCTTCTGCTCTCAGTAAGTTGATCTCAGCTGTGATTTTCTGTATTTTCCTGTCACTCCAGATTTTGGAGTGGCAGTTTGCTCTGAGACCTCAAATCTCTGGTGGAGCTAAGAAAATCACTTTGGTTTTTAATGTGCTCAGCTTTCTTCTTGTGGTGAAGATGACAGTGAAGATTTCCAAGCTTTTTGTATGTTGGGGCTGATACCAAAAGTCAGCCATTGACTTTTAAACCTGTAAAATCTTTTCAAAAAAGTTTAAAAGCACAACTTTTGGACTTTTTGAGGTGACAGATTCATATTTAAGCAATATAATTCTCTACCAATTAATTATAATAGTTTTTTTTTTAAAGATTAACAATGATTTACTCTCTTTTGGCTCAGCGTGATCATGACTAACAAATCTATGTGTTAAAAATACTATGACAGAATAGACTGAAATAATTTTAAATCACATTTTGGAAGGAATGCAATATTTTGTGCTAAAGTCTTTGCCTAATGATTCACTCTATGGTCTTTTATTCTGTGCCCTCTTGTATATGTCATCTTTCTCTTCTCCTGAAGAGGAATTAAATACTCCACTGAGTTTTGCTCTTTGAGAATAAATTTGATGAAATATTGGGTTGTTACAGAGCATAAACTACTGTGTAAGCAAGACTTGTTAATTATAAGGACTTTTTTTTTCTGTGTTTTTCTTACTTTTCTCCTAGTATCAAACACTAAAGATTTGATGGGAAAACCAAACCAATTTTTAGCCCTCCAAAAATTTAAAACTTCAGCTCCTTTTAAAAATAGGATTTAATTTTTTACTTAGAAAATTTACCTTTTTAAAAGAAAGCTTTTTGACAGATTTAACCATGTAGATTATGAAAAGTTAGACATTTTCAACTACCATATTTCATTGATTATAAGATGTTCATTTTTTTCTTCCAGTTTTATGAAAATATAGTTCACATACAACATCATATAAGTTTAAGGTGTACAGCAGAATGATTTGACTTATTTCCTCATTTTTTTAAACTAATATATCTAAATGGATCTAATCAATAAGATTTTTATAGTTTAACTAGCAATGTTTTCTGTTTTTGCATTTTTTTCTTAGTGGTATACAAGGTAATTGTGGCTGTTACAACTGATAAATTACTGTAGTATTTACCCAAGAATTAAATGATGCAGAATAGTAAGATACCTTGTGATAGAGGAAGGATATGAATTTATAACATGTAATTTTTCATTTAAAAATCATAAAAAGCGTAATGGAAATTCATGTTCCTAAGAATTTTTGATTCAAAAGGTAGGTGTGTGGTTAGGTTAGAAACAAGGAACACATGGTTTAAGTTTCACAATTCAGTAAATGAGAAGCTGGTCTCACAGATTGTAGATGCAATATGTACGATCACTAGTTGAAACTAAGAGCAAGTGTCAGTTGAGAATTGTTTGATAATTAATCAACCTTGTAAGAACTTTGAAAATCTAACTCAAATTATTTGCTTGTGGGGGAAACTAGTGTGAAAAAACTGATACAGCCTAGGGAAGACAAAGCATGGAAAAGAATCTCATGGTTTGGAGTTAGATCTGACTGAGAATTCCAGCATAGTGCTACCAGTATAACTGTGGGCAAGTTACAGGACTTCTTCAAGCCTCAATTTTTAAAGTGTGAAGTATGGAAAATATTTGGCTTGAGAATTATCACAAGCAATAAAGATATTTCATGAAAGTGCTCAGCACAGTGCCTGATGTATAACAGTCTCTGTACATATTGCCAGTGTGAGTTACTGAGAATAGTAGTGTGGCATTAGTGGTAGGAATTATTAATAGTAGCCACGTGGTATAATTGTAAAATTATTGGAATGGCAAAAAGAACCTGGAGTTGTGGTCTTAACCCTGTCACTAATATATGACCTTAAACATATGACTTCATGATTTTGGATCTCATATTTCTTGGTTAAATGAAAGATTTGGAACAAATGATTCCTAATATTGTACATAAGTCAAAAAAGGAAATATACCATGTTTCACAAAGCGTAAGATAAGAAAATACTAATGATTTGAAGAACATATAAATAAGAAATAAATCATCGTGCTTTTGCAGAACTTGATCTCAGATTCATTATAATGGACTATAGCTAAGTCTAATGACATATTTCTCACTCCTCATAAAATGCTCAATTAGAAACAGGCAGGACGTTTTAGATAAGATTGGAATGAGAAATTGGCAAAAAATAATAATTAAGCCTTTGAAAGCATTTAGCCATCTGTTGTATAATCATGAGAATGATTGACATATGACTCCTAATTTGTAATATTCACAATTATATAACTTGAAACATTGGGAAAATATTCCATGCAAATATATGCACTTATATATCTCTAGACACATCTAGTGAGGTAAATTAAAAGATGACAAAATAAATGATGAAATATCTGTGATTATATTTCCTTTAAATTTTCAACCACCCACTGAGTAACTTTGAAATGAAAGTGTCCTCTGTGGCAAAGAAATCTGATGGGAACCTTGATCTTTTTGCTCAAAAACCTTCTTTGTAATCAGTTTATCTTAGCATGCTAGATTTTTCATCAAGTGACCTTTATTTACCCAGAGTTCTCGTTTTTGTCTACCAGTCTCTCTTTTTTTTTTTTTTTTTTACAATAAAACTACTTGCTTTTTTATTGAAATATAGTTGATTTATAATGTTGTGTTAGTTTCTGGTGTACAGCATAGTGATTCAGTTATATGTATGTATAGGCACACATATATATATATATTCTTTTTCATTATAGATTATTACAAATTATTAAATATAATTCCCTGAGCTATACAGTAGGACCTTGTTATTTATCTATTCTGTATATAGTAGTTTATAACTGCTAATCCCAAACTCCCAGTTAATCCTTTCCTACCTCCTTTCTCCTTTGGTAACAATAAGTGTTTTCTGTGCTTGTGAGTTTCTTTGGGTTTATAAATAAGTTCATTTGTGTTACTGTTTTAGATTCCACATATAAGTGATATCATATGATATTTGTCTTTGTCTGACTTACTTCACTTAGTATGATACTCTAGGTCCATCCATATTGCTGCAAATTGCATTATTTCACCCTTTTATGGCTGAGTAGTATTCCATTGTATGTGTATATATACCATATCTTTATCAGTCATCTATTGATGGACATTTAGGTTGCTTCCACATCTTGGCTATTGTAAGTAGAACTGCTATGAATACTGGGGTGCATGTATCTTTTCAAATTGGAGTTTTTGTCTTTTCAAATTAAAATTTTTGTCTTTTCTGCCCAGGAGTAGGATTGCTAGATTATATGGTAACTCTATTTTTAGTTTTTTTAAGGAATCTCCATACTGTTTTCCATAGGATTGCTTGATTATATGGTAACTCTATTTTTAGTTTTTTTAAGGAATCTCCATACTGTTTTCCAAAGTGTCTGCGCCAAATTACATTCCCACCAACAGTGTAAGAGGGTTCCCTTTTCTCCACACCCACTCCAGCATTTATCGTTTGTAGACTTTTTATTTATTTATTTTTGGTGAGGGATGCAATTAGGTTCATTTGTTTATTTATTCATTTTTTAACAGAGGTATTGTGGATTGAACCTAGGACCTCATGCATGCTAAGTCTGCGCTTTACCATCAAGCTATACCCTCCCCTGCTGTAGACTTTTTAATAATGGCCATTCTGAGTGGTGTGAGGTGATACCTCATTGTAGTTTTGATTTGCACTTGTCTGATAATTGGTGATAATTGAGCATCTTTTCATGTGCCTTTTGACCATCTGTATGTCTTCTTTGGAAAAACCATTTGTTTTTGAACTTATATTTATTTTTACTTTTAATATTTATACTGATTCCTCCATTCTTTACCACCTATCCATATTCAAGATAAATTCAAAAGTCATTTTTCATAAAAACCATCATTCTGATGTTTTCCTTATCTGTATTCTCTTTTCACTGTAATTTTTGCTATTAAAGCTGGCAATCATATGTCAATTATTAGGTATCATTTTTTCATCCTATTGTTTTTATCTTGTTCTTCCCAATTAGATGGTAAAAATGACCTTGAAGGGATTGTTTGTCACATCTTCATTCCTTATCTGGCAAACCACAGTTTGTGCTGTGCCTTTTGGTAGATATTGAAAATATTAATATGAGTAAAAAAGGATTTTTGCCATTAAGGAGCTCACAGTCCTCATAGTAAGACCAATGTTAATTTAGCTTTTGAACCACCTTCTTGAGAAACTGCTATTTCACATTTCTGGATTATAAACATTCTTGAGTGAAAGCAAAGATCCAAACCACCTGAAGAATGTAGATAAGAGAAGATTAATATATTAATTTTAGTTATGTTTTCAGCATATTTAATTAGAGTTATCCATATTAATTTTATTACATACATTTTGAAGTAGGTAACACAAAAGAAATTCTCAGAGAGAATTTGTTACCCTGCTATAGCTATACATACAGGCTTCTTTGAAAATAGTATAGACTAGTCCTTCTACATAGATTTTTCTGTAATGATGGAAAAGTTCTTTGTCTGCACTGTCCATCCAGTTCAGTAGCCACTAGGCAAATGTAACCACTTGAAAACAAACACAAAATATGGGTAGTGTGGCTAAAATTTTCATTGACAAATATTAAATTTAAATGTCAATATTCACATGTAGCTAGCTAGTGACTATCATATAGGACAGCACAAGTATAGACCAAGGCAGGCACACATGTGGCCTGAGTGTCACGACAAAATCCCTCCAGTGTCCAAGGCAGACTTCACTAACCAGTCACAGTAAACTCTTCCCTAGGAGTTTGGACCTAGACTTAGAAACCTTGTAAATCACATCACCCAAAAAGGTTATAATGTCTGAGCAGAATTGCACTTTCAGGATTCTTTTAATTTTTAAGAAGAGACTAGTATAAATTAGCTTAGTTATAAAAAAAAGAAAAAGAAGAGGACTTGGAGGATTCATTTAACTGAATCTTTCTAGTGACTCACTGCTTAGATGATGTTAGTTCAGTGTGTTCACATGTTGCTGTTAGATATATGAGTTCCTATCCTGGTTCTGCTGGACTTTACATACAGTACTGCTCTTTCCTAAGGGTGACAAGGATGACCTAGTGCAACCCTAGGTTTACCTCTTACCTGTTTGAAAGAACAGCCAAAACAAGCACTTCCCCCCAGTAATTTTGTTAAATTCCCAGGACTAAGTCACTTGAACAGCTTGAGCCAAGAACCAACCCTGACTCAGTCACTCTTACAGAGAGAAATTATACTGGGAGAGCAGGCAGGGTGCCTGCCTCTCTTGCCAACCCTTGAAGTTTGGATGGAGTTTACAGCAGCTCTCAAATGACCTGGACTGAGAATGAAACACTAACCAGCATTGATCTTTCTAAAGAGCAGCTCTGATCCTGTTAACCTCTTGTTCAGAATTTTATGTGGATTTTCACACATGCCCTAGGCCCTTCCTCAGTGGGCTCTTCATATCTGAAATACCTAACCATTCTTCAAAAGCCATCTTAAACACTGCAATTTATAGAAGTGTTTCCAAATACTCTGCTTTCCCTGCCCTGAAGCAGTGATGTTGAAATCTTTTACAATTCAGCTCCCTTAATTTGCCCTCTTACCTATGTTATTCTTATGTAAACTCTGCCCTTCTACAATAGTGAAATTTACCCCTTGGCAGGATTTGTGTTTTATTTTTGTGGCCTCAACAATGGAGATCACAGTACTTTTGTGTAATATATCAATGTCTTTCCTGGTTTTTTGTTTGTTTGTTTTACCTATTTCCAACCACTATAAAACATGTTCAACACACATCTGAAAAACAAATCAAAAGGAACTATATTCAATATCTTATAGAAACTTACAATGAAAAAGAATACAAAAAGAGTATATGTATGTATATGTATGACTGAAACATTATGCTATACATCAGAAATTGACACATCGTAACTGAGTATAGTCAATTAAAATAATAAAAACTCACAATACCTTTGTTGTATAATAGTTTATTTCCCATTTTATTCCAAGTATTTTATTTAAAAATTCTGGTTACAACATAACAGGTTCATGTGACTTCCCTCATTTTGTAAAACATTATAGTGATCATGCAAGATTTTTAAAATGAATATTTGCCAGAGAGTGCACTAAAACTTTGTGATATAAAACAGGTATAGAGAATAAAGAATGTAATATCAAGGGTAACCTAATGATTCGTTACATGATGATGGTTTTTACCTCCTTAAGATGTTGTGTTGTCCAGCAGTAAAACACTGACAAACCAGAGAACAGCAAATTGCCTTGTTGTGATTGCTAGTCAGGAATAAACGAGTAGCCTGTAGAGACTTTTAGATTACCACTGGCAGGAGTAATATGTAAATATATAATTTATATATGTTTATTAAATAATTTTGAAGAGCATTAATGATAACAGCTATTTAAATTTATACAGTAGTAATAGTACCATTGAGTTCTATGGGCTAATACCACTTTCAAGCATTTTATCTATATATCTTATTATTTCCATACAATAACCCTTGAAATACGTCTCATTATTTCTCACCACTTTTACAGACAAATAGTCTCAGAGAGATTAGTAATTTTCTTCAGTTCTCATTTTATTTATATGAGTAGGAAGTGCAGTGCTAAGTTTTAAGACAGAGTTTTATTTCAGAACCTGGTCTTTCTAACCCATGTTTTGTGCATAAAGAAGTGGCACCTAGTATCACCGAAAAAGGCTGCTTTCCTGAAGTTAAAGCACCATGTTGATTCATCTTAGCTCATCATCATTTTAGAAAGAACATGAGTTTGGATTATTCTTCCTTACTTCAACTATACTATAGACAATTTCCATTGAATACAAATTATTTAAAACCACAAATTGATGCATTCTTTCTGCATCTAACTATTTAAACATTTTTAAACAAACTGTTCCAGAAGTTAAATATCATTTTAAGTTGGACCTTCCAAATACTTTTGCCACAAATATAAGAGCTCATTTATTGATCAGTGATAGAATTCTGAGAAACTGAAAACATAAAATTAGTGCCCCCAAAATGCTGCTTTGCAGTCACTCACTATAGCAGAAAATATTATTTTCCAAATCTGCTAGATTTCTTTGGGGAATAGATAAGCAGGTGGATACATAAGAACAAATAGACATACTTTATGTGTGTTTAAATATTCCATAAAAAAGCTATTTTACTTTTTAAATCTATTATATTATTTATTCATTCATAATATAGTTATAAGAAAAAACATATGAAGGATATTTCTCCAGCTTTTAAAAATGTTTCTTAAAGACACATTCATTATGTTTTCCATTACTGTTACATAGACATACATGTAAAATAATTTCCCTTTGGATTTATTACTAGGATAATATTTGTCTTTCTTGAAGAATTAATATACTACTTACTGCAACTATACGATTCTTTGTATTTTTCCTGCTACTCTGTCAGAAATTAAGCTTTCATTTTGTTCAGAACTAGCTATCCTTAACCTATACAGAGATTTTCCTTGCTTGTACTTTTGACTTTTTATAATACAGACTTTACTTTTTAATTTAAAAGGAATCCACATTAATTATAAACCAATCAATTAGAAACACCTGTAATTTCTATGCTGGCATTATAACAATTGCTTCCTGATTCTTTTAACTAAATGAATCTCCAATGTCATTTAATGGGTAAATAATAACTTATTATACAGCTATACTGTAATTTATTTACAGTCCTCTAATGTTGGACATTTAAAGTATTTCTATAGTCTGCTATTTAGAATAATTTTACAGTGAACATTATAAAAGTTCTTCTTTGGGCAAATTGCTGGTTATTTCTACAAGATAGATTTCTAGCAGTATATTTTCTGATTCAAACTCTATCTACTCACTAAAAATTATTTAACGTCCCACCCCTAACTATAGCAAATGAAAATGTCTATATCCGGGACCCTAAGCTATCCTGGATGATGTTATTTTTTTTAACTGCAAGTTTAATGGTTTAATGTATGCCATTTCTTGAGAACATCTTCAAATTCCTTTAAAGGTGGCATACCATAAATAACTAAATTATAAAATTGCCATTGCAATTTTAACAGAAACAGGAAAAAAAATCTGAAATAATGGGCATGTATGACATTTCTTGAGTATTCAAATATTAATAGTGAAATATTCCTAAGAATAAACTGTGGAATTCAAAGACTTTATAATTTTAAACATATAAAATTTATAATTAAAAAACTCCAGAAATGTTTTCCCTGTTTCTTTTATAGCTTAGTATGGTGCTATATTTTTGATTCAGGTGCTATAGTAAGCAAATTTTCTGCCTTCAAGATAACTGGTCTATTTATGAAAATGTATAGAATAAACAAATGAAAGACATGTCTGTTTATGTATTTATTTGTGTTTTTTCATCATTACTAGTTTTATTTCCCAAAAGATTTCATATAGATATAGAATATTATATGATTAATATGATAAAAATTTTTAAAGCTCTTTATAGTTTTATAAGCAGAGTGAGGCTAAAGTATTGATTTATTAAGTCTTAGTGGAGAAAATGGTTTCTCGGTATATCCTGAACATTGCTTAGGTGGAGAGTTAGGGAAAAGCAAAAAAGGCAAAGTGCTGAGGAGTGAGCATCTTAAGGTGGAGGACCTGTTTTGGATAGCAATGAGAGAAACTTTTGTTAGGTAGGATAGTGCCAGATCATAGAAGCCCATGCAAGACCCAGTGTGCAGAAATTCACTTTCTCTTGAAGCCTGGTAAAAGAGGAGGCGCAAAGAAGTCAGTGCAATACGTTTTCACATGTGAGGTTAACATGGGGCAATAAAAAAGTTTTGGAAGATTTATTTTGGTAATCGTGTACCTATCTGAATAAAAGAAGAGGATGGAAAGCAGAGATGTAGCTAACTACCTTTTGTAAAAATTAACATTCAGAGAGCTTAGGAAAGTATCCACGTTCCCACAGCTAGCGAACAACAGAGGTGGCATTCTAATTCCAATCTTTCTGACACCCAAATATGTAGGTATCAGCATGGCACTGTAGATTTTACTAGAGAGGGAAAGGGTGATAAAAACAATTGATGTAAAGATGATGCAAGAAGTAATTCCTTCCAGCTTGAGAAGAAAGTTGATGAATTGTTTTGTGATTATACTGATGAAAGGTGGGAATCAGACATGCAAAATAAAATTAAAGGTAAACTGACTGAAAATTCAGAATTGGAATTTTCTCGGGTCACTTACATAGAAAATGTAATAAGAGTTGGGGAGTGTTTGACCCCTTTAGAAGAGAGTGGTGTGTGTGAGAAGCAGAGAAGCAGCAGCACAGACAGAGGGAGGGAAGATGTGAACGTGAGTGTTTAGAGGATGAGAGCAGGGAGAGGTGTCAGGGAGAGAACTGCAGCAGGGAAAGCAGGTCCAGAAGTGGAGAATTCATTGGTGAAGAGCTCTGTGCTACAAAAGGTAAGAAGAGAAATGAAACGTTGGCTATTTGAAGGATAGGTATTCAAAACATCATAATACCTTACACTTGCTTAGAAATAAGTAAATCCTATATCCTAGAGGTTGTACTGGGTTAATCCTAGAGATGAATGACATGAGAAGACAGGAAACTGTTCCCTCAGAGAAGAGAATGGAGATGCTGCCACATGAGGAAGACCATGACTACTAAGGTCTCCTCTTTTACTTCAGGTGCAGATTCTGAGAATGTAAAAGAGAAAAATCAGGTAGTTTAGGTTACAGTGAACTTCTTAATTAAAAAAAAAATCTCAGTATGTTAAAGGTTGAAATTTTAAGTTGATTAGAAGGAAGTATTCTTGAAATGTGTTGGTAGAAATTATGTTAAAATGTATTGTCTAAAAATTTATATGTGCTTTATTTATAATTAGAAGGAAATTAAAAGGGAGTAGGGTTGAATAGGAGTTCAGAGATTGAGATAAGTCATCAAGGAGATACCTTCCTCTGACACTGAATATAGTCTGCTTTTCTGCTGTGTCACAGAATGAAGATGGCAGAGAATGAAAAATACTGGGAAGGTCAGTTCTTAGATTGTGTTATTCTTCTCAGTGTTTCATTAGCAATCTTCTAGTTTAATCTGTTCCAAAGAAGGAGGTAGTTTTCAAAGTTGCCCCTTTCAGTTTTGCTGAATGAGTTGGGAGAGGAGGGAAATGAGAGCAAACTTTTACTCAGCACTTACTCTCGGCCACAAATTGTGGTCACTCTGAGCACATAGTGCTGATTAAGAGACCATGATTGCCTTCAAGGAGCTCAGAGTGTTTCTAAGAGACTTTGCTCAGTTATCCCCCTAATGCAGGCATCTTCTAAGTCTTCCAATTAATAAGCTCCTTTTATAATGTTTCAAAACTCAAAATTAGTCCCTCTCCTTAAAAAATGAATTGAAAAGTAATAAAAGTTTAAATGAATTGTTCTGTTTTCTCCATCGTCCTTTTGTTGTTAAAATTTGAACTTATTTCATCATCACTTGTATGAATGAGATCAGAATAACATGCATTGAGTGTTTATTCTATATTAGTTATTCTGCTAAGTTATGATGTTCTACAGATATGTATCGTCTGATTCAGCTCTTCTGTGTCTTCTGTATCAGTATTCTCAAAGGACACCAGTGACTTACAAATCGCCAAATCAATGGATTTCTCTCAGATTTCCTTTATCATTATGCCTTTTGACCCATTGACTAACTCTTCCTCCTTTAAATTTTAACTTTATACTTCTATTGAACTATTTCCTCTATTACTGTATCCTTGACATCTGCAGCCCATGAAACATGGGATTTCTAAAGTTCAATTGTCTCTTCTCTGCATGCTCCATTATTTTGATTTTCCTATATTTTGATTATCATCACCATCTTAAAGGCTTTGATTGTAATTCTTACTCTTTCTAAGAAGTAGGTATCTCTGATGGCAGGGCTTAACGCAGCTTTCTTGTTTATATAGTTAACAGACTGATCAGGTCCATCTTCACTTTTTTCCTTTAAGTTCTTTCATTTGTGATCTACACCCACATTACTAATTCTCAACCGTTTCATAGACTCTAGGCTGACATTTCCACAATGTCCTGCAGTTATTTTAATATACCAGATTTAAAAGTTGACTCTCCCATCTTCCACCTCAAGATTTGTTCCTCCTCCTGATTTCCTCAATTCTGCTAATACCTCTCCCCAAATCATGCAGAGCTGACCGTTGGATTCCGCTTTGGCTCCATCATCTTCTCTCTCCTCTTGTCTAGTCCATTACCGAGTTAAGATCTTTTTCATGACCAGCTCTTTCTCTTCTTTTTTGATGTACTTTTTCCTTCCATAATACCTAGTATACAACCTTGCACAGGGCAAGTGTTCAGTAAATATTCATTAAAAGGAGTGTCTCATTCTCTCTCTTGTCTAACTGCTGTTAGTACTCGTTCAGAAATGTTGAATCATAATTAAAGCCAATAAAATGAGAATCAGAGCAACATTCCCCTTTTTCTGCCCCTATCTCCAGTACAACATTTAAACCACCTGAAATAGAATCAACTGGTTAGAAAAACAATGCTGTTCTTTGAGCCCCTATACAACATGAATTCAGTGAAAATCTGTGCAAACCACAACTCTAATTAAAGGTTTTAGCTGCCAGATAATATGTTCTAGTTAAAGCCAAGTTAGTATTAAGGAGTGTTTCATGAATAACAGCACAAGCTTTATATTTTGCTGTTGATTTTCTCATGGGAAACTCACGTAAAGGAGTGTGATGCCTCCCTGTTGACTTTAACTTTTAGAAATGCAAAGCATGCTGAAATTGTATATAATTCTCTTCTAAAGAAAAGGAAATAGCATTTCAATGGTTTTCCTTAGTGTCTTATTGAGTTATGGTGGGGCACAATTATGTCTGTTAAATTGATTTACCAGATGGAAGGTTCCATTTTATATTAAGCTGATTAAGTTGTAGGAGACTAAAATTGTATCTCATACCTTAAATATCACATGTAAAGGTTAAAATGTTTTAATTATGTTTTGAAAGTGGCTAGTGAGAGGTTTAAATTGTTTTCCCCCTCCTTTTACTTACATTGCACTTTTGGGAAATGGTTCGCAAAAATGGGCCTTATCACACAGTTGTTATTTGGCTTACTAACCTAATATCACAAATGGAATCTGTTAAAAAAAAAAAAAAAAGTCCCCGCTTGAGTGAGTTTTGGAAATTGCTTACTTATTGAGTCTATTTAGTATGGACATAGTACTCTTAGCATTTTGGGGTTAAAATAAATGATCCTTAAGTCACACCCTTATGGAACTTTAACAAAAAATTTAAAAGAAAAAAGCTATATTTTTGTCTTTTTGTTTCTTTCTTTGGATCTTTTTATATGAATAAAACCTTTACCATTTATAGAAAAGTATGTCTGATGAGGTGGTAAATACTAATTTTAAGCAAATTGTCTTGGTATTTTTGTAAAGTGATGGGCATATATTATTAATAGTTTAATATCTTACTTCCTTATCTAAAAACAATACAAAAAATATAGCTCAATAAAATCTAATTTAGTCAGAACCAATATTTCAGAATATTCAGACTTTCAAAGCAATGCCAATGTTGGAATTCATTAGATTGCTATATTGGCTTCCTATGGCTCCTGTAATAAATTAGCACAAATTTAGTTACTTAAAACAACACATATTTATTATCTTATTATACTGGAGGTCAGAAATCCAAAATGAATCTCATCTGGCCAAAATTGAAGTGTCAGCAGGGCTGTGTTCCTTTCTGGAAGCCATGGAGCAATTCCATCTCCTTGCTTCTGGGGACTACCCACACTCTCTGGCTTGTGTCCCCCTTCCATCTTCAAAGCCAGCAATCACTAGTTGAGTCTTTCTTGCACTGCATTGTTCTGATACTCACTCTTCTGCCTCTTTCTTCTATATTTTTAAAGGACCTTCATGATTATATTGAGCCCTCCTGGATAAACCAGGATACTCTACCTATCTTTAAATCAGCTGATTAGCAACCTTAAATCCATTTGCAACCTTCATTCTCTTTTTACCATGTAAAGTGACAATCACAAGTTTTGAGGAGTACGATGTAGACGTCTTTGCCCTGGAAGCATTATTTTTTCTACCATAACGACTTAAGAGTTTTTATAGGATGTTTTTTCTATAGAATACTTTGTTTTTTGGGGTTGGTTTTTTTTTTTTTGTTTTGTTTTGTTTGTTTGTTTTGCTATTTTTGGGAGGAAGGACAGATAATTAGGTTTATTTATTTCAGTGGAGGCACTGGGGATTGAACCCAGGGCCTTATGCATGCTAAGCACGTGCTGTACCACTGGGCTATACCCTCCACCCTCTATAGCATACTTCTGTACCATTTTATTTGAAGTTTTCTTGAGGTTAATTTATGCAATCACCCAGAGAAAGTTGGCATAATAGGTGTTTAACTGAAGGTCTGTCTAGAGAAGTGCCCTAGGGTGATCTTGATACATCCAAAGGCAAAAGATTGCCTTTTACATCATTCTGAAATAGATAAGTATAGTGTTTCCTTATAAACATGTATTATAAAGAAAATTTATGATACAAATAATAAAACTGAATTCCATTGAGGCAGAAGTAAATTACCAAAAACATTCCAAAACCATAGAGTTTACAAAATCAAAACTTGCAAAGGAAAATAAATCATAACAAGACCTGCCCAAATGACTTGGAAGTTTTAAAACAGGAAAAGAAGAACAGGAAGCAAAGTGGCATTTGAGCTGGGGGGGAGGACAAACTTACGCTGACCAGAAGTCTTTGCCAACCCCTTGTCATTGGTGCTGTTGATCCATGGCAACTGGCTGTATTTCAAGGGATTTTGAAGGATTAGAAAGACTGGTTGCCCCTAAAGATTTGAAACTGTATTGAAGCAGCTAACAGTTCTACATAGCAGTAAACATCAAAATATATGTATATGACAAGATTGAGCAGAAAGTCACTAAATCAAAGCTGAACAACGTTATTCTCTAAAGAGACTAATGGAGCCACCTTCTCCATAGGGACCTAATTCAAAAATCTGGAAGTCACACTGGGCCACTGGTTCTCCTTCATCTCATCAGCTTCTATCACTGCTTGCTCTTAAACCTCCTCTTTCTTATCATGTCTTCTGTTGTAGTTCAATACCCATTCAGTTAACTCCCCATTCCAGCTATTGCCCATTCTCTGATTTCAGCATACTCCTGTCCAGCTAACCCTCTGTCCTAAAAAGTTAAATCTAGTATTCCTATCCTCCTACTTACGTGTCACTTAATACCTCTTCTATTATGTCAAGGCTAAAGACCTCCCGTGGCAAACACGAACTCTCTCCTCCTACCCCCACCCCCACCTTCTTTCTCTCTTACCTTTCCCCACTCCACCACCTCATTCCCATTTGTCTCAATAGTGGCTGACAGTTTGCAATTCCATGAACAAGGCTTTCAGTTTCACACTCACACAAGCCACTCACACCTGGTTTTCCACAGGTCCTTGCTCTTCCTAAAGTGTATGCTTGAGTAGTTCATTCATATCTTTAAATGCTCAGCTGATACGTACTTCCCCTTTGTTAAGCTTTACTTGGTGCCTTTTGTCACCCACCAGGCTACCCTAAATACTCACTACATTTTTTATGCCAAATACATATGCCCAAATATACCTGGACAGATCTCTGTGCATATATGTTAATATGAAAATTGAAATTCTCTACTTAGCTGAGAAGTTTCTTAAGGGTAATATCTAGAGCTCGTTCGGTATTGTAGCCCCAGTATCTTCCAAGAGCTCATATTAGGCACTGAATAAATTTGTCTTATATGAATAAATGAATATATATAATAAAGTAGGAGCTAGTATACATCTCTTTAGGTATTTTAAAATATAGGAAGATTCTTTATGAACGAATTTTTGAGAATTTAATTTGCAGTAATATTTTGTAGGAGTGACTGCTTTTAAATGTCCATGACTGGGCAAGTCAGAAAAAAACAAAGGGAATCAGCTAGAGAATGATTTTTATAGTTTAATGGGAATGAACTGAAAATTTTCAGATAAACATTAGAGACAAAATGTTGAAAGTCATATATTTGAAGAAAATAAGTTTTGTGGCTTTTAAAATTAGTGATTTACTCGGTTTACTTTTTATCATTCTAATCAATCCTGAATTCTTTAAAGTCAAAAGAATGGGTATTATTGTCCACATTTTCAGGCAAGAAAATTGAGGCCAGAGACATTGAATAATACTTTACCCAAATCACATAGTTAGTGGTACAGTCAAGACTAGAAAACAACTCCAGACTTACGAATATAACCAGCTAAGTTCATGCTGAGAGCACAAATACATATAATAAAGATTAGATTTCCTGGTGATGCCCAGGGAGTTAACCAGGAGATAGGTGTTAGTTTTCTAGACCACACCACACCGACTAGAAGGTTGTCTTCTGAGAGGAAATGGATGCTGTCCCAGCATGAGTGCCTTCCTGTACAGATCTCACCTACTAAGATGGTCCTTACCCTGTCATGAAATCAGTTCACACTGATGTTTATACACATAACTCTGAAAGATGATTAATATAAGTAATTAATTTTAAAGTTTAAGTATGAAATTTTAGAATTCAAGAGAACTTTTAGAAAGGAGATATAAATATATCTATAAATCCAGACTCCCTCCAAAGTTGTATGTTATTTATGTTGCGAAATGCTAGTTCAGATATAAGACTTTATTTAGAAACCCTAAGGCTGTAGGTTAAAAACATTATTTAGAAACTGGATTGAAGCAGATTGAAACATGCTTCCAATCTAGTTTATTTTATTTAAGCAACAATTCAAAATTTTGCAATATTTTCAAAACATGGGTTTTCCAAGTTTATCTTTGCTTAGGTAAATAAAGTAGTTTATATTTGAAAAATTAAAGCATGTAAAAGAACTAACATATGAAGATATTCTAGACTGTATGGGATGTGAATTTCCTTAACTCCAAAATATGGTATTTTTGATGCTTGCCAGAAAAATGAAATTCCTTCTGCATTCCACATCTGATCTCTAAGACCTTTTGCCATAAAGTTCAGTATCAAGAAATTCTTAGAAATTAGAGAAGTTCAGCTCGTTCTCTTTCTCAACAACATTTGATACCCAGCTTTTTAACTAAGTTTCTTTTCATGCTTGGATACATGCAAGCATGCATTTATTCATACAACAGTTGTTTACTGAGACCCACCATGAGTCTATGTAGTTACTAAATACTGAGGACAGACACAAAATTAATGAATGCATTTACTGTTCTGAGTGTTATGTGTGGTAGAGTAATTTCAGTGAAGAGTTAGAGCCATATTGAGGTTTGAGGTTAGGATGTGGTGGTGGCAAGTGTAAGGCTATTTTGAAGAAAAAAAAAACCTTGACTGTGAATTAAAGTGTAAATGCAGAGAGTAGCTAATAGTGTCTACATCTCAGGAGGGCTTATTTTTATTTGAATAGGAAAGATCTGAGCATGTCTGCATGCTGAGAAGAAAGCCAGAAGACAGAAGGAGTTTGAAGATACAGGTAGAATAGCCGCTGTTAGTATTTCATAATTTAGCTAAATTTTGCTTGATATTTATTTTTGAAGCCTTGTCTTCCATTTAGTAACCTTTCCCCACCCTGCTAGCATATTTAACCTCCACCCCTTGAATTTGCCAGCATCTTCTGGACAAGTTTCTTTCCTATGCATAGAACTGCACTTCCCTCCCACCTCTGCAAGTCAGAATCTCTCTCAGCCCCCAGGATTTCCCCTCAAGGCAAATGAATCTCTGCTTACAGCCCCAGCACTCTGCTTACACCTATCATATGGCAGTGATCACAGTCTATCATTTATTCTTGCTAGACCATGCCTAGGAGAAAAAGGCTCTCTTTTATTTCCAAGACAGTTGCCCCAGCACTTAACACACTCCTTTTCCCACTCATTCATTGCTTCATTTATTCAATAAATAACTGGGTTTAATCTATGTTGTAGGTGCCATATAAGTGCTGAATAAACAATGGAAATACAACTAGACATGTTCCCAGTCCTCATGGAACTTGCAACCTTGGTTCTCAATATTGTTATTCAATAGCTTTTAAGTAAATTTAATTAAATGGAACCAAATGAATAGAAAGTTTTAATTCTAACTATAAAAAGTGATGAAATATTTCATCACTTATAATTTGTTTCTGTCCAGAATCACATTGCTTGATTAAAGTATCTTATCTGTTAAAAATAATTTGTACTTTAAATGTCATTAAAAATTTTTAAAAAGTAGTTATTTCTTCCTCTATCCTAGTATTAAACACAAAACCAAAAACCCAGCATTGAGTAGCGGTTTGTGTACTCACTCAGTGAACGTTTTCTAAGCGCTGACTAAGCCAGCGGAGCACGAGGTACTGTGGAGAAAGCCTGTGAGGAAAGGGAAGAAGGAGCAGGGTTCAGCACAGAGCCGTACTGTCGGATTGAGGAAACGCAGAGCCCTGTTCTGGCCTTTAGAGCTCTAGGGGCAGCTTTTCAGTGCCTGCTCTGGCTCACGAGATGGAGCATCCACGGATCCTGAGGGAAAATGCCCACCCAGAACAACCACCCTTCCATTCTAGGCCAAACTCCTGTTACCCAGGACCTCCCTGTTGTTTCCTTGTGCTGCTTTGAGCTGCTTCCCAGGACTCTGTAATACACTTTGCCCTATATGTCCATTGATTTTTTTTTCTGATCAAAAGAAAGTTATTGTCATTATTGTTTGCATATGTAAGGATCTTAAGAATTAAATTCCTGTTTACACTGAGGGGAAAGAAATACTCATACTTGTACACATAGATTCACAATGATGTGTGCCACTGTGTTGTCTTTGAAAGCAACACATTGTAGATCACGTAAACACCCAATGTTAGCAAATGTTTAAATAAAATACTGTATATTCACATGTAAACATGACTAAATAATATATGGTATATCCACATAACATATTTTTAAAAGAATATATAATTGCTTAGAAAAAGATTCATGATAGATTTTTAAAAGAAAAATCATAAATGTGATCATTTTAAGGAATACATAATTACTGAGAAAAGACATGTAATACATTATTAAGTGAGCAAACAGGATGCAATCATAAATATATGATTCTCATTTTCAAATACTTTTGTAAATACAAAACAAAAGAAGCATTTTAGCAGGGTATATTCAGTTTGTCACATTTCTAAAAATTTCAAACATGTATAATCAGAAGAAAGCAATAAATTTTACTATAAAGTAAACACTTTTCAGAAGACCGCACGGTAAATTGAGTAACATTTACCAGTGTGATTTTTGAAAAAGAGTAATTCTCTTTGAACAAATAGACATATTTGGTATGTTCTCAATAAAAGGATGGATAGATGCCTACATTAGTATTTTTGAATCAAAAAGAATAGTATTATAATTTCTCTAGGAAATTGCATTTATATATTACCATAAATGTGGCTAGTTATTAGAAGCTAAAATTTCCCAATAAATGATTTTTTAAAAGGTTTTATGTATGAATTACATATCATTAAATGGTCATAATTCAAAACAGACTGGAAATTTTGCTCCTCAATATTAAAATGTATAAAATTTTACTCATAACATTAAAGATCCATGTTGTCCAAGCCCCCCAAAAATCATATTATTCTGAATACAGTAATTTTGAAAATACATAGCCTTTTTCTAATTATGAAATTTTTGAATTAGAGTAACATGTATCTTTAGATCAACTGGATTAGAGAATTTATGTGTGTCCCCAAAGTGTCTTTTAATTGTAATGATTATTTGATTGAACAGCTCACAAATGACGTGGAATACTGTAGTACTAGTGTAAAAGTGAGAAGTGACTTGTGGAGGAACTATTCCAGGAAACCTAATCTTCAGGAAGGACATTCAGTATAGAGTGAATGCATGATTGCTTATACATGCTTGGTGCCAAGTGACCTAACACCAAGTGTTTGGATATGGCAGCTCCAAGGTAGCCTTGTGGGTGGGAGATAGCAGGAGAAGTCCAGGAGAGAGAAAGACTGAGTGGGTAATCTGACACATGTGTATAACAGCAGAGAAGAATAGACAGTGCCAGAGAAGGGGTCTGAGGCTAGTGATGGGGGCCTGAGTTTCACCTCTGATTATAGTTGTAAACGTGCACTGCAGATGGTACTGTGGAATATCCCAAATATTCATTAATATAAAGACACACTTATTAATCTCATACTTAATTTTGGTAGATCAATAATGATCTTAGTAATATTATTTATTAGCCATTACTCAATGGAAGCATCTTCCTTTTTTCCCTTAAGATCATTTCTACTTCTTTATACCACAATATGGGATTATTGAATTTTTGTCTAAATTATTGGTGTAAAGAATATTCACAAGTTAAGATTAAAAGGGAACAGAGGGAAAATGCACACAGTAAGTAATCATTCTTAGTAAATGGTGATGTGTTTAAGACATAGAGTAAATAGAGCAGAAATTATAAGCAGTCAAGTAAAAAAAAAAGTGAGGAAAATATGGAAAGTCAGTTATTAACCAAAAGTTATTTTAAATATACTGAGTGAATGAACAGGAAAGGACTATAGTTATTTTTGTTGTTGTAGGTAACACTGTCCTACACAAAACCACTTATAGCCTCTATCCCCCTACTTTTTAAATTTTATTTGTTTTGTTTTATTTTAATATAAGTTCCTTAGTCTTATATGTGGACAGAACTGAACATTTATTTATTCAGTCTATCCAACAGCTTTTTTAATGATATCCAGCCAGTTGAGCTTGGAACTTGGTTCTTCCCCTTTCGTTTTCCACCATGGTATATGGGAGGCATTGCTACTGCTCTATAATAGATGACAAAATGACTCATGGAGATCACAAAACCCACCCAAGATTGCTAGGTGTTAGTATCTGAAAAAGTTAGTATTGAAATCTGAGTCTGGTCTCTGTGTCAGAGACCTGTTTGCTTCTAGAAAAGATAGTTTTTGTGTTTATATGTGTGTACATGTGCAAAAATGACACACTCACGTACACTTCCAACACACCAATCTCTTAGTGAAATGACAAGTCTGGGCCTTGTCACTTACTGTGCCTTGGAATCCTAATTTTTAAACCTGAGCTTCTGCTACATAACTTTACACATTTCTTTCCCATTTTTTATTTTCACACCCTCTGACACCTCAGTTCATTCTGCACCGTAGATCAGCATGAGAAGAAAGATTTCAAATACATTTAGCTCATGAGGCATTCTTCACATGTGTTCTGTTTCCTTTGTTCATTTTTTTAAATGGAAAGAGAAAAAGAGTTTAGTTCTGTCCTCTTTAGTATTATTTTAATTTAAATAACGATAAACAGTTTTCCAGGCAATGTTTTCATCTCAGCAGACAAATGCATTCAGATGGACACACATCACTAGAAGCTTGCCTTCTGTTTTTGCGATTAATTGAGATGTAGAGAGTGATGGGTGTGGGGTAAAAATAGAAAGGCAATTAGTGCAACTAGGCATGAAATACATTCAAATACAAGCAGAATGTCTCCCTAGTTAGTGATCTCTTTCTGGGCTCTTGAGGGTTTTAATCCCATTAGTTAAGTCACTGGAATGGAAGTCTTCAGCCTTTGGGGAGACCATAGCATTAAAAATGGAATTAACTCTTAACTGCAAACTGAGTCAGCACAATAGGTCATTAGTTCTACTGCTTGGGTATATATCATGCTGAGCTTTGGTGTGTGGGTTTCTGAAATGTTAGGAGTGAATTTACAAAGCATTGCAAGGACTAAATGATGGTTATCTATCATTCCAATCTTCGCCTTCACCACTGAGATACTAATATCTCTGGTGACTCAAAATCAGAATTGAAATACAAATGAAAGTTTTTGCTAAAACCAATGGATTTGGACCTTTACTTAGAAAAGTTGTATATTTTGTCTTTTGAGGAAATAAACACATGCTTCACTTTATAGAATATCAGTCATTCCTAGTTTTACAAAGCTTTGTCCTCAATTGATAAAGATGAAAATATCACAGTGCCTCAGATATTATCCTACCCCAAGTTGAAAATTTTTCTTCACATCTTCGTAAACAATAGAAATTGACTAGCTTTGATTTGAATATTTTAAAATAAATTTCTAAGTATAAAATGTTGAAATATTTAATATTTAAGTTATCTGCAGCAGTCCCTGATTTCTGGTAGTCTTTCCTTTCTTCCCTTACTCTCCTACATCCTCTGATAATCTCTCCAACAGATATTGTTATCTCCTTTGATCATCCAATGTAGTACAGTTATTAACAACTGCCATCTACTGATTGATTACCACAAAGTTTTTCACAATTGGCAATATTGACATTTGGGTCCAGATAACTCTCTATTGTGAGGAGCTGTCCTGTGCATTGTAGGATGTTTAGCAGCATCCCTGACCTCTACCCCCTAGATTCCAGTAACAACTCCCCATGTTGACAATTAGAATATCTCCAGACATTGCCAAATGTTCCCTTGGTGTCAGAATCTTTCCTGTTTGAGAACCCACTGATTTATCTTCTACTAGGTATTATTTCATTTGAGTCTAGAATAATTTTGCAAAATATGTAGGACTGTGTTAATCAGAATCTTGGTAGAAAACAGAGCCTACATAGAATGGGTCATACACTGTTTAGGAAGAGACTACTTACAGCTGCTTATGGACACTGAGGCACCCAGAAAATAGCAACAGCAAGAAGCCGTTCCCACCCCTAGGGCTGAAGAAGCAAGGAGAGAAAATAATGCCCCTGGAGTGCTGGGAAGACTGAAATGTGAAGCAGAGACCTTTACAGGGAGATGAAATCAGGGGGAGAAAAGGTTCTACCCAGTGATGCAGCACTGTACCAGAGAGAGCATAGAATCCCGGGTCTCTAACTCCTTCATTCTTTGGTCACTAGACAGTTCTACCCGTAATTTGAGCCCAAATGAAATCCAACCCACAAAGGACTAGAGAGCTTCAACCCCAGGATTCAGTCCCATGAGTTCAGAGAAAGAAGGAAAGTGGAATCTGTTGGGGCACAAGGAGAAAAACAAAACAAAAACGGGGGGAACCCATCTCCACTTTAACATGAGAAACTGAGATTTAAAGATACAAAATAATTAATCCAAATCCAAATCCCTAATGAGGGAAGCAGGCATTTAAAGCACATCTATTTCACTCCATGCACTACAAAGGCATTTTCCTAGCTGATTTGCATGAATGAGCTGACTGATAGTAGCTGATAGATGCAAAACCAGAACCCAGTTCTCATTCCTATTCTGATGTTCACTATTTTTATGTTGACCGTGGAAAGAAATTTAAGAGCTATATATGCAGCCCATTCTCAAATAGACATGCGTAGGAATGAAAGCTATCTGCCAACCTGAAAAGTCTTTTTTTTCTGACAAGCTTATGGAATTTTAGGTTTCATATAGAATGTTTAAATGGCATATGCTGTTTTTGCAAGCTGTTGGCACATTTTTGTCTTGATTGCAGAAACTCGGTCCCAGCTGGTGCAATGTGTCAGGAGAAGGAGGAGGACTGGACTGAGAATAGGAGATTTGGGGCCCAGTCCTGGCTCTGTCATTCCTAGCTGTGTACCCCCCCAGCAGTAGTAGCAATAGTAAAAATTCTGTAAACCTTGTCTTCCCTTTTGCATATACCTGGATCTTCATAGTTATTCTCAGGTATCTAGTCCAGTGGCCACAATTCAGTGAGATGAGGAAGGAGTTAGATTTTCATGTTTCACAAATGAAGAGTCAGGCTCAGAAAGCACTGAAGTCTCACTGGAAATTTCATACCTGGGAAGTGGTGCCTTGTGGACCCAACTCCACATATTCCTGCTGAAAGCACAGTGCCTGTTGCATTCCACCTTTCCAAGTGAGCAATCAATCCGTTGATTTACTCCCTCCAGAGAGCCTGTCTGTAGCATTGAATCCACTAGGCTTCATAAAGTCTTGTCTAGATCAAAGTCTGAGAATCTGTGATTTTTGTCTTAGGATGATAAGCAAGGTGACAGCAGATACCAGTATATTTAGCACATAGGGATTCCTCATTTTTTCCTATCTGGGTTATAGATGGAATATATTTATTAGGCTAAACCTTTTCAAAGACAAAAATTGGTGTTCTTAAAGGCATTTTAAAATAAACATATATGGGGGTGGAATCTAGGTAAATTAATACAATTCCATTTTTTTCCCTTTAATCATGGGTGAGTTGGATGCTAGTAATTCAGAGTCAGCCCTCTCTACTAAGATAAAATGGGTTGACACTCTTGAAAAGTCTGCCAAGAACCTTAATTCTTCCTGCAGAGGTTTCCCTTCTTTGCCTCAGGGTGGAAGGCCCAGGAAGTGAGACATTTCAGGCCTCTAGTCACTGAGCTTCTTGTACGCAGTCCTGATCTCTGCCCACCCCTCCTACCCATTTTCCACTTCTATGAAATTTTCAGGCCCCCATTTAAAAAAATGTTTTCAGTTTATTCAGGCATAAAATCAGGTATACAACACACAAAAAATTAACTTGTTTTATTTCACCTGGCCAGTTCCAAGAAAATCTAGGGTTCTCAGTCCAAGGTAGAGCTAAAGAGAAGGGAAAAAGAAAACAAAGAAGAAACTAAAGTATAGGTATTTAAAGTCAAAAACAAACAAATATACGATTATAAATTCTAGTTTTGATACCCTCTGTAGTCTGGAAGAATTATAAAATTCCTTCACCAAGAAAGTATTTTAACTGATCCAAAATTCTAGCCACACTGTAACATTGTATCCAATGTAGATAATTAACAATGCTTTGGAAAAGCAATTTCATCATTGTTTTGGTGTTCTTACATAAGGAAAAGAGATGGAGCAGTATTTTCAGTATTTAGAAGGTTAAAGTTGAACTAGGTTACCTGGGTACAGATCCTGGCTTCAACCCTTTTTACCTTTGTGACTTTGGGCAAGTTACTTACCCTCTCTGTTTTTTGGTTTCCTCAATGATATAATCAAGGTATAAATAGAATCTATTCCACATGGATTTTTTTCTGGCCTAAAAACTTAAACTGACAAAGTGTTTAGGACAATAGTGGAACATAATAATCACTATTTAAATGTTACTTGTCATCAGAAACATCCTTCTCATCATCATCATCATCACCACCACCACCATCACCGTCATCAATTTCCAAGACAGACTCAATCCAGTGTTTCCATTCTTCTGATGTGTAATCACTTAAAAACCTAATAAATAATGACCAATTCTAGAGCATCACTATTTAGGATAATTTAACCAAATAGTAACATAGGTATTAATAATGTACATTTATATTTTTGTAGCATATAACCTAACCCAGAACTTTAATTCTAAGACTTGGCCACCCTTCCTTTCTAATTAATTGTACACTCATTGTATAGAAAGTTTTATTCATAGCAATTCTACTTGATTTTGTGTTATTTTACCAAGTGCATTTTCCCAGGATTTCAGGTTAAAAACTACTGACAAAGAAATATTTCAGGAGTCAGAACTAGACATAAATTATGTGCTGCAGAGGTGTCTTCTTATTACCAGAAGTCAGGCAAGAATCTCTAAAATCACATTAGGGTACTGTTTTTGTGGTTATTGAGTTTCACCCTGGAGAGAATTAAAAGGACTGACAATGAAGTATAATAAATCTTACTCAGACCCAAACATACTTAGTCATTTAACTTCCCATTAACAATCCCAATTCTGCTAGATAAAATAGGGAGAAAACATACTTCTGCTCCCTTTTCTCTTTACATTTAGAGAAGTAGAAAAGCACTTCACACATTTCATAAAAGTAATTATGACCTTTGTCTGTTTAATTAATTTATAGTCAATGCCTTATTTACATGCTTGGGTTTTTAATTTGAGAAGAGAAGGGACCAAGAAAAGGGTGAGCCCTTTTTTACACACAGAAGCAGCTGGCTCTCCATTTTTTAATTTTTACCTATTTTCTTTGTCTCAATCCCCAGCCTCTGAGCCCAACTTGAAGGTGCGGTCCAGGTTAAAACAGAAAGTGGCAGAGAGGAGAAGCAGCCCCTTACTCAGGCGGAAGGATGGAAATGTTGTCACTTCATTCAAGAAGCGAATGTTTGAGGTGACAGGTAATTGAGGAGTGGGCAGACACACACTAAAAACTGCTGCTGGTAGGAATGAAAAAAATTAGTTTAGAATAAATATACCTGTTGTGTATTAAAAGCTATTTTAAGGAGAAAGTTCTTGAAAGGGAATTATATTGGAAACTCACAAGTAGTTCGGTCAACCTTGCCATGCGTTTACCAACTGTGTTAAACAGGAAATGAATGAAAAACAGGACTGTGTGTCAACCCGGGCAGAACTAGGGAATGCCAAAGCTCACCTTCATCTTTTCAGAAACAGGCAGTCCATTTTGGGAATGCCAACCAGGAGAATATAACTTTTAATGAAATTTGATCAGAAATGAGCAGAGGGAGGTCCAAAAAGAACATTTCCCCCATACTCAGACATGAATGTACAAAATACATCTGGGAAAATTAAACCACGTGGAGCAGCAAAACCTTGACTTTTCAACAAATTTACAGAACTCATAAATGACTTTATGTGTTTACAAGTGAACTGGGACTTATGGCAGAAGGGGGATATATTGCCTTTTATGAAGGGAAAGAAACTGTCATTTTCACTAGTCTCAAATGGAAGAGTTCTTATTTTTTTAGCTGCCTGGTTAGTGGTAGGGTGAACAGGTTAGGAAATTCAACCTGATGTCTTACAAAGCCCTCTAGTCCCATTTGTACCTGGTCTGAAATTAGAGAAGACCTGGGGATACAAGAACTAAAAAGCTAGCCAAAATAATAACACTGACTACTGTTCATTGGGTACCTACTTAGAGCTGTGCATTGTATCTGGTCATTTCCTTTGGTTGCATCAGTAAAGAGAAGGAAATCTACAACCATTTTCCCCCATTCCCGAGGAAAATTCTGCTTCCACCAGTGTAGTCAGTTGGTATTATTTCTCCAGCTTCAGATCTTATTCTTAGCAGGTTTTTAAAAATTATTTGTTTTCTTTATCTTCTTTGATCACGATAGTGTCTAGTTTAGGGAGACAGTATGGAGAAGATTGTGGAAGTAGAGGTGAAAAAGTACAGAATACTAATGAGACTTGGTAGTTTGACAGGCTCTTCAGGGGAAAAAATGTTTAGTCTCCTATTCAGTCCTGATGGAGTAATATGTTTATCTGAGGAAAAATGTTAGTGGGAAAATTTTCTCTTGAGGGATAAGAAATATTAAATACACAAATAAATAAATATTTTACTAGAGTTTATTTTCCAGTATCAAATATGATTACTAATTTAGACCAATTGAATTATAAATTTAGAGTTACAGACTTTTCAAGAAACTTATTTGTATATCAGAAAGTAAAAATATGAAGTAAGTTTTCATAATAGAGGTCCTTGATGGGAGTGGGGAGTTGGGGAGGGAATCTGTTTTAATGAATGTAAAAAACAATGAATGTACCAATTGACTAACCAGATATAGTTGATTTTCCCAATTGGAGAGAATAGGTTCTCTCATAACAGAAAAACTTGAAGAAAGTAGAAAAACATGCATTACTTTTTTGTTTCTTTATTTAGAATCTTATTACCTAAGGTCATATTTCTTTATTCTAATGTTCTTTTTTATTTTCCTATTAATGTTTTTTCCTTAATCATAACTTTTTTCCCACAGTCACTTTTTCTTTCTTCAGTGGAAATTTAGCTCGATACTTATCCAAGCAATTATTAATTCTCATTAATAAGGGTTATGATTTGCTAGAGTTCTACTCTGGATTCTTTATTTGTGAAATATCGTAATTTTCTCTTTCTAATTTTGTGAGGTAATAACTCCCCTTCTATCTAAGGAAATAATGTGCATTCAGAAAGACCTGTGCATTTATTAGACACACATTTCTACTCAGTGAGCTGGGACTTGTGGATGCTTTGGTAGATATTTTTAACTGATATGTTGCAATTAATCTAAATGTCTCTGGAGGATCTGAACTGGTGGACAGACAGCTTTCTTCGCCTGTATCCTTCCCTTTTCTCCACCAAGTTTCATGTAATTAGGGTGAGCTTTATTTGAATCTTAACACCGATTACTTTTGCTGTCCAGTCAGAGAGCACCATAGCATCGTCCAGTTCAACTGCTCTTGCTTTTCTTTTCTTACGTCTCTCTACCTTTCCTGTTTCAGAGGTTCCAGTGTTTGCTTTTTCCAAACCTCTCTCCTCCCAATAGTTGACATGGGAACCCCTTGTCACCTTCCTCTTTCAAATGCAAGAGTTTTCTGCCCCTCTCCCCAGAAAAGCCACATTATTTTAAAATTCTAAGTCTTGGCACATCCCTGTGCCCGCAGTGTCTTCTCCTCCACTCTCGCTTCACTGCCCCCACTTCATGAACTACTTTTCTTCAAGCCCCAGTGGCAATATTATTTCTTCTCTGAGGTTTTCTCTGGGTTCCCAGAAAATCAGTTGTTACCTCCCCTCTCAGACCCTACCCAGTGTGATGTAGAATCCTGTTAAAGGATTTGTTGTCTTGAATTCTAGTGCTTATCATAGTGATTTCTACATAAAGAAATACTTCTGTATGAATATTACATAAAATAATATAAAGAACATAATTTTAAATTGATAAGACAGAATGTTTAAAAAATAGTTTTTGTTTTTATTTTTTTAAGCTAGGATATGGAAATGGGACATTAATGAGAGATCGGTGTGCAGTCACAGATGAAAGACAAGAGTTAGGAGTCCAGGGGGAAATAATTCCTGAAGGATTTTTTTAATGTGCATTTTCTTTGTTAAAAAAAAATAAACAAGAAAGAGGCAAAAATAAAAAGTAGATTAATCAAAACGTAAGCAAGATACATAGACCAAAAGGTGGTAAGCAAGATGTGTTTAAGAATGTTACTGAATCAACCAGTAACTTGATGAAATTCCACAGTAAGTAGGTGGCAGAATTAGAATTCTGTCGCCAGTCTCACATTCTTTCCATTGGTACTGCATTTCTGAGTAGAGAAATATCAAAAAAGGAAGGGTAAACTACAGTAGCCTGCAAATTGGGAGCTCCCGTGCATGGGAATAGATGGTGTGTGAGCCAAGCTTTGAGCCTAGAGGTGGGATTGGGCATGCAATGAAGTAGGTGGAGGAAAAAGAGGACAGAAAGGCATGAGGTGGGAAAGTGGCACATACGGAGAGTGGGTGACTTAAATTGGACCGAGTGCAGAGTTCAGAAAGGGCAATAGTAGGAAATAATGTTAGGCTCCATTTTGGAGCAGAGGGACATGGTGAAAGTTGTCCCACTGTGATCCATCTGGCAAAAGTTTAAGGAAAGTTTGGGAAGACTACTGTAGCAATTCAGAAATATTAGGAGACTTTTGCTATAGTTCATAAGAGAATAAGGAGGGCTGAGGGATTAAACTGAAATGATTGTAGTCAGAAGTAGATGAGAAATAAAGTAAAGAAGAAAACAAAATGACCTAGTAACCAATTAGATTTGGAGTTAGAAAGGGAGTGAGAATGACTCAGAGGGTAGTGATAAACAGAGATAAACAGGTCACATTTAATATTAAAATACATTGAATTTGATACACATGTAAACAGTTGGAATATGTCCAGCCTTCCAAAGGGATTCAAGCAATAACTTATGAGAAGTAAAGACAAGAAATATAACTTTCATGGAAGTATTCTGCTTAAAAATGATAGTTGATATCATAATTTTGAGTGATTTTGACAACAGAACTAAAAAAGGGATAAAGCCACAAATTTAGGTGATTATCTACAATTTAAGAATTGGTTGAAGGAGGAGAAGCCAGAGAGATGGAAAAACAGACATGGAGGTGGAGAATTTTATTGGAAAGGATGAGGAGAATGAGAACTGTTTTGTCAAAAGCCTTCAAATTTGGGGGAGTGTGAGAGAACAGTTGCAGTCCACAGTGAGCAAGCTAGATTGCTAGGTTCTGAAGGAACGAATAGACATTGTAAAAGCAAGTTATTAGCTTGCTTTCAGACTAGAGAGACAAGCCAGTGGAGAAGGAGGGCCTGGAGATTCAAATTACTTGATGGAGCAACGTCCTAAAGCAGTTGGGGTCATGGTTGAGAGTAAATGTGCTAGCATTGTAGAGGGGAATGGAAGAGAAATACTTTAACTTTGAAATGGGAAAGGAGAGTGTGGATAACAAAATCATGAGGGAGCAAGAAAAATCACTGATGGAAAACATACCAGAACTTGTCAGTCTTTGAGAAGCATGAGACAGGAACATTTGTGCAGAACTGAGTAGACAAGGTGTAAGGATGCCCCTAGAAGAATGTTGAAGTGAATGACCTACGGAAGGTGATAAGGAATCGATTAGAGCTCAAGAGAGAATTTGCCAAGGCTTGTAACATGACCTCTCAGCTGTATTTCTGGGAACTAAAAGCTTATATTTTGTTAATTAGGTATTTTAGAAAGTGCATTAATTTGTAAGTTGAAAGGTGTGTGAATGTTACGTCTGAAGATGACAGGGATGATCTATATTGCTGTTATCTAACTTGCTAAAATGAGTTTCTTGTTGTATTGGTGTTTAAAATTTAACAAACTAAATTTAGGCAACTTCCTACCTTCTAGAAAATAAATTGAGTAGAGTTAAGATTAGATGATGCTATACAAGACCATTCAAACTTTATATTGTATTTTGTTCATGCAACTTTGACTGAGATGTGCTTTAACAGAGTATAGCCTAAGTAGATTAAATAAAGAGCAGTTTATAACACAGCCTGTAAGCAATTTTCCCACACACAACAGGAGTGACTCCAGGCCTCCTATGGTGAAGGCATGTTTTTATGAACTATGCAAGCCCATTTTCTCTATTTCTGTTATTTTTTATGGTAGCTCAAGAGCAAGTAAGAGAGGAATACCTTCTTTATTTTCTTTCCTAATCAAAAGCTTCCACAATCCTCTCTAACTGGAAATCTCTACTTCTCTAGAAATTATTGACTAGTATGTTATAGTTTTAGCAGTGAAAGCAAAGGGAGAAAATTAGTATGAAAATTCAGGAATGTTCCAAAGATTTTCCCGGTTTCTTGGTTTTGTTTTTGGTTTTGGGGGGGAGGTGTTTTGTTTTGTTTTGTTTTTTAGTGAGATGGGGCTTGTCATTCATGTAGGGGAAACAAACCAATGTCTGCTGCTGTATATTAATCACTTAGAATGTAACTACAGTTTGTATGTTTCTCATGAGTGTATTTGTATTTCACAATGTTTTTTCAGAATCCTCAGTCAGTAGCAGTTCGCCTGGGTCTGGTCCCAGTTCACCAAACAACGGGCCAACTGGAAATGTTACTGAAAATGAGACTCCCGTTTTGCCACCTACTCCTCATGCTGAGGTAAGGCTCTTATTATCTTGATTCTTTAAAAAATTAAGTCCTTGATGAGCCCCCTGAAACGAAGTGGTATTTCAGAATTGAAGTTGAAAGACACCTGTTCTTAGTTATTTTTCTTATAGATTTGTAATGTGTGGAATTGAGTAAACTTGATCATGGTTTGGAAATACTGAAATGTAATCCTCAAAAAAAAAAAACCACTCTTAGAGATACTGAATATACACAGCCCAGCAGTTGTGCAACTCAGAAGTCTTGCTTGGTTCTTGGTTTTTGTTATTCTGATGGAAGGAGACCCATTAGTAAGTAAAAAACCTTCATGCAGACCTCTCAGAAGAACAGCCCAGAAAGGCAGGTTTTATATATTTGACTTGAAGAGAAATGAAAAATAGTTGGAGTATCATATTCAAGGAACACAGAACTCCACTAAGCAAACATTTGTTGAGGACCTACTATACGCCAGTCATTTTGCCTGACAGTGGGGCTATAAAGATAAGTAAGACATGAACTCTATCCTTGGAAAACGAAATATTAAAGGAATTTGGTCTGAAATAACACATGATTTTTTTTTCTGATTGTGTGCAGTCAACTTTACTAACATTTGTTTCTCAGCATGTGATTTATTGAAACCAGTGATAGAGGGATAGAGGAAAGTAAACTTGGGCATCAGTAAGAATTTGTCCAAGTAGTTTCTGCATGAGGCTAAGCAAAGGCAGCAGTCTGGAAACAGCCACTCTTATGGGATCTGCTGTTTTGAAGTCACCATCAATTAATAGACATTCTTAAGGTTTATTTTCTGTCATTATAACACCTCCTTACCATGCACTGCTCTGAGCAGGGAACGCTGGTGCAGTAACTTCTCATGTATAACTGACATGCTTATTCCCTTGTATTTTATAGTTATGATACTTCAGGGCTGAAAGGGACTGATCAAATAAATGTCTGATTCTTGACTCATCTGTATAGCTTTCCTGTTATATGGTTGTGAAACTTCCACTGGAACACTCTTAATTAAAGGGGACTCACTTCACTGTCTCCTGAGACAACCTAGTTCATTTTAGACAGTTAGCTTAACTGATAGAAATGTCTTCTGTACATTATGCCAAAATCTGTGTTTATGATTTCATACACATATGCTTATAACAGATTATTTATAAATTATAAAATTATCAGGCCAAAATATAATTGAAAACAGAAATTCAGAGCTTATCCCAATAAAGGAAAGGACTAAAGCCAGTGAAGTCACTTTTGCTCTGAGGACGTTTGTGTACTTGAGTCGTGAGTTTTGGATTTCAGGGCCTCACGTAACTCAGGAGAGAGGAGGCAAAGCCCTGTACTGACCAAAGAGGCTAATCTAATAGGAGAGCATCCAGACAATAAGCCAGGATGCCAAAGACCAGTATCTGTGCTACACTGGTGAGTCCCTCATTCCCCAGAGGTGTCCTGATGCAGACCAGGGCAGGGCCAGACTCTCCCTGAGAAGTGATCAAAAACTAGTTCTTGTGTAAAGTTGTAGCCCAGATTTATGTAACGTCAAACTCTTAATTTGGTTTAAAGTGCCCCAGATTTGGAGTGTCCTGGATATCTGGAAAAGCAAATGTAAATCCTTTCTAAAGGAATATACATACATTCATTCAGGATTTAAAAATTTTCCCTCAGTTTTCCAAGGAAAATGAGCAGAATAGATAGATGGTTATGATCATCTTTCAGCTATTTGAAGAATAACAATTCAAGCCTCTACATTATCTCCAGTCCTCCATCTCTTTCCTGTTTCTTACCATTCTGGTGTCCCTCTTTCTCTTTTTCATTTTTCTTTCTGAAACATGATACCAGATGGAATAAATACTTCACATATATCTGTGGCCATAGATGTAAGTGGAATTCTTGAACAATTGGTTATAGGTATTGTATTTCTGTTAGTGCAATTATATTTCAGTATCAGTCAGTTATTTGCAAACTTTTAATCAATTTCCAAAAAAAAGAACAACTTGGTCACAAATACTTCTAAAAACTTTACATTTCCGTTTCCTCTCAGTTTGAAGAATGTGATTCAGTAGCAGAAACGCTTAAGGATCTGGGTTCTAAATAGGTTCTGGATGAATTCTGAATCCTTGGAAAACGAAAACAACACACTAAACTACATTTATTCAACAGCATTTATGATTGTTAGAAATGCATTGTTAGTGCAAAAAGGTGCAGAAGATCACTTACAGCTTGATAGTATTTTTTTAAGTTCAGAAACATCAGTGTAATATTTTGTTCAGAAAAACATATGTAGTAAAAGTATATTTTAAAAATGCAAGGGAGTGATGAACACAAAATTTAGCACGGTGTTTACCTCTCAGGAGGTAGGAAGGGGATGGGGGACATGGTTTGTTGTTAGAGAGGAAGATATATTTATATATCCCTTCATTATAAATACAAATTTATGCATACAGTACCTAGTACAACATAAAGAAACAACCAAGAAATAAATATATATACGAGACTGGAAATAAATAGAAAAAAGTGAGATTTTTCTCCTTACTTCAGGTTTTTTAAAAAACCTGTTAAATAATTGCACATCCCAGATTGTGTGACCTTGTCTTTAAATTTCAAAATATACACAGTGGAGAATGTAAATAAAAGAATTTGCTTATATTATTTAATCTGTTTTACTCCTAAAACCTTTTCTGAAAAATATCTGTTTAGATGCCCCAGCTTTTCAGCTAATTGTTGAACATATTCTGTCTCTACAAACCTTTCCTTCCACCCCCACTAGTAGGGAAAAAAAAAAAAAAAACAGAAGGAAATGTGATTTAATGGAGTTTGAAAGAGTAGAGGTATTTCTTCAGGTCAGTGACAGGACATTCACCTCCAAAGCTGGAAAGACTAGTTCAAAAGCAAGCTGTGACTTACCTCATAATGAATTAATTGTGTGCCTGAACTATGATCCAAAAGGCCAGGTGGGCAGACCTTTATGCACTGATGGGTAGCCCCTCCGTGGCCCAGAACAAAAAATTCCACCCTGATGGCTAACATGTGGTTTTTTGCTGCGTTGCATTTACAGAGGTCTGCAGCATAATTCATCCTGGAGAGGTGAGGAGACAGCAGAATTCAGACTGAAACCGTCAGCAAATTAATATCCTAGCTTTGTAACACCAAATACTTCCACCTAAACTAGAGAAAAGAGGAAAAACAATTTTTTCAGCCAGTTCTTGATTAATGATTATTTTAAGTTAGTATGATTTTTATAGACATCTTCTAAGATTAATAAAAGCATATAATTTAATATCCACAGAAATATTTGGAGGGTTTGAAAAATTTATATCATTACACTTTCAAAAACTAAATTAGTTGCATACTTTACCATTTACAAAGTAGGCTTATTTTGTTTGATGCTTAAGCATCAAAGTTTTGCAAAGTAGGTGAGTTTTCATTTTATAATAGTATAACAGTGTACATTTGAACCAGCTCTATTCTGTGACCTGGAAGTAGAAAAGTATGTCACCTAATTCTTTCAGATCCCATGTAAATGAATGGGATTCTACTCCCTTTTCTGCTTAGGAAATAGGAAAGTAAGGTGGATCTTAAGGCTTAGGCAGAAAGAAAATTTTCTCTCATATAATTCATGTGTTCTACATCGTTTAGATAAAGGTTAAGACAGAACAGGAGGAGAATTTGCTCTTAAGTCCAGGCTGAGGAAACAGCACAGTGAATTCCAATGTATGGGTCTTCCATTCAGAAGGCTCCCCGGGAACCCGGCTCTAAAGCCAGCTGCTTTGTCATCATTGGTTAAGTCCCTGAGCTTGCCCTGAACCTCAGATTCCTTATCCAGAGTAAGGTAGTAATACCTACCCCAACAGCTTTGTTGTAGGGAATCAATGTTCGGAAGGCAGGTGGTAAATTGTGAAGTGGGAAGGAAGTTCATTTTTTTGTTGTTGTTATCAATACTGACTTCTAGTAGGGAAAACTCATTAGTATGTTTGTCTTTAAGCCAGCAAATCTCATATGAGAGTGAGTCTCCATCTGCTCTGACCAACTTCTGTTCCATTTCTTCTATTTCTTACATATGCTCAGTCCTGAACTCAGATTGCTGGAGCTACTTGCTTTACGTAAACTTGGTTGGGGAGCTGAAACCTCAGGAGTTTCTATTTCCAACTCCAGTCAGAGATGTCTTTACCTATCTAGTTACTTTATTGTTAATACTGTGGGCCTGTGGGTTCAAATACTTTTCCATGAATATCAACACCATTATTTTAGATTTGGCAGATTTATTTGATAGCTATTTTAACAGTAGCCAAGAAGCTGGTTTATTTCTAGTTGAACATTAGTGGCTGGCTCTGCTATGCTGTTTTTTTTAAATAATTTTTTTCCAGCAGATACAAATGATTTTAAAAATGGATTCTAATAATAAGGTTAAGTACTCTAAAATCATCTGAAATGTCTCTTGTTTTGCCCCGATCTCACATGACTCATCTGCCTATTGTTTCATAATAGTTGTTGTGACATTTGCTGTAAATGTTATGCTCCTTTCTGAGTGGGTGTAGAGCTCTGGTTTTAGATGACTGCAAATAAGACATTCCTCCCCTCAACCCCCAAGGGAAAGGAGGTTGCTATGACAAAAGAATCCTTTACTAGGAATAACATGAGTCAATATTGTAAACCAAGACCTTTAATAAAACATCAGTGACTTCTAAATGCAAAGGAAGCCCCCTCAAACAATAATTTTTTTTTGTCTCCGGACCATTTTATAGTAATACATTCTTTGGTGTCCAGTAAAAATGAAAACTTAGAGATTTTTACTGCCTACAAAAATTACGCAGCACACGGAGATTTTAATTTTCCATCAGCTGTCTGAAAGAAGAGTAGAAAATAAATACTAACTTGAAAAATACTAAGAAAGCCATTGGCAAACATTAAATGATGGGGGGGGGTTGTTTGTTTGTTTGTTTTTAACATGGTTCATCTTTTTATTTGAATAGCCTAGATTTGGGGATTTGGAACCTTTTAAAGCCAGAGTAGATTGAGGCTCAGATGCCACCCTAATAATGGAGCAGGTATTACCTATTAGATCTAGTCAGATGTGCACCAGTCTTAGGCTGAAGGATCTGATGTCCAGGGAAGGGAGGCATCTGCCCAGAATCACAGGGCAGTGAGTAGTGGTAGAGCTCAATGCAGGATGCTTGGGCCACACTCCTTTACACCAGTCCAGACTGCTGCTCACCAAAGCCTTGTGGATACTTACATTCTTTTTCTGATGCTCATGCATGTTGTAGGTAATTTTGAACATGCAGTAACTTGAATATTCTAAATTCTCTTTTTCTATGAGTGTCTTAAAAAGTGAGAGATTCCATATTAGTATTCTGTCAAGGGTCACCTGACTTGACTTCTTTGTCTTAAGATTAAGAAAGCTATTCTGCTCCCTCCCTCCCTTTCTTCCTTCCTTGGTATCTCCTGTCCCCACTTCCCTTTTCCTTCCCTCCACAGGCAGTCATTTTCTCCTGTAGTTTTCTTTGCACAGGTTCTTAACATCACATACAGATTTTTTGCTTTGTGCTCATGAATTTTAATAGATGTAAGTGGTGTGACGTTAATCAATCTCATTCCATTCTTACTTTTATCAGTAAGCATTGTTTTTAGAGCTAGTCGTGCCGTAATGGATGCATATACCTAATAGTATGCTTTTAATCCCCACAGTAATCCATGGCGGGCACTGCTCCATTTTACCTACCCATTCTCCAGGCCATTCCCCAGTTGGATGCCCCAGTGGCCTCCAGTTCTCAGCCACCACTAAAAAATGCTTCCGTATATATCCACATTCATCACCCTTGAGCTTAATGAGAAAATTTCTTGAAGAATCAATTCCCACAGAAGAATCTCTGGGTCATGGTGTATAGTGCTGAATTGTTCACCAGAATTGCTGTAGTAGCCTATAGTCCCACCAATAATGTGTGATGATTTTTACTTTTCTAAATTCCTATAACATTTAACATTGTCTTTTGTTCTCATTTTTGCCAGTATCCATTTTGTTAAGAGATTTTGAATTTTTTGATTGAAATTAATTTCTTCATTTCAGTGGCTAAATAAATAGCTCTGTTGAGAGACATATAATTTTTTAGTTTGTGTATTTTATTCATCTTAATTTCAAATAGTGTCCACAAGATAGAGTTCCAATTGCCATGATGGTAAGAAAACTAATTAAAATTTGAAGGTCATGATTAAAAAATAGGTAGGCCTCCCCTGCCCCAGCACTCGGCTCAGTCATATTTTTTTCCCAACATCATGCTTTTTCTGGTGAAAATGCTAGTTACTCATCAAAGCCTAGTTTAAAATTGACAACCTGTTCTATGCCATTGAAGTGTTTTAACCCTATTCTGATTATAGTAATTATTTTAGGTCATTAGCATTAGTTCTCTGCTTTTCTGTGCACCTGAGTAGCATGTGAACTTTTGTGGTGTAGGGCATCTTTGTGTACCTCAATACTGCCTCGCTAATCTAATTTAATTGTTATTCATTTAATTGTTTCATGAATGCTAAGTGATAGCCATTTGTACATTTCATACTTCCGTTTTATCTAACTGTAGCAGTAGTTTCTAGTTCTGAAAACCTTTTAGATTAGAACCATCTTCTCCATGTTCTAAGATGTGAAATGTTGGCATTTTAGCACAGCAGTGATTTAAGGGCTGGATCCATTTCAAAACTACTTCCTGGAAAAATCCTGGCCTTGCCTGGAAATACTTGTGAGTTCACAGCAATGCTAAGGTGGGGTAACCCTCCAGCCTTGCAAGAATACTGGCCACGATCCTGCATTGTCTCTGAGATGGTCCCTCTCACCACTGTTCACCCGGCTTTCAAGTGTGTCTGCACTCTTAGCAGTGTACAATACAGCTCCACTTTCTTATTAAGAAACATCAATCTGGGACAGATAGACTGCTCTTATCAAAAAGTCAAATTAAAAGAACAATATAGTATGATGAAAGTTATATTTAAAGAAAATAACTGGAGGAAAACATTTTTTCAGGTCTGTTGAGTCATTGGCAATTTTCTCCATTGGAATTTATGTCAATGCTGTGCTTGTTTCCTTATCTGTAAATTGAAGGAAATAAACTAAGTAACGTCCAAGACTCTGAAGTTCTGTGGCATGAGATGTATCAGTCAGTCTCTGTGGGAAGAACCAGCTATACCTAGTGAGCTTGGGGGACTCCGCTCTTTCCTTCCTTCCTCAGAAATTATCTCCATGACTTGAAGATCCTCATGTCTATAGAGTCGCTGGGGCATTTGCTTTTTTCTTGTGCCAGGCCTGCTGGCTCTGGGCTGTACACTTTTATTCTTTTCCATAAGTCTCAGGGCCTGACTTTGCTTCCTCTTCTTCTCTCGAGCTTCCCCTTCTCCATGCTTTTTTATGGTCGCCTCGTCCTTCAGCCGTGGCTGCAGAGTGGTGTGTAGCTTCTGCAGCAGTACCTGACAACAAACCATACAGCCTCGGCTGATTTCAAAGTTCTGTTGCTGGTCCCACAGGGAACCAGAATGGGGGAAATCGTGCAGTTTCTTCACCCAGGATGAGCACAGTGGTTGCTGGAGGGCGCCTGTGGAGAAAGGTACACCTCTAAAACCTCTCCAGCATGGGGCTTGGCACGTGGTAGGTGCTGAAATGCAGCCACTCAGTGCTGAGAGGAAACTACAGGGGAAAATCCAATAGTAAGAGTGTTCCCACATCCCTTCACTTCAGTCAGAGCCCGTGTGAGCAGCAAGTTTGTGCTGCCAGGATCACACCTGAGAAGACACATTTTTCCCGCTTTGAGATAAGTTTGCTTCCTATGATGAGGTAGGAGGATATTGCACAAGTTCTGTCTGGAAAACGAAGATGATCTATTTTGTGAGGTTGTGGTAACTTTTGGTGTCATTCCCCCAGTGCACGTCAAGACTCAGTGCTATGAGAAGCGGATATAACCTTGGATGCATATTGGGCATGATTTAAAGTGCTCATTTTTCCACGTTCATTTCTGTTCCATGAATACAGATAAACACATAGAATACCCTTCGATTATAAATTACTGCTTGCTGCCAGTCAGCTAGTTAAAATATTTTTACTTCCTCATACATTCTTTTTGTTCTCGTTCAGGTATATATTCTACACTTAGAATTTATAATAAAATGTATTACTGTAAGTAAAATAGCTTGTCTTTTTTAATTAGGGCAAGTATGCAACTGTTGTTGATAGCTCCTAAAGTAAAATTGCAATCTCACACATGGTGATGATAAACTCTTTTCCAAAAATCTTCATGGGTTTTAGACAACTTGAATTATTTGGTAAAGGGTTGCAGATAAACTCAATGTAATGTTGAAAGTTTCCACGTACTTCTTGCTTTTCATGCACAACTATCTGACTTTTTCTTTTGAGAAAAAACAAACTCTGAGTTAGTTTGGAATTCCAAGTTGCAGTGAGAAAAGTCCACCTTTAGCCTTCTGCTCTTATTATGTTAAGGCTACGACTCATCTCCAAACAAACGTATGACTGAGGTGATGTTTTGGAATAACATCCTGTGTTTTGGTGGCGCATCACTCTTCAGTGACATTCTGAGGTCGCATTGTATTAGCACATGATATTTTCCCCAGTTAATTGATATCCCAGGTTTGTCCAGGGGAAAATCTACAGCTCCCCCAAACATACTTGACAAGTTATTATATTTACTTTAGTCAAAGCCCGTGTGTGCAATATCCCTCTTGGAGGTGGTCTATTATTGGAGTCCCATATGCTTTTTGTTTGGGAAGAAAGCAGTCACTGTGTCATACTGTTACATGGAGTATTCTTTTTCAGGGATGTTGTTCCCTTGGGGACCATATCAGGCCAGAGTTCCTTAGTCTAATAAGACCTTTGTAACTCTTATTGTATAAGAGTTCTGGGAGGGAAGCAAGAGTTAAACAGAAAATGTAATTCAAGCAACCATATTAGGCCACATGTGGGAAAACATGACTCTTAGTATTGGTTTAAAAAAAAGTATTTGTTGTATAGAGGACTGTAATGCCAAAATGTTCAAGGTATTTCAGTGTAAATGAAGGCTATTGTGGCACAGGGAACTCAGAACATTTTAACATTTACTTTGGTTTCTGAATACAAATGATCTAAAAAACACCACACAGAGATGTCTATAAATAAATCGTATGTTAAAAAAAAAAGACAGGATTAATTATTGTTGAAGTCCTATATGGTGATATTTAATCTAAAACTTTCTTGTGTGAGTTTTCCCATCAGCAAAATGATGTTTAATCCATATGAAGAGAATGACTATAGTACATTATGTACATATTCATTAGTCAGTAATGCAAAAAACTATGTATCCTCATAAGAATTACCCAGTTTACTGTTGTACTTTACTAATTAATGACAGACACACTGATTATATTCCATAAAAATAGAATTTTAAAAATGAATTTTGCAAAATGAGCATAGAAGCTCTTTCTTCAGATATTATAATTATATCTGATAAAGAAAATTTTAATTTTAAATTGCTACATACAACTTTTAGATATAGAAGTCATAAAATGCTTATAAATTTTTAATTAAAATTCTTAAATGTTTTAACAGATTACAGTAATATAAACCTATTTTCTGAAATATAAATATTACAGTAAAAATTGGGATATTGTAATATTTTGAGACACTTCTTTCACTTTTTTTTTTTTTTTTTAGCAGAAAATGGTTTCCCAGCAACGCATTCTAATTCACGAAGATTCCATGAACCTGCTAAGTCTTTATACCTCTCCCTCTTTGCCCAACATTACCTTGGGACTTCCAGCAGTGCCAGCCCAGCTCAATGTAAGTCATTCCACTGCAACAGCCCAAAGCAGCTTAAAGGATGTTTTCCATAGGGGAACTCTCATTCATTTGTTGTATACTTAGACTTGAGAGAAACTTGGTAGAGTCTACTTCTTCACTGTTTGCTGAGTTGTTCAAAGATGTTCAATTTAATATCACATTAAAGAATTATACTGGGTCACCTAATCCATAAAATTAGTAACTAACATTTGTATAATGCTTTATAACTTTAAAAAAAAGAAAGCACTCCCCAGATATAGTATTTTGGTAGCTCCATACAAGTATCCCATGAAACAGAGATTACAGGCCACAAAAATTACAGAAGCAGCAGCTGAGAGTTGGAATGCTTAAAAGCCCAAGATCACAGACCCCGAAAGAAGCAGACCTGGAACTCAGCTCAGGCCAGTGCTGAGTGGTGCAGCTTCTAAAGCACAGCAGCAAATGTTTAAAGGATTTATTTTGTGAATGACTTTATTTTGAGAATTTAGGTTACTGACTCTGTGGTACTGAAGAATACATATCTGGAAAACCTCTCTAAGAACAATATTAAACTCCTCCCTGGAGATTCAAAATGAATCAATTACTTTAAAAGTCCTGCCAACTGAAATAGGATCTTTTGGAGGTAATTGTCCTACTAGCTGAAGACGGCTATAATTATTTTGTACATATTCCCTAAAATAATGTAAATTTAAGTCCTTGTAAGAGATTTGTAAACTTTACTTAGAATAATTCATCCGTGAAAGGTTAGTAAATTAAATTGTACTTATGCAGAGGTCATATGATACATTTGGTTTAAAGAGAAATTTATTTCAACCCTTGGCACCAATTTTGCCAGTTTTTAGATACGAGTCTTCTACTGAGTCCAGCTTGTCAAAGTCACATCTTTTATAATATGCCCACATCAGGAAATTATAAAGAGTTGACCATTCGGTGACTAATTTATTCTGAGAATATAAGACCTGTATATGGTATGCTAATTTATGCACAAGCACACCTATACTGACATTTTTCAATGATAAATTTTATGATTGTGATATGTTTGGTATTTTTAATAGAGTGGAATGTTATATTATGTGATACAGTAATCTTATACCAGTGAGGAGAAAGCAGAACTTGGATGTTGTTTTATATTTGGGGATTGAAGAAGAAAGGCTAAAAAAACACCAAATTCAGCCATGCCCTTGAAATTCCATATGAAGCATTTGTAAACAATTGATTCTAGTGAAAAGAAAAAAGGATTTAGGGATGAAACAAAACATAAATATTTATGGATGATATTTTTCGAACCTTCACTTACTAAAAATTTTCTTATATTCCTTTTTTTTTCCTGTCTCTTCTGATGATAAACAAATACTAACACCAAAACTTATGACATGAGAATAGACATTTTCTTTCCACTCTTTTTTGCATGTTTTAAGTCACTGCTACCAGCTAACACAAACATACACCACTTTTAATGTGGTCAGGGAGAATTTTTTTCCCAAAGGACCAAGTACTAAAAGCCAGACCATTTAATGTTTCAATGGTAATACAATTTGGTACCGTTGGATGAATAAACCAGTGTGGTTTGGATTGAAGTTTCATTTTTCTTTGCTTCCATTTTGGTGCGGATGAGGCCATCATAATTAATTTTTCAAGCTGAGCATTGCTTTGGCAAAGGAATCTCTAATATTCTATTTCCCCACTGAGTAGTGGGAAATTTTAAGAAAAGAGGCCAGGAGAAGGAATCACTTCTAGATTAAACATTACATTGACTTGCTGTGTGACTAAGACAAACCATTTACCTCTTTGTCCTTCAATTTCTCCATCACTGAAAATTGCTTTGCCTCCCTAGTGCACAGCAATTTTGGAAGATGAAACATGAGTTTTGAAAAGAAACATGCCACATAATTTTGAGGTATTAGACTTCTGCTTTTGTAATACTAAAATGACCACCATTCATTAAATTCTTTGAATAGGAGCATTCAGTATTACTATTGATGATATAATTATTATTGCCTTATTACTGTGTTATCATATATTTCAAGTTCTTAATAGCCTTTTTATTTGATATCTAATTTCACTTGTAGTTTATTTTATTAAACAAAAGTATCTGGAGTGTCATTTTCAATATTTAGAGATTTGGGGATCTGTTATGAATTAATATAAAATACACGTTTAAATCAAACCCTGCATATTTTCATGATCTTTCATTGAGTGATCTGAAGAATTTTATTTTAAAAATTAAATACTGAAAACCCACAGCTCTGTGAACATATTAGACAACATAGAGAGAAAGGGTGAATTGTTCCTTCTACTTGAAACTCTAAAATTACAGACCATTTTATCTCCAGTTTCTTAATCCCTATTGTGTGGTCATTAGTTTAGCAATTTGAATAAATTTTACTTTTCCAATATACCTTTTACTTAAGAAGTATATTAAAATATTTTAGAAATAAACTTCCCAGTTATTAAGCCTGAAAGCGCATCCTTTTTAAGATTAAAAAAAGTTTCATTTGGGGTGCAGTATAGTGATACCCAGTACTAACGTGTCTCCAGTGCTTCAGGTCTATTTTTGTTTCTCCTTTGTTAATTCACTTAGTTCAAAACACATGCTGTTACCCATTTTCCCTAGTCAGCCATTGGGTAAGATGAGGTGTTTTTTTTTTTTTTTTTCAGTGGGGGGCAAATTATGGAATAAGAAACTAATCTAATGATTTACAGATCTAATGACCTTTATGGATGAAAATGGATTAACGTCTTTATTATTTCTCAACACAGCCTTCAAATTCACTCAAAGAAAAACAGAAGTGTGAGACGCAGACACTCAGGCCAGGCGTCCCTCTGCCCGGGCAGTACGGGGGCAGCATCGCATCATCTTCCAGCCATCCCCATGTCACTTTGGAGGGAAAGCCCAACAGCAGCCACCAAGCTCTCCTGCAGCATTTATTACTGAAGGAACAAATGCGACAGCAGAAGCTCCTTGTGGCTGGTAAGTCATGATGGTGCCATTTGCAAGTTGTTTTAGGGCTTTCCTTTTATAAGCAATCCAATGTAGAGTCTCTGTAATTCAAGACCTAGTAAAGATTTACAGTGTCATGCAAAGGTCTCCCTGATACCTAGTACTGTGGGAAAGGCAGTTATCCTTGTTTATTTCTCTGGATCCCTAAGGGGGAAAAAAAAAAGCAACTCACCTTATTTAACCTTCCTACATACTAGAGTGGACTACTGGTGAGTCATTAGTCAGACGCTCGTCTGACCCGTGCTTTGGGACTTAGTCCTTCACCCCACCCAACCCAGCCTTCTGATATTTGCCCAGTAGTATACCACTTGTCATAGAACTTATCCCAGGTCTATTTTCTGTGCCTTCTTGTCTTTTCTTAAGCTGTGTGTGTGTGTGTGTGTGTGTGTGTGTGTGTGTGTGTCTGTGTAACATACATACAAACATACATACATATAATATTTGTATTTTCTTTCAGGTGGAGTTCCCTTACATCCTCAGTCTCCCTTGGCAACAAAAGAGAGAATTTCACCTGGCATTAGAGGTACCCACAAATTACCCCGTCACAGACCCCTGAATCGAACCCAGTCTGCACCTTTGCCTCAGAGCACGTTGGCTCAGCTGGTCATTCAGCAGCAACACCAGCAATTCCTGGAGAAGCAGAAGCAATACCAGCAGCAGATCCATATGAACAAAGTAAGTCCCCAAGCCGAGTCACAGTGTCGTAATCACCAGTATGGGAACCGGGGTTCTGGTCACTGACGTGGGCGTGCAGGAGAGAATGTTGGCATGCATCAGAGTCAAAGGGAGATTGCCCTCCTGGCTTGCTGTCCCGCCTCAAGGACACCATCACATTATCAGTGTTTTCACTCTCATTACATGCACAGGACATTTGTAGCAAAATTGAGGCCCTAGATTAGAAAGCCTTCTGTGATTGGGTACATATTTTAATATATAAGCACATACAGGCATATGTGTTCAGAGCCTCATTTTTTGTTATTGCAATAAAGGTTTGAGACAGAGTTGAATGTGGTAGATTGACATTTCAAAAAGTTTGCACAGGTGCTGGCAGATATGACAGGGTCAGCCGGTTAGGTATTTCTCAGCAACTTGTATGTATCCACGTTATATTTATTTTTCATATGCCCTACTTCATTCCAAACAGTGTTTGAAGCAGTTTCTCAGAAACTGGTGGTAGTTTCTTTCTGGCAGCCTTATTGTGGCTGAAATGGACAGCGAATGCCTGTATCACACCACATCCTTGGGAGCTCTCCTGCCGAGGCAACCACAAAGAAATAGTCATTGCCATATAATGGTGTCAGACAGGCCAGTAAAGCATTTTTAATCAATTTGTAAGCAAAACTGGTCTGGACAGTTTTGCCACTACTTTCTGCTATGGGAGGCTTACAAAGCAGAATCCTCTCATTCCTGGAAAATGTTAAGGTCCTGAATTTCAAAATTCTATCCATTCTCTTTTGTTGTTGTATCACCTACAGATATCTTCTAGAGGCATTATATTGAGCAACAATGTCCCGTTTACTGATAAATGGATAGCTAAAAATTTGCTTAGTATTTAAATGCTTTATTGCACTGATATGAATAAAACCTTGTTGGCAGTGGTCTAATCATCTTTACAATAGCAAAAGAAGGGGTCTTTATCACGTGCTCACCTTATTGCAGGTGGGGTTAGAGATTTTCTCTCTTTGGCCTCCATTTTAACACAGCAGAGCCATGAAGGGAGCATGGGCCAAAGACCGCAGTACTGAACAGAAATTCTCTAGCCCAACTCTTTGCAACTTTCTAAGATGATACGGGGGGATGGGAAGGGGTGGTCGGCAGTACCAACTGCCTCTCCTGTCGTCGTTTGCTATACTGCAGACCGTATTTTACTGTTTTTCAGACTCTATATCAGATGAATTTTATTGCTACAGCATTTCTCTAAATTTATCGAATTATTTTGTGTGAAGTCAGTCTTTCCAGAGAACACCCACCTTTCTTCTTGTATGATGACATATTACTCCTTGACCTGAATGACACTCTGCATATATTTGCTATGGTATGGTAGAGTTAGGTTGGTTTGTTTGTTTTGTGGTATCTCAACACTGCTTAAAGCTACCAGATATTCTTAGAACATTGTCCAGTGTGAAAGGAATGACTGGGAATTCTACTTTTCACCTCATAATATTTTGATTTGGAATTAGGTTCATTTATAAAAATAGTATTGGATTGTAGGTATACTTTCTGCTACTCAGTTCTGTTTCCTAGAAATATATGGATGTGTATATTCTATTATAGGTAAATTGATCCCTTTGAAATCATCATCTGCAGATGATTTCTATGAATACTTTAAGAATATTTTGGAACCCATTTTTATGACCTCAAGTTGCCACTGCTTCAGACTCAGGTGGTATGCTAATAGCAGAATCTTTGTATTTTAGTATCACACTCGAGACTTTGACAGGCAGATGCTAACCTCAGTCATGTGGAAGAAACTAAGACAGAAAGCAGGCATTTGCATTTTAGCAATGAGAAAAGCAAATCTTATCAGAGACCTTCTCCCATGTGGAGCTGATTCCTTGGAATCTGTTAAGAATTCTTCCCAAAATTAGAAACAAACTTTTACTTTTAGGTACATGTTTGTACAGTGGTTTGATTATTAAATCTTGTCTTAATTAGGCAAAATGAAGCCCAGAAAACTTCAAAGTGCAAGGCTGATCTTTATATATTAACCTCTCTCAACTTGGGTGTTTAGATTACTCAAGCAGGTCTCCAGTTGGCTTTTCTCCAAGTATATATTCCATATGTTTAATCAAGATGGCATATGTACACTGGGTATTCTCCAGACATTGAAAATATTTCACCTGCCCTCAATTGTCTTAGGGAATAGAGAAGGATCTTATTAAATAAATATTGAAGTCCGTCCTATTTTAAGGTATTCACAGTAGAACCTTTAATAAATGAATTGCTGCTGTTCACCTTTCCCCATGAGTAATGAAAGTGTGTATTTCACATTAGGTGAGGGCCATAACTTAGATGCCAAAAGACAACAAGTTTCTGTATGATAATATATTTACATGTACTATAATCATTTAGAATAACCATTAATGAGAATTAACCAGAGAAACTTTAATTTGTCATTTTTCCCTATTATCATGGATGAACTTTTATTGAATCCATTCAAACTGGAGCCAAATAGTTGGCTCCATAAAAACATGGTCCTTACTTTCGAGTTACTTATCATAGCAGGAAATACAGGCACGCACGATGATGTAGGTGTGCAAATGACATATTTTAAAATATGTTTTCCTTGACATTTCTTTATGGTTCATTTTTTGAGAAACTTAGGGGAGCAAAAATGGAGTAAGGAACAAAAAAAGTAGGTTTATCTCTAAACTTACATCATATTAAATATGATTGGCCTTCCTGGTGTGAAATTTTTAATGATTTATTTGAATTGCTGATAATCTTTAGAAGATTGGAAGCAAACCTATCCTTTTCAGAACACAGTTTATACAGTGATTGACATTACATTTTAAAGACTTTCTCATATCTTGCTATTATTTGAATGCATTTATGAAAGTAGTCATTCATGCTTGTTATCAGTCATACTGAGCAATTTACCTACCTGTTGCCTGATACTTCAATGACTTTACGTGGGAAATTTTGTGTATCATAAGATTTTAAGCCTCATATAATTATGTTGTAGGTGCTTAATAGCTTAGCAGAAGTATCCCTGGAATGGGTTTATATAGTATTTGTATTGCTGTATCTACCAGTAGATAATGGGGCAAGCTAGAAAACTGGAAAACAGAATGATTTATCTCTGCTTATCAGTTTGTATATTTTACTTTCACTGAAAGCATTTTGAGAAGCTTAACCATAAGAAAATCATGGCTTACAACATTTGTTCTTTTGGGGTTTTTTTTTTTGAGACATTTAAAAAATTCAGAAATGCATTTAAACAATTTATATTGCTAATATATGGTACATTCATGCAATGACGACCTGTGAGCCTTTTTCAAAAAACAAGAGTTTTTAATACTAGCATCAAAAGGAGACTGTTGCTTTTGCCAGTATCTTTTGGTTTTTTTACTGAAAGAGAAAAATGGTTTCTAAAATAGAATTTTCCTAATAAATAAAAATAGCAAACAAAAAAAAAATAGGGGGGTAGTGGTAGTTTTCTTCTGAGCCATTTTCAAGTTTAACTATTGCCACAGATTTCTGCCAAAGTAAAACTATGATTGATGAAAACAAAATACCGCAGTTAGTTGGACATTTTTATGATTTTTGAAGTAGTGTTCTGACCACTGCCTAATTAATAGAAGGGCAAATCTCTAGTCACATTACTTCCTGAGTAATATACAGAAAATTTCCAAAGTATCTTCAGCCATTTTTGTTGTGAGATAATTTGACAGCTCTCTGCTCTCTTCCCAGACATTATTCTTTGAATTATTTCTCAGTTGTGGTATTAATAGTATAGCATTGATGGATGCCTAGTTGGTTCTATTTTAACTAGAATTTTAAAAACTTTTCTAATACTTACGTTGCTCATATTCATTCCATGAAGAGAAGAAATTTTAAGAAAATTATTTATTCATTCAGTACTTATCTAAATGAAATACCAATCTGTGTATGTATCTGTTGAGCAAGTCATTACCATTACTGAATCTTAATTGATACTGGACACTATTTTAGGCACTAAGAAAACAACATTCAGTATCCTCATGGAGCTTACCGAATGGGGAGCAAGGGGACTGAAATATTCCAGGAAAGAGTATTATAATTTGTTAAGTATTAAGACAGGGGGCATGAGGAAGGAAATTGTTTTCTTTGAGGAAATTAAACATGAGACTTTAGTTTCCCTTGGGGTTATCTTGTCCTTTTTATATCTTTGCTCCTCCCTCCCTCTTCTCTCCCTCCACTGCACACCCCCACTTTCTTTCTTTGTAAAATGCTATGTGATAAATATCTTATGCATTCCTATGACTGGATATCAGCCAACAGTTTTTAAAAAACCCACATTAATCATGAGATGATATCTTATATATGTCAAGGTTCACTCTGGATATAAGTATTTATTATATATTTATGACTATGGTACTTAGGCATTTTGACGTGAGTGCTATTTTATCATAATAAAAATATATCTTAGACAAGACCAGTAGAGGGGAGGCCGAGCAGATGTCCTGCGTTGCCCTTAGTAAAACAGGTAAATATTATGTCTGACAAGCAAGGCATGAATATAATTAAGCTCAAATGCTGGCGTGGAGCAAATGGGGAGCTTTCATCACTTTTTGAAAGAGAATTTGACCCTCTGAGTAGTATCTATTGTATTCTTGACATAATTTTCCAACATAAATGTTACATTTTTCTCTATAACCCCTCATGATTCATACCTACTCCTTGTCCCCGGTTATCCATCCAGAGCAACCCGGGGAGAATATTCTTTCATGCCTGTGGTCAATACAAACATAGCATGCGTGTGTGCATGTGTGCGTGTGTGAGTGCATGTGTGTATTTTTTTCTTTATAAAGTATCCCTGAAGGCAGCTCTAAAATGCAACTATTTTGTGCACTGTTGAGAAAAGTGTATATTTTCCCAAGGAGATTAATTTGAAGAACAACAATTATACAGATGTGTGCAGTCTAAAAAGTTTACGTTTTTTAAAATCACACTTCATATTAGTTTATTTTAATAAAGGTAATTCTACCCACAGCTTACTTGTAAGAGATTAAAAATTTAAGAATAATTAGATGAGGACCATTTTTTTTTTTTTTTTTTTTTTTGGTTACAAATTTCTGGGGGGTTTGCTGCACCTATTTTTCCTGTTGTATCTTTCCCTCCAGATCTTTTTCGCAGCATGCATCTTTCCAGCACTTTCTCCATGGGAACCTTGGGGATAGGATCATTTAAATAATGCCAGCTCCCCTTTATATGTAAAATCTATCATGAGCTGAGACACCACACTAGCTTTTTTATGTGTATTATCCCTCAAACTTAACAACTCACTTTTTTGTTGCTCGCTGTCAAGAAAGTGAATTTTAAAGGGCTTAAGTAAGTTGACCAAAGTGACCGGGCTAGCAGCTAACAGAGCTGGGATTCCAATATAGGATGGTTGTGTGACCTAAAAATCTGTTCTTCACCTAAACTTATGCTTATGATTTCAGTGTTGTTTTTATCACCAAGCAGGAGACAAGATTTTTCCTAATTTTATTTTTGCCAAAAGGTAGAAAAGTTACAATTTGAAACAGGACAAACAAAAAAAGAAGAAGGGTCATCCTACTTTTTTAGTATTGGTTTGGATTTGCCAGGATGAGGAAATCCCATTTCCTGACCTTGCTTCCCACCTCTCCACACATCGCCCTCCATCCAGTTACTCCCTTGGAAATCTTTTTACGTGGACCCAGTGGTGGGACTTTCAGATATCCTTTGGATTATAAGGCTTTCCAGTGGTGCAGTGTGGGTGCAGCAAGCCAGAGCTAGCTATTGCCAGGCCACCCTTTGTTCTTTTCTCCTGTGTTATAACACTGCCGTATTTCTTTAGATAGGGTAAACATCTTCTCACAGGAGTTCTGAGCAAGCCTGAAGCTGAAAGTCAACTGACTTCATCAAGTTCAACTGAAATGCAAATGTTGGCATCTCATCTCTGGGTGGTTGGAAAATACCTTGTTTTAAGTTTTGAAAAATGGATGAGTAGAAACTTGAACTGGGCTTTCATTTAGGAAAGTAGGCATTACTGTTGTCAGGTTTAATTTCTCTCTATCCATTTGACAGCTTGTTTCCATGCAGAGTCTTTAATCACCAATTTAGGATTACATTTTTCCCATTAGATGGATAGTATGTCCAAAAACTTTAGCGGGCATTGAAAGGCAGTCTTAATTTTATAACAGTAAAAAGCTTCCTAGATTATTTATCTATCTATAGAGGTTTATAAAAGAAACTTTGACTCTACCCTGAAATAGATGCTATTTGACATGATTAGCCCAATGTAAATAGATTCTTGTAGGTATGTACTGGGCTTCAAAAAAACCCCACTTGTGCTGTAGTACTGGCTTACATCATCACAGAGAATTCACATAGAAGCATTTCACTATATAATTACAAGTCAATGGTTTATAATACACAGAAAATGGCTTGTTGCTTTATTATTAGATATGATGAAATCCTGTGTTTGGAAAAGAAACTAAATGACCATTTCAGTGGATTAATGTGTAACATTCATAAATGTTCCCAGTGCTGCTTTCATAACTTGAAGACCAAGGGAAGGACCTCGACCTTTCCTTTTCACTCTGCACTGTTAATCTAGTCAGAGACGCTTTTATTGAATGAGAAAAACAATAGTTGGACATGACTCTGAGGTACGAAAATAGAGGAAAGAAAAATATCTGGGGAATTAGACCATGTGAGTGGTTTGACTGATGTCGATTCCAGGAGTTCAAAGGGAGAGGGAAGCTAAATAATTTGGTTGTTTCCCAACCTTGACAAATAGTTTCATTTGACAGAATGAAATAATTAAGTCTTACTAAGGAATTTTTAATATAGCTAAGTGATTTGTAGATATGAAAACCACCAGTGTGTAGCAGTCTCTTTGTCACAGATTTTGGTTGCTCTTAAGTTCCTGATTATTAGGATTTTTCCCTCTATATCTTTCCACTCTTTCTCCAAATATTTATGAAATCTGAGGGATTATAGTGACCCTGAAATATCGTATAGTCTGGAGTTTTCCCATTCCTTCAGGCAGAGTTGCATCTAGGTCTGTGCTCCCATGCACTAAATACACAGTTACTCTCTTGCTGTCAACTTAGTTACATCAACCAGCAGTAAAAACTCACTTCTGAAAAGTCATTTCCTAGCGCAGAATAATTGATGACATTCCACAAAGATTTACTAGCAACTATTATGTTGTATCCTGGAAATGAAAATAAAGAAGGCTTTTTTTTTTTTTTTTTTTGCCTTGAATGGCTCAGAGACCTGCAAATAGATAATGCCAATCAAAGATAGTCCTACAGAATGCATAACTCACCTTGATTGCAAAATCTAGGATGCTGGGTAGCCTTTCCAAGAGGAGATCCTGATGTCCTGCCCAGTTATTTATTTGTTTTGCAACTTTGGTTAGTCTCGAGCTTCTTTGTACATTAATATTCTAATCTGCAAATTTTATAGGTTTATATTGAAAATTTCATGAGAAGGTGTACTGAAAGTATTTTATAAATAAGGTAAGAAATCTTGCAATTTAACACAGTACTTATATTCTTATATAGCACTAAGGGTTCTATTTTCCTTATTCTACTAATGAAAATGGTTGTCTGGAAGTGCGCCAGTGTTTCTAAGACATACATTTTTCACTTGCCTCAATATTGCATCAGGCTACTTCACTGTAAACTAACTAAATTTTGTTCAAGCTCTCCCTTGCATCTTTGTATTCATCGTGAAGTCGACCTTGTTTTCTCTTTGGAACAGTATTATGGTTTGTTATTGAATTTTTTATTGACACATAATTTACACACTATAAAATTTACCCCTTTTGCTGTGCAGTTCAGTGAGTTTTGTCAAATGCATATCGTCTTATAATTACCACAATCAAAATATAGAACAGTTCCCTCAACTTCCAAAATGCCCTTGTGTTTCTCCTTTGTACTCAGTCCATACTCCTACCTCCAGCCTCCGGCAAAGTAGTTGAATTTTTGGCCATGTAGGGAGCATAAAAACTAATCACAAATATGAAGGATGGTGTGTTTTAAGAGCATCTAGACATCGGCCCTAAATGATCTAAACCATAGGATGTTTAAGTAAGAAGAGATGTAAGGGATTATTTGCAGAGGTCACAAGCTGACAGTCTATGGAGGATCCATTCCATTGAACTGATGTCTTTGGCCTGCCTGGCATCCTAAAAAGCATTCAAATTATTGGTCAACCTTTAAAAATAGAAACATTTCAAATACAACTCTGGATTTCTGGCACCATCTGAACAACTGAAAAGTCTGGCTACGCTGGGCCCTCCTTTTCATGTGTCAGTTACCATCTGGGCTTTCCTCTTGGTTGTCCATCTTAAGTAGGGCTTGCACTGCTGTCCAGTTTACAGAGCAAGGGATTGAGCGATAGGGAGAAATGGGGATGTTTACAAGTCAAGTGATCAGAAGCTGCTGGCTTTAAGATCGTCTATTCTGAGACACAGTCCAAAATCACCAAGAGGTAGCAAAGAAAATAAGCATGCCTTTCCTCTCTGTGCCGCTATTCATTACCCTTAAGGAGGGAAGAAAAAAAACTTTAAAAGAAAGTGTACTGTCAACTGAAGATCCAAAAGGAGATTATCAGGGGGAAATCCTATTATGTAATATAAAAGGACATAAAATAATAGTGCTGTAAAAGCAGGAAAAATAGCTCATCTGAATTCTAGTTAAGGAAAACCCCTAATAGTTCTTGTTACACTCTCTTGCTGAGGATTTTATGTTCTGAAAGGTTAATCTTCCTTGCTTCCGCTTTTGCCCACCTAAATCCAAAGCCAGAGCCATTATTTACAAATGCAAATCAAATCATGTCAAGGGCTTGCTTGAAACTCCCCAGTTGCTCCTTACCTTATTGTTTGTAGGATAAAATCTTCTAATATCTTTACGTAGCCCACAAGTCCCTTGTCCCCCTCACTGACTTTATTCCCTACTCCCTTCCCTTAGCTGCTGAGCTCCCACCACATTAGCCTTCTCTCCAGTCTATGGGGAATCTCATTCTGTCTCCTTGAATGAACTGCTAGTCACGGTTCTCTGTGGAATGTTCAACCTCTGAGTCTTCTCATGACTCGATCTTGGTATTGGAGTATGTCTCAGGCTCAAACCTCACCTCTTCAGAGCGGCCTTCCTCACCCATCCAACTTACACGCAGTCATTCACTCCTACCCCATTTTCCCCCATCAGGTTAAGTTCCACTCTTCAGTTGTTTATTTTCTGTTTTCTGCACTGAGAGACTAGATCTTGCCTAACTGACCACACTCATCTCAGGTCCTGGCATATAGTACATGCTCAGTAAAAATCTGTTGTGAGTGAAAGAATAGGAAACTTTCTAAAGTTAGCTGGGAGGAGGAAATTTTCGGTCTCCTTTCCATAAATGCACACTTAATTTTAAGTTACTGGAATATTAGGATGTTTTGAGAGCCAGAGAAAGGATATTTTAATTGCAGGCATTGTTTTGGACAATCATTTAGAATTATACAAATAAACATGTTATTAAGAATTCATTCAGTCCCTAGATTAATTTTATATCTCTTCAATATTGGCAAGAAAGATTGTTTTTCAGTTTAGACTTTTAATTTATGTGAATACTGTACCAATACTTACAAAATCTTTCTCTCTTGTTATTCAGTTTTCATTCTTCTGATTATTTCCCTAAAATGCACAGAAGCAAAGTGACATGTAGTATTTTGGCTTGAGTCAGAGCTCTTCTCTAAGCAGACCTCTCAGTTTGAAAGCCCTCCAAGCTCTGCGTGTTGTTTTTGAGAACAGTTGGTACATACCTAATCTATTTGTGAATTGAGACAGAATCTTATCATTATTTTTAAATCTAGTTTCCTTGGAGCTTAAGGGGAAGGTTTTATTTTCCAAAAGAAGAATTTTACATTTATTTAAAAGAAAAGGGGGAAAAAAAAAAAGAAAGAACTTGTACTTTTGCCATTCCCCAAGTAAAAGCTGTCTTAAAATCTGAGACAAAATAAAAAAGTGATGAGTTGGGTTGAAGGTCATTTTGCATAGTTTAATAATTATACTCAAACACTTGTGCTGGTTTGTTGACAATTTCAGAAAATCAGATGTCTATCAGAAACAGATTTGCCCCTTATAGGCTCCTGTTCATAGTTTGACATTCAATATCTGAAGATATTTGTGAGGATATGAAGGATTTCTGTTGCTAAAGTTAAAAATAGAGAATTTAAAGAAATTTTATCCAAAAGCACCGTGCTTATCGTGGCTTCTGGACTTTTATCAAATAGTGTAACTTACTCAGAGTTGGACATAATGGATTCATATCTGAAGATTAGCAGTACAGCCTTTAAATATTATTTAATGAATTTTACACCATTTGCCAATAGAATATATGGTGTTCAGTGTGGAATATAAAACACTGAAATTACAGAGTTGCTATGGTTATGACCCTAGCAGGGGTTGATGAGAATTGAAGGGTCGAGTTGTGATATTTGAAGATGTTAAAAATTTGGATAAATTGTTATGCTGCCCAGCCTATGGTATATGTGTAGGAGTGTATATAAGTGTATGTGTGTTACAAACCCAATGTGGTCATGGACTGCTGGCGACATTCTTAGTGTTCAGCACAGTTGCTCCATAGTAGCAAGGAGCATGTGGAGACGCACTGACTGATGAGGAGGAGCACAGATAAAAGAGGCAGGAGAGCCGCTCAGCCATTGTCTTCTTCATCTCAGCTGGGTTCCCCAGCAGAGTAACTCACCTGGTGTCGGATGAATGACACCTGGTGTGTTTTACAGATGGGGCCTCAGCCAAGATTCACACAGGCTCACACACTTATCTGTCACACAGATGTTTCTTCTTGTGTTTTCTAGCCAGCAAGGCCACAGCTCAACTTTGCTGGGGCATCACCTCCAGATGTTCAACCAAAGAGAGACCCTGCCACCCCACTGAGAGTAAGCAGACAGCTGCTCCCTGCAGCTGGGGCCACTCAGCAGCAGTGCACATTAGAAAAGGCTTAGCCCCTAGCTTCTTGCAGTGGTCATACTTGTAGTTCAAAATCACATAGAACACAACATAGTCTGAACACTGGATCGCCTAGTAAATAGAAACTTACCAATAACACCAAGGAACTTTTCATTTTAAAAATCTGAAATAAGTCAAACCTGGCAGGCAGGTTTTTTGTGATTTCAGTTTGTAAATTTCCTTAATGTTAATTGCTATTTTTTTCCACTCTGGCAAATTTTGATTGGTTAAGCAAAAACAGCTTGAGAGAAATACCAAAAATAAAATAAGTAGTGTAGATTGACTGCCTCTATACATTTATAATTTGCAAAACCATCTCTAGGAGATCCCATTTATTTCTTTTGTATTTTTTGAAACTTTACAGAGAGCACGTTTTAGTCCAGAAGTGGTGAACTGGAATTGTTTGTGTGACTTCAGTTGCCATCAGAATACAGCTGTTTCAGAGGAGAATGCTGGGTGGCCGAGAATACAAATTCTAGGTGTCTAGTCTTTTCTGGGGATAACTTGGCTTTTTCTTGGGCATGAAATTCCTTCTCTATTAAAATAAAGGTTTGAAGAATGTTATTAGAAAGTTTACAACTCTAACACTTATATCTGTATGGTCTCCACTCATAAGTTAGCGTTTTGTGTCAAGAAACGTTTCTTCTACAAACCATTGAGGACTTCTGCCCTTGGAAGAAGATCATTCTGCCATCTAGCCTTCTCATCCAGTTATCACAGAATTCTCCACCCTGGCATTTCCCCCCCTCATGTCCCTGTAGTACAGCAGAGGGGTAGAGGAAGCCAGAGGAGCTGGACCAGATGGCCTTGCTTCTGAATTGCGCACAGGGAATTGTTATACACACCTTCCTGTGCCTATCTATGTCAGGGAGTTGCAAACACTGACCAAATTTGATTCATGGACTAATAATGTGACTTCTGGGCACTCCAGTGACCTCAGAAATACACTCGTAGGTCAGATTTTCTGTTAAAGGTTTTCTGTTAAAATGTGCCTATGATATATTATGTAAACACTCGGTATTTTGTCAGTATTAAATATTCTCTTTGACATATTTGCTATCTACTGGAAATTATATTTCAGTAAATTAACATACATCTTGTCTCGTCTTCAGCTGCACCAACACCAGTAATATCAATCTCACTTTCAAAGATGCTATGATTTTGTCATGTTTTCTTTTCTAAAATGCTTCATCCCAGCTGCACTGTTAATATCCTATTTCAATTGCCAGTGGACTTGTTATTTAAGCAGTCATTATTGACTTTAACAAGAGAGACTTCAGTCAGAAGTGTGGATGAAAGACTAGTTGGCATGAATTCTAAGGAGAATGAGAAAAGAAAAACGAAGACAATGAAGAGAGTAACTCAAGGAGTTTTACTGTGAAGGAAGGTACATCATGTTTTTTTTTTTTTGAGGGGGGACGTGGGCGGCTTCAAGGGAGGTTTTATTTAAGACAAATGATATGACTGAATGTATACAAGTGAAACTTGTACACCAGAGATGGAACATGAGTGATGGAGGCAGAGTGGACAACAGGAGAGGACAGGATCCAGAGCATTAAGCCGAGGGTTGACTAAGATAGGGGTGCAGACCTTTCTTTCACTGTAAAGGAGGAAGGATGAGTGGGGCATCTTGGTAGCAGGATGCTAAGTTTCTCTGCTGATGCTGCTATTCGCTTACTGAAACAAGAAGCAAAGGTAGCAAGAATGAGGAAAAGGTCTGGATATGGGAGGTTCGAGGAGAGGAGGTAATTTGAAATGGTCACTGAGAGATGGGGAGTAAATTAACTAGAGAAATGTCGTAGGATTTCCGGGCAGCACTGAGGGCTCATTTGAGGGTTATGATTGTGAAGAGAAACACTCAGCATGATTGTAATTTGTTTATTTGTTTCCTGGCTTATTCAGCTGCTTGGGCTTGGCAGAGATATAGTATGAACACAGGTTAGAAGTCTTACTTGTACAGGAAAACCCATGTTGAAAGGTCAGGGGAATTGAAGATAATAATAAGGGAGTGATTTTTAATGATGGAGAATGGAACCTCGTCCAGCAAGGAGGGAAACAGGGGAACAAGGGTGATGGGGTGATGGGCAGTGAGCATGTGGTAGGTGCCATAGCTTGGGACACCCTCTGGAGTTGAGGAATGGTTGGGTCAGTATATTCTAACAATGAGCCAGACGAAAGAAATGATGTTTGAAATTGAGATTTAGGAGAGTGTACAGTTACCAGTAAAGACCAGGTCTAGGGTATGATCATGACCTTGGGAGCTGAGGTAGAATGAAGGACAAGACCATTGGAAGTTAAAAGGTCATGGGACTTCGAGGCCACATTGGAGCTAAAACTGAAGAGAGAAATAGCAACAGAAAAGTCTTTTTACTCAGCAGGTGGTATCTGTAGCTTCCTCTTGGTTATTAATAGTCCCTGTAGTCAAACATCCAGAAACATGCAGAGTCACCCCCCAGGAAGCAGGAACTTTTGACGCAGCATTTCCTGGACAGTGGTCTTGTGCTCTCTGGCTCTCTGACCTTTCATGAATGGCTCTTAGTTCCTGTCCTGTGGCCACAATCCCATATCATTTTTTTCTCTTGTCCTCACAGAGGCTCTTAGGGGCAGGATCTTTTGACTGCCTCACCTCAGAGGTGTCTGTTTGACTCACAAGTATCCTTGGCCCACCAGGCCTGATGAGCCAGCTCCTGTGAACATTTCCAGCTAGGATTTGGTAGTGAGAGGGAGATTTTCTACAGCTCAGCAAGCATCCATCCAGGAGATGAACTTCAGCAATCCTCTTGCAAATAGTCTCTCTGAGGGGCTCCTCTTGCAGCCTGCTCCACCTGACTAATCACCTTTTCTAAGTAAACCTCTTTTGCCCACAGTATCTTCTAACCTGCTCTGTTATGTCATCTTAGGTGAGTGATGGAGGTAAGGGTTGCAGGCCTGGCTGATGCTCTCTCTCTCTCTCTCTCTCTCTGAAGAATGACTGAGTGTTTGTCACCCACGGTTCTTATCCCTGGTGTCCCAGCCAAAACTGGGGCTTTTCAGTTAAACCCCTGCTTGTTTTCTGTGGTGTTACAGGTTCTTTTTCTAACATCCATTTAAATGGAATTCTACAGTTGTGTCATCAAAGTTCAGGAATATCACATTGTCTCTTTTCTCCAAAAATCTCAACAGTGTCTTAAATACATAACAGAGTATTATGTATTTAAGATGAAAGGCTGATTAGCGTTTTTAGTTGGTACAAAAGTCCTACAAATAGCTTCCTAAAAAGTACTTAAAGACATGTAAAGCCTGGAGAGATGAATGTTCTCTTTATGCTGATTCCACAGGAGCATAGAAGTTAGACTGTAGGCACAAAGGAAATTAATATTTAGATTTATCTTCTTTATTTTGCTATGAATTGTGATAGTACATATTCTCTTTGGCTTGATCGTGTCTAATTTAGGATTGGTGATGCTTAGGTCTTTTATAGGGTTTATTTTAAGTTATATTTTATTTCTCTAGAATCTTATTTGCAAATATATTACACACTGTGTCACTCTCTCCAAAATCATCTTCCAGCTTTCTCTCCCTGTCAAGATTCCTGTGCTCAAACCTCACTGGTCACCCAGTTGTTCCAATGCACTGAGCTCCTTTTCCAGTCCACACACTGTGCCTTCTGCCAGAAATGCTCCCTCCCCTGATTTCCACTCGTCACACACATGTAACTACTCCTTTCCTTCATCTTTCACGGCTCAGCCTAAACATAGCGCCTCCTCAGTGAGACCTCCTGTAACAATCCACACTTCTACTCCTGTGCCAGCTGGTATGTATTCTTATAATACCCTGTGTTTCTTTCTCGTTTACCACACTTAGAAGAATAAGTTTGTCTATTTGGTGCCTTTCTATCACCCTGTATTATAAGCTCCATGAGGGCAGAGCAATGGCTGTTTTCCCAGTGTTTAGCGTGGCATCTGGAACTTAGTTGGCACTCAACAAATACTTGCAGAACAAATGAATGAAAACTCCCAATATAACTTTACTACAGTGAAATTGAAGGGCTTTATCAGCACATGCAGGGCCATGTGAGGTTGTGAGGACTGGAGGAAAGTCTATTACCCTAAAGAAGTTAGAGCACCCTTTGGAGTTTGAGTACTTACGTATTTTAACTCTAAAGTGTGTGTTTAGTTTTGAAAACATAGTTAGGTGTAAGTGGGAGGTACACTTGAATTTTTCATAGAAAAACCTATTAATCGTTTTCGTGGTGGTGTTCTAACTATGCTGCTCATTACAGTAATTGACGTGTTGCTTACCTGGGCACCGACTCAGCAGAGAATTCTAACCACTCATGAAAACACAGTCTAAGATCTGCAGGTGATCAGCCAATAGAGTCATTGTCAAATAAAACAAAAGACCTATGTAAGATGGAAGCATCCTGAGAATTTTTCCCTGTATATCAAGCTTTTATACTAGGGCATTTTGCTATTGTATAAGTTAGGTGTATTGTCAATTAGCTTTTTAAGTTATAATCATACATTTCTGGATTAAGATTTAATTTACAAAATAAATTTACAAAATAAATAAAAGATTTAATTTACAAAATAAATAAAAGGTCTAAATAACAATTTTCAAATTAAAAAATAATTCCTCGTTTCTTGCCTATTATTTAATTTCCATTTGGTAATGTTCTTAAAGCACTTTTTAGTGCTGTCATTTTTTTTTAATTCCACATCTTTTTAAAGTTCAGGATTTCAGTATCAGTATTTCCATGTTTGAGAAGTATATATAAGAAGGCATTTTATCATTTGACAATTTAAGTATAGTAAAATTAGATGGACAAGAAGGACTCTTAGCATTTGTGCTTCTGTCTTTTAAACTGGTTGCCATTTGTTGAAAAATGAGGTTGTGGAAGTTTCTCATCATCTTTCTATTATTTCCATTACATTTTCTCCTTTCGGAAAAAGTATTCTCAGGTTTATTTGAATTAAATACACTTAATACAACCTGTCCTTGTGAAAGTTTCATGATTTCCACAGAAAAAAATTTATTATTTACCTCTTTTCCTGCCACTTTATAAATGTGTTGAAGAGTGATCTGTTCAAAAGAAACCACTTAACATAATACGGAAATGATGGGGCTGCTTCAGATTTAGTACTACTCAGGAAATTTGTTGCATCCAAATTCATTCTGAAACTGATGTTCAGAGTTTAGAAATCAGAGTGTACTGAAGTCTTAAGAAATCAAAGTATATATTGCTTCTGTGTTACCACCAAGAACTATTGAATTTTGAACCCCTGAACACTCTCTTCTAGCTGCTTTCGAAATCTATTGAACAACTGAAGCAACCAGGCAGTCATCTCGAGGAAGCGGAGGAAGAGCTTCAGGGGGACCAGGCGATGCAGGAAGACAGAGCACCCTCTAGTGGCAACAGCACTAGGAGTGACAGCAGTGCTTGTGTGGATGACACACTGGGACAAGCTGGGGCTGTGAAGGTCAAGGAAGAACCGGTGGACAGTGATGAAGATGCTCAGATCCAGGAAATGGAATCTGGGGAGCAGGCTGCTTTTATGCAACAGGTAATAGGCAAAGATTTAGCTCCAGGATTTGTAATTAAAGTCATTATCTGAATGTGAAACGCATTGCAGGTTTTGGTAAATGGATATTATTTCCTATCCGTTTATATCTCTGAATGATGTGATTTTAGTGTTTAAGGATTCTAACTAATGCAGATATATCTATATATAGAGCTTTCTATATACTGATCTCTATATAGATATCAAGGTTTCATTGAGACTCCACTGGTAAGGAAAACCTGTTACACTAAAATTATACTGCCTAAGTATCCAAGTAATTAATAGGCTTTAAATTCATCCCAAAGCCTGCCTCACCAATTACTTCCAAGGAAAACAAACTCACTGTTGTTTTTAGTTTATCTGTTGAGATCAGTGACTGCTGGATATAGTTTCTCAGTCTGATCAATGAAACATTCTATTAGTTCTTGATTTTTTTTGATATATAGAATTCAATTGTCACATTGTTGTACATAATGTATCATATACTGCAGTCTTGAACACTGTTAAAGGTAGTCTGCCCTTTCCTTCCTCTCTCTTTTTTGTTAAGTGAAATGTTCTGGTTACTATGCCAATAGTCCTAGGTTATTATATAGATTGCAATTGAAAATATTAGGAATAGAGGTGGTTTTAAACATATAGATGCAAAGTACAGCACTATTTTAAAATATTACATTATGTCTCACCTAGTACTGCTCATTTCACTTTTATCTCGTGTTGTTTGATAACATTGTTTATTGAAACAGATCAAATGAAGCAGATGCAAATGTTGGCAAGAAGTAATGTGCAGCATTTTGGTCCAGTCAGATACAATATTGTATCTACAGTTGTGGAAAACATAGTAGCAGTATGATTATTATCTGATATGAAGTCAAAACCACATTTAAAAGAAGAAGGTGTATAATCATTATCATTAGGATCTCTTAAGGATAATTCCATAATGACAGGGCATATACCATACTATTTTGGCAAATTTAAAAATTAGGAAAGTTAAGTTTAACAAAAGAATCTACTTGTATATAATGCACCTTCAGAAGGACTATGTCCTTTGATGCTATGAAATGCAAACAACTTTGAAGGCAACAGAAGACTGTTTATTTAAGTCAGTTCTTTGTCAGGTTCCTGCTGTTCTCCTACAAAAAAAAAAAACTGATTCTAAGAGGCTGAGCAGGAAATGCCTTGTGGAAACAGGAAGTCCAAGTGATTCATGTACTGAGGAATGTAGGGAAAAGAAAAAAAAAAACGGAGGATAGTGTTTTACTCTTTCTGTTTTTAAAGGGCACTCTATGAATTGATTTATTGTCTAAGAAAATAACACCACAAGTGGGGAAATTGTTAAGGAAGCTTTTCACTGGAACATTTCCTTCATACTCCCTTCTCATATGTTTACCTTGTTTTATAGGTTTACTTTTGTTAAGCTAGTTAAAGATGCATTGTATTAAGACCCCTTTAATATGGATAATCCAGATTGACCTAGAATCTTTGTGAGGTTTTTTTCTATTAAAATATTTATATTTCTAAATCCGAGGTATTTTAAGGTGTAGTATCCTGTTTCAAAGGAGATATAGCAGTTTTGCCAAATGTAGACATTGTACAACTGTATGTATTGGCACGTGTTGTTTACATTTTGCTGTGACATTTAAAAATATTTCTTAAAAAAGCTTACTGCTAAAGATACATTATCCTTTTTTAAAAAGTCTCCATTTAAATTAACATAACTAGATGTTAGAAAGTTTAAAACTTTTCCATATAATGAAAGTCCTTCTGATAATTTGACAAATAGCTATAATAGACAACACTTCCTATTACCAATATATTTTGGTTAGTATATTCCTTCAGATTAAAATGACTTTTTGTCAGTTGTTTTGCATTAAAATATGGCATTCCTAAGATAAAATTGTGTATTTTTTCCATCTCATAAATATACATTTTCTTTAAAGTCTTTTTTTAATCTCATAAAAAAGGGATAGTGCATCTTTTAAAATACATTTTATTTGGGGAGGAACATGTGGCTGAGCAGACTTTTGTATAATATTACTTCAAAGATATGTAATCACAAACAAAAAAAAAACCCTATTTTTTATAATGTCATTTGAGAGAGTTTCATCAGTACAGTTGGTGGACGTTAATTGTTTGATTTGATAGTCTTTGAATTTAATCAAGAAACTACCTGGAACCAGTGAAAAGGAAAGCTGGACTTAACTAATCTTAGAGCTAATTGATAAATGTCTCTTTTAAAATCTATTGTATTTATTATAATTTACACCCTTGAAGGTGATCTCTTGTTTTGTGTTGTAAATATATTGTTTGTATGTTTCTCTTCTTGCCTTCTGTTATAAGTCTCTTCCTTTCTCAAATAAAGGTTTTTTAAAAGATCCCCTTTCATACATATGGCTTTGTGTAAACTTGATATATTTAATCGAATTCGAAGCTCATGCACTAGGTCTCATATACCAAAATATATTGCCATTCTTTGTTGAAACAAGAAAATAAAGATATTTTGACCAGTTACTTCCAATACCATTAAAAACAATAAATCCAGCAATAGTGACTTTAAACTGTTTACATCAACCATTATCAAATAGCAAACACATGTAAAATATGTTGCAGTTTCATTCTCCCATTGTGGCCTTTTTCATGATACGTTATCATCTTTGATGTCATCCTCTAAATATAAAATTTTACATAAATAGATGTCAGTTCCTAACTTTGCTCAACTTAAAAAATTATCTTTAAAAAGGTTAACATAATCCCTTGAATGAATAGCACTCAATAAATAATAAAGTGAATAGTTTTCCGTGTAACATAATAGTTGTATCTCTAATAGTGAGAGCCTGACCTACAAGTATAAAGTGACAGTACATAAATTTAAAGAGAAAAGAGTACTTAAATGACCTCCCCTTATATGGAAATAATTATTGTATTAGTAGTGTGAAGAACAAGGTGCCTGATTCAGGTAAAGGGAACTGGAACATACACACCCCAAGGGCGTGACATGCCTTGCTCTTCTGGTCTTGTTAGTCAATACTTCATAACGCGTTGCTGTGTACTTGGTTCAATGGGTTAAAAATACTTGTTTTATATTCTTTGATTCTCTTTATCTAAACTTGAACAGTATCCCATAGGTTAAAGCTACTCTAATTCTGGAACTAATATTGTTGACTATTATGAAACAGATTATCATTCCATAATGCCATAAATGTGATGATTTGGTCAGGATTGTGGAAATACTATTGATGCTTGTCATAATTTCCAAGATTTCCTTTGGACTATAAAATTACAAGATTAAGTTGGTATTAGAGATCGTCAAAAAAGAAATGCGAGGAATCGGTTAGATAATGGTCTTACACTGTGTATCTGATTTCCAAAGTGTAAAGCAGCTTGTTCAGTATGTATCAATCTTCATGTTAGGAACTTTTTCCTCAAAAAAATTCTTTCTGCCAGAACTTGCAATGAATACCCCTTAGGGTTCCTCCTTGGGCAGTACGAGGCCACCTTCTCCTTAGTGAAGGCGGCTGCTGAAATTCAGACTGCTACTCTTCATAGTTCTGAGAAAGAGAGTTTTTAGGAAATGTTTATGTTGTTTCATACTTCTTTTTTTTCCTAAAGTATGTCAAAAAGGAATTCAGACACTAAAAATCTTTTTGAAACTTAGTACTCAGCAGATATATAGGCGAACAACAGTATTTGTTTTTAATTTGATATTTATTTGTGAGATTTTCCACTAACAGAAGTATGTCTGTCTGGCTTCTTTCACTTGGCATTTCATGTTCATTTACATTAAAGCATGTTCAGTACTTCATTCTTTCTTATGGCTAATAATATTCCATTGGATGAATATCCTACGTTTTGTTTATCCATTCATCAGTTGATGGACACTTGAATCGTTTTCACTTTTTGTCTATTGTTCGTAATTCTGCTCTGAACATTTGTGTACACATTTTTGTGTTAATGTGTTTTCAGTGATTTGGGGTATATACCTAGGAGTGACATTGCTGGGTCATATGTTAACTCTGTTTAACATCAGAGGAACTGCTAAGATGTTTTCCACAGTGTCTAAACTATATTCCCACTAGCAATAGATGAGGGATTCCAGTTTCTCCACATCCCCCAACACTTGTTATTTCCCTTTTCTTGTTTTTAACCATTGCATCCTAGTGGATATGAAGTACTGGCTGGTTGTTTTGATTTCTGTTTCACTTATGACTAATGATGTTAAACACATATTCAGTTGCTTATTAGAAATCTGCGTATCTTCTTTGGAGAAATGTCTACTTAAGTCCTTTGCCCATTTTTTCAATTTGTTTATTTGCCTTTTTGCTCTTGAGTTGAAAGGGATTTTAAATACATTCTGGATACTAGACCATTATCAGATACATGAGTTGCAAGTATTTTCTCCCGTCCTGTGGGTGGGTTGCCTTTTCATTTTCTTGATAGTGTCCTTTGATACACATACATTTTTAATTTTGTTGAAGCCTAATTTATCTTTTTTTCCTTTTGTTAAGAATTTGTCACCTAATCCAATGTCACAAAGATGTACACGTTTCCTTCTGAGAGTTTCATAATTTCAGACCTTACTTTTAGGTCTTTGGTCCATTTTGAGTTATTTACATTGTTTCTTAAATTCTTCCATGCATTTGAGTTCTTTTTAAATAGGTAGAACTTAATGATTGTTGGACTCCATTTTCTCCTGCATCAGCTCGGTTTTCCTGTTTCCAGTTGATTTTGGTCTTGCTCTTCCACCATTCCTGTTGTTGTCTCTTGTTGCTTCCTGGCTTTTGATGGTGCTTTTTTTTCTCTTCTCTTCTCAATGAACCATTTAAATGCTGCAATCTTGATGTTTATTAAACCTAATATAAACTGAGGATAATACTGAGTTTATTTTTCCTTTAAGAAATGCCTTTTTTCCTGATGATCTTTATAAAAACTAAATCAAAGTTATTTTGCTTCATTTATATGGCTATAAAGTTCTGCCTTGGTTACTCATTTTTACTTATGTCTAAATTTTATGTTGAAGTTATGTTCAGGTCTTTAATTTTTGTTCCTCTGTTGACAGAATTTCTGCAAAGAACCCTATATTTGCACTTTCAAACTGGTAGTCACATACAGCTTTTGAGAAGTTAAAATGTGACTTGCATGAATGGATATATACTTAGTGCAAAATAAACACCAGATTTCAAAGACATAGTAAAAAAAAGTATATTAATACCTAAGTAATGATGACATATATTGATTACATATTAAAAGATAGTATTTAAATATGACATTATTAAAATTAATCTTACCTGTTTTCTTTTACCTGTTTAATGTGACTATTTGAAAATTTAAGATTTTATAGGTAGCTTTCATTTGTGGTTCACATATTGATATTGTACTCTGCTGCTTTTAGACTGTCTTTCTCATTTTATATAATGTTAGTAACTAGGTCTCACTGCATCATTTTGGAAATAAGTGGGCTGTAAAATCTGAACAAATGAATATTTGCTCTTGCCAGAATCTATCTATTGCTGTTATTTAATTGAACATAAAGACATAAATGTTACAGTTCGAAGAGATCTGTGACATCTTAATGGTTTAAGGGTTTAAAGATTTCTTTCTTCTTTACCTTAAAGACAGCTCAGAGTTTATCATGTGTTGTACTAATACTGTCGGTCTTAAGGACAAGTGACTCATTGCCCACTCTCATCTCAAAGTTTTTAAGTTCATTCTCTGTAAAATGTGCTGTTTTTTCTTGTTCTTTCAGTTCTGTCTTTGGAACCACCATTTAGACATGGGGATGGATTATCGTGAAATCACCTTTGATCTTTATCTCTTCCTTATCTTTATCTCTTCTTTATCTCTTATAAGCAGTTGGTACTCCTATTTCTGACTTCAAGCCATGTATCTCTTCACTCTCTGGCTCTGCTTTCCCTGGTCACTACCGTCATTAATACTAAAACAAATTCCTTCTTTTATTATTGCAAGTTCCTCCGTCGACATCAGTGTTCTCTTTATCCTAAATCAGTTAACTTACTGTAAAATATCCATACCACTTCCCTATTCTCTATGGCAGAACCTACACTAATACCATCCTAATCACTTCATCTAAATGGTCTGATGGAGTTTCAGTCCTCATAATTCAACCTTTAGGTTCTGACCAGACACTTATCCCTTAATTGCTTTCTGTGCAAAGCAAACTTCCAGCCTGGGGCTCCAACTGCATGAGTTTCATCAAGCTGTTTCATCTGGAAAGCCCTTTACTTCCTTTTTCAGATCTTTCTCTGCTTTCTCCTTCATGCCAGCTCCAATGTCTCTAACTCACCTGAACTCTTCAACCAGCTTAGAATCAGTTCCATACAATTCACCATGTAATTCTTCTTTAATTATTGCCTTTGTGTCATTATGTCCCGTTTCCTTTTGAAGCCATGGAAAATAAATTATACAGTGTTCCTGGTACCACACAAGGAACCTACAAAGTGCTCAATTAAATGTCATTTGAATGATTTTTGTTTTGCATTTCTTTTATTCAGATTTCTTAATGGCTAAAGAACATTTTCTTCCTTATTATCACTTCTGTTTTCTAATGTGAAATGTAGACTCATTTTTCACCTGTTGGACTATTTCTTGTGCTAAAAGTTTGCATTAGTAACATTTTCTTTAAGCTGGCACTAGTAATAATAGTTACTGTTTAATTTTCTCTTCCAGCTAGGGGAAAATAATAAAACTTTTTTCTTGAATTTATTATTTGATATTACTCAAAACTTATAAACTGATTTTTCATAATTTGTATTCCATATAATCATTATTACTTATATTATATCTGACACACATTTTTAGATAAAAATACAAAATCTCAATTTTCACTCTTTATAATAGGCATACCTGAGATAATGTGGGTTCAGTTCCAGACCACTGCTATAAAGTGAGTATCTCAATAAAATGAGTCACATGGGTTTTTTTGGTTTCCCAGTACAAACAGAAGTTATGTTTATACTATACTCTATAAATTGTGCAGTAAAAGTATGGGCCTTATGTATGGAGAGGGTCTTTGTCTATGCCCAGCTCTCTAAAGTTAACTCCCACCCCATTATCAACACCAGGAGGCAAAACTCTGAAAACTGGCCTTACCTAGTAGCCTACAGGTGGGATTCTCCTGTCACATTTGCACTGGGCTCTGCCTTTTTTGAGGCAGCATGAAATGAACAAAAGGACTAAAATTTCTGTCTTTGCTTTTTAGCAAATTACTCTGAGAACCTTTTCTTTTGGAATGGGGAGCAAGGAAGGGTTTCTATTACCTCCAGTTTGCTGAATGCTAAACTTCTGTGCATCTTGGAACAGAAGTCCTGCGATGATTTCTTGATCTTAAGCAAATGACTTCCTGATTTTGAACTGTCATCAATCCTCTCTCTATTACTTTCGTTTAATATGATAAAGAATAAGCCTATTTTATGCTATATTTTTAGTGTCTTAGGTGTGCTTTGATCATGATAGTGGTGCTATCAAATCCTTTTTTTTTTCTTTACTTATACTTTATGAATTAAAGTAAATTTAGCATTTAGTTTTCTGGTGCATATTTTAAATGACTTGATTTTTATTTTGTTGCTTGAATTGCCTGACAAACCCATGAAAATATTCAACTTGATTCCTTTTTTTTATGTACACATTTTACATGTCTGTTTATCTTACAGCTTTATGTATGTACAATGGTTAGTTGTACTTCAATGTAATAATTGCTTTAGATAGGGAAGCATATTAAAAAGTTTTTTTTTTCCCAGAGATGTTTTCCAAATGTTCAATTTCTAATGCTCCAAATTTTTCCCATAATAATTTAAAGTGAAAATTTGAAATGAGATTTTACTTTGTTTGCTTTAACTGCCTAAACCATATTTTTTTAATTTACTTTTTTGAAGTATAATTTACATACAAAAATCCACTTTTTTTAATGTACAATTTGATGAATTTTGACAAATATATATACCACAGTCTAGATATAGAATATTTGTAAAGCATTCTAAAGAGTTCCCTCCTGATCCTTTTTAATCAACCCCACCCTCTCTCTCCTCTCAGCCGCAGGAGAGCCTTTACCGTCTTCTGTCACTATGCTTTCATTTTGATTTTTTTAGAATTTCATGTAAATGAATATAAAAGAGTCTGTGATATATTTTAAATCTGTTTTATTTTTCAGTCGGAAAATGCTTCCGACATCCATGTGTGTATCAGTAATAGGGTTTTGGCAGCGGTGGGGGGGGAGGCGTTTTTTTAATTGCTGAATAGTGTTCCATTATGTGGATTTGCCACAATTGGTTTATGCATTCATCCACTGATGGAAATTTAAATCATTTCCAGCTATGGACAATTATGAATAAAGCTGCTATGAATATTGTACTCAGGTTTTGGTAGACATTTGCCCGCCTTTATTTTGAGTAAATACACAGAAGTAGAATTACTGATTTGTATGCTAAGTGTATGTTGACTTTTATTAAAAACTGTTGAAATACTTTTGATTGGATATTTTACAGTCTCATCAGCTATGTATGAGAGTTCCTGTTGCTGACATTTGGTATTGTAAGATATTTTTTAACTTTATATGTTCTAGTGGAGGTATAGGGCATTCTCGTTGTGGTTCTAATTTGTGTTTCCCTAATGGCTATGATGTTGAGCATCTTTTCATGTATTTATTGGCCATTTGTATGTCTTCTGTAAATTGTCAGTTCAGCTATGTTGCAAGATTTTTAATTGGTGCATCTGTCTTTCTATTATTGGGTGTAGGAGTAACACATATTCAAGATACAATCCATTTCTAGATATATATGTGGCAAATATTTTCACCTGGCCTATAGCTTGTCTTTTATTTTGAAGAGTAGAATGTTTTAATTTTGATATGTCCTATTCTGTCCATTTTTCCTTCCATAGTTAGTGCTTTAGTGTCCTAACCAAGGAAGATCTGCTTTTATATTTTCTCCGTCTAGCTTATTTTTTACATTTAAGGCAAAGAACCATTTGGAGCCATATAGTTTTGTGTACAATGTGAAGGGAAGTTGAGGTTAATTGTCAACATAGGTATCCAAAGTTTTCAGCATCATTTTTTGTAAAGATTATCCTTGTTCCTTTGAATTATTCTGGTGCCTTTATTATAAATCAATTGACCATATATCTGTGAGCAAATTTCTGAACTCTTTCCTTTATTCCACTGATCTATATGTCTAACTTTACACCAGGATCACAGAATCTGGATTAATGTTGCTTTATAACAAGTCTTGAAATCAGATAGTGTATTTTTCGTCTGCTTGTTTTTAAGATTTTCTTGTTATCACTGGCTTTCCACAACTTGATTTTAATTTGTCTCCATGTAGTTTCCTTTGTTTTCTTCCTGCTTTTGTTCAATGAGCTTCTGTGTCTGTGGGGTTGCACTTTCTAAAATTTTGGAAAATGTCAGGCAGTGTTTTTTTCTATTATTATTTTCTCTCCCTCTCTTTTGAGACTCCAGCTACACCTCAGGCAGACTGCTTGATACTGTCTCACAAGTCTGTAAGTCTCTGTACATGTTTTTCTCACCCTTTACTCTCTGTATTTCAGCTTGTGTTTCTGTTGCCAGGCTCATCTTTTGTTCCTAGTGGATAAACTTCTTTTAGTCGCATCCAATAAGTTGTTCATTTAAGATACTGTATTTTTTCAGATCTAGAAGTTTCAGTTATTTCTTTTTTTATATTTTCCACTTACCTCCTCATTATATTCACATTTTCCTTTAAATCTTTGAGCATATTTATATTGATTTTAAAGTCTGTTTCTGCTTATCCTATTCTCCACCCTTCATGTGTCAGCTTCTACTGCTTAACTTTTCTCTTGAACATTGTTGTGGTCTTCCTACTCCTTTTGCCCTGTAGTAAATTTTCATTTCAGATAATTTACATTTGTTGTCTTTCTTTAAAGAATATTGACCACTTGAACTTTTTTAAGATGTATTTTGAGGTTTTGTTGGAGCAGGTCATAGTAGCAATAGTAGCCTTGACTCTAATCCTGGCTTTTCTCTCCCACTAATTGGTGAGCTCCCTGGGCCTCTACTGAACCTCCTGAATGTTTACAGGGATGGATGACCCCAGGGAGTTATCAGTCTCAGCCTAGGGCCCTGGGGCAGGGAGGAGGATGGCAAAGGGAGGATGGGCTTCGGTAAAGGTGTGAAGAGATAAATACAGCTCTTTGAGGGAGGGGGAAGGGCTGCTTCAGCTCACTCTGAGACCTGGCTTCTTAAGAAGCTGGTCACTTGCTGGTTTCTACCAAGTCGGTTCCTCTATGTGGTGTGACTGTTTTCTCCTCAGCTTTGAATTTCTTGGATTTTGATTATCTTTAAACTGAATTATTAATCATGAAGGCAGACATGGGAAACAAACAATTTCTTACTGATTTCTGGCGTATATATTCAAACAGACTGGATGGGCATTGCTAAGCCATGTGTATTAGATGACCTTTTGGCATCTTACCTACTTGGAATAAACCAAGTAAAAAACAATATTGCTAACTAATTTTTAAACATTTCAAATCTCAGTTTGAAGGGTTAGATTTCACCCTTCTCTCCTCCCTCCCTCGTCGCCACCTGACCACCCTCCCTCCCTCTCTCTCCCTAATTTTTTTTCCTGAGTAATACTGAATCCCAATAAATTGGGTGTGTTTTTTGTAGTGAAAGATTATACTATAATCTTATTAGATCATTGTTCACTAATATAGTCAACTCTTTCATATAGTAAGAAATAATAAATCTAATGAAAATTCATAAGTTCAAGTATGAAAAGCATGAATAATGAAATATCTATAACACCTGAATACTGGCTACCATAAATGTAATCTTCACCAAAAATTATTGAGTACCAGTTACGTTTTGTATATTATATTACACATTTAATGTAACTGTTTAAACAGATAAGCTCTGGTCTGCACTGATTCTGAATTTTCTGTGTCTCTAAGTTAAACTTACCTTGCAATCTTGTAATTCAAGATTCCTGTGAAGCAGTTTCCTTGCCTTTATTTTTCCATCACAATGCTCCCTTACGTAAGATACAATCACTGCTTCATAGCTGCTGTTGTTTCTTTGCATTAGAAATCAATACTAATGAAAATCATGACTGATAAAACTGAGTAGCGTCTACCAGTCCAGGGAAATTCTTCTAGAAACATGAAAGTATGGATTTGTTTAAAATCATGTTGTCTTGAACAAAAGCCTAGAACTCAGTGGCAGATTTAGAGAAAATTATGTTACTGGGTGAGAAATTGTGGGGAACATGGAGGAAGAGTTTTCTCAAGAGATTCCAAGGGCTTTACTCCTTGTTTCAATTTATCTCATAGTTTTCAGTTGGGTAATGGGGAGGGAGGATATAAAATTGGTGGAAAATGAGCAATAGATTCAGTTTTAACTCTGATTCAGAAGTATTGAGGTTTTGATTTCATTTTGTGTAGAAATGTGTCCTTAAAGCGATCAGAATATTGGCTTAAGTTAAAGTGTTGGTAAACCTTAAGCGGGGTGGGGTGGGGGGCAGCTTCCATCCTCTTTAATTACCGTGGGCTTTTCAGTAGCTGCTAAAGTGAATTAGGAAGTTCTTAGACATTTGGCATTAAAGTCCAGGCCCGGGGAGTTTATGTGGATATGTGACTTCTGATTCTTGGATGGTAGATTGATACTGTATATTTTTTAATGGTTACATTTTTCCTTGACTAGTATAAAAGATTTACTGTTACAGTTTGTGTGTGGCCAGGCAGTGGCATATGGAAAAGCTGTTTCCTGCTATTTAATTTAATTAGCCAAATCACGTGCCAGCCTTCGGGCATGTCACTCTGGACCTCTGAGACTCTTTGTCTGTCAAAGAGATGGACAATATCTTGGCTTTGTTTGGTTGCTCTGCATGCTGCAGATAAAACCACTGAAATTCTGACTGTTTGTTTAACCAAATCTGCATTTTTACCATTTGGCTTTGATTTTCTTTTACAAAAAAAAAAAAAAGATATTTTGGCCTTGGAAAGGCAAAAAAGAAATATTGAGGATATGAAGGAGAATTGTTGCTCTTTGTGGTTTAATATTAGGTTGAAAGTGTTATAATTTTCTAATCAGAAAGTTTTAGTTTGTTACTACTTACTAACAATTATTATTGAATTATTTTAACCCTAACTTAGCTAAGAAACTATCATTTTAAATCAAGCTTTTTTTTTTGATTTATCATTACATTTGACGTGATTTTCTTCATCCTGCCAAATCTCTAAATCATTCAGTGAATTTTTTGTTGAAGAAAATGTTTCATTTGATATTTTGGACAAGAACATTTTAGTATAGTTTTGTTTTCACAGAAAAGACAGTGGTTAACACATTTTGTCACTTCAAGAATCGTTCCCAATATTTTAGTCTTTCTTTCAAGTTCAAAGACATTTAAAATTTTTTCTTTTTTAATTGATATGTTCAAATTTAAAAAATTATCTTTAATCATATTTAGGTTACTATTGTCTTCCTAATATTTTCAAAGCTTTAAAATTAGTGAAGAATATTTGAAAAGAAACAGGAGATTGAAGATTATATTCTTCAGCTTAGGAATCTGATTTGCAACGAGGACTTTTGCCTAAATTCCCAGCTGAATTAACCGCAACTTCCAAGTCTAAGTGACTTGTCCAAGGTAATAAACGTATTTGAATATCCACATTTTAAAATTAGATGTCCCAGATTTGAGATTCTTAATTAATTTAGCCACATGCACAGTTTAGAACTTAGAGAATTTGCATGTGGACTTAATAATGCACTGAGAGTTAAATTAAATCACACCAAGCATGTAGCCAGGGCATACTGCTTGCTATTTTAGGTGCCAAGATATAGCCTCTACTCTCTGACATTGCTTGGCCTTTGGAGCAAAGCATAGGACCTATACTGAACACATGGCAATGTCTCAAGGGAAATATCCTTGTTCTAAAACTAATAGATTCATTGCTTTTGAATAGATGGGAAATTTTTGAGAGAATTTATTGCAGATTTCACTTTGATAGAATTTGCAAATAAGATCCTTACCTGTGATCATTTTTTAATTAAAAAAAAAGTTGTGTTAAAAGAAAAGGAAATGAAAACCTAAATATGTAAATCCTCTCAACCACCATAATTCTTACAACATAATTTACATTCATATTACAGACATTTATAATAACCCCCTAGTTAATGCGTGTCCCACCACCCATGCAAGATGCAAGTCCTGTTAGAGACCTAAGAGATTAATGGATTTTGTGTTTTGTTTAAGGGCAAGCAAACTTGAACAATAAAGTAAAAGCTGTGCTTTTTATCTTCTAATGCTCTTCATCATCAGTTCTTCAGTGTAATTGTACTTAATTGTTCAATCATTGTATCTATTTCAGAGTCATCATCATATTCTACTATTCTTTATATATGACTAATTTTTCATTTCATTTTCTTTTAAATCCACGCTCAGAGTGTGGTTTTCCTGAGGGCATGCCCACACACCACCGCACAGCGATTTTACAGTAAAGTGGTGACCATGCAGAAGAATTCACTTTGCTGGTAGCTCTTTAAGAATGAATGTAGTTTTAATATTGAGAATCATATTCTCTACAGAAAATAAACTTATGGCAGAAATACAATCTTTTTCATAAACTTCTTTATTTCAGCATTGTTTTATTCAAAATTTTATGAAGTATAACATGACTGAGGTTTGAAATGAAATTAGCAATGAGGTGACAGTGAACTCAGAAATAAGAATCTGTTTAAGATTTTCTAAGGGAAGATTATTCATTATTAATTTAAATGACGACTCTTGACTGTTGGCAAAACCTAGTACAACTTGGTTTCTTCTAGAAAATGCAACACTTGTAAAATTCTATTTTTTTATAAAAGACATTATAATAACCATGGTGAAGGTAATTATGCAACTTCAAATAGATGTTTAGAAACAAAAACAAGTTGTGTCATTGCTTTAATGAAATTTATGAATTAGTTGGGCTTGCAGCAAACACTGATCCAAATTTTCTTTACACATCAGCCTAAAATTTCATTTCATGCACACTTATGAGTGTGGGATGTGTATAAATTGACCAATGGCCCTCATTTATTCTTTTTTTAAATTGCAGTTCAGCCTAATAAACAATAACAGTTCAGAACAATTCAATAAATGTATATGGAACAACTACATGTACCTGGGACTTGTGCCAGGTACTGAGAAGATGCCATAGAATACAAAGCTAAATGTGGTATCTGGAAGGACTTCTAAATTTACAGTCTCTTAGCAAAATGGACAGGTGAATAAATGAAGAAAATACAGTGTCATTTGTGCCACCATGGTAAAAATAGTTATAAAGCATAAAAATTTGTATAGGTCTTGATTAAAATCTTATACCTCTAAGTTGCTGAACTATGATAAAAACCACATTAACTGTCCTTGGTCTTTTCAATAACCACACTTCCCTGTGAGTAGAGCTTAGAGCACCAGAGGGTTTGGCATCTGGACCCTGAACCTCCTTAAGGCTGAACGTAGGATCTTGAGGTTTCCACACCATGGTTGCAAGGCTCCTGCTGTGTGCTGAGTTATTCTGAAAAACAGCCTCCCTGGTAATTACAAGAGTTGATATTTTTGTTTTATGACAATGGAGAAGATTTATGGAAGAGATTGCCAATTTCTGTTAAGATTGAGGGGGCTTTTGTATTTTTCCACTTTTTCACTAAAATGGGAGAATAGTGCAGGCAGAAATCACACTTTTAGTTTTTATATTTCTACTCTACACTTGTTCCAAGCTGTAGTGATCAAAATTTGAGCCAAGATGTGGGGGTTGAGTTTTCTAAGTGTAATTAAGTGTAAGCATATGTAAGTGTGCTTCCATTTATGGAGCTTTTTTTTCTTATTGTGGTAAAAAAAAAAAACAAAACCCAAAATAAAATTTAACCTCTTAACCATCTTTAGTGTGAATGATATGCATATTGTTGTTCAGCAAATATCTGGAGGTTTTTTTTTTTTAATCTTACAAAGTTGAAACTATATACCTATTGAAGAACTTCCTGTTTCCCCCTTCTCTCCAGCCTCTGAGAGAAGTAGAGTACACTCTACTTTGTTTATATGAGTTTGACTATTTTAGATAACTCATATACGTGAAATCATGCAATATTTGTCTTCTGTGACTGGCTTATTTCACTTAGAATAATGTCCTCAAGGTTCATCTATGTTGGAGCATATGATAGTATTTCCATCTTTTTTTAGAGATAAATAAATATTCCATTGCATATATATCTTTTTCTTTATCCATCCATTCACTGATGAACATTAAGTTTGCTTCCGCTCTTGGCTATTATGAATAATAATAGCTGCAACAAACACTGGTGTGTGATTGTCCCTTTGAGTTCTGGTTTCCAATTTTTTTGGATGTATACCAGTATACCAGGAAGTGAAGTTGCTGGATCATGTAATGATTCTTTTTTTTTTTTTTTTTTGAGGAAACTTTATATTGTTTTCCATAGTGGATGCACCATTTTACACTCCTACTTATAGTGCACAAGGGCTCCAATTTCTCACATCCTTGCCAGAATTTGTTACTTTCTGTTTGTTTTTCTTGATAGTGGGTATTTTGGGGGTATGAGGTGATGCCACATGCAACTCTGACTTGCATTTCCCTGAGGATTAGTGATGTTGAGCATCTCTTCATATGCTTCTTGGCCATTTGTATATTTCTTTGGAAAAATATCTATTCAAGTCCTTTCCCATTTTTTAATCAGGTTGTTTTGTTGTTATTGAGTTGTAGGAGTTCTTCATATATTTTGGATGTTAATGCCTTGTTGGGTATATGATTTGCAAATATTTTCTCCCATTTGTATGTAGGTTGCCTTTTCACTCTGTGATTATTTCCTTTGCTGCATAGAAGTTTTTGCCTTGATGTAGTACAATTTGACTATTTTTTACATTTGTTGCCTGTGATTGTGGAACTTCTAAAAATTTTTTTCAAGTTTTATTTACTCTAAAATAAGAGAGTAGCAATAACTAACTCATGAAGATCCGAAAAACAATTTTGATCAGTTTTACGGTCAACTAAGAATTTTTATCAAAGCTATAATAAATTACTGAAAGTACCTAGATTAACACAACAGCTGATACTTTTTGGATGATTTAAGGGTGTCTTAATAAGCTGTGTACTAATAATTGTGCTTTTCCTTAGAGTAAGTTATCCAATTTTTAAATAATGTATCTCTTACTTTTAAACATAAGATCAAAGTCCTAAAAGCTGATATGAATTGGTTATTCTTCAGTGGGCTTGGGAACCTTATTTTCTACCCCAGAGGACAGTTGGCACATAAAGTAATCTGATACATGATTGTATATATTTAAACATATTAAAATATGCACATATGTGTGTAACATATGCATCTATGTGTATATGTATATATGTAACCCAACCTGACGTAAAAATGAAAAAGATGAAAATACTTACATTTTATTGACAGCTATCAAGCAGGTAGCCCATGTTGAATGTCCATTTTATTTTTTAAATTTCTCTTTCTTTTACTTTCATACGGTTTCTTTCAAAATTCTGTGAAAAAAAAAAAAAAGGCTTGTTGAATGTTTAAAAAAACAAAAAAGGCAACTGAATGCTGATTTGCTCTTTTTGAACCAAAATTGACACATAGATTTTCACCTACAGTGGGGGAGACAGGAGAAACGCATTCTATGCTGACAGAGTTTTTGATATTCTTCATGAGTGAAAATTATCCAACTAAATGACTCATGATAAAACATATGCAAAAATAGTGCATGCCGGTATTTAAAGTTTTATAGAAAGCAATGTTAAAAATAGTACAGAATAACAAAATATTATTGGCAAGGATGTTAGATAATGAAAATAATGACAATAAATGTGGTATGTACTGAAAATTAATTAAATGCCAGTCATCTTGCCCAGCAATTTACATATATTATGTCATTTAATCATCATCTCTTATTTACAGACGAAAAAATGTAGGCTTCAGAACAGTGCCTACATCTAGAAAATGGTAGAACTCAGATTTCAACCCCAGTCAAAATCCAGAGGGGCTGAGAAATGGTTTGGAGTCTCATAGACAGTTTGTGATAATGTAACTGAGGCTAAGATCTGACTCACAGACCACTGAGTAAATTCAAACTATAATTCCTTCATCTACATATCAGAAAGCCATTTACTACTTGTTAAATTTTCAACCAAGTCTTTCTAACTCGTCCCAATTATTTTGATGAGAATGCGCTAGCACTTGTAGAAAGAAAAGTCAAAAGTGAAAAATGAAAACTAATGAGAATCAGGAAGTCATTATATGAACGGCTTCCCAGTTGTCACCCTGCTTTTCTTCTTCATACTAAATACGTTCCTTATCATTTAATTCTTCTGTTTAACTCTAGTTCATAAAACTTAGTGGTCATGGCTTGGAAGGCATTGCAAAATGTCACATATGGGATCCCCCAACTCTGTAATGCTTACTTTTCCTACTTGATGTGAGATTTATTTACTAAATTTGTTTTTGATTTGCAATATATGTTCATTCTCTTTGCCTCTTACTATATATAAAAGCCCCCACCAATTTAAATACTGAACTTGGCATAACTTCTTCGCAGTTGGCTCAGATCTCTCTCCTTAACCTGCCCAGGGGATTGTGCAGTCTTAACTCTGTCTACAAACATTTATATAAAATCATTCCCTCTCTCCTGTTCATAATTATGAAACACTAGGTTTAAAGGAAATATTGGAATCCTCTCTCCTTTACATGTAAAAATATTCATACAACAAAGTTAACTAAGCTAGTTTAAATCTTTGTTTCTTTGTTTGTTAATAACATCTCATGCATCCATAATGTGTAGGACATTGTGTGAAGTGTTGGGTACAATCCTGCCTGCTCTAATAAGCTTATTATCTGGTAAGAGGAGTATAAATCACATATACAAATATTATTAGATAAAAGAAGTTGGGTATATATAAGAGTTACAGACATAGTAGTACTTTGGAAGTTCACCTGTTTATACTATAACTGTTAGGAACTGAATTTTCCAATGCCCTCTGATGTGATGGAGATAATTAATGAACATTTACACTTTCCAATCCTGTCAAAATTCTTAATTTAGCTTTGTCAATGTTATTTCTACATGTACGCCTTTCCTGGGTCACCACATTTTCACGCACAGGCAGTAAGCTGTTGTTTGAGCTAGTAAGTTGTCTTAGCTCAGTTGCTCTAAGTAGATACAATTTAAATAAATCTCCCACTCAAGTCACTGGTCACACTGGTCCCCTTTATATATATTTGCATGCAGAACCACAGACTAGTTTAAGATTCTTGAAATAACAGATATTCAAAGATGTAAGACTTAACAATGACAATATTTTTAACTTATAAGTGATACTATCACAGGACTCCCATTGATGAGAAAGAAATTTCTATATTGCAGTAAATAACACCTTGCTATTTAAAATTACTTTAGTAAATTTTGGATCCTTTCATTTTTTACAACTCAGGGCATTTTACCGGATATAAGACATCATTATTTTGGCAACATCATCAATATTCAGATATCTTTAATATTCACTGAGAAATAAAACTTCTCAGTATGTGGAGAACAGATCCAAGGAAGTGACCTCAAGGGCTTGAAGGTTAATTAATGGCCTGAGATATCCTGACTCAAAATAAAAAGGAATTCAGAAAAGGAGAGGAGGGGAAGCTGTGCCTTTCTGCAGGGTTTCACAACTAGTTAGATGGACGTATTTTATTGTGTTTTCTCACAAGGGAGACATTTTCCTCCAATGCATGTTGAGGTGTGGTCTCTTGTAATAAAGATCGTTTTAGTCTTTACCCAATAAATTCTCCCCATTATCTACTATAAAGTCTGGCTAGATACTCTTTACTTTATAGAGTTTTTCCATAATGTAATGTGTGAAGGAGTGAGGTGGCTATCAGATTTCCCTTTAAGCTGCCTAAAAACATGGAAACCCCACAAACAGCCTGTATAACTTTAAAATAGAATAAAAATGACAATATCCGTGATGTTATGTATGTGTACATCCAGACGCACACATTATGTGTATATATGTGTGGATACTATTTAGAGCAACTCTCTTTTTCTAATCGTCATTTGGGTATTACTCTACTACTAATTCCCTTAAGTTCGTTACCAAAAAGGGGAATAAACAATAGGATTTCAAAAGCAACACCAAGAAGTATCATATTATCAGAGAGCAAGAAAAGATAGAAGGAAAATGCTGTCTTATAAGGCTACCAGGGACACAAGAAATGCTTTCCTGTAACCTTGTAAATAGTAAATGCTTCATTTCTAGGGTATTTATAGACAAATGTTATGAATAATATGTAAGTGTATAAAAGATGTTCTGCTTAACTGCAACTCCAGTCATCTTTAAATCAATTGTTTTAGGAATATTTTTACATGCCTTCATATATTGCTGATAAAAACTGACTCCTAAAAGACTTCTTGTTAATTTCATGGTTTTTCTTTTCTTGTTTTGATAGGGAATTCTGGGTTCGCTTCTTAAAGCTGGCACATCATTTTTGCTTGTTTACTTCTTTCTAAATTTCCTTCTTCCAATACATAGTTGCATACCCCACAAGTCCTTTCAAATAGGAGGTAATTGGTTAGACAGCTAGATCCTACCGCTTCCCCCCACAAAACCAGAAGAAGCACACACTCAGGGGAAATGTCTTTTAGTTTATCTTTAAATTGGAGCAGGGCAGAGGTCACTAGCTGAAAGGAAGTCAAAATGACAAGGACCGAAACAGTTGCAAGGAAAGGTTAAGACGAGTAAATATCTTTCCATGAAACACTTGGACTGTTGTTAGCTACCTGGCACACAGCATTTTCCACTGAAATAAATTAAAACATCACTGACTTAGAAAAAGTAAGGGAAGGGTAGTCTAACTTAATGGAAGTCTCAGTTATAGTCTATTCTAAAAGTGACTTCATTTTATTGCTTCTAAACCTGCATTCTCTCACACAGATTAAAACTAATATGTGGGAGCAGCTAAATTAAATATAGGGCTTACAAACCATACTTTACTTTGGAAAATAATGTATCACAAACAGAAACACCATTAATACATAAAATATTGTTGCTTGAGCCTGCCCAAACCTCAAGAAAGGAATGCTTAATTTGCATTTGGGAAATTTTCTCTTCTAAACCTTGTAACAAGTTCCCAAGGAACACATTTCCGTCTTTGACTGTGGAGTAATAGTGAGTGAAAGTAATATGTGAGAGGCAGCAGAGAGACTGCAAATACTGTGACCTCAAAAATTTTGAATTTTCTTGTAGGCTTTCTAGCAGCATATGGCTGAGAAGCGAAGTCACGAGGGCCAATGGTAGTTGCTGCAGAAAATCGAAATGGTCCAAGTAGAATGATTCAAAATCAGAGAGGCAGAAAAGTAGTTATAACCAAAGGCTCCCATTAGAAATGTTTTAGAAATGTATGAAAGTGTTGTAACGAAAGGACAGTGCCTGATATTCTTGGAGAGATTTTCACACTAAGGGTGAAGCTTTTGTTGGTGTCTGGTTTTACAGCCAGGTTGGTACTAGCCAATTTTGTGCAGCCATGGTAGCAATAAAGACTAGTGCTTAGCCTGATGGATTTATGATCAATGTTTTGTTTATGGCCGTTAGGATCTTGAGCAGCCTAGTTTCCTTTTGATTTAAACAGGATATCGTTGGTTTGGTTGGTGGTATATTTTTCTGTGACTATGGTTGACTTCAAGTAAGCATTTTTAATGAATTTGCCAACTCTATTGAGGGAGAGGAAATAATCCAGATTGTCCAAATGTTATTAAGAAAAGGAACTACATTCTTACATGGGCTATATAAGGGAGGATAGAGATTCCATCATGAGGTGTTTAAGGCATTCTTCCAGGGGTCATTTTATCACTTTCAGTCAAGATGTATTGACATCCAACAGTGGTATTTCATCAAAAGGCCTGGACATTCTTGAGAAAGCATAGAGGCAGAGACTGGAATGATGGCTGCTTCATGAGCCAGTTCATTTCTAGCGTACTGCTGCCTGCTTCTCATCTCTTCCTGCAAGAGCCCCTTATCTGATGGTAACAGAGGGCTTTTTTTCCATACGTCATTTCCAGGAAGGCTACATGTGAACTGAAGTGCATTTTCCCTTTCAAGTGTATGTAGTCGAAGACACTAATATGCCAAGACTCAATGGCTATCGTTTGCAATTTTGTGAAGCTCAAATAATTTGCAAATCATATCCTGGAACTGTTCACAGATTGTACGATAGGACTGTTGGGATTTTTTATTTTTGTTTTGAAGTCTAGATCCATGTTCCCTTTCTCACTTAGAGATCTTTTTGTATTCTTGCTGCTGTTCAGGAAGTGAGAAGGGGCCCTCTTTTGTTTTCACCAAACTCAAATCGCTCAAGTACTACTCATGCAAAAAAATGTTGTTATCAGATATATTATGCGTTAATTTTTTCCTAGAGAAAACATAATTGTAATTATTTGGAGAGAAACTGATCTTTAAAGTTGAACAAAGATGGGCTGATGTAAATAATTGTGCAAACAAGATAGAGTACATAACTAGCATATTTCAGCATTGTGCCTTTCTTTTTCCTGTTAAAAGATATATCAGCTTTGATAATAAACCTGTTTAATGTCCTTTAGGGAATTTGCCTGTTCTCATTCATGAAAAGACATAGTTCTGTATGTTCTGGTACCATGTGATAATAGTTTTCCACCAAGAAATTATAGGGAATTCTTTTTAATTACTGATATTATTAGATGTTTGTTTAATGCATATATATTTCTGAATGACTCTTGTGGAATTCTCCTATCTTGGAGAATCTTGAGGAAAAAATGCTAATTTTATTTGGTTTACAAAACTTACACCTGCATAGAAGGTGTTTTCTTACCTGTGAATGGGACCTAAATAGTTAATGGTGGAGAAAAAGTGACTGAGATAGGATTTGAGAAACAACAAACTGTTCAGATCAATCTGTGGACTTAAACTCATTTTCTGCATGTGAGGGTTGTCCTTTGTCTTATGATAGAAAAAAAAAATCAGCAATGTAAGGATATAATATGTCCCCGTTAATGCTAAGGAAAGATGATCCAGGTTGGAATATGTTTTCACAAAACTTTTCTGAGGGGTTCGTTAGTCACTTTGTATCACTCTTCCTGAATTTATATTCATTTCGGAACCAAAGCATAGAGGGACTGGAGTGGATAGAAACTCTATGTTGATTTTTCCATGGGATGTTAATACGTTGTTACTGTGGGATGGAAGGAGTTGCTTGGTGATTTCTGGCCCGATAGTATTTGTCTTCTAGGTAAAGGAGAGAAAAACAGAGACCATCTCTGACATGAATGCTGATTTCCAACTGCCCTTTAACAATAAATTTCTTTTGGTTGTTTCCAAATTTTTCCTTGGTTAGTATTTTAACATGCAGGCATTCTCTATCTTATTCTGTGTATTATAAATGGCAGCCCTTTAGAATGGATAGCATTGTAAATAAAATTATCATCAAATGTGCTTAATTTTCCATGCTAGAGAGAATTCAGGTTAACATAGCCTGCAGTGGTAAACGATCAGACCATCAGGATTGCTCATGCAGGATAAACCACCTTGATCCTGATGAGATTACCTGACCTAGGCGCACCAGAGAAGTCACTGAAGAATTTCACCAGAAGAGACCAGTTTTTGCAACACAGTGTAAGGGAAGGAGGGAGGCCTTTGCAGCGAGTACATCTTGTGTATGAGTCCTGGCTCTGTCACGCCCTTGTCCTCAGAACTCTTAAGCTCTGAGTCTCAAGTTCCTCCTCTATGAGACAGAACTGATAATACCTATCTCCTGAGGTTGATGGGGAGCTTTCGATGAGACAGCATATTTCAGGTTCATTCACAGAATGAACTCGTGTTACCACACTTACCTGAACTCACCACTGGTGCTCAGTGTGGAAAGTGCAGTTTGGAAATGAGTCAAGCATTGCTTTCCTTAAGAGCACATGGAAGTCGAAAGGCTGGATGACTTCAGAGATAATTTTCCAAGCTGTGTTTTTCGAAACAACAGTCCAGAGAGAATTTTGGAAGCTCTGCATTTGATGTAAGAGGTTTGGAGACACCCAATGTACTCTAGGAAGTAAATGGCTCTGATAAGTCCTGTAACAAAGCAACTTATTTATGTTGTTTAATCTGCCATTGAAAAACATGATCATGACTTTTTTCAAAGTTACTGTTCCACTGTACATGCTCTTTGAAATGCTGACCTGGGACACTCAGCTTCTCCCATCCCAGTTGTTAGGAAACCTGTAACTCAAGTGAAGCGTAACCTATAACACACCACCTCTCTTAACGTTTTTGTGGCATGTGGGAAAAAGAAGATTTAGGTCCGAGTCCATTTATCTCATACCACCTTTGGCATTCCTTGTTAATCTCTCCTTAAAGAGACTTTGTGGGCCACAAAAAACAAGTGGAGATCTGGTTAGTATATAAGACATTCTCAGCATGGTGTGGCTAAGTTTGATTGCCTGCTGGTCTTATATATAAAAAGGGCACTGAAAGCATCCTGAGCTGACAGTTTGGTATCTTTTGCAAGCAATTTATAGAAGTACCTATTTATTTTATCTTAAAAAGGGAAGTGCATCATTTGGGTACTAGTAAATAATGAATTATTTTTATCCTACCAGTTTTTGGAGGAAAAAAAATCCTGCTTTATAGTCAGATGTTTGCAGTGAAGAAAACAGTCACATTCACTAGCTGGTGATAAATACGTTTTCAATGTGATGTTTTGTATGGGGTTTTTAGCTTTTTCATTTTTCATTGTGTCAAAATCTACAAAATGTATGAACTAATTTATTTTTAAATAATAGCTGAGAATGAAAACTAGGTCAGCTTTGATATTATTAAAGCCTTGGGACCCATAAGAAACAATAAATTGTGATAAGGGTCATAGCTGAGACTGATTCGTTAAAAGGAGACACAACCAAATTAAATAAAAATACCATTATTTCTGTTTTTCTATTTAGTCTGTTGCAACCTTTGCCTAATGTTAGTAGAATTCCGAGCTACATTTATAAAAACTAAGGACATCCTTTGATTATTGTAAACAAAAAACACTCTTGAATGGGAGAATAAATTAAATTAAGACGTTTAATTGAATTATTGAGTAAATGTAATACTATTCATATCAAGAAGGTCAGTAAGTCTTTACAGGATTATGTGGTGTATTTGTTTCAACTAAATATTCAATAGTAGAAAAGAAAGTAATTTACTTTTAGGGAGAAAAGCAAAAAAATACCACCCCCTCACCCCCAGCGGAAGGCGAGAGGGAAAAAAGGAGAAAGAACAGATGCTTCCAGGGCAGCGGCAGCACAAACTGATCGGTTGTCCAGCAGGGGCTGCTCACAGAGCAGGCAGGCTGGTCCTTCCAGCGGCATGTTTCACAACTGCAAGGAGACTAGGGCTTCAAGGCCACCCCAATGTCTGTCGGTGAAATAACCTCTTCACGTACTCCTGAGGTGCCCCAGCCTCCGCTATCTATTCCAGTAAAACAGTACGTGCCAGTTAAAGCATCACGAGATAAATCATTTGCCTCTTGGCATCTGCCTTGAAATGACATTTCACAAACCACACTGTGCATTTGTGAGGGAACTCACGACTGCATTTCCAAAAGGAATCAAAGTGTTGTTAAGTTGTTTTTAAACACAGATTTAGAGAATGAAATGGAGGGTAGTAAACTAGTAGCCAACTAAAGCAAAACAGGCTGGAATGTTGGTAACCGATTGCATCCCCTGGATCCAAGCAAAACATCTTGAATTGCTAGTACCGTAATAAATTCTAGTTTTCACGTTTGTATTTTGCAAGTGAAAACAGCACTAAGTCAGGCTTGTGAAATAAAGACCCAATGATGACATTTTAAATTCGCCTGCACCTAAGGTGGCACTGGGGAGACCTGAGGCATCATGTAATACGTTGAATAACAGAGACTGAGAAAAGAAAAGGCCCAGGGACAGACCCTCCGGGTCCAAAATGCAGTTGTAAATGGAAGAAGATGGGCTGAGGTGGGCAAAGGGTTAACTGTCACATAGGATCTAATGAATGTGATGATTTCGCCTCCTCAGGAGATGACCCAAACCACATTCACCTAACACCCAAGGGGCTGTTATCTCTTTTTCCTCAGACTTCATTTTCTCTCTTTAACATAATGAGATAAAAGGCTGAATGGGGTTGGTGTCCTGGGAGTGTTCAGAGGGCATAAAGTGGTCAAGAGCTGGTTTATCTCCAAACTTCATTAGCCTATTAGATAACTGATGCAGGGGACCCCAATTAACGTAAGGAATGAGGGACTTCAGAGGCATGAGTGTCAGTCCTCACAGAAATGGAACTTGGCCTCCTGCTTCGGAGGGGAGATTGGAAAACCCCGCTGGTGGAGAGGGACTCTCCTGGGTAGAGATGATGGGCTGATTTATTTCCCCCTGGTGTCCTGGAGTGTATCTGCCCTGATTGACTCCCTTGATCTTGACATCATTCACTTTGGAGTCGAGATAATGAAAACTGCATTAAAGAGGCCCATCCAGTTTATGCAAATGGAACTTTATCTTCAAAGAGGCCATGTCCTTGGGAGAGTTTCTCCGCTATTTAAAGGTATTAATAAAAGAAAATGCGTTCAGTATTTCCTCCCTTCTACTCCTTGTTTTCACTAATTTACATAGGTATGGGGGTGAAGTTTTGTTTTTATTTTTTATTACACCTCTAAGCTTTCTTGGTGTTTTATCTAAGATTGTCAAATAGTATTTAGTTTAAAGATTGCTGTGTGGAATTAGGACACAAGTGAGGCATAAGGGTTATTCTAAACAAAAGGGGTCACATACTTTAGTGACTCAGGACTGGATTTCTTGAACCAAGTTAACTGGAGGAAATACAGCTATACCACTAAACAGGTGTTCTTAGAGTGACAAGGCAAAAATCATGGCACCATTAGCCATTACATCTGCAGACGCACCTTGGGCTACCACTCTGGTTAGAAATGAATCATAGTATGTCTGGACTTTGGGGAAGGAACACAAGATAATGTACATGGAGGAAATACTTGGTGTTTCCCTATCTTTTCTGCCATACATAAGCCATTCATCAAATAATAAAACAATATCAACATAAAGATTTCGACAATAGACGAGGATTGTGCTTACATGACACAATCCGTGTTAACTCGACGTTTTAGCAGATTGATGTTGAAGGAGGGTGTGCTTCCCTTGAAATACACAGAAGGAGCCCATTATACAGCCTGGTGACACTTTCAGTAACTAGAATGGGACTCTGAGAGCCATGGTGAAAGGAGGAACGGTTTGCTCGACCATCTCGCTGGCGTTTTCAAACTGTTGGCAACATTAGAGATACAGGATTTATTTTTACCTTGCTGTCAGGCTAGTGTTGCTTTGGATTCTGAATTTGGAATGAACGGGTGGTTTATGACTGTTCAACAGGAGCGTATCCTCACCTGAACTTTAACAACAACCAAAAAACAAAGAAAAAAGGAAAAAGCCCAACCTTAAGAATTGTTCCTTTTTCTTGAGAAAAATCAGTTACCTAAAGAATAATGTCTCGGTTTTCTCTCACACTTTTCTTTATTTTCTTGCTGTATTTCTCGTATTTGGTACCTAGATGGTAAAATGTTTCTGTGAATATTTCCCAGGTGACTATTTTGCTGCGTGAACTCAAACTGCTATTTTATTTCTGAAAGTTAGAATCTTTAACCCTTTTCTCCTAACACTACACTGCTTTATGAAATAAATAGTTAAGATGTGGTAGAATGCTTTTGCTTTTAATATCATTTTTGTCTTTTCCTTAGTATTTTCAATCAGGTAGTGACCATTCCCTGGATATGCTGACATGGTATTCCATAATGATAACCTCTTTAAGCCCAACAGACTTTTATTTCAAACTAATCACTGAAATAGATTGGCTGTGGAATTATAATGAAAGTATCTTAAACGTCACCACAAAATATACAACTATATTATAGTTGCATATTTGTATAACTGTATTATAATTATATGTTATAATTATCACATGGTAGAACAGAACATATTATATAGTATGTGGTTGACTAATAGTTGTATGACCACCATAACGATTAACCTGAGGTCATTCTTATTATTACCTGAGTGAGGAGTTGCAGGGCTGTGAAACTGCAGGCAGTATTCACAGCATTTAACAACCATTTGGCACAGGCAGTCAGTGACAATCTCACATGCTCATTGCGCATCCTCAGCCTTAGGCAAGAGGTATGATTGCAGCATATTTGATGGAGTTATCATTCTTCTCACAAACAAACAAAAACAACTCTTTGAGGTAGAATAAAAGAAACCAGGAGAGTTCTTTGGCTAATGAGGGCACGAATGCAAGTTCTTAGACTTGGACTAAGAGTAAAAGGCTGGCTGAGGTATGCATTCATTTCAAGTCCCAAATACTGAACTTGGAAAAATATTCTTCTCAAAATGGTCTGGTGGTTTCCTTTCAGGGGCCAATAAATCCTGCAGCAGCTTCTCTGAGATCGTGTCAGGGCAGAGGTTTATCATGGCCAGACCCAGCCTAAGAGAGATGGGATCACTGCACATCTTTGATATTAAAAAGGTCTATGTGTTTCCTGTTCATCTGTGTATTTTCCTCCTCTTTTATTTTTCAATTGGAAGGAGCACATAATCTTTGCAGAACAATTGACAAAAACAGACAAGTATAAAAAGCAGGTGAAAAATCGCCTATAATCCCACCACCCAGAGGCAAGCACCCTTAACATTTTTGCTTGTTTTTTTCTCCCTCTCTAATTAACCTGTTGTTTTGCAAAGATGACAAATATTTCTTTCTTTTGGTAACATCTAAAATTTTAGGTAAAAATACTGTCCCCTCTGACTCCTTTCAGCTGCAATGCCACCTACAGTGAAACTGTTTAAAATGGACACTGATATTCCTAATGTGTTCAGATGTCCATTATGTGTCCACTGAGTCGCCAAGTTTTGCTCAGTCTTCATAGGACCTGTGAGGAGGCTTCTCTCAGGGGTCGTAGCATGAGCCAAGGTTCAGAGTTCAAGCATTCCTCTCTCTGGTTCCAAGTGGAAGTAAACAGATTTTTTGGTATGCTCATCACTGCCAACATTTTCATTTTATGGCTGGATATCACATGGTGAGTGTGGTCAGTGTTAAAGCCTTGTCTTAAAAAAAAGAATTTTGATGGCAGTCGTGGAAATGTGGGGTGAACCCTAAACACCTCGTGATCCAGTGATATCATGAATAATGCTAAAATGAGACCCACTAGGAGAAAATGCACCCACAAAAACTGTGCAATTATTAAGTCATAGAAGCAGGAGGGAAACTTATCCATTATCATAAATACAGATTATAACTCTGGAACATTTCACTCCATACATCAAACATATTTTTTATCAGAAGTTAATATATGCTCAATGAGTTAATGATGTAAGCCCTGTGCCCCCTCTCTTCCCCTCCCCGAATGCCTAAATAAACTTTATTTTTCAAGTTGAAAGGACCTTCTAAAATTCCTCATTCTTAATGCTCTAAAACGCCCGGGTTCAGAAAATCAAATTACACCATTTTTATCTGTTCGAGATCAGCTCTGTTTCCTCCTTTGCTTTGTGTTTACTTTCCTGCAGTAGCTGACATCAAAATGTTTTCTGGAATGCTGGGACTAAATAAGTTATGCTTAACTCAATATCTAATACAAATAGCCCTGGGGAACTTCAGCGACACAATCATAAAAGCTATAGTTTCTTTTAATAGCTTGCCACACTTTGCTGATATAGTATTTCTCTAATCACCAATCTTTACGTGCCTTCCTGACCTTGGAGCTCTCAGCCCAAATGGCTTTGTGGTATCAAAGGCCTATGTCATTGGAAGAGTGAATGGCTTTCATTTTTCCCCTTGAAACTTCCGGTTCCTGGCATCTGTAAAGAATTACTCCGAGTGGTGTTTTGCTGCCTTGCGGCCACTGCCCTGTCCAATGGAAGTGACTTTTCTCAGAAAGGTCACAGTGGTCAGTAATAGGTGGATATTGCATTCAGGGAGGAGGCAGCTCTGATTTTCCTAGTTTTTGTGTTACAATATTCATTATTCTTGTATCCAATTAGTTGTTAAAAATCCAAGTCACATTTTATTTGCAGAATATTTCCGCAAGAAAGCATCCACTGTCATGTGCTAAGGCTGAAAAGGTTAGCAACAAATTTCCTAGTCACCCTATCTGGCAAGTAAAAAAGTGAACTTCCCATTTGCACTTCTGAGGAGGATTACTTTTTGACAGTGCGCACGAATTCATCTTTAGAATCTGTTACTCTACAGGACCTAAAAAGCACACGCGAATGAATGCATGGTACTGCAGTAACTGGGGAATCTCAAATCTGCAGATTCTGTCCTGTAGCTGCGTCAACTGGGGCAACCATTAAGACCTTGGACTTCTGATTTCATGCCTTACTTGAAAATTGCATTTCTCAACACCATTATGTTTTAAGTCTTCTGCATTGTCAGTAGTGGGGAACTGCGTGAATGTATTTCTAGGGTACTGGCTTAGACTGGAAGACTAGGAAATGGATAACCTTTCCAAACACTGCAACAACTGAGTGAGTTGCTTTCAAATAATTTCTTACCTTCTTTGTGCATGAGAATCTTAAAAGTGAGAAATGGAGTGGGAGGGGGACAGAAATAATATAAAATACAAGTAAGAACTGTGAAGCAATTTGATACATTTTCAGTGAGGGATTCTTAATGCAAGTAAGAAATTTGTATTTTAAAAAAATCAGTGTGGAAGAACATGATTACAAAATTTAGACGTACTTATATGGCAGGCAATTTCATCTATCAGTCTATTTATTTATACAAAATCTGTACTTGTTTTTACTACTGTAATGAACTCACCTCTGGGAATGTCCACTATCTATAATTTGATCGAAATTTCTTGATTTTTTTTGCCCTAAATGGTTTTTAGAATATTATGTCAGATATATAGATCATCCCCATTGATTTTCAGTTTATGCTATTTTATATTTTATGTATATTTTAATGTAACTGAGGATCAAAACTAGAAAAAGTCTCCTATGATTCCATAAAGTCCTTTACTATTTGGTTACATTTTTTTAAAGTCTTTATTTTTTCTCATTTTCTTGTAAAATATGTAGAATCCTTACAAAATTAAATTCATATTACATGTACAATCTTATAAAAATTTTTTCCTATATCCATTTTAGCATTGTTTCATGTTACTAAATACTATTCGGAACCATGTTTTTCTGAACTAGCCAGAATACCTATTTAAGAAAATAGGCCTCATATAGTGACAGAGTAACGGGCAAGTTTGCACAGTATTGGAAGTTGCAAGAAGAAAAAAATGTCCCTTTCTGAAGAAGTAAGAGTTCTCAAAGTTCTGAGGTCTTAGAGCAATTAGGAAAGTGAATGTTTCCTTTACTTGCACAGCCATGTGTGTGTGTGAGAGCCAGATGACAGACAGGGGACAGAGAGAATTTCTGAGGTCTTTGGATTTACGTGAAGCACACAGGAGTCCTATGAATGAGCTGCCTTGTCTCTACTGTCTGACACTCCCTGAAACCTCTCAGTGTCCCCTGTAGCCTTTTGCGTAAAGCTTGGTGCCAGTGGGATTGTCTCTCTAGAATTTAGTTTCCTGAAATTGATTGAGATAGCTCATCGGTTTGTCAAGATGAAGAGTGAGGTTGTCTCTGAGCTTTGCGAGTTAGTAAGTTTTCCATCCTCTCAGCCTTAGTTGGATTTATAGTTACATTTTTGGAGGAACAGTATGGGTTGGTTACCTTTTGTTCTGTAACAAACCAGCTTAAAACACAGTGGCTTAAAACCATAAATGTGTACTATTTCTCATGAATCTGCTGACCAGCTGGTGGGTTTTCTGTTCCAAGCCTGCTCAGCTGGGGCGGGATTGTCTAGGATGGCCTCCCTCCCCTCCCCTCTGGGAAGGCTGGCGCTGGCGTGGCTAGGGCTGCTGGGGCCTCTCTCCACATGGTCCCTTCTCTTCTAGGGGGCCTTCCCTGCCTACTCACACAGTATGGCACAAGGGTTCTCAGCAACCAGAAGCAGAAAGCTCTGGTGGGCAAGCACTTTGCAAGTGTCTGATTCTATCACACTGGCTGCTTAGGATCTCATCGGTCAAAACACATCTCGTGGCCAAGCTCAGAGTCACCCTGGGAGGGGACCACTTCATGGCAGGTATTAGTAAGTGTTACATTTATATTTCTGCAGAATTCATATTAGGATCAATCAACCTGAATATATCAAAACTTGTTTTTGAAAAGAAACACGGCATAGTGTTTTTTTTCTCTTTAAGCAAAAACAAAACAGAGCAAACAAAACAAAATGAAAAACTCAACCCTGTGAGAGAATTAGACTTTCTTCCCACTTTGTCCTATCATTCGAGTTATTTGAGATACTTAGGAGAATAGAAAATACATGTGTTTCAACACAACTGTGATCTGGCATAACAAAAAGACATTTTAAAATCTCTTAAATAAACAGAAGTTTATCCTGTTATGCCATCTGTTTAAAAAAATAACTATTTACTACTAGCACAAAACTCCACTATTTACACATAGTTTTAGATGAAGGCAGTTTCTTAAAGATAAATATATTAACAGCTCTTAGATCTTATATATATAATAATTATTATATCACATAATATGATTATTATAAGATATAATAATATTATGTTATAATATTTTATATATATATATATATATATATATATATATATATATGGCATGTTTTGCCTAATAGGAAATGCAATGTTATTTCAAAATCATAATTTAAAAAAATCAGAATCAATTACAAATAGGCTTCTCCTCTTGGGAAGACAGAACCCTGAGTAATTTGTAGATAAAGGCATTTCTCAATAACATGCCTAGTTCCTATATAAAATAGATGGGGAACATCTGTTAGATGTCCGGAGATGTTCTAGGTTCCCACAGATCTGTGAGTCCTGCCCATATGATCCCCATAACTCCATCTGGAGAGAGTGTAGAGGAAGGAGCATGCATACTGGAGACAGACTTGCGTTAAAATTCTGGCTCTGTTAATCACTGTTGTAACCTTGAGCAAAATCCTCCAATTTTCTGTGTTTCCACAGGGATGATGTGGACTTAAACAGGCGGCAAGTCAAAGGGTTTGTAGAAATGCTCAGTGTTAGTTGCCTTTCCTCCTCCTTTTTTCACTCCTTTTTTTTTTTTTTTTAACTATCTAAAACTTCAACTACTAAAAGCCATTTAAATTTTCCTGATAAGTTTGGGAGCAAAGAAGGAGACTGAGAGTGTGATTCTGGGTTGGTCTGAATGTCCCCGGCCTGAGTAAAGGGACAGGCTGTTGGCGCCCGTGCCAGACCCATCTTTCTATGGTTGTTTCCTCCTCGTTCCAATTTTCCCGTGTCTGCTTTTTCAGAGACCTGCAAAATGTTGTTGCGTATTGATAACCAGATTGCTCTGCCTGCCCCTCATGCTATTACTACTTCAAGAACAAGGCGCTCTGGGGCCATAAGGAGAACTTGAATCACAGCAGCCAAAGCCTTAAGGGAGTTTACGGGGACGCTGGGGCTTGCAGCACCTCCAGAGAGCGGGTGGGGAGAACAGGATGAAAGTCAGCCACTGTCTGGGATGCCGCCTGTAAGGCTTTGCCTTTTCTGTGACTTAAATTTGTGTTTTCGCTGAACTTAGATGGCTTAATTTGTCAGTGGGTCGGAATCAAAAACACTGCAGGACAACCATAACGCTACCCTGAGAGAACCCAGGGACAAGCTAATTAGGAATAAAGAGGTGAGATGGAGAAGAGGGTGTATCTGGGTAACTTCACAAGGTGACATCCCCACATGGGCGGTGGCAGCTCGGAAACCTGCGTAGTAACAAACCTGTCACAAATCAAGGACAGCTCGACGGGACAATTAGAATTAACATTTCACTCTGACATTTATCAAAAATCTCTGCCCACATTTTACTCCTTGCAACAAAAACTGTAGTCTTGTCCTAGCAGTTAGTGAGCTGTTGTCTAATTTTAAACACCCATTTGTAAGCGATGCAATTCCTGCTACAAGGATAAGGAAAAGTTAATCTTTTGAGATCCTCACATCCCATATGAATTCTAAACTTATTCCATTTTGAATGACAATTACATATTTTGAAATCCACACATAGTATATGAATCCTACACACTTATTCCATTTGAATGACAAGTGCTATACGAATTCAAGAAAATATTAAACATTTCGTGGTAGATGACATCTGTTTCAATGACCTCTTCTTCAAAACCTGTTTCACTTGATTTTTCCTAAAACTCTCTAAGTTGAATCAAAGAAAAGCAGATATGCTGGCTATATTACATGTATATTTTCCTTAATTAAAAAAATTGATTTTCCAATGTTCCTTCAATATAAAACAATACTGTAGATATTTTATTCCTGAACAGAAGCTCAGAGGAAACTGAAAAATTAAAGAAATCTTGATATTTTGTAAGTTGTAGTGTAATTATATCCCTGACTTCCTGTTTCCATTACATTGTTACGGATAGTCATCTATCAGGATGCACAGTTTCCCCAATTAATTTCTGAAATTAAATAAAATACATCAAAAGTTACAATAAGGATAAAAGTCCATTGTTGGATGCCCAACTGTGCAAATCTTTAAGACAAAGATATGGTAGAGCAAACCTATGTTGGCGTTTCTTCATCTGAATATCTTTCCCACTTTTCTACATAGAGGTGCACACTGGCATGTTCCCAGCTCCCTCTTTTTAAAAAGTATTATCCATTTTTTCAAGACATAGTGACTTAATGCATGAAACACCGTAGCATATTTACAAGGGATTCCAAAGTGGAGTAGTTGGAGAGAAAACGATGCAATAAGATTAGCAGACAGGTCTGAAACAAAAGGGGGAAAACACTGTGATGTCCAGCCCCCATCACCTCCCCTCCCCTCCGGCAGAGTTATATTCCTACTGCTTCCTCCAGACAGAGCAATCTAAGCGTGGTCCGGAGATGCTCCTCTGCTGTCTCCTTTCTTCACAGCACAGGCACACATTCAGTCCATTATTAATTTTAGCCACTTCCTTTTACGTATTCCCACAACCAGACCCTGCCTTAACTAATGTGGCATCCCTGCCACTCCTGGGCAGGGGGAGGAGGGCGGCTGGGACAGAAACACTATCAAAATCAGCCCTTTAAAACAAGCAGCACGCCCTGCTGCCATGGAAGTGCCGTCTGTTAAATCCTCTCAAGAGCCCAGGCATGTCCTTGCTGTAATTAGGGCCCAGGGGCCCCTGTGAGCTCTGCCCGGCCCACCTGCGAGCACAGTCTTGGGTTTAACTTGCCGCACACAGGGACAGTGAGTCTTCAAAACGCAGAGACACAGCTCTCATACTGTCCCCACTTTGGCCCACGCTCTTCTTCCTCCATGGCTTGGAAGATTTTGGACTTCCCCTTGTTTAAAAATACTAGAAGTATGGTGGGTCTTCATTACCTTTTGTGACTTGAAGTTTCAGCATTCTTCCATGTACTAACATACAGCACTATTGCAAATCCATTTTACCTCCAAAATTTTAAGAAGCGATTCTAACTAACCAAGAATTTATAGGCCTAGATTCTCCTTGACTGACTGACACATTCTCAATGACAGCCACATCCCTGGGTGACAAGTGAACATTCTCAAATGACATTCTCATCTGCTTCAACCATGATATTCTATTCTTTTGGTTGCTTCAAAAATAAGACAAAAGTAGGATTTGGAGCAAATAGAAAGTCAAGGATTTTCCAGAGGTCTAAATATATCAGTGATTTCAGTAGCTGATGAAACATTCTAAATCTGACTTTATCCATCTGAGCAGTTGGAGAGGTGTTTTTTTGCATATACAAATTGCATAGTAATTTTTTAAAAATCCATATAACTTACCTATGACTAGCAGTTAATTACTAAACTACAGTATGATGAATTAAGATAGAGGGATAGAGAGGAATGAAATATCAATTTCCATTGGTTAAAAAGGATTTCAACATTTTATAGGTAACAAAATGCTTTTTAATTAACATAAAGAAATGGATAGTTCAGTGCTATCCAGTAGAAATACAATGCAGGCCACATATGTGATTTTACATTTTCTAGTAGTCATATTAAAAAGTAAAAAGAAATAGGTAAAGTTATTTTACTAATACATTTTTATTTTACTCAATATATTTTACCCAATATGTCTAATGTATTGTCAGGGTTCATGATAAAATAACCTGGTGAGATCCTGTGTTTAAAGACATTAAATCAATGTTTATCTATCTATCTATTTATTAATTTATTTTACTGCAGGAGTTGGGATTCTTTAACATGCTGATTGGTGTTGTGGGTCCCTATACATGGGTTGGAACAGGGTTTCCCAACCTCGGCACTGTTGACACCCAAAATGTCAGCCCAGTAATTCTTTGTTGTGGGGGTTGAACTGTGCATTTTAGTATTTTAGCAGCATCTCTCACTTCTTCCTACTAGATGTCAATGCACCGCTTTCCTACCCCCTCACCAGCCAGGACAACCAAAAACGTCTCTAGATATTGTTAAGCACCCTTCAGGGTACAAAATTTGCCCCCACTGAGAACAACTGGGGTACATGTGGGGTATGATTCCTCTCATTTGCTTACGTCTGCTTCTTGTGTTCCAGTGATTAACTGAACATGTATATCCATGCTTATTAACTGAATTGAATGAATGTAAAACATTTTAGACCTCTAGGCATTATAATGTATTTCACTGGAGCAAAGCACAAATTTATACTCAGTAGCTAAATTAAATCCTACAGTTGAAAGGAATAATCTCACTGATGTCTGGGTAGACTTGTGTCCTTGAAGACCTGGATCCTGAGGCAGCTGTTTGAAACCTTTCCCCAGCCTTTCCCATATGATTGGGAAACATCCCATTCCTCTTGCCTTAGTGCCAACCAGGTCTTTTGTTACCATGTTGTAAAAGGTCTAGCTCCTCTGAAAGTCTTCCTTTGTTGCTTCCCTCTCCCTGAGTGGTAATAAAAAATTCCAAATTGCCACTGCAGACCAAACATTTCATTTGTATAGTTAAGTTTCCACATGCATGCTAACTGCATGTTAGACTCATTATTTTCCTCCAAAACTGTAAGCTCCTTGAGGTTAAGGACTTTGTTGATTTTTAATACCTACCATGAATTAAGGAAACTTGTTAGTAATTTAATATCTGCTTGATGGGTGAATAAAAATTGCACAATTTATATGCTGACCACTGGGCAAAAAGTGACTGCAAAAAGTGATGAATACACAGGTCCTATCCTTGCAAAATTCACAGTCTAGCATAGTGGTTCTCAGCCTGGGGGGATTCTGTGTCCAGGGCAATTTGACAATGTCTTCAGACGTTTTGGATTATCACAAGGGGGTGGGTTGCTACTGACATCTAACTGGTAGAGGGGAAGGATATTTATAAACACCCTGCAATACCCAGGATAGGCCCCCACAACAAAGAATTAGCTGCCCCAAATGTCAATAGTACTGAGGTTGAGAAACCCTAACAAGAGAAGGGCAAGGCACCAAGGCTTTACTTTAAAAGTGATACATGCCATGATAGAGTCAGGTATTGGGTGCCATAAGAACTTAGAAAAGGGCAATAATTCAGTGCGTGGCTGGGAGGTAGGAAAGTCTCCCCAGAGGGGATCAGCAAGGCTGGATGTGCTGTTTAGAAACCAGCAGCAGGAGAGAGTGAAGGACGAGGTTACCCCCAGGCAGAAAGTGCAGAGACAGAGTCAAGAGATGGGGAAGGAGCTCCAAAGAAGCAGACTTTCAAAGGCAAGGCCGGGAAGAACACACCAAGGGGATGACAGAGAGGAACCTGACGGGTGGAAAGCAGGACGGTGGTTTCTCTCCAAGGGAAACGGAGAGTAACTTTAATGAGAGAAATCTCGAAGGAAGGAGGCAAAAGCGAGGTTTTGTCTTAGGCAGAGAAGTGAACGGGAGGTGAGAAAAGGTATGGATTTGTCTTCAAGGAGCATGTTTATGATTATTTACAGAAGGGAAAAATTGAGAACAGTCTAATAGTCTAATAAAGAAGGTACTTAAGTTGTTACAAATATAATGCAGTAATGTATGACTACTAACAGACACGTTTGTGAGGAGTAGTTAAGACTACGTAAAAATGGGCACAGAAGTGAAAAAAAACAGACACGAACTTTCTTCAGCGTGATGCCCAATTTTTTTATAGGTAGAGAAAAAGAAAACTAAAGACCAAACCACAATATTAATAGTTGTCATCCCTGGGTGGTGTGTATTATGGGTAATTATTATTTTCTTTGAAAATCTTTATTCTCTAAATGTTCTAAAATGAGTACGTATGACTTTTGAAATCAGAGGAAAACTTTTTTCAAGAAGCTTGGCTGAGAAAGAAAAGAGAAAGCTTTGGCAGTAGCTTGAAGAGAATCCAAGGAGGGAAAAGAGTGTGTGTGTGTGTGTGTGTGTGTGTTTGTGTGTCTGTATTTGAGTTGGAAGCAATGAGAGCATTTTTGCATGTTGAGGGGAGAGAACCGGTCCCCTTCCAGAGGCTGAAGATACAGGAGCACGGATGATTGATGAAGCACGTCCCTGAGGGAGCGGGAGGGATGGAATCCAGATCACAGGTGGTGGGATTAGTCTTGGCTAAGAGGAGAGACATTGCTTCAACTGAAAAATGAGGGAAAGAGGTAAGGATGGATGTGGGTGCTGATAAGAATGTAGGGGAGGGGGCAGGAAGTTGAGGGAGTTGCTGTCTGTTGGCCTCTATTTCCTTTGTGAAGTAGAAGGTGAGGTCATTTGCTGAGTGGGGTCAAGGGTTTATGGAGAATGATGGGGATTTGGAAGGACTGCTAAGGGGAAAGTGGAAGGAAGGGGACTTGGGACACACAGACAGATTGTCCAGAAAACTTAAAAGGCCAGCTGAGGCTGAAGGCTGAGTTTTTAATGAAAGGCACCTATTTCTGTATCCACATGGCTTTTTCTAGCAGCAGTCAGCCACATTAATTTAAAAATAAAGAAAGCAAATAGTGAGACTGATCAGAAGGTTGCAAATTTGTGGAGAGGACCCGCAGAAACACCATTATTTTGAGTGCTTGAAGTGATAAACGATGGAATTTATGCTGGAAATAAAGAGACAGAAATAAAGCCAGAGGAGAGCTGAAGGGAATAGAGGTCACAACGAAGCCTACAAACCAAAGGGATGGGAGACAGGCAGTGAGAGAATTTGAATAATGAGAGGTTGGGCTGAGAATGAGGTATTGGGAGGTAAGATTCTAGGGATGAAAGATTACTACGCGGAGGTGAGGGTGCAGGTCACGCGCTGTCTCCGTGGACTCTCCCAGCTACTACGGTCACGGCACAGTGAAAAACAGCTTCTGGTCATATGTGAAACACAGAAACTCTTACAAACTCAAACACAAATTTCATGTAGATTAAAATACTCTCTCTCCTTTCTCTCTCTCTCTCTTGCAGTCTGTCTACACACACACACACACACACACACACACACACACACACGCCTATAATTTGAAATATTATTAAGAAAATAGCATAAATGTTAGACTACACACCAAGCAAAAAGAACACTGGACCTTGTTTCATTTCCACTCTCCTCTCCATCATGAACAACTCATTTTCACACTGGAAAACAATTTTATCATTGATAAAATGGGTTAAATTAGATCTATTTAACAAGTATTTTTTAAAAAGAGCTAGATCAAAATTTTCAAATATATCTCAGAGTTTTATAAATTTCAAATATTACAGTTTAAGTCAACATATATTTACTGAGCACTACCATATGCTTGTGTCTGATTGGAGAATGTGATAGGGAAAAAAACAGACTCTTGGCCTTCACAGGTTTAGAAGCAAGTGGGGGGAATTTAAGGGATTATTATACAAATATTGGGGCCCCTTCCATGTCCTGTGATTGTCTGCCATACCACATCCCAAGACTTATGTCAGGGTTCTGACAAGGTCCTCCTAAACAGATATGTCTCCTGGGAAATGTCAGAGAAAAAGCATGTTGAACACTTGTGATCATAATTTGTTAATGTTTCAACTTATGCTACTTTTATATCTATTTGATTATTTGAAATCTTGAAAGCAAGTTTATAATCTCACTTCCAAACTGCTGTTTTTCACATGCCCATGCGCACACGCACAAATGTATACGTATTATCGGAGGAAAAAAATTCATGCATAATCCAAACCGAAGAGAGATTAAATATTCAGAATATTAGCCCATCAGTAGGCAGCATATTAGAGATAGCGTCTATGTTGATACGTCTGTTTATCTACCAGATGACTAGCATTCACACCTAGGAGTTGAAAGTACCTCAAGTGCTCTCTGACGAGCTAAGTAAAGTGAAAAATTATGCGGCACGCCTCTAACGAGGAAAGCCACTAAGTTTAACTAACAACAAAGAGCACACAGAATAGAGAAAAAAGTCCAAGTAGCACATTGTATTGCCTAACTATTCAGTGGAAAAGTTAGCCGATTGTACATATGTATCCACATGTGTATATTTAGTCATATAAATAAATGTGAATTTTAAACTGATGCTTGTAAACAACACACATTTCAAACTTATGTACAAATTAGTCTTGCCAAAATTAACAATTTGATTTACTTGTAATCTGACTACTCTCTACAGGCATAGTAATAATTGTTAGTATGCTCTGAGTGCCTAAAATGTGCCAAGTAGTATGCTAAATATTTTTAATGGACCATCTCATTTCAGTTTGACAAAAATCTCTATGCAGGTGATATTATTATTATTCAAAATTAACAAATGGAAAAAAATGAGACAATTGAGGTTTCAAAAAGTTAAGTACTTGTCTACCATGGCACAGCTGGTGAGCCATAAACCCAAAGCAGTCTGATTTCATCACTGATGAACATTTTTCATCGTTGTTCCCCATTGCCCCCGAGCAAAGAACATCTTCCCAATTCATCAAACTATGTTGATTCTGTCTTCTAGGTCCGCATAGGTCCATCTTCCTCTCTTTACCCCAGTGCTGCAATCCTGGCCCTGACCACACTGGGCAGGATTACTACCCGTCTCTGGTAGTCTGACTCCTTAGGTTCATTCGTAATCCATGTGACTGGCCAGTGGCTACAAATTAGGTCACATTAGCATCAGTTACCTACCTTCTACTGTCATGATAGTCCCTAACACCATAATTCTGGAAAAAGAGCCTGATTCACTGCCTCTCAGTACTTCTGGGTATTGACAGAGTCTGGCACATGTTCAGGAACAAATCTGTGCTCACTGAGAACCATCAACACCTGCCATGATCTGCCATGTCTACTGCCACCGCCCACACAATGGTTGCTGCCTCCCAGGGTGTGAAAGCTTTGCAGTCAAGAGTGAGAAATGGCCCTTCATTGCCTTTAGTCCTCAGTAGAGCTTCTGCCAGAAATGAGGGGAATGCCCTCCTTCAAGTTCTGTAGCCCATTTTGACACAGGTGGCCCCAAAGAACAGGGTTTGTGCCCTAAGTCTCATACGGAAACAGCTCATTCACTTTTTCCCTGAAAGCCTGACCTTCTGGAGCTCAAATAACCACTCGGTGGGGCCAACCGAAGAGAAAACTGGTTTGCTCCTTTGCATTCCTCATCTTGTCCCATTGCTTCTCGCAATCTCACGAGAATTCTTCCTTTTTCCTTCACCAAACAAACACAAAGCAAACTCATATCAACCAGTACAAATGTCCAATAGATACAGGGGACACTGGGCAGATGAAGGATATGTGATTCACCCAGTGGCCCACTGGTCATGGCTCATCAGCTCTGCCCACAGCCAGTCTTTGAATCCCCATTCAACTAGACAAAAACATTAAGTTCCCCCTAAACACTCCACTGCTGAAAACATATCAATAAGTACTCATTGCCTTCAGAATTAGGTTAAAACTCCTAATAATGGTTAACAGGATTTTTCATAAACCAGACACTTTTAGTTTTCTTCTCCTCCCTCATCTGTTGCAACCTCCTCCATCAACCTTACTTCAAACCCCACATTCTAGAGATGAACTGGGTTATGGCATGTGGAATCATTGTAGGACAGGCTAATAGCAGTCCAGGGAGCAACTGTAGAATGCCATATTTACCTATTCTGCAAATTGACAATTTCTTTCTTTGTCAATTCAAAAATAGCTACTATTTACTAAAAGCATGATTTAAAATCTCCAAGTATAACTAATAACAAACATAACTATTTCATAATGGTGAGAACTGTTTTAGTCTTGGGAATAAATAATACTATCATTATTTTTTTTTGCTGAAAAATCAAGCAGATGAAAAATAATGCCAGTAAGCACTGAGCATTGCAAGTTCACTGACATAAATCAAATATAATAAGTTTGGTGATAATGAATATAACCACTTTTAATATCTCATTCATATTTATTGCATATTTTCAGGTTTATGTTACTAACAATTTTTCAATAGAAATTTTGATACTCTGAATAGATAATGTGCATAAATGTGAATAATCATAATATTATTCTATATTTTTTCAAAGAGATAAAATAACTTTTAATTGAAGAGTTTATTCATATAAACCGGGAATTTATATTAGTGAAATTGACTTGGTCTCTGCTTATTCTATTTAGAACTGATTTCATTATATTTATTAATTATATTTATTAATCATTACACAGTTAAATGATTAATTCCAAATGATGTCCAATATCGCTGATATGCTCTGGTGAAATTGACCAAGCCATTACAACTACAACTAACATTACACAGTATTTAACATATGCCAGGCATGATCTGCACCTGTTCCATGGTACTTGCCAGGTACTCTGCCATGAGGGCCACTATGAACGTGCTGTTCCCTCCACATGTAACTTTCATCTTCCTCTTTTTATCAGCTTAAATCCATCTCATCCTTCATCTTTTGGTTCAAATATCCCATCCTTGGAGAAGATTTTCTTGACTCTTTTAAACTGAGACCCTATACCACACTTTCAAAGGCTTTACCTCGGTTACTCTAAATATTTTTTTGTGCAGAACTTTGATGACTATTTGTCTCCCTTACTAGACTGTAAACTTCACAGGGATGTGACTCTGTTTTGTTCATCATTGTATGTTCTAGCTTCTGATACAGGCTATCATTAATAGCTTGGTAGGCTATTAATATAGTGAGTGAATGAACAAATGATTAATTAATTCAATTCCACCAAGTCAAGAAATGATTACAGAGTTGTTAAATTCCAGTGCCTTTTTGTGATACTTATTTTTAGGTCTGAGGAAATATTTACAAAGGCATTCCTTTCAAAAATTCAACATCAAATTTTGAGGTGTATTATGTTACGTTCATCTTAGCATATTTACCCTAGATTTATTGTTAAAGATCTGGTTGTGAAGGAAACAGCAGTTTTCAGCTCGGACTTATGGTGACTAATGTTTGTTCTATTTAAGATGCTTCTTTACATGCTACAGATTGGGCTGTGTGCTTCCTCAAACACTTAACTATTTTAAGCAGAAAACTTTCTTTTTTAAGAGGTTGCATATGATTAAATACCAAAAGGAATACAGGTTAAACAGTATCCTTTCTCCTTCTCTTGTTGTTAGCCAAACTTTTTAGCAGGGAGCTATCAGTAATTGGCTTCTAGTTCAGTGACTTGAGACTCAGAATATCTTGCCTTAGCTCATGGATGCTTTGGGTGAAAGAGTGAAGTGGACATAAACTCACACATTTTCTGGAATTTGACATGTTTGGTAGTTTGCACACAAGCAATTGGATCTAGAGACTGGTGGTGAAATATGGTTGAGTTCAATAAGATGTTTTCCTGGGCTGAGAGGTGAGGGTATGAAACTTAGTGCCTGATTGTGCAAGAGTTCTAATCCCACTCACTTGACCCAGCTTGTGATATGTTTGGACCTCAGGGTTTCGAAAAAATCCCTTCACAACATATTGTTGTTGTTAAAACTGGTTTATTAATAGAGAAAGCTAAAAGTTGTAATTAGTGGGAGATTATTTTGGCCACTTACTGCATTTTTTCTTGGAGCTGTTGATTCACAACATTTTTAACAAAAACTAAGGACCTCTTTGATGAAAGCTATGGGCTTTGCCTCCAGAAAATTCACACATGCATTTATTCATACAACTATATGTACAATTTCAGGAGTTTCTATTCACTAGAATTCTTCCAGAGATCCTAGTCTGAGAACACATACTCAAGATAAATTCATCTAATTCATGTGTCTTAAATAGCAATGATTTATATTGCTAGTCATCTTTTCCCTTATGATTTGTTTTATATCTGGACTCTAATTATCAAAGGGGAGGAATAAAGGAAATGTTCAAGAAATTCATCATGGTCAAAAGAAACCTCTTTTCCCCCTTTATCTTCAGGCTATTATTTCTAGACCAGAGCACTATTGTTCATGCTGTACTGTTCACTGGCTACCAACCAGACAGAGGATACTAGTCTAGGCCATTGCACAATTTCATCTTCCTCTGGGCTGTTATGTAATTAAAATAATTTCAACCCACTCTCTTGAAGATTTTTTTCTACAGGCAGTTGTAAAAATATAGAAGCTGAAAAGCAAATAAAGGAACAAAAATATAACTTGTTTTCTTTCTTTTTTATTGTGAAAGAAATTACTCATTATGGACTAGTTACTTATTTAATTTCAAGATTCAAATGTGGTTTCTTATGTATTCTGTAGTGGCATAAAATTCCCATTGGTTTAAAATGGTCATCTTCCAAGAGTGCACCAAAGTGGCCGGATCTTAAACATATCTAAAGCAACCACCCTTTTCCAGGTATAAATGCATAGTGCAGCCAACTTAGTAATTTATTTTCCCCTGGAACTCTCATATCTGAGGATATCTGTAAGTGCATCGGAAGCTATTTATACATTCTGTACATAGGTAGTAACTTTTATCAACATTCTACCCCACTGAGAAGCAAAGTTAAATAGGTTCTGCTTTACAGCAGGTCAGTGGCAGTATTAGAATAAACCTTTAAGCCTCAATCCAGAATCACAAGTTAACTACACACCATACACCTTGCCACTGTGCATATATATAAACACTGGTTACACTTGAAATCAATTCCATGGTTCTGCTGCTGCTGCTTTAGCTGAAAGCTTTGTAGTATTTAGCTATCCACAGTCTTGCCTTATGATTCATCTTGTTGTTTATAGATTCCTCATGATTTGAAAATGAGGATATTATTTGATGTACAAAATTTAACTTTTCTTTGTGCTTTTCTGTATAATTGCTTGTTGGCATGAAAAATATACTAGACAAAGACTCTTATTTGCAATGAGAAGAACTGGGGAAGAAGGGGGTGGGACTGATCTGAGCTCACTGGGAGTAACTAGTGAGTACAGGGGAGCCTTCATGTACCTTGAGTCTGACCTCTGCTACGAGGGGCCACACTCGGCACTGGAAGGAAGGTTGGTAGAGAAACAGTGAGTGCTTTCTGTTGTTGGTAAGCAGAAACCTGTTTATCTGGCTTCTCCTGGACTGTGTGCCACTCTTGCTACTAGAGTTCAGAAATACTACTCATTGCTATGGGAGAGGGGAGCATAATAAAAGTCTTATGTAATTATTAAAGGCACCCTCTATCTTATCAAATTTTTACATTAAAAAGGAGCCCTTCACCTTCCAATTCTTATGCATTGGTCTACAATTCATTTTATTACAAGCAATAAAAAATATTTTAGCATGCACTTATACATATAATCATTATATAGATATATAAAGAAATATAAAATATACATTCACAAATTATGTTTACCCCTACATCAGTGTATTATGTTACAAAACATGCACAGAAATAGAAATTAAGAAAGGTGTGATAAAAATTATTTAAACATTATTTGTAAATAAATGTTATGAGTTAACCTTTTATATTATGATGAAAAAATGTTACTTTTAACAATTTTATTGAGATAGGATTCACATACCATACAGTTGACTCATTTCAGTATACAATTCAATGGCTTTTAGTATATGCACACAGTTGTGCAACCATCAGTGACAGTCAACTTTATTTTTTATTGAAGTATAGTCAGCTACAATGTGTCAGTTTGATGTACAGCATGTTTCAGTCATACATATACATACATATATACATTTTCATATTCTTTTTCATTATAGGTTACTGCAAGATATTGCATATAGTTCCCTGTGCTATACAGAAGAAATTTATTTTATCTGTTTTATATATAGTAGTTAATATTTGCAATTCTCAAACTCCCAATTTATCCCTTCCCCCCCATTTCCCCCAGTAACCATAAGTTTGTTTACTATGCCTGGTAACTGGTTTCTGTTTTATAGGTAAGTTCATTAGTGTCTTCTTTCTTTCTTTTTTGTTTAGATTCCACATATGAGTGATATCATATGGTATTTTTCTTTCTTTTTCTGTTTTACTTCACTTAGAATGATGATCTCCAGATTCATCCAAGTTCCTGCAAATGGCATTATTTTATTCTTTTTATGGCTGAGTAGTATTCCATTATATAAATATACCACAGTACCACAGTTTCTTTATCCACTCCCCTGTTGATGGACATTTAGGTTGTTTCCTTGTCATGACTATTGTAAATAGTGCTGCTATGAACATTGGGGTGCATGTATCTTTTTGAATTAGAGTTCCCTCTGGATATATGCCCAGGAGTGGGATTGCTGGATCATAGGGTAAGTCTATTTTTAGTTTTTTAACAAATCTCCAAACTGTTTTGCATAATGGCTGCACCAAACTACATTCCCACCAGAAGTGTAGGAGGGTTTCCTTTTATCCACACCCTCTCCAGCATTTATCATTTGCGGACTTTTGAATGATGGCCATTCTGACTGGTGTGAGGTGATACCTCATTGTAGTTTTGATTTGCATTTCTCTGATAATTAGCGATATTGAGCATTTTTCATGTGCTTATTGTCTATTTATATGTCTTCATTGGAGAATTGCTCATTTAGTTCTGCCCATTTTTGGATTGGGTTGTTTGGGGTTTTTTTCTTATTAAGTTGTGTGAGCTGTTTATATATTCTGGAAATTAAGCCCTTGGCAGTCTCATCTTTTGCAAATATTTGCTCCCATTCCATAGTTTGTCATTTTGCTTATGGTTTCTTTTGCTATGCAAAAGCTTGTAAGTTTAATAAGGTCCCATTTGTTTATTTTGCTTTTATTTCTATTGCCTGGGTAGACTGCCCTAGGACAACATCGCTAAGATTTATGTCAGAAAATGTTTTGCCAATGTTTTCTTCCAGGAGGTTTATAGTGTCTTGTCTTATATTCAAGTCTTTAAGTCATTTTGAGTTTATTATGTATGGTGTGGGGGAGTGTTGTAACTTCATTGATTTATATGTGGCTGTCTAGTTTTCCCAACAACACTTGCTGAATAGACTGTGTTTTCTTCATTAATATAGTCAATTTTAGAACATTTTCATCACCCTTCCCCCAAAACTCTGTGCCCATTAGCAATAATTCCCCACTGCCCCTGCCTCAGCTCGAGGGAACCACTAATCTTTTTTTCTGTCTCCATAAGTTTGTCTATTCTGGACATTTTATATAAATGGAATTGTACAATACAAGGCCTTCTGTGACTACCTTTTTCACTTAGCGTATTTTCAAAGGTGCACCTGTGCTACAGCATGCATCAGTGCTTCATTATTTTTTTCAAATATATAACACAGTTATTATTAACTTTAGTCACCATGCTGTCTATTAATTATATCCCCAAGATTTATTTATTTTATATCTCTTAAGTTTGTACCTTTTGACCACCTTTGCCTCCTCCCCACCAACCATCAGCTTGTCTCTGTGGCTCCCTGGCCGGGCTTGCTGGGATCCTGATGAAGCATCACTGCATGCTGCTGCCCTGGTCCTCGAAGGCCTACTGGGGACGCTCGCGAGGGGAGATGCGCAGTTGCAGCAGCGCAGGGCTCCTCGCCCCGCCCAGCGGCCCGCGGCGCGCCAACACAGGTGGCACCAACTCCTTCACCACCTCCTAGGCGCTGTGTGGGTACCTGCACTGTTTCCTGTGCCGTTTGTGCCAGGCCAACCCTGAGCTGAACGTGACAAGGTTGCAACGGGTGCATATTTAGTCAACAGAGAGCCCACTTTTGGGGGTGTATGTTGAATTCTCTGAGACGTGGGAAGCTGGTGATTAACAAAGACTTCGCAGAGGAAGGAGTGTAGGAGGAAGAGGAATTTTACCGTGTAAAGGAAAGAGAAGGAGGCAGCAGAACATCCCAGGTCACGTGAAGCAAGCAAACTGCGCTGTTCAGCGTCAGGAAGAGGCGCTTCACACAGGTGCTACTCACCATCTCTGATGGCGAGAAGTTTGAGCAGCTGATCAGCATTCACTCTTCTTATCCCTAGGGGGTTGAAGACCAGGCCGAGTTTCTCTTGCTAGTTTCTGAGGAGCTGCATGACTCTCTGCCACGCGCTACAGTGAGCGCAGTGAGGAAGCCAGGAGTTTGCAAGAACAGAACTGGGTTTAAGGATGCGAGGAGCACAGGGCTACCAGCTGAAGAAATGTTTTACTTTTTTCCAAAATAGAAGGAACCAGTATGTCAGGAAGCCTGGGCGTGGGAAGAAACCTGCGTTTGACAATTTCTTTTGGGGTCCAGGTGTGAGTACTTTCTTGACTCTAAAGTGGGTGGTGAGCTACAGATCAGGTGACCTGTGGCCTCATGCGGACTCGCTAGGAGGCGTGATGGGGTGGGCAGCCCGGTGGGGGCTTCCTCTTGGTTTTTCCAGGGCCGTGGGGGCCTGAAGCTACTGCCTCACCGCTTGAATCACCGAAGGTCATTAAAGGATGATGGTCTTGGTGCCACATCACGTCTGTAACGCAGCTGCAGCCTCCCTGATAGTGGCGCTTCACCGGCCCGTGGTCTGCGTGCCCCCCGGTCACGCGCTTGCGCAGCAGGCCCTGGCCCGGGCCGGAAGTAGCTCTGCCTCCCAGGTGGGAACAGGTGCTGGTCTCTCTCCGCCTCTGCCGGCCGCTCCTCAGAGAGGCGGCGTCCATTTTGGCTTGACCTGCTTCAGAGCCAGGCTCCACCACCGGCACTGGGCCTGGACCGACAGTCAAGGACTCTCAGTTTGTATTTTCCAGGCGGGAGACGTTTGTGTTCCTCCTTTCCCGGTGTTGCTAGACTACCCAATGTTTTTACTTTTTAGAAATGCCTACAAGTGTTGCTCCGGTTTGGAATGTTCTGTTAAATCGTGGAGACGGAGGTAGAGTTTGGGCAGCGTCTATCCCTCCCACAGGCTCCTGGGGGAGCTGGAGCCCGCCTGTGCCTTTGGCCCTGGATGGATGTCGGCGCGGGAGGCCTGTCGCCCAGCTTCTAGACCTGAAACCACAGGTCACACTGAAAATTGGGTATTTACAGCACACAAGAGACACCCGGCCGGCTCTCTCATTTTATTTGTAATATTTCTGGGATGTTTGAGGCTTCACACAACTTTGCAAGGGCTCTGCCCACCTGATATGACCTTGGAGCTACGTGGACTCAGTGAAAAGCTTCTGTTTGCGTGCTTCGGGAACAGACCACTCATCTGGTCGTGGGGACTGTCCGAGTCTGGGCGACCTGGCCCGAATGAGCGCCTTTTTGCTTTTTGACCTCTGGCTTCCCAGAGAAGCTAGTTGCCCGGGCTGTCTGCAGGTAAGTCAGAGGTTTTGACCCGGCTAGTTTCAAACGCTTCTAGAGACTTCTGCCTATACCCTCCTTGCTTTCCCTTTCCCAATAACCTGATTAACCAAGTTCTCTAAAACCTAGGACTTACCTCCTCCTTCGTAAGGTGTGTTGTATGTTAAATGTATGGCTTCAACATTTTGTAACCAGCTTCTCTATGGGGCACATTTAACCATCCACCAACCAGTTCTTTCCAGAGGAGCGGGGTCGGGGTGGGAGGAGGGCGGCCTGTTGTTGGCCTGCAGGTGTCCCTTTTGGGGAGCTACCGGCCACTTTGCTCTTGTTTGGTCTATGACCTTGGCAAAATAAATAGACTTGTTTTTTGTTTGTTTGTTTTTGATTTAAAGACGCTAAGACTTAATTCAGTAAAGTTTATTCTAAGGGAATATTTATACTTTTACACTTTTTTAAAGTGACTATTTTATGAGCTTGATGTTCAATACTTATGGTTTCCCCTGAAAATAGAAAATATGATTGTGATTTTGTGAATGAGGAAAAAACAAAACAAAACAAAAACTTTGTTATGACTGGATAGCATTCCATTGCATAGATGTTTTATTTATCCATTTATCAGTTAGTGGACATATGGGTTGTTTGTACTTCTGGCTGTTATGAATAGTGCCGATACAAACATTCATGTATAAGTTTTTGTGGTACGTATATTTTCATTTCTTATAGGTATATATGTATTATTGAAATTGCTGGGTCATGTGGTACCTTTAAGTTTAAGCTTTTAAGAAACTGCAAAACTTTTTCAAAGTGTCTGCATCATTATATCTCCTCACCAGCAGTGTATGACAGTTCCAGTTTTTCCACATCCTTACCAACACTTGTTATTATCTATCTTTTTAAAAATTATATACCATTCTAGTTGGTGTGAAGTTGCATCTCATTGTGGTTTTGATTTGCAAATCCCTGACAGCTAATGATGTTGGACACCTTTTCTTGTGCTTATTGGCCATTTGTATATCTGTTTTAGAGAAATGTTTATTCAGAAACTTGACTCATTTTTAAATTTTTTTTTTTTTTTTATTGAGGCATAAGAATGCCTTATATATGCTGGGTTTAAGTCTCTTTTATCAAATACGGTTTGCAGATGTTCTCTCTGGTTTGTGGGTTATCTGTTTACTTGATGGTGTCCTTTGAAGCACAGAAGTTTTTATTTCTGATTATATCTAATTTATGTGGTATGGGCAGCTTTTCTTTCTGTCTTAATATCTAAGAAGATTTACTTCTATATTTCTTGTAATTTGTAGTTTTAGCTCTTGTATTTCTGTGATACATTTGGGCTTAAGTTTTGTGTACAGTGTGAACAAGGGGTTCAGTTTCATTCTTTTGCATGTGGATTTGCAGTTGTCCCAGCTTCTTTTGCTGAAAGACTATTTCCCTCACTGATTCGTTTTGGCACCCTTGGTGAAAATCAGTTGACTGTAAATGTAAGGGTTTATTTCTGGATTCTCAGTTAAGTTCCATTGATCTATATGTCTATCCTTATGCACACTGTTGTGATTACTGTAGTTTTGTATTAAGGTTTGAACTTCGACTCCTTAGGATATCTCAGAGAGAGTTTACTTTATGACCCTTGATGCAGGGACTGAGTGTAAATGTTACTGCCTATCCATACATCAAATAGTAAAATAGTTAATTTGCTTTCTTGTTTTTTAATTTAAAAATTAAATATGATAGAAGGTTTGCTTATTTTCCTGCACTCACTGGATTCATATGTATTCCTCACTTTGGAGACCACTGCTCTCAGGTACCGTATTTAGGTTCTGTTATGCACTCTACTGGTTTTTAGCCGAAAGTCATCAACCAGTGACTCATCCCTACTTCAGGCCCCAAGATATTACTGAATTGCTTGTACACACCCAGTAACATCTCCAGGATAGTAGGCTTTCTCTGAAACTTCATCTCTATCACCCTGTTCTATGGTTCTAATAGGATAAAATGATTATTCCAGTACACTGATGAATTAAAAACAAAATACTAGAGAATATCTTAGTGACCTAGAGTTGATGATTTGGGATTTACTGAAGTGTTTTCTGACACAGTGTGAAGAAGAAAAAAGAAACTTAAATTACTTTGGAAAAAAATTAGGTACATTTATCAGCTCAGTCAAATAAATTAGAGTTGGATATTTTCCCCTAATCTTAGACTAGAAGCAGTTATATTTCTCTGATATAGTGTATGTGCATTGTCAACATTTAGTGAGCCTTTGCTGTATTCTGGGCTCTAGGTTTGGGACTGGAAATATGACAGTGCAGTTGGGTTTCTGTTCACAGGTAGCCTGTATCTGAGTCTCTCTCTGTCCAAATCAATATCCATTTTTGTCACCTTAACATATTTAACCTCTTAAAATATTGAGATTGTAATAAAGTGTAACATTTAAAATAAAGTTAAAATGTATGGTTATTAGGTAATTTGGAAAATACAGGTCAACCAAAATAAGGAAATAACTATAAATCAATCATATTATCAGTATTTAGAAATAACTGCCTTTAAATATCTTTGTTTCTTTACATAGTTTCTGAAAGTTTGCATATTTAAATTTATTTTTTCTTCTGTTACAAATCGAGTTTCCAGTATCCACTTTTCTGCACTAATTTCTCAGTCCTTTCTATATCACTGTTTTCTCACGGAGATGAATTTCATGACAATATGTTGAAATTCTAAAGAAAAAATATATTTAATTGTACATTTTATTATATTTATCAATCAGTGCATTTTGATGCAAATTAATTGATATCTTAGGAATATATGAACTAAGAGTAAATTAGCATAAACTTGATAAAAAATAGTTTTTTGTGCTTATTTTGATTATTTCTTTTCTCATCTACTTTTTCTTTTTTCTCTCCCTCACTTTTTTCTTTTTGTATTTTCCAATTAAACTTAGTCTTTTCAATAAAACCACTTGTATGTAATAATAATATTGGTGTTTTATATGGGCCAATATACAAAACATTTAAAATTTATTTTTAATGTATTCATATACAGAGAAAATAATAGATTATAGTAATGAACATCCATAACATCCAGCTTGAGAAATAAAGTGTAATACAATTTCCTTTGTATCTCTTTACTGTTTCATTCCCCACCCATCCCATCTTTTCTGAATTTGCTTTTTATTTTTCCCATGCATTCCTTTATATTTTTATTACATTCACATATATTTAAGCAATATAATTTGCATATCTTAGACTTAAATATTGACTTCGTATACATTTTTTGCTTGTATTTTTCACTCACCATCTTACTGTAGGTTTACTGTCCATCTTCTCTTTTACTAAATATTAGTCCATTGTTCTTTAAAGTGATTGTAACAGTCTATTCTGCAAGCAGTCTATGCATTACTCTTGTGCTTTATTTTCAGTAATGCTTGATATCAAAAGGCTTTTAAATTTCTAATCAATCTGTTGAGCATAAAATGGTATCTCATGGTGGTTTTAATTTGCATTTTGCTGATTACCAGTAAGGTTGTTTCTATTCATATATTTGTTGACTTACTGAAATATTTCATTATCTGGGAATTTCCTATTTATACTTTTTGTTCATTTTTCTGTTCCTTTTTATTTTTAGGAGTTACGTATGTAATGTAGACATTAAACATTGCTTTATTCTATGCTTTGCAAGTATTTACACCCAATTTCTGGCTTGTGTTTTTCTGGCTTATGATAAACAGAAGTATGTGGATTTCTTTCCTTTCCCAAATTTAGAGTGATATTCTCCACCTTTTTTCATAAAACTTTAAAAATTGTGCATTTTACATTTCAGTTTTTAATACATTTTTCATTGTTTCTTGCATGTAGTATTAGGTAAGTGTGTAAATTCATTGTTCCCCTTATGGATAACCAGTGTTCCCAAAATCATTTGTTGTATTTCTTATTTACCTGCTACTCTGTAGATCATCTCTGTGATATGTGGAGTGTCCATATACTCATGGGTCTGTTTGTAGGCTCTTTCCTCTACTCCATCAATCTATTCTTGAGCTAATATTCTACTGTCTTAAATAATTCAGCTTTTAGTATGTGTAAATACCAGGCAGGGCCTATCTCCCCAACTTACTATTTTCAAAATTCACTTGGCTGTTCTCTGCCTTTGCTTTCCTATGTAAAATTCAAAATCAGCTGAAACATTCCAGAAATTGCAGATTAATTTGGGAAGAACTATTATCTTTATATTGATTTTATCACAAAATACAGTGCATCTATTCATCTACTTGTTTACATCTCTGACTACACTGTGATCAGCATATATGATCTGAATGATTTTAAATCCTCTTTTTCAGTAAAATGTATATAACAAAAAATTACCATTTTAACCATTTTTAAGTGTACAGTTTAGTGGCATCAAGTATATTCACATTGTTTTACAACCATCACCAACCACTGTCCATCTCCAGAACTTTTCATCTTCCCAAATCGAAACTCTGTACCTTTGAACAGTAAGTCTCCCGTTTCCCCCTTTTCCCAGTCCGTGGCCACCACCATCCTACTTTCTGTCTGTATGAGCTTAATTACTCTAGATGTGTCATATAAGTGGAATCAGACAGTATTTGTTGTTTGTGACTGGCTTATTTCACTTAGCGTGGTGTCCTCAAGGTTTTTCCATGTGGTAGCACGTGCCAGAATTTCCTTTCTTTTCAAGGCTGAATAATATTCCATTGTAAATACTAATTCTTTTAAGTTTGTTGACACTAGCTTTCTTGTATTAGTCAATTTTGTAATTGTTACATGTGTGCTTGAAAGAATATGTTTGACTGCAAATTTCACTATATCACCAAGGAGTTGTGTTATTCAAATCTTCTGTAACCTTACTCATTTTGTTATATATTTGTTATAACCTTCCATGAGGTGGATTTTTCTTTATAGTTTTTCTTTATAGTTCTGTCAATTTATGCTTTTTACATTTTGAGCCTGTGTTATTTTAGGGTTTTTTTCCTTGGTTAATTGAGCTTTTATTTTATATATACTCCTATGTGATCCCTAATATTTCCCCCCAAAGTCTGTTTCATCTGATTTTAATATGGCTGCACAAAGCTTTTACTTCTTTTTGTTGTTGTTAGTATTTTTATTCTGCGTCTTCATAGACCTTTTAATTTAATCTTGATCTGCCAGAAGTTGTATCCTTTCTGTTTTTGAAATTCTCTTTGTCTTCATCTTTTAACTGGTAAATTGAGTACCTTCCCGTTAACTGTGTTTAGTGATATGTGGGTATTTGTTTCTAGGATCTTATTTTTGTGGAAATTATATTTGTACAGCTTTCTCAGTGCTTCATTTTTTTCTCCATTTATTTTTAGACTAATTGCTTCTTGTTTTTTTCTCTTTGTCAAACATTTTTCTCTATTTTAAAGTTATGCACATTATTTCTATTTATTTAATAGCTATTTTAAAATTATTAACATTCATGTTTAGCTTTAAAAAGCCTAAAATTAACCACTATTTCTACACCCATCCTGAATAATACAGAGACTTTAGAACATGTAAATTCCCACTAGCCCTTGGCATGTTACAAGATAATCTTAAGGGATATTTATGATTCTAATTTTCTGTAAAAGCAAGACTTCTTAAATTTAAAACATTGTGAACCAAAAAAGAAAATTCAACTTGCTCATAATGCCAGGCATGGAGGAACATATATTCTTTAAAGAAATAGCTTTAAAAGCAGAATTTTAATATTTTTTCTAATTATTTTCCCATGATATATATATTGTTTACTTTTAGGTCATATCTTTTATTAAACTAATTCAAATAATTCTGATTATGATTTATGATAACTGTGTTTGCTTTTGCTGAAATTGCATGGTGATATTGATTATAGCACACAATGAGTAATATGTCTGGAAGAAAATGTAACATCTAGAACAAAGTGAAAACCCAGAAGCCATAAAATAGATCCCTGAGCAGTGACAACAAGAAAGCAAAAGAAAACTAAACAGAAACAAAATTTAAAAATCACTGCTGCTACAAAAAAATAGAGCCTTGAAGTCTCCTCAGTCCAAGGACTTAACCACCCTGTGCTCTCCATTAGCAAGCCACTCCCAAATATTTAACTCTAAGCAAGAATATTGTGCTTGCCATACAGAGACCTATTCCTACCCACTTTCCAAGTGGCTGGCTGTGGCTATCCCTCACAACTGAGAAAAGCCCAGGCCCCAATAACATTGACATCTTACTAGGCATCATTAAAGAATTTATAAAATAGTTGCATAAAACTCTTCTGTGAAAGTAATGTGCAGCTTTTATCAGTGGAAGGAGACATGATGTTCAGGCATAGTGGCCTTAGGCCACTTCCCATGAGGTTGTCTTACCCATCTCAGTGACCTGAAAGAATGTCCCTGAATGGCAGTCTAGCAAAGTAACCAATCAAAACAAGGTCCCTGGTAAAATCACCTGGGGGAAAAAAAAAAGACTATGCATAAGAAACAGGCTCAAAATAATATGTGTATTTAAAAGACATTTTCATAAAAAATGCGTTTGTGGGGGTGAGGGCATGTTTATTATTCACTTAAAGAAATGACACATTTTCCAACGGTGCTTAACAAATGAGAGGTTAATTTGGGTATCCATCTAACTTTTAGGTTCTGAACTGTTCAACATTTTATTTTTCTAATGATGCAAGAGAGAAACATGTGCATACTTACATACTTAGAAGTATAGAAAATAACCATGAAAAAATTATCTCATTAAAATTGCTAATAGAAAAAAAAGTTTAGTGACACACTTCAATTTTAGCTACAACAGAAAAATATTATCTTACTTTTCAACCTCATGAAGGAAGCTTTTTATTAGTGAGGAGTAATATCTATCTGAAAGTGGCCTCCCGTTTTGTGATGCTTTGGTCACTAATATGTACCATAATAATGTGTGCCTTACTGGATTGTCAAGATTTGCCCTAAACATTAAAAGCCATATTCCATTTGTAAAAGTGTATAATTGTAGTCAATTCTTTTGAAAGCGAATAAACTTTTCTCTCTATTATAGTCCTTTTTTTGGCAGCAGGTTCAGACGTATTTGACCCATGTCTGCTCTTAGAGCCAGTGATTATGAATCTGTCCTAATGAAGTGTCTGAAAGTTTCAACTGTTTATTTTAAATAACATTTGCCATTTTTCTTAATTAAGGTTTTAATATCGGTGATATGCAGAAAGTTTGGAAACCACATAAAAGTACAGAGGAAAAACAATTCTCAAATCACTCATTTCCCTCAGCTCTTGGCTCCATCACTAAATAATTTCAGAGTACCGTACTTTGATAATTGTTTTGTCTGTTCTCTGTTTTCTTATATTTTTCATTAGCCATTCCTTGGATCTTTCTGTTATGATTGCTTACAACATGCTTTCTTGTTTTGTCTTTTCCTTATAGTGAGATCTTAAGGATGGCTGTGTATCTCCTTTCTATTCATGTACTTATTCAACATATATTTACGAACACCTATTGTACATGTGAAATATTGCGTGGGAATATAAGAGTCAGTAAGCAAAGCTCATATCCTTACAGAACTTACTAATGAGGGATAAAGTGCTTGAATTTTGGGTGTCAACCCATAATATCAGGAGCCATTCTTAATTCACCTTCCTGTCTATACAACCCAGCATGGGATCTGTTTCCCATCTGCGTGCACAATAGATAATAGATGGACACTTACATGTGGTGAGTAAATTAACTACTATTGAACAGATATTTATTTGGGACCTGTATTGTCAATTCCTGGTAGGAGAGATTGGATAAGTAGGATTTTGCTTGACTGGTTGTGAAATTCTGTATTGAGATGTAACATTTGTATCATGGTCAAGAGTTAGCAAACTGTTATTCCATTACTCAAAGCTTCCTTTGAAGCCCAAGTGAAGCCAGAAATAGGCTTTATTAAGAAAGAAAGAAGGTAGTGGTGGTGTTTACATGGAGCTCTTACAATATTCAGCTATTCATTAAGAGATAAAACATTTACTAACCCGTCATCTAAAACATGCTTATATTGTTCAAAAAAACCATGGCCTTAACTACCAAGTGTCTATTTCATATTCTTAATGTGCAAATAATTATTTAGCTTCAAGCATAAGAAAAGATATAAAATGCAGTAGAAAATAAGTTCACAGATGAGTTAGATCCAGTTGTGTGTCAAAAGCTTTCAGTATACGTGGAAAGATGATTTCTCACACACAACATATCTAGAGCCTTTCCCCGACTCTTCATCTGGGTAATTTGGTTTATCCTTAACGTCTCAAATTAAATGTCACTTTGTTAAATGGAATTTCCCTCAATCTCTAAATCAGTTTCTTCTTTACAGCTTTTCATGATACTCTGCATTTTTCTCATATAGCACTCATTATATTTATAATTACATTATATTTAGAAATATTTAGTATCTGTCTCCTCACTAGACAATAAACATGAAGTCTCAACACACCAGCAAAGCGTCTGGCCCAGAGTATGAGGTCAACGAGTAGTTATTGCATGCAGTAACTCTAATGTATGAAAGATGATGGCAGGGAAAAGGAGAGAAAAACAATGTGTGATGGGAATGTAATGGAAAGAGAAAGAGCATTAAATATGTGAGCTTAAAAAGGTTCCGTGTAAAATCTGAAGTGGACTCTAAAGAATGTGTATGAGTAGCTTCATAGACAAACCTGGAGGGGGTGATGCAGAAAAGACAGATTGGAAACATGAATAATCAGGGCCAGCATAGCATATCCATTAGACACTGTGCCCAGAACTCATGATACTTTAATGGACCCACAAAATACTTTAAATGTTAAAAGATTTTTAGGCAAAAAAAATAGAGAATATCATAATAATGATTTCAGTATATACCAATACTAGCATAAAATATAATTTTGAATATTTTTTATGGAGGAAGGAGCCCATGAAAGTCAGAATGCAGCCCTGGGAATGACATATTTGTTACATAGTAGATAGAATTTTGGCTAGAATCTGAAAAAGGAATAGAGACTCTAACATTGAGAATTCAGGTTGGTGTCAGGTCAAGGGAAGCCCAGAAGACAGGCTGAGGAGGTTCTTCCAACTTTACCTTCAGAGACTTTCTGTCAGCTTTTGCTTGCAGGATGGCTTTAGGACGAGAATTATTGCAGGAAAGAATAGGATGTGTTGGTTTTAGAAGCAGGACAAATAATTGAGGGCCTTGGATTATTTTAGATCTGTTTTAAAGAATAGTTTTTAGTAGAAAGAGACAGAAAGGATGGGTGTTACAATCATCAAGGTATATATTTACCCATGCATTGTAGATCATATGCAGAAAAGCTCATTTTCCCCATAGAAAACTCCCAAAGCCATAATTACGCATTTGCATTCCCTCTGTAGTGAGAGGATCCCTCCTATCCTACATGGTCCCCATGTCAAACCTACTGCTGTATCCTTAGGAAACTGAACATGGAGACACTGAAGGAAACAAGAGATTTAGAGTCTTGTAGAAGTGTTACAACTATTATAACTAAAACTACATCCTGACCAAATCATTCTAGTCATCAAAGCAAATGTCCGGAATGTGATTATGTGACAGATACCTTCCAGTTGATTGATGGCTCAGTTATTCTGCAGAGCAAAATGGAGGTAACAACATATACACATACATTAATTCTAACTTACTTTAAAGTTAATTTTAAATGATTCTTTTTTCTAAATTGGAAAATCTCTGCCTAAAGTCTATAGCTAAGTGTATATTCGTAATCATAGCTTGCATATTTATATACAGAGAAAGTCACAATGACATAAAACCAGGTAATATGCATTGAATACAGTTGTGTTGTACGTGGATTTGTTAGCATTCTCATTAAGTGAATAATTTGTACACTTAGGGTGTACCAAGCCTTGTGCTAGGGGAGCACTGAGCCTAACAAGGCGGTTAAGGCAGAGCCTTAGGAGCCATGATGTTTGCATCTGGTCTTGAGAGTGTAAATACTAGCCAGGTAGATCAAAGCAGAAGAGCAGGTACATTTTTTAAAAACTATAGGAATTAGACTTGTATTTAAAAGACTTTGTTAACCTTTTGGATATTAGTTTCCTTATCCATGATATGTGCTGATCATGTTTTGTATCACTGTTCAGCTGTTTTCCATGTTTGCTGACAACATGGAAAAGGAAAGAAACAAAAATCAGCACAAAGGTAATGAATTCCCTGATGTTGAAGAAAGAGGAAATACTCACTGTGAAATACTGATGTTAAATTAATTGCCTATCTATGTTTTAGAGGTTGTTTTTTTGGAGACAAGAATAGACCAAGTTGAGTCTTCTGGGAGCTTCAGAATTCTGGCTCTTTGATTTGCTAACTTGAGAAGTATGAAGAATAGTAATGTTGTTAAGTCACTGAGATTATATTGAATACTTTATAAAGAAACTAAAACTTTTTATAGTGTTGAGATTATACCATGCAACCTCCAAAACATTCGTCATTCTGTACCATCATATGAAGACTGAAGGGTGTCAAATAAGTCAATTAATTGGCCATTTTTAGGCTCCTATATATTTCATTGACAATATTACTGAAATAAATTCAAGATAAAGAATTGACAGAATTGAGCCACCTTAGCAGTTTGAAAGCAGTTGAATTGTTCTCCCACTTTGCATGGCACCACTAGTTCTGGGGCTGTCTTCAAAATGTTGATATCAAGATAGGAATTAAGTCTAAGTCGATGTTCCTCTTGAGGTTAAAGTTCTGCTTCTTTCAATCAGTTTGAACTGACAGGCCTCCTGCCATCACCTCCTCCTTAGCCAGGCAGACTGGCCCTGGCCGTCAGTGTGAAAACATCTGTTGAATGGATTTATTGAGTAGATCTTGTTTTTTTTCCTCCCTTTCTCTATTTTTTTTTTCTTCACACCGTTTATTATGTCTCTGACCTGATGAACTTAATTTGTTGACATGTCGCTCTCAGTGTCTCCCTTAGTGCTTGTCTCATGTTTCTTTCTACTGTGCTCTTTTCTTGGCAACAGCCCTTCCTGGAGCCCCAGCACACACGTGCACTCTCGGTGCACCAAGCTCAGCTGGCTGCGATTGGCATGGACGGATTAGAGAAACATCGCCTTATCTCCAGGACTCATTCCTCTCCCACTGCCTCCATTGTACCTCACCCAGCAATGGACCGCCCCCTCCTGCCTGGCTCTGCAACTGGTGAGAATCCCTAAAGACTTTCCCTAATAAGCAGGCTAAATGCACTGGTCTTGTGGGATTAAGCGATTTAAATGCTCTGAATAACTCCAATAGCAGAACACTCCATTTTAACCCATTGCAACCCAAATTTTATGAGGTTATATTGGCCACAAGACAAATAGGACATCTGATAAATCTTGGCTTAGTATTAATAGCCTCATAAATTGTTATCATTCATGGGCCTGGAAAACACATCAACAGGTGCATGAGTCCCTTTTGGAAACACAAATCCCTACCACATTCTTTAGCAGTATTCCTCAGTCTCTTCCCTCTGGTAGTCCCGGCCACTGGGAAATTTATAACGCCCGCTTCATTTGACTCCAGAGAGTGCTCCTCCTCCAGTTTGTTTATGTTGTTGTTTTGTTTATTTCACTGTTTCCTTCTGACTTCCCATACAAATGACTTATAGGAGACAATGGTACCAAGGCAAAGCTTGTTTAATTCTACATACGTTAGTTCCATTTCCATCGGTTGTAGCACCGATGCGTGGGCCATTTGACCACCCTCTTCCTTTGCCCACAGTTGTGTTTGATATTTCAGAACCTGGCTAGAAAGGAAAACAAACCTGGTAGTTCCAAGGCCAAAGGAAGGTCATGTCTGGAACACACACAAAAAAGGGGTGCTATTCCCTCATTAAAAAAGCTGTGCTGTAACTATCCATATGGATAAATATTCTTTTATATATGCTGGACCCTGTTCTTGTTCCATGCTCTCAGGCTGTGGCTGATCCAGTGAAACATTTTCTAGCCCTAAGGAGCTCATAACCTGAAAGTAGCAAGGGGATAATTCATGTGTACCTTCCCCCAGAGTCTCTCACAGGTTATCTGATTTATTTTTGAATCAGTTTTTAGAATTCAGAGTTTGTTTTTGTGGCTTCTATGACCTCAAGCAACCTTTGTGCTTGGAAAAGTTAAAATACTTTTTCTCAAATCACATTCCCAAGCCTTGATGTCATCTTTTATTTAAAAATCAATGAATGAAATGGCCAAGTTATTTAACTTTGATAGACATCTTTAATAAGTATGCATAGGAGCTACTTTTTGTAACATGTTATACCACAAGCCAGCATTCCATACTAGGAGCTACAATCTGAGTATATTTTTATATATTTCGTTTACCACGTTAGCCACTTCCTCTGATCCCCCTGCTTCTTGGAGCAAAGCAGACCTGCCCCGGTATCCCAGATGACCCAGGATTGTAGCCCAGTATCAGTGGAAGCTGCTTGGATCAGTCATGCCTGGTTTTATCCCTGGTCTTCAGAGGATTTTTGCTCAAAGCCAGATACATGATGTAGAGAAATACTTTTTGTAGATAATCAGAGCAGTAGCCTTTAAGAATTACTTCTCAGTTCTTTTTCACTAAAAATGTTTTTCATTCAGCCAGAAGCTTTCAGAGACACACTAACAACCATCCTATTGTAATGCCGGTTCCATTCATTCAGAATCATTTCCTTAATTTAAAAGTGAGCTCGATTATAAAGTTTCATGTGCTGTTTCCACGTGTGCTGCTGTCTGCTATTGTAATCCTACTGATAGTTTCTTTTCTTGGTTAAGAAGGGTGGCCCTTTCCAAACATGCTTTGGTTTCCTGTCCTTTTATGTGTCCCTTCAATATGAATGAAGCAAGACCTCTGATTATTAGAACAACCCTATTAGTTTGAGAAAACATGTTGCCAGATGAACAGGGTTTGCGGGCCTTGAAGGAACCCAGGTTAAAGGGTGGCCCGCAAAGCAAATAACGTAGCGTGACATAAACATAACCTAATCCTTCAAAGCGGAGACTGGGTCATTTCAGATGATTAGTTTCTTTCTCATAATGTCAACATCCTAGTATTTACCAGAGTTTAGATTCCAAACACAAATAGGGGAATGAACTTGAGTTTATTTTCATATTTAATGTACTTGATGAGGTATACTTCTTGCCTAAATGAGAGATTATATAAACTTATATTTTAAAGAACATAGGATTTTGTATTTAGTAGGCATTCAATAAATCTTATTTGAATCAACAAATATTAATTTGTATTATATATGGTTGTAGAGGCAGGTTTCCACATATTCAGTTGAATTTTGTGTTATATTGTGATATGAGTAATAATATTAAATTTTTATATAATACTCAATGTAAGAGGTACTGTTTTCATTCTATGTAAAGGCAAGGCATGGTGTTTGTATGAGTTCTGATGACTGAGGAAAGGGCAATACATTTCATTTTCTCTGCCATAGTCTTCCTTCTACTCACCTCTTCCTAACAGACATGAGACTTGGCCTGTCCATGGCTCACAACAGGCCCTTCAGAGTAGATGACATATTTGTGCTAGTTTATACCAAATGGGAGTGCTTGACACAAGAATTTAATGGCAAATAAGTTTGATTGGCTTTATCTTCTCCATCACCCAGTACTGTTTAAGGTCTTCTTTCTCCCAACAGTAGGTTCCTTTACATAATCTGTGGGTAAATTTTTTCTTTGTAACATTATCTTTTTAGTCAGAGTCTAATGTAAGTAGAATCATAGTGCTCAAACTAACCCAATGTTTGTGAAAGCCATTACAAATAATTTACTTAAAAGAATTTTTAAATTGATGTTTAGTGGGTGGCACATCATGACAGAAAATGAAATAGACTTGAATATGTCAGTGTGAGGATAGCAAAACTGGCCCTCTTTTTTTTCCCACTTTTTTTGTGTTTGCTTTTGTTTTGTAATGAATGATATTTTCCCAAGTCAGGCAAACTCCTGTTAGGTTTTAGTTTACATGTTATTTCCTTCAGGAAGCTTTGCTCAGCCAGCAAAACCCAAATTCAGTCAATTATGGTACCTCATAACAGACTGGTTTTTTCCCTCAAAGATTGTAATTACTTAGTTATTTGGGGGGTTTTGTTCGAATGGGCTCTCCGTGCAGGAAGAGTGTTTTCTGGCACTTCGGTCCAGGCTAGCACGTGGAAGGATTCAGTGTGTACACTTACTGTCTAAAAGACAAATGAACATCTGAAGGAAATGAGAGCAAATAGACAGGAATTACATGAAATTATACCAAAAAAAAGATTATTGGTATGTTAAGTGAATTTGAGGATAACATTTATCTGTTTTTTAATTAAAAAAAAAAGGTATTCATTGAGAGCAATTTGATAAATTTAGAAAACTATAGGGGAACATCACCTATTTTTCTGTCACTCAGAGGTAACCATAAATAAAACATGCATTTATTTCCAGTATCTTTTCCTCTTTCTTTGTGCCTCTCTTTACTAAAGAAAAGCTGTATGTGTGTTAGTGTTTATGTCTGTGTGTAATTGTGTATATATGTTTGTACTTGTGTATGTGTGTGTGTGTGTTTTAAGACCTCCCAGAGTAGCTTCTGTCACCATCTGTATAAGAATGGAGAAGGTAATTTTCCTTTGAGTAGCTAATCAGTTTTGAAGTGACTGTCCTCAAATATATGTACTTGAAATTTCTCCCAAAAAATTCCTCCAAAATTTGCTTATCTAATTCTCACTGGAGATGATAGAATAGTTATTTTTTTTTTATTTTGGAGATTAATTCAGTTTGATCACATAGATCATATATTATCACATGTTTATTAACATGTTATATATCATAGCATAAATTTTGAAGTGTATATTTATATACCTTAATTTTATGTATACGTATGTGTGTGTGTATAGATATTTAAATTCTTTTGGCTTTTTCATGCTTGAGAAAGTCATCCTTTTACCTTCGCACACGCTTGGACGCAGATTTACTAGGGCACAGTGTTTTGTCTGAAAAGTCTGGAAATGTGCTCCTTTGTGGGCAGCCTGTTCATTCTTTTCTGGTACCTCATGGTATATTTTCTTTATCCTGTTAATTTAAAAAAAACAAATCATCTTTATGATGAGCATTTGCAGTTACATACTCAAGCACATATCTCTTTCTACTTACAGAAAAATTCTTCAATTATTTCTGTTATTCAGTTAATCTGATTTCCTCCTTGAGAGCAATCACAGCTTTTTGTTCAGCTATCTATTTTCTGATCTCCATACTTTCTGTAGGTCTCTAAGTTTGTGTAATAGCACTGATTTGGTTTTCTAAAATGAGGCTTCCTTTTTTGTTGCCCTCAACATAGATTTTAATGTTGCCACTATTTGGTTTTTTTGACATCCTCATTTACCTTATTCACCTTTCATTTTGCTCATTAATTTAGCTTTTGGCTCCTAGGACCAATGTCTTTTGATATTTGAGGAAGTAAAAAAATTTCTAAAATCTTACTTTCGGTTACTATAGTAAATTAAATTCACTGAGCTAAGTAGTAGGAATGATGTTTCCTTTTCAGTTTCTGTAGCATCTTCTCATAGGCTCTGTGGGTTTTTCTGTTTGTTTATTTGTTCATTCATTCTTCAATACTTGAATGTAGGGAAAACTTTCCAAATTTTTGCCAGTAGGTGTGTAGTGAGTTGCATTTGACTTCACTTTTTGCCAGCTTACGTGCTAGTTGAATCTCCTCAGTGGCTGCATAGTTGCATGGCGACACTTGGTCCAATTCCCGGTTACTCACAAACTTGCATGTTTTGTTAGTTGGAAGCCTGATATGGGTTTTCTTCCACCCATTTCCTTTTTAGCTGACTGATACTCTGATAAGATGATTTACATAAACAAACAAACAAACCTGTAAGTCTTAGAAAATGGTTCTTATCTACCCAGAGACACAATTTAGCAAGTTTTAAACAGTTATTTTTAGGTACTTCATTTGCTTGCTGGACAAATCAAGTTTCAGACATAATTAAAAATTGCAGTATCCGGTACTTTAAGTGTTTCTGTTAAATATTATAACAAATATAATAGATGTTAGATGAAGAGGTTAGTAGAAATGGAGAAAATTAGGCAAGATAAACCTTATGGATAGATTAGAATTATGGATAGAAAGTGTAACAGTGGTTGTGGGTATGATGTGGAGGTTATTAAAAATGACCCTTGCTTTGAAATAGCTCCTTCTACCCATTTTAGTAATTCTACTAATTGCAGGCCATTTAAAAAATATTTTTATACGTATGTGTATGTGTATATATATATATATATATTTTTTTTTTTAAAAAGATTGTCTTCGACCTCCCAGCCCAATATTTTTGTTTCTTCCTTAACCATACAGAGTTTTTTAAAAAGCATGTCATATAACTATATTTGTATGTGCCTCACCTTTACTACTAGATCATAAGTTAAATGTAATAAAATGAAGTTGTCAGTACCTGGATCATTATGAGCTTTCAGTGACTACTTACTGAACCTGCATCTTTCAGAAGAGATACCATATCGTATATATATTTGTATCAAGCTTTAGTCTTTGGTTCAGTCTTTTGGCCCTGCAAGGTGTTTAATAAGGGCTGTTGAGCAAATCCTTGAGAAGGTGTGAAACCTCAGACATTAACCAGAAAAGAAATATGCAGTTGAATGTTAAGAACTAGGGATCAGGAGTTGTAGGTCTAAAGATTCTAGACTCAACTTTCCTAGTAGACCAAGGTGGACTCAGCCTCATGGTGTCACATAAGATTGGGCATAAACCTGGTGATATGAATGGATTCTGTGACTAAATAATGACCTAACTACATGTGATGGTTAAGAAAAGGGAAAGACATTACACTAAATGCTTCAAATACTTACTTCATTTAATAAAACTGAAAGCCAAGAGAAAACACAAAGTCCAAGCTTATCTAAAAAAAGTATCCAAAAATTTTGTGGTGGGTTTTTTTTTTTTTTTGGTAGTGTTTAAAATGCAGGTGAATACTTTATGTTAAAACTCCTTTGTGAATTTTCTCAAAACCTAATTTTAACTCCTGTCCCATTGATGAAGAGGGAGATTGATGCATTGAGTTATGTTTCATGTGATAATCAGTGGGGCAGAAAGGGTCAAAGAAAAGTAGAATTCCATATGAATCCCAAAGAGAAGAGCAGGCTTGTTTCTCACCCTATAAGTATTTGTTTCTGGGAAAAAAGGAAAAAAGAAAAAGAGAGGAAAGAAATGGAGATGAAAGATGAGGTTAAAATCTCATCTTGCAGTCTGCCAATTAACACCTCATTGCTACATCATTAAGATGAGTAAGTGGAGGTTTGGGGTTCTAGAATTTATTTATTTTCCCTTAAATTCAAATGTCTTTCCAAGGGCTCCTGGACTTTGTACTATAATCTCCAGATACTTGGCAGTAACTTTCAGCTACCATAACCTGTTTCATATATATATATATATTTTTTCTGTTGGCAGTGGCTTATGGAGAAAATGTTGTTAAAAGGGGGATAATTGCTATGGAGGTGAAGTTAAATATATCAAGAAATGAAATAGTGAAAAGAATTGAGCAACTTAATGATTAGAATCTCTACTTTTAAAGAATATGTTTTCAAAATGAGAAAAATAGTATATTTTTTGTTTCCATGATAATCATTTATGTCTTTTATGCAGTATATGGTTGAAACTATGATTGAAAACTGTGGTTGAAAGTATGAAAATATGTTAAATAGTTCCTGTTACATAACAGTAACTCATATACTTGACGTATCTGAATTGTGGAGACATGTCTTACATATCTTTATATTTTGAATGTTACTTTTTATGCCTGCCTGCTTTTCTTTCTGCCTTCCTTCATGTCTTCCTTTTGACTTTATTTAAAAATATTTATTCATCTCCTTTTGTGCAAAATGCCATGTAGAAAAGCTAAGGAAAATGAATGCCTGTATTCGAGGCACTTGCCAGTAGGAAGATAAGGTATATAAAATAAAAGATGCTTATACTAAACAAATAAGGCGACAAAAATTTCAGTAGTCCAAGTCATTCCGCCATGTAGGGTCATCAAGAAAGGCTTTACAAGGGAGATATATGACTTAGTTCTTGCATCAGTTCATTTATTTATGTTTTTCATTCATTCATTTAAAATACTTTTGAGGATCTACTATATTCCATGCATGCTTACAGACACTAAAAGTTCAGAGATGAACAATACAACTCTAGTCTGTGTTTTCATAGATTTTACCAGGTAGTGAAAAAAATGTACAGTTAACAAGATTATACAACTATTACAGAATTGTGATAAATGTTCTGAAGAAGACCTAGAAGTTGCTATGAGAGCATATAGGAGGAGACCTAATTTAGAGGTCACAGGGAATTCTTCGTTTAGGAAGTGACATTAAAACAGCCTTGAAGAATTAGATATTAGCCAAATGAAGACGGGAGTTATGGGGGCACGGGCAAGAGGGAAGAATGTTGGCATAAGATGAAAGCCAGTATGAAGGTCCTAAGGCTGGTATGATTTTGAGTATTTTGAGGACTGGAAGGTAAGCCTTTGTGTGAGAAATAGGGCTCAAGGAAGGGAAGAGTATGAGGTGAAGCTGGAGAGGTGGGGAAGGGCCCATCTGTGCTGTTTTGAGAAGTTGCAATCTCATCAACGAAGGCACCCAAAGATTTAAACAAAGACAGCTACTGTTAGGTGGCAGATAAAACTAAGTGAAAGTCAGGTAGCCAGTTATAAGGGTATCTCAGGAGTTGAGATTAAAGGTAATTGTACCTTGGATTGTGTATGGTTTTGGCATTGGAGATAAGAAGGGAGTGATCCAGGATATATTTTCCAGGGAAAACAGGCAATACATGGTTCATTAGAAAGGGAGTATCAAGAAGACAGTAAGATTTCTTACGTGAGCAATGGTGGATCATGATGTCCTTTGCTGAAATGAGGAACACTGTGTGACGTTTAAGATCATGAGCTCAAATTTGAGATACTCTCACTTTATGAAAACTATGTGACATCCAAGTAGAGATTTTGGATGGGCAATTGAGTAGACAAGTGTGAAAGTGTACCACTCAGAAGGGATGAAAATGTGAGAGTCAGGGGCACAGAGTGGGATTTTGAAGCTATTTGCATCTTAAGAATGGATATTACTTCATCTAGAGGGTATCATGCTTTGTGAAATAAATCAGGCAGAGAAAGACAAATACTGTGTAATATAAAATCTATATCTTTAAATGTGGAATTAAACAAACAAAATGAAATGAAAGCAGACTTAAATGTGTAGTTGCTGGAGGGGAGGGGCTTGGAGAGTTGGGCCAAATAGGTAAAGAGGATTAAAAGGTACAAACTTCTAGGTATAAAATAAGTAAACCTTGGGAGTGTAATATACAGCATAAGGAATATTGTCAATAATATTGTAATAACTTTATATTGAGACAGACGGTTACTAGACTTATCTTGGTGATCATTTTGTAATGCATGCAAATGTCAAATCACTGTGTAGTACACCTGAAACTAACATAATATTGTACATTAACTATATCTCAATTAAAAAGAAAAGAATGGATGTTATTTGGACCAGCGAAATATTTTTTCTTAGACATAATTTTTACCACATGATTTCAAAATACACTGCCTGGTTTTAATATACTTGAGAACAAATATTTTCCCCTCTTGAGTAACATTCCTCTAAAACAATAAGTTAAAGGGAGAATAAAATGCATTAATTGAACTTACTTTGCAACACTAATTGCTGGTACTTAGCTGTTATTGAATAGATACTTATTTTTGCCTTTAATTTCTTATAAGAGATTCTTCTGTCCTCCCTCCATGCCCCCATAGAATCCATTTGATGGTAATATATTGGAATCTGTGATTGGTTAAATAATTTCTTATGTCAGGCAGTTTTGTAAGTAACATGTTTTCCCCCAAGGAATCAGGTTAAGGTAGAAGTCTTTTCAAAATTAACCAGAGTTATAATCATCATCTAATTTGTTGCTTCAAAAAGTTTTATTTTATGTATCCCTAATAGCTCATTTCATCAAATGTTTATGAAATCTTTCCCATCAAAGTTTTGTAACTGAAGTATGAAATGTGTTAACTCATGAGAATTTAAAAGCAGATTTTATTAAGTATCTATGTAAACTCTGCTGAAGGTATTGGAGCTGACTTAATTTTTAGAAGAAACACTTCAAATGCCCCACAATATTATCAAATCTATGATATCTGTATTGTTTACAGATTGGCTTAAATTATGAGAAAAATACAATAAGCAAAGAAGGAACTCTTTCTGCACAACTTTGAAGGAATTGCTAAAGCAGAATAGGCAAGCAGTTGGCAATTCTTGCAGTTTATTGCAGATGTAACCCTGATCTAAAGGAAGGCTAGAATTATTCATGGAATAAATTCACCTTTTTTTAAACATTTTTTTACTGAGTTATAGTCATTTTACAATGTTGTATCAATTTCCAGTGTAGAGTACAATTTTTCAGTTATACATGAACATTCATATATTCATTGTCACATTTTTTTTTTGCTGTGAGCTACCACAAGATCTTATATATATTTCCCTGTGCTATACAGTATAATCTTGTTTATCTGTTCTATATATGCCTGTCAGTATCTGCAAATTTTGAAATCCCAGTCTGTGAAATAAATTCACAACTTAAAGTCAGCTCATTTTGTGGCTTCAGTGATAAAATTTTGACCTCTACTGAATTGAATTATCTGTCTAAAAATGCTTCATAATGATTTAAGATACTGGTAAAATTACAGTGTGTTTTTTTAACCTGAAGTTTCTAAAGTGTTACTATCTTTATCACTTCACAGATTTACTAAATAAGCTAGGGTCCGAGTACTGATTAATCCATGGGTTGACTTTTTTTGCACATATATCCAGATAACTAAATAGCCCTTATATGCTCCTGGAAATTTGTGGATATGTATTATTTCTCTATGTGTAAATTTATTTTTAAAAGAATGCTTTTTTGTTTCGGAGTAATCATATTGTCATGTAACTTGTAGCACTGCTTTGTATCATTACTCATCTTTTGCTGTATTTTCTTTGTCCTGAAGGAATTGCCTACGATCCTCTGATGCTGAAACACCAGTGCATTTGTGGCAATTCCACCACCCACCCTGAGCATGCTGGACGAATACAGAGCATCTGGTCACGGCTGCAAGAAACTGGGCTGCTGAATAAATGTGAGGTAATCCTGAATTGGCCACACTCTTTTACTTACTTAAATAAATCATGTAAAGAGGTTGGCATTCATTTGGGCAGTTGTAGAAAAATGTTAACCCTATGGCACAGACACCATGATTGATGAACCATCCTAGATGCCAGTAGCATAGAACTTAGAACCTGACACTGGGCTGGGCATGCAGTAGGTACTCAGGCTGGGTTGATGGACTAAGTAGCTGCCTGATGTATGTGTGCTATTACTGCAGCATTTTTTTTGTGCACACAGTAGCATTGTTTTTTTCCAAATAGCTATCATTTATTGAGTTAATTTTCTGAGAAGCTCTTTTGCATACTGTTAAGTACTAAGTAGTAGTTGTTTCTTTTTATAAGCGATACTTTGAATTGACGTATATACCAGTTTTGCCTCATGGAAATGAATAGCTTTTAAAAGATTTACTGTCCTCTTACCAAGAAAAGTCACTTTTTTTATTGATGTTTAGACTCATTTCTGTAGATTCTTGATGAGTCTCATTTTTTTATTTAGAAAAATCTGTTTCTTTAGGCTTTCAAAGGTTAAAAGTAAACATGGCATCAGGTCAAAAAAGCTCCCATTGTCAAATTTGCAAAATACATGACAACCAGCATGTGTTTGATTTTGTTGCTGTAAATGTCCTTTGTTGTCTAAGATCCAGTAACATTCTGTATTGGAAACTTTTTAAAAGAAAAATATCCCCCATGTATTTTCTTACATTACTTTAACGTTTATTGATCAAAAGCATTTTTCCCTGGGTTTGTTTATATTATGTTCCAGATGTGTTCTAGGGATAGAATTATGGCATTTTACAAGGCAAACATGGTTCCTATCCTTACAGACTGATAATTTCACATGTTATTTGGTTTTGTTATCCTTTATAGAGCAATGAAGAAAATTAAGTAGTTCTCACCAGTTTGGGATGAAAGTAAATAGATAATATTTTGACTATAGTTATGAAAAAACTGATAGATTGAAACCCTATTAAACTCACTATACTTTGATAAAATAAAGACACAGTCTTTTATTAGTACTTTTGAGTTAATTTTTGACAACCCAAAATGTAGTAAAGAACACTTTATTCAAACCCAATTTAGTTTAAAGTGAACCTGTAAAATATATCAGTTGAAATAGAAATGCCAAAGCAGACAGAATGTTTCTTAGAATCAAGTGTACTTGCCTGTATTTGATAGCAGGAGTTAGTTCAGTCTGATCTTCTTTGAAGTAGAAAAATAACTGACTTTTGAAGTTGTAAAGTCATTCATTCAGTGCCTTCATTTCTAAGGACAGATTATTTTCTTTATTGATTTTCTGTTTTGAAGATAAGTTATATATTTCGTCTTACAGGGGAACTAAGTGGTTATTTTCTTTACATCAAAACATAGATAATGTTTATTGGTCATTCAGCAGTTGAGATTGTGAGTGAATACACCAGTGCAGTGTGTACAGGTTTAGTTTCACAAGTTTTATTTTATGCTGGTAATAGAATTATTTAATGGTTTTCATATTTAGAGTTTACTTTTGATTAAATGTATCCTTTACCTAGAGACTCCAAAGTGAAGGAATCTGAGTTAGATTTATTTCTCTCGTCCTTTCCTAAGTGAAAGTCTATTATCCATCTTTTGCCAGAATGGTCCATATTATATGGCAGAAGGCTTTCATACTCTTTAGTAAATTTTAGACTTATCTTCAAGGTTTTCATGTTTTAGGTAATGTGGTTTGGGGGCCATACCACTCTGTTGTCTGCACAGTCCTGCAGGGAGCACCAGTGAACTACCAAGCAGACTTACTTGTGGTCGACCAGTCTTACTTGATGTTTATCACGAGAACATTCCTCTCTCACCTTTGCACCTGCTATAGGTATTTTCTAGCTTGGCAGTTTCTCTGGTTTTGCAGCTGAGGTATTATTGCCTTTTGCATTTTTTCACTTTCAAGTCTCTGTTATATCCTGGAGCCCCACCCCGATCACTCTAAATTAGCAGTGGTTGATCATGGCCTTAATGCTAGTTTGTGTTATTCCTTAAATCTGTTACCTGAAGTAACATTGTTTATAGAAGGAACAAAGTGCAGAAGTAGATGGAATGTAATACGGTTCACACTAGTCTTAAAATTTGAAAATTTATTATCATCCCTTTCTGATCGATCTTCTTTTTCAGTTCCTCAGACATCACTTTATTTTAGCCCTCTATTATTTGAAATCATAAAATTCAGTTTATACTGTAGCACAGACTAATGTGATATCAGACCCAGGATGAAATGCTAGAAGCATTGTGGGGTTGACGAGAATGAGCAAGTCTATTCCAATCCAGTCAGCTAAGTAGGAGTCTCTCTAGCACACAGTCACCCAATTAACAAATAATGCACTTGAAAGCCCAGATCAGCACATTGGCTCTTTATGAAGTCCAAGCACAAAAGTCTCATCCGAAACTTTAATAATGTGAATGAAACACTTTTTCTTAACATAGTTTAAGAGCAGTTTACCAGGTGTTTGCTTTCCTAAGTGATGAAACTGTTGCCCAAATGTATTTATTTACTCCTATGTTATTAAAATATCTGTGACTTTATAACTAATCCAAAACATGAAGTGGAATTTATAAAGCCGTTAAAAACCAATTAACTTTGACACCTAGGAATTTAATGTCCCTTTGCCTGTCTGAATAATTTGAGAAATATTCAAAGTGGAATTTTAGAAATGATTATTCACTAAACAAGTATAACCTTTCTCTAGAGACTTTCAGATTCTGTGTAAGTCATAATACCAAAAGGGATAAAACATACAACCAAAGGAAACACAACTCATTTTCTCTTCCTGACTGTCTTCTACAAGAGTAGAGGAAGAAGTAAAAAGGGAACATACAGTGGTTATACCAAACCAGCTTAGCTCACGCAGAAAACAGTAGAATCTGTTTCCTTAGCCAGTAGTCTCTCTAGTAAATGGAACTGAAACAATTGGTATCTGTTTGTTGTAAATTTTTCTTTTTTTTGATTTGACAAGTTAGTTCTGATATGCACATTTATTAATATATTATTAACCCTCCTGCAAGGATGCTAACCTTTCTCAAGTTAAATTATTTTGAAAATATCAGTGCTATGGAAAAAAAAGAAAAACAGATCTATACAACAAACTTTTTAGCAATTTACCAAAACTTATTACACTCAGTTTCTGAAAAACCAGGAGAAAAGCCCACTGTAAGTGGCAGGTGGTCAGATACGTGGAGGATGCATTAACAGGCAAGAAGTTTCCTATACTAATAGACTTCTTGGTTAGTGTTTATGAGGCTGCTAAAAAGATCAAGGCCAATGACAGTGTCTTGCAATCGGACTTATTCACTCCAAGAAAAGAAAAAGCTTGGGTGTGAATGAGTGTTTATCATTATGGCCCAAGGACTTAAGGAGAATCAGCCCTTTCTTTCTAAATTGTCTCGGTAGGACTGTCAGGAAGTTAAAATTCAGCTCTGTTCCTTGGTTATGTCTAAAGCATGCATTCCTGAGAGGGTAAAAGCTATGTGTCTGGATTCCAGGGATTTGAGTACCAGCCCTAGTGTCTGGGTTATCATTTTCTCCTCAGTGATGTGGATCAAATTCCTCTCTTGGTTGCAAGAAATAAGAACTCAACTCAATTTTCTCAATAAAGAGAGGATTTATTAGATTTCATAGGAAAGGATATAACTGAATAGGAATATTACACATACAAGCTGGAGCAATGTATTGTTTTCCAGTGTCCAGATAGCAATTTACCATCTTTGGACACTATTTTCCTGCCAGGTTTGTGTAGCCACCCATAGTTAGCGATCAACCTCTGCTTCCAGGGAAGAAGTCAACAGAGCTCTGGGGACATATTGCTGGTCAGCAAGCAGAAACCTGTGTCTAGATAAGCGGTATCCATTTTATTGATTACAAGTGGTGCCCAAATGTTAGCATATATCAGAATCATTGGTGGGATGGGGAATAGGAATGTTAAAATACGGATTCCTGGGCTATAGCTCAAGAGTTTTAGATTCAGTAGGAGTGGGGTCCTATAGGGTGGGGGTGGGGGGCAAGAATTTGTATTGCTGAGATGTGTCTGGATCATCCTGATATTCTGTTGCTGATCTGGGCACCATACTTTGAGAACAGCGGTATGGCCATATTCAACAGTCCTTCCCAAGAATTTGAGTTTCCCAGACTCCTGTGTTAGGAGCTAGAGATAAAATGCTGAGATTATACCCCTGCCTTCAAGGTAGTTACCATCTGAGAGATCATCAGATGTCATCAAATGAACACACAAATATGTGACTACAGACTCTTAGGGGGTTTTAAGTCACTAGTTTTATATTGTGATTTTAAAGACTCGTTGATTCAGCTTGGGGAGGGAATAAAATAAGAAAGGCTGGTCAGCTACCTCCAAAATCATGACATCAGAGAGGCTCTCTCAGCAAGAGGCAGAGGAGGAGATGTTATAATTAGAGTTCAAAGGACAAAGTATCTCAGACCTAAAGTTGAAGAGCTTGCCCTTCTTCCGTTTTTGTTCAGGCTCCTTTGTCTATTCAGGTTACTGTTTCACTGGGGAAAAAGATAAGGAGCCTCAATTCTGCTGGCGTAGAGAGAGAAGTCTGCTTTCCTCAGTGAATGAAGTAGTCGGTTTTGCAATTAAACAATAATTATGATAGAAAAGATGGCAATTTGAAAATATCAAAAGGGCTTCTTTGTTTTAAAACAATAGACTGATCCACAAATCAAACTTATTTCACTTCTTTTCTCAATCTGGAAAATTAGTCAAAATGGGTTTCCTCAAAGGTTATTGTTCAACATTAGGTATGACCTCAGTCCTGCCGTTAATTATCTGTGTACTTTTGTCAAATCATTTAACCTTACCGATCTTCGGTTTTCCCATACGTAAGGTGAGGGTGTTAGACAGGATATTTGCTAGGATCTCTTTCAGCTCTAATGTCATATGAAATTAGGTGGCTAAGAAATTAATTCGGAACATAACACTTTCTTTGGTTAAGAGTAGACAAAATGTTTAGGATGTTTTAGTAAACACACTGCTTTTAGTTTGCAAGCTATAGTGTAAATTGGCTGTGTGTAATAGTCCTGATTAGCAGCCAGAGAAAACATTAGTCCTCGTTATATTAGGTTACAGCAGTTACATGGGTTAACTTCTTTTGTCATGACATGGCACTGTTTTTAAAAATTGAGGTGGTTGGTACTCCTTTATGCCAATACCATTTAGTTTTTTCCCCGACTGAATCATTCATACTTACTTTAGTGATTCTGTTGGGAGCAAAAAGCAAAACCAGCAGCTTTCTTGTCACCATAAGAAATGGATCTGGAGGGGTCATTTGGTGTCCTCTTTAGGAACAAGCTCTTTGATTAGGTAGCCAGGGGTTTCTAAAGTGTGTGTGCCCCTGAAGAAAAGAATGTGCTCTTCTGTACTTAAAAAAATTGCAGATTGACCCGTCGTCTGTTAGAAATGCACTTGCAGTTGTTTTTCCAGAAGCACTCATGACTCTCAGCCCCACCAAGCCACCCACAGACATTTGCTTGCTCTCACATTTGTTTTGAGAATAATAATATTTTATAATGCTTTTGTTGGATTACACATTATATGGAATTTGCATTGCCTCTTTGTGACTAATATTGAGTAACTTTGTTTCGCTTAATTCATAAGTAAAAACCATAAGCAACATGCAGTTCTGAAATGTTTAACTCCTTTATTCAAGTGCCAACGTAAAGTAATTACCAAACAATTCTGGGACACAAAACCAAGCTACTGTTGCCCCTTCTGGGACTTCTCAGCAGTTCCAAAGAGAAAAGTGGGGGGCAGGTTTAGTGTAAAACCTTAAAGATGCCAAGGAGCTCAAAGATAGGGTTTCCAGCATACTATCCTGCACACACAGGTGATTTAAAAATATCTTTTGCGAATCTAAATAAAGAAATATAATACTCTTTTGAGAAACACTTTTGGAATGTGCAGGTTTTCTGACATCAATGCCACAAAGTACTGAATTCTGCAAGTTAATGGAAATTCAATTAAACATTTGTTTTATAGAGTAATCTAACTAGATGGCAGCACATAACAGCTTACTGTTTAGTTTGCAAAAAAAAAAAAAAATTTTGTGTGTGTGTGTCTTAGAATCTAACCACAAAGCAGTAAGAAACTCAAATAGAGAGTCTTGTGAATTGTCTTAAAAAAATATTGCAGTTATGGAAAGCAGTACAAATGATCCAGATGTGATGAGTAAACCAGGGTGTCATTATTCGGAAAGAGATTTGTATATCACAGTAGAGTGGACGCTGGCAGATAAATACTTTAAAAATACTTGTGCAGCCTGTAATCAGAACTTAGATGATTTGGAATTTTTGTTTTCAGTTTGCAAAAAAAAGTAAGAATTAATGTGGAAAACAACCAATAAAAGGAAATAAGGCTACCTTTCTGAGTCCATTTGGAAAGTGATACAGAATTTTTTTTAAAAACAGCAGCATTAAAGTTTATTAACAAAAATGAATTATTATATGTTTTTCAACCATCTGAAAAACTTATAAAAATTATAATTCTAAACTAACACAATGTTTATTGTGACAAATCTATTTCATACATTATTATTATTAAAAAATCAGTGTTTTAACCCAAATCATAAAAATGTTTATTTACAATGTTTAAAAAAAATTACAATGTAGGAGATTCAACTGCATTAAAATTGTGAAAATTGAGCAGTTACAGTAAGAGATAACATTTTTACTTTCTGATGAGAATAATTTGATATGGGTGGAAATAAAATTGAAAAAAAATACACGGTACATATGCTTTTTACCACCTAGACTTTGTTATTGAATGGACTTGCTGTGTTCTGAAGTACTTCTGAAATTGTCCTGTCCTGAAATATTTTAAAATAAATTGTAATGACTGAATCAAGCAGTATTACATACAAGTAGAAGGCATTTGTCTTTTTGGAGGTTGAATAGATTTTTTTTTATTTCCCAACTTTCTCTTTGTCAACCATTTATTTTAACTACTCCATGGTCCCAAGTGTTGATCAATAATACAATGTCAGTATCTTGAATTCACTTATGAGTGGGAAGAATGGACAGTTCCCTCTAGCATGTGATTCTTGACCTAGGTTGCCTGTTAAATCTACTGGGTGGTTTTAAGTTTCTGCATGTTGAGGTAGTAACCAAAGTTAGCTAGAAGCTCTGGAAGTATGACCCAGGCATTAATACCTTTTTAACTTCTGCAGCTGATTCTAAGGTACAGCCAGTGTTAAAAATCATTAAAACAAACTCAGCTTCTTAATGTGAACTTAACGAGGTAGAGACAAACAGAAGTCAAATATTTGGAGATGGGAGGGGAACAGAGGCAAACATTTACCTGAGAAACAAAGGTGGTGGTAGCTCAGAAGCTCTATGCACATTTTTTAAAAATTGGCGAAGTGTTCATCATATTGCAGTTACCATAGGCTAGGTATGAGTTCTAAAAAATTCTTTTATTTTCCAATTATGATTAAGCATTTAAAAAATGGGCTTCGAAAGAATAGCTAGAGTCCTTTTGAAAACCCTCATAGATCTGTCTTCCTCAACCATGGTACTTTATCACTTCAATTATTATATTTGCTTGCCTAAGGCAAATGTATAAATCAAAATAAAGGATATTTTATTGAGTTTTTATTGTGTATAAGGTAATTTCACATAGCCATTTTAGGGCTTACCATGTTCACTTACCATTTTAGGACTAAAAGGGGGTTTCAGAGTAGTTCAGTTAAACCGCCTTATGTTTATGCATGGAGAAGCAAAGATCCAGAAAGGTTCCTCACAGCAGGATATAGTCATGTTAAGGACACACGACATTCAGAACCCAGAACTCAGGGCTCTTGACATGCAATTCACTTTCTTCTCACGTAACCAGCAGAAAGGACCAAGGGCCTGTTGGGCTGCCTGCCTGCTTAGTAGCCTCATTCCTACTTTCATTCCCCTTTCTTTATAAGAAAAAATCTGGGATTATTAGATGATGGAAGGAGAGAATGCAGTGGAGGGAGAAGATAGAAACCAACTTTTATGTAACATTTAAAGAAGCAGTTGATTGTAGCATTTGAATACTTCAGTTGGTAAGCTTGGACATGAGCAGTGAGACCTGATTTTTGTTTTGTTTAAGAGAGAAAAAGTGTATCAAGAATAATGAATAGGCGTGAACTGATTCATTAAGCATGGAATTTGTAACAGGGTAACTTTGACACTCATAAGTCATTTATGATTCTTTAACTCTGTAAGTCTGCAGCCCTGTGAATTTTGGACAAAAATGCATCCCTATATTTAGGGACACTGGGTGAAATATTTTCAGAAAATGAGATATTTCAGTGGAAATTCTTGCCTAATATGTCATCACTTTGAAAATGATTAAAGAAAATGGGGTCTCCCCCAGCAAAGGCAGGTACTTTGACTTGTCAAATTTAAGTTGGACATTTTCTCTTAGTTCAGAACTGCCACAAAATGAGCCCTTTCATGTCCTCAATAATACCAAACCAATGCAATCCATCTGTTCTGCTAAATTATTTCTAGTTCCCTAACCAAAGGCACTGCTTTTTCATGCATTTTATCATGATTTTATGCCCTTTATTATATTTTACAAAAGGTTCTGATTCCTCCAGGGCCAATGAGAACTGATTAGGATACTGGCCTCAATCCAGGCTTTGAACACAAGAGGGGAAGGAATAGAACTGTTTCCTTTTTTCCCTGCTCCTTGGCATTAAAAAAAAAAAGAATCTATACCGTGTGTGTGCTCTGTGTGTGGGTGGGTGTGGGTAGGCTGCATTTTATCCTGTCACAGTATGACTTTGTAGATTATGTTCAGAACATTCCTTCTATAATCAGGTTGCATTAACAGGCTTTAATTCAGAAGGACTATTTCTTTAGGAAAGAGCCATGGTGTATTGTGGGACTCAATGATATGGTCATTTTAAACAACTTCAGCCAAACTTCAAACCTGAATGCAGACTTTTTGGGGCTCTGATCTAAATAAGATCATATCCTCAGGTGCGTAGCACAGAGTGGGCTCTCGGGGCACATTAGTTCCTTTCCTACTGTCAGGGAAGAAACTGTGCAAGTCACAGAGAATGAAAATATAGTAATGAATACATCCTCCATCACAGGGTTTCTTTAATAAGAAGATGAAAGTAGAGCTATAAGCTTGCTTTCTTAGACCAATATTGGCAAGGTGTTTAAGACCTTTATTTGGATCTCAAGTTGGAAGTACCCAGATGAACACTGTGCCTTACATTATATGCATTGAGTGTCCAAATTTACTCACAATTCTAAAAAATTCTTTTGGTCAGAATCACAGATGACTTTAGATAGATATCCTGCAGACTGAATATCTCTGAGAATGGAACTCAATATCACCCTAAACTACAATTATCAGAGCACTTTGTCCTGTTTTGTGCCTCATTATGCTATTGACCTTTGACTCGAGAGCATCATATGAGAAAATTGAAGGAATAAGGGGTACACAGGAAATAGAAAATAGGACAGGATTAAACAAAAAGGTCTATATTTAAGCACAAACACGTAACTTAATGAATTACTGATTATAATACTGGAAAATGAAAGCTATTGGGGACCTCAATTTGAGAGGAAACGTTTAATGTGACAAATTTGAGACATCTAATAGGAGTGAGGCCGAACTACTCCAGGAGACCCTATGTGTTAAGAAGGAAGGAAAATTGTTGCTGTTTCACAAGTTTTAACTTAATCATCCACGGAGTTCCCATAGCAGTGCCCCTGTGAGATATAAACCTCGAAACACGCTCTCTCCAGATCCTTTCTCCAGCTAGAAACATTTTTCATGTTGAATTGGTTTTCACTGCTGTCCTTCTGTAGAAACATGTACACCCTGCCTGTGGTCTTGTTCCCCAGCAGCCATAGAAGCAGAAAGTGTGAAGAATTAGTACTTATATTTAATTATTTTGTGAGAAACATATTCTGTAATAGTAAAAAGAGCCAGTGTAAATTACTTCCTGGGAGTCAAAGAGAAGTAGAGCTAGGAGTTGGGAGGGGGAGGAGAAAGGGGAAAACTTGTGCACTTTGTTCCATTTTAATAGTGACGAGGAGAAAATTGGGAGGGGATACTCTTAGAATAAGTAAAAGCTAAGTGGGCTGGACCAGATGCTCTCCCTCTTACCGTCAGTTAACTGATGGTACACAAGTGATGACTGAGACCCAGCAGATGTCCTCTTAAGATTTATCAGCACTTGAGCTACTGTCAATAATTGAATTTTGTTAGCAGATTATTTTTCAAATGTGTGATTGAGCATTCAGCCTGAATACTGGTGGGGCTATGGGAGAATAAGAAAGGAGTTGGGACAAGCATTGGAATGTATGGTATGTAAAAATAAATGGCTAGTCTGTGAAAACATAAAGATATATTTATTATTAATGTTATTTCATGTGATACCAGGAGCAAAATATCTTTAGAGAAAAGGGAAAAAATTGATGAAGCTTTATGACACTAGTCTACATGTGGGTCCGATTGTTAGCTATGGAGCTGGCTACATCGGAGACTTAGCTGTTTATATCAGCATATAACATGTTAGTGGCTATGAATTTCATAGACTCACAGAAATGAGAGCTGGAAGCCCTGCTATTTCATGGTGTTCATTATTCTGTCAGACTGGGACTGGTTGCCACAGTCTGGTTTCCAGTCTGATGTTGCTCATTCCAATTTTAGGTGACTCAGACCGTGGAGTTACCACTATTTATCTTGGGGGATTTTCCACCAGCTGAAATCTCACAATTAAAATGGTTCCCTTTAATAGTGACTTTGAACTTTCTCTTTCTCATTTTATCTCATTGCTTGTCATTCTGCTTCTTTGGTTGTTCTGATCTTCCATAAATGTTTCCAAATTCAGTGTTTACCATCAAGCCACCTAAGTCAGTAACTGGTTTGTTTATTGACCAGAGCAATGGCTGACCAGATAGCCGTCATTAAATTTGCCTTTGTCTTCAGCATTACCTACCTGGTTTAATTTCAACATTCAACACCTACCTGGGGTAATTTCTCAAAAACATATTTTTATTTTTCTAAAAAATGTAAATAGGGCGTCAAAAACAGGGAACTTCAATGCTGTGACAAAGCAAATTCCGTAAGTGTTTGTTTATTCAGCACATAGTGGCACAGTGTTGAGAAGTTTCTGTTTTACATCACTCCTGTTGCCTTCCTGTTACCCCTCAGGTCGCCAGCTATTCCTCTCTCACTGTGACATGATGATTTATTTTCAATGACAAATACCTCTACCCAGCAAACCTCTAGGAAGCGTCAGTGTATTGAGGTTTTCCCTGCCGCCCCCTCAGTGAACCACACAGCCACAGCCACATCACCTTAAACTAGGGAGGCTGAATGTGGAGGTTGGTTTTGAGAGAGGTGTTGTTGTCACCTGATGTTTCCATGTCAGCTGGTGATTCATGGTCAGGAACATGGGAGGACAGCATTATCTGAATAGATGTTCTTTGAATTTCACTGAAATTCTCTGCTTACATATTAACTTACAAGTGTCTTGTTGTGAAACATATTTTAAATGAAATATATAATGCTATCTGGGTAATTTTAGGAAGCATAGTAATTTTAAAAAGTAAGGCTGATTAACTTTGTCCACCAGCATGATGTTTATTGGGCTCAAAGATGTGCCAACTAAGAAATGGGACCAGGAAGAAAGCTTTGTCCATTTGACTGACTGAGGTTTAACTTAATGTACAGTTTTGTCTGTGTTGAAGGACCATTCTTTGTTAGTTGAAGTGGAAGTTTCTGCCTAGCATGGGTGTAAAAATATTGACTGAGTTTAGTGTGTCTCAAACTCTCTCTGATTAAACAACCGTTACTGTTCTTGTTTAATTTCCACAGACCAATGCTTTTATAAAAGCATGAAAAATGAAATACTGCAATAGTGGAATAAAAATTGAAGACATGTAAGGTTATATTTAGATTCAACAGACACAAAAATACTCTGTCAAATTACTATAGAAGTTTCTAAGTATTTTCTCTTAATTTCTGTCTAGACCTCATCACAGACCACTCACAAACAGTTCCTGAACTGTCATCTGTCGTGTAGAATGTACTTTGAGTAGCATTGGTCTAGGTGAACATTACTGTGAGGTACCCACACATGAAGTGATCAGCGTATTTGTAATAATCAAATACATTAAAATGTATTGGTACTTACTTATATCCTTTAAGAAACAATAAGGTATTTGTTTCATCAACTTCTTCTGGTGAATGTAAAGTAAGATTTTGATCAATTTACTTCTCAGGTAAACAGTAGCTCCTGTTTTAGTTAAGTTGATACTTTCACAAAGGAGTTAACTATTTTTTGTTGTTGTTGTTAGTTATCTTTTATAGGCCAAAGAAGAATATACTTTATGTCAGTGGACTGTTCAGGCATGAGCAATCCACTGGGTCTGAACCTTGCATACACTCATTTTTCAGATATTATTATGGTACTTCACTAAGCAAATCAGTGTCACATTCCTACAGGATGAAACTCAGCCCATTATTAATCATCTTAAATGTGATTTGGGGTCTTATTTTCTTCTAAATGTTGTCAGTGGAATACTGTAGGCTTCTCCTGTTTTCTTTCAGCGAATTCAAGGTCGAAAAGCCAGCCTGGAGGAAATACAGCTTGTTCATTCTGAACATCACTCACTATTATATGGCACCAACCCCCTGGACGGACAGAAGCTGGACCCCAGGACACTTCTAGGTCTGTATGAGCCTCCATTCTACTGAGAACAGCACATTCCAGCACTATCATTAGTCAGTGCTGGTGTCAGTTCAAAATACTTGGCAAGCTGTGTGACAGAAAATCAGCTTTTCCAACATCATTGCTCTGTGGAATGAGTAGTTTGCAATAGAAGCCAGTATGGATTAAGATTTCTACATTAGAAAAAATGAGAGTGCAAGTTTCATGATGTTTGCTTTCAAATTACCCTGTATTTCAATAGTGTTTGTTCATAGTGTTTTAGCTTTCAGGAGTAAATGTTGTGTTTGCTTACGTTTTTAAGCTTTAAAGAAAGGTTTTTTACATTCTTTATGCAAATTTATCTTCATCTTTCCCATTTCTTTTGTTCCTTTTGGTTCTGTTTTCTATGACCCTAACAGACAAAAGGCATAATACAACTTATGTTAGGTGAAAAGTCCATATTCCTATGCATAGAACACTATTTTATAGTAAGATTGCAGTTTAAAATCTTAATGTAATCTATTTAATGCATATTTTAACTATGAAATTAAATAGTAAAATAGATGGGAGACTAGAAAACCAATAAGCATAATTTTTAGTTAATGTATGATTTTTTTCAAAATTTTACTATCAGATTTTAAAATAAAATTTATGCTTCACAACTTTATATAAATTTTATATAAGTGATAGAAACAACAGATTTTGAAGAAAGTTCATGACAAAACCTTATTTTAGCTAAGACAATTATATTAACCAAGTTTATTAATGATCTTTTATGACGAAATAACAATATATGTGACACGGCAATGTATGCCAGAAGGATTAGATTTTAAGTGTTTTAACTAAAAAGGCGTTTTAGGACATTTCCTTGGCCCTTTCTTTCAAACAAACCTGTGTCAGTTTCATATTATTGGACTCTCACCCAATTCAGTATTTCTTCAAAATGGTTTAATGTTAACTAATCTTAAACAATTCAACAGCAAGTGCATGACATGTAGTAGGCAGGCATCTTGGAAAGCAATTAGAAGGGGAAATTAACAGTTACCAGTTACAATACTAAAAGTCTTCCCTTTTAAAACAAGTGGCAGGCATCGCTAAACTCACAAAGTAAAGGCATATGTTTGAGTGTGTGGGTGCATGTGCACGTGTGAAGGTGGCAAGACATCAACAGAAAGGGGAGCGCAGAAAGATCACTCAACTTTTAGAAAACATATTATGAAACTTTGATGATAAAAAACAATTTATAGTAGGATTAAAGTTATTTGTTAATATAAAGGCAAATGAGTCAATCTAAACATATATACTCTGTATTTTTTTAATTCTTTCTGTTAAAGGTATCAGTCTCTGCACATGCAGATCTTTATATAAAGTACTTATTTTGCTATGCATACTGTATATTAAGTGTCGTTACATTGACATGAATTAATCATCTCACTCAGTTTATCACAAAGGTGAAGTAAACCAGACAGTAACTTCCGTGGTCTTCTGAAAATGAAATATTCATGCATTTTAAAGATAGGAAGCTATGTCCATTTTGATTTTTTGGTTTAATTAAGAGAAAACAAGTAGAACTCCCCTCCACCCCATTTTTTTTAAACTGTTATCTCAAACTGTAAATCAGCCTAGCATAGGACTAGGTACTTTGGATTTAGTTAGGATAAATTTACACATAGGTGTTTGAGAGATGTTCCAAAAACCTAGTTGTTCCACATTTTAAGAGTAAAGACGTATTTGTAAAAGAAATGAAGTTTAAACTTTGGCAACTCCAAACTGCTTTACTTATGAAACATGGCAATACCACTGTTTTTTAATGAAATTTGACACTTTTGAACAAAACTAATTTTCTCAGAATAATCAGTATATATATCATTTTAAAATGTAATGATTTAACAAAGAATATATATATTCATATATTCTCATTCTCATATATAATTTAGAACTTGGACAAAGGCCCTTTTCAAGTATGTATGCTTGAAAACACCAAGTACCAATAATTTAATTGTTACAGTTTTAATCCAAATAAATTGACCATTTATCTCATTAGTTTTGCATATTTAATGTGGGATAAAATTCATGCAGTTGATGATTTTAGAGTTAACTTTAGATACATACACATGTGGATTTTCAAAGGCACCTCTGAGGAATCAGGGCAACACTGTCAACACGGTGTACAGGTTACATGTGTAAAGGTAAACAGGGATGATGCATTGCTAGGTCTTGATATCAAGCACCAAATTCAACTTTGATGACACTTTTGAACTATATTAATTTATCCCATGAATCCAGAAAATTGGCTGATTTTCTTTAATTCAGGTTCTGAGTGAATAATCCCATTCTTTTAAAAGTTTAACTTTTTATATTTTTTTGATCTTTATGAAATTTGAATTCTTGTGGCCTGTTTTTTATTTATATCTAAAAGACCAGATTGAAGCTGCCATGTATGAATGTATAAAAATTCATAACCATCAAGATATTTTCTCTCTCTTTAGCCTTTTCTTTTACCCCCATACATTCTATTTTTCCTCTAGTCCTTCCCAACACAGACGTTGGGGTGGGGGTGGGGTTTGTCCATATGCACACACAGTGAATTGAAAATCATTCAATTGTATGAATTCTCTGAGTTAAATTGATACCACTACTTTTGATAGTTACGTTTTGGAGTTGGAAGGATTTAAATAAAAGTTCATTATGACTGAATCCATCAGTCTTTGTACCTTGAAAGACATCTATAGCTTATAAAATAATTAAATTTGAAAATAGGCACCATTTATCTCTTTAAATACTCTAGACCCTGTAAGGTGACACTTTTAAAACATTCTCTCCAATCATTTCTGGTGAGAGTTTTTCCTTAGCATTAATATTCCTGTCATTTTTACTACCAGTTTTCATTATCTTGTGGTTAGCCAGATCTCAGTCCATGGATAAGAGAATATCATATTATTAAAAAGTAAGTCAAATCAATTCAGTGAAATAAAAATTTCTTGTACACTACTAAATTTAAAGTATCAGTTAGTTTGGTTGTTTGGTATTATTTAAACAGCACTGAAGTAGATTTTCCTGAAGCATTGTATCATTTGTTTTCTATATTTTCTTAGTATTTAATAATTTTTAAGAAATTCTTTAAAAATCACTTTATTACATTGTGATGTTATCTTTAACCTTCTTCCCTGACTAAAGAATGAAGAGTTCAGACATTAAAGCATACAGTATTATACATTTTAATTTCACATGTGACATGAATATATTCTTCTAAATATTCACTGGATACAGAAATATCTTTGTTATGAGGAACAACCTAAGAAAACTTTACCCCTCCCCAAGCTATCCATAAAATTTTAAATCTATTTTTTACTGATTTAAGTATTCCAGTTTTAATTTTTTTTGTTTATTTTTTCTGTTGACTTTTTATCTTTTTTTCATGAATATCCTTATATATGAGATATTTATTTTTTCATTTGCACTTATATTTTTCTTTATCATTTTCCATCTGTTAGCAATTGCATTTGAAAAATCAACTTACAGGATTTATTGTTTTCAAAATAAACTTTCTTCTATGACAGTAAAATCTGTTTAGACTTACTGACATGACTAGTGACTTCCATCACAAACCTGTTTTCAATTTTCATTATTTTTTATTTCACTGATTGCCGATAGAACAGATGAATTAGGATAGGTGAAATGGAAGTTTGTACCTGATTCTACCACTAATCTCCTGAGTGACCCAGCTGAGTCACTTCAGAGATATTTGGCTATGATATAGAAATACCCACTGCCTTTCCTTTAATTACTTTGCAAGATAGATTTTTGTCTTAGAGGTTTAGGAGTAGTTATTTTTGTTTTTTCTATTCATGTAGTAGATAATGCAGAAAATGAAAATGCAGGTAAACAAAAATGATTAAACGTTTCATGAAATCTCAATTCTATAAGATAGTCACAAGTAAGATTTTGACATGTATTTTGAAGATATAGTTATATGTATATCACCTAGATCCCCCAAAAGGTTATTTTTATAGTGTTATATGAGTTGTTTTTTTTAAAAAATTGTGGATATTGGATAGGCTTATAGTATACTTGGTCTTAGCTATCTGAAGTAGAATTTAAAGATAAGTCTGTATACTTGAATAAGTGTTTTAATATTTGAAACATTTAAAAAAGTAAGTGTATTTCGTAGCCCTGTGGCTCAAACACTACTTTAGAGGGACTAGCTGAGTTATTTATAACAAATTATTAATAAAAAATGTATTGTAATATATTTACAATGTGTAGGGCAGTTAAATCTTGAGACTCAAATTTCATAGGTATGTTTTTCCACATGAGGAAATAGACTCTACATGTAATATTATTTGTATTAATTTTCTTTTGAGTTCTTGACTAAAATTTGATCAGTTTTCTTCTGAGTCAACTGGATAATACCATGTGACATTATGTGTTAATAAATACCAAAATTTTTAAAAGCTATAATTATGTTCTTAAATTACACTTTTTTTGTGTCTTCATATTGTATAGGTGACTCCTCTCAAAAGTTTTTTTCTTCATTACCTTGTGGTGGACTTGGGGTAAGTATGAGTTTGTTCACTGCTTTTAAGTAACATAAACTTCTAAAAATATCTCCTTTGATTTATCTGTTCAAGTATATTTAAGCCTGTTTCTCAGTAAAAGTTATGCTGGAGTTCAGGATGGCTATGTGATTTGTAGAGCTCAGTGCCAAATGAAAATGCAGACCTCCTTGTTCAAAAATTATTAAGAATTTCAACATGGTGAAAATAGTGAATTGAACCAAGTGTAGGGTTCTTCTGACTGTACGGTCCTGTGTGAAGCCACTTTGCTAGACTTTTATAAAACTGGAGAAAAGTTCGTAATGGAAGGTTTAGCACAGTTTTACAGCAGAATTCAGTTTTCAGTAGGATCATACTGAGTATACACATGCATTATGTTTTTGGTGAAAGTGGCATAAACTTCACAAAGCACTTGACGTTGTGGGGCATTTTGTTTGTGAACCCCCGGGGCCATTTTTGTCTTCAATAATTAACAAAGCCTTTTTGATCCAGGATATTTATACCACATTTCAAGGACAAATTTGTTCAAATCCAATGACATATGAAGAAAAATGTCTCCATTTTTGTGGATGATTAGAAAATACCCTATAACCTGCAATCTATTTAAAGTTAACCCTTACCAGTAACAAACCATCATCCTGTAGAACTGAGTGCTAAGTCATGTTAGGACAACATAATTCTAGATCAGATTTCCAAGGACTAAGGAATTTAAATCGGTTAGGTTTCTCAGATGTTGAAGCGGAATAATATGGCTAGTTTTGTATATGTTTTAGGCAATAGTTTGCTATAACTAAATTTTATAGAGGGGAATCCCATATATTTTCATCTATAATTTTTATCATTTTGGTGATGCTGGATTTAGCAAGGATAATCTTTCTATTCTTTCACCTATGACTCTGCCCTCCAGAAATAGGAATGGCAACTACAACCAGTATCTATGTGGACTTTATAGTTTATCAACATACAACTGAGGTTCATAACAACTTTGTAAAATAGTCATTAACACCACTTTGTAGATGAGAACCTGAAAGCTCAGAAACATGAGGCTATTCTCCTGAAGCTACACATTAAAGGATGAAAGACTGAAAGTATGAGGTTGACGTGCATGTCCATGTGGAGGAGTTCCAAAAGAGTATTTTAGGTCCTTCCAAGGCTTTCATCTTCAGCAGGCCAGCTGCAGCCCCTGGAGCAGAGCACTGCAGCTGTGTGGCTAGTGTAGTGTGGTCCCCTTTGTGGCAGCTCACCAGTGAGCTATGCTTTTTCGCTCCCAGCATAGGACAGTCACCATCCCATATTAATCCGTGCTCATTTTTAGCAAACTTCCTGTGAAACCAGGCGCTTACAAAATCATTCTAGAAAGCAGAGGATAAACTGACTCTTAAAATGGGTTTCATTGGCTTTTGCACTTACTTTCTAACATCCCAAGTGGCCACATTAAGAAAATGGCTGATTACCTGCAAATGAGGCAAAGAATGAAACAAAGCTAATGACTAGTTGGTGGGTATGGAGATAGGGAGGAAATCAAAGCTGTTAAAAGAGTGGTGGTCATCAAACCCCCACTCATTTACAGGTATATTTAATTCATGACCCAGAGTTGAAATGAGGACAGCTCTCTAGGACCCACTTCCCAAGTCTAACCTCTGCTGTGCCCATAATTCACTCTCCCTTGAACACAAAGTACATTTACTCAACTGTGCTAAGCCCATACCAAGGTAATTTCTTATTCTTTAGCCAGAACTGCTCTAGTAAACTCTTAGAAGTGCCCAAGAAATGAATAGTGACTACTGCTTCTGGCACAGTGAGTGTCATAGAATAAAACTGACCTAATCTGGGTGGCAGCAGCAGTGGTAGTGGGTAAGTGTAGCTTGAGAAGCAGAGGCAGGAAGAGTAAGACCGGCTTAGTTTGACTCCATCACTGCTGGGAAGGGCTGGAGAGAGGTACCTCTGTTCGTTAAATTGGCTTATAGGTTTTCTGGTAGTGTTTATGTAGGTCTAGATGAATGTGTGTATGTGTGTGTATATCATACACTTGCTGATACCCTAGAGAACTAGCTTGATTCAGTGTTTTTTTTAGGAACTAAATTATGTTCTTAGACATTTAGGAACCATCTTGACTCTTAAGAGCTCTGATTTTGACATAAGTCCTAAGAGAAACTTTGGGTCCTCTGGGTTTCTATCAGTCTAAATTTTTACCTCCAGGACAACCCAAATATACAAAAGATACCCAATATGAACTTGGATTGGTCCAGCTAAGCAACGTGGGCGCACTCCAGCAAGCTTACAAACCACTGAAATTGCTTTTGTCTTAAGGCACTCTTCTGGCTAATATTATATAAGATGGACCCATTGGTTTAAATTACAAAAGGCTCCCAGTTGTTAAGATAAACTCCAGTTACCTGGAATATATACTTTTCTACTAGATGGGTTTAATTTATACCTGCTGAATGTTGATGGATGAATTGGCTTTTGAGGGGTGTACGTGGGACATCATGAAATTAAAAACTCTCTACTTCTCATTAAATTTCCTCCTAAAATTGCATGCGATAATTCGACAGTGTGTTGGTCAAGTAGTTCAATGGATGAATGGTATTTAAAGTCCTTTCAAGTGTGCTCTCCAGAATTGCATTTTGAGTAACAGCCTCAAGGTTTCCAAATTCCTTTGTGTTTGGTTCTCATTTTGTTTTAGTTACTATGGCATGACTCATTTCTGATTACTGTGTGATTGCACTACAAGAAAATGCACCAATTGAAAAGAACATTTTACCAAATCCCAGGACTTGGTCATCATACAGTGAAACAGATAATTAAGGGACTCTGGAAACAAAAGCCAGTGCAGGACCACTTTAGTTCTCACTCCTCAGGGTATATCACTAAAAATAGTGATCATTTTCCTAGCCATCTGACCTGCTGCTGTGTGAAGAAATCTTGAAGTCATTTCTCAGCCTTATTTTTTCCTCTGCACTTGATAGGCCACAAAAAAACCCACAAAAGCAAGGACGAGCAGGCTTTTATGATAATGTCGTCATCAGCTCCCAGCTTCAAACGCTTCTGCGGCTTTTGAGTTGTCATTTATAACTTGGAACTGAATCGACCCATAATTCCCCTGATACACTTAGAGAAATTGATAACAGACTCCGCACTTCTTTTATGGCTCGGAGGAGGCAACTCCAATCACATCACTATTGGCAGGCAATATTATTTTTTGACATGGTTGTAAAAGTATAAAGGGGCTTATGGCATTTGTTTAGATGAGGAATGGGCTCTCAAGCTGTGCTGGGGTTTACAGGACCAGATTAGTGAGAAGCGAAGGGAATATGATGTTTGCAAACAGGATATGATTTTATATATAAGTTTGGGTTTCATGCTCTGTTCCCTGGGGAAAGCCCTGCAGACAGCAGAGAATTCCACTTTTATCCTACAACAGACAAGCTCCTGGTGCCAAAAGGCAGAAAAATAAACGTGGTCAATGGGCAGTGTCAGACCCTTGATTGGAGGAGGAGGAGCTGTAGAAGAGGCAGAGCAATTCCCTGGGAGGAATGAGGGTTTGTAGAGCATGGGCAGAATCTGGGCCTGCCTAACTGGTCAAAGATGTGCCAGAAATGAGGCTCTGGTAGGTTTAATCAAGGCACCTTTTCCAGCAGCAACTCGGTCAGCCTGTGAACACAGAGCTGACTTTTTATTACAGACTTTTACTCTGTCCGTATTCTATTTGGTTATGCCTGGATCTGACACCCTATGAGGGTTATGGATGTCATTTTTTGTGGTTTGGGGATGGGCAGAAGGGGAGAAGGATTAGGTGATTGTGTGGAGGTAATTTAAGACTCATTTCAAGTGCTCAGAGGTTTTCAGCAGACATTTGAGTTATATGCTAACTGTATTCCTTATAAAGAAGGCAGGTTTGGATGAAATGTGTCAAATTTTCTTTCATTCTGTCAAATTTAAAATGTAAGCTCTCCCCTCTGATATGTGAAATTTACATATATATGTATATTACATATGTGCAGAGGTATATTCATAAGAAAATTTTGTCTGTTATTTTACACTGCATTTATACAATCATATTATTTTCCCATTTATTGTACCACATTGATCCCCCACATTTATTCTCTCCAGTAACATTTTTTAAAAGTTCCAGTGGCAAGCCTTTCAAAGACTGCTCTGACGTTCTCTATTATATTATAGTATCAAGGAATGTTATGACCAAATCTATGGATATATAGTTAAATTCAATGTAACAGAAAGGTTTGTTTAATACATTTTTCTTCTGCTATTTGCAGTGATTTTCCTTGAAACAAAAATCAGTATTTTAGAAGGTATAACATGTGCCATCTTAAGAGGAGTAAAGGGCAGGAAGAAGAAAATAAAGCTTGTTGCCAGTGATTAGACAAGGAGCAGGAATGCAAAGACTAATGAAACAAGACTGCTTTTCTCATTGCTCACAGCCTTTTCCTTGGGCTAATTTGGATAAATGTTGTGCTGTGGGAGCTCAGAGGAGGGAGCTTCCAGAACAGAAAAGAAAGAAGAGGGGTGTGGGGGTTAATCAAGCAATTGTAAGCTTGAGTAAATAAATCATTCTCTGATACTATAAAACAATGGAGAAAGTCAGAGCAGTCTTTGAAATCTTCAAGAACAATTAGGAATGAATGTGTTTTTGTGAGAGAGAGAGAGAGAGAGAGAGTGTGTGTGTGTGTGTGTGTGTGTGTGTGTGTGTGTGTGTGTGTGTGTGTTGGGTTATGGGTTATGAATGTGGGGTTGGAGGGAGGCATCTAGGCATTAACTGTTTAGGCCCTAGTAACACACTATATTTTTGACAAATGCACTAAGCAGTTGCCGATTAGAAGGGAATTTTTTTTCCCCTCAAAAAACCCCCCAAATCAGAACCTAATGCTTATGCAAAAATTTGGATGTTCCTGAAATTTTGATAATGATTCAGTAACCCCTTCCTCTAACCGTAAGTATAAGCATCATGTGTTATTCCTACCTAATTATCCCCAAGCAGGCGCAGTGCCTTTTGTTACCTCTGCAGAAAGAGAAGGGGATGGCATCTGTTTCTCACATGGAGTAATCAGGATAATGTTGATTTCCTTCATATTAATGTTCAGTTCAAACCTGGCTTGCAATCAGTGTTTCATTTCCTCCACTGCTGCTATCAAAGATGCATCACAGTCCTCTTCCCTCCAGCATAATAAGAGGATCCACCCTGATTTGGAATCTCTTTTTTCCTCATCTCCCTTTCTAATTGTATTTGGATTTTCATTAGTTCCAAACTTGATGCAAATGATACCAGCAGGAACACCCCCACGGCACCTGGAAAAAGTAAAACAGATAAGCTGCCTTAATGAAATTGTTTGAGAGTTTTGTTTCATGCTGTGGATTCCACAAGAAGATCATGTTGCCCGAGACTTGGAAAATATTTAGTACAAGATATTACGCAAGCCAGGGAATTCTTTCTAAATAACAAAGGAAGTTTCTAGTATTGCGTAGATTATGCTAATTGTGTATGCTCAGTAACAGTTGCAGGGAAGTAGACAACACTCCCCACAGAGATAGACATATATACATTACTCTGTATTTACGACAAACTGTAAAATTTTATAGAATCTTTAGGTGTCTGATGTCCATTGCAGGGAAGAGTAAAATTAGAAATGAAAACCTTGACTTCCTCCTTAATTCACCTAACTGTTGTATACCATCTGTGATAAAAATTCTTTCGATTGCTTTGACATTATGGCTAAACACAACAGGATGCATTTTGAAGTTTCATTTTCGTTTCCTTATTTAAAGTAAAGATGAATATAACAAAGCTATCAAAATTATTCCATTGTCAAGATGAGATAACTTAAAAATGCCGTCATCAAAGCTTTACATGTGTTTTTTATACTTGGGACTACAACACCTATTTAAAAAAATACACATGCAACTATGTCACCCAAAGTAATAGCAATAGCAGAGAAGAAGAAAACATACCCATTTCTGGAATTTCTTGTTCTATCATTTTTCTCTGTTCTTTTTCTTCACTTGTCTACATGTCTTGATTATAAACATTCAGACAAGAAAAATTGCATGTTAGTTCCTATAGTTGCTGAAGGTAAATGGGTGATGAGCTTTAAGCTTCTACCTAACCCAGGAAATCTATGGTTCTGTGAAATACAAGTTCAGAAATAACAAATACATAAGTACAATATACAATCATAAATAAGTTTGAATATGTAATTATCTACTGATTGCCACTTCTTACTATCTAGAACATATAAAACCTTAGGTCAAACAAAAATTTTAAGTTGACAGAGGAAGTGGGATAACCTAGAAGAAAAAAAGAATCTTTGGTATAGTTTCTCTGTTGTTTAGGCTGAAGTGCAGATAAATTCAGGCCCATGTCAGCCTTTCATTTTGATATGAAAAAACTGCACTTACATTTTCCCTTTGTATCATATTGCTACCCTGGGTATTTCCAGATCCAGATAGTCATCCTGTAGCAAGCTAATATCCAATACGTAATATTGCCATATCATTATTTGATTTATATTTGTGAAGTATTTTGACAGAAAGTTTAGTGAAGTATAACTACTAAAATTCTCAAGTAATGCATAGTTTTTCTTTCAAAATCCAAAACTAAAATAAAGTAGTTTACTGAATGCTTGAGCCATAGCAGGCAGTTCACAGCAAAGTCCCTAGGACTTAAGTCATTCCAAACCCCAAGCACAATCCATAGCTCCCAACTTCTAGGCCAGCTTCATCACTGTCACTGTGCCGTGTCTTATTTTTGAATGTAAAGTAATAGGTAAAATAAAGGAATTAATACTAAGTGATGACTCATCTTAACAATGAAGGATACATTGATTCATTGTTTTTATAAACACTAGTAAGACTATTAAGACTAATACATTTGAGAATAATATGCATCCAAAATCATTTGGTTAATTTATTCTGTTATTGTATTCTGAATAATATGATTTATATGGTCTCTAATATTTACTGTGGATATATTGTTATCCCTTACAATAATCTGTAAAGACTTCTCAGGATGATTCTATATCATTTTGAAATGTGATCATTCAAAGAAATAAGAAACCAAGGCTTGCAAGTAGTGAAATTCTTTTCTCCTAGAGATCACTCTTTTTTTCCCCTAATCTGTTGCCTGTCCATTAGACGCTTCAACATCTATTCATACATTTATTAAATACACATGTATTGAGAATCCAACAACACATAAAAAAGATTATACACCATGATCAAGTTGGATTCATTCCAAGGTCACAAGGAGAGTTCAACATGGGCAAATCAATCAATGTGATACACCACGGCAACAAAAGAAAAGACGAAAACCACATGATCATCAATAGATGCAGAAGCTTTTGATAAAATTCAACATCCATTCATGATAAAAATTCTTCCCAATGTGAGTATAGAAGGAACATATCTCAACGTAATAAGAGCTATTTATAACAAACTCACAGCCAGTGTAATATTCAGTGGTGAAAAGTTGAAAGCCTTCCTGCTAAAATCTGGAACAAGACAAGGATGCCCATCCTTACCACTTCTATTCCACAAAGTATTGGAAGTCCTAGCCACAGCAATCAGACAAGAAAAAGAAATAAAAGGGATCCAAATTGGAAGAGAAGAGGTAAAATTGTCATTATATAAGAGTGACATAATATATGTAGAAGACCTTAAAGGCGCCACACAAAAACTACTAGAGCTAATAAACGAATTCAGCAAGGTAACAGAACAAGATTAGCCTACAGAAATCTGTTGCATTTCTTTACACTAATAATGAAATACCAGAAAAGGAAACTAAAGATACAATCCCTTTTATAATCTTATAAAAAAATACTTAGGAATAAACCTGACCAAGGAGGTGAAAGATTGATACATTGAGAGCTATAAAACATTGATAAAGTAGATTAAAGATGATTTGAAAAAAAGGAAAGGTATCCCATGTTTTCTTGGACTGAAAGAATTAATATTGTTAAAATGGCCATGCTACCCAAAGCACTCTATAGACATAATGTGATCCCTATCAAATTATCCAGGACATTTTTCACAGAACTAGAAAAAAAATCCTAAAATTTATATAGAATCACAAAGAACTCAGAATTGCTAAAACAATACTGAAGAAAAAAATGAAGCTAGAGGCATAACACTCCCAGTCTTCAAACAATACTACAGAATGACAGTAATCAAAACAGCATGGTATTGGCACAAAACACATATGGAACAATGAAGCAGTACAGAGAGCCCAGAAATAAATCCACACCTGTGGTTAATTAATTGTTGGCAAAGGAGGTGAGACTATACAATGGAGAAAGAGAGTCTCTTCAGCAAGTGGTGCTGGAAAAGCTGGCCAGTCACATGTAAATCAGTGAAGTTAGAACACTTGACACCATACACAAAAATAAACTCAATATGGCTTAAAGACCTAAACATAAGACAGGACACCATATATCTCCTAAAAGAGAACATAGGCAAAACATTCTCTGACATAAATCATTGCAGTATTTTCCAAGGTCAGTCTCCCATGGCAATAGAAATAAAAGCAAAAGTAAACAAATGGGACCTAAATAAACTTAGGAGCTTTTGCACAGCAAAGGAAACTATAAACAAACGGAAAAGACAACCTATGGAATTGGAGAAAATATTTGCAAATGATGTGAATGACAAAGGCTTAATTTCCAGAATATATGAACAGCTCATACAACTCAATAACAAAAAAAACAAACCCAATCCAAAAATGGGCAGGAGACCTAAATAAGAATTTCTTCAAAGAAGGCATACAGATGGCCAATAGGCACGTGAAAAGATGCTTAATATTGCTAATTATAAGAGAAATGCAAATCAAACTACAATGAGGTATCACCTCATACCAGTTAGAACAGCCATCATTAAAAAGCCCACAAACAGTAACTGCTGGAGAGGGTGGAGAAGAGGGAACCCTCCTGCACTGTTGGTGGGAATGTAATCTGGTGCAACCATTATAGAAAACAGTGTGGCAATTCCTCAAAAAACTAAAAATAGACTTACCTTATGATCCAACAATCCCACTCCCAGGAATATATCCAGAGAAAACTCTTATTTCAAAAAAGATACATGCACCCGTGTTCATAGCAGCACTATTTATAATAGCCAAGATGTGGAAGCAACCTGAATGTCCATTAATAGGTGATTGGATAAAGAAGTTGTGGTATATACATATACAATGGAATACTACTCAGCCATAAAAAATAATAAAATAATGCCATTTGCAGCAACATGGATGGACCTAGAGATTATCATACTAAATTAAGTCAGACAGAGAAACACAAATATTATATATTACTTATGTGTGGAATCTAAAAAAATGACACCAAAGAATTTATTTACAAAACAGAAAGAGGCTCATAGACATTTCCAACATTGTAAATCAACTGGATTTCAGTAAAGAACAAAGCCAAAAAAAAACCAAACATATATTGAGAGCCTCCTATGCTACATATGGAGCAATCTCCAGTCTCAAGTTTTTCTCTTACATTTTGATGATTTTTTTCCTTTGCAATTCCCACTCATCTCTCTTTCTCTCCCTTTTCTTAAAAACTGAAGTATTATCAATTTACAATTTTTTGATAGTAACTGGTGTATAGCATAGTGATTCAGTTTACACACACACATATGTATATTCTTGTTGATTATAGGTTACTACAAGATATTGAATATAGTTCCCTGTGCTGTATAGTAGGTCCTTGTTGTTCCCATTTATATCTCTTAGGCTTATCACTTATACCCAGTGTTAATCTTCTGTTTCTATTCAGCAACTTTAGTGAGAAAGAACTGGCAGTGAATGGGGATATGGACTCAAGGCTATCTGAGTATTTGGACTCTTGGTTGAGCAAGATTCAAAGTCCTCATGAAATATTCAAGAGAGCCTTCCTGTCTTCAGCTTATTTTGAAGGAGGTGTTAGATCTTCATTTTGAGAGCTAGTGAGTGCAGTGTCCAGCATCAGCCCACTGTTCCATTTGTAATAGCACATATGAAAGAAGTCAAACACCCAATCCTAACTGGCATAGTCTTTTTGCCTTTGGACTTACTGTACTCACAGCTTCTAGTGGCTACCACAGTTTGTGGCAGAGTTCATTCATTCACTTATTTATTCATTTATTTATACAAACAGTATTTATTGAGTGCTTATTTTATGCCAGGAACTGCAGGTATAGCACCAAGCAAAATGTAACAAAAAATCTGACCTGATGGAATGTTTATTCTGGTGGCAGAGACAGATAATCGAATACACATTAGTTTAAATACGTGAGTGTAATGATGAATGTTATGGGGAAAAGAATCAGGGCAGAGGTTGGGGCTAGGGCATAGAACTGGTGATGAATGAGAAGTGTTACCTTTTGGAGATCAGAATTGATGGGTGAGGGATGACCTGGGAGTCCTGGCTTCTTGAGGTGACCGAGAGGGAATAATGAGATCTGTGCTGAGTGTACAAGGCAAGGTGATGGTCCAAGCAATTAGAGTTTAGGGAGTTGGGAGGGGGCTTGTTAAGAATACTCAGAGTTCTGAGTCCCCATCTTCACACTTGCTCATGAAGATGTGGACCACTGGGGGAAGGGTTGTTCTATCCAGAACATACAGAACTCTTGGCCTCCTTTTTGACTCCTGGATTGAGGTGTAGTGATGGGAAGGCAGGCAAGCAGGGTTTATAGGCACAGCCTGAGATCCTGAGATCCCCTTAAGATCTGACCTTGAAGGAGCTTGAAAGTGGAGGCACAGTTATCCAAGCACTCAAGATCTGGGACTCAAGAGCAAGTCTGAGACTGTAAGACATCTGGGTGGTTCCAGATCTTGGCAAAATTACATGCTTTGGGTTTGCCAGTTCCTGGGGTAACACCTGTCTGTATTCAAGTATGATGAAAATGCCCTGACATTTGCATGACATTTCCTAGTGCCTTTTCATGTGATTTTACTGACTTTTTGAATGACATTTTTATATTGTGGCATCAGTTGTCTCTGGCTGATTTATATCTGAGCTGCAAGATTCAGGGTGACTGATTTGTTGATCCCATTAGATTCATGCACAGACCAAAAGATGATGGCTTCTCAGTTTCTTTACAGCCAGTTGTGTGTTGCATGTATATGATGCAAGGAGCACAAACTCTGGAGTCTGAATTCCAGGGCTACTTCTTACCATTAGCTCTCAGTTTCTGATCCTTAGTATCTTCATTATTAAATGAGATGAGTCAATAGAAAATATGGGCTAAATTATTTAGGACTATACTGTAATCATATCAGTAAAGTAATAATCCTTAACTTTGACTCTGATGGTATCCAGAGGGTTGACTTTAATGATGGGATTATCTGTTAGGTAGAGGAAAGGTAAGATGCCATGGCCTAGACAAGGCCATAGAGAACCATTTAAAACATACCCAGTTGGTACTCACAGAACTGGGCTGATTCACAGCCTCACATCAGGGAATAGCCATTCTCTACATGTTGCTTTCAGTGATAACCTCCCTCACCTCTTTCAATCCTCACAACAATCGCAAGGGTCTTATTAGTAACTGTGTAACTGGGGTTTCATATTCTACAGAAAAGGAAACAGGCTCAGAGAGGAGAGTAACTTGTTGAAGTCACACCATTAGTAGGTGGTGGAGTAGAAATCTCCTGATTCCCAAGCTCTTAACCACAGTTCTGTGCACACACAACTCACCATAATTTCAACCTTATATGATTGTCAGCACTCCTTTCCCAAATGAGAATAACCCTCACCATAAGTAAAACACAATTGTTTCTTTTGCCAAGAACATTTTCTTTTTTATTGAAAGTCCTATGAAGTATGAAATCCATGAACTCAGACATCATTAATTTGGGGTAAAAATTATGTAGCTGTATACAGCATTGCAACCCCAACTAGAACACTGAAAAGTCTCTGCCATTGGAGCAAACCACTGTGGAATGGGTTAGAGAGAATCTTGTTTCACACACTGACTGAATCAGTTAATTTTATTTAGCTGCTCTTGGTAGCAACAGGGCTGTAACGTGCATTGTTTAGTGAATAAAAAAATGAGCATATAATGAAATACCCTTTATGTAGTATGTACATCAGGTTAAATAAAAACCAATAGGAAAATCCTGAACTGATATTATTTGGCTCTATCTCTAACTCTGTCTTGGTAGGACTGACCAGCAGGTCAGTAAAACTGAATAGCAACAATGGGAACTCTGAAATTCCTTCACTGACCACATAATCCACAGGAATCCATATATTATTTGTCAAATCCTTAAGTCCACCAGTATCTTAAGTAAAGATCCTTTGAGTCTCAAGATGTAGCACTTGAGGAACAAACATGTTCCTCTGCTTATTCTTGTTACTGGCACGTAAATAGCAAAGGGATATTTTTCTCAAGATGAAGAGTGACTAAAAATTGCACATGTGTAAGGTCAGTAGAGCTGCCAGAAAGCAGTTGATCATACTGGGAGGGGGTTTGTAGTAGAGCATTAACGTACATGGCCTGCCCCTTGTCTCCTCCAGCTGCTGCATTAATAGTTCACGCCTTCTTTCCATATGGAATATTGGTCACAGTATTCATTCATCATATCCATGGTTTTACTTGGAATCTGAAGGTCCTCCTTGTAGCTGCTCTGTTTCTTTTTCATCTCACCATGACTAAAGAAGCTAAGGTGTGGGCATTATAACCTACAAGTGATCCCATGGGAATAGGCTGTCATTCATGTGTTCCTCCCAGTGTTGAACAAAAGAGAGAAAGCATGTGGGTTCACCCACCCATTGTCATCGTAAATCCATTTCAAAGGTCTCAGGGTTTCAGCACAACATCTAACATGAAATGAATATATACATTCAAAGAGCTGGCATGTTGTATCACATGGGAGAAGGGAGAATATCTATTGTTACAGCTCCATAGCCGACTGAAGGTGAATACAGTAAAGAATACTGTAGGTCCTCAGCCCAGAAGTACGTCTCTCATCATCCTACAGGAGGGAAAAGGTGACGGTCCCCCAGAGTTATATAGGGCTCTCAAGAGGTTATTAAGAGTTGCTACCTGAGTCACTGCAGAACAATCCCAGAGTGGTTTTATTATTTTAGGGGATGTGTCCTTCTGCCTAGCCCTAGAGTCAGAGAAAGAAACCAACGATGCGAAGTCTCTGTTAGTAACTTTTTCATTTGTGTGAGGTTCAGATTTTTCATCTGTAGAATAGGGATAATGAGGCCTCATTGCATTATTGTGGACATCAAATATAATGATGTAGGTTAAATGACAGCTGTGTGTAAAGAATGGTCACTTCCCCACTTTGACGGGTGGCTCTAATTAGTTCTGGTTTTGCTGAGAATAAACATGTGGCTGTCTCAAGGGTATGTATGATACAAAAGCTTCTTCAAAGCTCTGAAACCCTGAGTCTCATGTGATGCACCTACCCAACTGATGTTCCACCATCAGAGTAATGGCACTTTGGGAGGCTAGTCAGGGAGGGGGAGGCCATTGTTTTTAGAAGGCCCTGTGATGAAGCACATGGCCAAAGAACCTTGATTCAGAAATTAGAATACTTGGATTCAAGTTTCCACCCTGTCATGAGTTCAGAAGTGTTTCTCTGACTCTGAAGTATGGATTCTGATTCAACAGAGCTGGATGGGGCCTGAGAGTCTGCCTTTTTGATGTCAGCGCAGCTGATCTATGGAACACCGTTGGTGTGACAAGATCCTGTGTGATCATAAATGGACAGATTATTTAATTTTTCTGTACCTCAGTTTCTTTATGTCTGTTAAGTAGAATTGATTAATGAAATGTGCTTTATCATTCTCCTTGGAGACAAATATGACATACTTGGGGATCTGGTAGAGTAAAACTTAGACAAGCAGTCTTTCCCTTTTGGGCAGACAGTTACAGGGTAGGCAAGTTTCTATGAGGGGCAGGGGTGAATTGTGCCAGCAGAGGTCCAGGGCGCCAAGGAAACTCCAGATGTTGCTGGATGCCAAGCCAGGGAGAGAAGGTTCGTAGTGCTAGCTAATGAGGGCTGCAAGTCTAGATGAGGCACTAACTGAGGAAAAGAGGAGTTCTTTACTCTATTATGTATGTGTTACAGGACCCAAAGAGGGAGTTTTATATCAGATATTAACATTTTTTCACCACAGTAAAAAAAACAAATTGTCAAGAAATATATCACCATAGAATGAATTTGTTCTCATTTATTAATTCATTCCCTTTTATAGAAATTCATTAAGCATCTATTATGTGTCAGACCCCGAAGATACTGATACCCGTCGTCCTGTACTTATGGCACTTAACACTGGGTTTTATGGTATATCATTAAGAGATCTGCAGAACAAGTAATTTAGAAACTCTTTTTAAAGTTCATATCTGTATCAGTCTGCTCAGGTGGCCATAAAAAAATGTGGCAAACTGGGTGGCTCAAACAACTGAAATTTATTTTCTCACAATTCTGGAGTCCAAGGTCCAGGTGCTAGAAGGATTGGTTTCTCCTGAGGCGTCTCTCCTTCACTTGCAGGTGGCTGCCTTCTTACTACGTCCTCACATGGCCTTTTCTCTGTGTGTGCACATCCCTGGTGTCTCTTCCTCTTCCCTGAGGACACCAGTGCTATTGCATTAGGTCCCCACCCCTGTGACCACATTTAACCTTAAGTACCTCTGTAAAGGCCCTGTCTACAAATATAGTCTCATTGAGCTTCAATATTTGAATTCTCAGGGAACGCAATTCAGTCCATAACAATATCCAAGTCTAGGTTAACACTGATTGAAATCCCAACTCTGTGCCTTGTCAACTATGTAACTTTATTCAAGTTACTTAACCTCTAAAACTTAGTTTCCTCTTTTGTAAAAGTGACTATAACACATTTTTAAGCTATCATGGGGAATAAACTGAGTTATGTGTGTAATATGTTTAACACAGTGTCCAGCACTTACTAGGTACCCCCACTGCCCCATATTTCCTTCTTTAGATGCTTGCTTTTTGCTTTCTTTGGGTAATAAATTTGATTTTACTACCTGTTGCACTGAATCTACTAATAAACTAGGCTTTTTTCTCCCTGAATCTTTCCTACTCTCACCCCCACTATCAATATTCCCAGAAGGAAAATAACCTACTGGTGTCTTCACCTCTAGCTGTAAGAATGAAAGCTTGATGATAGGAAAATGCAGAACTTCTCTAACACCTCTTAAGTAAATAAAGGTAATTATTCTATTCCTAAAACAAACAAATAAAGAAATTTGGCTTGCAGATGCCATCATATATCATGTAGAGTTTAAAACTGAATAAGCTCTATAGAGAAATGGAAACAAAAATGTGTTAGAAATTAAATTATGCTAAGACAGTTTTAGTGATTTTGAAAATACTTGATAATTTCTAAGTTACTAAGATGCTGTATGCAGAAGTATCTGGTCTGCAATAGATGATTCATTTAAAAATACATTTTTCCTGATGTGATGCAGAAGTTGAAGAGAGATTTAATTGCTTTTACAGTTAAATTTTTATACGTGCCTAAAATGGCACAGAATGAGTGCGGTGATGGAAAATCTGTTTCTTTATTGAATCTGGTGTCTGTCAGGAGGTTTCTAGGGGCATCTGATTATTATTTAAGTTTAACCTCAATTATTTAGAAATAGCCCATGGCCCTAGCAGCAGCACAGAACAGCAGCAAGAGTTTACTAAACTGCTTACTGTTGGCTGAGGAGTTTTGGTTCCCAACTTTCCAGGGGAAATATTCAAGGCAATCAAGGAAGACTCGTGTACCACATTAACCATGCACGGTGCATATGAAACCTGTTCTGTTCATGAGCACAATAGTATTACATTTAACTCTGGGAATATTTCCGAAAAGAATCAACAAGCTGCATTTAGATTATACAAAGGAGACTGTGCCTAAATTCCTTTTCGCCTAAGTCATTCTCTTTCCCTTTTAAATACTTTCACATCCACTTTCAGTACAGGTAGCTTAATTTCTATCATGTGTGGCTTTTCAGAGCATAAGCTTTGTTTCAGGTGCCAATGATTGAGCTGTGCTGAATGTGCTTGGAAAAGGCCCACATTCATTCAGGAAACTCTAGTTGAACTAGATCCATATGTAGCAAAAAAAAAAAAAAAATGTAGCCTGCTGGTTGGAGGTAGTTTTCTGGCTTCCAGCATTATCACATATGATTTTTGTTTTTGATGTGCTGCAGAACAGAAAGTAATTTTGGAACAAAACTCTGGGATTCGTTTTTTTCTTAGTTAGCATTTTCTGAGAGCTTACTACTTTAACCATTATGTTGTAAGATGATAAGCATTTTGCATGCATTGACTAATTTGATGCTAATAAAAATCTTCTGAGGAAGGTGGTATTATCTCTATTTTTTTACGGTTTGGAGTGGTTAATGAACTTGTCCAAGTTTGAACAGCTTGTAAGTGGAAGTGGTGGTTTTCAAGGTCTCTGAAGTCAATGAAAATAAATAAGGTATTACTGCACTAAACTTTGGTGATACCATAAGCCAAAGCTACCACCTAAAAGAATGGGATATGTGAGAGGAGAATCTGTCCAACGACTGGTTCTTTGAAATCTCTGTTAAAAGCTTATTAGAAAGTCAGACAGTTTCTCCAAATCCTAGGGTTATCGAAGCCTCTAGGTACAAACTATTGGTGTAATGTTTAAGCAATTAGTGGTAGTCATTCTGTCTTGGGACAACTTATTTTGATAGGGATAATTTATTAATAAAACTTGTAACACATTCCTAATTTTACCTCTAACTTCACCTTTTCTTTCTTCCTCTCTTACCCAAGTAGAGCTCTTTCTTTGTACAATTTGGAGAAGTCCTTTCTCTATGAAATCCATGCTGCTCAAATTACCGTATGGTGAAAAAAGATTCTGTTTGCTTATGCTTTATTTCCTGTCTGTCATAAAGCGATACTTTTATAAAATGCATTAGAAAAGAATTACTAGAATAGAGTTACAAAACTTGTGCAAAATAAAAAACTCAATTTTTTTTTATTAGATTCAACAGATAAAAAATAATTCTAAACAGATTGCTATAAAAGTTTCTAAATGCCTGCTTGTGTTTACCTTGTGGATTGGGAACACTGTGTGGACCACCATGGTTCCACAGGCTGCACTTCCAGTAGCAGTGTTCTAGACCAGTGGTTCTTGATATGGTTGAATTTAAATCTGCCATCTTGTTAGTAGTTTTATATTTGTCCCATTTCAGTTTTTGGTGTTTTTATTTGTTTGTCTGTCTTGGTTTCTTTTTTCCTCTTTCTCTCTTTTTCTTCTTTCCTTTGGATTGAATATTTTTTTTGATTGTTTCATTTTATTTCCACTATTGGCTTGTTAGTTGTACCTCTTTATTTTTTATTCATTTCTCTAGCATTTACACTTACAAATACTTATCACAGTCTGCCTGGAGGTAATATTACACTACTTCATGTATTATACAAGAGTCGTACAGCGGTTTATTTACAACCCTCTCCTCCCATTCATCATGCTTTTGTTGTCATCCGTTTGACTTTTACATGTGCCATAAACCCCACGACAGATTTTTATTATTTTTGCTTTAGTCAATTATCTTTTTTAAGGGAAAGGAAATAAGAAAAAGTCTCTTATAAGTACCTTCATTATTATTACTTATAACTCTTTATTTCTTTGTGTCAGTGTGTCATTCCAAGTTTTCATCTAGTATTGGGCTGTTTTTCCTGAATGAATTCCTTTACCATTTTTGATAACTCAGGTCTGATGGCAATACAGTACCTCGGCTGTTATTTTTCTGAAAAAGCTTTATTTTATCTTTTAAATATACTTTTCCTAGTATAGAATCCTGGGTTGACTTTTTTTCCCTTTGAAATCTTTGATGTCATTTCATTGTCTCTTTTGTGTCTGTGTATATGTATATTTGTATTAAAGTATAGTCAGTTTACAGTGTTGTGTCAGTTTCTGGTGTACAGCATAATGCTTCAGTCATACATGAACATATGTATATTCATTTTCATATTCTTTTTCCCCATAAGTTACTACAAGATATTGAATATAGTTCCCTCTGCTATACAGTATGAGCTTGTTGTTTTTCTAGTTTATGTATACTAGTTAGTATATGCAAATCTCAAACTCCCAATTTATCCCTTCTCACCCCCTTGCCTACTGGTAATCATAAGGGTTTTTTCTATATGTGAGTCTTTCTATTTTGTGAATAAGTTTGTCTTTTTTTTCTTTTTTGATTGCATGTATGAGTGATATCATATGGTATTTGTCTTTCTTTTTCTGGCTTACTTTATTTAGAATGACATTTTCCAGGCCATCTATGTTGCTGCAAATGGCATTATTTTATTATTTTTATGGCAGAGTAGGATTCCATTGTATAAATATACCACAACTTCTTTATCCAGTCATCTATTGATGGACATTTAGGTTGCTTCTATGTCTTGGCTATTGTAAATAGTGCTGCTATGAACATTGGGGTGCATGTATCTTTTTGAATTAGAATTTTCTCTGGATATATTCCCAGGAGTGAGATTGCTGGATCATAGGGTAAGTCTATTTTTAGTCTTTTGAGGAATCTCTACACTGTTTCCCATAATGGCTGCACCAAACTACATTCCCACCAGCAGTGTTGGAGGGTTCCCTTTTCTCCACACCCTCTCCAAAGTTTATTGTTTGTGGACTTTTGAATGATGGCCATTCATACCTGACTGGTGTGAGGTGATACCTCATTGTAGTTTTGATTTGCATTTCTTTGATAACTAGAGATATTGAGCATCTTTTTATGTGCCTATTGGCCACTTGTAGGTCTTCATTGGAGAATTGCTTGTTTAGTTCTTCTGCCCATTTTTGGATTGGGTTGTTTGTTTTTTTCTTATTAAGTTGTATGAGCTGTTTATATATTCTAGAAATTAAACCCTTGGGAGTCTCATCTTTTGCAAATATTTTCTCCCATTCTGTAGGTTGTCTTTTTGTTTTGTTTATGATTTCCTTTGCTGTGCAAAAGCTTATAAGTTTAATTAGGTCCCATTTGTTTATTTTTGCTTTTATTTCTATTTCCTGGGTAGACTGCCCTAGGAGAACATTGCTAAGGTTTATGTCAGAGAATGTCTTGCCGATGTTTTCTTCTAAGAGGTTTATAGTGTCTTAGCTTATATTTAAGTCTTTAAGCCATTTTGAGTTTATTTTTGTGTATGATGTGAGGGCGTATTCTTACTTCATTGAATTACATGCAGCTGTCCAGTTTTCACAATACCATTTGCTGAAGAGATCGTCTTTACTCCATTGTATATTCTTGCCTCTTTTGGCAAATACTAATTGTCCAAAAATCTGTGGGTTTATTTCTGGGCTCTCTGTTCTCTTCCACTGAGTCATCTCTGTTTTTGTACCAATACCATGCTGTTTTGATTACTGTAGTTCCATAGTATTGTCTCAAGTCTGGGAGGATTATTCCTCCAGCTTTATTCTTTTTCTTCAGTATTGCTTGGCAGTTCTGGGTCTTTTATGATTCCATATAAATTTTAGGATTATTTATTCTAGTTCTGTGAAAAATGTCCTGGGTAATTTGATAGGGGTCACATTAAATGTGTAGATTGCTTTGGGTAGTATGACCATTTTAACAATATTAATTCTTCCAATCCAAGAACATGGGATATCTTTCCATTTATTTAAGTCATCTTTAATTTCCTTAGTCAGTGTTTTATAGTTCTCCAGATACAAGTTCTTCACTTCCTTGGTTAGATTTATTCCTAAGTTTTTCATTTTTTGGATGTGATTTTAAAAGGGATTGTTTTTCACTTTCCTTTTCTGATATTTCATTGTTAGTATAAAGAAATGCCACTGATTTCTGTATGTTAATCTTGTATCCTGCTACCTTGCTGAATTATTTTATCAGCTTCAGTATTGTGTGGAGCCTTTAGGGTTTTCTATATATAGTATCATGTCAACTGCATATAATGACAATTTTACTTCTTCTCTTCCAATTTGGATCCCTTTTATTTCTTTTCTTGACTAATTGCTATGGCTAGGACTTCCAATACTATATTGAATAGAAGTGGTGAGAACGGATATCCTTGACTTGTTACAGATTTTAGTGGGAGGGCTTTCAACTTTTCACTGTTGTATATTATGCTGGCTGTGGGTTTGTCATAAATAGCTTTTATTATGTTGAGATATGTTCCCTCTGTACTCTTTTTGGTTAGAGTTTTTATCATAAATGGGGGTTGAATTTTATCAGGTGCTTTCTCTGCATCTGTTGAGATGATCCTGTGATTTTTGTCCTTTCTCTGGTTGATGTGGTATATAACGTTGATCGATTTGCATATGTTGAACCATCCTTGTGTCCCTAGGATGGACCCAACTTGATCATGGTTTATGATCTTTTTTATGTGTTCTTGGATTCTGTTTGCTAATATTTTGTCGAGAATTTTTGGATCTATGTTCATCAATGTTATTGACCAATGGTTTTCTTTTTTGGTAGTGTCTTTGTCTAGCTTTGGTATCAGGATGATGGTGGCTTCATAAAATGAATTTGGGAGTATTCCTTCTTCAGTTTTTTGAAAGAGTCTGAAAAGGATCAGAAAGAACTCTTCTTTCTATGTTTGATAAAATTCCCCAGTGAATCCATCTGGTCCTGGACTTTTCTTTGCTGGGAGGTTTTTTATTTCTGATTCTATTTCATTTCTAGTGATTCATCTCTTGAAATGATCTATTTCTTCTTGATTCAGTTTTGGTGGACTGTGTGTTCCTAGAAACGTGTCCATTTCTTCTAAGTTTTCTGTAGTATTCTCTTACGACTTTTTGTATTACTGTGGTATTGGTTGTAATTTCTCCATTTTCATTTCTTATTTTGTTTGTGTCCTCTCTCTTTTCTTCTTGGTGAGCTTGGCCAGAGGTTTGCCAATTTTATTTACTCTTTAAAAATACCAGCTTTTGGTTTGATTGAATTTTTCTATTGCTTCTTAAATCTCTAGTTTATTTGTTCCCTCCCTGATTTTTTTTTTATTTATTTCCTTCTGCTGACTTTGTTTTGTTTCTTCTTTTTCTAATTCTTTTAGGTGGTAGGGTAGGTTGCTTATTTGAGATTGTCCTTGTTTTTTGAGGAAGGCTGTATCACTACAGATGTCCCTCTTAGGACTGCTTTTGCTGCATCCCATAGATTTTGGGTGGTTATATTTTCATTGTCGTTTGTCTCAAGGTATTTTTTGAAATTCCTCCTTTGATTTTATCTTTGGCCCATTGACTTTTTAGTAGCATGTTGTTTAGTCTCCATGCAGCTGTTTTTTTTTTTTTTCTTATATGTTTTCCTGTGATTGATTTCTAGTTTTATGCCATTGTGGTCAGAGAAGATACTTGAAATAATTTCTATCCACTTAAATTAGTTGAGGCTTCTTTTGTGCCCGAGTATGTGGTCTGTTCTAGAGAATGTTCCATGAGCATTTGAAAAGAATGTATATTCTGTTTTTTGGGGATGTGATGTCCCAAAAATATCAACCAAGTTCAACTGTACTATTGTGCCATTTAGTATCTCTGTTGCCTTATTCATTTTCTATCCGGAAGACCTGTCCAGTGATGTTAGTGGATTGTTAAAGTCTGATAATATTATGGTATTCGCACTGATTTCTCTCTTTATGTCTGTCAGAATTCGTTTTATATATTTAGGTGCTCCTATATTGGGCACATACATGTTAACGATTGTAATATCCTCATCTTGTATTGCTCCTTTGATCATTATATAGTGTCGCCCTCTATCTTTCTTTATGGCTTTTGTTTTAAAGTCTATTTTGTCTGAGATGAGTATTGCTACTCCCACTTTCTTGTTGTTTCCATTTGCATGAAATTTCTTTTTCCATACTCTCACTTTCAATCTATGTGTGTCCTTCACTGTAAAGTGGGTCTCTTGTGGGCAGCATATTGTAGATTTTTGTTTTATTATCCAATCTACCACTCTGTGTCTTTTGATTGGAGCATTCAGTCCAGTGACATTTACAATCTTCACTTCCATTCCACATTTACCTTACATTATGTTATGTCTGTATTACCAGTCTGGCCCCTGGAGTCATTAGAACATATGGTTATGGCTTTAGTCCTACTCTGCGTCACTTCTGTATTTATTATCTGTAATTATTGATAGATGTGTGTTTTTTGCCATTTTGAACTTCATTTTCCATTGTTTTGTATTTCCTCTTTGTTCCTTTTTGTTTTTCTTTTTGTGGTTTGATAATCTTCTTTTGTATTAGCTTGGTTTCTTTTTGGGTTTTGTGACTCTCTTGTGTGCCTTTATGTGTGGTTACCCTGTTTTTCAAGTATGTTAACCCATTACTGTATCTGTTTGCTTTAGACTGGTAGTCTTGTAGGCTCAAACACATCCTAAAAAGAAAGAAGAAAACAAAAATAAAAAAAAAATTAAGAAGAGAGAGGGGAAAAAAAATCTATAGTTTCTTGCTCCCCTCTCCCACCTTTTATGATTTTGATGTCCTTTTTTATTTTACATCTTCATATTTAGTCTGTTATTATCTCTTCAATATTTCTTCTGTCTCGTTTTCTCCTTTTCCTCCTTCCAAGAATCTAGTTATATCTGTGTTAGACAATGCAGGTTACTTGATTGTCTTGTGAACTGAGCTCCCAAATACCCCCCAAATCAATATTTATCAATATTTTTCTTTTTATTAGGTTAGGGGCATGATTTTTTGCATATTCCTTTATTCTACACAGTAGATTAAATTGTTCTTAGTCTGTGTTCAAAAACTGCTGAAGGGCCATGCGTTATTTATTACAAAAAGCCTATGAATTCATGTGCACATCCAGCATTGTCCATAAGCTGAATATATCTATTACATGTCAGAAATATTAGGCTACATTTTCAAATGCATGTAGGTATTGCTGCAGTTAGTATACCTCAAATTAATTTAAAACCTTACTTATTTATAACTTTCAACACTATACATTAACTCTGATAACAAAATTTAATAGTGCAATAAAACTCTGTATAGTGCTGTGAAAATTTTAAAAATTTACTTGAACTGTTAGCCTGAGCATCCTTGCTCTAGTCTTATTTTCAGGAAGAGGTGAGAATACTTTATAAATTATGCATACCTGGTGTAGTCACACTTTCCAAGTGCCCCACCCTAAAAAAATCTTTTAGGCCATGATTGTTGCACTTAAGGAACCAACCCAGCTGGTTCCTTGGAGATACATTTTTGCCTTTTCTGCCTTAGAATTTTCAAACTGTATAAAACATGGGTCACTCTGGACAGCAGGACTTATGCACTGGCAGTCCAGGAGCCAAATATAGCACATAAGCAGGTTTCTTTTGGCCTAGCTGTGAATTTTTTTAAGTGAATTCTTGTCAATATTTAAGATTGAAAAATTGTACCTAGCTCTGTACCGCCATTCCACATTAACCTTACATTATGTCTGTATTACCAGTCTGGCCCCTGGAGTCGTTAGAATATATGGTTGTGGCTTTAGTCCTACTCTGCGTCACTTCTGTATGCAAGTTTCTCCAGGCTCATTTTTGATACTTTGTCCCTGTCCATGGACTCTACTTGTCTGTATCAGTCATTAATCCCTTTAAAACCAAGAAAATTCTTTACATCTAGTTAACATTTAAATTATACCTGCTATATATCTGAGGAAGTATTTTAGGGAAAAAATTGCTGTTGTTATTGCTATTTCTTAAATCATAAATTATACAACAATGTGTATTATCCAATAACATGTCTATCCATGGACAGTTCACTTACTTGGGATTCTCATTATTTTGTGCAGTGTGTGTCACTTTTATTTTTATATCTATTTTTATTTGACCATTCTTAGAGTAAACAATTTAAAAAAAAACAAAGAAAAAAACTGAAGGCCACTAGGTGCTTACCCAAAAGGTTTGCAGAAGCCCAGAGACTTTTGATTAAGGCAGGACACTCAGGAAACATCTTTATTTCTTGCAAAATCCTGACCATGGATTTTGGGTCATTTTAATTCATGCTCCTAATTAATAGTGAAATAAAAAACTGTGAAAACAGTAGTTTTTGAAATGTTATACCCAGGTCTCAGATGCTCAGAATCTCTTCTAAAGGAAGTGAACATTTGGAAGGGAGGATGTACTCAGAAACAGCACTTCCGTGTGTCTGCTTAACACAATGAGTCATGGCTTCTCAGAAACCTCAGGTTATCCATGGACTCCCAGCCTGCCATATGTACAGGGACAAACCCAGCATCCTCTTGAACAACCTCTCCTCAAGGATCTGGTTTGTAATAGGTAGAAATTGTCTGTTTCTTTCTTTTTTTTTCTTTTTGGTATAGATGCCAATGATCATATGATATCCCTTGATCTTTTATTTTGCCACTGATACTGTATAATTATTTATTTTTTGAGATTAAAAGAAATTGCAGTCCCTTTCTTTGATATCTTAAGGAAAGATAAGTTGAAATTGGAGCAAAAGAATGGGAAGAACTGTGAAAGGTTTTTCCTGGCACTGTCTGTAACATCTATGAAACTTAAGAAACTGAAAAGAGCAGAACAGAACTTAAAAATAAGTCTATATTAGTGCCGATTCTGTTCAGTGGACAGAATTGTTTGGATAAACTTGGGAAAAGAATAACATTGATAAAAATTATTCTTGGTTATATTCCAAATAAAAAGCAAGAGACAAAGCACAACATGAAAGTAACAATGAAAATACAAAGTGTTTTCCTCGCTGTTCCCTCTCTCACCTCTCCTCCATTGTCCTCAGCTTTTCTCTCTGCTTTCTCATTTTGCTTGTCCTTCTTTCTTTATTTCCCTTTTATTCTTGCCATATTCCATACAGGATGTGAAGCAGCTTTTAAAACAGACAAACATGAACTATATGTGTGTGTGTCTTTTAAAGTAGATGTTGTAATCATTCAAAAGTGAAAATACAATGATCCAGGAATGAGATTATCGTGGAAAGTGTGTGCTAGAGTATCTACTGCTTTTACTAGAGATGGACCAGATTTGGCTTTGAGAGTTCTCCAGGCCAGTATAAGGAAAACAGCACTGTTATTTATCAGCTTCTAGGTGTTTCTGGGGCTGAATGTCTCAATCTTGGCATTACTGACATGTTGGCCAGATAATTCTTTGTATACTGTCCAGTTGCACTGTAGAATCTTTAGCAGAATTCCTGACTTCTACCCAACAGACACCAGAAGCACACCTGTCCCCTCCTCTGCCTTGACAACCAAAAATGTCTCCAGAAATACCAAACGGCCTGTGGGGGACAAAACCACCCCCACTGGAAGCTTCTGCTTTAGAATAATAGCAAGCAAATGACAAGACTCAGGAAAAAGCCCCGCTATTCTAGATACAACTTGGGGTATTTGAATTTCATGCATAGTTTAGCAACTTTTCATGATAGAAGTTCAGTACCTTTAAAGATAAAACATTCATGTATGTCTTAGCTGATTTATTTCATTAGGAAAATCTTTGATTCTGCAAATGTGCTGTCTTTTAAGAAAATTATTTAGTTTTTAGACTTTGATTTTACTAGCAAAAAAATCAATATGTGTTAAGAGCTCATAATCTTTTTTCTGGCTTCTCATTCCAGCTCCACTAATTACTAGCTGAATAACTTCTTTAAATTTCGTATACAAAACTGCTTAATAATAGCATCTATGTCAGTGGTTATTGTAAGAATTGTATGCGTTAATATAGGCAAAGAGCTTTGCATAGTGACTGAATCTTAATAAAGTACTCTTTAATTATGAGATGACAACTATTATTGTCATTATTATTTAGAAATAGTAAAGACCAGAGCTTTATAGAGTAGGGGAATAAATAATACTAATAAAACTGAAAATCTTAAGTGTCCATGTTAGTTTTCTATTACTTTCGCTGTATATTTCCTGAATTACACTCTTCTATGACCTCACATGAACACGATCGCATTTCTACCACTGATGTTCCATAAGTCATGTTTGATTTATCAGTCCTTCTTATTATCCCTCATTCTTTTTCACTACTACTAGGAGAGATGGCAACATGATGTTCTTCTTTCAGATGTGGATAGTATTGTCTGGTTGCTGAATTTTTACAATTAGATGGGTAACTAGTGCTTTCCTGGCCCTTGCTCTCCCTCCTATACTGTTCTTCCAAGTCTCCATCGAGAGAGCACCTTCCTAATTATTTTAGGAGCTTCATATTATGACTAATATGAATAATTGCTATCTACTCCTGAATTGCTGGTCTTTTCCCCTTATTTCCTGTTCTTTGCTTTGCTTTTTTTTTTTTTTTTAAATCAGTGAGTTCTTCTGGCCTCCGCTGATTATTCTGGGGTTTTCACATTGCTGATTGCTCTGGATTCTGTGAGGTCCATAATGAAGTGGAGAATGTGTGTCTTCCCTAACATTACGGTTTTTCAAGTTGATACCAAAATGTTTTACTTCAGTTTCTTTTTTTCCCCAGAATTTAAAACATATTTCCTGTTTTAGTTTTTCCTTACAGCTTTCTCTGTCATTGCACCCCTTTCTACCCTACTAAACAGACATGACTCTCTGGGAGTATGGGCGAGGAGGATCTCAGTAGCAGAATCTCTCCTGTCTTCAGAATTGTGCCTTCTCCTCTATTAACTAAATCTTCCTTATGGACCAAGCTTGTATAATTCTCTACCCTAACACATATTTCCATCATCTCTCACCACATTTGCTTGATTCCTCACACAGAAAGACTTTTTGCAGGACAGGTTCACCTAACATTTCTGGACACATTTTGGGACAGATGTTAGGTCCAGACCTTCCTACATACTTATAAAGTGATTTGAACTTTTGCAGGACTTTTCCAGATTGATAGATTTTAATTCTGACAACAAAAGCAAGACCTCTGAAGACAGTTACTCAGCAGACTACTACAACTGCCTTCATGTTTTGTACATTAGTTATATGGTAAGAAATAGTTGGAAGTTGAAAGCATGCTGTTATTTAGAATAGTACGTAAGCAAAAGCTTGGTGCACATTCCAGATAAATTCAGAGGCGGGCAGGAAGCTGTCTATTGCCATGTTAATTCTACAGTACTCTTATATACCACTACCTGTGTATGTAGCATATCCCTGCGGACTTCTGCTCAGGATCCTGACTAGACTCTTCCCTGTCATCCAACAGAGTAAATTCCTGACCTTGAACATGGGAAACAGAATTACCCATGTGATAAATAGGCTTGCTCTTTTTTCTCCTAATTACACTGATCTCTAAAACTAATATTATCAGTTTCTTTGAGTTTGAAAAGCCTCCTTTCAGTTTTAAAATTCTGTTTCTTCAAGATCAACTTATTATTAGATGCAGTCTCTTTAGGTAATTGCTCAGTCTCTCAGCTTCCTCTCTCAAGATAGCATTTGGGTCCTCTGGATATTCAGGTTTCCATGGCAACCTTCCTAGTCCACATGATTGTTCCTGATTTTCCAGCATTTGTAGATGGAAGTCAGCAGCTGAATTTCTCCTGGTTTCTGATTTCATTGCAAATGGAGCTTGGTGGGGTTCGCAGGCTCTGAATGCCTCACCTCGGCTCTCCCTGGGCTAGGGTCTTCCTGAGCTTTTGCTGTGAGCCCCACCTGACCCCAACCATAGTTACTCCATTGTAGGGGCTCTCCCATAGCATACCCTTGGAGGACTGTGGGAACTGGAGGCTTCCATTTGCACCACCCAGGACATAAAAATATCTTAGGAATGCTTCAGTCTGAACTTTCATTTACCTTTCACACAACTCCATAGACTTTTTAAAGTGGTGCCCACAGTTTAGTGTAGACATGGACTACAAAAGTCCTAAGTGGAAATGAGAGCAAAGCTTGCTTATTATTTTGTCAATTTACCTACCACATTTTCCTCTCTCTGTGGTTTGCTCACTTATTCTTTGCTTTTCCTGCTTCTGTCACACCTGTTCAGTTTGCCTTTCTCCAGTACCTCGTAAACATAAAGGGTAGCTTTTGGCTTTTTCTTCCTGTCATCACATCCTATTTATAGGCTAGGTCAGCAAGCCCTGTGCCTGGGTGTCATAGGTTGAAAGAGTCTCTTCTCTTAACTGTCATTCAGAGAGGCAGTGACAGTGTTGTCTTGATGCTATCACTAACATAGGACTATAATCTGAGACCACCATGCTTGGTTCTTAATATGTAAAGGAATTTGCAAAAAATCCTCTTTCACCACAAAATCTGGGTTTCTATGTGTATTGATGCAAAATTGTATTTTGAATGAGTTTCTTTACATTTCTTCTATATCAGTCCTAATCTCCTTTTCAGCTCGTATACCATTGCCCCATAACAATGCATGCGTGCACACACACACATGGGTGCATACACTTATCAGAGAAAAGAATGAATTCATGGGCAGACCAAGGGGAAGTATATGTAGTACGTGGGAAAAAAAGAAGGGTGAAAACATTGTCTTTTTCAAATGATAGTAGTTCTGGTTTTAAGAATTTGCCTTACATGCCTTAATAACTTTAGCAAGATCTTAGCAGCCAGCTAGTGAGGTCAACAGGATTGCTTTCTGCTCCTCTGCCATTTCTTTCCCCTTTCCTGGCCTAATCTGTTACAATTTACATTATCTTACATGTCCAGAGCCAGCTCTGCTCCACTCTCCTAATATCTCCACCTTCAACTTCCAAATGCTAGAGCACCTGTCTTCTTATAGTTCTAAGCCCTTCTGGTCTCTCCTTGCACCATTATTGTAATGCCATCTCAGCTTCTTAATCCTGGTTATGTACATCTGTCAGGGATAAATTTTTCTCACTCTTTTCCGTTCCTTTCCAGCCACTCAGTATCCCGTTTCAGGCCAGGAATCACTGTCAATTGATGGAGTCAGACATTTTCTTACCTAGAGTTCTTCCCCACTTTCAGGAAGTCTTGCACAGTTGAAATTAGAGCTCTCACAGGAAGGTGACCTTCTAGACACTGTCACTAATATAGGGAAAGATTTTTGGCAATCTCTCCAACCAATAAGAGGGACATAGCGGGAGAACAAATACTTTTTGCCATTAAGAATGGCAGGAAGTGGATTTGGGAGTCTCTACTAGTGACAGGGATTATAGGAGGGGGAGTTCATGAGCCCTGAATCCTTTTTTTCTTTTTCCGTTGGAACTCTTATTAAATTGTAACATGCGGAATACATGTGGATAGCTTTTGGTAGCTAATTTTGGGGTCTAATGGCCCTGAAATACCATTTGGAACACAATGGCTTGGGGAAATATGCTTATAAATTGACTTATAAGCAAGTTTCTGGAATATAAACTTGCTATGGACTGAATTGTGTTCCTCCAAAATTCGTATGTTGAAGCCCTAACCCCTGATGTGATTGACTTTCATAGGGCAGTTAGGAGGTAATTAAGGTTAAATGAGGCCATAAGGGTGGGGTTCTAATTTAAAAGGGTTGGTGGCCTTATAAGAAGAGGAAAAGAGAGATCTGTCTCTCTCCACATGCATTCACTGAGGAAAGGCCATGCCAGGACATGGTGAGACGGCAACCATCTGCAAGCTGGGAGGAGAACTGAACCAGAAATTGAATTGGCTGGTGCCTTGACCTTGGATTTCTAGCCACCAGAACTGTCAGAAGTAAATTCTTGTTGTTTAAGCCACCCAGTCTGTTGTATTTTGTTGTGGCAGGTCAGGCTAACACAAACCTGTTCATACATTCAGAATTAAATATAGTTACTCATTTATGAATGGTTTATATCTGCAATACTTACTACTATTACCATTTAGTTGTAAGTTAAATGTACATAAAACATATGTTGAAGTAGTATTTAGAGAAAAATTTTTTTTACGTTTAAATACAAGCAAATAAATGAATGATAAATTCTATAGATTCCAAAATAGGACCTGTTTAAGGATAAGTCTACACTGGATGTGGTCAAAACTTCAAGCATCCATTGAGCATCTATGTGCCCAACACACTTTCCACCAATAACCCTATCTTTATTATATAATAAAAGTAATTCCCATACTATAATTCTTAGCCCCCAGTACATAGTAGATACCTAATAAATGCTAGCTGAATGTAAAAATTAATCTTGATTAGTAGAGGTTTATACATCAAAATTAATGGCACAAACACAGAGTATTACCTCTAAAGAATGCTTCTAGGGAGAAAGAACTATATAGACAGGAAGGTATATATGAAAGTTATTTGTGGCTATCTAATGCCGCATAATATTATGGTTAAAGAAACATTGTTCTCAGCTGTTGGAATATTTTTCTAATCAAGTTATAGTATTTATAACTTTTTGGAAGAAAATTTTCTACTATTGTTTAAAGAAAAAACACTTTATTTAAGAAAACTTACAGTGATTTCCAAAATCAAGTAAAAAGGGGTTTGGAATTATATGTTGTTCTGAGTCACCTGTGAAGTCTTTTGGGATTTATTGATTTGTTTTATGTTTGCTTGCCTTCACAATAATTTAAAATCTGATGAATGAGGACTTTGCATGGCACCTGTAGCTCCATAATGGTTGAAAATTGGTTTAAAAGTATTCAACACAATGTAAATGTTGATTTTTATTTTTCAACTTAAGCAACCATCTTCCTCAAGGATATATCCTCTTGAAGCTCAAATAACTACTTATTTATAGTGATTCAGTAAAAAATAACACTTTCAGTCCAGAGGGAAAATGATTAGTTTCCAGTGTTCATTCATTGATTCCTTTACTTGTTAGCTGATAGTGTTGGTCATGATGATGTTGACTATGAAATGGGCTGAATGTTCTTACAAAGCAAGTGTTATTTCAGGGATATGGAAGAAAGACATGTTGTCAGGGTTAGAGGTCTGTGTGAGGGTCCTCAGACCAGTTGAGTGGTCTCTCTAAGCTATAGTGTGCTCACTCAGTAGCAAGCTCATTCAGGAATCAGCCTCAGCTATGTGCTAGGCATTACAAAATGGGTGTAACAGCAACCAGAACAGTAGTGGCTAACAGTTGCCTATCACTTACTCATTTAATCCTCACCAAAATCATATGCAGATGGTACTTTTAAAAGTTGCTATTTCATAGGTAAGGGAACCAAGGCACAGGGATGCTAATTAATTGATTGCCCAATGTCACTCACTTTTTAGTGGTGAAGCCATAATTTCACCTGGATGGTTTGATTCCAGAACCTTCTCTCTTCATACTTTGCTGTTGTTGAGAGGATCTTAATATTCTATACATTTATGTATTTTTTTATTGTTCTTGACAGAATTTACAGTTTTAAGGCTTTCATGAGAAATAGCATTTGAAAATGCTTAGGGAAACCGCTTAGTGCATTGTGAAGGTGTGTTATTATTATTTATTGTATTTGCTCCCTCTCATTAGGCCTCTTTAATTCTTATTTTTTTTAAAAAAATATTTTTTGTGTGTGTAGGATTTCCCTTCTTTGACTCTTTGAGAAGTCTTGATATTTGCCCAGTCACAAAATTTTTATTGCATTTCCTAGTACTCCAAGTAATGAATGTGTCCTAAAATTAGAGATATCTGCCATTTGATACTGTTATTTTTTATATAATGGAATATTTAATGCATAAAAATATGTAACATATGACAATTATAAGTCACTACTATTGTACTTTTCTTGTCCTTGTTGTATGTTTTCTTACTGCATGCACAAAAAAAAGTAAACAGCCCTTTATAAAGGTAAATTTAAAATATTGGTTTATGCTTTGTTTTGATAATGTTCTGTAGTATAGAAGCAACTATGTATTTTAATGGCCTATCTCATTTTAATAATATCAGTTTGCCCTAAAACTAGCCGCCAAACCGTATTAAATGTTAGAAATTTTAAGCTTCTACTTTGAAAATTGAATCACTCCTTGCAGTTGAGTGTTGGGCATGCTTTAAGTGTGAGGACCACACACTCTTGCATTCATTCAGACAACCTGAACTGCTACTTCTTACTCGCTGACTGCGACTGCTCCCTGGCTAATAATTGTCTTTGGCTCCCTGTAAACCTGCAGCCAGGAAAGTATTTGAATTTTCCCCCTCTAGCACTTGCAAATCCGATTTTTATGTATAGCTAAGTGCTCTTAGCTTTTACTCTATCTACTACTGGGGCCTGGTTTCTAGCAAGCCTGTAACTACGCCAGATTCGGCCTATGTAATGCTGTTTGTAATGAGCAATCTAAACAGGGAATGGCAGTGAGGCATGGCAGGAATGTGTTTCCATTGGAGAAGTCAGTGTAGAGAAAAAGTACAAGCAAAGCCGTGTCCAGAAGGTCTTTTCAGCTGGCCAGGGCGGAAGACTCATGTTATTGTACATAGGCTGTTACCCTGCCAGCCCTTCCTCACAAATTTGCTTTCTCTCTCTCCCCGTCTCAACTCCCCTCCTCCTCCCTCCCTCTTTCATCTCCTCCTTCTCCTGTCCTCTCCCTCTCTTTCTGCGGGCTGCTGACTGTTTGCTCAGGTGGACAGTGACACCATTTGGAATGAGCTGCACTCGTCCGGTGCTGCACGCATGGCTGTTGGCTGTGTCATCGAGCTGGCTTCCAAAGTGGCCTCAGGAGAGCTGAAGGTGAGGTCTGGGTTGCATTAAGTGTGGGAAATCCAGAGAAGAAGCTGAAACAGAGATGTTGTTGTTTGGGAATTGTGGGGAGTGTGGTGTGGTAATAAAAGGAGTGGGGTGGAGGGGAGGGGCAGGGAGATGGCCGCTGAGGTGTGATCATAAGTAGTCTATAGGTAGGTAGTAGCTGATCCTGCTCGTGGGCCGTCCTCTCCTTGGGGGAACTCTGGTCAGGGCACTGTGGTGTATTTTTAAGATCATAGAATGGTGAGTAAAGCTATGGTCCAGGTTAAAAACACCCAGTATATACATATCTGTCATACCCTCCTGGGATTCTCCTTTGAAGCGACATACAAATTATGATTACTGAGTACTAAGTATAAGCTCAGAATACCACCCAGAGAGAGGGCGGGGAGGGGGGTAGAAAGGTAAATATCAGATGGGAAGGATTGGGAGGAAGAAGGAAATTGTTGATTAGAAGGGTAATGATCCAGAGTATGTTTTTCCATGAAAGAACTTAAAAAATGAGCTATGCTTTATTGTTCTTTTCTTTTTATGGTCTCTTCTTTTCTACATCATGTGAAAAGAACAATGTCCAAACCCCAGTGTTTCCCAGTCTAAACAATTTATAAAAGCCAGAGACCTGACAGACATTGACATTTTATTTGGTATTTTAACAGTGCTATTTAAAGGTATACCATGTGCATATTGAATGCAGTTGCCCCAATAAACTTTTCTGGTGCTAACATGGCTTTTTAATGCACTAGTTCACACACTTCATAATGAAATCTAGGCAGTGGTTATTTTGGTATTTTTAGCAATTGTGGGGCTTAGGGGAAATATATTGTAATGAACAATATTGGCTCTGTGGGTTTTGTTAATCTAAAATAAAATCTAATTAGGATTATTTTTCTTTCTGTCTCATGAATTTTATTCAGTTACACCTGACTGTTTCACTTGTGATTAAAAATGCAGGGTAGGAGTGTGCACTTCATAATGCATTGTCTGTCCCAGAAGTCTTTGCTCTAACTCTTTTAAGTCAGAACCTACAGAAATATAATTTTGATAAGGTGGGCTATATTTAAAAATATATATGTATAGATAGGTAGGTAGATAAATGGATCTATATTTTTATGCCTCATGTAAAGTTGACATGACATGATCAGCATCAGGACATTAATTGCTCATCTCAGGAGATTTATGAGGCCATTAATGTGTTGCTTAATATTAAGTCTTTACCTTTGGTAATGAGCTATTGAAAAGAAGAAAGGAATCAGCCCTAGGAGAGGTTTTGGCTCTTACTTCAGGAATAATTCTTTCTGTTTGAGTATGTCACTTGTAGAATAAATTGACATTTAAAAAAATATTCAAGAGTCTTATTTTCAAAAAAGTTCAAATGACAAACAACAGCCAGGCCACAATATTATAATTTTTAAAAGATTATTCTGGCACAGGCCTACTTGATAACAGATCAGAATGATAGCATTTCACAGTTTCTAATTGTTCTGATTTTGTTGACGTTTAATCAGTAATTCAGAAACCTCAAGTAGAATGACCACAAATTACACTCAAGATCATCATTGCTATTAGCCTCACAGAGTGCACCATTGCCAAATGTATATATGAAGAGTGTTGAACAAAAACCTAATTCTATTTTTTAGGAGGTAGTCATTTAAAATAGCAATTACAAACAAAGTGTCAACAGCGTATGGTATGGACGTGCTGCTGACCACCAGCTGTACTAACATCGGCTATTTATGTTAAGAACAAGGATTCATATAAATGCTTTTTCTCCTCTTGGTTGAGAAATCAGCAGGTATGGTTAAAAAAGAAAAAAGAAGGATAGGGAAAAAGAGCCAGCATAAGAATCGAGAAACGTAGTCCAGGCTCTGCCACTTAAATGCTGTGTCATTTGTGGCAAATCACTTAACTTCTCTGGGCTTCAGTTTTTTGTTCTGCAAAATCAGCAAGGTAGAATTGATAATGTTGAAGGTTGTGCGTGGTTTTGACATTCTGAGCTATTTGCGAATGAAAAGTGGACCTGATTCTCAGTACATACTGTGGCATACCAAATAGTAGATATCCCAAAACTAATTCAACTTACTTTGGTGAATATTCCAGATTTTGCAATCTTTATCATTGTTTATCTTTCTCATTGTTAAGCCCAAAGTGAAAGTCCAAGACAGGACCATAACAAAGGCACGAGGGTTGATGAGCCAAGAGTGAACCCCTTGGTTGCTAATAATTTGGGGAGGCCTACAGAATGCCACAGTAGATAGCCATGTTTAAGCACCTCTAGCCAAAATATTACTGAGTGTCGACCTGTCCCAGACTCTATTATGACAGGGCGGGTACCCTGCTGGCCAGGAGCATTAACACTCATGGCTGTGGAGTCACTTCCTTCAGATGTAGGAAGAAAATAGGGAAGCTTATTTGAGGACACTGGTAAGTTACCCTCTGATAAGAGATGTGAAAAAAGAAAACTTTAGTGTTTTGTTTTTCGTTTTCTGCATCCACATTCAATTCTTACATGTTCTACCCCACTCCCCCTATAAATCTGTAAATTAAGGAAACAACATTGCCATATTGAAAGAGATTGCACTAATTTTGCTTGGAAAACAGAGAAGAATTAAAAGCTCTATTTCACATAGGGTGGGCCTGGTTGGAGTGGTGAACTGAGAGCTAAGAGATAGCTAGAAGGAGGTCGCTGAACTCATACGGGATGGGGACCTAGGAGATAAGAAATGTGCACAAAAAAGGAAAATGCCACAGACAGATCTGATTACCTGGAATTTTTGCTTGATGTTGAGCTTTATCATGACCACTCCCCCAACTTTTGGCAGGTTTGTCCTTTCTTCACCTGAGGATACTGATTGGCTGAAGGAATTAGAATAATCCAGGCAGAGGGAATGGGTCTCATGTTAATACTTAAATTGACCGTGTGCAGCAAACTACAGCAGTAAATAGGTGTATTTTTGGCACAGCACGGACATGCTCAGTGGATTTCAGTGGAAATTATAGGAACTTTAAGTTTTCCAGGTTTTTATTAAGATATTTAAAAACCCACACAAATGGAAATTTCTCAAACCTGCAGATACCCTAATTGACTATTTCTCTGATTCTAGAACTAAGGAACATAAATATTCTGAAAATGTGGAAATGTTTGTTGTATTGGAAACTATAAGTGGAAGAATATATATCTTAGAATGGTTTTATTACTCTAAAGGGCATTTAAGAAAGTATGTCTAGAAATAGAAATATCTCTAAAAGATGATTTTTTTCAGATTATAAATGGTTCAATACTTGGCTTAAAAAATAGTGTGAAATATCAGGTACACCTTAAATATACAGAATTTTATTTGTCAATTATACCTTATAATAGCTGAAAAAATGATTGAACACTTATCAAGCTTTACTGTAAGGGCTCCCTTTGATGCTATTTTTGTAGTGCTATAATTTCATCATAAAAAAAGTAAAAGTTGCTTTCTGGAAATTTTTGTCAGAAAGAACCTCCTCCTTATTATCTGAACAATGGGTGGATTTCTTTAACATTTGAATGGATACTGTGATGCCTTATTGCTGACAATACCTGCCATTCATTGAGTATCTACTCTAAGCTGGGCAGTTTGCATATAATTTGTCATTATTCCCATAATGGTCTTTGAAGTAAGTACCACCAGTAGGATACGAGCTCAGAGACATCAAATAACTTCTTAAGATCCCTCAGAAAGTTTAATAAATGGCAAAGCCTGTATATATCACAATCCTCTGTTCTCTTTCAACTACTTTATGAGGAATTTGTTGTGGAAGTAGCACAAGTATTTAAGTAAAAAGGGGTTAAAGTGATTTCTTTCAAATAGTCTAGATCCTCTCCTTTTTGTTACTGTAAAACATTTAATACATACCAAAAGACAAGAAGTTACATTAATAACTTATATATAACTTATAAAGCAAATAATAAACACCTGTGAGCCCTTTGTCCAACATAAGAGATATTACTTTGCTAACCCTATAAAGTTCTCTCAGTACTTATCTCATTCCTGTCCTTTGACCTATAGGTAATCATTAATGTGTTGTATTTTTAAAATTATTCCTTTTCCTTTCTTTAATAGTTTTAACCATATGTTTTATACCTTTATAAAATGGAATCTTATTTAATGTGTTGTTCCTCAGATTTCTCTCCCCAAACTTAAAATCATGTTATGAGGCTTTATCCACATGAATTTACTTAACTGTGATTTATTCATTTTCATCATTTCATCACTATCAAGTATTCCCTTGTACATCATAATTTGTTTATTCAGTCTTCTGTTGGGCATTTAGTTGTTTCCAGGTTTTTGCTCTTTTAAACTATGCTGCTGTGAACACTCTTAAAACATGCCTGCTCTTTCACTGTGGCATAACTAAGAGTAAAATGGTAAGCTCCTAGGATAGAAACATAGTACATTCGGTGAGTAATACAGGGTAGAATTCCAAAGTCGTTTTGGCACAATGACATCAGCAAAAAATGGCAGTTTAAAACCTCTGAAAATTCTTTTCTCCATAGAATCAGTGACAAAACTGGCAAAATGTACAGGATTAAGATTTTTAAAACTCTGGAAAGTAACCAAAAGCTTGCAGCAACTCAGGGGAAGCATATATTCAAAACAAAACTGTCTAAGTCTTGGTAAAAACAGTGAGCTTTGTGATGTTTTAATTCACCCTATTCTCATCTTAACCTTTCCAGTTCCGCAGTAGCTTTAACAAATAACAGCCTGCATTCCCAGTGAAAACCAGTAACTTGGCAATCTCCAGACAGGGCATAATGGGGTTGGAGCTTCTTCAAAGCTTCCTTCCCAGAGAATTGCCAATATTTGGCCTGTCTGGTGCTTCAGTACAAGACCCTACTTGCAAAACTGTCTTTATTTCACCTGACTTGGAGTATACCTGATGTGAAAAGCCTTTTCTCAGAAGTATTTCTTGAAAAAATTAAAAGTAATTGATTAACTTCGTGGCTGCCTAAAGTTGAAGACGACAATTAAGAGAACAATTAACCACAAGCTTCAAGGAAAACTGAGGAATGAGATATGCATAAGGACTATGAAAAACCCCATCAAACTCCTAAGATTCTAGAAGGCCGAGTGCATGATTGCACTGTGCGCATACTCAGGGCAGTGTTCACACTCAGGAAAAAAGACCTAGAAGGCCCTTAGCTCTCTTCTCAAGCTGACTTGGAGGCTCTGCTCAAACAGGAAGTGAAAGCTAATGTAGAGTTGTCAACTCCCTGGCTGAGTATTGAAAGAGTGTCCAAAACACATGTTCGGGGCCCCTTAAAAAAGGCTTGGAACTATTGGTTTCAGGCATTTAAGGAAATCTCTGTCCATCCATTAACTGACCACTCAGTCAACCAAGCAAAGGCGTCAGTGCTGCACTCAGTGTAGAATATGGTCTTAATAGAATTAGTTCAGAAAAGTCATTAAGCAAACAAAAGAACGACAAACCCTGGGGAGGGGTAAAAATCTAATTTCCAGAATTGCCATATTAGTTTGTAGGACAATAACAGCACAAAGGAAGGCAGTGGGGATGGAGCTGTGTAACAAAACAAAGCAAAACAGATCTTTTGGATTGATTGAAATATGGTTCATGTCTGAACTAGATTGTTAAAAGTTAAGATGCTAATTATAATCTACTAGGCAAAGGTTAAAAAAAAAAACTCAAAAATGTATTGAAAGAAATGACAAGGAAATTTAAATGGTACACTAGAGAATATCTGTTTAACAAAAGAAGGCAGTGTAATGGGAACAAAAAAAGACAACATATAGAGAACAAATACCTAAGTCATTGTTCCGATTTCATACCTCACCAGCAACACGTAAGAATTTCCAATGCTCTCAACTCTTGTCTTTATTTGGCATTTTCATGTTTTTAAATGTTTGCAAATGTTACATGAAAAGATGCTCAACATCACAAATCATCAGGGAAACACAAATTAAAGCTTACAGCGAAAAAAAATGTGACAGTGAGTATATGTATGTTCATGTATAACTGAAAAATTGTGCTCTACCCTGGAATTTGACACAACATTGTAAAATGACTATAACTCAATTAAAAAAAAGTTTAAAAAATGATTTTAAAATAAAAAAACAAAACAAAACAAAAACCCAAGTATGTTAAACTTTAGATTGCTTTACATGTGTATGGTAAAGTTCAAATGTGTATTAAATTACTTGCTTTGTCACTTTAAAAAAATTTTTTTTAAAAAAGCCACAAAGAGATATCACCTCGTATCTGTCAGAATGACAACAAATAATAAATGTTCATGAAGATGTAGAAAAAGAGAACCCTTGTACACTGTTGGTGGAAATGTAAATTGGTAAATTGGAGCTGCCACCATGGAAAACAGCATAGAGGTTTCTCAAAAAATAAACAGAACTACCATAGGATCCAGCAATTCTATCCCCTGGGTATATATCCAAAAAAACCCAAAAACACTATTTCAGAAAGATACGTGCATCTCAGTGTTTATAGTAGCATTATTTACAGTTGCCAAGATATGGAAGCAACCTAAGTGTCCATCAACTAATGAATGTATAGAGGAGATGTGGTATATATACACAATGAAATATTTCTCAGCCATAGAGTGAAATTTTGCCATTTGCACCAACATGTCTTTGAGGGGACTTCTGCCTACCACAAACAGTTACTAAAAATTCAAAGTATAGTCCTTTAATATCCTCACTGTATATGGCTGTAAAAAATTTAGTAATCACTTGAGATTTTTCAAAAATAGGTAATGTAATTTATTTTTTAATCAAGGTATAGCATACATTGAATAAAACATACAGATTTTCAACGGTATGATGTCTTTTGACAGATGTCTGTACATGGCTACTACCACGAGTTAGCTGATACTTAAATCACCCCAGAAAGTTCACTCATGCCTGTCGGTTGTCACTCTCCAGCACAGGCAAACACTGATCTGTTTTTTCTGATAGTCATGAAATTTTTCCTATTATGGAACTTTATATATGTAGTGGTAGATAGAATGCAGAATTGCTGTGTGACTTCTTTCAGTTCATATAATGTTTTTTGAGATACCTCCATTCTATTGCAAGTATCATTTAGCTTATTAACTTTTGTTGCTGAGTAGCATTCTGTTTTTTATTTAAAATTTTTGTTTATTTTCTTTATAATACAGATATTATTATTTCCCCTTAGTTTGAAAATTAAAATTTCTACACTTTAAAAAAAACAAATGATAATTTTAAATGGCAGGAGCTGTTAACTCACAATTTGTCAGTTGATGCCTTATCTCATTAAAAGGTACTCATGATGCCAAATTTTAAATTAATATTTTTATTGAGGTATAGTTGATGTATAGTATATTAAGTTTCAGGTGTACAACATAGTGATTCACAATTTTTAAAGTTTATATTCCACTTATAGTTATTATAAAATACTGATTGTATTCCTCATATTGTACTATATATTCTTGTAGCTTCTTTATTTTATACATAGTAACTTGTACCTCTTAATCCCCTACTCCTATCTTGCCCATCTCCTGTTCTCTCTCCCCACTGGTAACCACTAGTTTGTTGTCTCTATCTGTGAGTCTGCATCTTTTTTGTTATATTTACTGGTTTGTTGTATTTTTTAGATTTCACATATGAGTGAAAACAAACAGTATCTGTCTTACTTAATTTGCTTAGCATAATACCCTCCACATCCATCCCTGTTGTGGAAAATGGCAAAATTTCGTTCTTTTTATGGCAGAGTAATATTCCATTGTATATGTATACCACATCATCTTTATCTATTCATAGACAACTTAGTTTGCTTCCATATCTTGGCAATTGTAAATTATGCTGCTATAAATATTGAAGTGCTTATATCTTTTCAATTCAGTGTTTTCATTTTTTCAGATAAATACCCAGGGGTGGAATTGCTGGATCATATAGTGTTTCTATTTTTAGGTTTTTGAGAAACCTCCATGTTTTTTCCATAGTAGCTGCATCAATTTACTTTCCCACCACCCATGTATGAGAGTTGCCTTTTCCCTGCATCCTTGACAACATTTTTAATTTGAGTTCTTTTGATGATAACCACTCTGACAGGTGAAGTGATATCTCATAACGGTTTTAATTTGCATTTCTCTGATGATTAATGAGTGGTATTCTATTTATGAATATTGTGCAGTTTGTTGATTCATTCTAGTTTTGGATTATGAACACCGCTGCAATGAAGAGATTTTTCAAAGCTGGTTTTTGGATATATATCTTTACTTCTTATTGTTAAATGCCTAGCAGAGAGGTAATTGCTATAGGTTAGGAGTATGTGTAATGTTATAAGAAAATGACAAGCCATTCTTCAATGTAATTACCATTTTATCTATAGAATCTTTACTTCTTCACCTCATTCCTGAGCATGGTAATCTGCATCTTCTTTTTTTTTTTTTCTGATCAGCATTGCTAGAAATTTATCAATTTTATTGATGTTTCTCAAAGAACCAGCCTTTCATTTCATTCATAGTCTTTTTTTTTCCATTTTGTTTCACTGATTTGACCTTTATTATTTCCCTTTTTCTACTTTCATGGGGTTTCATTTGCTCTTCTTTTTCTAGTTTTTTAAGGTAGAAGCTGAGGTCACAGACTTGAGAATTTTCTTCTTTCCCAGTATAGGCATTTAGTGCTATAAACATCTTTCTTATTATTTTTATTGTAATAAAAATTGTATATATTTAAGTATACAACATGATAATTTGATATACATATACAGACTGAAATGATTATTACAGTCAATACAGTTAAAGCTAATTAAGATACTCATTTTTGTTTTTTTTCTCTCTTTATGGCAAGAGCACTTGAAGTGTACTTTCTAAGCAGCTCTCTAATATTCAAACTATTATACAGTATTATTAGCTATTTAAATTTCTAAATACTACTTTTGCTGCCTTCTATAAATTTTGGCATGTTGTGTTTCATTTTCATTATGTTCAAAATTTCCCATTTGACTACTTCTTTCACACGTGAGTTATTTGGAAGTGTGTTACTTAGTGTCTGACTATTTGGGGATTTTTCCAGTTATCTTTCTCTACTCTAATTTTATTCTACTGGAGTCAGAAAATATACTTTGTATGACTTGAATCATTTTGCATTTATTGGGACTTATAACAGTGTAATTCTCTTATGATCTCCTAACCTCTCTATTATTTTATCATATATTTTACTTTTACATATTTTAGAGATCTCCATAATAAATTATCAATTTTGCTTTAATAGTTGAAAGTTTTTTTTAACAAATTTAAAGTGTTTATGCATGTGTGTGTATGAGACAGAAAAATATGTGTATACATGTATAATGTAATTTATAAAATGTCTTTTATATTTGCTCACTCTTTTAGTATTTCTGGTGTTCTGTATTCATTTGGGCAAATCCAGACTTCCATCTGGTATCATTTCCTTTCAGGCTGAAGAATTTCCTTCAGCATTCTTTTTATTGCAGTTCTGCTGGCAACAAATTCTCTCATCTTTTGTTTATAAGAAAATGTTTTTCTTTTCATTTAGTCTTTGAATGACTATCATTTCATATAAAATTCATTGTTGACAGTTATTTCACACTTTAAAAAAATATCCTTCCTGTATTATCTTTTTCCCCCTTTTTTTTTGATGGTGAGAAATCAGTTGTCATTCTTATCACTTACTTCTGTAATTTAATGATGCAATGCATCTTTTTTCTCTCTGTCTTTATTTACCTTTTTTTTTTTTAGTAGTTTTGTGATTAAATATAGTTTTCCCTGTTTTTATTCTGGGTGTAGTTCACTGATCTTCTTGTATTAGTGGCTTGCTGTTTTTGATAAAATTTGAAGAACTTTGTTATTTCTTAAAATACTATATTCTATTACGTTCTCTGTATCTTCTATTTTTTAGAGCCCTATTATATGTTTACTTGATCACTTCACACTGTCCCACTGGATATTAAAGTTCTCTCCATTGTCTTATTTTCTTCTCTCTACTTCTATTTGGATAATTTCTCTTGACCTGTTTTTAAGTTCATTGTCCTTGTCTTCTGTTTTGTCCAAGCTGCCATTAATCCCATCCAAATACTTTTTCATTTCCCATTTAGTTCTTTTTCACAGCTTCCAGATCTCTTTTGAAATTCTCCTCTTCATCTTTATGTCTCTCTTCACTATCTTTTCCCGTAAATTCTTAACATATCTATCATAGTTAATTTAAAAATCCTTTTCTGGTAATTCTAATATGAGTCACTTGTGAGTATATTTCTGTTACCTTTTTTTTTTTTTTCTACTTGATTGTGAGTCTTGTTATTTTGCTTCTTTGCATGTCTTGTAATATTTGATTATATGCTAGGCATTGTGTTTAAAATCCAGTCATAGTCAAATCTAGTGTTAAAACAAAGAGCTTGTTTCTCTGGATTGGTAATTAAAGTTTCTTTGTATTCAAAGCTCTTCAATGATTTAAAGAAAAGCTTTTTTTTTTTTTTTGGTTATTAAGTGATTTATTTTACTTTTGGAGGACTGAAGTTCTGCACATCCCTCTTTTTTCTAATCAGATGTGGATCTCCAAAACAAATGTATTTTTGAGAGAAAGTTGAAGTTCTCTCCTGTTTTAAATTTTATCTCTCGCATTGATAAGGAACATGTCAATGATTAGGATGAGGTCACTTGACTTATTTCTCCAATGTTGATTTTTCAACGTTAATAAAGGAAAGGACAAATATGTTACTAATATACTCTCTGCACATCTACTGTGAATGGATGTCTAAACATCAGAGAAAAGGAGAAACCTTGACAGTTATATGTTTATTCCTGTGGAAATCTGCCTTGTTCTTGACCCCCTCACCTCTTGTTTTACTGAATGCTCCAGCTTTTTCTGAAAATTAAGTCTTAAATTAGCCAATTCATGGACTTATTTACACCTCTAGATAATGACTAACATACAAATACTTAAAAGCTCTTGGATTAAGTAAAAGGTGAGACAGCCTATTACTCATATTCTTTACTCATGAACCAAGACCTGTTGCCTGGTGGCCTGCCTGTGCTGTTCCCACTGCACAATCTGCTTTCTAGACTTTTATTCTGCCCATCTTTTTTTCTTATGGCTAATATTTCAGTTTCTACTTTATAGTTTCAATTGCCTGCTACATGGTAATTGGATCTGCCTATTTCCAGTCTCTCTATCTGGTTCTTGACTTTGGACTGTCCAAATTTTATTGCTTGTATGTGATTTAGCTCATATTGACTAAAAATTGCTACCTATTCCTTCAGATTCTGTCTGTATCTCTCTCCACTCTAAAACTTGGTGAAATCTTTTCAGTCTCTGACATCTACTTTGTACTTTTAGTCACAGTCCTGATAGTATTTTTAAAATAACTTGAATGGGAAAGAATGCTTCCTGAAATAAATTCCAGTCTCAAATTTAGCATTTATTTGCAAGGTTTTCTACAGCTATATTTTCACCTCAGTATTTCACGTATAGAGCAAATAATGTATAGTGGAAAAAATGTTCCAACTAATTTATGTTTGTTTTGTATCTTTGATAGTATTAAATTTGATACCTGCTGATTTATGTATAATGCAGATGTTTCCTTGCTTTTTTGTTTCAATCTCTGCAAAAGACTGTCTGACTTTTTGATACCACTGTCCAAATCACACATATCATACATACTTGGAGAACATGAGTATTTTACACCTTTGTAATGTTATATGGTAGTAAATTTCATACACACACACACACATATGAACTTACAGAATGAAACTTCTAGTCAGTTGAATTGGTGTTGTTTCTACATGGTGCTATTATGTACATAATGCTATATAAGTTAATTTCTTTGGTAGAAATTTTGGTTTGATTGCCTAGTTTTGACTGAGTCATCTGGTTTAATTGTTGGAAGCTCTTCTTGTTCCAGTATATAGCCATGGATTTACTTACTTACTTTTTACTGAAGGTACTAGGGATTGAACCCATGACCTCATGCATGCTAGGCATGCACTTTACCACTGAACTATGCCTTCCCCCCTTGCCATGGAAAATTAGGGTTTAATACAAGAAGAAATCTTACAATTAGAAGAAGAAGAATGTGGCCAAAGTTAAAAATCATCTATCTAAAGAACCCAGACATTTTAATAATAGTTATAAAATATACATTGCTACTGTAAAATTTTTGAAACTTCATGTTATATAATTGTATGTATACACTGAAAGATACCAAGAATATTAGATTCACTGTTGGTTGAATGTGAATCTGCTGTAGTAAGGTGTGAGTGTAATGACAAAAGTGATGCTATCTTGGGGCATTTGTTGATAAAATCTTCTTCCTCCAGTATTATCTTTACTCAGGTCTTGGTCATTACTATTATCTTACTATTACTATAATATCATACTACTTGAGTTGCTGTTATAATGTCATACTGTCATTTTGCACTTTTATCTTCCTAGAATGCTGTGATCATCTGTCTTAGCGTTTTTTTTTTCTGGTTCTTAAAACAAAAACAAAAATTCTTTTGCCTGATGCTTTTTTTCCCCCAGAAATTTTTCATACTGAGGCTTTATTTTATATGATGAAAAATACCTGATTTTTTTTTTTTTCAGTCACTGTGGTCCAAAAACCAGTCATGTTTCAAAAAGTTCAGGAATTGAATTGTTGGGCCTTGTATCAACTCAAACCACTGATTGATAAACGAAACAAATTGCTTTCAGTAGGTTATTATTGCCTTACCAAGACCCACATCCTGATGATTCCCACCCCTCAGAAAAAACTTCTTCATAGTGGACCCATTGTTATTATTTTCATACAGGGCTCAACTTAAATTATGTGTAATATAAGCACCATCAAATGCCCTGTCTCCTTTCCACCAGGAGACTGGTTTTTCATGAATGTGTTTACTCCTATCTATGGCCACATCCTTGCCAGGCTCAGGCTGTAGGCATTATGGGCCACAGATGCCAGGCTTCCTAAGAACTGTTTTCCAGTGCTGTCATCAAGCTTCTTCATCTGGATTCTTCGGGGAACAAGGCTGGCAGCTGTGCATATGCTTTGGGGTCCACCATTCAGTTAAACTGCTAATGCTGGGCTCCTGTTTTCCTGGCTCCCTTGAGTTCACTCAAAGAAATGAAATGGTATTCCCATATGTCCCTTATTGTTTTCTTGGCAAATCTCCCTACCTCCTTTAACCTCCCAGATTCTAGTATGTGAGAGACAAACTTTCTTTGTGAAACTTCCTTCCCTCAGAGGCTGTAGAACTAATAGCATTGATTTTAAAGCAAGCTGTCTTTTTAGAAAGTCTTTTTTGAGGCTGAAGTTAACTGGTTTTAAGGGCTGTATTAGTGTATTCCAAGATATGTGTCCAGTTAAAGGCAACCCAAAATGATTTACTAATTTGAATGTCAGATTTTACAATTGGCTCATATATTCTTAGGGGGTACCCATTGACCAAGTGTTCAGATATTCTTCAAAACAGTATTTTATCTTCATAGTCCTGGTAAATTCCTTCTTTTCAAAAATAATCACAAAACTAGATTTTCTATTTTTATATATAGAATTAACAATAAAGAGATTGCACTGTGCTTATTAGAGACTTGTGAAATTGAACACAAGTGAATAAGGTCTAGCATTTGTTAGTACTACATCCCTAAAATGATATAATTTGATCCCCTCTCTCTTTCTGATAAAGACTGACAGAGTAGGGCAAACCAATTATTTATGACATTTAATAGGCATAATGCATTTCTTTTTACTTCTAAATAAGATTTTACTTCAAGAGCTTAAAGCCGGGAAGAGGCATATTCCACTTTAATTATTATTACCACACTATAAATCATGTGGAACTGTTTTGTTGCAGATATTAGTGTAGCTGAAGAAAAAGACCTCGGAATACACCAAAGATCTGCATTTGCTTTTCAATAGCAGCTTTGAATGGAAACTGGTATAAGGCATGTTAAACAAATGGTGAGCTGTGTCATATCCATGTCATTCAGCTCCAGATTACAGGTTAGTTAACAGTTCATTAATAACACAGCTGTGCCTGAGCTTATGCATCAACTGCCTGAGCCAGTTGATGCATAAGCTCCGATAAGGTAAACAGAAGTGGGAAAACCAAAGCAGGACAGTGATTATCTACTTTTTCTTTCTCTGCCCCTGAGTTGGTTTCTGATCATCTAAATCCATTACCAGAGAGTGATAGAAGAGGGTAGTATTAATTCAACTTTAATGTATGGCCTTAACCTAGAATTTTAACATTCAGTGCTGTCAGCAAGGACACTACAAACAGTTGCCATCGAGCAGTTTTCAGGTTTTTTAGCCAAATGAATGGACTCTCCTAACACAATATTGAGTGTACCAGCACCATTTGGATGGGGAAGCAGAGTTTAGTCAAGTTCAAATGAACCATCATAGGTGGCCCACAAGATGCTAGAGAATTCTGATGGACATTTTGGCCTTATTCAACTCTTTCTGACTGAGGGTGGCAGGGGAAGTCCTTATAAATGAAGTACTTACTATAGCAAGATGAGCAGTATTGTTTATATCTTAAATCCTGTTACAACAGGTTATCATTACCCACCTCTGCCCACTAAAACAAACAAAAGAACAACCGCAACAACAACAAAACACCCGAACAGATACAACAGACAACATAATTACTTCAAATAATGATTTTCGGAAGCAAAATTTTGATATGAAAGAGGAACATTAGGATCTTCTCTCCAATTAAATCTTTTAAAAGAATTATATCTATACCATGTTTCTGATTTCCTGATCTTTGTGCAACTTAGTATAAAGAACCAGAAGTTTATTACTATACATAATTTTTGTAAATATGTAAAACCAACTAATGCATGCTAGATTTTATTACTCTTTCAGTCTAGCATCAAGTAAAAGACTTGTACACTTGGCAAATGTATTTATTGAGATGTTAGAAAGGGCACTTATAAGCAAATTGATTCGTTGGGAGATAAATTATGCTATCTTAGTATAGTCATGTAAATTGCAGGTTCTAACTGCTTTCAGCACTTCTTTTTACTACAGCCGAATAGCTTATGCACTGGTATATTTGATAATTATAGTTATTATTGAGTATCAAAGTAGATTAAAATATCTCAAGTTTTCTTTAGAAAAATCAACCTATGTATAGATTGATTTTAAGAAGTGTTTCTTAAAGTCATTTTCAAAATTGATAATGCATTAATATGAATCTAGGGTAACTGGGATTCTGGCTTCCAGTGAAATATTTCAAGCACATAAGTCATTGCATATGAATTTCCAATTCAGCAAATGTATTGGAAGTAATAATTCAACCATCACATCTTTATTTGGAAATACATGCTGTAGAGTTTTTCCATGCAGTTCTCGGTTTTGATACGTATTATTTCACTGAGGATTGATACTTTAGTACATTTAGAAATACTTTAGTGGTAATACTTAGACATTGGGAGGTAATTACTGAGCTCTAAGTTAATAATGCACTAAAAGAGAAATTTTAAAAATAGAATCCCAATCAACTGGTCTGACATGCTCTATTAGTCTTTGAGTAGTAAGCAGTTATGTTATACATAAAACATTTTTCTCAGCAGGACAGATTTCTTTGATTTTGTTCTTATAGCTTCCCCAAATAGAGTTACATTTAAAATATTAAATAAAAATATAATGTTTGATCAACTACTTCTAACAAATAAACACAATTTTCTCATTTCCTGTCAGTTTATAAATATCGCATACATTTTCTGTACTCTGCATGCAGTTATGCTTTTATAAAGAATAAAATAAAGAACAAATTGTCTGAAAGTATATGCAAGGAAGTGAATATAATGATGGACTCTGAAGTCTAACCCAGATTAGGAGAGAAGTAAACATGGTGGTAAAGATGAATGATGGACAGCAAAAGTTAAGGTCAAAGGATTGGACATCCCAGTGCAGTTGAGGCATCATTTGGAAAATAGGAGGGTAAGAAAGTAGGATATTTGACATTGAGATTTCCTTAGTTATTTGTAATGGCAGGGTCTAGGAGTATGGCTGTAAACAGAAAACAGATTTATTGAAGGCAAGGAGTCAGATAACTGAGAAATCAGGCTACTGAATGGTTTGTCTATTTGGTTATTGAAATTGCTAAGAAATTACCAGATGAGTGATGGATGGAGAGAAAGGCAGAAATATTCAAGAAACGGATAGTACATAGATTTGAGTGCTATTTAAAAGCAAAATCAACAGGAATTAGTCATGAATTAAATAATAAAATGAGATGGAGGAATGATAGGGAGAGGGAGCCCCATTAAAGGATAATTCATCGGTCCCTTACTTGAGCCACTGGATGAATCATGATATCATTGGTAAGTTAGAGAAGGCTGGGAGAAGCTTAGGAGTTTGATCTTGGGTATGTTGAATTTGAAGTAACCTTGGGAGAAAAATATCAGGTAAGTGGGCTGGTATTTTGGTCTGGTGTTCAGAGCATTTTTCATTCTGGAAATAGAAATCTGCCAAGTATGTTATGATGGGTGGTAATTGAATTCCATGAGAGTTGTGGCGTTGCGTAAGAAGTGAGTATGGAAAGCAGAGAGAAGTCTAAGACTGGGCCTGGAGTGACCTCAATGTTTAATAAGCAGACTGAGGGTGATGAGCCTTAAGGAAGATGATTAGGAAGTGGAAAGTAAAATAAGGAAACCAGGAGAGTATGAAGTCACAGAAGCCAAGGGAAGAGAGTGTTTTAAAAAGGAAGATGTAGCCAGTAATGCTGAAAGCTAATGAGGGGCCAAGTAGGTTGAGAGCTTAAAAATCTCATTGGATTTAGTGATGTGAGGCTATTGATAACCTTAGCAAAAGCTTGTTTAGTAAACTGATGGAGATGGAGAATAAATTAGAGATAGGTGACTGAGGCAGAGGTGATGAAAAGAAAAAAAGAGAAGGCATGATAGACCACCTTTTCAAGATTTTTAGCTGTTAAAAGGGAAGGAAAAGAAGTGTGGCAGTTGGAAGGATCAATGGAATTAAGATGGAGATAAACATTTACATGTGTATGCGTGTATATGAATATATTTGTATTATCTTAGTTAAGATATATATATTATTTTATTTTCAGTTCAGCAGAAAGTTGATCCTGTTTAAACCTCGATGAAATGTATATAATTGGGAATTTTAATATGAATTTAATATGTTAGTAAGAAAAACAAATGATAGTGGAAAAGTAGGAGGAGATATCCTAACTGCAGGTGGTGAGATGGATTCTAGGAAGGAGTACAGCTTTTCTAGTGTAACAGGAGGCAAAGGGAATGGGACTGCCACAGGACTCAGCCTCAGTCATCTTACTTGTTCTATCTTCTTTCTTTCAGGGTGATCTAATCCATTTTTCATATGAGAGTGTTGTGGGGGGCAGGTGCAGTAGGCTTCATGCTCTCAAAGCAGCCATGAGAGAGGAAAATACTAGCTCGATCTGCTTGCAGGCAGGTTTGTGAGGTGTGAGAAGGGGAACAGCTGCCACCTGAGCAGGCTGTGGGAGAAGCAGGTTTCAACTAAGGAAAGGGGTGCCCTCAGAAAAGAGTTTACCGCTTCTGAGAACACACTGGAAAGTCTGAGTGGATCATTATGACTAAGAAAAGATTTGTTATTGGCAAGAAGATAATTTTCAAGCCCAATTCAAACAGTTTCAGAAGCAGTTTAATAGAATGGTGGATGTTACTGAAGAAAACTATAAAGGGAAAGGCAGACCCTTTGTACAAGGAATTTGGCTGTAAGAGAAAAGAGGAAGATGGAATTAAATTCTGTTTGGCTTTTTGTTTTCTGTAACCTAGCTAGTTACCTGTGCAGTTTCACTTCCATTTTGTTTCTTAACATGAACTGAATTCAGATTGATTTTCTGTATGTAATACTTTCTAAAATCCTTTTTCCTGAGCCATTGTTCATGTTTTTCCCCCATCCAGAATACCATTTAAATCCTTTTTCATCTTTGTGAACACAACTCTCCCTGTAAGACCTTTAAAACCTACCTCTCAACTTTCTCCTTGTTTTATAATATTTTTTCACTCTGAAATTACTGATATTTGTTGTAGAATTATTTGGAAAATACATGAAATTATAAATTAAAAACAACCCGCTCAGATATGCTGTATGTATTATTTTTAACATTAACACTTCTAAAATTGATAAGTCTTTCCTACTATTGCTAAAATGTCTAATCTATTTCTACTAAATATTTATAACAAAATTTTAATGGCTGTTTAATATTCTATGGTAAAGATGTACCATCTTTCATTTAGCCATTCTCCTAATAGTCAACTTAGATAATCCTCATTTTTCCTATTGTAAATAAAACATTATCTTTTACATAAATACTTGTCTACACAGTTAGTAATACCTTTTGGTCAAGAATCCTTTATGTAGATTACTAATTCAAAAGGTAAATGTTTTATAAAGCCTCTAAATGTACAGAGGCAGATTATTTTCCAGAAAGACTATAATAAAGTATCCTCCTGCAAGCAGCATTTATGAGTATATAGGCACCACTCCATTGTCAGCATGGAGTATTTTTAAAGTTTTTAATTTCCTAAATGGAAAAATGTCTTCCCATTGGGATTTTCATCTTTTATTTAATTACTAATTAAGTTGAATATTTTTTCTTATAATTATTGGTCACTGGATGTTTTATTCTTTATATTGTCTAATCATGCCCTTTACATAGAAAACATAGTATTTTAAATTGAATTACAAAAGATCATTAGTATTGTTAATCAAATTGTAAAAATTAGTTACGTGCTGATTATATTGCCTTGTATTATATTTGTTGTTATTTTCACCTTAACTACTGTTTTCCCAGTAAAATACATTGCACATGTCTAATCTTGACAGAATTCTTCATTCTCAGAAGTCCTATAACACTCTAGATTCTCATTCTACACTCTTAAAATTACACTACTATCTTGTGGTGTTCATTCATAGTTTCTTTTTTATTAATCTTTTGTTGCCAGAGAGATAGTAAGTTGCTTAAGAACAAGGATAAGGAATATGTTTATCATCATTTTTAGATTTGTAATTGGTATTGTGTGACTGACTTTTTTTTTTAGTACATTTTTTACTGAACCAGTTGGTTTGCCATTCAAGGACCTTAACAATCTGGCCTTTTTTTTTTGGTGGTAAGGAGAGGTAATCATGTTTATTTATTTGTTTTTAGAGGAGATTCTGGGGATTGAACCCAGGACCTCATGCATGCTAAGCATGTGCTCTACCACTTGAGGTATACCCTCCCCACCGTGACTGACTTGTAATTTGCTTCTGAGATTATTATTATTATGTTTGTACTCATCAAAATATATAGCAAATTAACTCAGTGTGTTAATTACCATAATGTTCTAGAATATATTTAAAGCCCTTGGGAATAGATTATTTTCCTTGATAATATCTTTATGCTTATAGTAAGATTTGGGGAAAAAATATCTCTGGGGTATACTAAAATTATTTCTGAAGTTTTAGGATTATATATTAAAGAAACATCCTGTCGTGAGCATGTTACTTGAATCATAGTTAAGTGAAAGGTGGTGTGAACCATCTGATAAATGATTTCTTTTCTCATGTCAAGCAACCCAACTCTTTGAGTATGCTGGCTTTGCAAGGATTTATAGTTCCCTGCCTTCATGCTGGAGTTACTTCAGCTTTCCGTGATGCATTCCAACTAATCTAGAGGTTAAGGCATTCCTTGATCATGGATAGATCTGATTGCTACTCAGCCCTGGAATTCTTTATAAAATTCCAGAACGTGGGCTAGAAATTGACTTAGGGAATCCAATAAAGTTGCAAGTCTTGGAAGTCATCCAAGCTAAATTTATAGACTGGAAGGAATATGGGCTTTTCATGTTCTCTTTTTCACCTTTCAGGGGTTTCTTTTGTGTGTATGTGAGTGTGTGAGTGTGAATTTATCATTTGCTGACACTGGAGTGGAAATAATCATTGAGGGAATCCAGCTAAAGAATTTTCACTTTGGATCTTCCCTGGTCTTTTCGTACTTTGACCCAAACCCTCACCAAGAGTGAATTTGTTCTCCTTGTCTAAGATACTGGTGTCAAAAAAATACGAAGTTGTTCTTAAAAATGAATCATGTTAGTGTAACAGCTGATATGCACGTTTGCCAGCTAGGTACAACTCCCAAATCCCTGTTCTTTCCCTGGCTCTGTGAGAACCTTCTTTTTGAGACAGAATCTGAGAAAATGTGATCTATTTATTCTGTGAAATGGTAATGGGGGCAAGAAAACAAGCTCTGAAGCCTCTTACAGATTTCAGTCTTTCTGTGTATGCCTAATGCTCTATAGTACATGGAGATCCAAGCAGTCCTCTCATATCTGATCACCGAAAATCTGTCTTGTTCTTACAGAATGGGTTTGCTGTTGTGAGGCCCCCAGGGCATCATGCTGAAGAATCCACAGCCATGTAAGTACTAGGGACTGTTGCCCATCTCCAAGTGCCACGGTTCCTGGCAGTCACCTGCCCCGTGCATGTCTCTGAAGCCTCTAATTGTTAGCAGATGGACTGAAAAATCTTGCGAGGTACTCCCAGAAGCAGATTTATGGCTTCAGAGATCATATAGCATTTTAAAAAATGCTCTGAACGTTATTTATAATGGTTTTCCTGGCTGATTTGCTTTCTTATTTCTCTGTTCTTCTCTATTCCGCAGGGGGTTCTGCTTTTTTAATTCAGTTGCAATTACCGCCAAATACTTGAGAGACCAACTAAATATAAGCAAGATATTGATTGTAGATCTGGTATGTATTCCTGGCCAGAGCTGCATTTTCAGTGACTCTAGATAAAAGGGAGTGAATTTGTATTTCTCTGTTAGGTTGCCTTGCTTTTAGCACTTGCAAACAACTAAAGGGTGTGTTTCCTTTGAATGTGGAAACTCATTAAATTCAGGATTGCAGTTCTGAAACCATAAACATTCACATTTCACTTTCATGGTGTTAACTGCAATTTAATGAGAAGAAGGCGCAGATCAGGGCAACTTTTATGATCCTTAAATGAATTGATACTTCCACAGTTAAAATAACCCAACAGAACCTGAATTTACTTTTCCCTACAGAATATAGACTTTAAATAGTCAGATGTGCTGGAAAGAATGCTGTTGCTTTGGTAACCAATTGGCCACTTCCCCTAGTTAGCAATCATGTTGCTTGTTGTGCAACAGTGGTATTATTAAAACAAATCAGCATGTCATTCTTTCTGAAAAGATCTCAGATCATGCATGCCAGTTTGGGATGACTCCCGGCAGATCCCTGAATGATTAAAAGTCAGAGGCATTAGATTAGTCTTACGTTTTAACATGATGCATTCTTACACAATAGACTTATAATTTGCTTAACAAATGGTTTGTTTAAATGCAGATGACACTTGGCATGTTGTCTATAGTATATTCGTGAATAATGAGCTGGAGATCTGCCCCATACAAAAGGACCAACCCAGGAAAGGGCGAAAGAGAGCTGACTGGTGATTTATGAGCCCCGTTTTCAGTTTGCCTCCAGTTCACGAGGAGGTGTAATAGGTTGTCTGACAAAGCATAGACAGGAAATGAACCCTGGCATCCAAAGCGAACCTGCTACATCTGCACTTAATTAATTTTTGCAGGTGATAAAAGATTTAAAGGCAAAATATGTTAAAAGTTTTTTTGAAGTGCAGGGCTTAATAGTCTAAATCTTGTTCATATCTGCACTCATAATTAAATCTTATTGGGAAGTCGTGGCCTCACCGTCCGGCCCTCCGATGCAGTTAAGCAGACACACCGAAGGGTTGAGAGAGCACAAACAAAGCCATGTGAAGAAATACTTAGTCAAGGTAAAATGAAGATAAAAGAAATAAAAAAGACTGATAGCCACTTCTAGTGTTTGGTAGGAAATGCTGTTTTCCACATACTGTATCATGGCCTTCCTGCAAGTACTTTGGTGCCGAGAGTATTGAAACCCAGCTTTCCACATATTTTCCAAACACGCTTAAGTTTCATTGTAGGTCATAGTTCACCATTAAAGAGATGTGTTGAAGGCCTAGATATACTACAGCAGCAAGGTCTTAAAATTTTACAAAAACGAGGACATCAGTACCTATTTTCCCATGAACATATAAAATGACATTTTAAATAATTAATAATTATTGTTTTGCCTGATTTATAAGATAGTAAATTTAAAAAATGATTTGCTTCTAGAACTCTAAGTTCTGCTAGAAAGATAAGGCAAAAATTTGAAGAAAGCATACCAGATGAAGGCCAAGGATTGGGGGAAAATTTTTCTATACTTTCTGAATTTGTCAAAATTATGCAGGAAGGAGATTGGTAAACTGTCATCCTGTCCTTAAGAATCTTGTAGTATTACTTTCTGAGGAATCGACTCTGCTACCATTTTATGCTATTATGAAGATACTGTTAGGAGTCTCTTTAAAAGCACATTTGTGACATCCAAAGTCTAACGTGATTAATTGAATAGACTTGAAAGCTAAAATGCCATACTTGTGATGGATATTTTGTACCCAGAGGATTTGTGTGTAAAATTTTGTTTTTGTACATTAATACAAGAATAAAAGATTGCTGGAGATAATTGGTATGATTTATAAAATAAGTTGCTTGGTAGCTCTGAGGAGTGTCCTGTAAGCTTACTGGCCTTTGATTACGAATTTGCTCCATTATCCAACATAAAGGATACTGATTTCCCAGTAGGCTGTAGTAGAAGAGAAGTTTTTGTTTCATATTCTCTAAACATACAAAGTTCTGTCCAAAGGGTTGCCTCTGAGATCACCACCAGCACGCATATTCTTACTTTAAAGTCTTCCAAATTCTGCAGCTGCAGGGATACTTTGAGGAAATTCCCGTTTCTTCCAGCTGCCTAGAAGGAAGTTTTAAAGTGCCACGTGGCACTGAGATACCCGTTCTCCCTGGCTGACAGATCTGTTCTGCAGGTTAGCAGAAGAGAAGTAAAGGTTCTTCAGTGGCAAAAGAACTTTATTTCTGCATATCCAAAGTCACTAACTTTAGCTAATTGGTATGAATTAGCTCATCCAATGCCTGGGCCAACAGAGGACGAAGCTACTCCATTGTCCAGCAGCTAGGTTCAGCATTTTTTATGCCCAGTGAGGAGAGAGCCAGAGCTTTAATTCACCTCCTATTTGAGACCACAGCCAAATTCAGAAGCGTTGAGTATTTTAGGAAGCAGTGATTCTAGTTGACCTGTCTGTGGAGGTTATTCATTCCAGTTCTCTTTCTGGGGAAAATTCCAAAGACATCCAGATTGGTGAGAAAAGGGAGCAGGTGCACCTGCTTTTCAGCCTACAAGACATTGGCTGTTGTGTTCAGGGCATGAACCTGTCCTACAAGTGGGATTTGTCTACAGGACTCCAGTAACTTTAATGTAATGTGGCGTTCAGTGGAAAATAATGTTTTAGGCTATTTTCATTAGAAGACACTTCAAGGGTCTTTAGATTTTAGGCAATTCCATTTTTGGCCAAGCACCAGACCTGACCAAGAATTGTCACAATTGGCAATACTAAATAATTGTAAGTGATAACATTAATTGGTAGAATATATAATCTATTCAAAGCTATTTTAACATTGTAATCCTGGTATAGAATACATTTTCACAGTATATCTTTAATCAGTAAAATGTTGAAATGATTTTTCAGCATTTCCAACAAATCTTAGATATATGATCTATTTTAAGGTCATTAATGATTAAGTTCATTTCATTACTATATAATAGATAATTTGCTTATATTGCCCTAGTATATATTTGTTGCTGTGGGGAAAAAATCCTCATTTTGAGCAGTAAGTACTTTGTATGAATATTTTCAGAGAAAGCTGAAAAAAATATTCTCAAGGTTCTAAGTTGTTGCCCAAAACAAAAGGCACATTTAGACTTATCTTTATCTCTAAATACTTTGTGAATATAAATATGGAATCAAGAATTATCCATGTATTTTAGAATCAATTTGTGAATTTTAATGAATGAGGCCTGTTGAAACCTTATGGTACTGTGGGTAGGACTATATTTCTTATTCTGAAATGTATGCAAAAAATTTGCACTCAGCACATTTTTCAAGAAACAATGCTTTTATACCTAAAGCAAATTATCTTTTTTTTTTTTTACCTTCTTAAATAAACCTTTGCAACAGTAAAGTAGTTTTTTTCTGGTTTTCAAACTGTGAATGCATTTAGGCACACAGCAAAATTTTTCTTACAATGCTGACTAAAAATTCTGTCACGTAGTAGAAATGCAAACATTCCATTGATGTTGTTTTTCAAAATATTTAGTTTGTCCATCCTCTGGGTATCCAGTATCAAGCTCAAAAGACATTGTGGGTTAAACTGTTTCATTTTTGTCCTCATAAAGGAAAGTAGTTTTGCTCTCTCTTCCTTTCATCTGAACATTCAGAAATCCAGGAATTAACGTATTTTCAGTAAGTTATTTTTCTCCCTGATGTGTATGCCTTTAGACAGAATAAGTTTCTGGGAAGATGGTATCTTCTCCAATATCTTATGATTCCTCAATTGATTTTGGATATATGTAGTATATTAAAGGGAGGGAGGATTGGTGTATGTCTACACTGTGACTAGCAAACTCAGAATAGGCTTTCAGAACCCACCAAAAGGAGATTTTGGTGGTGTCTAGTGAGGGAGTTCTGGGCTGGAGGCTGAAGTGGAGACAAGTTATATAAACTTCAATAGGCAGCAATACTGACCACCAGTCTCACTTCATAGGTTTGCTAAGAGAATCAAAGGTGTAATGAATGTAAGTGTAAGTTAACAATATAATGGTTCTGAGTTTGGCCTTTGGAGTAAGAAGTGGATTCAACACCCACTTTTGCAAAAATTACTGAAACTCTCCAAGTCTCAGTTTACTTACCTTTTTCAATTGGGAAGAATATTATATACATCATGTAATGGTTAAATAATCCAAGCAAGATATTTAACACAGTGCCCAACTCAAAAATTGTAGGACTCATTGTTGAATATAGTTTGATTCTTACTGATACAAAATAAAGTACAATGTAAGTGTATAGTCACAAGTGACCAAAGCTTTTTTATAACAGAACCTGAAACCATATATAAGTTATACATGTAGCAATAATATTATATTATATACAAATATATGTTATTCACTTTTAAGAGTCATTTATTTATTTTGTTAAGAACCTTTTAGGAAGCATATTAATTGAGATTCTTAACACTTCAGGTCTTTTAGTGAGGACATTTTTAAAAATGCTATTAGTTTTATTTTTCTCATATCTTTTTATCAATTCCAGCATGTTTATGTCATAAAACAATTAGAAAAATGAACTATGAAGTTTGGGATCATTATCAAAATTATCAAGAATTTTTTTCATTCATTTTAATGAAACAGGCCTTTTTTTTTTTTTTGTGGGAAGAGGGAGTGGTGTGGGGAACAAAAAAGGAGGAGGAAGGAGGCTGGGAAGAGAGCCATAATATAATATTAAAATTAGGCAGATTGGACAAGATAACATAAAGCCCCATGCCATCTTTCTGCTTTGGCCCAAATGATTTAATAGCTAAAGAGCTCATGCTCCTGTGTCTTCAACTCTTGCCGTCACAATTTTACCAAAATAAAATATGAAGTCCTTTTTGCATCTGGCATCTCTTTTGAAGTCACTCTAACTGCTGAGGGACTGCTAACTGAACTGAACGCTTCAAGAGAGCCAATTTACTCAGCTGGTTGCAAAGCCTTTGACCTTAATGGTGGGACTTGGCAAATCAATGCGTACACGTATGTTTAGTGTTCTGTCAAGAATTGCGAAAATGCTCTGTAAGCCATAGATCCTTCTGCAAAATACTAGTTTGTAGTTTAAACATTAGTCTTTCTTCAGAGGCCAATGAGGCTAGTTAATTAAGCCTGAGGGGTTATGAACTGTTGGCAGTTAATAAGTCATAAAATTCCTCCATAAAACAGGATGCGAGATTCCATCACTGAAGCAAAGAGTACAAAGGGCCGGTGTATAAATATCTAATTGTACCAAAGGACTGGGCTTTCTCAATGACTGCTCATCTGGAGTCTCCAGGGCATGTTCGCTGTGGTTTCCTGATTTTTAGAAGCCAGTTTAAAAAATGAGTGCATTAAAGGGTAATTTGCCTGAAAGTTCAGGAAGTAAAGGGGGTGGTGTGGAAGCAAGCTGAACAGCAAAAAGAGAGAGGGATATAGAAGACAGAAAATGAGAAGGAGGGTGGGATAGAAAAGACAGGGAACTAGAAATCAGGAAAGTTGTCTCCACACAGAGTTAAATGTGACTGTATTTGTCATCTGTTTTCTTTTCCCTGTAGGATGTTCACCATGGAAATGGTACACAGCAGGCCTTTTATGCTGACCCCAGCATCCTGTATATTTCACTCCATCGCTATGATGAAGGGAACTTTTTCCCTGGCAGTGGAGCCCCAAATGAGGTTCGGTTTATTTCTTTAGAGCCCCACTTTTATTTGTATCTTTCAGGTAATTGCATTGCATGATTACCCCTAATTTTCTTGTCCTTTGCTGGTGTTTTAAATTACACGAGATTACTGAATTATCCCATGGGACCAAGAACCAGTGCAGAACAAGTGCATAACCCAGAGCACTGGTTGTCAAGCAATGTTGGGCTGATTTGACATGTTGTTTGATGTTTATTTCAAGAGCTTACATGTGTTTGTTTTCCTCTCTTCTTGCTTCTTCCCTGTGCTCTCCTCTACCCACTGTGGTGTGGTTTTTCTCTTCCCAGGTTGGAACAGGCCTTGGAGAAGGATACAATATAAATATTGCCTGGACAGGTGGCCTTGATCCCCCCATGGGAGATGTTGAGTACCTTGAAGCATTCAGGTTAGTACTTCTTTCTCTCAAAGTGGCAAATTAGAAAACAAAGGTCCACTGAAACAACACCATATGTAAAAGAGAAATGCAAACTTCTAGCTAAGGTACAGTGGCTAAAGGAGCCATTCTATCAAAGCTCTAGGAAGTATTTGCCTTGGGGGAACCTGAATATTGGTACAAAGTCACATAAGGAGTACGTGTATGAAAAAGAGGTGCGTCAAGACCTAGTATGCAGGTATGTTGGCCAGTGGCCAGGCATGCTCCCCTCCCCTGAAAAAAAAAGAAAAAGGAAAAATATTTTTGTTCAGTAGTTCTGGAAAATTCTTCCTATTATAACATATGATGTGATTTAGAATGGATATTAGCTTATTAAAAGCTCTAGGAAGTCCTTCACTACTTATTTAACTTTTTTGAACAAGCATTGCCCAGACTTCATTGAACTATAGAATTTCTTTTGCATGTAGCTCTCCATTAGTTCTGAGGAGCTAACTGACATTTGGAACATTGGCCTAGGCAGTCTCACTTCATGGCTGAGTAAATGACTTTTCTCTCTCATAATATGTGTATTTTCCCTCTCACATTAAAACACTAGCTGACTAATTGGCTGTTTTCAGTTTCTTTAAAACATGTAGCCAGTGATTGAAGTATATATTACTATGTAAATATTTCATTCTGCTACTTTTTTTTCCTAAAAAACTTTAAAAATTAATTTAAATAAGAAATACAACAAATTAAAGGTTTTCTTTTTAGATATAGTTGTTTTAAAATGCATTTGTTCTCTGGAATTAAATTTTTTTTCAGTCCTTGGAAAGGTCTTTGTTTTAAGGAAAAATACCAGATTATGTCAATATGTGCTTCACTTGCAAGATTTTAGATTTTAACCTCTTGGTAATGCATGATTTTTGGATGTTTTGTGTATTTGAAAGCAAAAGCAAACAAGTGCATGATAAATTTTAGAAGCATTCTTTTTTTAAAAAATTTACCATTTATAAATTCCCAAGGGCAAAATCCTGTTGATAATATATCCAAAACACATAGGGAAATTTTTTATTTGGTGAAATTTTGGTGGGTTTCTGTTGTCCTGTGTATCATACATACTTTAATTTCTCATTTGAGAGTCATTCTCATTTGAAAATAGGCCCAAGAAAAATTATAGAAAACTGCTATTTTCTAGAATATACAGTAGAATAAATATATTTGCTTTAATATTTGGGATACTAAGGAAAATTCTACTCATAGTTCAGATTTCTACTTTGAAAAAAATATGTTCATGTATATATACTATTTATAGAAAAAGTAACAGACAAGTTTATTTACTTTGACTTGGGTTGTCTATGACGATACTTTGTGTTAATTAGAAAAACTAAAAACTTATATTAAGAAACTATAGGGATTTCAATATTATGAAATCTTTTTGCTTATATTTGCAACTTAACAAGCATTATTAATATTTTAAAGCAACTCTAATGGAATAATAGATTTTTATATTATTTCACATATGAATTAGTCTTTTTACCAAGTGAACCCAGTAACATACAGGATACATTAAGTTCTCAACTTTACTGTTGCATATGATCATATCCATTAATGCCTGCCATACAAAATTGTTAGTTTTTTATTATTATAATACTATTTGTGGTACTGTAGCTTTACATAGGAATGGATCACATTCACAACAGGGAAGGATAATTTATATTTTACACTTGTTTGTTCTCTCATGACAAAGTTAATGGTGGATGAGTTTTTTTTTTTTAAAAGACCCCTTTGAACACGACAGATTCATGAAACAATGTGAAAACAGATAATTCAGTGTACATTGTTGTCTTTTGATTGAAATGGTGAGTGAATCAAGTGCTCCTCAAAGTGTGTGAATATCCTCAAGTGTGGCACCTTCTCTTTGCTTGGATTGTAGATGATCTGTATTAGTAAACTCTTCTAAACTTCTCAGTCCAGTCACCATATCCAAGCTTAGAGGAGAAGCGGTGTTATTTAGCTAGGCTAAGTGTAAAACTGTGGCTTCTAATGTTCGTAGTTATTTAAGGACCAGATTTAAACCATAGTAATTCTTTTCATTTTGAACTATACCATGTCTGTTTGCCACTTAATGTGTGTGACTAGAAATACTTGTAAATTTGTTATGGAGGAATCAAGAAAGTAAGTCTTTCATTCAAAAAAAATTCATTGAACAGATAGTATATGCCAGGGACAGTGATGAGCACTTGGAATTTAGAGCTGACTTGCTCTTAGGGAGCGTAACGAAAGTGATACTGTTCTAGAGAATAGATGTCCTTAGATAGAGAGAAGATAACATGATGCAGGGTCTCAGGAAGGGCTTCACCACGTATTTTTTGACCTGTGCTTTCAAGGATAAGTGGGAGTTTTCAAGGGGTAAAAGAATTGAAGTAAGGGGATTCATACTAGGCAGAGAAAGTAGACTGAAAAGCATGGAGTCATGACATGATCTTGTTCTGTGGGCTCAAGTGCATGAGGGCGGGATTGTGTGGCCGGAATACAGATCATAACTTCCTTGTCTTTTGCAGGCAAAGGACTGCCCATCTTGATATATAGGTTCCTTTCTAATTCTGAGTTGTAGTGAGATGCACTCCCAAATAATTTCTGATTTAGTGTTATTTTATATGCGTATCTTTCTTAATATAATTCTTCTTTCTCAGTGTTGAAACTGAAGATTTTTCTGGCATCTGTGTGTGGGTGCAGAATACAGAGTTGGATGAAAAAGAATTCCTTTTCTTTTTTCTTAATCTTTAATTGTTTCTAGACTGTGGTAAGTGTCTTTGAAGGAAAGCCTGAGTCTCTGAAGCTCCGAGTAGAATATAAGATGGCTGCTTATTTTACCAGCCAAAATTTGTCACATATGTGGCTTATATCATGTGCTTCTTCTGTGGCAAAAAGAAAATTACAAGCAAACCGAACATTTTCGTGTTTGCTTTACATTTTAAAGATAGTTTTAAAAGTATAATAGAATGTCTAAATTAGTTCAGATAATTAGTTATTTCTTACATGCAGTTCTGAAATAATTAAAGAATATACTGCAGATTTTTCACAAAAGTTTTAAAAATATTCAATAATATCAAATGTTTATGTTCAACTAAATATATTTCTAAGGTTATCAGTTTATAAGATAATTATGAGTCTTACATGCCAGATTCTAGATTAAAAATCTTACAGACATTTTGGCTATTTCTTAAGTGGTTTGTAAAAGCTACAGAACTACTCATTGGAAGGGCCATGACATGGCTCTAAAATCTATGTTCTTTCTGTCCCACCACACTGCTATGCTTTTCTGTAGTTCATGACTTTAAAGACTAAGGAGTGATAAAGCACAGTGAACTTACACTGAAATGTAAGATCGTCTCCCCCCAACCAAAATCACAAATGCCTACTATACAGCATGACAAAGAAGAGCTATTCAATAGTATTGGCCAAATGAATCAATTAATAAATGAATAAGTCAGAGAAGAAAAAGGGAATGATCACTACAGGAGAAGCATTGGAAACCCCTGATATTAAGTGAATTTAGCAAAAATCTGAGGGAGCTGCATGAAACCTCTCTCTTGGTCCCTCAAGGAGTATGCTTTACAAAGAACTCTGAACACCCATTCTTTTGCTGATGACAGTGTCAGATGTCTTCTCTTCATTCAACAAAGAGTGGCTGATTGTTTGCTAAGCAGCTTCTGTACCTGTCACTTCAAAAGATTGTTCCAGTGGTTCTTTCTTACTCATGGTCTCTAGATGAGCCCTGGACACATTATTTTTACTAAAGATTAATTCTTTAAGAATTCTGCAAATGTTAAAGTGATTATTTGTATAAGACCATTTATTTATTTTTATTAAAGTATAGTTGATGTACAATATTATGTAAGTTACAGCTGTACAAAATAGTGATTCACAATTTTAAAGGTTATACTCCATTTATAGTTATAAAATATGGCTGTGTTCCCCATGTTGTACAAAACATTCTTACAGCTTATTTTATATCCAGTAGTTTGTAGTTCTAATTCCCTACCTCTATTTTACCCTTCCTCCCTTTCCTCTCCCTACAGGTAACCACTACTTCGTTGTCTATCTGTGAGTCTGCTTTTTTTGTTACATTCACTAGCTTGTTGTATTTTTTAGATATCATACAGTATTTGTCTTTATCTGACTTACTTTGCTTAACATAGTATCCTCCAAGTCCATCCACGTTGCTACAAATGGCAAAATTTCCTTCTTTTTATGGCTGAGTAATATTTCATTGTATGTATATATAGCATATCTTCTTTGTCCATTCATCAGTTGGTGAACATTTAGTTTGCTTCCATATCTTGGCAATTATAAATAATGCTGCTGTGAGCATTAAGGTGCATGTATTCTCTTTGAATTAGTGTGTTTTGTGAGGGTTTTTTTGGATATATACCCGGGGTTGGAATTGCTGGGTCATGTGGTAGTTCTTAGTTTCCTGAGAAACCTCCATACTGTTTTCCACAGTGAAGCAACAGTTTGCATTCCCATCAACAGTGTACGAGAATTCCCTTTTCTCCACATCTTGCCAACATTTGTTATTTGTGTTCTTTTTGATGATAGCCATTCTGACCGGTGTGAGGTGATATCTCATGGTGGTTTTCATTTGCGTTTCCCTAATGGTTAGTGATACTGAGCATCTTTTCATGTACCTGTTGACCATCTGAGTTTTCTCTTTGGAAAAAAATGTCTATTCAGGTCTTCTGCCCATTTTATTTTATTTTTTTTTATGTTGTGTTGTATGAATTGTTAATATATGTTGGATATTAACCCTTTATCAGTCACATCCCTTGCAAATATGTTCTCCTTTTCAGTAGGTTGTCATTTCATTTTGTCAGTGGTTTCCTTTGCTGTGGAAAAGCTTTTAAATTTAATTAGGTCCCATTTGTTTATTTTTGCTTTTATTTCCTGTGCTTTAAGAGGTTAGATCCAAAAAATATTGCTAGTATTTATATCAAGGAGTGCTCTGTCTTTGTTTTCCTCTAGGAGTTTTATAGTATCTGGTCTTACATTACATTTAAGGCTTTACTCCATTTGAGTTTATTTTTGTATATGGTGTTAGAGAATATTCTAATTTCATTTTTTTACTTGTAGCTGTTCAGTTTTCTCAGCACCATTTATTGAAGAGACTGTCTTTTCCTCCATTGTATTTTCTTGCCTCCTTTTTCATAGATTAATTGACCTTAAGTGTGTGGATTTATTACTGGGCTGTCTATTCTGTTCCACTGATCAATGAGTCTGGTTTTGGTACCATAATGTTTTGATTACTATAGCTTTGTAGTGTAGTCTGAAGTCAGGGCTCCTGATTCCTCCAGTCTGTTGTTCTTTCTCAAGATGGTTTTGACTATTCAGGGTCTTTTGTATTTCCATAAAAATTTTAGAATTATTTGAGCTAATCCTGTGAAAAATGCCATTGGTATTTTTGATAGGAATTGCGCTGAATCTGTAGATCGCCTTGGATAATATGGCCATTTTAACAGTATTAATAGTTTGTTTATGGTGGGCAAGAGATGATGTGTATCTCATGCTTCTGATTGAATCTAATGAGGAAAACATGTTTTGAAAGACTAGTAATTTCCAGTGTAGAAGATATTAGTACTCTTTGAAATTACACCTGTTTTATTGGATAAGTAAATGAATGAATGAGTGAGTGAATGACAATCTCTGTGTGGATTTTTTTATTTCAAAAAATAGGTACAAGCCCTTTACATTCAGAAGGTATTGATGAAATTATAAATTACTCATTTGGCATACACGGAGGACTAGCTAAGAGAGTGGCATGGAGTTCTTGATCTGGGTTCCTTAGGTATAAACAACTTGTGATTTTAAAAAAATCACAGCTCTCCAAGCCAGCATGTTATAGTCTGTAACTACCATAATTAATATTTGTTAATGGTAGGAATTTCCAAAAGACAAAGGCTCTCTAAATATTAGCGCTTTAGGCATGTTCATTTCTGGGGAAAAACTCCTTCCCAGAGTGATTCTTTCACTGAGGTTGTCAGTAGGCCAACTAAAAATGGGATTTGAGTGAGTTGTCTAATCCAGAAAAAAGATACTTAGTAGAAATTTTTGTTATTTTTATTGTAAACTACTTGTTCTTTTCTTTTCATTGACTTATAAAGTATCTCTATTTAATCAAAATGTTTTTGTGCTTGTAAATGTTACCTTTGCTAAAATACTTTGACTATGTAACTAGTAGAATGTTTAAATATTAGTATATTTGTTTCTAGTCAAAGCAGTTGAATCAGTTGAGCACGTACAAACATTCCAAACAGCCTGTATCTCGTTCTATCATCTTTGGTTTACACCTGTCTGCTTTAATGATATAAGCAAATTTAAAATCCATTAATACAAAATTGTGACTGGAAACTTGACTAGACAACATATCTATTCTCAGTTCATCAAACTGTCAATTCTATTTTATATGCAGCATCTTTAAAATAGAGTTTCCTATGATTTCTCCTCTACTTAGCAAAAATAGAAAAATATGCATTTAACTTGAGAGCAGAGAATAGAATCTTTGTCATATCTGTAGAGCAAGTATTTCTCAGGCAACTAGTCAAAATGGTCAGCCTGCAGTTTTCTTAGAGTGGTTGGATTTACTATGGGATGATAGTAGATAACTTCAGGCAAAGCACATGAATAAGTCCAGTATTTTATTTTCTCTGTTGTTTTATTAAACATATCATTGTTATTACAATTAATTTTAGAGCACTGACTTATAAATATGCTTGTCGCCTGGAGAGAGTGAAATTTAGAGGTTGTTTAATTCTGAGAAATGAGATGGGACCATAGTACATATTTATGTTCTAATTGGTAAAGACAACTAAGTAAATATTTTTGTGGTTGTTATTCTTATTTTAATCATATTTAAATGTAATTTCATGTGAAGAGAACGGAAAGTAAAACCATTATAAAAATAATAACATAATTGATACTGATAACATAGTAATAACAGAACATTCTTTGAGGACTTAATATTTGCTAGGGCTCATTTCTTTTCATCTTTACAAGTTGTTGAGCTAAGTGCTCCAGGTTTCCAGATGAGTATACCAAGCCCTGTTGAGCTTCAGTAGGTCTCCTGATGTAGCATAGCTAGTTAATGGTGATCAGAGACTAGGTGGCAAAAAATGTGAGTGTAGAGAGAGTACTCCTATGGCCCTATGCAATAAAGTAGAGTTCTTCTGTCAAGAGTTGGGATAACAAAACAATTATAATAAAGTGAGAAATTCTTTGCAAATTCATTTTAGTCAATCCAGCATTTAGCTTGGACATCTAAATTGGTAACGCTATTTTAAAATTGAAAATAACCCCTAGATTTTCACTACCCTTGTACTGTATAGTAATTCTAAGCCACTTCTCTTTGTGCCTTTCCATCGTCTGACACTGAGCCTATCAAATGAAAACCCTATAATTTTTCTTCCTTTTGATAGCCAGACTATTTATAATGGAAATGCATATATACTTTTTCCTTTTTAGTTAAAGGAAATATTTTCTTATTATTTACACATTTAGATTTTTTGAAATGGGTATGTGATTGAACTTGAGAAAACCCAAATTAAATTTTAATAGAAGATAGATTGATAAGTGAACTTCTAGATCCAATTTTGAAATAAATAATGATTTATCACCATCTAAAAAATCATACTCAATGCTGCAAAATGATTTGGGGCCTTATTTTGTCTATAAGAGCTGTGGTTGATGCTTCCCAGTCTTGAAATGGATTTTCAATTGTTAGTGACAACCAAATATATTATGCTCATGATAGTATGTATTTTCCCAAGGATGTTGAAGACATTTTGGGAAAGAGGGTGGAATTTCTTGAAACAATTTGCCAATATGAAATACTGTACATATCAAATTGGCCCTACTACCATCTTTCCCAGACCGTTTATCATAGCTCACAAATCAAGCCCACATTTTCTCCTTCTGAAAGACTTGACTAATAAAGAAGATGTGGGCTTCAAATCTGAACTTGTCAGTCAATCTTGGGAACAAAGCAAGAATGATTTTCATCTATTGATATTTTATTTCATTGAAGAGTGATACATATGAATTTACTGCTGGTGTGATCTACAATTTTATTCATTGTCCAGATTCTGTTCTTTATATTCAGCAAGTAGAGTTGTTTCAAGAAGTTTTATCAGAACAGGTCAGAAGAAAAAGATCCATAGGAATAAATTTTCGAAAGCTGTCAGCCCTATCTGCTCTTTAGTTTCAGCAGTAAGTATAGTTAAAGAACATTTTTTTTCTCTTTCATCTATGCAACATATTGTACCAATTTTCATCAAAAAATTACAATTTCTATAGGTGTGTGTCTCTAGATACCCTTAGAATTTTGCTCTTTGACCCTGGGAGTAAATTGATCTTACGCACACCTGTCTTCCTTGGGAAACTTGCAAACTTCATTTTTGAGCTGAGCATCAAAGAGATATGATATTATTAGACAATGTAGAGCTCAGATAAAAAGTCCAGGAAGTATCTTGAAGTTCTTTAAGTTCTGAAAGGTAAATTATATTATCTGCTATGAAGAACTATTTAAAATAGTTCAAATGCTACGACATAGTTTTTATTATTATTTTAAAAGGTCAGATCAACTGTAAAAATTTTAAGACAACATTTTTCCCTTCTGACTGAGAACAGTTTTAAAGCCAGAAATTTCCAGGAATTTGTATAGAAGTTACACAGTTTTCCAAATAATAAGGACTAATTAAAAGAGTAGCTATGTTCTATTAATTTTCCCTAGCAGTACTCTCTAAAAAAGAAAGCAATTTGTGTTTCTAGAAATTTGTCTTTATTTTCCAAATGGAACAGTGGATTTTAAAACCCCTGCCTTGCACAGAATCCTCCAGCATATATGTAATACTCAGAGATATCGGGGAATGAAAGCTTTCCACCAAATATTATTATGAAGCTGTTTAGGCCCAAAATAGGAGATCTTTTGTGCTGTCAAGCAGCTCAGATCAATTCATCAACTTAAGTCATCTCATCTAATAATAATGGAATTAGTGTGCAGTTAATTATGATAAGACACAGCCATACTAGAAGATAAATATAATTAATATACTATGGAGTCACACTTTTTTTTCACAGTTTTAGTGAATATTTTAAGCTTATGCTCTATTTACTGCTAAGATATGGCCGAATAAAAGTCACTTGTCCTCTGTTCATTGAACAGCTATTTACTAACCACATTTCAGTGCCTTTGTGTCTTAGGTAGGTTTTCTTGAAACAGAATAAGTCCCCTCTATTTCCATGATTTCACACTTAGAATTTACTGTAAATATATTTAGATGACAAGTAATGTGAAAAAAAGAGATAGAATTTTTGTTTTAATCTACCATAAATATAAATTTGCAGTCCCTTTTTTGGGAACTAGATAAATTTAATGTTTGCTAATAGGAATTTACTTATTAACTTTTGCAGCTAGAGGAATCCACTTTGAGAAACTTCTTTTCAACAGGAAGTCTGTTCAGATATTACTTCTGAGGTGCAAGGCTGGAGTTTATACCATTTCTGTCAGGCAGGACTTTCAGATAGTAGTCCAGGTCTTTGCGTGACATCAGATACCTGAACTATAGACCCAGTTTTCCATAATTCATCCCAATAACTTCATGTTATCTAGATGACACTTGTAAATCAACATTTGTTCCCATTTATGTAGACATTGAAACTCCTCTGGTACTCTTACAGAAGGGTGAGGACTTGTCATCGTGTCTCTTATAAATCTGCCCATCTGTCTTATGGGCATCACTGTCCTGGGTATTGGCTATAACCCTCTTCTATTCCAAAGAGCAGTTCTGCTGCTGTGAAGCCATAGGGAGGGCAGCAGGCTTATGGACTGCGTAACTTCTAGTGGGAAAGGCTCAGCAAGGTAACGTTCTTGCCATTGTAGTTCATATTTTACAATTTAAAAAGTGAGTGGGAGAAGGGAGAGATGGATGATTGCGTCACCTTTCAGTCTCAGTGGAATTTTAAATCCGCCTACATCTCAACTGGGGGATATATTTTGCATCTTAAAATAATTGCAGAAAAGGCCATAAAGAAAAATAGCATCTACGTATTATCTTATGTATTAAAGAAAGACACATGTTGTTGTAGTTGAAAACAAAATACTGATTCACCTAAGATGTGTCAGTTCATAACTTCTTGAAATTAAAGCAATATTGGAGTTACTGGAAATGGATTGAATTTTAGAAACAAATGAGCATTTTTACTAGAACAGTAGTCAAAGGCAAACAAATTAAGAGGCGTTTATTTACAATGCAGAGCAAGAATGGATCTGACACAGATTTATAATTTAGAAGTTTTGTAGCCCAAAGAAAGCTTGATGACTTGACTTTCTATGCTTTCAGTTTCAGAAAAAGCCTCCTAAATATTAAAATTGCCACATTGGGCTTCTGACTGCTTTCTGTACCCAAGTGCTCTCCTGTGTACAAGTTTCTGCTACTGTCAATTCCTTTTTATATTCCAGGGCTTCTAAACTGAAAATACCATTGCAGAAATTACTCAGTGGTGCCTTTTGAATAAACATCATTATTCCTCATGACTCAGTAGGTGAAAAAAGCAGGGATAAGAGTAATAAAACTGGGGTGTATCATATTTTATTGATTTAGTTATAAGTTATCTGATTAAATTCTGAATTATTCAGAGAACTGAAGTCTGTCAGAAGTGTAGTATATTCCATATAGTTATTTGAGAATATGCCAATTGATAAATTCAAATGCAGCGTCCAAATGAAGCACATTTAATTAATATCAAAGAAGGCTCACTCACCTGTTAGTTTACTAGTGTCAGTTTTTTAAAAAGTAAACAAATGAATATTTTGTCTATGTCTTTTAACATAGCAGTGATAAATATATATGTATAGATAGATACAATGTTTGACACGATTCTCTAAACATGCTTTGAAGAAATTAGAATGTAAAGAGATTATCCCATTGTCAGAGCTGAGCATGAAATCCTCTACCAAGTTTGAAGGGCTTATGAGGCCCAATTTAAAATTTTGTTGTTTTATAATAACTTTGGAAAAGTGTATTGTTTCTTGTAAAATACCCACATGCTCTCCTTTGGAATGGCTCCAGACTGTAACTGAACCATGAGGTTGCCCCCTGGTGCTTTATGTATTGTTTAATTGTCCGCCTTTGGTGGATGTTTTTATTAAAAGCCTATTATTTAGGATAAGACCAAAGTGTCATTTTAAGAACAGCAGAAGCAGAACTGTTCAGTCCCATAGTTCATTTTCATAGGTGTGTTAGTGAGCACTGGATGCAGCTAATGAGCCTGCCAACATTTTTTCTTGTAATACTTCAAAAAGAGCAACAACAACAACAAACAAAACCCCAGATTTTTATTTTCCTCTAATAAAACATGACTGGACTGGCTAGAAGATGCGTGCGTTTGTAAGGCTGTGCCCAGGGCAGTAGGGAAGAGAGGTGTCTGTGCTGTGTGTGTTCACCCGCTGCTCTGTGTTTTGCTCCCGGAGGAGGTAGTCTGGGGTTGAGTACACTTTGATGCACGTGGCCACGTCAAGCCCGAGAAGCATGAGGGGCAGGGAAGTTCATGTATCAGGAGGGCCTTGGTGGGCTTCCTGAGATGTTTACCAAAGAAATGTACACTGTAGTGTAGATCAGATCTATAAAGAAAGTTCTTAATGCCCTCTCCCTCCCCACAATCTCCTTGCCAAGTAAGTATCATTCTGAAGTTCTCAGATCCCTTTGAATGTAAATAAGGGTCAGGGAAAAGGCTTTAATTTAGTGATTTTAATTCTAAATGTTCTCCTTGAATATTTTCTTGTCTGAAGTGGCATCATGATATCATTCACTGATTTCTTAGTATTTGGTTCTGGAAAGAATTCACAGTGTTCTCTAGCAGGTCTTTGCCACAAAGAGCAAGCAAGAATTCGATTAGCCTTCTTCCCTGGCTAGTCTTAGCGACTGTGACCCACCCTCAGGCAGAAAACTTGAAGGCAGTGTACCTTGATACAATTTCTAGGATTAAATGATCTCATTAAATTCCAATGCTAGATATCATGTTGACATTTGAGGAAATATGATTATTGACAAAATGTAAGCCTGTTATACTCTATATCACTTCAAAAGGAGAAAGGCCATTAGGCCATAATTACATCAGAAACAGTATACACATTTGGCTGGTTTATAAACTGTCACTTTCAGAAGTACCAAGACATATAAAAGTCTCCAAAGGTTCCATTATGACCCTATTTCCAACAGTATTCTCTGACAAACTAAATAAATTACTGCATGTATTGGACCTTTGAGGCTTGGGGCAAAGAATGGAAAAATTATTTACAAAAGCTTGAAAATATTTAATCACTAGAGGCAGGGGGGCAACGGTGTTTTAATTAGCAGGTCCTCGGGCCATTGGCTGACTGGAGGCTTTCTCAAACAACCACACAAATGCACTGAATAGCTGTTTGCCAGCCTTAGGGTCAGGCCTGAGATGAAACAGATAAGATAATTGGCTCTAATGAAATCCAGAAGGCCTTGGCTTTCTTGTTTGAGCTTGGATTTGAAAAGTGCGTGTGGAAGTGAAGCTTAATTCAAACCAGAACTGAGCTAGGCCCATTTCTCAGTGACTTTGATATTGTTTGAAGTTCTAAAAGTGTTCGCCACACCACTAGCCTGCTGGGCTGGGCCTCCCTGGTACCCTTAATTACTAAGCTTTATTGCTGACTTTACTACACAGGAAAGGGGCCATTATATGTTCCATCAACATCAGCTCTTCTCAGATTGGAGGAAAGGGCAGGGTTAAAGGCCACTGTAGGAAGGCAAAAACTTCACTTTGAGGTAGTCAGATCATTTACCAGTGTTGAATTTCACCCTTATGCACATACATTCCTTACAGCACAGAAGCCCAATTTCCATTTTTTAAACAAGTGATTACTTTTCAAAATATTTTTGTTTGTGCCTATATTTTGCAGAAAGAACATTTATTTTTAGGAGCTGAAATGACTGCACCTGATATACTGGGAAGGAAAAAAAGCAACCCCCCGCCCCAATTAATCATCACACCAGAAAGGTCTGCTTGGATTCTGTAATAGGGAGGATTATTATTAATGCCCCTTTGAAGTGGAAATAAGTGAGGAACCCTCCTGTGGTGTGAGAGTTGTCCTGACACCCTGAGGAGTAAAGACCCCTCAGGAGACTCTACAAAATTAAATCCCAGCTTCTAGAGTCTCTCACAAAGGGGTTATACAAAAGTGCTCTCAATCCAGTTCGAAGCCAAGAGGCAAAAATGAGGAAGTCTCCCTCTTAGAGGTTGACTGTAGTGTCACCAAGGCTTCTGTCTTCCCCAAGCTTGCTGTTGCTCTGTTGCTTTTGGTCCATTGGGTAAAGATGGATTATGCATCTTAACGAATTAATAGTTATTCAACCCTTAGCCCTCTCAGAAAAGGAGACCTTGTCATGTTGTGAAAGCCAAGGGACATGGAGTTCAGGCCTATTTCCTGCCCTCCTTATCACCTCTTGGGTAGGAAAGTCATGAGTGATACCATCTGACTTGCTTCTTTTTGAAATAAAAACCTAACTATTTTTGCATTATTCAAGTTAATTTGACATTAGTGTGTTCTAATCTCATGATGATCCTGCTAACCATTCATTCAGTACTCCTGAGTATTCTTATGCACAGGCTGGACTGGGGGACTAGCTCTCCACGAGGATGATGTGTCTGTGCTAAGTAACCCTACAGAGAACCCAGGGAAATCAATACTGAGAAGACAAAACTGAGCTTCTGCTTCCTAACCTCCTAAGAGAAATTAAGGGGGCCCTTGACAGATACTTTTTGCCAGTGATGAACATGATGTCAGCTCAGATCAAAAGAAAGAAGAGTCTTAGAATAATCACCTGATTCCAATATATTTTTTATTAGGCACTGTTACTGACTGAATGCTTTTATCCCACCCAAATTCATATGTTCATGCTCTAACCCCCAGTGTGATGGTATTTAGAGATAGGGCCTGTGGGAAGTAATTAGGGTTAAATGAGGTCATGAGGGCAGGGCCCTGGTCTGACAGGATTAGCATCTTTATAAGAAGAGACACCAGAGATCTTTCTCTTGCTCCCTGTACCAAGAGACCAGGAAAGGCCTTCTGAGCACATGATGAGATAGTGCCCATCTACAAGCCAGAAAGAGAGCTCTCACCATAACTCAGCTTGATGGTGCTGACCACAGACTCCTAGGCTCCAGAATGGTGAGAAAATAAGTTTGTTGTTTAAGCCACTCAGTCTCTGGTATTTTGTTATGGCGGCCTAAGTAGAGGAAGACAGGCACCACAAAGATCTGAGAGAGCAGACAACCCAATAATGGCTATAAAGTTGAGATACCAATAAAAGTATTTTCCAAACTACATTCTGCTAAACACTAGATACAGGGGATATTGATAAGTATGTCTCAACAATGAAAAATATCCTATGGTGAAAAATCTCCCCTTCATAATTTGCAAAAGCATATTAAAGACTTAGAATTCCAGTAGTATGGAAATGTTAGATTATTTAACCCATTATTTCTTCAAATTACTTGACCATGGAACTTCCCACTCCTCCAGTTTCTTTCCCCCAAAATAACTATAAATACCATGGAAACAAGCATTCATAGAACATAACTGGGGAAATCGTGATATATAGGGAGCAAACTTGGTTGGCACTTTAGACAGTTCATTATTAATTAAACATGATAATATAAATGTAAATAACATACATCTACCCTTAAGATACTAGCAATCTAATAAAAATAAATGCAATATATTCATAGTATATAATATAACATTTTATTGTCAGATAAACTGAGCACTTCAGTGACCTGTATTCTACAGACTGTCTTCTCCATTTCTCACTGGTAGCGTCTAGATGGTTCCTAGGTAACACATGGTCATGAAGACAAAGAAAGAAGGAGAAACAGAGAATCAGCAGAAGGAAAACGGAAAAGAGGGTCAGTTTCCTTTGATATCACTATTAAATCATCCAGTGAATTTTCTTAGGGTAACGTTACTGCCATTCAAAATTACAGCAAATTGGTGATATTTTACAGTCACTGTGTATATTTTGTTTCAGTTTAAATATGTGCACATATCTCCCAAACTCATTTTAGATCAGGTATGACACATTAAAAACATGGATTTTTTTTTAACTCTTATATTTAGCAACTAATTGCAGTGTGAACGTGTAATTGGTTTTATGGGTAAATTCATTTCTGGACTTAGAGACAAAGTATTAAAACCTTAATTGTTACTCATGATTACATTTTGCTGAGGGAAAAAGGGGGAAATTAGTTTGCTTGTCTTTATGTCAACAAGGGGAGAGTTTCAATTAAGTAAATACCCTTCATGATAAGAAAGCACACCCTGAAATAAGACAGTAAGAGTTAAATTATTACTTTTCCTGGCTAAAAAAGAAATTGCCTTTGGGAGTGGACCTTATGGTATCATGGCTCAGCAATGTCATTTTGTTTCTAAACATATTTCTAGATGTACATATGTCCTGAACTTTATTAAACCATAGCTATGGTTATCACATATTTATTCAAATGATAATTATAGTTATCAGAGCAAAAAAAAATAGCAGAGTCCTTAGTCATTTGCTTAAAATATTCTTGTTTTGCTGCATGTACAAGTACTCAACCAGTATCTTTAAGATAGCCATGTAGGTTGAATTATGTAAGTGGAAAAAAAAAAAAAAGCCTGAATAAAAACCCAAGAATAAGCCAAAAAATTATTTATATCAAAGCATTTAGAAGTCATGAAATAGCATTATGACATACAAACCTTTGTGACATTTTAGTAGTTTCCCCAAAAAAGGAGAAAATACATTTATTGAACAACAAAAGAATGCAGCTTTCCTTGGCCAAGTTGATCGTGATTCCAAAATGCCAGGTATGGGATGATCTTGGGAAACTGTGGGTGTGGCTGGAAGGCACAGTGTTCCATGTGACATGGACTCTTGTACTTCTTGTTCTGGGAGAGGCAGGGGTGTGACAATTCTCCTCCCCAAATGATAGTTGCAGAAGAATTCTTCCCTAGAGTAAGTCTACAGAATGCTTCCCTCCATGAACCATCAATAGATATTTCCTGGACCCAATATTAAAGTGTCTTTTGTCCCAAAGCTCAAAAGCCCTTCATCCATTATGACATTTTCTCTGTCCTCAAACATCCTTATGAATTGGGCAAGGTACTTATGAAGATCACACAGGCAGTTAGTATCAGGGCTAGAATAAAAGTTTGGATGTTCCCTCACCATTAATTGAAAATGGGAATCTGAGTGCATTCCCATGACAAACGTGAATGTGTTTAGAAATATACTAAGAAGAAACCAGTTCTGGTGGTTGCAAGGGCTTCAGTTTGCCCAGCAGTGGCTCGCCTCTGCTCTCACCAGATTCCCACCAGGAGAATCTGGGCTACGGTGTCTGCCCACTCTTTCTCTAGTGCTTTGCTTTATTATTATCTCTTAGTAATTATCATCCTTTATTTGCCTTATCATGAAACTTCATTTTTGATTTTCAAAGGGTACACATGAAAGATTAAGACCTAGATTGATATGATGTAATTTTTTGAAATGTTAATTGGTGTATTGATTTATATTACATCATCTAATCAACTTTTAAAAATTCCATTAGCATCAAGTGTCTATAATTAGTTCTGTCTTTAAAAATACATTTATGAAAGCAAACCATTTTTCATTTTCTTTTTTTTTTTTTTTTTACAAAAACATCAGCTCAGAGTTGGTTTCCTGCATGCTCGGATTCATTAGACTTTCTTCCTCTTTTATAATAGAGGAGCAGCCACTCAGCAATGCCTTTTTCCCTTCTGGCAGGCAGGTACATGCCTGTGGGGAGAATACCATACATAGAAACTGAGGTTTATTTGAAACTTATTCCCACATAAAATTCTCCTGACATGGCCGATGAGGGGTGCAAAAATGGCACGACTCTATTCTGACTACCTGATCAGTGTTGTAATTCAACTTTTGGTGTTTAAGGTATCTGTCATGGGTATGGGTGTGCAGAAAGTAACTGACCTACTGTGGGCTCAGCTCTAGGCTCGTTGCTGTGGAGAAAAATGCAGAGTATCCAGCAGTCTCCTTGGAGAAGTTTATAGTCCCAGTTAGGAATGAAAATTACTACGAGACAGAGTATGAACAAAGCATAAAATATTGACCATGCAGTGGGTGGACACAGATAGAGGAAAGGGATGCTACTCCAAGCCTTATGCTTCCAGTGATTTCATACAGCACAGGCATACTGTCATTTCTGTTCAGGGTCAGCCCCAGTTACGGGTCTCACTCAGTCTTACACAGTTAAGAGTACTCCCTTTCAGAGAAAGAATACCAATGAAAAAAATTAAAAATAGGCCCTGGCCTTGGAAAGTGTCTGTGTGAATGTGGGACTCTGAAAATTAAACTTTGTGGCTTTATGGTAAATATGCCTTGGTTTGTATAACCCTAATGCTTTGTATCACCAGTATTTGAAATGAAACAGTGCACAACGTATCATGTAATGAGCCTCAGATAAAAATAGTGGCTTATCTAGCTCAGGATGGGAAGCAGAGAAATTCTACGAGGGTGGAAGATTTCTTAGAGAAATTGCACTGACAGAGGACAGTCTTGATAGAAAAATTCAACTGGGATACATTTTTCATCCTAGGGCAGATGCCATGATGATCAAAGTAAAGGATTTTTTCCTCTGTTTCCAGTGTATGTTAAGGCAGATTTTTTTTCCCCCTAAATAAACAGAAAGGACCCATCAAGAGAAAGTAATGAAGTCAATTCAAACAAACCAAAGTGCGGGTGGGGAGAGCAGTCTGTTCACATGGGGAGCACACAGTTTTCTGTTGGTTTTGGTGTGAAGAGTCTGCACCTGTTTGTGAACATGTTCAAAATCTGGACTGAGGGAGTGCCTGAGCTGGCCCGGCTCCGACGGTCCTCCTAAGGGGTAGAGTTGCTTTAATGCAGTTCACGTGTAGGGTGTTTTCATCTTAACCAGAGTGATTTATGTTAATGAAATGAAACAGAGAAAATACCCTTGACATCCTAGTCTCCTTTTAAAAATATTAAATAAATATGTCCAAGACTTTTGTATAATTATATTTATTAAAACAAATGGAAGACTTCAGTACACTCCAGAATAAATTTGTAGGTGACCCTGGGTAGGGTTAAGTCCATTAGGAAAAAAAATGAGTTTGGGGTTCCTTATCAATTCTGAAAATTCTCAACAGCCATTAAGATCAGACAGTGAGCATTAATTCTAAGGTAATTTATTCTGTGATTTTTAATATTTTGTCTGGTTTCTGAAAATGTAATCCCCAAATCATGATTCACAAAATATATTGAGAGCATCTTTATAAATCTGGTACTAGTCCTCCTTAACTACCTCTTTGGAGATTGTCAAAATTAGCGCGTGTCAGTTTTACCTTTAAAGTATCTTTGCAACTGTTAAAATATAAAAGTTTAGTTTCTAGAGTTAAATTGTTACAACTAATACTGAACTAGTCATTTTAATAGAACTTACAAAGCAGCAGAAAGACTCTTCAACTCTTGGATTTCAACAGTGTGCATTTACCTATTTCTGCATAACACTATTATGCAGTTAAATTCCATGGAAATTAAATTAGTCAAATGAATAGAATTTAAGAAATCAGTTGATTGGAATTTTTCTCAGAAGTTACCTAACTGAAAAAACACCAGGTAAAGAATAATTCACATGTCTGGTTATTTTAACTGCTGATTGAATTGTAATTTATCCAGCTGATTGTGACATTTAGAAAAACCAGAATTAGCCAAGGAAAAAGTTTATTTGCTAGGAACATACTGACATAGTTTTAATTCTACTGGTACACGTAAACAGTGATCAATTTTTGGAAGACTTTTTAAACTAAAGATTAAGAAAGTAGAACTGAATAAAATCTTCTATTTTTAATACCTTTCTGTCCATTGCTGCGGGCAGATTTCACCACATATTTACCAGAAGTTCGCCTAGTGTGATGTATCTATGGGTAATTTGGTAAGCTTCTAAGGTAACAACTACCTACCGATATGCAGGATAAGAAAATAAAATGAAAAGGAACTTTTACAGTACATTTCTGAGCAATGCTTAAGTTAGCTCTGTCTGCTGGTTGATACATCATTACACTGCCATACATTTGCAGCTGAAACATTATATTTTTATTTTTGGTCTCTTAGATATAGATATTAAATGAATGACATTCTTGTGGGGCAGATGGTAGTGATGGTTATTGTGATGATGATGATGGTCTTTTAATGAGTACTGGGACTGTTACTGTATCTTACAACATAGAAAATAAGTCTGTGACACTTCAAGAGCATTATCAATTAGACAGAAAAGGACAGCAGGAGAAGGGTCAGGAGATGGGTAAAACAAAGTATAGAAATGGCTAAGTGAAGACCAAAGAAAGGAAAGAGGCAAATGGAGGTGAGGACAGAGTACAAACACTTGAGAATGAAATGCTAAAAGGAAAACAAATTAATGGAGGAAAATATAAAAAGTCTAGTAACGGAGTAAGTAATCGAATCAGGGGTAATTTTTAAAACTAAGTGAAGAGTAAGGACCCACTCCAGGAACGAAAAAGCAAAAATAGTAAAATGCAGTTATTTTCATTTACTACAGCTATAATTTATAAAAATGAGGCTTTATTCTGGTCATTGATGTTACCATTTTTATGATCTGTATATTTTGTTAGTGAACTTAAACCCCTGAAGAGGGCAGTGTGATCAGTGTCTGTACACACCAGTCAGGTCTTGTGATTGTTAAGTATTTTTAATATCACCAGTGTTTAATGCCTTTATAGTGTAACGTGAAAACTGATGCAGTTGGTTACTAGGTGTTTGATGAAAGATTTTAAAGGTGGATGGAATGAGCTAGAAAGGATCCTTTAATCCCACCACATTCTACTCTCCAGAGGCAGAGTCTGAAACCAGAGAAGTAAAAGTACATGTCTCTGTCACACAGCCAGTGACTGGTAGAGCCTAGTTTCAAACGCAGATTGCCTGACTGCAAGTCCAGGGCTCTTTAAACCAGGTTACATACAGCACATTTTTCTAAAGATGCATCCCCAAAAGATCTGTCATGCTCCAGCATTGTTACTGTAGAGAAGGGAGTTTGAAAGCTTGACTAATTAGTGGCTGTTCTCTGTGAACCTGACATAAACACACATTTTCTCCATTTAGAGAAAATAGTCGCAGCAATTTTATTTTTTACCTGACCCTTGTCAACAGCCCCTGTCTCCTTATTCCTATCACTTGGAGAGAGCACTGTGCTTTAAGACTTCAGCGTAAGCACTCCTTTCCTGCTTGTCCTCTGCAGATACTGGTCGTAGTTCACTGCGTCTACTGTGTTTCGAAATGGTGGCCAGCCGCACTTGAGCACTCCTTTTCAGCTGCCTGTGGTTTCACCACTTCTTAATATGTTAAATTTAATTAGGCTGTGGTTGCTAGCCCCTTGCTTTTTTGCTTGCCATTCTGTCGGTTAATGTTTCCCTTGCATAGGTCAGAAGACACGGGGGGAGGGGAGAAAATGGGGTGGGGGAAACCCTTAGCCAAATCCAGGTCAAGCTGTCTAACCAAACGGTAGCTGACTCTACTGCTGACTCAGTCTGTTTCACAGCCTCTGTTGTACCAAGAGGCCTTTGCAGTAATGGAAACATTTCTTCTTTTCCTCCTGTGCACCGCTGTCTTCCCTGACTTCATGCAGAGAAACGTGAGGGGCAAAATAATTGTAAGCATTACAGCTTTTCACTCTAATGACCTTGACTCTGCACTGGGATAAATGTCTAATTACCAAGAATTCAGCACAGACCACATTAGCAAGGCTGATGTTTGCTTTGCACACAAACCAACATCTGTTGTATCTTTGGAGTGGGGCTGTTGGTTAGGGGAGCTGAATCCTGCTGTTCTCTTAAACATGCATGTTTTGAACAGAAGGTGCTCTTATAATATTTTGGTCTTGGGAGATAATTGCATCATAGGTTCAGGTTAAAGACTTACAGCTCCCAAGAAACTATAAACTGATTAGATTTTGGATTAGATTTCTAATCCTAGAAATCAGAATCCATTCTCTAAACAAACCCTCAAAATCAGAATGCATTTTGTTGTTTTGGTCATTATGATGAGCAGACAGAGTTGACCACATGGCAGTCTCCTCACCACTCATGGCCACTACCTAGAAGCGGCCTCCACAGGGTATCAGTGTGATTGATTTTAGAAGCTGGATACAACCTCTGTTTTTTTTCCTCCTGAACTTTGAGTAAAAAGAAGTCTATTTTCTGCCAATGCATTAGCATCTTCCCTTAATTTCATTGTTAGTTGCTAATAGAAATGGTAGGAAACAAAGAATTTCATGTGCCTTTTCCTTTGGAAATATCATAGCGATTTTTTTCCATGAACATTTTTCTTGGTTAACATAAACAATATAATTGAGTGTAAACGTCAGTTCAGGTTCAAACTACTTCTGTTTGGGGAACCATTTTCTAGTTTGCCACAGCATTATAAAACAGATTGCCTGATTAGCTGAATTACTGAGATCCTGAGGTCAGGAACCAGACTGCTTAGTTTCAAACCTCAGGTCCTCTCTGTATTGCCTGTGCCACCCTGGGCCAGTTTGTTAAGTCATCTGTGCCTCAGTTTTTCACATCTGCAAAATGGAAAAGTTAATAGAAATACCTTCTAGGATTCTGTGTGAAATAGATGAGTTTATTTTAGTGAAGCACTCAGAATAGGGCCTGACACAAACTAAGTGCCATTTGCTATTCTTGAAATAGGCTTCCTAAGATGCGAGGGTAATTCTCGTTATAGTAAATACCTAGAGAAGAATTTAGACTCTTCCCCTTTGTTTTGCTTCTAATTTTTAATAACAAATGTCAGCATACATTTAAGGATCTAATCAACTAAGTGCTTTGCCTGTGTGTGAGAATTGTGATTTATTTTTAGCAGGACACTAGCCAAATCTCTTCTGTCTTTTAGGCTATTTTGTTCTTAGAAAAGTTTCTAAGGAGATTTTTTTTTCCTTCAGGAAAGAATGTGCTAATTGACTAAGGACTTAATATCCAGCTTTTAATGGAAATCACCAGTTTTCCAAATACATTTTTAAAAGCTATACCTGGCTATTATATTATGCAGTATAATATATTTTAATAGTTACACATCACATTAGGGTATCACAATTCTCAGTCACACAGTGTAAATCTTCCTGAAAATGAGGTGAAAAATATACCATAAGGGCCTGAAGCCTCAGAAAAGACTGCCTGAAAGGGGCTGTAACCAGAGATTTGTCTTCTCTGGGACATATTCTCCCTGCTCACAGCCATACTTCACAGTGGCTAGAGAAAAGCTTCTAGGGCTTCTTTAGAATCCATGAGGATGCAGAATATTCACGTGTCATGGGCTGTAAAGGAATGCTGTTGTAGAATTGTTTTAGGCTAAAGTCTGTAATGAAAATAGCTCCCTATGTCTGGTTATTCAAATATCATCATCATTCATTCAAATTGCTTTCATTCTTTATTAAAACTTTTCTTTAGGATAGATGGCACCTGTTCATCAAAACCAAAGTACCTGTTACCATCTTTCTGAAGCTTAAAGTAACTTGATATTCTCTTCCTTGAAGTTTGTATCCCTCCTGACTTTTATAACACTGTGGTCTCCTGGATCTCTTTCTGTAATTTTAAAGGGTTGTTCTCTTTTCTTACTTGACTTCTTCCTTCTGCTCCCCAAAAGGTAGAGTGCCCAAGGTTTTCTTTCAAGTTCCCTGTGTGCTTACAAACTGACTTAAATAATAGAAGGGCTTATATTTGTAATTTGGGCTGGTAACGAGAATGTAGTTATGTTAGAGAAAAGTTGGAAAATGGAGATACAAAGGATCATTACCCATAATCCTCTTCACAAAAGATAGTGTAATAATTTTAGGGTGAATATGAGAATTTAAAAATTCTGGCATTTAATTAACAATATAATTATAATTTTGAGTAAATATTATATCTTAATTTAAATTATGTTTCTTTTGAGGAAATTAAATTGGAATCCTTGTAAGATTTCTAGTATTTTGACTGTTGATTCTGGTTGCAAATGCCAGTTGGAGAAATTCTTTGTTGTCCAGAAGCCATCTTTGTAATACTAATTGAATGTCATAGCTAAAAAATATAATAGTGGAAAAATACATATATAACGTTTCTATAGAAATGTATAGGGCTTTTAAAATAACATTTTCTCTTGTATGCATTTAATCCCTCAAACTCTAGGAGACAGTATTTTTTTATCCTCATTTAATGAAAGAACAGAATAAAAAACTCTGCTTATTAATAAATGTGTAAATCAATTAAATTTTTAATTAATAATACTGATAAATTTTTATACTATATTATTATAAAAGTAAAACTTGTTTATTATAGAAAATAAAGAAAAGTAAAGAATAAAATAAAAAGTACTACTTAGAATCCTAGAATATAGTTGTAATCTCTAATAATTTTCCATATTTTCATTATCTTTCACTTGTATTTTCATACTTGCATTTTAACACCAACATTATAAGCGTTTCTTCAGATCATTAATTATTCATTAAAATGTATTTAAACTCAGATTATTAATATAACCCTTCTATTATTTAGGTCATATTAAAACATAGTTCCTAATAGCTGCATAATATTATTTAACCAGCTCCCTAATGGTAGGCATTTACCTTGTTTTCCAATTCTCATTATTTTAAATATTGAGCAGACTTAAGTTTGTCTTCATTTAAAATCTGATTCTTTCCTTAAAGAAAAAATTCTAGAAGTTGAATTATTAGTCAACATATGTGATAATTGTTTTGTTCCTTTTTTCTTTTTTTTTTTTAATTGAAGTACCGTCAGAATTTCTTGATACAAACTACCCAACTGATTTCCAAAAAAGATCCTAAAAGTTCATAATCCCTCCAGTAACATATACAAGTACCAATTTCAACTCACTTTTACCAATAAAAAAAAATTAGTGTTTTTTAAAAACTACTTTACCATTTGATAAGCAGGAAAATGGCATATTTTTGTTAATTTACATTTCCCTGGTTACTAATAAGGTGGATTTTTTTTCAAATATTTAATGACCATTCATATTAATTTATTACATGCCGATTCTTAATAGTAATCTTAAAGAACTGTTAGAATTTTAAGAATATTTAGTTGAATACATGAATTCTTATAAATGACTGTATCAACTTTTGGAAATGAGAACATTTCATCTTAACTATCGTATTTTGTTCCAATTCTACTAGGATTGTGTGTTGTAATGCCAGTTTGTTTGTTTGTTTTTTAACTCGAATTCTTTCTTAGGAATAGCTCTTAAAATTGCTCCTTGCTCTCCATCCCCACTGCCACTACCTCGGCTGAAGTGTTTATTATTTTCCCTGTCACCTGTCTCATTACATTCTGGTCTTGTCTCTATATTACTAGCTTTCCCTAAAGCAGAGGTAGCATGCTCTTTCCACTTTAATGATCTCTGCTGGATCACGTTGTCACAACATCAAGCCTATATTCCTTAAAAGTAAGTAATGGTCTGGTTATTGACAGTCGGGTCCTACATTCTTCTCCTACCTCTCAGCCTGTCTTTTCCTTTTTGTCTTTGATTCTCCCAATCCAGTTTTTAGCTCTCACCCCCATGCCAGTAATGATTCGACTCCATTGACATTTTTACCATTTTCTCTACATGTCATGACTTCGGTCATTCCATAACTTGCACATGCTGTTCTTTTTGGAGTTGTTTTCTTCAGAGGGATAATTGCTTTTCTTCCTTTGGACTAGTATTTTTTATACTGTGAGTTGCAGCTCATTAAAAGGTTATGAAATCAATTTAGTGGGTCAAGACTAGCATTTTGGGAATGGGATGGAGTGGAATAGAGTAGAAAATGTAAAGGTCTAAGTATTGTTTTATGAAACTTGTTTTAGTTGTGTATGTGTATTGGTTCATGAAAGTGAGATGTATTTTTTTGCTGTTGGTTGTTTTTTGAGAATTTTGAAATTCACTGAGCCATTGTCTAAGTAGCCAACTGAAATATCATTTCATCTGTAAAGCCTTTCCTCTATTCCCAAGAGACAATTAATAACTTCCTTTTCTGTGTCTACATTCATAGCTATATTTGTTAGAGTACTTATTTTGAAATGTGAGGGAAAAAAATCTGTATCTGTATTAAAGAACTTGTCACTTTGAATTGGGGTAAATTTGTTTACAGATCTGTTTCACACATGACATGTGAGCTTAAGTATAAGAACCTGTCTTAATAGTATGAAATACAACCCTTGGTAAAGAGATTCAGTGTAGATCCTCAATGCATGCTTGGTGGATAAATGAATGAACAAATGAACAAATATATGAATAAGACAACCTTGTTAAAGTTAGCTTCAGCTTTGTTTTCAGATGGAAATGTGACATTTAAAACTGACTTAATGTACTTATAGAACATCTGCTACTTGGAAAGGTTATTAAAAGCAGTTTGAGTCTTTTTGCTGTGAGGATGTAGAACTGCTGTATGGATGAGTGTAGAGGGTTACTTGGTTGTAAGACAAATATGGATGCACAAGAGATTAGTCTTCAAGCTTTTTATCCGTTGGTATTCAGCAGCTCATTTAGCATGTCACCGTATCACTATAGCAGCATCCTTGTGGGCTATACCATCCAATTTTTAAAAAATTAAAAATCAGTCAGATAACTAGACATCTTTTTGTGTATATGTAGCCAGACATCTGGTTATTTGGGAAAAAATGGATGATCAGGTATTTTTTCACACTTCTTACATGGAATGTTTGAGCGTACTGACAGTTTTCCTACTAATCCCACTGACAGTCCATAGTTTAACTCATCAGGGGTGTGTTACATTTTTAATAAAACAGTGAATATTGATTTCTCTCTCAGACCACCATGGAAAGTCCATGCTTATGGATGGAATGAACATTGTGGTTGGATGTGCCTGGAAATAAGTTGCTGGTGATTAATATTCACAGCCAGCCTTGTTTCTCCCATCTCCTGTAAAGTGGGGCATATGATACCTGCTTTATTTCGAACTCACAGAAACATTGAAGTGGTTAATTTGATACACGTGATATACCATCAACTCCTCATAGAATCATATTTAGAAACATTAATTTTTCATCCAATTCTAGCTAAATAGTTAAAAGACAAGTGAAATTGTCAGTTTTCTGAGAATATGGTCTTTGGAATCAGATAGATCTTAGTTTGAATGCCAGTTCATGCTTTTACTTGCTGAATCAACTTGACAAATTTTTTTAACTTCTTTGAGTCTCAATTATCTATGAAATGAGGAAACAAAATGCATAATTTCAGGTATGTTGTTACATACTTACAGCATTAGATATAATGTATAAACTATCTCCATGCCTGGCATATGGCACATTGTCAAAGTGGCTGATAATGTTATTGTTGCTAGAAGTAAAGAGTTAGCTTGCCTCCAACATAAATGAACTATTTCTTTATCTTTGGGGTGAAACCTACCGCCCTGGCATTTTAGATATGAATAAAAATTAAAACTCCTTGATCTTGGACTGGCCTCTTAGTTTGAGGAGGTATGACTTACACTTCAGAGCTCGGTTCAGTTCCCAAGTTCTTCCTTCTTTCTCTGCCTCTTTCTGACTATGCCTCAGGGAGTTAAATTACTAAATGAGCTTGCCTTTTGTCTTGTTCATCTCATATTGTTACACAATTAAAAGAAAAAAGTCTTGATGATTCTGCCTCCTTCAGAAAGGCCACATCAAAAGGTAGAGTTCACCAAAAATAATACACACTTTTTCCGAAGACACAAACAGTTCCTTGAAAAGGATGTCATGCTGTAATTTGTTTTGTGAATTCTATAAACCACAGAACATTTACTTACAGTAAAGTTTGACCTTTCTTTTTCCTTCTTTTTATGCCTACAAAGCTCTATCTTCTCTTCTTTAGAGAAGAAATACAAAGGCTAAAATTCTCTTTAAAATGTGTATGTATGTATTTTCTCAATTGGATTTTATTAGAATACTGAGTTTAATTTCTAGTCAGGGTCCTTTGGCTTTATGCAATAATATTTTATGGAATGCAATCACTTGTGCACAAGACCAAAGACAGGCCCATTTAAAACTTAACAGAAAGAATATTCTGTGCTCATAGGGTGATGGGAAATGCAATATGTATACTAAGCTCCACATTGCACCCCACCGAAAGCAGAGAAATCCCTATGACTGATTTGATGGTAGTAAAATCTCTTTAGGGATTTTTTTGGATAAAGAAAGTAATAACAAGAAATGAGCACATAATTAAGTTTCCAAAGTGCACGTGTCACAAGCATCTTATTGTCCCTCTAGAGGGGAAATTTATTATTGACTTAGGTAGACATTTTTCCTACTATGAGCCCATTTAAAGAAAGTCAGCCTTTCCAAATTCTCTAAACAGTTCTTTGCTATTTGAGTTATAAGACCATTTTACTGTCATTTGTGTTCTATTTTCCACTCATTATGGCAATATTTTACAACCACCAGGTTGCTATAGAAATGAAAATAAACAAAGCTTTGGAAAGATATGTGTTACAGGGGCTTGTTCTGCCTCTCTTACCTGAATATGTGGGCTGTGTTCTCCTCTGAATGGACTTTCTTCCTCGGTTATCCAGTTGGTCTTCCCCTAAGGAACAAAGGTGAAAAATTTGTGTTCCAATTTGTGTAAAATTTTTCCAAATTGTTCTTAAATTCTTTTCATATCCTTTAAGAATAAATTGGTTTTAAAAAAGAGAAAACATTACCAAAAAATAAAGAAAGGAAAAGAAGGAAGAAAGGGAAGAAGAGAGGAGGGGAGGAAGGAAGGAAGGGAGGTAGAAAGGAGTAATAGATGGACAGGCGAAAGAGAGTCGGAGCATAAAGTCTGCTGTGGAACTAGCATCTCTGCAGGTGCCCACTGTAACCATAAGGAAAAACACATTCTACTTGGGTAGCCACAGGCAATTTTGAAGGAGGCCCTGAAGGAATCATTGGTTCCAGTGCATTACCCTGGTGAAGAGTCTGGTCCTTTCTGTTTGGGCTCAGCATTGGTTACCTGCAGCTGGGTCCTTTGTTAATTGGATAGCAGCAGAGCAACTGTTCCTTTCCAGTCCTAGCTTTTACAAATTGGGAAGAACTGATGATTTAGCAGTACTTATGACACTAAAGATGTAAGACCACATTACTGGAGCCACATTTGTGATCATAATAAAATGTTTCTTGAGAACCACTGTTGCAAAATTATAGCCACATTTTGACATATTAAAATACATGGTTTTTATATACTTTCATAAAATAACTACTGGGAAAGGACATACATAAATATATATGCATTTCATTCTATATTTCAAAGCAAAAGAATGTTCATTTTAATAATATTTTAATATTAACTCTTTAATGACTTCTAGAGACTCCAAACTAACCATGTCTCAGAGTTTCCTGATTCTGGTTTGTTAGTTTTTCTAAACCAAATTTCAATATAGAGTTCAACAAAAGCAAATCTCTTAATTCTGTTACCACTGTGTTTTTATATGGTAATTGGATAAGAATCACTTTATCCATTTTGATAGACTAACAATCTTGTAATTTTGCCCAGCTTGCTATACACAAGTGTATGATTTTGTCTAGGAAGCTAGCATGACTCCACATTCAGAGGAACACCAAATATAATATAAGTATAATAATACGACACTCACTGACAATGTCACAAAGCCAGGAAGAACTATGGTTGAGAATGATTTTTCTCCGAACTCTAAGCTCAGAGAAACATTGAGTAATATTTCTGAATTAGTCAGAACTATTACTGGCTATATGACACATCTTAAGCAAGGAAAGTCCCTTAGTCCCTTAAAATGTTCTTTTTTATTAACAGAATTCTAAAATTAGCATTGGCATTTTAATGTACTAAAGCAATATAAAAGTCATATTTAAAGCTCTAATTAAAAGAATTAACTATGGACTAAGAATATATATATAACATTAGATATTATATACATATATATGTGTATATATATGCACACATATATATTTAGTTAGAATATACCTATATATTCCTAGTTAGAATATATTTTGTGGTATTATGATACACACACACTTAAATGAAGTAATGTAATAAGATTTTACACCTATTATTATGCTAACTTTTAAAATGTGCTGTTTGTACATAGCTTCCTTATTCTCATCAAGGATTCAGTCTTAAAAACACAGAGCACTACAATTAACATTTTAATATAGCGAAATACTAATATAAACTCATTAAATGTCATAATTAGAACTCTTGATCTCTCTAAAAGTACTACTTTTGAAAATTAAAATTTAAAAAGACTTTAAATTCTGCTGTAGGAACTTAGCTCATAAATACTTTGTTCTTGGTGTGAAGTAGTTTGCTCTCGACTCTAGACTCCTGAGTCATCGAAGGAAAGACACACCTCAGAATTGGCCTGAGATGGTAAGGGCAAATCACTTGACATATAACAAAGATTTTGATCAGAAAGGATGTTGAGCTTCATGAAATGGTTTTTCTTTTCTTTTTTTTCAGTTTTATTGAGACATACAGCATTGTATAAGTTTAAGGTATACAGCATAATGTTTTGGTATATGTATGTATTGCAAAATGAAAATCACAGAGAGATTAGTTCATATCCATCACCTCACATAGTTACAGGTTTTCCCTTGTAATGAGAACTTTTGAGATCTACTCTCTTAGCAGCCTTCACATATAACAGCACAGTATAGTCACCATGCTATACATTATATCCTCAGAACTTATTTATCTTATAACTGGAAGTTTGTACGTTTTGATACCTTCACTCAAATACCTCACCCCCCCTCCCCCAACCCAGGCTGTGGTTTTTCTTATCAAATACAAGAGAAAGAGAGTAAGAAGGGGAAAAAGCATCCCTTTGATGTAGTGGCTCTGAGACATAAAAAGTCCTGTGAGAGCTGCACGTGACTTGAGAGACCGTCTAGGTAAATCTCCTCTCCCCGCCATTTCTCCTGTCATTTTATAGCTGAGGAAAATAATATTTCAGTTGAGGAAAGACAAAGTTTTATGACCTTTACTATGGTCATACAACTAAGAACAGGTGCCAAGAACAGAAACCGGATGTCTTGAGTTGGAGTCTTTCTTCACCATTATACTGAAGGCAAAGAATGCATTTCAAGATGGCAGGCAGTGGAAAACATTGTGGAGTTTTGTCCCCTTTTTTGAAGGCTTTTGGAGAAACCTCATTTCAATATCTCTTTGTGAAATGTGCAGAAGCTTGAGAAAGAATAAGAAACCTATAAGACCTGAGCCGAAAGCATGAAAAATCACAGAAAATATTCAGCATTTCATCTGACAACCATTTATTGAGTATCCACCATGTGCAAAGCACTGTTCTAGGTCCCTGGCATACATCTGTGAACAAATAGGCAAACACTTCTCTTGGGGAGCTTGCATCTAGTGGAGAGAATCAGACAGTAAAATAGTGAACATAATAAATAAGTAAATCATGTATCATTTTGGAAGATAATAAGTGTTACGGGGTGGGGGGAAGCAGAATAAAAGAGTTAGGAGTGACAGGGGTGAGGATAGGTGTGGGAAAGGGTGTTAGGGAAATGTCTTAGTGGGAAAGTAATATATGAACAAAGATTTGAGTGATGTGTGGAAGTTAGTCATCAGGGGGAAGAGCACCCCTGGCAGAGGGAATAGCTGTTATAAAACCTCCATGGCCAGAGTGCGCCTGGCGTATTTGTGAATGGAGTTCAGCGGAGTGCTAAGAGATGGGATCAGAGAGATGCTGGGCAGCCTTATTGTGCAGCGATGTGGTTCATTAAAAAAAAAAAAAAAAAAAAAACCTTTACTTTTACCCTGAGAAATATGATGAGGATGTAATTATGTATATAAGCCTGGCTGCTATGTTGAGAGAATAGAAAGTGGATCGAGGGAGGGGATAAAAAGACGTACTAGGGGTACCTCTTAGGAGGCTGTAGTTTTCATCCAGATGAGGAATGTTGGCACAGGCCAGGATAATGGCATGAGAGGCATTGAGACATGGTAAGTTTCTCAATAGTTTGAAGATGTAGACAACAGGATATCCTCATGGATTGGACATGAGTGTGAGAGAGAGAAAGGGAACTGCCAGAGATGGAAAATGAAATCAATAAAGAAAAAGGAGGATGGTGAAGGAGAGAAAGGAACAAGATGTTGTGTTGGGTTTGCAGGAGATGGATGTGAAGGTTAAGGAAGAAGAGCAGGGCTTACTCTAGTTGGTGCTGGTGGAGCTGGTGGAGGACACCAGTTACACTTGCTGTGCTTAGACTTCCCAGCACAGACCCTCTTCCACAAATGCCCATGGTAATCCCTTCCTTTGGTGCTTTCCTCGAAGGACACTGGTCCAGTGGTGAGTGAGATGCTGGAGGCCATCCTGAAGCCCAGCAGCTACAGCCGCTGCCTAGAATCTGTTTGGCAGCTGCTCTTTGATGTGCTGCCTTCACCACTTCTCCAAGCGTGAACTGTCATGAAGCACCTTATTAGGGAGCGTCCTTCTCCTGCACTTTGTGCACAAATGTGTACAGATGGATGAAAAGGTGTGCATGCACTAATGTGCATTTTTGGTTTTGTCAGAGAAATCCAACAAGAACAAAAGTCCTTGAACCATATGAAAATGTTTAATTTTATAATTTGATGCTTTTACTTGATGACCTGCATTTAAACTATAAAGAAAAAACGTAGGCTTGGATTTTCACCTATAATTTGTATTTGCATGATTATAATATGCCATTATTAATTTTATACAGGGGATCCAAATCTGCTGTCTCAGAAGTTCAAAAAGACCTCATAATGTTAAAGGACCCTTTAAAATACTTTACTTAATTGAAGAGGATAGAAATGATGTAAATCAGATCATGTCATTGCCCTACTCAAAACCTTCATTTCCCTTCTGGTTCAGAATGAAATCCAAAGTCCTTACAATGGCCTGTAAGGCCCTATACAAACTGGCTTTATGCCACCCTTCTGGCCCCATTACCAACCATCTTTTCTTTTATTCACTTTGCCTCAGCCGACACTGCTAAAGACAGTCCCTTTTCAGGTCCTGTGCACTCACTGTTCCCACAGGCCAGTGCTTGTCCCCATCAGCCGCTTGACCTTTCTTCTCACTTCATACAGTGTTGTTCTCTGTTCCACTGTCACCACCTCCAAGCAGCCTTCTCTGTATCCGTATCTAAATGTGCACCACCTCCCACGACTTTGTCTCTTTTATTTTTCATCTTAGTCCTTACTATACACTTGCTTGTCTATTTATACACTTTCTCCTCCATAAGAATGTAAACTCATGAAGGCGAGAGATCGGAAAGTCTGCTTGCTCTTAACCCTGGCCAAACAACAGGGCCTGACACATTGTGGGTGGCTGCTAGTGAAGATTGGTGGGGTGAGGAAAGTGGGGGGGATGACCTTTGTGATGCTTTTATATGGTGGTACACTTTGGTTCTTGAAACACCTGACACCACTGTCCCTCAGCCCCTGGTTTCCTCAGCCTCAGGCTCTCCTGGTTCTGTTTCAGACGTGTAGGGCCTGGGATCTGCTGCCTTTACAGACTTCTGTGTTCTCTCTCCCTTATACGCACCATACGCGCCATACGCCCCAGTCATAAACCATTGGTCACAAGCCTCTGTGTCCTTTCAGATGTGCACGCCTTTGCCCTTGCTAGTCCATCTGTCTGAGCTGTCCTCCTTGCTTTTTCTCCTGGCTGCCTCTTATGCCAAGGCCCCAATTCACTTTTCATGTCCCCTCTTCGGGTAGATTTTCTTCATACTGCCTTCCTCCCTCCCTACCTCCTCCCTCCCTACCGACCAGCCACTCCCTTCTGTCTCTTGGCACATTGTCTGAATTTCCCCTGGGGCTGGACTGCAAAGACTTGGTTTCCATCTGCATTTTCTTCTAAATTACTAACTCCTTGAGGGCAGAGCTACAGCATAGTCATGTCTTTGAATCTAGGCATAATCCCATTGCCTCTCACACAATAGGGGCTCAATCAGTGACTTCTGAGTGAATACAAAAAACATTGTCAAATTAAAATGTAGGTTAAAATGCTTTGAAATTTGAGTTGAAGGCTGTAGAACCAAGCCTTGTGTTTTCCTTGAAGCAAGAGCAGCGATCCCCTGTGTGGAGCATGCTGAATGAGCAGGTAGCATGGTTCACTCAGCACACACCAAGGTGAGTCACGGGAAGTTACTAGCCGGGTTCTGCCTAAGCGCAGCACAGGACTCGGTGTCAGTGCAGTCAGTACCTTGGCCATTGATTAGAGATGAGCTAAATCCAGAGATCGGATTCTCCCTGAGGAGGTTTTGAATTAGAATCACATTTCATGAAAAGAAATCCAGAATGGGGTTCTTTTCTCCTTTCTGTGTTTAGTGTCTAATCCCATGATCTGTGTCTCCCTTGTAGTAGTAGTAGTAGTAGTAGTAATAGGATTTTTGTCTCCATTTATTTTTATAAGCTCGGTGTACTCTCTCTAGCATGAATCTTACGTGGGGAGAGGACATGCAGGGCTGGAGGAGGAGGCTTGCTCTTCAAGAAGAGCATGACAGAATCTCCAGTGTTCAGGTGAAGATGAAAAAGCATATATGCCATTATTAAATTGCTTCAATCATTTGTTTTCAAGCAAGGAAATACATGTACAAATCATCAGTAGGCCCTCTTTATCATACTCCTGTGATATTTACACCACTTTGGTCCTATGCTTCTCTATTTAACTTCCTTGCTTTACAGTAGAACATTCTCAAGTAAATTATTCAGAAAGGGTGCTTTGGAATTAAATTGCTGAATCCTTACGTGTTACGTGTCTTAAAGTATTTTTAAGTAACATACTTGTGTACTAGTATTTAATGGCTGAAAGTAGAATTATAGTTTAAAAATAATTTTGTCTCAGAATGTTAAGGACATTCAGTGTTGCTGATTAGGACTTTGATGTCAGTCTCATTCCCCATCTCTTTTGAGGATGACTTTTTTTTTTTTTTTTTGTAAGGATCCCCGGGGATTTGAAGTTTCATGAGAATATTTCTAAGTGTGTGTATGTTGTTATACATAGAGCTTGGCACTGGTTGTGCTCATCAAATATGTAGACTTGAGTCATTTTTCAGTTCCTAAAGATTATCTTCTATTAGTTGAAAATTTCCTCCCTTCTCTTTGTCAGCATTCTCATGGACACTATTCAGATATAAGACTTCTGTATTGATGGTTTGTGTCTCATATTTTCCCATCTGTTTATTATGCATTTTATCTGTTTGCTTCCTTTTATAAGCTATTACTTTGATTTCACTTTTTCAGATCCCTTACTTATTTATGCAGTTGTAGTTTTCATATTTAAGTGTTCCCCATTTGTTTTTTAATTGTTCTTTTTCATAGCAGCATATCTATGTTTTAAAGATAAAATGTTTTCTTGAATTTCTTTGAGATTATTTTTTCTGTTCCTGAACTCTCTCTGTTTTGTCCAGAATTGTTTATGTTTATTTTAATCTTTTTTCTTCATGCTACTTGGTCTCCTTATATGCCAGGAAATTCCTACTTTGGCATTGATTTATGAAAGTAGTAACTGGTGTCGGTTTTCCATGTGGTTGTGTAAATGAGTCAATTGGGAACTCTGTGTCAGCTGGTGTGGGAGAGAGGTATGGTCCGCCAATCCCACTTAGGGTTAGCATTCCAGAAGATGGCTCATGGTCTCTGAATCTCCCTGACTGACTGTATTTTGGGGCAACAGTGTCCACACTAGAAGACTTGGCTTTCTCCAGATGCATCCTTTTCTTAAGAAAGAATGATCTGAATGTTCTGCCTGGGATTAAACACTGGTTGCTGGCATAGAGGAAAGGTAATTAAGTTGTTGGAATGTAATCCTGGTCTTCTTAACCAACTAGCATTTTAAAATCACTTGTTTTCAGTCCTGCCTTTTTTTTCCCTTCACCATACCTGTTTCTTCAGCAGAGTTCCATTGGGTAAAGTGTCTCCCATCTCTTCAGTGGTAGCCTTCTTTTTTGTTTCCTTTTTTTGGTACACACCCAGTTGATTTCCCTTTTCTGGAAATTTGTTTAAAATATCTTTGTTGACAACTCTCCTATCCTCTCTTTCTGTTATACATCCATTTATTTATTTATTTATTTATTTGGATTCTGCTACTTGGTAACATTTTAATTTGAAATACTATTGGATTTATAGAAAAGTTGTAAGAACGGCAGAGAGTTGTATGCCCAACACTCAGCTTCCCCTAATGTTAAAAACTTACATAACCGTAGTACAATTATCAAAGTTAAGAAATTAATATTTGTATGATACTGTTAGCTAAGCTACAGATTGTACACGGTCTGCAGTTTTCTCACTAGTGCCCTTTTTCTGTTCCAGGATCCAAGTCAGAGCCTCGCATTGTGCTTAGATGTCATGTCTCTTTAGTCTCCTCTAGTCTGTAGGAAGTCCTTAGTCTCTCCTGGCCATGACTGTCAAAGTGTACTGGTTATTTTGTCAAATGTCCCTCAGTTTGGGTTTGTCTGATGTTTTTTCATCATTAGATCATTAGATTTGAGGTTCTGTGTTTTTAGGAAGAATACAGAACGGATCTGCCTATCTCAGGGAGGATCAATCAGCATCTTACCACTAGAGATGTTAACTTTGATCACTTTATTGCAATAATGTCTTGTTCATATGGTGATTTTCTGTTTTCTTTAATTCTATGCTTATTACTTAAAAGTTTTCTGTAAGGCTGATCTATTTCTTCTTTTCTCTGTTTATTCTGTTGTCTTCTTATCTCTGTGAGGACTCTTGGATACTTAACTTGAATCTGTGGATCATAATCCAGTACCGTCATTTATTTTGTTCCTCAGAGTGTTCCAGCTTTGGCCGTTGGAGCTCTTTCACCTTGGCTTATGTGCCCTACTGACATGTCCCTGTCTCTTTGAGTATTTCATTGTTTTCTGTCACCAGAAGTTGCTCCAGAAATACCTTGTATGTCCCCTGACACAGTCCTGGCATCAGCCACTTCTCCAAGGATCCCTGGATCCTTTCACTGGAGATTGATACTAACTGTACTCTGTCATTGCTTTTAGGAAATACAAAGTAACCCATACATACACATAGATCTGAAGTTTTTTTCTGTGTCTGTTTACCTGATAGGTATTTAAAACCTTGATAAATTCATATATCTATTCTTATAATTTTAAGTGAGATACTGGAAAAAATGAGGGACTAACACATATGTTTTTATGCTGTCTTTTACCAGAAAACCCAATTCAGATAAAATGTTAAATGAATGCCTTTGAGGGTTTGTTCTATTTAAGAAAAATTATACTATTTTTCACACTCATTGATTACTCCCAACTGTTTTTCAATCTTTCAGACATGATAGTTCTTTTGAATAAAAATCAGTCTAGATGGACATAAATAGAAGAGTGTAGACACTTCCATGTATATTGCTAAAATATTTGCCACAGTAAAGAGGTCTGTTACATCTTAGTTTATCAGAAAACTGAGCATGAAAGAGTCTAATGCCAACAATAGGAAAATAAATGATTCAGTTCAAAATGTCACACATCTTTAAGCCAAAACAGTGCTTGCAACATACTAGACACTCAATACATACATACTAAAATGAATGAATGAACCTAATCAATATCACCACCAATAAGCATGTTATCATACAGTTCTTCAATACCCAGAATATATTGTAGCATAGCATCATATAACCCTTAGAATCATGCATCACTAATTCACTCAACAAACAACTACCACTCTGACAACAGCTCTAAGCATGTATATTTTTAAGTCAAAGGAGTTTATCAAGTGATTTTTTCCCCTAAGTTTTCCATTTTTTCCTTATTTTCTGGAGTGAATTCAAATGCATAGGATTAGTCCAGTAAGATAGAGCATTTTGAAAGCCTATATTAAATTATAGAACCATGTTTGTGAATTCAGGAATAACATACATAACAAATTGTAGTAGTTGCTTCAGACAGGTACTAATGGATTCTGTATATTTGGAGATATGTGGCTTAAATAGACATATTTCCTCTGTAAGTGGATAAGGTCTTCACTAACAAAATAGTTGCATTGGAATAAAAATCTACTCCAGTCCATACCAAATTTCCAGGTGCAGACCAAATTCCTACTATCTTATTCTAAGGCTAGAGTAACTTTTTAAAACTTTTGACAAAAATGGGCATTTATAGAAATGTTTGGTTGGAGGGAATGGTTTGTGTCTCTTTCCCTTTTGTAGTTTATGCCTTCATTTTGCTGGAGTGTATCACCCAGTACCTTCCTTTGATGAGATAGTATCTTTTTGTTGTTGAGATTCTGAATGTCTGAAACTCTATTATTCTACTCTTCAGTTTTGCAGTGTGGGTGTATAAGAGATTCTAAGTTTATAAATTTTCCCTTAGACTTTCCTTCATATGTTGATTTCCTAAATGGTTCTTTTCAGTTTCCTGCCAGTTTTTCTTATGTCTGTTTTGTGTGTGCATTCTGAGAGAACTTAGTCAACTTTATCTTCTAAACAATCTACTACATATTTTGTTTGCTATTTCTTCTTTTTTTTTATAGCACTCTCTTTTATAGCATTTCATAGATGTAGTAGCTTATGTCTTTGAAGATAATCCAAATTTCTGTAATCATAGTCTCTTCCCTGCATTTTCTCTTGTTTTCTGAGTTCTCTTTGTTTATTTATTTGCATGTTACTTTTGTTGCCTTTCATGCTAGAAACTGTCGTCACACTGTCCATCATATTTAGGAAAGGGGCACTGCAAAGAAAAGTGGGAGCTCTGTATGACTGAGTGGGGCTTTTTGACTGGTGAGTTCACTACAGGAAGATAGAGGGAAAACCTGACTGTTAGTCTCAGTGACTCACAGATGTCAGTCTCTCTGTATTTTCTCTTTGGCCAGTTTGTTTCTCCAGGAAGAGAGAAATGTCACCTTGCTTTTTGTGGCTTCCTCTGTGTAGATTTACACGTATGTTTCAACTTTCCCCTCTGTAGATCATCTCTAAGTTTTCCATATTCTAAAATTATGTTGGCAGTCCTTGTCTCCTGTCCTGTCTTTGTTCTTCAAGAATATATGCATATATGCATTTAATGTCCATATGTAGAGAGAAGCCTTCATGGAGAAGGTAGTAAGTGAACTCTACCTTGAGGGATGTTTACTCTTCAGTCAGGGGAGAAGGCAGAGTAGGGGGAGAAACCTTCCAAAGAGAGGAAAAGAACATGGAAAATTGGTTACTATAATGCATATGATTGAATGGACAACATTGTTCAATCATCTACCTACATGTTTTCCTAAGAGTAATGTTTGTTCTCTAAGGTTGTACCTAGGCTTAATCAAGCTAAATAGATGGAATACCTTGATAAAACACTCTTGATTCCTTGAGGCAATTTGTTCCAACATCTAATATTCCAACAACGTATGTCACATGACTATTTCACTCATATGAAATGTAGTGAATGCATAACATGTAATACTTTTCATGAAAATTGTTGGTATTATTAGGAGGAAAAGAATTGAAGATACCTCTCCTGATAATCTTATTGAACCATAAAGTAATGATACTGTACATGGTAAACAAAATTAGGTTTTCACTTAGTTACACTGATGGGCCAATTCAGATATAAATGACTTTCCATTTGTTGGAAGGACTACATGGAAGTCACTTACATGTACATTTATGATATGAAGGATTAAACTTATACTTTTATGACAGTGGAGTTACAAAAAACATTTAATTCATTTATATCTCCACGTAGGTAAATTTCAAATAAGTATTTTTTTTTTTATATTTTGAAACTTGAATAACTTCTTGTTTACATGCATAGAAGTTAAGTGTAAAACTAATACGTGGTCACTGTAAAAAATCTGGGAAATTAGCAAATATAAAAAATCAAAAGAATTTAATTATGCCACTTTTCAAGGATAGCTGTTTTAATACTTGGTTTAGTTATTTCTCCCAAACACACAATAGAGAGCTTACTACTTTTTAAATTCACTATAGTGTGAACTATCCCCATTTCATTAAATTGTCTTTGAAAGTTTGAATTTAAATGAAGGCACACTGAAGCCTGGATTAAAAGACCATTTTGATTTTTATAAAGTCCATTAGCATTTGTTAGTCATTCTCTCTCAAATCTAGCACTGAGGAGAAAGGTGTTGGGGGGCCTGCGGAGGCTGAAGTGTGTGAGTGGGGCCAGCAGGGGTTGCTGTCCTGGGTGAGGCTGCGGCATTCCTGGTGTCTCTGACCTTGGACTCACTTAACATTCTAGTCTGGATTCTATTAAAGGAATTTTTTGTTTTCCCTTTGCAAGAGTCACCCCCTACCATGACAAATATTTTAAAATGTTTCTTAAAAAAAGTTGGAAAAGCAACTTTTTCCCAAAAGAAATTTATAGTTCAAATTTACACCAAGTTCTCACTAACTGGAGCAAGCCGGGTTTTCAGTAAAGCTTCAACTCTCCTCTGTAAAACATTAGTCACTCCCTTGGAAGAAGCAGTTTTTTATAGGCAGTGGGATAAAACAGCCACAGATGTTCATGTAATATGATGGGCTTTAGAATGTACCTGCAAAGCTTTTTTTTTTTTTAATTTGGAGGAAAAAAGATGAAAAAAGACTGAATTGGGATGCTAAAATAACAGTGATTCAGTATTAAGGAAATGATAAGTTTCTGATCCATTCAAATAGTGTTTTCTTTTCCCCTTTCCTTTATTCTTGGGACGTTCTTGAGGTTGTGCCAAGTCGTTTCCACTGCACAGTTTTTTAAAGGTATCTGCCATTCCCATGTGTAACTGATTGCTTTTTTACTATGCAGGACTGTCGTGAAGCCTGTGGCCCAAGAGTTTGATCCAGATATGGTCCTGGTTTCTGCTGGATTTGACGCATTAGAAGGCCACGCCCCTCCTCTGGGAGGCTACAAAGTGACAGCAAAATGTAAGTAATAGACAGCACTTTTTCTATGTATATAGTAAACTTAGGTGAGACTTTGAAAAATGATTCAGATGGTGTTTACTGCTCTGTCAGATTCACCCCTCTGTAAAAATTGACCTTTAAGAAAACCAAAGTTGAACCATTTCCTTCGATGGACTTGAAGGGACATTTCAGAACCTTTATGTTTTTCAGGAGTTTTGTTTTGCTACTTAAAGGCAGAAATGGTTGAGCTTCTGTTTAAAATACGTTAAATGACTTGAGAGGTTGTGAGTCTAGAAAAGCTACTGGGCTTTTGCACGTAGAATGGAAGTCACTGCTTGTCTTTCATTGGGCATGGGGTAAAAGTAGCTGCTCCCAATAGCACTGTGCTCTTCTGGGTTTGAACACAAGAGTGTAGTCCCCCTGCTCAGACGCTCTGCACATGCCTCTGGGCAACACTGCTAGTCTTCTGTCATATTGCAAAGATTCACTTTTTGACTGTGTTCCTTAGCAACTAGACATCAAATGAACAAATGAATTTTGTGTTATATTGCATTTGAATAACATGACCTAATGGAACATGACTAGAAAGAGGCTTTCTTTAAGAAGAACTTCTGTGCTCTCCAAGTATGAAAACAAGGCATACGTGTAGCCCACGCATGCAAACGTATTCCTGCACTCTGGATTTCTATAAAAATAGAAGGAAAAAAGTAAAATTACACTAAGAATAGGATACACTATTGTGTATTTTAATGGAGGTTGAGAAGAAACAAATCAAAAACAACCCAAATAGTTTAAAGTAAGAGAGATGAGTTTGGAGCAAGTGTGTTTTATTAATTTGAAAAGAACCAAAGAACCAGTATTATGCCAACCTTTGTTTAAAATTGGCTTCTCATGTGAGAGAATGTTCTGCACTCTAATTCTTCCAGTAACACTATTAGGTAGTAGCTATTTTTAACGTCTATTTTTTACCCAGTGTTCTTGGTGCCTTGTTGTCTGTTGAAAATATATTAAGAGGCAACTCCACAAACACAAATAAAGCATAATTTGCAATTTTGGTAAAAGTGTATAGAGAGATGTTTGGTCATATCAAATGTCTTTATTATCCTTTTTCTTTCTTCATGGAATTCCACTCAAATGGAAGTCAGTCTTTGCACTGCAGATAAACCTCATTTGGGTCAAGACTGGAGAATTAGTTTAGACTAAATAAAGGGAAAAAAAACTTGTACCCTAAATTGAGATAAACCCAAACAATAGAAAACACATGGAGCAAAGACAGAAATGTAGAAAAGGTGTCCCTTGCCATTAAATCCAATAATCTCCCTCAGGACGGAGGAATGTCTGTATTTGAGTCTTTCTCCCTGCCAAGGGGAAAAGTTGTAACAAGTCCATTTCTCAGAACTGGCTGGAAGGAACTAATCTTTTTGTTTGCTTGTTTATTTGTTCAATTTTTTGCCAAGTCAAATTCAAACCCATATCTCAAATATCATCTTGGAAGTCTCAGCCTCTTGTTGGCTTTAGTATATACACCAGGACCTCCGTTGTGTTGTTTTTTTTTTTTTGTCATTTGAGGGGAAGCTCTTCATTTTTTTCTATCCCACAATAAGTTTATCTATAATCCCTCCAGGCCCTTATTCCTCCTTATCAGTTTCTTTAGTTCTGTGTCTTTCTATTCAGCAGATCCTTGCTTCCTTACTAGGTGACTTGTTTCCTAAGAAAAACAGACAGACATGAATTTTAAATGATTTAATCATTGACTGTTTGTTGAGTATTTACAGTTTAGGGAAGAGATGTACAATGAAGAGAGGAAATGTTTGAATCCAAAGAGGTTGTAATAGAGGCTATCTAAAACAGTTCACATATTTCATAGATGAGAAAATGGATTTATTTTACCATCTGAAATAACTGGGGTTAAAACCAAAGTGCTTACTCTGAATTTATAGTTAGATGAAGTTGTGTAAGGCTTTTACTGGATTTTTTCCAAGAAGAAAAATGTTTCATAAAATGCATGAGAATGGAGAAATCATATGCACACTACCAAGCCCATTTTGGTGCCCGAGACCTTTAACTCCACAAGCAGTCTGTGACAGATACTGACTAGTCCCATGATATTTAAATGAAAAACAACAGAACATCGTATCTGAGCAACTGTTTGTATATATCATCTCATGCAGGCCTGAGTTTGCCAGCTTTATTTTCTAGAGATTCTTCCACAATAACTGGGCAGAAGTTAGGATTACTGAAACACTGTATAGTTATTCCCCAAATAGCTCATGCTTGGGTCTCTCTTTTTTTTTTTTCTTTCTTTTGTCTTTCTAACCACCTGGCGGATACATTTATATTGCTTTGGTCTGGACAGGCAATTAACATTGGTCCAGAAGTCATTCTGCATTTGAGGAGAGTCCCAAAATGCTGCTAGAAATGGGCTAAAACCTGAAGTAAAAAGTAGATAGAAATTAAAGAAACAAATTCCTTTCCTAATGTTTTTCCCGTTTCTGCAAAACTCACCCCTGCCCCAAGTAGAATGTTTAAGGAATTTAGAGAGTGGTTTGAGAATACTATCTTGTCAGAGATGCTAAAATTTTATTGTCTTAGCACATTGAATAAATCCTCTTAAAATTTTTGTTTGATAACTCTGAAAGGAGAAGATAAATTAAGTCAAGCTAACAAATGTTTTTATTTGTTTTTAAACATCTTTTAAGCTCTCTCTCTCTTTTTTTTTTTTTTTTAAGAATTGATTGGTACTATGACAAAAGTCTCAGCTTAAATATGGAGGTGATTTAAAATTAAAGTTGATTCTTGGCTAAGACTGTTTCTCTTCTTTCCTCTTTTCTCCTCTCATTTCTTTACATATTATGTGTTCTCTACTGTGAGACTATAATAAGAATATTCAGATTTGCTTGTGCTGAATTTTTAAATAAATTATCTGAATTAGTTATTTGAAATCTATACTGTTCTTTCAGTTAACAACCAGGATTAAGGTCCAAGCTGAAAGGAATAAGTATCTTTGTGTTCTACTCTAAACCTTACATCAAACTACCTTGAAGTTATCAGTTTACCTTTTTAAATACTCTCATTTGGATCTTATTGTCTTCAGGTTACAGTTTAAGAAGGTTGGCATGACAACTAAGTGCCATATTCAGACAATAAAATTGATTCACCATATTGCAGGACCCTCTTAACAGTGTTGCTTAACAGTGTTGTCACCGTTAAAAAAAATTCTTTAGTTCACATTCATTTTACAACAAACATTTTTTCTTCCTTTTTAACGTATTTGTTTATTTTCTACTTTGTATGGCTTCAGGTAGTGAACTCATACATGCAAATTACTTTTATCATGTGGATGAGAATTGTCCTTTCTTTGGAAAAAAAGCAGAAATCACTGCAGGATGATTTTTTTGTGAGATGGTAGCCATGTGTGATTAAAAAAATGTTTTTAAAAAATAAACATGGAGTGGTTTTATAGTCCTCTAGATAGAAACCATTTCCCTCAGCAAATGCACAAGTGTTATTTTGACAAATAAAGAATAGATAATAGTTGGGAAAAAATCAAATAACATATCTTAGGGTCTTGAATTACCATCTTTTTCTTGATAGAATGATTTATCCTTTTTAGTGGTCTTCTCATTCCTTCCCCCTCTTCCCCACACTGTGAGTATGTGTCTGTCAGGGAGCAACACTCTTGTGGGGCACGTACATGTATAAATAAATTTGTTCTCAGTTATGAATTATTCTTAGGGAAGGACAAAAATTCCTTGAATTGTCAATCCTCCAGAAATATCTAAGAAACTGAGTACCAAATCAGTCAACAAATAAGTGCCAAAAAACAGCTTCCTTAAACATGTGAGGCTATGTTAATCTGCTTCATCTGCTAGTGGTTGATGTATGTGCTTCCCTCATGTGTATTCAAGGGTGTGGTTGAGTGTCCTCTGCCTACACATTTTATTTGTCCCCATTGTTGAAGGCAGACTGAGCCAAAACTAAGTACATTTTTTTTCTTGTTTTTCCCTCACTGGTGATTCTTTTCCTACCTTAGAATGTCCATGGCTTTACTTTAAGAGATAGTTTTAAGAAAATACTGCTTTAATTTATGTAAAAGACTGATCTGCCTATATTTTCCTCTATGAGTTCTAGAAGTTTCATAGTATCTGGTCTTAAATTTAGATTCCTAGTCCATTTTGAGTTTATTTTAGTATGTGGTCTTAGAGAATGTTTTGATTTCATTCTTTTACATGTAACTGTCCCATTTTCCCAGAACCACTTATTGAAAAGATTATCTTTTCTCCATTGTATATTCTTGCCTTTGTGATAGATTAATTGATCATAAGTGCATGGGTTTATTTATGTGCTTTCTATCCTGTTCCATTTATCTGTATGTCTGCATTTGTGCCAGTACCATGCTCTTTTGTTTACTGTAGCTTTGTAGTACAGTCTAGTCAGGGAGTGTGATTCCTCCAGCTGTGTTCTTCTTTCTCAAGGTTGTTTTGGATATTCACACTCTTTGGTGTTTTCATACAAATTTAAAAATTATTTATTCCAGTTCTGTGAAAAATGCCATTGGTAATTTAATAGGGATTACAATGAATCGGTAGACTGCCTTGGGTAGTACTATCATTTTAATAATATTGATTCTTCCAATCCAAGAACATGGTATATCTTTCCATCTGTTTGTGTCCTCTTCAATTTCTTTCATCAGTGTCTTACAGTTTTCAGATTACAGATCTTTTGCCTCCTTAGGTAGGTTTCCTCCTAGGTGATAGTTTTTTTTTGGTGGGGGGGGTGGATAATTAGGTTTACTTGTTTTTAATGAAGGTACAATGCTTTTTTAAAAAATGAAGCATCATTATTTTGTGATGAGGATACCTCAGGCCCTGGCTGTCTTAAAGCTGTGCACTTTGTCTTGGTATATTGAGGTGTGCTTGGATCTTGACATTAATATGTTGATGCAGAATAAATTATCTAGCAATGCTCTTTTTTAGCAACCAAACTATCTGAAGCACAGTTAAGAATTAGAAAGTAGAGAGAAGAACTTCCAAAATGCAAAAATAGATGGAGAAGATCCACTTACAGAGACCTGCCTTCTTGCCCTTAGTGAGATTCTGCTTAATTCTTTACAAATATTAACTAGAGTACTTGATTATCTAGATAATTTTCTGACCTGCAGCACATTTAAGCAATAGTTTAGAAGTGAAGGTAGGTGAATGGATGGTGGGTATTTTCCTATCTCAGAGATTCTTTAATTTGAGCCCACAGACTTTTCAGAAGTCCATGGATAGAACTCATAGGGCTTATAAACCTGGATGGAAAAAAATTACATTGATACTTTTACTAATCTTGCCCTTTATTAGCTGTATGAATTTAGGAATGTGTTTCCTCCCATTGTAAATGTAGGCAACAAACCATAACATTATCAGTAAAACAGGTAACCTTGTCACCAATAGAAATGATAACTGTTTTCATTATCAATATACTGTTGTGGAGATATTTCCAGTGATCAGTTACTCTTGTCATTACTTAGAAGTGATGGTATATATCAGAACTGCCGCTCAGTTAGTTCTTTGATGCAGTAATATAGAATTAGATATATTGTGTCCGTATTTTGGTAGCTCTTTTCAATATTGTAGTTTCTTTTCTTATCTATGTACTTTATTGTATACATTTTAAAACATTCTGAGAAGGGGTCCATAGGCTTCACTTCAAACACACACACATACACACACACACACACACACACACACACACAGTCTTTACCTTGAGACAGAGAATAGTTTGTCTCTTTCTGTTTGCTAATTTCTCACGTTATGTCTGGCATAGTTATTGTTATATAGTGTTTTATGTTTGAAGCAAACACTGAAGAAAAAAAAAAAAGAATGTTCAGTTTTTCCAAAGATCTCTTACCTATAAAACAAACTTCAGGTATGTCTTTTAAATGCAAGCTAATCTTCATGCCTTGTAACTGTAAGTCACACTGACACATGAATAATTATTAAGCTTTATATCAAGGATTTGTACATTGATGTGTCATTATTTAGAGAGAATAAACTATCATAATCTGGAAATACAGAAATTTTGTTCAAAATAGTATAACCACTCAAAATTTTTTTTTAATTTGGGATAATTTAAAAGATGAAGTATAATACAAAGAATTATATAACAGACTTTATTACTTCCACCATTTAGAATTAGCAGCAGCCAAGTTTTTTACTGTATTTGTTTCAAGTCTTCTGTTTATAAAAGAAATAAAAACTGCAGATAAATATGGACTCCCCTTTAATCCCTGAATCACTGTCTCTAAGTCTTATTCCTGTTCCCCTCTTAACCACTGTCCTAATTTGTGTACTTTCCAGTACACACACACACACACACAGACACACACACACACCACACACATCAGTATTATTTTAGTGGATCTGGTTTTTAATTTACCATATCTAGCAAAAGTTAAGTATACATTGTTATTCAGTACATATTGATTATGGAAATTGCTTTTTTTTTTTTTGCTTTTAATATCTTTATTTTGATATATGCTCATGAATATTCTTTTAATTTCCCTGTGGTGGGCCATTATGGACATATACTATAGTGTACTGTGTCTTCCTATTAGTGGAACTTTAAGGTCCAGGTTGTCACTACTATGAACAGTGTCGAAGTGAACATCCTTTCACAAGTCTCCTCTTGCATGGTTGTTACCTTACTTTTTTAGTCAGTTTGGGAGTCTGTCTCTTTTTCAGTATATAAAACTTAAATACATGGAGGGAGGCAGCTAAATAAAGAAAAGAATGCCTTCCATAACTATTTCTCAGACCACGGTCTATGTCCCTTGTCTCTCGCAAACACATACACCCACACAACTAATCTTTCCTCTTCTCTTTGCCGTTTGTATAGACACACATTCCTTTCAAGTTAAAATTGGCAGAGAGGATGTTATTGGGTACTAAAATTCTTCAAGTCTAATCCAAACTTTAAGGATAAGATGGGCTAAAAATCAGGTGACAAAGAGATAAAAATATTATTATTTTAAGATGTTTTCAAGCAGTACTTTGGAATCCAGTTTAAATTGGAAAGATGATTTTCTACTCTAAGCCAATCTGACAGGCTGTGTTGTGAGTGAGTGTGGAGGGCACCATGGCTCTGAGGTTGAAGGCAGTCTGGTCATCCAGTAGACAAGTCGTAATCCTGGGCTGGGCCCTTAGAACGACCACAGGAATGTCGTTTCAACCTCTTGATTGATTTCTTAACTGGGAAGGGAGCATTGATTTCATTCTGGCAGCGTTGTTGTTGTTATTGATGATAGAATAATAATACCTTCTGGAAATCAGTGAGTGTTTACTCTGTGCTGGGCACTGCTCAGTACTTCCCTGTATCGTTTCATTTCATTTTTATGATGAAATGAGATAATATATACAAAACACTTTTTTTTTTGGTACCCTGATATCACTAAAGATTTAGCACTCATTTAAACTTCCAAATTTAAAACAAGTGACAGAAAAATCAAGCAACTTGCTCAAAGTCACAGAGGTGAGGAATAACAAAACCACAACTTGATCTCATGTCTTTTAACTTCCAGCTCAGCATACTTTCCACTTGGCTCATTGGGTTATTAAAAATATCCCAGATAAATAAATAGAGTTTTTAATTACTGTAGAAGCTCATTCTGAATTGTGAAAATATAGGAAAGAAAACGAAATTTTCCCAACAAAAATTTTCTTATTTAAATAAAATTGTCCATGTTGAAAAAGTCAGCAGAGCTCTTCCAGTATATGGGAGCTTACCAGTTTGCAGACCATGTGCACTGTTTTTCATGGAGCGTTCTGTGCAAGAACTAGTCAAGGACTTATTGAGTCTTCAGCTGCCTGCCAGTGGGTCTCTTTGTTGTGCTCTTAAGCAAATACATTGCCCCCTGCAAAGACGAGGGAAGTGGGTTTACAGGACATTTATATTCATTGACATCTTATGCAACATAGTTTCCTTTTATGTCAACATAAAGAAGCAACATAGCTAATTAAGAAGGAAAAATGTCAGCATGTAAAAAAATTACAGATCTTAGATTTGAGGATGATTTTATTTTTCAATGACAGGCAAAAGATTTATTCAGTGAGTGCTCTGTTTTCCTGTTACCTTGCCTTAATTTTCTCTCTCAATTGCCTGTTTCCTTACACCACATGACAACTCAGATACCAGATTGTAGAAGAGTATTTTCCATTTGCAGTGCTTAGTTACTAATGTCATGAAATAATCCATAGACTAGTATGACTTCTGCTTAACTTTGAAGAGCAAAATTACTATAACTGGGGCCAGATCAACATTGCTTTTGAAAAGAAAATACATAAGATCCTGAAGAAGGATGCCAGCAGTAACTGTACAGTAAGATGTGTACAATATTTCATTGATACTAAGATACACTTTTTCACACTTTAACATGTCTGAATTAGAATTCCTTTTGTATCTGATGAAGTTTCATTGTTGGGTTGGCAATGTTTTTTTTTTTTTAATTCACATAGTGTGTTTTTTAAATCGTCACAATAATTTTGTCCTATAATTGATAACATCTTAGATTCAATGAAATAGAGTATTTTACTTTTTGAGATGTTGTTTTAAAAATCCTAGCCAAAGTCCTTATTAAAATTACAGCTTAGATTTCCATTGTCTATTTTCTCTACAGGCTTCCAGTGATTGAGAAGAATCTTGAAAAAGTAAAATAACAATGTAATACAAAAGAAACAAAAATATTATCAAGGAGAAATTTTATGTAGTGGATTCTTTTAACGTGTTTGCTTTTAACTCAGACCAAAAATTGTTCTTTCATGGCCTGAAGTCTATGTGACCATAGGCTCTGACCCTTTACTGTGATGCTCGCTCTAGGTAAAATAATTGGTTTCCAACTCATTTTACAAATCAAATCAATACAGAGAAGGATCAGTTAGTCATACGATTTATTAAGTCATATCATAGGTGGGTGCCATGGTGTAAGTGTGTGGGCACAGCTGTGTGACTGATAGCTGTCTGCTAGCACATGTGAGGTAGTTATCAAGGAAATTACAAGGAATGAATGTGTACTTCCTCCTGCAGGAGGTTTTCCTCACACTATTCTCATGGACCAGAGAATCACTATGGTCTAGGATCAAGGTTTCTGAGCTAGCAGGTGTCAGTGTCACCGGAGGACTGGTTAGGTGTGCTGGCCCCACTCCTAGAATTTCTGATTCCTTTGGTCTGGGGTAGGGCCTGCAGTTTGCATTTCAAACAAGTTCCCAGGTGAACGCTGATATTCCTGGTCTAGGGATCGCACTTTGAGAATCACTGGGCTAGTTACATAAAGGATACAGGATTTGCAACTGGTTGATCTATAGTTTGGGTCTAACTGGCAACCAGTTCACTTTTCTGTAACTTGATCGTCTTGTCTCTCAAACAGAAGTAAGACCAATTGTATTTGTTTTGACTAAGCATAGGACTGTTATGAGAATTGGATGAGGTAATGAACTAAAAGATGCTTTGCAATATGTAGTGCTCTAAGTGTGACAAGATACCAGTGATATTGTGCCCATTAAGTTTGGTGATACTGCTGTTTTCTTACAAGTAAGCCAGGTTCAGAATTCTTATGTCAAAACAACATTTGTATTCTTATTTGAAAATAAATTCTAAATATTTAGTTATTTTTAAATGTTTGACATATTTAAATCTTTAAAGATATTTTAAAACATCTGAAATAAGCAGTTATTTTTGTTGCTTTTGGCAGGGAGATGGCTGGAGTCCCACATAGCTCTTCCTTTCCCTGACCTTTTTTCAGTAGAACCTCCAGGTTTGTCCCAGGTGATACTGGGGCTCATGGTCACAGATAAGTCACTAGACATTGTGGCAGTTCTTTTCACACAAGCTCTTATGATTCCAGTTCCAGCATGCCCCTATGGGCTGGGTGACTTGAAGCAACTTAACTTTTCTGAGCCTCTGGTTTTCCATCTGCCAGTTGGAAATAACCCTGCCTTTCAGGGTTATCGTGAGGTTTAAATGAGCTTCACACAAGCTCTTGTGATTCCTCTGCCCAATATCTTCTTCAGGTATTTTCAGACCAAGAGTCACTGCCAGAGACTTCCCTTTATCTCTTCGCCTAAGTAACCTGTTGTCACTCAGTAGAGTTCTGTGAACTCCACCAGGTCCCTTGTAGAAAGAGTACTGTAGAAATACACTTCCTCCTGATCTCAGAATCTGATGTATTGTCAATCAAACAATATGAAACGTGATGAGACAGAGAAGCATAATGTTCTTTCAAATTGTTTTTAAAATGCAGTACTTCTTATAAAGAAGTTTCTTCATCCCTTCCCTGACCTTCACCCTGTCTCCAAATCTTAGTACCAGCTTGTTCCATAAGGAATTGTACATATCTAACCAGATTATAAGCTCATATTTATCTCCTTCTATCATTTCTTCCAATTTTTAATGTGTGAAATTTTTCAATCTAAATGAGTCACCTGTACAAAACAAGTAGATGTTTATTTTTAATGTGGAAGCAAAACAGAAATGCCTGGGGTTATGAGCATCAGTTTGTAAACCTCTGCTTTGATTGCTGCATGCTTCTCTAATGTTCAGCCTTTATTCAGGAATGGCTTAGATGGAGTCATATGTAACGATGTGAATGTATAGTAAGGTCTTCATTCCCTGCTCTTTCTCTCTTTTCTCTGTTTTGTTAGAATTTGTCTATAAACTGGAGGCGCTGTCTGTTTCAGAAATTATCTTACCAAATTATTGACTGCTTATTGCAGATCACCCCTATGCTAAATATTCTCTTCTGTAACTATAATACAATTTGCACTCCTTACTGGAAATGACCTCCTTCCACTCTCTAGGTCACCCTTATTCTCCTTGGTCCTCCTCTTTGTTCATTATGCTCCAGACTTGCAAATCTTCTCATCACTCTAACTGGCCAGACTCCTGTCAGGTCTGTGCGTGGGACAGTCCTGTCTGGAGCACTCTCCTTCAGTGTCCCCTGGCTGTTTTCTCAGCTCAGATATTACCCTCTCAGTTTTTCCCTGACCACTGTGTCCACCCCTGGCCCCATCATCCTGTATCACTTTCCCTATCACTATTTGCTAAAATTGTCCAATTTGAAGCTATTGTGTTCTTAACTACTGTGTATCCCCAGGCCTAAAATATCACTAAAATATCATTGTCCAGACTCAAAAGATATTTACTGATTTTCATTTACTGGATTATTATTCTCTTTAAAAAAAATCAAATGACCTAACTTTAAAATGTCTTTAATTCTGCAAAATCACCCTATTTTCTTTTTCTTTTACTTGAAAAGTTTGGTGCATAGTGTATACTCAGGGTATTTTCATAAGCATCCATGTTGTGCAACAAACATTACATTAACCAGCCTACCAGGCAGTATTAGATAGAGGTTCAGAAAAAGCTCTGGAGTATCACATTCTAGAACCAGCTCTTGGTTCTGCCACTTCTCTTACTGTATGACATTGGACAACTTACTTTACCTTAGTGAGACTCAATTTCCTCATCTGCAAATAGGATTATTTCAGAGGTTTGTGAAGATTAATTAAGATAGCCCATTTTTCAACCTAAAGACTAATATTTAGTAGGCCTTCAACAAATCTTATCTGATATTAGACAGACTTAAATTTTTCATGTCCCTTGAAAGTGTTTTGGATTACAAGTTTAACGCCTGCACAGCATACTGTTATGGGAGTTGAACAGTTCTGAAACTGTGTCTTGATAACAAAATGTAACTATCTGGCTTTTAAATGATTCAAACTAATTAATAGATGAAAAGAGCAATAATTAGTAGTTGTTAATAAAATGCACGAGTTCATAGATTTTGGGAGATCACATGTGTTGGTGGAATGAATCTCCCAGACATCCACATAACGAAGAGTTAGTCTAGCCAAGCTCATATGGGTAGCATAGGCTAATGATATTTGGGACAAATAGCAAAATTTTTCATTTGGTAAGAATTTTCATAAACATCTAAAAGATTTTTAGGTGCAAAAAGTAGACTTTTCATGTTACTTAAGGTAGAAATCAGGAATAAAACTGAGGGAACATTTCTAGTGCTGACTAGGATTATACCACATCCATTGTGACTAATTAGCTTTTCAGAAGCAGACTTTCTTTATAAAGTAAGTATAACATAAGAAAAAATGTTTTGTTTTGAACAATACTATGGGAATTTATCTTTGCAAGTACTATGATACAAAGCTTACAATAAGACAGAAAATAGAAAGATAAAGGATAGACGGAGCTAGTGATGAAAAGACAAAGCTAAGCCCAGAGAGACCAGATTTAATTTAGTTAGTAATGCACTTAGGATTAATTTATCTGGCCAGCCATTACATAACTCTAACAGTGTAGGATATTCTGGCGAGTCTGATCTGGGTTTCATAGCACGTATTTGTACACTGTAGAGAATCCAGTCATCTCATTAGAATCATTTATCTCAAATTCAAAATGTGCTGCCAGCTCTGTTCATTTATTTGCAGTTCTCTGGAAATAAACAGTTTCCTCAGGTATTATTTCTATCAAAGACTTCTCCCCACAGCACTGTCCTTATGGTCCTTATGCGTAATATTTCCTTCCTATTTTAGGGGAGTCATCTAAATCAGGCACACGGAAGAGTGCCTAACATCACTGTTGAGGTAGCCAGCAGAGGGAAACATTTATTAAACGTAGCTCATTTCAGTAACCAGCAGGCTCATGAAGCGCATAAAGGAAACAAAGGAGTGTCGGGCTACTTGGGATGGTTCCAGGAGGGTCGTCTACTTTAAGAGCTGTATTTTGTTAAGGATTGTGATGGTTAGTGGGACTTTTCCTGCTGTTTTACTCAGTAGTCTCAGGGGGACTGTTTGACACTAGGGTGCAAAATGAGGTCTCAGCAATTAGGAAGAGACACCACTGCAGGCTCTGTAAGAGTTAATCACTGAGTACCAGACTTAATAAGTGATAAGTGCCCGGCCAAAGGAACAGCCCAGGGTTGTTTAAGAGCCCAGCTTCTTACTCTTTCCAGTGTGCCTGCTGCTGTAGCTCATCCTGTGACGGCCTCCAGAGGTGCTGTTCAGGTATTTGGCAAGAGGAAAGTCAAATGCAATGACTCTTGGTCCCAATAGAATAAACCACCCAAAGGTTTAGAAGTTCCATCATCTTTGAGCTAAAACACACACCTAGAGGTAGCCTGAGAGCCGCCCTCCACACAGGATGGGGACATTGGTGTTATAATAGCTTAACAGGTCCCTGAGTGAATGGATCTGTTCCCTCTAAGGGTAGGGGACAGAGAACTAACTGCTGATCTGTTTTGATTAACTCTCACTTCAGAGAAGAACAAACTTGAAGCACAGAATGTTAAGTAACTTTTTACTTGCAACCAAAGCCACAGGTTCCACCTCTAGTTTTCCTGGGTCTAGTTACTTCTTTTACATCCATATAACAATCAAGAGAAAGAGGGAAAGGAACGAGGAGACGTACTGAGTATTAGAATGGTGTATTGGAAAGTACATTCACTAGGAAGTTATGAGACCTGTGTTCTAGTCCTTATTCAGATACCAAATATCTGTTTAAAGAATTGCTGTCTCCAGTCCTCATCTGTAAAATGAGGTATTTGGACCAACTAATAGAATGGTTTAAAATTCTCTTATCTAGAATAACAAGAGCTACAAACATTTAATAAGCACTTATAATCTACAATAAGCACATTACATTTTCTTTTTTAACCTTTATAATAACACTATAAGATAGGCAATATTACTATGATCTCCATTTTACAGATGAGGAAGCTAAAGCTTAAAGAAGATAAGAAATGTTTGACTTACAAAAGAGCTACAGTTGAAATTCACCAGTGGTCTGGCTTCAACTGGTCAAATATATTTTTCTGTCTGTGTTTGTATCAGAAATTGACCTCGAAAACAAAGAGAGACAAGGCCAGGGCATGTTCAGGACTTGCGTCACCGTAGGGATCCAAGTTTATCAAGTTCACCCTTTTGGCTGAAAGAGCTGCATCTCTCCCCCCCCCCACCTCCCCCTCCCTCCCTCCCTCCTATTTCTGCTCTTTTTCCTTCTCTCCTGGAAAGTCACTTTGTGTATTGAAAGCATAAAACTCTCTAATACGAATGACTTAGACCCTGCTGTGCTAAGACAGAGAGGTAAACCTCAGTCCCTACTCTCTCATGATGGTCTGCTCTGTTAAAAGATAAGTAAAGGAGCAATACAAAGTGGGAAAGGAGATTTGTTGCACAGAAACAAATTCAGAAGGCTAGGGGAAGTATATTTGATTTTGTCCCAGACATACACAGATGTTACATTTTCTCCATGTAAGATTGATGAAACTTCCTTTTTGGTGGAGAGATGAAATTTATATTCTAAGGAAAATTACTGTTGAGTTTAAGGAGCTTCAGTTTATGTCTGGTCTTTTATTTTTCTCCCAAGCTGTTACTTGATGCCTCTCATATTTGGCCTTTCTCAACTCAGTGAGAGTTGAGACCCTCTCAACTGAGTGTTGAGAACCTACACAGGTTTTCAAGTGGGCAAAAGTATTGAAGGACAGAGACCCCTAAGTACCTTTGTCAGAGTACCTTTGGCTGTGGCAATAGACAGAGGCAGGCATATTTAGGGCTCTCTCACTGTGTCCTTGCCCTCCTTTTCACACTGACAGTGATAGTGGTGTCAGAAAAAAGAGAAAGCCACAGGCTCTAAACAACTGGTTGTTATCTGCAAAACTAAGTCACTCACTCAGGATGACCACCTGTCATTGCAGTTTCTACTTTGCACAAAGGGCTGCAGGGTGAACAGAAGGTAAAACATGTAACCTGTGCTCTCTCCATCAGTCAGGCCTTGGTCATTTTTTTTTTTTTTTTTTTTTTTTTGCCAGGCCAGTGAAACCAGAAAGAAAAGAAATTGTCTAACTCATTCAACAGATTTGCTCAGTAGCCACACACAGCAGGCAGCTGCCGTATTGGACAGCACTGATAGAGAACCTTTGCACCATCGCAGAAAGTTCTCTTGGAGAGCATTTACTGAAGACTAAACAAAATAAACTTACGGTACATCAGGAGTTGATATGCTATGAATAAAATTAAAGTAGGGAAAGGATCAGGGTATGCTGGGAGAAGGGAGATTTAGTTTCAAAAAGGATGATCAGACATGACCTCACTCATAACTGTTTACATGAAAACCCAAAGGTAATGAGGGAGCAAGCTGTGAGAGCATTCTTGGCCTGAGGACAGCTTGGGCAAAGGCCCTGAGGCAGAGGTTCATTGAGTGCTCAAGGAGCAAGGGAGCAAGTATGACTGAGGTGGAGTGGTCAAAGGAGAAGGAAGAGGGGAGTGGTGAGGAGTGGTTATATTCTGAATTATTTTAGAGGTAAGTGGATTGAATTTGCTGACAGACTGGATCTAGAGTAAGAGAAGGGTGTTGGGGAGTACAGCCTGGTTCCAGGGTCTTGGGTGTGGACAGCAGACAGAAAGGAAATGATGTTAACTGAAATGGGGAAGGTTATAGAAGCAGGTTTGAGCTGATGACCAGATGTTCAGCTCTTTACATGTTAGATTTGAAGTGTTTCTTAGACATCTGAGTGGAGCTGTCTAGAAGGCAATTGAATATATGTGTTTTGAGTTCAGGATAGAAGTCAGAGTTAAATGTAGTTGTTATCAGCATGTAGGTGGTATTTAAAGCCAAGAGCCCTGATTCATGGAGGGGGCAAGTACAGGTAGAGAGGAGATCTAAAGACTGAGACTTGGGACACTCCAGCACTATGACACCAAAGTCATGAGGAGGAGCCAGGTGAGCATCGGTTGATCTTCACCAGCAGAGCCTTGGGTCCTGGAAGCCAGCTGCAGCGTGCAGTTCAAAGAGGAAAGTGTAATCAGCTCTGTCAGACGTTGTTGATGGGGCAAGTCAGATAAGGACTGGTCGTTAAACTCAGTAACACAGAGGACACTGCTGACCTTGTCACTATGGGGTTTGATAAGTTAAAAGCCTGATTAGAGGATAGAATTGGAGGAAAGAAATTGAAGACTGAATATATAGACGCCTCATCTTTTGAGGAATTTTGTTCTAAAAGGGATCAGAATAATAGAGCAGTAGGTGAAGAGAGGAGATGAATGAGTATTTAAGAACATAATATTAGCCAAAATAACAGCATATTTATATGATACTGAGAAGAATCTAGTACAAGGTGAAAAAATGATACTGTTGTAGAGAGAGGAGAGAATTAATTTCCTGGGAAAATGTCCTTGAATTTATGAAGGGAATGAGATCTTAGATACATGGACAGCGTATCCACTGTAACAGCAGGAGAAGCAGAGCACGTGGTTCCAGATGTTGGCAGGTACTTGAACATAGTGATAGGAGATTTATGAAGTGTGCTTCTAATTCACTTCATCCTCAGTGAAGTAAGAACCAAGATCATCACTGAGAGTAAAAACTAGGAGGACATTTCGGAGAAGATGGCATGGAGCAACTTTAAGGGCCCACATAATTTTCATGGACATCACTTCAAAGTGAGACAGTTCAGCACAGCTGTGTCATTTTCACCAGCCACGTTGAGCAGTAGAGTTTAGCCAAGGCTGAATTAGAGTGAAAGAGGCAAGGAAGTAATTTATCTGATGTACTATGAATTTTAAACCACTTAAAGTAGGGAAATGAATGCAAGAGAAATGAAAAATTGATAGGAGCAATAAACACAGACCTCAAAATTACTGCAGTTGCTGTAGTAGTGAGAGTAATCTGAAAAGACAGGAGATGGTAAGCAAGGAGAATGCTTGGAATTGATATGATGGAAGGGTTCGAATTATTGCTGAGTAAGGGACCTGGGCATGATCATGAGTGAGTCACTAAATCCTATTCTAAAGATCAGTTCACGAAGAGAGTTACTTTAAATTTTTATTGGGTCAGTACACACTTCGTCGAAATCAGTATTATCTCTTTATGAAAGAAGAAAATTTTTGATAAGAGACAATCAATTAAATTTAAAATTCAAAAGTAATAGTGTAGCATGTTCCCCTCAGATAGCACCAGATCTCTGATCTGTTCTTTTGTGAAGCAAGACAGTGCAGTGTTGGGGTTTGCATTCGATCAGAATAAGCTGCTTGTTTCAATTTCCATGAGTTTTCAAATACAAGCCTAATAACAGTACACATGACTTAATTATTCTTAGCCACTTTCTCTATGAATTTATTTCCAAAAGAGAAGAATGGCAGTGTCCTAGGTGTAGGTTCTGTACTACTTGCATACAACCATAAAGAAACTATAAATCTATGTGTATAATCAGGGAAATTTCAAAAAACAACAGGTACCTGTTTCATTCATGCAAAAAGGAAAAATCAAGAAGACACTTTTCCTAATATGTAGGAAGTTCTAAGTGCTATTTATAAAAGAAGGAAAACATAATGAGATACAGTTGATGCTTAACGTTTAAATTTTATTTTCCACTAGAGTCTTATTTATATTTCTAAAATAAATGAACAAACAAATATTTACATTTATTCTTGAGACATAAATGTGGAAACATTTCTGCCTACTGATTTGAAGATTTGTTGGCAGTCAATGAGAAAAAAAATAGAAAGCTGACTATTGCTTTAAGACTTAAGAAAAATGTGTACATTTTTTCCAACTTTACAAAGACTTTGATAAAACACTCAATTTGGTCAGGCAGGATTCATCCACCATTACCTTTAAAAGTACAAGGTAGAAACTTATCTTCATTAAGTGCCACTGAATGTCTGGCACCACATAACTAACCAAAGAATTCAGTAGCTTAGGGTCCATGGGATGCCTCAAGTTCAAAGGGAATGGAGACATCCTGTTTGGTGTTGTATTTCACTCATGCTGTTAAAACTGCCCAGACCTCCTTAAGTGTTTTCTTTTTCAATCTTGAGCATGATCTTTGTTCCTCACGAACACAAAGCATAGTAAAACCCAGTGTCAGACCAAATAATTTTCACAATGTGTCACATGATTTTATTTTTAGTTATAAAGGTTTTTCCTTTTGTACAAAAAGTCATTTTGTTAATGATGGTGAAAACGGGTCACTTACCACTCCTGAGGACCTGTGGGTTGTTAGAGAAGAAAGAACATTGCTTCAGAGTTTACCAATTCTGACCCAGTGCATTCAGGGTGCAAATTCTGTTATTGAAAATCTTAGTACACAGGATGTCTATTGAGAAACAATGAAGGTAGTTAAATTAAGCTCTAACTTGTCCAGTGAGGAAAATTCATTCTCAATTCCTGAGACCATAAACGTGAACAAAGTAAAGCGTTTTAAACTACCTCTGCATTCAATGGCATTCTAAAAGATTTAGCAACATAATGTTCATTCAATCCAGAACATGCAGATGCTAATTTTTTTCTAGTATACAATCATGACTTGGAACTTCCTGGAATATCTCAAAGCTTGTTCTCATTAACATTTCCTATTTTTAAAATTTAAATCATGAAAAAACTGCTGGCTGAACAAAATCTGGTCTGACTGAATTTTTCAGAAATGGCTTTAGTGATATTTTCTATATATTTATAACAGAGGGTGATAAATATAAAAATAAAAGTTCTGTATACTAGACATGTATTGAAACTTGGCTGCCATTTGGGGAGAAATCAATAATGTCTCTGAAATGGTCACTTACTGAGTAATTTCTGAAACTTCAACTCTGTTCAAATACTTGGAAGAATTCATGGTTTATCAAAACTTTACACATTTTCCCTTTGTTTTCTTAAAATATATCTTTAAGAGAATAGATAATATCACATGACTTCTAAAATCCAGCGTTACAATTTACCACAGGTTGTTTAAAGGATGCTCTGTGGGGGTTTCTGCTACCTTCCACTACCTTCATCTGCAGAATATCAAATGATCAAAAAGCTGTAGGTCACATTCAATTTGACGATGCTCTACTAGAGGAGAATGTCGGGTTAAGCTGCTTGACTTGGCACCAAAAAGGATAAATCATGGACTCTAATTCCCCATATAATATTTTTTGAATTATTTTCCATTTTAAAATTTTATTTGCCATTTGTTACATATTTTAAACTGATGTAATTCTATTTTAGAAGTGATTATAAGACAAATGTTATTTTTCCCCACCCACATATCCTTTAAAAAAAATTTTTTTATCATAGTCCCCCCATTCCAGCTAATAAGATTCTTTGCCACCAGGAAACAGTGGCATGGATCTAAGCTGTTAAAAGACCAGGTCCATGTGTGGTCTTTCTAGATTACTGCTTTGTACTGTTGTTCTTAAAATGTCTCCTATGAATTAATCTCTTGCGGAGTAAGGAAGGATGATAATAATATAAAATTTTGTATGTGTAGAAATTAGAAAAAGATACTTTATACATTTAAAAAGAAGTAACCTCTTCTGGAGCATGAACTTACATGTAGCTACTGTCCTTACAAAGCACTATTTTAGACATTTCTTGGTGGAACCTGTTCTTAATTATTAAATTATGTGTTTATTCTTCTGTTTCATTTAAAAACATTAAGTCTTTAAAATACAGTAAGTATCCATCTATTTATGGAGATACGTATACAACTGTGGCACTATAGATGGAGAATACTTATAATAGCCTATGGGAAAACAGGTGAGGTAGAAAATCAGTTTACCTGTTTGAGGAAAGACCTTGCTGACAAGGTAACTCAAGTATGGCGGGAAATGTTGAGTGGTACTTGGCCCAGTGGAACAAATAGCTAAGGAACTGCCCCATAAATATAAAAAATTCTGATAGTACACTGTACTTTCATGAAAATAAGGCGTGGTTTCATATAGATAATGTTTAGACTATGTGAATGAGAGTGATTAAGAAAATGCATTCTCTCTAAGGCAGCTTTTTGTGATCATAAAGCAAAGTGAGTTTTGGTAAGCAATATTACAGGAAGCAGTATCTCATTTTATTTAGCTTACAAACTGACAAAAAGACTCTGTCTCTATGTACATATTCAGGTACGTACATACGTATGTATCTACCTACGTATCTTATCTATTTATCCAGCCATCTGTCAGTTATCATTCTACCTGTGTTGGAATTAACTTCAATTGAAAAAGGGAATAATACTTTTTTCCTGGAAAATAAAAGGTAATTCTGATTTAGTTGATTAGTGTGACAAAGAGGACAGGTATTGCCAGTTCCATTGTTTGGTGGACGTTTTCCATAAATTGAATAAGCTGGACCAAGAGGTCTAATATATTGAGGAAATGTTTTTAAAATACATCTTTTAAAAATTACTAGCTCTTAAAAATATTAGACATCCTCTTAAAATATGCAAGAAAATACATAGTTTTTCAAATTCTGTTAAGATTATGCTTCCAAAAATGTATGAAGATTGCTGAGTTAGAAAGTTATTGCATAGGGAAAGTTTCCAAAGTATGGACTTAGGTTTTGGAATCCCCACCAAGCAAACTATTATTAATGAGAAATCATGTTTTAATCTTAGGATATATTTGCTATGGTTTTGCTGATTGAAAACATAACTTTTGGATGAGCTGCGTAGGCTGTTCTCTCTCAGAATCAAAATGCTAATTCAGTGTCCCATCAATAGAGGGCACTTTCTTTGTTGTGTTTAGATCTCATATGGTAAACAGCAATCAGTATGATTAATTCAGTGCCCTGATGTTGGCACTGACATCACTTATTCTGCAAGTAACTCACTCTGCCTGTACCTGAACATGAACTTGATTTCTTTTTCATTATTTTTACTGAGAGTCATGAAGAGTCTGACAACCTAGGCCAGTTATATTAAAGATACTGGTAAGGGGAGACTGTTACCCACTAGTAGCAACTAACTTTGTGTTAATTAAATAAATGATACTTTAAAAATGTCATACGCTCCAGAAGATACCAATTTTCACTATTTGTTTTAGTCCAAAATTAAAATTAATAGTATTTTAATATTTTCTTTAGAAGACTCAATGTCTCACTTAACTTACAGAATCACTAATATGAATACAATGGGTTAAGAATATTTAAAATCAATGTATAAGCCTTGAATTATTCAATATAATTTGTCATCTACCAAGTAGTGTGGATGAAGACAGATATCCACATTAATCACGTCTAATATTTAATAAGCTACACCTGGCATATAAAAACAATTTATATTGAGTTTGAAATATTAACCAAAAATTTAAGTCTCTGTTTCTTATTTCCAGATCTCTAAAATTTAGACTATTTCATGTTTTTTCTGAAATGAAGTATTCTTTGAAATGTTCATAGCACACACAACTATTTGAAAGTTGACGGAAAAGGGATTTCTCTGTACAATAGGTCTCAAACAGGGAGTTTCTCTAATTAAAAAAAAAGTCACACAATACACGCAAAAGAAAGCAAAGAATTCCAGCAGTACAGCATTCCAGAGTTTTTTCCCTGCCCAAAGGATGTATGAGTTTTATGAATACATACTTGAGTTTTGTTTTGTGATAATCTTACTTTCAAGTCTATAAAGAACAATTTAGTTCCCCTAAACACACATACACTGACATACACACAGACTTACATCTATACATACTATCACTATTTAGAGGATTAAGGTAAATAAACTTAAAATATGTATCATTAGGATTGAGAAAGCTCTACAGTGCTGGCACCAATAAGCATGAAATGTACTTACTTGATCCTGGGATGGTGTGAAAACGATGAGTTAGCAGATTCAAGAACAGATGGCCCCTATTCACCCCATGTGGCTAAACACACAAATGCCAACCTCAGAGACGCCTTACCTTTGCCCTGTCTGTCCCTTCTAGGCTGGTTCTGTTATATTAAGGGTTATTGCCTTCTTGGCCCTCCCTGTAATCAGCTTTTGAAGTCCATGGCCAAGAAGGCAGTGTGAGACACCATTATGAGAGAGGTGTTTGCTTAAAGATATAGTCTGAACAAGATCTCATGAACCCCTTGATAGTCTAGCAGGGAACCACAAACTCCAGCCAATATCTTCTAATCCCCTGAGGATTCAGAACTGCCCACCATAAAAACATAATGGGCTGTTTATCTGAGCAGCCAGGAGATAACATCTTAAAGTTACAATCTGGGTTACAGACCGGTGACATAAAGCAAAAAGAAATCCACATACCTCCCTTGCCCTGGGAAAAACAAAATGTGAACAGCCCAGTGTATAGATACCACTGGACCCTCTGTTCTCATGCTAATGAAAGTCACAATTTTCCCAACGTTTTTCTGTTAAATAAATTAAATATACTTGGGAAGAAATGGTTGGACCCTGCCTCTTACTCCATTTGCATGCTTTGTACTATTTTTGAAGTTTGAGGCTATGTTAGGAAATATTCCCACTGGCACAATCAAGTGAATTTTTGTGGCACATTTTTACTTCTTTTCAAAGATTGCTTAAATTCTGTGACATTAATCATGATTGTCTAATAAAATACTACAGAGATTCCCAACAAGATGCCTTATTCCCAGGGCTCCCATGCTGCAACAGATCAGAAGCTCATTATTATGTATGTGTGTGTACGTGTGTGTATGTGCGTGTGAATAATATATTTCCCTTCTAGTTCTTTGATTCTCTGCTGGGGCAGAATTAAAATATCACAGAGTTTAAAAATTCTTCTCCAAAGGCCTGTTATTTGTCTGCATTGCTGACATTGGGAAAAAGAAAAGCTAGCCCTGATATTTAAACTATGTCTATTGAACACATAATATTGTGGAGATTTTACAACCATTTGTTTCCAGTGAGTCTGTTCGTTATTATCAGTCAACTGGGAGAATCCTGTGCCTGTACAGGATTTTCTTTCCCTCTCAGATAAATGAATCTCTATGATTATAAATGGTGACCAAATTAACCACTTAGTTGCCAGACTTCTCGTTGCATATTATGGATATTTTAGCATATGTAAATATGACCATCAACTAACTGTATTTCAACCCACTTGTTTCATTTTAAACATTTCCTGAACATTTAATAGGATTGTTTTCATAACCAAGCCTATTTAATTATAAAAGTAAACTCCACGTATCAGTCTAATATGCTTAATCTAATGTTTTTTATCCTCAGACCTGCATATATACATTTCTAATCTACTGTATTTAATAAGTAGCTTTCTTCTTCATTTCTCCCAGGAGGAAGTCATGTTAGTTTACCTCAGATTCAGCTTAATCACAGGCTTTGCCTGTTCATACCTACTTTATTTTATTTTACCTTTTCAATCACTCTGTAAAGTGGCAGAGGAAAGTTACACATAAAATTGCTCTGACATGTGTAGGAATAGCCTACGTCACAACTGTGTTATGCCGTTCAGTAAAGCTACCCTCGTGTATCCTCGCGGGCGACAGCCCCTTGAGGCCGAAGCCTCTGGAACTGATCTCGAGGAGAACACGGACTCCCCATCGCAAACTGCGTTCCTAAAGGGCGGCTGCAGAGCGAAGGGCCTGCTCTCCCTGGGCACAAGCACTCTGCTGCTTGCTCTTACAACTTGAGAATGTTTTACTGGCTTTAAGAATGTGTTTAATCAAATCCTAGTGAGGGTCCTTCTCACTCCTGGGGCTATTTAGTAAAATATGGATTAGGGCAAAGCCCTCTAATGTGTCCTTAGGAGAGTCATCGTGGTGAGAGCCACCAAGGGGTCAGGGGAGAGGAACAGTCTCCAGAAAACAGCTTTTAGCCAAAAAGAAAGAGAAAAAATGAGGCTTTGGCAGGGAAAACTCCCCGTGTTTGAAACAAAACTATGAAGGAAAAGTATGTCAGTAAAAAAAGATTTCCCCAAAGGTTCGTTTGGAATAGAATTTTCAATATAATGAAGATAAAGCACTTTCTGAGAAACCCCCACCCCCAACAATATTTCATTCCTAATAGAATTGCCTGTGAGCAACTGTAACAATTGACAAGGGCCGGGGAGAATAGTAACTGAATAAATTGCTTCACTGAAATCAAAGTTAGAATATACAGGAAGACATCTTGTTGGATTTCCTAGAATATAATAATTTTGCTACATAATCAAATTAGCACATAACAAAAGAGGAACACGTCTGAATTTAGTACCTGAGGAATAGGAAATGTTGGGAGGAAGAATTTTCGCGTTGTTTATAAGTGAAACATTTCTCTACCCCAAGTGTGTGAGCTCCCTGAATGGAGGACTGACTCACTGATCTCGTTCCTGGGAGTGTTTTCTAATGAGAATAATCATCTACCATAGGAGCACTTAGTTACACATGGTGTCACGCCAAGAGGGGAGCAAAACAAGGTGGGCTGAGATATTCCCTGCCTCGTGAAAAAGGTCTGATATAATAAAGTATGATACAGAGTTATTCAGGGGAAAATGAACAAATACATTCAGCAATCTGCTTGCATGAGCTATTTGCAAATAATTTACGTGTTCAGGCCAGGGAATAAGTTTATTGATTACAGTGGAAGAAAGAGAACACTGAGGATTGATGGAATTTCAGCCTGGTGGTTAATTATAGCAAGGGCTGTGGAGCTAGGCAAACCTGGATTTGGATCTTGACCTGGCCTTTTGTAAAGCTACCTGACTTTAGACGAGTTGTGAACCTCTCTAAACGTCAGTTTCCTCACTTATTAATCAGAAATAACAACTATACCCCATAGTTCATGTGAAGACTTGAGTGGGGCCTAAGTGATGGTGTTAGATTGCAGTTAGCTCATCAGTAACAATCCTCTCAGGCTGTAATCCATTTTCATCTTTCTTAACTTCTTTATTACATAGTCTTCCTCTTGCCACTCTTAAAACAGACCTCCGGCAGAATTTCCTCTCTTCCACTTTCTGAGGCTCTCCATCGAGTTTCCGTTTTTAACTTTCTTAATTTCCTTTTTTACCGTTATCTCACTAAGAGCCAGTATTTGACCATGAAAAGAGTGAATTTTCATATCCTTCCAGAAAACTGTCCTTGCCAGTTATTTACTCTCACGTCTTCAGTCATCTTTCTGCCAAATACTCTCGTATGTCCTACTTACATCTTAAAGTAAAATGGGGCTTTTATTCCGTTCCTAAGGTTTCTCCCGCCTTTCATTGTCAGTCACCATTAGTCAAGAATGTACCAGTTGGCTCACTCTGGTCTGGGATCTTTGTAGTCCAGCACGCTGTTCCCTCTCTCTAGTTTATCAATCTGGAGTCACTTTAATGTTTCAAGTGGAATTGGAGCCAGATACCTCATATTCTGCTCACCTCCACATGACCTTTACACAACTGGCAAAGGATCTAGAATCAGAATAATGCTGGCTACGATTGGGAACAGAGATTCTGCTGAATGTCTGAGGCTGAAATACTCATAATTACAACAGGCATGATTTCTGTCTCTCCAAAAACACCCAACAGTTGGAACAACTACAAGCTTTAAAATACCTTGCATAATTGTAGATCAACTATACGTCAATAAAAAGGAAGAAGAAAAAAAGAATCCTACCAATGAAAACAAAAATAAAATAAAATACCTTGAATAAAAATATGACTTTCCCTATTTTTTAAAAGTAGAAATTGAAATAGTCAGGTTTATTTTCTGCCTTACATGTTCATGCAGTGTAAGTAGAAGATAATTATGGAAGACAGATTGTTCTTCATACTCTCAATATGTTAGAAAAGGAGAATGGGTAAATACAGCTAACAAGTTACAGAATTTGCAGTATAGCTCTAGTGGTCAGGGCATCGTGCTGCCACATGATGATAAGGTGTAACTGACATCATGTGGTCTCAGGCCTTATATTGGTATGCTGGGGCTGCCACAACAAAATACCACGGGCTTAAACAACAGAAATGGATTCTCTTCTGGTCTGGAGGCTAGAAATCCAAGATCAAGATGTCAGTAGGTTTGATTTCTCCTGACACCTCTCTCCTGGGCTTGCAGAGATGTCTACCTGTCTTAGAAGGACACCAGTCATATTAGATTAAGGCCCCATCTAATGGCATCATTTCAACATAATCACCTTTTAAAGATACCATCTCCAAATATAGTTCCATTTTGAGGTACTAGAGTTGGGACTTGAGCATATGAATTTGATGGGGAACACAATTCAGCCCGTAAGAGTTCTTATGGAGCTTAAAGTCTATTCGGAAGAATAAGAACAGTGTAGCAGGAATGAATTTGCTCTAAAACCCTTGAATTCACAAAATATTGCACTGGTTTATTCTAACTCAAATTTGATCTGGCTTTGAGTTCCTCACTTGATAGATCCTCAGCATAAATCAGTGGGGATCCCTCTAACCATCCCCAGAATCATGTTGAGACCCCACTGAGGGGCTAAAGGAGGGTCCCATAGTTTAAAAGTTTGGAAGGGGGAGGTAGCCTTCAGTCCATCGCAATTGCTGTTGTCCGCTGTCCAAGCTCATGTGATCCATCTGAAGGCATGTGTTTTCACTCCCTCTGTGCCAAGCAAGGGCACAGGGATTTTTTTGTTCTCCCTTGGCTCCTAATTTCACAAGCTCCATCAGCGTTCCTGCCACTTCCCAGAAAACACGTTATGGGACAGTAAACCTCCCTGTCATTTTGAGAATCTAGTCCTTCATTTAGGGAATTTTAAATGTGTGCATTATTTTCTGTTTGCTCCCCCCACATCACTCTCCACCTGCTCTGTACCCTAGGAAACCAGCCTGTACTGTCTGCAGCCCTGGCTCCCTTGATTCTAGATGAGTGTGGCCAATGAGCATACTGGCAGGAGCTCAAGGGGCCAGAGAAGAGAGGCTGGAGCGGTTCTTCCCCAGGGCTCCTTGTCCTGCCTCCTGGCCTTGAGCAAGGGCAGCATTCTTCTACCTAAGATCACAGCTTCTCTCAGGTGGTCTTCTCCCCACAGCTCCAGATGGTCTCACTCCCTCTCCTTGCCCCTCATGCCTAAAGGTTGTAGTGGCTTCTCACTCTTGCAAGTATTGCTCTCACCTCAGTAGAAGGTCCCTTTATTAAACTTTCTTCTCACACCCTCTGACGTACCATCTGCTTCCTGCTGGAACCCAAGTGATGTTGCTGGGGATGCAGTGTGAGAATGAGAAAGATAAATTCACTGTCCTCATGGAACTTACTTTCTGGGAGTTATGAGGGTGTGGGAGTCACAGTTAGCAAACAAAAAATTAAACCAACATGGATAATATCAGTAGCATTAAGTGTTAAAGGAAAATGAAAACAGGTGACATGTCAGAGTGACATGATGGCTACTTCAGATTTAGGGGTCTCCCTTTCATCTCTACAAAACCACACCTGGGATTGGGCCAGTTTCTCTCCCTCTCAGTGATGATCTGTATTAAATGAGCTTCACAGGGCTGGACTTCTAAACAGAAATCTGGTGGAGACAGGCTTCTGGTATCTGGCAGCTTCTCATTTCCTCTGAACCACAACAGCCTTCAATAATCTCTGAAAACCAAAGAACCTAGCACTCAGAACCCCATGGCCTGGGATTTCTCTGTGAATAGAAGAGGGTATGTGTGTGTACGTTTGGGGACAGGCTTGGGAGAAGGAGGTGTTAGAAAATCTTTTCATTTTCCCAAAAGGAAGAAAAGGCATAATTAGCATCTCAATAGACTGTCTCTCTATAAACATATGCAGGAAAATTTAAACCAGTAGTAGACAGGATAACTAAACCTTATTGACTTTCACTTTATCATAAATATTTGGATGATTCCAGTGCTAAAATTCAGTGAATTTATGGTTTTTGTGTGATAAGTGAGTGACAAAAATAAGTGCTCTAGGCTTTCAGAAGATCACTTCAAGTCGGGGTGGTCAGGGAGAGGGCAGGTTTTATGGAGAAATGACATTCAAGTGGCTCCGTGTGCTGTTCGCAGACTCCCCTTACTGTGGTATTTGCCCTCTTCTGCATAAACATAAAGCTCTCTTTTATGTTTAGTATAAGAACCCCAAGTTCGCCATCTTTTCCTTCTCTGTAACTTGCTCTGTGTATTCTCTGCCCTTCCTACCACGTGAGCCAAAATGACCCTTGAGCTCCAGTAGAAATGTCCTCAGCTCCTTGAGGAGCCTCCTGATTTCCTCACTTTTGTTAACTGCTCATGCTGGCATCTCTTCTCTTGCTCATCCCTCTATCTCTGTACTGTAGTAATCTGTGACCTTGCCTTATGTCTCTTACTAGCTGGCCTGACACTTGGGAGTTTAATAAGATCTTGAAGCAGATGAATATACACTAAGGCTACCTTGGCCCTAACAAGCTAAATAAGATGTATTCAAAGCTCCTTTCCGTAGACTTTGAGCTGGTGAGGATAGTGGGATATTTATTGTTTCACCAATATATTAAAGCTCTGGAAAGCTCTAATTTGGATCACCAAATACCAGAACTCTTGCCCTAGAGATGGGACAGTTTGGGTGTAAGAGAATGTGGGAGGGAAGGAGGACCTTTCATCTTCATATCAGTACCATCCTCACATGAAAGAAGAAACCAATTCCATGTGCATCCAAGGGCTTAGAAACTACAAGCAAGTGCTATGAAAACAAGCTCCAATAAAAACAAATGATCCCAAGGGTGGGGGATCTATCCTGCAGGATATAGTACCATTCAGAAGACGGAAAGGATAGAGAGGGAAGACGGTTCTCACACAAATCACTAGAACACTCTGATTTGTAAAGTGTTTCCCAGGTAAAATATACAGTGTCCAGATTAACTACCTGTTAGAAACATTTGTCACTACGTGAGGCATAATAAGCATTTTAAATTACTTAGTTCTTAAGTGATGAAGTTTTGTCCAAAAAGGTTTTTAAAGAGGGGCACATCATAAAATGCTATGAGACATATCAAGACTATGTCACTCATGTTATTCCCAGTTGAATCATGCTGCTAGTGTTAAGAATTCTCCACAGACCCTTAGGTGTCATATTATTTGACAGCCAAATTTAACTATGGGTGGGTTATACCACAACCTCAAAAAACAAAGTAAATCCAGCAATGTCATTGTGGTCCATCCATGTGAGAAGGGCCACAGATCTTTGGAGCCCTTCTCCAAAGGTGATTCCTTGGAGAAGAATAGGCCAGTGACCCTCTGTCATGCAACCCAGTGATGTGAAATCAGATAATCCTAGAAAGAAAGCAAAATGCACCAAAGAGCAACATGCATGGTGTATAAGGCATTCTTACAATTCTCTTTCTTCTTGGTAGTATAGTGACTATTGGTAGAATAGTGATATCCTGAGAGTAGGTATAAGAATGTCATCTTCAGCATCACCTAGATGCAGAAGAACCTGTAAAGTGAAGGTTAAAGGTGACTTCCGTAGACTTGGTTCTGGTCAAATTTAAACCCATAATATATGTAGTAGTCATAGAGCATTTTACTATGTGTGCATAGTGCATGTATCTAAAATACTTTAGATATTTTTACAATACTTCTCCTGAGTATTTTTACAATACTTTTTTTCATGGAAAAGACATAATTTCTTATACTGCTTCTTAACATATAGAAGAAAAATATCCTTATACGGAGCCCATTTTAAAATGTTGCATGGAAATGCTGGTACTGCACAAATGGATGTATATTCTTTAAAAAGATTAATATTTTAGAGGTAAGCATAATATGAAAGCTAAGAGCCACACGAGTTACACTGCTTTTACATAGTACTTAATAATTTTTCATTGAATATGTAGGTATGAACTTTTACAATATATTTACATCTAGCACAATAGCTGAGTGATCTTTGGGAAGGTATTCCTATTTTCAGTTTCCTCATCCATGAAAATAGGTCATAAAAACCTATTCTTAGGTTGTTATGAGAATTAAATGAGATAAAGTTTTAAAGCTTTCTAAAAGCTACAAAAGTGATAAGTGGGAGAAAGTACTATTATTATGGGGTTTTCTTGTCAATTGAAGAAAAACTTCCGAAAATCTGTTATGTGTCCAATTAACATTCTCACTAAAAATCAGTTTAATTGAGTGATTCTCAACTGGAGGTGAATTGTACTCCCAGAGACATCTTACAGTGTCTGGAGACATTGCAGTTGTCACAACTGGACGGTGCTACTGGCATCTGGTGGGTAGAGCCCAGGGATGTTGCTAAACATCCTACAGGCACAGGACAGTTCCCTGTGACAAAGCAGCATCTGATCCAGAATGTCTATACTGTGGAGATTGAGAAATATTTGTCTAATTTTAAATTTTAAAAACTAGTATGTGTTGTTAATTATAATGATTCTAATAAATATTAGAGTGATCTCCTTGTTAGAATTTGGGATAAGACAGATTTATGCTGAACCTAGAGAGGCCTGAGATTCAGGTAGTTCACTCATACCAAGGACATGCGAGTCCTCTCTGAAAACGATGTTATACCAGAGCTTAGGTAATATGATTAGATTAATGTTCTCTTCCCTGCATTAAAAATATTACTAATCTTAAATATTTGAAAACTACCTAAAGAGGCATTTTCAGTGAAGAAGTTCTGTTTAGTTTAGCCCATACAAATGAAATTTTCTCTGCTTAAAAATTTTCTATTTGTCTTTTGGGCATTGAGGGGAATCTAACATTCTGGAGAACTAAACCAAAGGCTCTACAAGTGTATATAAATAATGCAATCTTTTCAACACATGGCTAATTTCCATGGTCAAACTTTCTCCAGTTCTTACCCAAATCTCTTCCACATCCCTTTTGGAGAAAGAGATCTTAATTTTCTATGTCTAAAATCTGTTTGTATTCAAGACAGTCATTCATATCAGAATAATAGAATTTAAACTACTTGACATAGAGATGTTTTTCATTTGTAGATGGAAGCTGCTGTCAAAGTAGAATGGGAGGAAGTTTGGCAACCCATCTGATGATTATTTAATACTTAAGGGATTAGGCTACTTGACATACTTGGTACCTCCCTTCCAGACACTTACAGTCTGAGATTCTAAGGTAATGACATAGCAGTAGACACTTTACTCCCCTCTCCTTTTAAAAAAATACACGTACAATTTCTTTCTGTTTCATTTGGAACACATGTGCCTGATCCTGTGCCAACAAATAAGAGGAACCTTATACCAACCTTCCTAATTCCTATTGACATCACAGAGTATGTAAGTTTTCATTAAACCTTTAAGAAGTGGTTCAGTAGATGTGAAAATGCAATTGTATTCTCGGCAGAAGTTAAAACCCTAGAAGCTGGGAACGTAAAAAGAAAAATCAATGCAATGAGTAACAGTAAAGGGATTAAAGAGTAGCAGGCAGTGAAGGAAGTATGAGGAGTTTCAGGATGTAGGCAAATAGAGATAGGAGAAATAATTCCATATATTCTAATTCTCCCCTTCAACCCTCCTCTGAAAAGGAAGACTGTCAAAAATAAACGTCAGCTTCCAATTCTTACTTGAATTTACCCACGATGGAATATAAAGTGAGCATTCTAAATTATAAATTAAATATTTCAAATGATTTAGGTACAGAGGTCCACTAATGATGTGCAGATGAATGTTTGAAAGTTAGCTCTCCAAAACAGACAGGCCTGTGGCGTAGTACTCCCACCTGGCCAATTTCAGCTACCAGTGGAAAGTCACTAACACAAGTTGGGAAGAGATGCAATAGCAAACTATTCTATAGCATTTCCACCGTATGAATACAATAGATATAAATAACCCCAGGGGCATACCCAACAGCAGCTGTGCTAAAATAATTAGGAAATGATGAGTTTTGGGTATTTAAAACCTTTTTTAATATAATTTTAAATTATAAGTTTATATAATATTAATGATGGCTGTGCTTATTAAATTTCTGAAAATGTAGCCATCAGTTCTCACAAGTGAGTATGAGCTGACCACTGATAAGGATAGTTCTTTCAAATTCTCGCTTCACTGTGCTGTATGGAGTTGGAACTTTACATAAAAGAGTAGTCACTGAAGGTGCATTGAAGGTCAATACTTTGGATGAAAAATTTGTTGTTGTTGTTTTTGAAATTTTGACCGTTAAGAATTTAGCAGAGAAGAAACCCTGCATTAGAAGTTTCATTATGAAAATCAAAAGAGGTAAAATAAAGTACAGCAATATTTAGAAAGAGTATAAAGGTTAGGATACTTTATGTGATAAAACCAATATGAGATTACAGAAAAAAATAATAGAGGAAAATGATTTTAGGAGCTAAGAATTTTTTAGCCTATTCATATTTGCCTGTAGATTTAAAAGGGGCTGTTGGATTACAAAATCCCTATGTACCTTGTTCAAATAAATATGCGTGACCACTGAATGACAACATTAAATCAGTGTGTGTGTATGTGTGTGTGTTTTCAAATTTGGCATCTACCAGACCAAATTTGAAAGGCAATTTTTGTTCAGAATCTTTGAAATCTTTGGTAAAGATCGTTTGTAATTAGAGCATGAAAATGGAGTAGACATTTTCTTTGGACTGCTTGAAAATTTAAGGTACATTTTTGTCTTGATGCCAAGAGAATTGGGTACTTTAAGAGCTAAACCCTATATTGCTATGGCTTTTATCAAAAAGGTTCCACTTAATGTATTACTCTGGATTTTCCAGTTCCTTTCTTGTCTTCAGAAAACCACAATGAACTATTTTTTAGTTGATTAAAATAAAAGTAGAATGCTTCATTTCAGAGGGGGAAAGAATAGCTGAAGATTGAGCTTAGAGGGAAAAAGTTACAGAAAAGGTCTGTACCACAATGAAGCTTTGAAAATGAAGCCCTGAAAAAAATGAAAGAATGACAATTTGTAAATCAGGAGTCCCGAAGTTCTGTTTCATGATTATGCTGCAGTTTAATTTCTTTATATCTTTCTGCCATTGTTTAAGAAAAAAAAAAAAGCAACCAGAACTTCAAAGGGACTCTGCATGTGTTCCGAATCAGGGCTTCAGAGCTGATGTCTGACAGCCCAGAAATTAAAACTAAATAAATGTGCTGTTTAAACTCCCATTTTTTCCAACAACAACAACAACAACAAAATCATTTTTTCTGTATTAAGGGTTTTTTCCCCTTTGCTAACTTTAAAATTCTGTTCCCTTAGATATTTCCTCATCTGCCAGCTATGGGCTTGGGTCTGTGGAGTGTAGCATTCCCATGGACTTCAGAGGGAATTTTCAGACAACCAGAGGGGATGTCAGGACTTTGGGATCAGCCTTTGTGACTTCTTCTGTACATTAAAACAGATTCATTCCTCAGAAAAAGAAAAAAAAAGGGAAGAAAGACAAAGAGCTATAGTTGTTAGGCCCTGCCCAAACACCTGCATTTGACTGTTCCTGCATTTTCTTGGGATGACGGAAACAGACATCTCCAAAGAACAAAGCAAGGCTCGGGATGGTTTGTGTTTGAAAGTATGCTAGCGTGGATACGAAACGTCAGTCACCAGCCAGAAATTTGGCAGCCATTTCTTGGAGGGCCAAAGAGAGTAATTAGAGTTTAACCTGGAGAGCTCTGTTACGTGGGGGTAGAGATGAGTCTTTCACTCAGGAAGAATCACAGATGTAAAGGAACTAAGTTTTACAAATGAGAAAGTGAGGACACTGCATCTCAGAGTGGCAACACGATTTGCTCAAGGTATCAAAGTACAGTCATGTAGAACTTGGGTAGATTCTATCATACAGCTAACGAGGTGGGTATAGAAGCTATTGGACTTCACAGAGAAGGGGGCACATAAACATTGTGGGTTTAGGTGGTGCTTTCTGCCTGCCTATCAGAACCATTACTTTCAAACCTACCCCGGCCTTCCTCTTTAAATAGCTATTAGCAAACAGCCAGGAAGGAGCAAAGGGCGTCCCTGGGCCACATCTTTGCAAAGAAAAGTAAGCCACCCGGGAATATACTAGAGTTACGGGCCTGGGTTCTCTTTATCCTCTCCCACATGCCATCTCATAGTCCGCACATCTGGCCTGCAGAGTATCCCAGAATGTTTATTTCCGGCCCCTTAGAGGCTTTCCTGAGCATCGCTCGGGTAGAGTCAGCATTTTGTTCACATTAAGTTATGTTTTCAGAGTATGTAGTGCCTATAGGAAGGAGATGACCCACTTCAGTTTTCACATAACATCACAAGTTCTGTGAACACACCTGGTGGAGAGAAAAGTCAGTAAACATGAGCTGAAATGCTTACAAAGTTTGCAAATATGAAATCTTGCATTTCTTAGGAAAGAGCAAAGAGAATGCCCAAGCTCTGTCTCCCTGGCTCAGATGTCACAGTGTTTGCCATCAGTCAGGACTAAGAACTCAAGCACGGGCTCTTCTCAGCCTAAATGCCCCTCTGGACATGAGAGTGAGGAATGCTGGCTTTTTCTTTATTCAGTGTATACGACTGTTCTGGTTTACTTGCTCACATGTCAAAAATTGGGATGTCGAATAACTCTTTCAGAATCTCACAATTAAATTGAAAATGAAAAAGACATGCAAGAAAAGATGTATCTGATTAAGTGACTTCTGCAGGAAAAATGTGTAGTGATCAGGGAAATTTCTCTGAAGGTAGTGACAGGGGGCAGCAGAGGTGGCTCTTGAATGATGAATTAAACATAAATAAGAGGAGAGCCCTTCTCGAAAGTATATTTCATTGAGACCAAAGGGAAGAGGAGGGTAACACTTACAAAGAAGATTGGGATGCAACCCAGCACAGGGAAAGAGTGAAATGGCAGGTTGAAATTCTACTTCATATACAATTTTGTGGCAGCCCAAACCTGGAGTAACAATGAACTCTATTATCTTCATTTTGATGCCTATTTGTCTTGTTGATAAACAAAACAAAAACTGTGTCTATTTTGCTTGATTTTTGGTGAGTTAAATTGTTGACTACTACAGAGTTATCAGTGAATCAACCTAAATGGCAGAGCTGGAAAGGAGCCTTCGGTATTTTGTAGTCAGATGGCTCTGAAACCTAAGTTGAGGGACTTGTTTTAAATGCAAAATCTGGGTATTACTCCAGAGATTTGGATTTTAACTTGGTTGGGAATAAGGCTTGGGAATCTGCATTTTAATAAACACTCTTATGATTCTGATTAGCCAGAGGTTCACGACACTTTAAGAAATACTGACTTAATCCGACTCCTTTATTTGACCTACAGAGAAATAAAAACCTAAAGATGGGAATTAGCTTTATCCAGCAGGTCATAGAACTTGCATTAGAATTTAGTTAATAAGATCCATTGTAATTGTTGGTTAATGTTACCCAAACTCAGAGTCCCTGGTGCCACACTGACTCTGTCACTGATACTTCACAAAATAGACTAGATAATCTTTTCTAGAAGCTTAAGATTTCTTAGCAATAAGAATCAACAAATGCCTTGGGAAGATTTAAGGAGCTGGCAGAGAACATCTGGGTATCTCTTAAGAGAAGTAATTTCTCTTTAATGAATTTGAGGTTGAAAGTTACTATGATGAATTACACAGTTCTTTTGAGACATAATGGTTATGGTAAAAGGCACATTCCTTTAGCAGTCATTTTAAATTCATTTAATTTATTTTGTCACCTATTAGTAATTAGGTAATTTTGTCACTCAGTTTTAATTGGGATAAGAAAAATGCCAGTAGTTACACCTTAATAAAATTCCCACATTTTTTCAGTTATGAATCTGTTAATGTCTAGATTCTGGCATTTTAACTATGTTTGGTGAATCTGAACTGACACTTTAAGGGGGCAGCAATAGACTCAACAGCTGCATATCCCAAGTGTCTTCCAGCTTGACTCCTAGCCTAGTGTATCTGTAATTGTCTTTAGTTTGAAAATTGGTTGCCTAATCTCATTACAGACTCCTTTTTCTTTTATTTTTTCTAAAACACCTTTGTTATGGTATGGTTCCTATACAGTAAACTACACAAATTTCAGATGTACAATTTGATTAATTTTGATAGATGTATATACACCAATGAAACCACCATCACAATCAAGATAGCTAACATTTCCATCACTTCCCAAGAGGTGCAAAATTTTCAAACTCCCAGTTTATCCCTTCCCACCCCCTTTACCCCGTAGTAACCATAAGTTTGTTTTCTATGTCTGTGAATCTGTTGTGGTTTTGTAGATAAGTTCATTTGTCTTTTTTTTTTTTTTTTTTTTAGATTCCACATATAAGCAGTATCATATGTCATTTTTCTTTCTCTTTTTGGCTTACTTCACTTAGAATAACAATCTCCAGGTCCATCCCTGTTGCTGCAAATGGCATTATTTTATTCTTCTTTATGGCTGAGTAATATTCCGGTTTTGTGTGTGTGTGTGTGTGTGTGTGTGTGTGTGTGTGTGTGTGTATCTATATCCTTATCTACCTACCTACCTCCCTGCCTACCTACCTATATCACATCTTCTTTATCCAGTTTGGACATGTGGGCTGTTTCCATGTCTTGGCTATTGTAAATAGTGCTGCTGTGAACATTGGGATGCATGTGTATTTTTGAATTATATTTTTCTCCAGATATATGCCCAAGAGTGGTATTGCTGGATCATATGATAAGTCTATTTTTAGTTTTTTAAGGAGCCTTCATACTGTCCCACATAGTGGCTGCAACAATTTACATTCCCACCAACAGTGTAGGAGGGTTCCTTTTTCTCTACACCCTCTCCAGCATTTATCTTTTGTAGAGTTTTTAATGGTGGCCATTCTGACTGGTGTGAGGTGATAACCTCATTGTAGTTTTGATTTGCATTTCTCTAGCAATTAGTGATATTGAGCACCTTTTCGTGTACTTGTTGGCCATCTGGATGTCTTCTTTGGAGAGATGTCTGTTTAGATCTTCTGCCCATTTTTTTTTTTTTTTTTACTGGTTTTCTTGTGTTTTTGATATTATGGTTTATAAGCTGTTTGCATATTTTGGAAATTAGTCCCTTATCAATTGCATCATTTGCAAAATATTTTCTCCCATTATTTAGGTTGTCTTTTCATTTTGTTGGTGGTATCCTTTGTGCAAAAGCTTTTCAGTTTAGTTAGATCCCATTTGTTTATTTTTCCTTTTATTTCCACTACTCCAGAAGCTGGTTCAAAAAATATATTGCTGTGATTTATGTCCAGGAGTGTTCTGCCTATATTTTCCTCTAGGAATTTTATAGTATCTAGTCTTATATTTAAGTATTTAATCCATTTTGAGTTTGTTTTTGTATGTGGTGTTAGAGAGTGTTCTAATTTCAATACACAAATTCAGTGCAATCCCTATCAAATTACCAATGATATTTTTCACAGAGCTGAAACAAAAAAATGATAAAATCTGTATGGAAACACAAAAGACCCTGAATAGCCAAAACAATCTTGAAAAAGAACAGAGCTTGGGGAATCTCGTTCCCTGAGTTCAGACTATACTACAGAGCTACAGTAATCGAAACAGTATGGTGCTGGCACAAACCAGACACACAGATCAATGGAACAGGATAGAAAATCCAGAAATAAACCCACGCACTTATGGTCTATTAATCCATGACAAGGGAGACAAGAATATATAGTGGAGAAAAGATAGTCTCTTCAGTAGGTGGTGCTGGGAAAACTGGACAGTTACCTGTAAAAGGCTGAAATTAGAACATTATAGACTCTTGTTGAAAGATACCCATTACCTCCAGTCCTGATGATTCTGGAATTACCAGCAGATTATGCTCCTTCATTTATTCTGATACATACTCAGCTAGTCCCAAAAGTTCTGGAAACTCCTCTTTATATTCGACCTGCTCATCCTGAATCTGGCCTCTGCTTAGTTCACTCAACATTCAACTTCACAGTCTTGTCATCTTTCAGATCCCTTAAGTGCCTTGAGGTGTTTGACCTAAAAGGCCACCACCTTCCCTGAAATTCTCTGTTTTTGCCATGTTGAAGGTTTTATAGTATCTTATATAAGTTGGATATTGGGCCTCATTCACAAGGAAATTATGCCTTAGGTTGTAAGACCTCTAGCATGATGTAAGGAAGGCCCCTTTTTCATGGTCCACATCTCTAACTTGGGAAAGCAGGGGAAAAAACATGTAGAAAAAAAAAAAAAAACATGTTGCAATATACTCAGGAATATTTGGTTTTCTTCCTTCCAAAGTGATAGTTATACTCAAGTGTCTGATGAATATGCAAGGTGGTTCCTATTTTCATCCACCTTTAACTCATTCAGTGATTTTTTTAATCATTGATGGGGAGAGTCTATAACAGACCAAAACTACTTTGATAATAAATATTTAAAATGAGATCCTTTTTGGTTTCCTATTGGCAAGTTGAATGATGGCATTTGTAAAGACTGTAGAGGATTCTGGCACTGATTGCTCTACAGATTTTCTGCCATGATATTTGGAGAATGAGCTACTTTTTTAAGAGCTACTACGTTGGGCTTATTGGATTCTCATGGGTTTCGCTAAATGCTATACTTTCCTTTGTAAATGTTCTTTAAGTATTTCAATTAAATGGTGATTTATTTTAAAAATCAGCAATAACAAATGTGTAATAGAAGCCAAGTATTACAGAGTGCTTAATCTTTAACAAATACATTCAGAGTCATTTCATATTTATTTAACATACAGTTGCTGTCTAATTTAATCTAAATTAAATGGTTGCTTGAAACCTATAATTTAGAGGGTTCCTGAACCTCCTTGTATGACAGGAAAAATAAGAAATCATCAGTTTTGCCCAGAGGGTAGATACTTATCTTTTAAAATCAGATATTTTTGTCTTGAAATTAAAAACCTAGATCATTTGGGGAATAGAATTCCAAGGAATGTTTTTGGCACTGAGACATATGTCCTGCTTTTCCTTAGAAGGGAATAATTTGTTTTTATACCATTCAACAAACATTTAAAATTTTGCTGACACACATTTGGCACTTTGACAATGAATTGTCTATTATCTGTCTTTAGAGCTATCTGTTTGTGAGGAATGTAAAAATTAAGACCCAGGAATGGGGTGTTTATTGTTGTTTGTTTTTTAGGAAGAGACCAGGTAACTTTGGGTACTATGCATCAGGTACTATGTTATTTGAAAATACCAATTTTAAAAAGTTGTGAAGTAACCACAAAGACAAGTAGAGCAAACGAGCAGATGCACTTTTTGGCAGTGCTCGCTGCAGGCGTGGCAGTGAGCGTCACAGTGTCACCTGGCCGCGGGGAGTGCTGTCATGTACTCATGCTCTAGTGACGTTGAAAAGCAAGGGTTACTTTGAAAAGAAATTAGGGTTTTTTATTTTCAGAGGCGGTGGTGGTGGTAATATATTTCTTTTCAAACTGATAATATCAGGAAAATCAAAGTGGATTTTCCTTTTTCTGAACATCAATTTTTATGAATGTAAGTTAAAGCTTTAGTAAGAAGATGGGTAACAATCATTTATATTTGATGAGTATTATTCTGACACAATTGGTGCTTGACTGTAGCACTAATACATTGAACTAGTGCTTCATTATTATTTGAATTTAAACATAGCTGAGAGGTTTGAAGAACAAGTGCTGGAATCAACAAACCACTTTCTTAGTACAGCTTTGCTGTCGGCTGTGGTGCTTGGACAATTTAATTTCTTTATAACTCATTCTCCAATGTGGGCAGTTGTGTGACAATTAAATGAGATACTGTGTTTCAGACACTTAGCATGGTACCTGATGCTGTTAGCTTTCAGGAACATCAGTTTCTAAGTGATGTAAAGTAGGGACTGTCTTTTTTGTGCTCAAAACTCTGTCCTCATTGGCCAGCACAGTTCCTGTTACGTAGTAGCTTCTCAACAAATCTCTCTTCAGTGAATGGATCAGCCACAATTATTTTGAGTCCTTTTGAAGACATGGTATTCTAGTTTCACTCTGTGAAAGTAAATTAATGAAATTCCTTGTAAGTTTTATAGTATTGTGTAAGAAACAGTCTGTGACAAGGACTTGAGTTTTCTTTTTGGCTTCTTCCCCAAACACTTCCCCTTGCTAATCTTAGAAAAAGATTTTTTCACTTGTACTGGCCACAGTATTTAAGAAAAAAAAAATTCTTAAGGAAGAAAAATAGATATTCTATAGTAGGTGTATCATACGAGCATAACATTTCTCAGGGCTTTGCTTTCCTTTCCTTTTCTCTAAAAATTGCCCTCCAATATCACTGTGGGCCCTGAATCCAAAAAGTTGTAACTTAAGAGTGTAGACTCCAGAGTCAGAGGGTTTAAATTCTACCTCTAGCCTTACACCTTGGACAAGTACATAACCTTTCTGTGTTTGTTTTCCCATCTCTAAATTGAGAATAATGGTAATGCTGTTCCACAGGTGCATTTATTAGCTGCAGTTAAGCATTAAATAAGTTGTAAAGAGACATCAGTGTGCAGAGGGCACACAGGAATAATTCTGCATTGCACAGGAGGTTCAGGATGTTGCTTAACACTTAACCTTTAAAAGACTAAGTCGGAGTTGGACGGATGTGGATAGGACATTTCATCAGTGGAAGTTCAGAACTGTAGGTACTATTTGATTGCTGTGTTCATCAAATTGTATAAGTAGTTCCTTTTAAGTCAAGGGAAGAGTAAATGTAGGGGCATGGCAGCAGATGGGGCTGGAGAGAGAGATCATGTCTTGAAGGCTCTGAATTTAATCCTGAAAAATGTGAGAAGCCAATGACAGGTGGTTGGGTGGCTGGCATAGTGAACTTGGTGTTCTTTACACATGAGCGTAGAGTTTTCTGCCAGCATGTTGCTCATCTCCAGGCCCAGGGTCCTCTCCTAACTCATGCACTCAGCCGTGTAAGACCTCCCATGATTCCTTGAGCACAAGGGGTATTAGAAAAGCCTTGCAGTGTCCATTCTGATGTGGCCAGTGGTCATACCTCTTTAACAGAGCCCTTGGTTCTTTAGAAGAGTTCGCAGTACTAGAAATCTTTCTGCCTAGAGAAGGTCACTGAATTTACATAAACTCAGGTTCATCCAGGACAGGGATTCTCCAATTCTCTTAAACAAAGTGACCCACAGATTTTGACTTTGGTTTGAGATAACAGAGAAGCCAGGAGCGCTGACACTCTTTGCTTATCACGACTGAAAACTCATCGCAACCTTATTTTCTTCCAACAACCCACCTCTTCCAGATCCAACAGAAGTTTGTTCAGGCTTTGTCAAAGGACTTGTCTTATTCCTCAGCACACTGGCACTTGGCACTCAGTGGGGGAAGTGGGTGGAGAAACCCTCAGGCATATGGTGACATGCATTGGTTACTTCAACTTACTCTAAGTGAAAAGTAAACCTGCTTTACGTGTGTGGATTTTTAAAAAAAAATTATTTGGGGCTCTTCTCATTTATTTTAGGTAGGCAGTAGGGTCAGTGGTTAAGGCTTCAGAGTCTGAAGCTGGAGTTGGGTGCTGACATTACTGTATTTTATTTGTGTGGCCTTGGGAAAGTTGCCCAACTTCTCTTCATTTGCTCCTCTGTAGAAGGTTGGATACTCACTGTAGCTACCTCATAAAGTTTGCATGAGGATTGAATGAAACCTCTATATGAACCCCAGGACCTGGCACAGGGTAAATATTTCAGAATTGCTAATTGTTGTAGTTACCATTACTACTCCAACTTTGCTTATGCTCTCAGTTTTACCTCATGAACTGTTATTAGGTTATTGATTTATCTTAGAACTGTAGTGTATTCAGGGATATGTGAAAATTCAGTAACTTAAAACACCATCCATTTATTACCTCACAGTTCTGTAGGTCATAAGTCTGCACAGACTCAGCTGGGTTCTCTGCTACAGGTCTCACACGGTTGGTATCAAACTACCATCCAGGCTGGCTCCTTATTCTGGAGGGTCTGAAGAATAGCTCTCTTCTGAGCTCATTCACGTTGCTGACTGAAATTTAGTTGCTTGCAGTTGTAGGACTAAGGTCCCTTTTCCTTGCTGGCTAGAATCTGCCAATGTTCCTTCTCACATAGTCCCCTACATTTTCAAACCATCGGTGGTGCATCAGGTTCTTCTTAGGCTTCAGATCTCTCTAACTTCCTCTCATAACCAACTGGAGAAAACTCTTTGCTTTTAAAGGACTTCTGTGGTTAGATTATCTCAGCCACCATCCCCCAACACCGTTCAAAATCTTCCTTTTGATTTACTCAAAGTCAGCTGAAACATCTTTTTGCCAAACTGCAGGAGTATGTATAATACTCACAGGTTCCTTGCACACTCAAAGGGGAAGGTATTACACAAGAGGAAGAGTGATTGGGGGTCATTCTGAGAATTCTGACTCCCATGCTACCTAAATGAAATGGAATGGAATCAAGTAAACTTGAATATAATATATTCATTTCAAATTTACTCATTCTTTCAATAGCATGTACGGAGCATCTACTGTGTACCAAGCTATATGCTAGATTTGAAAGTTCATCAGTTCTTGGCAATTTATTTTTTGAAAAAAAAATTTAATGAGTGGAATTGTCTGGAAATACATGTTTCTGTTCCCCAGACTTATTTTCCCATTCCCCATTTTGCTCTCTGGAACTACAGTATATATGGTCCTATGTCAGCATAATTGAGTAATTCTAGAACTAAGTTTACTAATAGAAAAACCAAATAAATATAAAGAATGATATCATTTAGAATATATTGTCTATCTATCTAAGAGAGCTTTTAAATCATGAAGAAGGCTAAGGTGCGGGGGTGAAGAAGTAATGGTTATTGATGCTGCCTGTGTGTCAAGTGTTGGGTGGAGGCATTTTACATATTTTATTTCACTGAAACTAATCAACATGACTGTTCTGTAGCAGAAGTGGGAAGCTGAGGCAAAGATATACAAATGCATAACACTGCAAATGTGTGAATATGCCCACTGTTATCTTCTGAGTTTCCTCTAAGCAGATGTATGTCTTCCATCTATTAAGTTTTATAAAAATGTGTTTATTTTATAATAGTTATCTTTCTCTATGTTAAATATTTTTTATCTGTGTATGTGTCCCTTTTATGTTACTGAGTTCCCTGGAAGCAGGAACTGTATCTTATTCATCCATGTATTTCCCTAGCTGTTGTTAGAATGTGTGCTTAGTAAATACTGGTTGAACTTGAGTAGTGCAAAGTGCTGTGGTGCATGAGTCTGTCCTGCTCTTGTTCCATCCCACTTGGCCAGTTATGCCTGAGCATCAATGAGAGAAGAGATCCCGTGTGTTTAATGCTTTATTGAAAACAGCAGTAAAAACTAGTGATTGGCAAATCAAATTGCAGTTGGGGTTTGGCGAAACAATTTTGTTGAGGGGTAGGAAGGAATGGTTCTGTGATATCCAAAAGCGTTTTCTAGAGATTTTTTTTCTCCTCACTGGTTTTATATTTGTGTATTTTAAGGGAAGTTTAATTCACATGTTTCTGGTTTGTTTACACTTAACACACCAAAGCAATTATTTGTAAAAAATCATTTGGTGTCTAGAAACTCTCTTTAAAGTTCCTTTTGAACTGGAAATCATGTCTGAAAAAATAGGCAGCCTTAATATTCGTTGAGTTGGCTGAATGGTGGGAAATGCTTTGGGTTCTCACCCCAACTCTGTAGTTAATTGTTTGCCTTGATAACTGACCTTTCTGGATCTTAGTTTCCTCAACCTTAAAATGAAAGGATTAGGAATATATGATCTTAAAATTCATTTCTAGATCTGAAATTCTATGATTAAAATATTTTATTAAAAAATATAAAAACTGAATACCTGCTGTGTGCCAGGTTCTGTTCAATGTACTGTGCTCATAAATATATATATATATTTTTTTGAAGTGGCTTTTTATGATTAGATATTAACTTAAAATCTGTGTGGTAGAGTAAATAATCTTTAGGTATTTACAGGTGAGAAAACTGAGGTTCACATATTTGAAGTATAAGATTTATATGTAAAACTGACACATAGTAGGCATTTAGTGACTAAATTCTTGATTTGTAGTTAGATGGATGGTCAAAATGCTAGGCAACCTTTCTTGCCATTTTATTTTCAGGAATTCCTGAAGATAAATGTGTTTCAATTTCATTTTTCCAAAATACTGGCATTGGAGTATTCTATTGTCTCAGACTTTGTTTAGGATACAAACCAACTATTCATTTGTTTTCAAAAGGTGCTTAGAATATAAACTTACCTCCTGGAGCATCACTGACTAGAGCAGTATAAGGATTTTTACTATACTTGAAAGTGCCTTCTTTGAAACATAAGCAATATTTATAGGGCTGCTTGCTATAAGCCAACTGAAAGATTTAATGATAATAATCTCCGTATTTCTTCTAAAATTGATTTCCAGTTTCAATGAACTTGGAAGGAGTCCTAGAACATCAAATAAAGATCTTAACGTGAAATGAATCTTTAAAATATGTTCATAAATTTACATTTTAAACATGACCAGAAAATATATACCTTTTCCATTATTAAGGTGATACTTTAATGAAAAATTTTCATTTGCATGAAATAAACCTTTTTTTGGCTACAGATGAAAGGATTTTATGGTAGCAACAATGGTTTTGTGAGTTAAATGATCCCAACATCATCAGGAACGAATCACAAGTGCCTACCATATGAGTTGCAGCATCATGAGTCTTAAAAAGGTATTTCTGTGGAAAGCACTCTTCCCATCTGCAACAATCAGCTTCTGCTTTGAAGTTCTGCTAGAGAGCTTCACAATACATGAGATGGCCACATGCTACCCAAACTTCTCTCTCAACTTGAGTTTGACTGCATTTTCCTAAAGAAAACACAGTAACTTAATGACTAAGGGGTTTAGGGAGGAAAGTGGCTACAGTTTTTTAATTATACTTTACTGTATGTGCATTCTTCAGTTGATTCTTCCTGGACATAACTAAAGAAAATATACCAGTGGGTGTGCAAAATTAAATTGCAAATTAAAGCAGGACCAAAGTGTGTGACTCTGTTGGTCCCTACTATATTTCATCTGCAATGAAGTCTTCACAAACATTTAAGGGCCAAATGAAACTAACCTGTTGAAAAAATGAATAACATTGTTCTTGAGGCTTTTTAACCATATCAGAAAGAGTTACAAAAATTGTATAAATCAGTAATATATTAGGTGTCAGTGTTTCAAAAGAGACTGTCACTGCTACTGACTTTCAGTCTACTACCTCTGGCAGCATGGGGGTCAGAATGCCTCTGTCATTCTTGCTTTTTTTTTACTTAAAGCTTTCCTCAACAGACACTGGAAATAATAGTGGAGAAATACTTGTGCTGAATGGGAGACTGACATCAGCAAAGTTAGGAGATGTACAAGAAGAAATAAAATGATTTCTAATCAGTCACTTTGTGTCACTGTTTCTTTATTACTCAAATGAATCATTACCCATAGACCTTTCTTGGAAGTTGGCTACTGATTCTAGAGTCTCTTACAGGATGGCAAAATAGCAATAGTAACTACACGATAGTTTATGGAGAAGCACCTCTTCAACCGACAGCAGAATTCTCTCAGTCTTGGCCTCTGTGGAGAGTTCTGATTCACTACGTATTTGCAATTTCATAATAAAAACAGACTTTCTGGGACTATCTAATTTCTCTGAGTGTCTCTAAGAATGTTTCAGTTATCCACCGGGCATTGCTAAGCACACATAGGTTCTAAAAGAATGAAATTTATGAAGTTTAGGAACTTCATTCCCATTTTGCCTTTATGTGCTTTACTATTTATGTTTTATCTCATAGTCTGGTTAAAAAAAAAAAAAAAAAGAGAACAGCACTAGAAAGAACAGACTTCTTTCCATCCTGTAATAATACATAGTAACACTGGAATCAGATCAGTACTAGTATCTAGTGGCCACTTCAACCATACAGGAGGATACCTATTTGCAATCTTATATATAAAGCTAAAAACCTAATTACAACTTAAATATCTAAAACAGAGAATTAGTTGGTATATTAATACATTTAAAATGATATTGTGGAGGACATGAAACATGTTTGCCATATATTTATATTTGTAAGTGTAAGTTTAAAAAGTATGGTATGATCCTGTTTTATTTTAAAAATATACAAAAACTACAAGCATGAAATACCAAAAAAGTGGAATTGCCTGTCTCTGGTTGATATGACTATAGGCTTATTATTATATGTATTATAATTATTTTATTATTTATTCTTTTATTTCTTATTAAAATAGATAATATAGTTTTATAATATATAAGAACATGTATCATGTATTATACGTTACATAATTACACAATTTTATTTGGCATTTATAGTTTTCTGTTATTTCCCACATTTTCCACAATGAACGTGTGTTAATTTTCACTTTGAAAATAGTTGTTTTCAAATGGAAATTAAAACAAAGCTGGTTGGGGTTGTTTACTTCCACTATGAGTACTCTGCGAACTACTTGGGAAACATTAGAGAGAAGCGGTTGAGACATGCCATTTTGAAGGATGAATCCTTTCGTGTCCTATGGGTTAGGTATTAAGTACATATCTAAAGTTTGATCTTCAAGGCTTCTTAGAGCAACTTTTCATTTCAAACAACTTTTCTTCTGAACTTAGTAAAAATGCTGACACGGTATGACTTCTTAGGCAGAAATAAACCCCCATAGACTATCAGGAAATCAAATTGAAACTGATCATTTTAACCACTACCACATTTACAACTTATTTAATATTCTTTTCAGAAGCAACAAAATTAGATTTGCTTCTAGTGAATCAGTTGAACTGAACAGAGGATTTCTCACTGAAAATGCCATTCCATTTCTCTTCTTCAATGGCACCTTGGTAGTTACCAGTGTAACTGTGTTTGTTTGGTCATCAGAAGAAATGATTTATTACAATGTAGCTTCATTCTCATGTGTGTAATTTAATGCTGATTTAGTTAAATTAATTTAGTGCTTCTTAAAATGACCAGGGCACACACAGGATTCTTTGCTGTGGTAGCAGCAGCGTCATCAGAGCGGCAGTGCTTTGCTAATGCCTAATTCTAGAAGATTTCCTCAAAGGAGCTTAAGGTGCTAAATTTAACTTTGAAGAAAACATTTCTTAGAGCCTTCTGTCAGAATTCAACACATGTGGTAGGGATGACTTCCAAGGCTGATTTTCAGTGAATTATGTATCAATTCCGGTCGCTAACCTGATCCTGCCCACATTGACAGCCTAGGCATCTGGACTCCTTCCTAAGTACCCCACCCTCTAAAAAACTTCAGGAACTAAAGGTATGTATGGACCTTAAGAACCCAGTTCCTTTCCCATATCATATCTGTGATTGCTTGAGCTCAAGATGCGCCATGTTCTGCAGACTTATTTCTCACTGATCACTTCTTTCCCATCAGCCCTCACACTCAGGACACTCAAACCTTGAGGAAAACGTTGCTGGGTATGTTCTCTGCTATAATTTTTCAACTGTGCAGTTTCACTTCGTTGTGACAAGTAGCATGAGCTTTTGTGAAGCTAGAAGTAAAAATTATTAAATGAAACTCGTATTTATGCCCATTAAAACTATGTTACACCTCTAATCAAATAAACACACACACCACTGAAACTTCTTTTTCACATGTCCTGAAAAATAAACCTTGACATTGGTAGCCACACTTAGCTTTTCTAATTCCTCAAATATATGTAAAGCAATAATGGACACAGTAGAACCCAGGTTACTAGAAGTAAAACATTGTTCTTAAATTGTTTACTTTGATTGGAAGAGAGAGCATAGGCCTCAAAGAAATTTTATTTTTTTTACTTCACTTGAATGTTTTGTGCAAGGATAACTCAGTTCAGCTGCCTCAGTCTGTGGCTCCAGAGATCACATGGGTAACATGTGAATGGAAATAAACCCTGTAGGTAAAAGAAAGAGGAATTTGGATAGAGATCAAAGATTAACTTCATTCCATTCTTTCCTTCCACTTTTTACTGTCCCATCTAAATTTGGCATTTAACGGGACTTTTTTTTTTTATTCCCAGAGGAAAGAGTGAACGTAAATCAGATTTGAGACTTTCTCCCTCTCCCCTCACCTCCCTTTTTTAATCCATGTGATTTGATCTGCTCAGTAATGACTTTAGATAATTGAATTCTCAATTGCTTGGAGCCTTTAGTATGAAAGATATGGCATACTGGTTTGCTTTATTATTATATCTTTTTAAGTTATTATATATTTTTAAGTTATCAAAGTTATCACTGTAGCTGTGGTTTAGGTTATAGGAAAAGCTGTCCAGAATATTTAACAATATGATTAGCAGAAATATCTGTCTATGAGTATTATGAGTATTTCTTATTCGTTTATATTCTAGAGTAACTTAATTACTATGTGCTATTAACCTTGACTTAGTCCAAGAATGTTTTTAAGCATTAGAGATCAGAACTTTGCATTACACATTTTCTGTAAGCTTACCATTCTTTTTATAGTAGTTGGGTAAGAACGTGGAGTTTAACGTGGTCAGCCTCATTCCTAAATGAACTGTGGAAGAGATTCTTGTTGGTATCAGCATGAGGTCCATAGATGTGAAAACTACTGCAATGCTTGAAAATAGTTTTCACCTAATTTTAAAATCTTTTTTAGAATAGTTTTCCCAAGGATTTAAAAACATGGGATAATTATAAAGTGAATATTCTGACTTCCATAAAAATCATAGCTAAGTGGATAGAATCAGTTTAAGTCCTTCAAGGTCCTGGGGAAGTGAACTCATCTTGTTCATGGTTAACCTCAAGTGCTAGACCAGAGCTCAAATTCTGGATAGTTCTGGTTTATTAGGTAGATATGAGTGCATCCCAAGGATTAAGATGATATTATTTCATTGTTCCAAAATGGAAGCAACTTCGTTTGGTTTTGGGGTCTCATTGCTTGACAGTTTTATAGAGTTTCATTTAGTTCTACCAATGCTATTCTGAGAATTCACTTTCTTTTCAAACAAAAAAACACAATACTCAAGAGAAGAACAAGGTCAGGCTTGAAAGCACCCCAGGTAGGCTTGTCGACCATGCATTTTTATTCAAGGTACTTCTTTCCAATTTTTATAGATCTAGGAATGTTATAAATACTGTAATTATTACAAAGATGGGGAGAAATGAAATAATGTCTTTTGTACTTTAGAATGGTTAATACAGGAAGCTAAAAATTTGAATCAATGTAAACACTGAAAAATCAAGTAACAAAACTAGAGACACAGAAGATCATTGATTTGCAGGGACTGGGGAGTGGAGAGGAGAGATGAACAGGTGGAGCACAAGGAACTTTTAGGGCCTTGAAACTGTTCTGTGTGATACTACAGTGGTGGATACATGGCATTATGCATTTGTCAAAACAATGGAACCATACAACGCAGAGTAGATCCTAATCATAGACTTTTGTTAACCATAATGTATCAATGTTGGCTCATCAGCTATAGCAAATATACCACACTAATGCAGGATGTTATTAATAGGGGAAACCACAGTGAGGGGTAGGGTGGTATATTAGAACTCTGTGCTTTCTGCTCAAATCTTCTGTAAACCCAAAGCTGCTGTAAAAAAAAAAAGCCTATTAATTTTTTAATGTTTTATTTTTTCTTCTGGTTTTATTGAGATATAACTGACATATAGCGCTGTATACATTGAAGTGTACAGCATAGTAAACTGACTTACATAAATCATGAACTGATTATCACAGTAAGTTTAGTGAATAGCCATCATCTCATACAGATACAAAATTAAAGAGATAGAAAAAAATATTTTCCTTGTGATGAGTACTCTTAGGATTTAGTCTCCTAACAACTTTTATATATAATGTACAGCACTGTTAATTATATTTTATGCTGTGCATAACATCCGAAGTACTTATTTATCTTATAACCGGAGTTATGTTCCTTTTGACTGCCTTCATACTATTCTCCCTCCCCTCAAGCCCCACCTCTGATAATCAGAAACCTGTCATCTTTTGCTATATCTATATCCATTAAGTTCATTGCATCTCATGTGTCTTTTAAAGTCAAAAGACTATCTTTAGAATTATGTTTGAATTCCTTTCTCTTCTTTGTATGTGTACCTATTACAGATTTTTGGTTTGTGGTTACCATGAGGTTTATATATAGCAATCTAAATGTAAATATGATTATTTTAAGTTGCTGATCTCTTAAATTCAAATGCATTTTAACTTAAAATGTAACTCCTCTTCCCACATTTACTTTGTACATCTTTTTGTTTTGTATATTCCTAACTACTTACTGTGGGTATAGATGACTTTACTCCCTCAGTCTTTTAACCTTCCTATACCAAATGTTGGTAAGGATGTGACTAAACTGGGATTCTTATATATACTGCTTCTCAGCGTGAGGATTGATTATAGTCCTTTGGGAATAATCTGGTGTTATTTAGCAGATTTTAAGCCACAACAATTTTACTCTACTCTTGCACATGTGCACCAGAAGACTGTTAGAAGAATGTTCATAGAGGCATTTTTTTCTAATAACAAAACCCCCAAATATCTGTGAACAGTAGGATGGGTAAATAAATTCTTCTCTATTCATTCAATGGCCTACTAGACAGCAAAGAGCTATAGCTACATGTATCAACAGAGACAAGCTAACAAACTGTGAAAAGAACAAGTTGTGAAAGTATAAAACAGTTTGTATAAAATTCTAAAACAAACAATGGAGAGCAAAGGAGTTATAAACACAAACTCAGGATCCTAATTTCCCACAGTGAGGAAGAGGTATGTTAGAGATAAGTACACAAGGCGCTTCAAAAGTATTTTCCATAAATAGGGAGGTGAGTGATTTATTGATAATGTCGTATCATTATACTTTATAACATTTTGGATATTATTTTTTGTATTTATCAACTATCTCATAGGAAAAATAATGTCTATAAAATCTACTGTGTTTTCTCCATTGTATAGTCTTACTTACCTCCTTTGTCAATGATTAATTGACCAAAAGTCTGTGGGTTTATTTCTGGGCTCTTTATTCTGTTCCATTGATCCATATGTCTGTTTTTGTGTCAATACCATGATGTTTTGATTACTGTAGCTCTGTAGTATTGTCTGAAGTCTGGGAGGGTTATTCCTCCAGCTTCATTCTTTTTCTTCAGTATTGCTTTGGCATTTCTGGGTCTTTTGTGATTCTATATAAATTTTAGGATTCTTTGTTCTAGTTCTGTGAAAAATGTCCTGGGTAATTTGATAGGGAGGGATCGCATTAAGTCTGTAGATTGCTTTGGGTAATATAGCCATTTTAACAATATTAATTCTTCCAATCCAAGAACATGTGATATCTTTCCATTTCTTTAAGTCATCTTTAATTTCCTTAGTCAGTGTTTTGTAGTTCTCCATATGTGTCTTTCACTTCCTTGGTGTCAGATTTATTTCTAAGTATTTTATTATTTTTGGATGCAATTTTTAAAGGGATTGTTTCTTTACTTTCTTTACCTGCTGATTCATTGTTAGGGTAAAGAAATGCCACTGATTACTGCATGTTAATCTTGTATCCTGTACCTTGCTGAATTCTTTTATCAGCTCTAGTAGTTTTTGTATGGAGCCTTTAGTATTTTCTATATATATTATCATATCCTCCACATATAGTGACGATTTTACCTCTTCTCTTCCAATTTGGGATCCCCTTTTATTTCTTTTCCTTATCTAATTGCCATGGCTTGGGCGTCCAGTACTATGTTGAATAGAAGTGGTAACAGTGGGCATCTTGTCTTGCTCTGGATTTTAGCGGGAAGGCTTTCAACTTTTCACCACTGAGTACTATGCTGGCTGTAGGTTTGTCATAAGTGGCTTTTACTATGTTGAGATATGTTCTCTCTATACCTACTTGGTTAGAGTTTTTATCATAAATGGGTGTTAAATTTTATCAAATGCTTTTTCTGAATCTATTGAGATGATCATGTGATTTAAAATTTTTCTGTGATTTTATAGTGATAGTTAAGTAATTTGAGATGATACATATAAAACTACTTTTTATAATAAAGGCAGCTAATGGAGACAAGAAACAAATATAAAGCAAATGGAATTGTTTACCTTATTTACATTAGCCAAATACTATTCAAGTTTTTCCTCCAGGTACATATAGAATGTGTTGTGAAAGGCAGTAATGTCCACTAGTGAACAGCCCGATTGACTGGTGTAAATCTTAGTCATGATACTTCTTAGCTGTGGAATCTTGGGTTTTGATTTCCTCATTTGTAAAGATACTAATAGGACCTAATTTATCAAATTATTGTGAGTATTAAATGAGTTACCACATGGAAAGTGATGAGAAAGGACATACATAGGATAAATGCTCAATCAATATTAGGTTCTAGTAGTCAATTAACTTTTGATTTATACTTTGAAATGTTCTGTTTGCATTATGGTAGGCTTTGGTCATTTGACGAAGCAGTTGATGACACTGGCTGATGGACATGTGGTGTTGGCTCTAGAAGGAGGACATGATCTCACAGCCATCTGCGATGCCTCAGAAGCCTGTGTAAATGCCCTTCTAGGAAATGAGGTAAAAAACTAAAAGTACAAAAGAGCAGGGGTAAGGGACCAGGAATGTATGCATGCATATTTTTTGTCTTTTTAAAAATCACACGTACTCAGAAAGCACAGTGTTGTTCTTACAACTTTAAGGAAGAAGGCAAGTGTTAGGTAAGAAAAGTTTAGGTGTTCTCATTTTATATGCTACAACTTTTTGCCCAGTTAAAGAATCTATATAGCACTCTCCTCAATCAGGTTATTGGCAGAGCTCAATAAATAAGTAAAGATAACCCTTGGGAGGAGGTGGTTTGTATATTGACCCAGCTAATGAGCATTGAAACATTGAGAAAGAAGTAACTCAAAAGAAATTTCTCTTGATATTTTCTGTAGGATTATGTTAGTTCAGGAGGGAAAAAAATGCTTTTTAAAAATGTTCACCTTTATTAAGGTATAATTGGCAAATAGAATTATATGTATCTAAAGTGTATAGTGTAATGATTTGATGTGCATATATGTTGTGATTCCCTCTGTGGAGTGAACACATTCATCACCTCATCTTTTTTTGATGAAAATACTTAAGTCCTACTCTCTTAGAAAATTTAATTATATAATACAGTATTAGTAACTATATTCACCATGTTATACATTAGAATCTCAAGCCTTTCTCATGTTATAACTGAAAGTTTAAAAACTTTTCCCAACCTCTCCCTATTCCCCCCACTCCACAGCCCCTGGCAACCACCATTCCACCCTTTGTTTCTGTGATTCGACTTTTTGTTTTTAGTTCTATATAAGTGATACCATGTAGTATTTTTTTCTTTCTCTGTCTGGCTTATTTCACTTTGGCTTAATACCTTCCAGGTTCATCCCATGTTGTCACAAAAGACAATTTCCTTTTTTATTTTTTAAAAAAATTTTTTGTGTGTATTTTGTTAATGGAAGTACTGGGGATTGAAGTGAGGACCTCATGCGTGCTGAGCACAAGCTCTACCACTGAGCTATAGCTCCCTCCTTTTTTTGTGATTGCATAATATTCATGTGTGTGTGTGTGTGTGTGTGTGTGTGTGTGTGTGTTACATTTCCTTTATCCATTCATCTGTGGATGGACACTTAGGTTGTTTCCATACCTTGACTATTGTGAATAGTGCTGCAATAAATATGGGAGTCCAGACATCTCTTTGAGATAAGAAATAGTGATTTCATGTCCTTTGGATATGAGATTGCTGGGGCGTATGGTAGTTCTGTTTTTAATTTCTGGAGAGATCTCCCCTACTGTTTTCCATTGTGACTATACTAGTTTATCTTCCCACCAAGAATGCACAACAGTTCCCTTTTCCCAGCATCCTCACCAGCATTTATCTCTTCTCTTTTTGATAATACATCCTAATAGTATGTGAGGTAGTATTTCATTATGGCTTGATTTACATTTTCCTGGTGATTATTGATGTTGAACACCTTTTTATATATGTTTTGGCCATTTGTATGTCTTCTTTGGAAAAATGCATATTCAGGTCCTTTGCCCATTTTGATTTGTTGTACTTGGCTTTGTTTGTTGGGGGTTTTTGTTGTTTTGGGGGGTTTTTGTTTGTTTGTTGTTTTGTGTTTTTGTGGTTGGTTGGTTGGTTGGTTTTTCTTTGGTATTGAGTTGTATGAATTCCTCTTATATTTTAGATATTAACCCTTTATTGGATACGTGGTTTATAATATTTTTTCTTCTTCCATCAGTTGACTTTTCGTTTTGTTGATGATTGCCTTTGCTGTGCAGGAGCTCTTTAGTTTGATGTAGTTCCACTTGTTTATTTTTGCTTTTGTTGTCTTTTCTTTTGTTCTCAAATCCAAAAAAACCATTGCCAAGACTAATGTCAGTGGGCTTACCCACTATGTTTTTTTGTAAGAGTTTTGTGGTTTCCAGTCTTACATTTACGTCTTCAATAAATTTTGAGTTGATTTTTGTATATAATGTAAGATAGTGATCTAATTTAATTTTTTGCATGTGGCTATCCTGTTTTACCAACATTATTTATTAAAGAGACTATTCTTTCCCTATTGTATATTCCTGGTTCCTTTGCTTAAGATTAATTGATTGTATATGCATGGGTTTATTTCGGGGATATTTCTTCTGCTGTATTTATCTATGTGTCTGTTTTTAATGCCAGTACCATACTGTGTTGATTATTTATAATAGAGTTTGAAATTAGGAAATGTGATGACTCTAGCATTATTCTTCTTTTTCAAGATTGCATTGGCTATTTGGGGTTCTTTTATGGTTTTATACAAGTTTTAGGATTTTTTTCCTATTGCTGTTGAAAAATGCCTTTTGATAGGTATAACATTGAACCTGTAAATCACTTTGGGTAGTATAAACACTTTAATTATATTAACCCTTCTGAGCAATGAATTTGGGATATCTTTCCATTTATTTGTGTCTTCAATTCCTTTTATCGGTGTCTTATAAATTTTGGTGTGTCGATCTTTCACTTCCTTGGATAAATTTATTCTTAAGTGTTTTGTTTTTGATGCCATTGTAAATGGGATTGTGTTTCTTTATTCCTTTTACAATTGGTTAATTGTTAGTATGTAGAAGGACAATTGATTTTTTTGTGTTGATTTTGTGTCCTGCAACTTTGCTGAATTCATTTATTAGTTTTAACAGTTTTTTGGTAGCATCTTTAGGGTTTTCTGTATATATCATGTTATCTGGGAATAGTAATAATTTTACTTCTTTTCTGATTTGGATGCTCTTTCTTTCTTTCTGCCTAATTGCTCTAGATAGTGCTTACAGTCCTATGTTGAATAACGGCAGCAAGAGTGGGCATCTTTGTCTTGTTTCTGATCTTAGAGGAAAAGTTTTTAGCTTTTCAACATTGAATATGATTTTAGCTGTGGGTTTTTCATATATGGAACTTACTATGTTGAGGTACCTTCCTTCTATATCAAATTTGTTGAGAGTTTTCTTCATCAAAGGATGTTGGATTTTTTTCAAATGCTTTTCCTGTATCTATTAAGATGATTGTATAATTTTTATCCTTCATTTTGTTGATACGGCTTATTGCATTTATTCATTTGCAAATGTTGAACTATCCTTGTATCCCTGGAATAAACCCCACTTAATCATGGTGTATGATCTTTTTAATTTAATGTTGAATTCAGTTTGCTAATATTGTGTTGAAGATTTTGGCACCCATGTTCATCAGGGATATTGGCCTATAATTTCTTTTCTTGTAGTGCTCTATACTGGTTTTGGTATCAGGGAAATTCTGGCCTCCTAAAATGAGTTTGGACATGTTCCTTCCTCTTCAGTTTTTTAGATGAGTTTGAGAAAGATGGTATTACTCCTTTAATATTTGATAGAATTGACCAGTGAAGCCATCTGATTCTGGATTTTTCTTTGTTGGGAGGTGTTTGAGTACTGATTCAGTCTCCTTATGAGTAATTGGTTTGTTCAGATTATCTATTTCTTCATGATTCAGTCTTGATGGGTTTTTTTGTTTCTAGGAATTTATCTACTTCTAAGTTATTTAACTTGTTGGTATATAATTGTTCATAGTAGTTTCTTATGATGCTTTGTATTTCTATGTTATTAGTTGTAATATCTCCTCATTCATTTCTGATTTTATCAATTGAGCTTTTCTCTGTTTTTCTTAGCCTAGTTAAAGTTTTATCAATTTTGTTTATCTTTTTATAAAACCAGCTCTAGTTTTATTGATTTTTTTCTATTTTCTTTTTATTCTCTATTATATTTATTTCCACTCTGATCTTTGTTATTTCCTTCTTTCTACTTTTATCTTTCTTTTTTCAGTTTCTTGAGGTGTAAAGTTAGGTTGTTTATTTGAGATACTTCTTTTTTCTTAATGTAAGCATTTATCATTAAAACTTTCCTCTTAGAACTCCTTTTGCAGCATGCCTTAAGTTTTGGTATGTTGTGTTTCCATTTTCATTTGTCTCAAGATATTTTTGATTTCTTCCTTGACATATTGATTGTTCAGGAGCATGTTATTAAATTACTACATATTTGTGAGTTTTCCAGTTTTTTTCTTGTAATTGACTTCTAGTTTCATGCCACTGTGGTCAGAGAAGATAATTGGGATGATTTCAGTCCTTTAAAATTTGCTAAGACTGGTTTTGTGGCCTGATATGTGATCTATACAGGAGAATGTTCCATGTGTGCTTGAGAAGAATGCATATTCTGCTGCTGTTAGATGGCGTGATCTATATATGTCTTTTAGGTCTATACAACCTAATAGTTTCAGTCCAATGTTTCCTTATTATTTTTCTATCTCATCTATCTGTTGCAAATAGGATATTAAAGTCCCCTCATAATACTGTGTTTTTATCTGTTCCTTTCTTCAGATCTGTTAATATTTATTTTATAAATTTAGGTACTCATATATTAGATGCATAAATATTTATAATTGTTATATCCTCTTGGTGAATTGACCCCTTTATCATTATATAATGGCCTTTTTTGTCTCTTATTAACAGTTTTTGGCTTAAAATTTATTTTTTCTGATATAAGTAAATCTACTCTGCTTTCTTCTGCTTTCCATTGGCATGGTGTATAGTTTCCATTCCTTCACTTTCAGTTTATGTGTCCTTAAATCTGAAGTGATTTTCTTATAGGTAGGATATAGTTAAGTCCTGTTTTATTGAATTATTCAGCAACTCTGTATCTTTTGATTGGAGAATTTAGTCCATTTAATTTAGAGAAGTTATTGATATATATGGGTTTACTGTTGCGATCTTGTTGTTTCCTGGATGTTTTGTAGTTCGGTTCTTCCTCTGTTGCTGTCTTCCATTTGTGAATTGTTGATTTTGTGTAGTGGTATATTCTGATTCCCTTCTCTTTGTCTTTTCTATATCTACTGTAGGTATGTGCTTTGTGGTTTCCATGAGGCTTACATAAAACATCTTACAGTTATAATAGTGTATTTTAAGCCAACAACATCTTAACTTCTAATGCATACAGAAGCTCTATATTTTATATTTCCCTCCCATAATTTATGCTTTTGATGTCACAATTTACATCTTTTTCTATTGTGTAATCATTTAAAAATATTGTAGTTATTATTTTTAATATTTCTGTCTTTTAACTTTTATACTAGGGTTATAAGTGATTTACCCACCACTATTACAATATTTGAGTATTCTGAATTTAATCATATATTTACATTACCAGTGAGTTTTGGGGTCCCATCTTTCAAGTGGTAGCCATAAAATTTGGGGTATTAGATACATGAACAAGCTCATTCCAGGGAGAACTGGTGACTTGGTTTTATTGTTTGAAGGAACCAGAAGAAGAAGGCAGGAGAAATGCCCGCCAGCTCTTTCAGGCTCTGAGGAGACTCAGTCAGCACCTTGATGTGTGCTGATTAGAAGCCAGACCCCTCAGGCAGCAGCTTATAACATGAGTAGTCAAATCCCTTCCAGAAAAAGACTAGGAGGTGAGCATTTTTGCCTGTTCCCTCTACTCTGATCCTGGAGGGATAGCCTTAGTAAGTGTTTGCACACCTAAGAACTGCTTCTATTTTTGCTGTCATCCTGTGGGATTCATGAACCCAAGCCCTGTTGGATGTCAGAGCTAGGTGTTTGGGGAGCCCATTCTTCTGGTGGGAGACTTAAAAGTTGGGGTGCTAGATGGGTGGTACAAACCCTTCACTCTTCAGGAAGAAGCTGGGAATTGAAGGTTCATGCCAGAATGTATCTCAGCATTTCCCATCCACTTTGATGTGGGTATTTTCTCATTTGCTCAATGTAAAGGAGTCACTTCAGCTAGTTTCCTTCAAGGAATTTCTGTTTGTAGCTATACATTCAGTGCATCCATGGGGGGAGGAAAATTCAGGAGCCTCCTGTGTCACCATCTTGGTCTGGGGTCTTAAAATATTTATAAATCCTTTTTTCTGTCACCTTTTATAAATCCCCTAGGCTGAGGGATATATATTTCCATCTCACAGATAGTCATAATGAGTCTCAAAGAGGTTTGAGAAATCCATTCAACGTCATGCAGCCAGAATGCATTAGATTCAAGATTTGAACTTGAATTTACATTGCCAAAGATCATTCTTTTTTCATTCACGTCACATCATAACTAAATTGCAACATGTTTTTCTGACTACTCTGTAGACTTCAAATCAAATCACTATTAGGTTCAGCTTCAGACCATGAAAAGCTTTTGAACAAATTAATTGCAGTTCAACAAATATTTCTAAGTTTGTGTATATATTCATTAATATTATCATATAATTTCTTTTATTTTTATAGTGAATGTACAGTGTTAAAACTACCTTATATCTTTTGCATTTTTCATAAACTTGAAATACTACTTTGCTTATAAAATAAACGTATAAAAAGTCACTTTTAAAATCTTTCATACTGTTTTTTTTAACAGTAACTCATGTTTTCACCTGTAGTATTTATGAAGGAGAAAAGGTATCTTGTCTTCTGCACACTGAACTCATAAGTTTGATGGTCATCATTCTTACAAACCTGTGTTGCTTCAACATGATTATTGTGCTATATTTATTGCAGCAAATATGTATTTTTTATGTGAAGGAAAGTATAAGCACTGCTCAAATCTTTGCTTTGTTGAGTAATTTCAGACAGCACAGTAACCCAAAGGATGTAACTATTTGGTGATTAGTGCTGTTGTTAGTGGACTGCTATTTCATATCACACATAGTTCAGAGTAGCTAAGATTTTCTAAATATTAAAATCTCTCTGAGATTCTTATAAGCAAATAATATCAAACAGAATGTTGGGTTTTTTTTTGTTTTTTGGGGGGTTTTTTTGTTGTTTTTTGTTGTTGTAATAAAGGAATGTAAAAAATAAATGCTACTTGTACCTTATCAGTTAATGTTAGGCTGTTCTGTTTTCCCAGCAGATAACATATTTTGCATATTCACCTATATTCTTAAATTACTTATTTGATTTTAAATATAGAAACATTTTAAGGAAGCAGACTGGTTTTAGAATTTGCATTAGAAAGACTTATGCCAGATGTGCAGAAAATCACAGTATGTTGTGGATTGTGGCTCCATGGATGATTGACCTTCCCAGAAAGAAATGTTACTCAGTTGCAAAAGCCAACTACTTTTCCAACTATGTGAAAGGAAATTATGGATTTCACTGGCTCTATTTGAGCATATTCACTCAAATGAGATTCTGTCTCTGTGCTGTTGTAATCTCTGCACTTGGCCCACTCTTTTCTTCCACAGGAGGATTTCCAGTGAGGGTAGAATAATTTTTCATGTGGTCTCTTTCTTTAAGAGATGATTGTGGTTCAGAGCAGATTCAAGTCAGTTGTGTGGAGTTACATGTTTTTCATAATTTCTCTGAACTTACTAAAGAGTAAAATGGATGTGTCTTGTACCTTCCTTCCCTTGTTACACTCACTTGACTGGGATTTCCGTGATCATTTTATTATATGAGCTATACCGAGAGATCAAAAAGACTGTTTTCATCGAGCACTCAGAGACATTAGAAGGATGTCACCTAATTTAAAGTTTGAGACCTATGCCTATTCTGTCTTTCTAGAAAGACCAGGCCTTAAATAGAGGAAAGAATAAAAGTATCATTGTTCAATCTTAAACATTGCCAGGTGGATGTATAGGTGCTAAAAATTCCAGTAAGTGATAATTGAAATGATTATTTTTGGCTATATTGACTACTTAATTAACTTTCATTATCTAGATGTTTTATACTAAATTTGATTTAGTTATTGTAATACCCCAAATACCACCTGTCCTATTCATTGGCTATCTTCAGTTGTGTAAGCATGATCTAAAATTTGTTCATCATAAACTAAATGAGAGATATAAATAATCTATGTCTTTCTGTATTTCGTTAATTGAGATATCTTAGGGGTACAAACAAGAACATAGATTTTATACAAGATACTTTAAGGGCAACATATGGACTTGGTATACTGAACTTTGAAAAGTAAATTTTGGTGTGTCAGGTCTATTAGTGTACAAAGAAACAAAGCTAAGAGAAAGAAAGAATTTTAATGAAAAATGGAAGAAAAATACATATGTGTTGTACATTATAATTCATTTGAAAAAAGGAAATGAAAATGTAATGCTTGAAACAACTTAAGAAAGAAAGAATTCTTCTCACTTTCATTGACAATATAATTTATAATCCAAGGCCTGGTTTTCTGTATTTTTTTCTAGTTCAAAGGTCATTGTGAGTAACAGCATGACTACATTGAAGTTTCAAGTTTCATTTCTTTAGAAAAGCTAATATATAAGGCATATGCGTGCACCTCACCATTGGAAATAAGTGCATATATATAGTTTTCATAGTAGTTTTCCATGATTGGCTCTAGGTAAGAAAATTTAAAAAGATATGTTTCAGGATACCAATTATTGCAATTTCAAATCCCAATTTCCCTCTGAACTCCCTTTTCCAGTGATTAATAGGGCAATTATAACTTATTATCTGGGATTTCATTTTTACAAATAACAAAATGTAGTAAAGCTTGAGCTTAAAACATTGGCAGAACCTACTCTGGCTTCTCAACACTGAACATGCAATTGAACTCAAATTAGGAAGGTCAAGAAGGGCTTTTTTGAGGGACTCTGTGCTTTGTCAGATGTATTTATTCATGTGCAGAAGATTAGAATTCATAAACATTTTGCCAGTTTTTTGAATGCTATTTCTTTTCCTTGTTGTTCTTGGCCAGGCCATGTCAATACAGCAAAATGCTGCTTCATATGGCTTGTTATCAGCAGAATAATGTGTATTACATAACCCAAAGGAATTGTAAAATCAGCAGGAACTCTTGGCTCTGCATCTCACTGTAGACACACAGATGAGTACCAAAAACTTGAGTTGAAAAAAAAAGTTATCTGAGTGTTACACCCCAAATAGGCATTTCTTCTTTTTAAAAATTTTTTTATCATGAAAGTGATCTAGTTAGCAAAAATCTCTTAACTAGTCCTTTAAGAAATATGCACAAGGTCAGTCAAAATAGTATACTATTGGATTAAAACTAATTTGAGCATGGTGCAGGAAATTCCTTGAGGCAACTGATTTTGAAGACATACCAGAAGTCCTCTGTTTCTTTTTCTTGGTAAAGCTTAGAGCTTAGATTTATCAGTCCAATCACTGTATGATGAATGTTTTTGGACTTCTTTAATGAAGCCTGTAGAAACACCAGCTTGAGGATCGCAAGAAATTGAAGCGACTATCTTAATAGAGAAGAATCAGGTTTGAAATAGGATCAGAGTTACATATGTGAATAATCGCATCATTTTTAGTATTGGTAACAGAAACATCTGTGAGGTTCTCAGAAAAACTAATTTTGGTAATCTGCTTTTGTGCTGGCTGGCAAACAATGTCACAGTAGCTTTAAGGCCAAATTTGCCTACTGTTATGCAAAGCCAATTAGCAGCACCCTGGGTTGCTTCCTCTGAAAGAAATTTTCTTAAGAGGTGAGATAAGCTTAAGCAGTTGGCATTCCAATGGAATCTAGAATGAAAACATTGAAAAACTCAAGATAGGTAAAAGAAAGAAGACATACAGCAATAAGAGCCTTGGGTAGTGAGTGGAGAACATGGCCACTAAAAGACCACCTGTCAAAACAGAATAAATGACAGTTTTCAGCTTGTTAGAAGGGAAAAAGAAAACCCAAACTGCCATAGACGTGAAAGCTGTTGAGATGATGCTGTAGCTTCTGGTACTGAAGGTTCTGCACTTAATGTTTGAGTCGATAGCACGCCCTTCCTTGATCTCCCTTCCTCTTATTAAGGTTTGGCTGCTGGGCCTTCCTTCTTTCCCTCCCTCCCTCCTTTTTTCTTTTCCTTTCTTTTCTTTTCTGTCTGTCTTTTCCCCTTCTTACCTTCCCCTTTCTCTCCTTTCTCCTTTTTTTCTGCTACCTCCTGTTGACTAGGCTCAGCTGCTTTCATCTGACTTGGATTTCAGCAACAGTGGCTACACTTAGTGATTGTGTGTGTTGATAATCTTTCCAAGATGACTTTTTGCTCTGAAGGTGTTGAAAAAGTCTCTTGAATTGACTTCCGTGTTGACAGCCACCACTGAGGTGAACTCTTGAGATGTTGTTGTCCAAGTTGCTCATCGAGGGGGTTGTTTGTATTAGATTTTGAATGGGGAAGTAGTTTTGCCATCTTTTTCATCCTTTAGATTAGTATGGCTGGCTCCATTGGGAGATGGGTGTGAATCTGGGAAAGTTTACAAGCTCCTAAATAGTTGCAATTCATGAGCAGAAGGGAGAACTGAATATGGCAAAATGTGTGATAATCCGCAATAATGGTTTTCATGGTCTTTTCTTAAACTTTGAAACCTATCCACACTCTGAAAGAGAATATATGGATAACCTCAAGAGTTAAAATGTCTTGGAAAATATTATTTGAAGATACTTTCTATAGTAGATATGGCCTATGATTTTGCATTTCTTAAAAGCTTATGAGAAGCTGAGCCAAAGTGATTGTGGAGTTTTCTGTTTATCTGTTTTAGCAAATGCCAAATAAAGTAGAAGCTATCTGGATAATTTAAAACTCCATCATGCAGATCTTCTGTACTGTTTATCTTTAGGCTTTTCAGAAGGTGTTAGAAGGAATGTGGACTGGGAAAGTGAACACTTCATAGGGTTCTGGTTACCAATAAAAAAAAGAAAGCATTTCTTTTCTGTGGTGACTTAAACATGTTATGACATTCATTTATCTGTTCATTCATTAGATAGTCTTTTATTGGACATCATTTTGTACCCGAAAGTTCTAATACAAGTAAAAGTAAAAGAAATACAAAGTACTTTGGGAATTTTATGTAGGACCCTTTATTTTTAACTGTAAGGATGGAGGAATATTTTAATAGAGGAAGGAACATTTAACTTTGGTCTTGAATTAAAACGATAATTTGACAAGCTAAAATCAAAAGGAAGGATTTATCTCATGTAGTGAAAATACGTAAAGACATTAAAACTTCTTGGAATTGTGGCTGGCTCTTTTTTGGGTTTGTTTGTTTTATTTTTGGCAGAGGAGAGGCTACTTTGACTAGAATAAAAGTAAATAATGAGGTTGGATCTGTGGAATGGAAGACTGTAAGGAATTTCAGAATTTCTATGGAAAATAGGGGAGACAAACAAATGAGTCCCATTCTCTGGGGTAAAATAACAACAAAACTGTATGATTTTTGAATAAGGCAGAATCTCATATGAGAAAATGAAAGTTTATTAAGGAAATAATCATTAGGAAAAATGTTTCCCAAGTTATTAACAAAGTAGTAGTCTCTATCAGTGAAATGTTACAGCAGGCTCTTAATGGCTTGTGAGAGCTAATTGTGCATCTCTCTACTCAAATCTGAGTTCAGTGACATCACATTGGTAGCCTGAAATAGGCCATGGTGGGGGTATTTACACCATGGAAATCAGCAAATGCTACAAATTACAGCTATTTCTGTAGAGTCAGCTGTTCAACATTTACCACTGTACCACTGCTGCATGATATGAAACAGTTCTTAGCAGAAAAATCAACATTTCAAAAGCAGTATAGTAAAAATCTCTTCACTAAAAAAATTAAGGAAAACAGTTTAGAAACATGCATATCAGCAAATTGAAGAAGAGAAAATAAAACAAATGAGGATAAGACAAACAAGGATCAAAGACAATGAAACATGAGGACGAAGTATAGCTATCAGATTTTATCTTACTTGGAAACAAAGACAAGGAAGCTAGATTTTTCACTGATAAGATGAACTAAGCCTTTTTAATAACAATTGATGTTTCAACTATGGACATTATGTTAGGAAACTACATATAAAGCACTGAGCACACATCCCTTAAATGTAATTGGAACTTCAGTTTAACATATGTATATATAATTTTCCTAACTCAACTGTGTGGTTTGAAATGTTTTCTTTATATTGCATACCCACAATCTTACCTCAGTGCTTAAACAAAACTATTAATAGTCTGAATTATCCAACTAATTGCATTCATTATCCTCTTTCCATTAGACCAATTGCCTCCTTATTTTTACCTTTAAGTTCATTTTAAATTATTTAGCTAGTTACTGCCATAGATGCTTAAATGTGCCATCATGTCCGAACTTTCCATAGATAAGTGTCATGGAAAGTATGGTTTTCTATTTGGATATGATAGTGAATAGAGTCACTTGTTCACAGTCTTCCTCGTTTTTCATTCATTGGCTGATATATTGTGTAACCTACATATCTCTAAACCAAGATAGTTTTGGATAAAACTCAACTGAAATAACCTCAGAGACTAGCCCACTTGTCCTTCTTATTTTATTAAAGGAATTCCTTCAGTATCTCCTGTGAGCTGAATGGCCAATATTGTACCCTTTGCCTCTTGGTCTCCTAGGATTATCATAAGACATGTTAGGTTAATGTCACCCCTCTTGTCCAGAGATGTTTCTTTATTGCTATGTGATATCACCATCATTTAATTGTAGGCAGGATGCAGGCAGACTCAGTCTGAATAATCTCAATAATCTGTTAGTGTAATAACTTGATTGCCAATAGAATCTACCCTGATTTACTTCTTTTCCCAATCTGTTTGGTCGAGGATTTTAATGACTCTAAATGAGTAAAAGGGGTTATTTTGAGAATGACTCATGAATCACAATATGGATAAAATTATATCCAGATTTACTAAAGTAATCAAATTAAACATATACAACTAATTGCAGACATCTCTAAGATAATTATTTAAATGAAAGTTGAGTTTTAACCACCAATCCCTCCTCACTAGGGAACTGATACTAGTTCATCAGCATGGAGGGTCAGGTCTACGTGGCAATGTGGTTCTCTTATCCTCTTGGTCTTGATAATCATACTCTTTTCTTCCAAAGTCCCGCAATATCTTTGATCCTGACAACTGAACCCCTTCTGCATTTTTTTCTGCGTTGCTTTGCATGTTTCAGGGGACTTTCAGTTCCCTGTGCAAGTGAATTCATGGCCTATATCTAAGAATGTAATTTGTTGTTCTTGCCGCAAAACCTATAATCTCATTTTTTTCCTTAGCTGCACCATAATGTAGTAGAAAAACATATGGTCTCAAGAACCAGACTTAGTTTCTCTGTTCTCTTATGTCAGAAAATATACTCTCTTTTTAAATTGCTTTCAATTATAAAATATAATATTCATACAGAAAACTGCATAAGACATGAATGTACAACTCAGTGAAATATTACAAATATACATAACATACATACACTTGCAAAAACTGAATCCAAAAGTCAGAAAATTTGAATGGTATTATAATTGTTAATAAAATTCAATCTTTAATACCACATATACCAACAGAAAACACTAGACCCATGTAGCTTCACCAGTGAATTCTACTAATAATTTATACTGTTTTACAGTAAAGGGGGAAGTGGGGGAAGGAAAACACTTCACAACTGATTTTTGAGACCCATATAATATTGACACCCAAACTCAAAAGATCATTATAAGAAAAGAATATTACAGGAAAATCTTGCTCACAAACATAACAGTTAAAACCCTAAACAAAATATTAGCAGTTCATCATTATCTCAAAAACTCATTGGGGTTAGGCCAAGAAGGTAACATATTAACATTACAAAATAAGTCATTATAATTCATCATATTAAGAGAATGAAAAAGAAATATAACCATTTCAATAGATGTTTTAAAATTAAACACCCAATTATGATGAACTACTTTTGGGAAACTGGGAATAAAAGGAAATTTTATTAACTTGATAAAATATATCTACAAGCATTCTATAGTAGGCATCAGATTTAATGGTGAAATCTGAGAATTCTTCTTTGAAATAAAAAACATGACAAAGATGTTTACTCTTATAGCTTCATTTTTAACATTACACTGGTGGTCCTAGACAGTGCAACAGGGTAAGAAAAAGAAATTTAAAAATATAAAGATTGGAGAAGAATGAATAAATCTCTCATTATTCACAGAAGATATGATTATATATGTAGAAAGTCTATACAAAATTATGTTAATACATTATTAGAATTAAGAATTAATAAATTTGTTTAGCAAAATTGAAGGTCAGTTTGAAAATCAATTAAAACATCAATTAAAAATCAAGTATTTTGATTAAAAAGTGAACTATCTCTGATGTTCTTCCTACTCTTTCAGTCTAAAAATATACTCTGATTACAGGAGGCAACCAAGAGGAAGAACCTATTCCACTTAGGTCTGTTAGCTGTGGAGGGCTGAATAAAAGCTACTTCCCCACATTTTCTTGCAATTAATTCTTCCTCCATATATCCAACATTTAAAAAAATGCCTATCATATATCAGGCTCTATCTTTACCTTTAAATTGCTCACAACAAAATAAAGACTAGCACACATGGCTTACTAGAAGATAATGTGTAGAGTGAAGAAGAGTATTTGTGTGGAAACAAGACATAGAGGTGGAAGTAATTTGCTCTGTCAGAGGATTTTAGAAAAGAGTTCAGAGCAGGCAATGTTTGTGTTGGTCCTTGAATAACTTTGTAAGGATTTACCAATTCAAAGAAGGACGGAGGAAACAGAAGTCAGAGGAAACAGAATAAATAAAGGTGTAAGAGTTTGAAAATACTTGGCATATCTGGGAAGCAATATAAAAGCTAAGAGTAGTTAGTAGAGCCTTTGCTTGGTTGATGGATACATCTGTCCCCATGTACCTGTTATATTTTGCATAATCTCTTTTTTCTTTTTGTTCTGAATCCTGAAAAATAGTTTATTGTCATGTCTCATAAGTACAAAGTGAGTTTTAAAACTCTTACTCAGGCTTCTCCAAGGGTACCCTTGCCTGTTTCCGTAAATGCATCTTAGCCAACTAAAATTATTTTTGATTATTTAAATGATCTGATTCTAAAGAATCTGAAAATTATTTATTCACAACATAATAATGGACACAATTTTTATGGTTTTTCAAAATAGCTATTATACTTAGAATTCACATGGTATGTGCAACTTAAACATCTGAATCATATCGACATGGTATTGCAACTTTCTGCGAGAGATGTAGAAAAATAAAGATCACTGTCACTGAGTCCAAAAATGTATATAAAGAGTCTCTGTAAGTAATGGTTGCAGTTAAGCTTTAGATATAATAAACCAGGATGAGAGTTCATATGTCAAGAGGTTGTGTTAAAGTAATCTAGTGTATCTTACAGTTCTATTATTACTTGGAATTGTTCAACAAAGATGGCATGATAGGTGTGTGATATTTCCTACATCTGCATCTGTTTTATCTTATTGTAACTTTTGCATGCACAAGTTCTCTGGTTTGCATAAATTACTTCCTTATTTATCTTTTAATAGCTCTTACTAACATTGATTAGCTTCAATGCCAGCGTTTTTGTTGCATCTTACCGGCCAAACGAAATATATAACACAGCTTTACTATATATTCTTGTTTTTTGCTCCAAATTTATAAAATATGACTATTTGTTTAATATTTTATTACGCTGAGTTATTAGATTTTACTGATAATGACCAGTACTCATAAATATTTATTAAATAGATGCTTCAATCAGATGTTTTTAGTGCTTGTAATTGTGAGTGATTAAATCAACAAACTCTTCTACAAAAGACAACTCAATTCTGTGGTCCCTCTATACAAGGTTTTAATTTTATGAAAACAGACTCTAAATGCTGTTTGCCTTCTTGCCAACTGAGAGTATTAGCCATTGCCTTCTCAGCAGAGCTACTGGAGAAAAAAATAAAGAACCTGTATTGAGAACTTTCTGAATCCAGCTCTGTCTGTGTGTATATCCTCAAAATGAAACAAATTGGGGCAATTTACTGAGGGTTAAATCCTCTAAATGACATTCACCTAAAACAGGCAGGGAAATGGCTTGGGAGGCTTAAATGATCAATGTAATTGCCTTAATTCTCTAGGTTGCTTTCATAAGTAGACACAATTTTACCGTTTCTCACTGACGATTCCAAATTGAAGATTTAGGGTTGTTTGTATTTTTACTCTCAACACCCTGAATCAAGTTTACTTTCTGCATAACTCAGGTCTTAAAAGTAGCCCACAGACCTATTGCAAGAGCATTCCAGAAGGGAGGTTTTTACATTAATCATCTGCCTGTAGCTTTCCTTCCAGTAGCTAGCACCTTTCATTTTGTCAGCATTTTTACCCTGAAGTTGCAGGAAAGCTTTTTTAAGAACTAAATATGCTGCTATTACCGTGTGCCTTTGTTTTTGAATATTCGAACACAGAGTGATATTTCAGAACATTTTATTAGCAAAATCTACCTGATTTCTATTAAAATTTTTCTGTGCACTCGGAGAAAGAAGTGAAAGGAAAGATTATTTATGAGCAAGGTAGCTCAACCCTGTCTAATTCTTGAGTAAGAGGTTTCCAAGTAACCTTCCGTTTATGATTCAGGAGTTCCTCTGAGTTAAGAGGGTGTTACTAGGATAACATATTATTGAAGATTCTACCTGAAATACTAGATTTTTAAAAAAATGATTCTTAACAAGTTTTAAGAGTTTAAGATTTCAGAACCTTTCACTGACACTTTTTTTTTTTTGCCCCTCTCACCAAACTTTATTGCAAATAAACCTTTTCATGTTTTAAAGGTTTTTCTTTGGCAGCTAAGAAAAACACTCTGGAAAGTTATATTTAGTGAATTTACCCATGTATAAATATCCCTGAGCTAGTCTGTTATCCTATGGCATCTGGAAGAAAGGTGCTATTGTTTTAGATTCCATGATTGAAGTATGGGATAATCAATTCAGAGAGACCCTGGGGGGAAGATTCACTTGCATATGCTGTGGAAACTTGGAATCCCTGAGTTTTTTTGTTTTCTTCTACAGATGAAGAGACATAGATGAGTTCATGCTTTAGTACATTTAGCGACATAGGTTCCCATTCTAGCCATATAATAGTTTGGCTATCAGTTAATATTTGAGACTACTCATTTTAAATTTTCTAAGAAAGCGTTGTTGTTAATTCCTTTTTACTATTACTGGCCTTGCTTTCTGGATCACAGTAGCTGGGCAGCTATTTTGATTGCAAGCGCTCTGGATATGCATTTTCTGCAGCTACACACCAAGCCACATCACCAAGGTATTCCCAGGGATGCATCATCAGACTTAGTTTGGCCAAAACACTCCATAAATTATTTAAAGCTCCTTTCATGTCTTGCAAAGTAATGTTTGCTGGACTTCCCCATGAAAAATCAGTGTAATTCCAGAAGATCATGGTAGATTTGCAAGACAGGAATTTGTCCTGTGCTTCCACCATAGATGTGACTACAGATGTAGAAGTTAAATGAAAATGTATAGTTATTTTACTTTTGGTTTTATTTGAACATTTTCTCTACTACTTATTCAGTAGCAGTTGAATAAGAGCAGCTATGTCTCATGGCTTTCTACTGTGAAGTGTCCAAAAGTATAAGATAATTAGATGTAAAAACACTGCAGAAGTATGGATAATAGACTGCCCACCTCCCCTCTACTGCAACTTCCCTGAGGTTTCGTTTGCAGGGCCCAGCTGCATATACAGACATGATGGAATTTGGTTTGTAAGGAACCTACAAAAATTACACAAATAACTCAGATGTTTAATGAATAATACACAGACATGCACCTGCTTCAGCAACTTCATAGATTAGTCTTGTGACCAATAGAAAAGCCCCTTGGAATTCAATTACCTTGCTGCAAGACAGAAAATAAAACTGGCTACACTTTTGGAACTGATATCGGCACAATGTTAACTAGCTCTTGGAGCAAGCTTTTCTTTTTAGGTTGTTTCAATTTGGTTTGCTTTTGTCCGGCTTCCTGTAAAGTGATAATATTCTGCTCATATTCTTATCTACTGTTCTTGCAGTTGGAGCCGCTCACAGACGATGTTCTCCACCAGACTCCGAATACGAATGCTGTTATTTCCTTACAGAAGATCATTGAAATTCAAAGTATGTCTTTAAAGTTTTTTATTAATTTCTAATAAGATATATAATTAAACTTATATTAAATATAATTAGACTTACATTGAGAATTAGAGCACGTGAGAAATATATTTGATTTTCTCAAATATGAGGAATATATTTGAAGTAATTATAATTTGCACATATTATGTATTCATACCTAAATGTGTTCTTGCCTTGCTCTTAACATGGTAATCTTATTTTACACTGATAAAATTCAGAGGCTCCAGATTTACAATCTTGTTTTTCTCATATTTTTCAAAAGTGTTTGGATTTTTTTTCCATTACTACCACTAAGTATCTACTCAGAACAATGAAAATAACATAGAAGTTATGATTTTATTGTTCAGTCTTAACTGAGGTAAGCTATCTCCTCATGATATTGGAATTCAGCAATCATTTACTGGTTTTAAATTTGTCAAGAGAGGGAAAAGTTCATGAGGAAAGTCTATTAAAAAAACTAACAAAAAAGGAAAGTTAGAACCTTTTTTTTTTTACTATTCATTTCATTTCACACTGCTGTTACTTTATGAAGAACTATTCTTTTTAGATGATAACACACATCAGCGCTCACACACATGAGCGCGCGCGCACACACACACTCTGAAAGCAAGCACAAATTAACCTGACAGTTAGCATGAACAGGAAAACCAGACGGCAAAACTAAGTGTGAAGGAAGCTCAGGAAAACCCTTAGCTTTGCTAATCTCCCGTAGAAACAATTTTTAAACACCAGGAGAGAAGCCACCTTCCAGCTCTCTGAGTCCCTGTCTTTGCTTGCTCAGTAGTAATTTGGAGATACAGGTGTGGTTGGGGTTTTATATTATTTTTTCATCTGGTACTTATTTATCCAATCTAATGCCTCGTTAAGGTCATCAATATAAAAATATCTACTTTTGAAACATATGGTTATTTTTTTCTGAGTATTCCCTTGCCAATATACACACTATTAAAAATCATTATTGCATGTATATTCTGATCACATCCTTTTCAGTAAGCATTCTTAAGTATGTATTACATGTTGATGCATCATAACTTGAGCACTTAAAAGGCAAGGCACAGAGGTTATGGAGAAGAATAAGGCAAAGTCTCTAGCATCACGGAGTTTACAGTCCAGTGAGTGAGAAACACTGAAATAGATTATTTCGATAGAAGTCACAGGGTGCCCTGAGATCATACACAAGGAGCATTCATTTTCTTAAGTCCCTTCTAGCCAGCATGAGAAGTCCTGGAGAGTGAGGAAGGTTCAAGGAAGGCTTAAGGAAGGCTTCTTGGCAGTAATAGGGCCTGAGCTTAGTCTTAAGGACTGAACAGGATTTTGGCCAGATGAAGAGTGAATGTTTTGAAGGAAATGACAGAAGCAAAAGACTCAATTTTCACATAGGTGTAAAAATTCATGGTTTGTATATATCTTTAGAAAACATACTACTATTGTCTTTTGCATTGGATCTAATTTCCCAGTAATGATTTTCCACTGCATGATTTTTTTCCTTTCACCACTGACTTTTCAAGTGACTTGTGTAGTCTGCTTTAGCCAAACAAACCTGTTTGACTCTTGAAAAGGATTCACGGTACTATCAAAATTTGCTGTGTAAGAATTCTGCCACTGTGGATTGTGAATCTCTGTCTTCTGCTCCAAAATGCATTTTAAACACTCAACACTGACCAATTCTCGCATTCAAAAATCCATTTCCTCCTAAACTCCTGTTGAAGATCCCACCCAGAGCTTGTTAATCCAGTACTTCCATAAACTCTCAGCACTAAGATGTAGATTTTAATTAGTGGTATTTTTATTTAAAATTTTTCTGTTATTTGAGTTTTTGTGTATTTTATGGTCTGTTAGTCCTGGTTCCTTATTTATATGAGAATCCTCAGGAGGATGGAACCCTGTCTTCTCACTCCTACTTGTACAAACAGAAAGGGTTGTCAGCGGGGGACGAGGTTTGAAGTACATGGGAGCCTGAGAATTGAGAGTTGGCAGATTCGAGCAAGAATGATTTGAATAACTCGTCAAAGCTCTAGGGAACCAAAATTTGCACAAAAGGGAGCTTCTGAAGAATTCCTCCTTCTGAGTCATGAGGACATGGTGTGGTATGGTGGGTACCGCTGTTGGCTACTCAGCAACTATGCCTTCCTCACTTCTGAAAAGGAGCCTGGTTTTACTCATGCGTCCTTGCCGCCAGGTGCCATACAACTCAGGGGAAGATGAACTTACACCCAGCTCCAGGGAGCTGTCTCAGTCTAAGGCTGAGCTTGTCTACTCATTTAACAGTGACTGGCTAAGGAATGGGTACCTGACCCAATTCTGGCCAGTGAGAATCAGGGCTGGCTTCAAGGACTTTCAACCAGCAAGGTCACATAGGCCCCACACTTTGAAGGGCACTATGCATGATTTAATGCTCTTACTCTTGGTGCCTTGAAATTCTCACTGAGTTTTTGGACAAGGAGTCCACATTTCATTTTGCAGTGAACCCTACAAATTATGAAGCCAGTCCTGATGAAAAGCAAGGTGCTGGTGATGGGAATAAATATTTACCAAGGAAGATTGAGAGTAGCGTCACCACAAAGAGAGCCCAAATTGTGGTTGAGAAGGAACTGAACAGTGGGTTGAGGTTGTAAAAAAGAAAAACATGATGAGAGTGATCTCTCACCATTTGGAACATGGGGTGAAAATTAGTACAGAGAATGTGGTTCAGTACTGTGGCTTTGACCACTGTGAAATACATTTTTTATATGATTCTTTGAATTGTGTGTCTCTGGGGCTACTCTTCTGGACTAAAGGAACAGAAAGAGGCTGTCTAAAGTCCATAAAGCAATTTTTAAAAAGTGCTATTTCAGAGTAGCAAACTTCATAATGGCTTGGAAAATCAAAATTATGGGTGCCTGACTTAGCAAACAATGCTATATTTCCTTAAAACCTATAAAATTGTTCTCTTAATTTTACTTTTCTCTGTTTTATAACACACTTCCACTTCAAGTGCTCCTATAGGCTTTATCGGGCTCCCCATTTCACCTTTGTGGGGAAAGTCATGAGGACTCACTAAAAATTTGTGGATCTCAGTGCAAGATGAAAATGTATGAATGCTTCCTTGTTAAAAAAAAGCCTCCAGAGCATTAAACCAAGCATGAGGGCCCTTCTGAATATGGCCCTTTGCAACTGCACAGATTGCCTGTTTATAAAGCCTGCCTTGAAGGTAGCCTTTGTTTAACAGGAGAACCTCCTCAGTATCTCACAGGTGCCCCCTTTTAACTTTAGGAGGTGTTCGAATTTCAGCTTGCCTCCTAGCCCAGGTTCTAAAGGATTCTTTTTTGCTAGGGTTTGGGACTACAGGATCAGAAAACTATGTAAATGTCGAAAAGCAGGCCTTGTAGCATGTGGGAAACATTCAGCCAAGTTCCTAGATAGCCTTGTCCCAAGGCAGACGGCAAGGTGCTGACAGGCCTTATGTGAATTTTTCTTTGAGAACCGAGCCCCCCAGCTGAGGGTATGCAGGTGCTGGAGGCTGTGATTAGCATTGGCCCTTTGCCTGGCCACATGTACGTGAGTATTTTGTAGCAGGATCATCCCTATTGTCCTGTCCTTGTTTATGTTACTCATTTAGCTGAGAAAAAAAAAGGCCTTACAAGGCAACAGCAGAGCAGCCATTTCTCCTGACAGGTAACCACCTCCCCCTGCTGCCCCCTGATAGGTCAGAGTCTGGTTTCATCTTAAGATGGTGGATGCATACAAAGATCAACTGTCTCTGAAATGACAAAAGGGAAGTACGGTCAAGGAGCTTCATGCCTGCACATGCTGTTTACTCTGCTGCAGAGTCTTCTGCCTCATCCCTATTAAGTTTTCAAGACAGCTCAGATAGCATGTCTTTTGGGAGGCCATCTACTCCATCCATCCCTATGCTAGATTAGGTGCAGTTCCTGGATATTTTCATGGCAGAGATTGTTTTTGCTGATGTTCTTTGTTTTCAATTGCTGTATCCTTTATCTGGCATGTAGCAGGTTCTCTGCTACATTTGTTGAATGAATGAATCAGCCAGTAGGTCAATGTTTGCCACACTTTTTTTTTCTTAGCCCAGATTGACTTTTTAATTAACCTAAAATTATACTCCTTGGCTAGCTTATGCAGAACAAGAGATTAAGAAATTCAGGCAAAATATATATGAGAGCCCATTTCTTCTCTCTCGTCCACAACCCACAATGATGAGTCATTTCTAAGTCAGGGAGAACAGGAATTGCTTGCGAGCTACCACTTCCATCACTAAGCTTGGAGGTGGCAGTTCTAAGAGCTGAGTCTGGTGATTGGCTGGCCATCTGTAATCACCAACAAGCAGTGTCAGGTAAAGTCAGCCCAGAGTAGAATAAAGGACCCTTGTATGTGTATATCCTTTCCTGAAACCCATCCTAACAACTTAGAGTCCACTGAACTCTTACCTTCTACATAGACTCTTACCGTCGTACATTTGGGAACATCATTTTTTACACCAGTCCTTGGCAATGATAACATTTTCACTGATTTTGAAGGGAAGAATCATGAAGTGAGTTTTCCATAAAACTAAATTTATTTAGTTTGAAAGACTATAATTTTAAGTTCTAAAAACATACAATGAATGATACTGATACTGATCTGTGAAACCTCAAAATATGAAAACCACAAGTATATAGTCATGGTTTCCTTTTATTCATTTAAGTTTTTTTTATTAAGAAGAGTACTCCTTTTAAGTGTCAACCAGTTTTATAGACCTGCATGATAATAGTGATAATTATAGTATCTTTTGATTTGTGGATCAGAAATTGTATATGTTCAAAAGGAGTTGAGGATTCTTTTAAAATTTTTCTGCAACCCTCCAACAGTTTGCAGCTCATAAGTTGAAAAACACTAGGGTAGAGGATTTTAAAATAATACGAATTTAACTATGATCTTCCCATCCACTCACCAGCCATGTGACAATGAGCAAGCCACTTAACTTCCCAGAGGAGGGACATGGCATATCACCACACTGCTTTTCTAAGGTGGCTGCTATGGCAACAAAATGGCAAATCAGAAGCAGAATCATAAGAGAACAGTAGGAAGTTTTTCCTTTTACCCCCAGTTTTCATTTTATTCCCACTCTAGGAATTTTCTCTTGTTTAGTGGATTGCGATCTCCTTAGAATTCCTTATTATGCCAACCACAGCAAACTGGTGACATAAGTCATAATGAGGAAAGGACAGTATTTGTAATGTCACTCTGTGTTCTGTCAAACTTGTATATAAATGGAGGAACATCATGTCTCCTGCATATAAAACTTGCCAGTATGGCTAAATTTCTCTTTTTTTTTTTTTAAAGCTTACCCACACAGAGGAGAAACACACTCACAAACAGAGCAATATTTAGGGCTGTGAGAATTTAATTTATGGTCCTCTGAATTTATCCAACTTTTGAGGCCACTATCAAAAGGGATCTGACTTTCTCATTGCAGGAGAATACCCCATGTGACTATGTAACTGACTACAAGGCAGTCAGCTGTCCACATGGTTCAGGCAGCTGCAATGGGCAGAACACACCCTTTCACTCATTCTAAAGAAATAAAAATGAAATCAGATTTTCTCTGGGAGATCAGAGGCAAGTACAGTTGATACCTTCTCCCTGTCAGAACTCTGCTTCATTTATGTTTAGTGTATGTGTTACTGAGGGAATTACGTCTCCTCCTCTTTCCTTCTTGTTATCCTTTCCTTCTTCTCCTTCTCCCCCTCTTCCTCAGTTTCCTCCTCTTCTTATTATATCATTATATCCACTGTCCCAGAAACTACCCTTAGAAAGAACAATTGATGTTGGCAAAGGAATGCTAATCTTCTTGATTCATTTCTGCTGTATTTCCAGTGGCGATAATTGCTGGTGAAAGTAAAATACACTCTTGATGCTGTATTAGTGGATAATCAGACAAAGTGCTAGCCAGTTCTCTTGGCTATTAAGAGATCTGGACAGTAATTAATGAAAAAAGCTGTTAAAGTAAGATAAAACTTGCTCTAAAGATGACAACCATCTTCTTTTATGTGAAATACCATTCAGCCATCTCCTCCCATTACTTGAATAACCTCTACCTACCCCCTTCCCAAGGAGAAAGGTCATTTACATTAGATAATCCAGGAGAAAATCAGATTGTTTCTAAGCTAAAAAGAATTTGTATAAAATATCTTGTGAGGAAATTGTCCAGAGTTTTGAGCTCATGGGACTATGCACATAGATTAAAGGGTGGTTTGCCCAGATAGCAACATGCACTGCATAAATCATTTCACGAACACTCTCGCTTCTTGACTCCACACCCAAATGCTAACCCACACTCCGTTTTTCTTCTCTCTTTTTGTTCCTTCTTATTTCATTTTGATTTTCTACTTTTGTTTCTTATCTTTCTGTCTTTCTCTCGCTCCTCCATCTCCCAGGGGAGAACAAGAGGTTGAAAAGGGGCTTTTAACTCATAATGATTTAATGATTTATTTCAAGCAGGGAAGGAATATGATCAAACCTGTATTTCAAAAGGTCACTCTGCCTTCAGTAAGGACAGACAATTTTGCAGGGCTTATTGCCAGTGTGAGCTGTTTAATTCAGAAGTAGAGTTGGCTTGGTATGGTTATGAACAGGCATGGAGAGGATTAATGATTCCTAAGTTTCAGGCTTGGACAACTGAGTAGGTAGTGGTGTCACCTCCTGTGATAGAGAGCAGCAGAGGAAGAAAAGTGTGAAAGGAAAGATGAATATTAGACTTCAGAAAAAGAAACTGCTGATTGAAAGGCATGAAATTTGGGGGACCATCTTAAATACCAGTTTTTCTCTTCAGTGAAGTTACGGAGGGACTTTGGGGACTTTGGATGGAATTATTTACACAATGCAAGCCCTGTAAGCTGTTAGCAAATAATAGAATAACCATTACTGAGTGTTTCCAGTGTGCTAGGCACTGTTCTAAGCACTCTTATTGATATAAATTAACTCATTTAATCTTATCAACAACCCTGAGGTAGGTACTATTTTCATTCTTTTTTAGGTTAAAAAACTTTCCAAGGTCACAGTTAATAAATGGACAAAGGCAAGCTCATAAGTCAAGCAGTCTAGCCCCAAAGTCTATGGTCTTCATCATTATGCTATTCTAAAGCTCACAAATAAATTCATTCCTTTTGCAGTTTTGGGGTGCACTTTTTCCTATTTCATCCCAAAGTGACAGGCTTAGGGAAAAAAATCAATTAAACTGAAGATTTGGGGTTTTGGAAGTTCTGGTTAATCAGGGTTTAGCCACAGTCAGTTCCAGAAGGGCAATGCCTAATTTCAAGGAGCTGTAGAGCTATGAATCCACTTTTGGAGCCCTTGTAAACTTGCAGAATACATCTAATCACAAAAAAATGCAAGGGTTGGCAGAATTTCAAATCCCTGCCCTGTTGAGTTTAGAACCCTGACTGTTGTCAGGTGTGAGCTGCTATTTGTCATAGATGTTTTGGCTTTAGACAGAGGCCTTAACGTTGCAGCCTTGGGCCAGGCCGACCTTCATTGAAGAAAAGCAGCGTTAGACATTTTCCCACTATTAACCCCGCCAGCCCTTGCTTGTATCAGAGCCAGGTCAGACTTGTACACATGGCTTTTTGAAAATTGATTGTGAACTTCTAATTAACCGTTCTCTTGAAATGTTGAGGCTCTGATTATTGTTTGGTGGAGCACTAATACTAGAGTGTCCCAGAATTAAAAGGTAGATCTGCCTTCTGCTTAGAGACTTGTCTGGGAATTTTTTTTTTTTTAATTCCAACTGCATCTGTAATTATGAGTTTTCTTTCACTCACGTTTCTACTAAGACAGAACTAATCAGACCAAGAGTATAAATAAAACTACACGTTTCTCTAGGACTGAAACCTCTTTAAGAACAGAAATGCTTTATGAATATATACTCAGCTGTTAGCACCCAGATGCATTTCAGACACAGGTGTGATACCATTCAGTGAGATAGGGTGTGCTAGAAGGTCAAGTTTGGGGGAAGGTCATTTGCTAGGTATTTATATATACATTAAATCTATACATATACATATATATTATCTCTAGTCTCATGCAGCTCTGCAGTGCATAATTAGTTTCCTCATCTTGTTCATGAATAAATTGAGGCTTAACAAGTTTAGGTCACTTGTCGGAGGTGTTTCAAATAGTAACAGTAAAACTAACATTTGAACTCTGGTCTGGCTGTGCTACCAAATCCCACTTTCTTTCTGTTAAAGCACATGACCCTCCTGTTCCCACCTCATTTCACAGATGAGGACAGAGTTCTGCCAGACTTCTATTCCCAAGTAGCAGCAGAGACTCTAGAATAGACCTCTCCTAAAATGTAATAGCTTCTGCATACGGTTGAAAAAAAGTAGACTATTTTAATTCATTACTGGACTTGCTAGAATGTAAAGGACTATGAGGGAAAAAGAAAACATAAGCTGAAACTTAATAGGGGGCAGTAAGCAATAAGTAACAGAAAAGGGGAGAGTATTCCTGGGGCAGATGATGGTATCAGCACTGTAACTGCACAGAAAAGCCCAAGGTCTGCATCAAAGTTATGGATATGAATCTGATGGATACTAAAGCGGTTTTATCCTCCTCTTGGGTTCCAGAGGAAGCAAAAACAAATCTTTTCTGCAGGAAAGTATCCCTAATTTAGACCCTCAGTGTATGCAGAGATCAAATTCAACAAAACATGAGCTCAAGGAAATAAATACATACATATTTAAACAAATGAATAAAATCAAATGCACAAGGACACAGCCACTAGGGAAAGTCAGCAGAAAAGAGAAACAAGAGAAAATATACCTTATTTGTGGAGGGAGGGGCACTTATTTCAAGTGATGATAATAGATTACAAATACTCCTTTACTTGTACTCCACCATAAAACTCCGCAGTGCATGTCTCCTATGTCTCATTTATTGGTGAAGTTAACCTGGATCACTTGATTAAGGAGCTCTTCAGTGTAAAGTTACAATATTTCCCTTTGGAGTCAATAAATATGTTGGGAAGGTTCTTTGAGTCTAGGCAAATATGCTGTTTCTTCTCAAACTTTTACCTACAAATTTTAGCAGCCATCAGTGGCTCTTGCCTGCAAGAACTATTACTCTGGTATTCCAATGCTGATTTTCTATTTTCCTTATTCTGTCTACATTTATTTCTTAGAAATTATATGTAATGAGGAGCTGTCCTTTCTCTTCCATTTACTAATTTATTCATTATATATTTATATCAGTGTAGACTCACAGATATTTATTCTAGGAGTTATAATCCAATACTGTCATTATTTTGTTGTTTAAACTGTTCCAGCTTTAGTTATTCAGAGATCTTTCAGGCTGGCTCCTATATCCTTTTATAACATGGCTCCAGACAAATACACTCTAATATTCCAATCTCACAAAATCTTTGACCCCCTTCCTCTTCATTAAACCAAGGTAGGTCCGGTATTTCTAGTGCTGCTGTTTCTTGTACTTCTTAAACATTTCATTTATCCAACCAATTACTTCTGGCCCCATCGCCACTGTCCCAAATTAGGCTTCCATCATCTTTCTCCTGGATTATTTCTATATCCAACAAAGTGGTCTACCCATATCCAATCTTGTTTTCTCCACTTCTTTTTTTTTCTCTGAAGTTCTGTCAGAGTGATCTTTTACAAAATAAGGCATATTTGTCTCTGTACTCCCTTGCTTTAAGCCAGAGGTCAACAGATTTTCTCTGTACAGTGTTGGATAGTAAATACAAAAGGTTTTATGTTTCAACTGCTTGATTCTTCCATTGTAGCAAGGAAGCAGCTTTAGCCAATGCATAATGAGCATGGCTGTGTTTTAGTGAAACAATATTTACCGAAACAGGGTATGGGACCAATTTAATTTCTGAAAAGGGGAAAATCTGAAACAAGTGGTATCTGGATTGGACATTGAAATAATAGACATCAACCAAAATACCAATAGTAAGGGACACCTAAATTTCTGGCCTAGGAGGTAGAGGGAGAAATATTCAACATTGCTGCCACCTGGTACACCAAACAGGTGTGCTGTAGCCACAGCTTATAACATGCATGAAGCCACCAAGCTGTCACAAGGTGGGGTTTGGAGGAACATGTGGAATCAGAGATTAGGTGTGGATAAAATATGTTCAAGAAATAGAGAGGGAGCAGAATTTAGTGCTCAGTTTTTGTTTCCCAAGAAAGCTGATTATGAACATGTAACTTGCACAAAATGATTATCAGTATTCATGATTCGTCATGGGGACATGGTGGTGATATCATGAGTAACATGAACAGTGAAGACACATTGCTACCAAACCAGTAGCAGTATCTACTTTAAAATGTAATCATAATTAAAAATAAAATAAAAATAAAAACTCAGGGCACAGGGAACAATTTAACAAGTGCAGTTGGAGAAGGTGCATATAAGTATTACTCTTGAAGCATGACTTTTTATTTATATAGACTATGCTTCTAAATGTTTTTAATGAATTTTCAGTTTCAACTGTTTTTTACAAGCTCCAGAGTGAGGTAGTCATTTTTATTTGTTGACTCCACTAGAAGAGTATCTTGGTTAAAGACGCAGTGTCTTTAGGATGCTTCAAACAGAAAAATCAGTTAATTCTAATAATGGTTTGGTATTTTTCATTCATTTCATGGAATTAAACTAAAGCTTTTGGAAATAAATCTACCAGAGATAAATCATAGGGCATTATTGTGAATGCAGTTGTAAATTACAGTGAAAATCCAATACAGACAATAAAATCATTTGCTTTCATATTAATACACAAATTTAAATTTTGGTGGAGCATAGCTTAATCTTAAAGAGTAGGGATCCATTTGGCATTGATTATGGAGTACCAAGTTCCTTATTTTTTGTAAATAACTTAATAAAATATTAATTGAATAAAAAAGTATTTTAAATCCCTTTAAAAAACTCAACAGACCTGATACTCTACCAATGAAAGTTTACACTATTGTTCTCAAATTTTAAATTATCTTTATATAAACATAGAGTGAAGTACAGTTAAATGAAATACTAACTTTTCCAAATACAACTGATACGATGACAAAAATAACTTCTGCATGGCAGTACAAAATTTCTCCCTTTGCTTCTCATGATCAGTCATACTTCAGAAATTTTTGAGGTGATTATTCTACAAGGATATTGAACTATTTTGTAAATGAGTTTTCTGAACTTTGATTATATTTTATTAATCAGTTAGAATTCATTAATCAAAATATTCAATGAATGGACCTCTGGCCCCACCTATGGAGGAATAACTGTTATACAAATTTGTTGATCAGAAATGAAAGGAAACTGGAAAGACATACATATGGAACACTGGTTGTAGACACTAGACAGCAGGCAGTGGAGGCCTGTGATCCCAGCAGGAAACAAACAAGGAAAGAGAAACATGAAATACATACTACAGTTGCTCGAGCTTACTGATGAGAGGCAATTTCTCGGCTGCAGCATAGGGAGACAATCCAGAGTCTAGTGATTTTTCTGAAGAAAAAGTGGTGAGAGTTTGAGGAGAATGATACTGGGATTTGTGAGACAGAATATCTGGGATGAAGTTACTGCACAGAGAAAGAACTCTGTGTATTTGTAAAGGGGTTTCCTTAAATTGTTGTCTTACTTATTTTTACATACATGATGTGAAACTCCAAAAGGCTGGGGAACTAACCAGTGGAAAACAGCTCACACAAAACTGGGAATAGTTTGTATTCCCACTAGCCATAGTGGAAAGACCATGTAATACACAGGGCATCATATAGAGACATCAGAATGGTTTCATCTTAATTATATGACTAAATTAGCTTTATACTAAAGCCTGCTGTGGAACTACATTAACAAAGAATACAAGCATCCTCAAAAGAATCATACTGATTGCAAGTAACTTAACTGCATGCCCAAAGCCCAAAGCTTTCAGAGAAAACAACAAAACTCAACAACCAAAAATGTTCTAATTAACAATGTCAGGCATCCAATTGAAAATCACCATGCATACAATGAAGTAGGAAAATATGACCTAGAAACACAAGACAAATTAATTAACAGAAACTGACTCAGTAATGCAAGGTACGATGACGAGAATGTTACTTCCAATGTGAAGAAGAAAGTGCAAACATAATGCAGAAAAAAATGAAAAAACTTTAAAACATGCAAATGGAAGTTTTAGAGATGAAAAATACAATATTTGAAATTTTAAAATTCTGTAGCTTGGAAGCATTAATGGCAGATTATACACTATAGACCAAAAAAAAAAAAAATGAAGTTGAAGAAGTAATAGAAACTACCTGAAGTGAGAGAAAAAGACTGAAAAAAAATGTATCGGTAATATATTGGACAACATCAGTAAGTCTAACATGCCTAAAATTGGAGTCCCAGAGAAGGCAGAACTGGAGGGAGGATTTGAAGAAATAATAGAAAAATGTTTTGTAGATTTGATGAAAACTACAAATCCACAGATCCAAGAAATTTAATCAGTCTCAAGCAGAATAAATATGAATAAAATCACACTTAGGAACATCCTAATGAATTCTTAAAAGAAACACAGAGAAAAGAAAAATCATATTATATACAAAGAAACAAAGATATAATAAGATAAAAAGATCTTTTGAATCTCCAAAGTATTAAGTGAAAGCAGCCAGATATTAGAGACTATATAAAATATGGTTCCATCCTAAGAAATTCTAGAAAAGGCAAAACTACAGTGGCAGAATTTCAGTGATTGTCAAGGGGCCAAGAAAGAGGGTAAGAAATGAACTCCAAAGGGAGGGTATAGCTCAGTGGTAGAGTGCGTGCCTAACATGCACAGGGTCCTGGGTTCAACCCCCACTTCCTCTGTTTAAATAAATAAATAAATAAATGAACCTAATTACCTCCCCTCCAAAAAACAGAACAAAGAAAAAGAAATGAACTCCAGAGAGCCAAAAGGAACTTTTGGGGTTGAAGAAAATATTATGTATGTGTGTGTAAAATTATTAATATGTAACATATAATATATATTAATATAATACCAATATATTAGTATGTAACATACTGATATATATTAATATATACTATCATTAATACTACATATTATTGTAGTGGTTATATGACTGCATACATTTATCAGCATGCATTATGATCTGCCCTTAAAATTGGTAAATTTTATTGACTATAAACTATACCTCAGTGAAGCTGATAAGGAATAGTCATGAAATGAAACAAAAATATAACCTTTAGAACTTTAAATAATCGCAATTACAGGAAACAGTGCTTGCAAGAAAATTTTTTTAAATTTGTCCTTACAAAAGCAAGAGAATTAAAGAAAAAAATTGATTAGGTGTTCAAACCATGTACAGGATTTGATTTTGAAAGTCTATAATTAGGCTTTCAAAGATGTGTATTTATTGATAGAATCATTGGTAAAACTCCTTAGCTGGATAAATTTATATTCTATTCTAGAATGTAATGAAATTGAGAAGTCGTATCGTTTTGCGGCATCTAAATTTTGTAAATAAATTTTGAAGTTATAAATGGAGAAGACTTTTTATAAGTATGGCTTATATAAAATATTTACCAAAGGTACTCTGAAAGGAGAAAAAAGACAATAGTCATGAATATATTTGATATGAAATATTTATTTCAGTATTTTAAAAATTGGAAGTAAAATTATTCCATATTTAGCAGATATTGCTCTGAGCTTACCAGATAGCACTACACTTACAGAGACAGTATTTGGCAGCAAACTAAAGATACCACAATTTAAAGTTTATTAAATCTAAAATTCTGCTTTTAAGATTTCAGGCAACAGTGTGAGAAAGTCTAAAATATTGAGATCACATTGAAATGAAGAATACATTCTTCATAAAATACCAGTGATACTCTTTTAACAGTGGGATAAATGACCACAAAACTCATGAACATTTACCAAAAATCATAATTCTACTTATTTTCTCATGTTTAGATAATCAATTTAAAATTTGGTTATTGTGCTTTGGCATACATGAATTATGCTATTTTTATTTTTTTAGAATGAATTTCAGTTCTGAAAATAATTTCTGAATAGTACTATTTTATTGGCCCATTGATAAAAATAATTTTGGGGAGAGGTAGGGGGGAGATAATTAGGTTTTATTATTTATTTTTAGAGGAGGTGCTGGGGATTGAACCCAGGACCCCATGCATGCTAAGCATGTGCTCTACTACTTGAGCTGTACCCTCCCCATAAAAATAATTTTTGACCAATATATGAATATTTCTTTAAATATAATTTTTATTTTTAGTCCTATTTTAACCTCAGAGTTGCCCCAATGTGGATAAAAAATCACCTGGTCACTCTATTTATACACCAATATTTAGTACATCTTTATTTTTGCATACATACTAAGTCTATATTTTTGCTTTGGATCCCCCAAAAGTTCTCCACTTAGCTAAAAATTGTATCTTAATGAGCCTGAAAGACAGACCACATTGTGGAACTCCTGGACTGCCAGTGGGAGTGTCTACTCTTGTCTGAGGTTTCATTATTCTGAAAGTGGGGAGCAAAATTCTTAGACTTGTGCTTTAGAAAGATACTCTTCTAGCAATATGGGTGATAGAATTGAATGAGAATAGACAAGGAGAATGCAGAAAATAATTTCTTGAAGTGTTAATAAGCTCTCTGCTCTGGAGAATCCATGAACCTAGGCCCCTTTCAAGTCCAAGGTGTTATCTCTAAAGTTGAAAGGATATAGGAAGAGGTTTAGGCCAGTAGCACCTTCTTTTCCTGTGGGAACATGGTTTGTAATGACAAAAGGGGACATCATTCAAATGGGAAGAACAGATCTGAGAAGTGACTCTCAGGCTCTCAATGGTGATGGAAGGGGGCGGTTTCTGGGGTCAGGAGGTTTTCAGAGTGTCAGAGGGCTTTGGTTGGGAAAACTCCTGGTAGATGGGTTATTTCTAACACAGACTTTCATTTGTCAACACACACCTATTTTTTTCCAAATTGCTCATTACCAAGAAAAATCTGGTTTATGCTGAAGTCTGATTACACAGTACCTTCAAGATACCTTCTCATGGCTCCTATCTGACCCAGTGACACTCCATCCATGTTCCTCACCTCTAACTCTTGACTGTCTGCATTCTGTTATCTAGTTTTTAACTTTATTTTAGAATCATTCTTTGCTTTACAGGACAAAAAAAAAGAAAGAAAGAAAGAAAATACTGAAAGCCAAGTAGTCCCCCTCAAAAAAGTGCTGAAAAGTGAGATTTACAGAGAGGGAAAAATGAATAAGGATAGAAGATATGACCTAAGAGGGAGTATATGTGTCCAGTTTTAATAGAAAACCCCTCTTTTGCCAGTTTTATTGCCTTAGGAGAGCAACACAGTGGTGGCTGGTTACTAATATTTTACTTTATAAATAGCAGCTCCTGAAAACTCTTGCAGTAAACCTTGATTCATTTCTCTTATGTGCTAATGGGGATATTATTCCCGTGCCAACAGATACGATTTTTATTGCACATGTATTTCTGTAGGGGGAAAAAAAAACCTACCCATCATGTGAAAATATAACCCATAAATTGTGGGATTTGAATTGGCTGTATATTGCACAGTCCTGCTATACCAACTTCCATTTTAATTATTCTCCTTTACAGAGATAGTGGTCTATAAATGCATTATCAATGTAGAATGTTCCCCTTGTTTTTATAGGCTTTACCAGAGGCCATATTGAATTTAAAGTTATGAGTTATTTCTGAGTAAGGAACCTCATACATTTGGATAAAAGCCAAGCTTTTTAACATTTAATCTTAATTTAGCAGGATATTTTATACACATTAAACTTTATTAAAAAGGGCTCAGCTATTTAAATCTTTCTCACTAACATACAAAAGGGCTGAACTTTGGAGAATCATTGTTAGTCATTTTCCTGAAAGATTGTTATTAATGATTGTCTTTCTGTCCTGATTGTGTTTGGGGAGTAAAGAGATTTGTTTTGTCTATGACCAAGAGCTCTCTTCTTCAGGAAAAAACTACAGTGCTTGAAAATTAAAGCCCTTGGTTATTCTAGCTGTGCCATATTATCTAAAAGCAAGTGTTTGCTGACCTCTTCAAGGATTTGTAGGCTCAAAGAAAAATAAAATTTTCTGCCATAACAAATTTATTCTAACATCCAAGAGTGATATGTAATATAAGATCAGAAGAATCACAATCACTGAGAAGTAGGTAGGAAGAGACCTTTCATTATCATCAGTCCCACCGCTATCATTTTATAAATGTGGACATTGTGCCCCAGAGTGATCCAAATTTCTTCTCTGGGATTGGCGTGAGGTTTCCAATCTATAAATCTTGACTTTGACCTCAGGGCTCCATCTTATGGATTCCTTATTCTTAATCTCCAGTGAGCAGTTGTCTCCAGTTTTGTGGTAGCTTCATCAGGGACGCACCTGATATTCAGGTGCTTGCAGTAGACTGTGAGAAATGAAGGTAATGAGCAGTGAAGAGTAGGAAGAACTAGTCTCAACATGGTTGTCTTAGCAAGTACAATCACCCGATGCCATAAAATCAATAAAAGGTGAAGCAACTGAGTCACATATCTAAGGAACAAGAGTAACTTGTTCCTTTGGTAAAGTTAATTTCTTCAGTAAAGTGAAGTGTGTGTGTGTGTGTGTGTATGCGCGCGCGCATGCGTGTGTGTGTGTGTATATATATATATATATATATTCTTTTGCAATGTGCATAATTCTTTTAAGTTGAGATTTTCACATATTTAGTCTATTTTCGTATTTTTGGGTGTAGTAGGAGTATATTAGAGGAGGACCACATAGAGGAGGACACCAGATTTCAGAGAAGGAGACATTCTGGAGTCAGACAGTCCTGGGTGAGGCTTTAGCTCCTCTACTTGTTACCATGTGACCATAGAAAAAATTACCTAACATTGCCTACATAATTATCATGAGGATTAAATAAAATTATAAATGATAAATGTGAAAATACCTAGCACAGTCGCTGGCACATTTTGGGAACTCAGTAATGCTAGTGTCCTTTTCCTGTAGTTTATAACAATTTAACCCATAAACCACCTGTTTGTCAGAGACCCCATATGAGTCACCTTAGAAAGGAAATGATGACATCCAGAATTGCCAGTTTTGTGAACATCATGTGGTAAAATAATGATTAATAATAATATTTTATGAAACTCATTACAACTGAATGCATTTATAGATGAAATATGACATTTCCAACTTGGGTAAGATTATAATGACGTTCTGATCTAGAGAAATTAGGGTCTTGGAATGGAACTGTCAATTTAGGGTCATCTTTCAAAGTTGAGAGAGGTAGGGGGCTACTAAAGAAAAAGCCAAGATACATTTCCATTGCTCACCTCCTAAGCCTCTCTGTAGTCCATCTCTTCATTTTTGTTGTCACTTCCTTTTAGCTCAGACATCATCATTTCCTGCCTGGACTTTGGCCAAGATGTAAAACTGGTTTTCCTCCCACCACTCTCATCACCTTCCAATCCATCATCCATGATTGATCTCTCCAGAGGGATCTTTGAAAAACTTAAACCTGATTCTCTGTCTCTTCTTAAAATGGCCCCTTATCACCCACAGGTTGAAGGCCAAGATCATTGCCATGTTATTCAAGATTGTGTGTTAATTAGCCCATGCCTACCATAGTAATCTCATTCATTACACTCCAGGCTTTGCCTACATTCTAGTTGTGCCTGGCAGTGGACTCTGTACCCCAGTAAACAACAGAGACTTGAGTCTCTGCACATTTGTATGCACAATTTCCTCTTCCAGGGATACCTCACCACCGCCATCTCCCTCTGTTTCAGCCTAACTTCTGATGGTCTTTCAAATACTCAGTCAAGTGTTATTTTTTCTGGCAATTCTTCTCTCGCCTTCCTGGCATCAAAAGTTATGTTCTACTTAGTTCCTCTCAGGAGCATGTGGGTGGGCCTTTTCCACACAGAATTGTCATTGCTTGTTAACTAAAAAGTCTTTCTCAACTAGACCATAAATTTCTTGGTGTCAGGGAAGCATCTTTGTGTCCTCAACATCTGGCATAGCCGTGGCTTTCGAAAAATGTTACTTTGTGGGTTCATTCAGTTAGAATTGCTATCATGTGGTCCAACGTCAAAGCTTTATGATTCTGACTTTGGTCAGACTAGGTGATCTCAATATGTAAAGTAGAAGCAGTGCACAGCTGTGTCAGAAGGTTCTACTGACATGGCGAGTGGAGGGGAGACTGAGTCTCCTCCCCTAACATGACAAGACTTTTATTCCTTTCTGAAACAGTGAGATAAGGAAAGGCCAATCATAAAATGTTAGAACTGGAAGGGATCGGAGGGCATCCCAGCTGTTTTGAGAAGCATAAATAAAGTACCAAAGAGCCTTGCCAGCATGACAGGATGGTTAGTTGCAGAGCTGGGTCTAGCACCCAGTTACTCTCAGTCCGGTAGTCACCCATTTGCCTTTTCCACTCCAGCAGAATTTTTATTTATTTATTATTTATTTTTGTAAGTAAGCTAACTTTGCATGCCAACTTCGCACTTAATTGGTCAGGCTGCCGAGATACTTCTAACCTGGTGAGTCTTGTCAGCAGCTAGAGAGATGCTCCTGCTTTGATTTGAGGCTGTTGAATACTTCACAAAAAAACAGCTTAGGGGCTGTAGGAAGACTGTTGACTCTGCTCTTTCATGTTTATCCCACAGGCATATTCTCATGAAATGACCTCCTATTTTCCTCTCATTCTCCTTCCCTGCCTCAAAAAAAAGAAACATCCGTATAACATATGGAAGGGTTCCAACATCAGCCAATACATATATTAAAGTTTTAAATCAGTTATTGTTCTAGTACACACCCTGGGGCTGAGAAAGAAAGGACATCCAGGACTAACAAACCTGATTGTTCTGGCAAAGTTGCCATTCGATTCATGCTGGCATTTCTGGGCTTTTCTTTTCCTCTAATATTCCAACCTCAGTTTTGTTTTGTTTTGTTTTTTAAGTTAATGGCTCAAGTAGCAATTTTTAATGTTACTATTTCATTCAGTTTCTCCATGAAACTTCTACCTCCCAGTCTCCTGAGAGGTACCCGCAGGGCACGTGCCCGGAGTCGGCCTGCTTAGCTGCAGAGACAACTGTCAGTCTGACAGTGAGTTCGTTAGACCGTGGATTATTCCTCACTTTATTACCTCTGAGCAAGGGAGAGACTCGGGCTTGGGAATGTGAGCACTTCACAACTTGGCATTCTAGACTGAGGAAAACTCTTAATCGTAACAGTTAAGAAATTAAATTACAACTGTGTATAACATTGTGAATTTTAAGTACTCTGTGTTGGACCTATGCAAGTCTTCTGATTAATACTGTTCTAACTGAAATTCCTATAAAGTATGATACATGTGTTTTTTCTAGGCAAGTACTGGAAGTCGATGAGGACGGTGGCTGTGCCAAGAGGCTGTGCTCTGGTCGGGGCTCAGTTGCAAGAGGAGACAGAGACCGTTTCTGCCCTGGCCTCCCTGACAGTGGATGTGGAACAGCCCTTTGCTAGAGAAGACGGCAGGTATGAATCCAACACGGGGGAATCATTAAGGTCAGTCACATCCAGGCTCATCATTAGCATCCGTCAGCTTCTCTCCAGGCTGTCCTTCACCTGTCTCCTCGACTTCCACCTGTCTTCTCCAGAGCCACAGGTGCCACAGCACATGCTGTCGGCTGTCAAGAATTCATTTGTTTCATTCTTTTAAGGGAAGCACAGAGCTTAGAGCATGTGGTTGCAGTTCACAGGGAAATAGAAGGATGAGATAGATGGTGAGAAAAATCACTCTTTGTTGGATAACTTAGTGTGGATCATTATGGAAAAAGCTTCTTGTGGGCTTAACTTCTTTCCTTAGTTATCTCTGTTTTTCCAGCTGTTTTTCTTTCTCTCATCATTCTGAAATCACTGATATAACAAAGAGGGGAAAGGAGAGCAGAAGCTGGAGGTATGGCTAGTCAGCTGGATAACCTAAATACATACAGGCTTCTTCTATGACTGTCCGTGAGATACAACCACTGGGTAAAGATGGAGGTTGCCTCTCAAGGAGACAGGAGTGTGTGCAAAGGAATGTGGACTCAGTCTGGTTTTATTTTACTTAATGATAAGAAGGAGTTGATTTTAATTAGTCTTCATATGAATAGCTTTCAGGGCAGAAAAAGATAACCTAAGACCGGGTTTGATGCTTCTCCTTTTAAGAAGTGCTTGTTGGTTTGTGCATTTTGCTGTTCAATAGACAATACTACATTCAGGATTTCTTTTAAGTTTACTGTGACCAAAATCACCACAAATGTGCATACATTAACACTGGTGCTCTATGGATGACTTCAAAGTCACATTTCCTCAATTTAAAAATGAATAGGTGGGGGGGGGGGAAAGAATAGGTGAGGCTTTACCAAAGCTCTGCCAACTTGCACTTTTAAATTGCTTCTAAGAATGAAACTGGATTCCCTCTGTCAATAACATCACCATTAATTACACAGATCCTGCTTACTAGTGTATAGGTTGGCAATTTTCCCAAGAATGCACAAATTTGAACAGCTTTAGCCTTCTTGCTTTTACTAGATATTCAGAGCTTAATGGATTTAACATCTTGCTTTGGTCAAGAGCTGGAGATACATTGAATAAGAGATTTCATTTTTATACAATTGTTTTTTCTTACCATAACCACTTGAGAAGATTACCAGTAAAGAAAAAAAAAAGTTGTACAATATTATATTAAAAGGCATCTTCATATTGGGCATCTGGAGCATAAGGGGAAACTTTTTATACATCTTTGATAATGTGAACTAACCCCCTGCCGTTCCCAGCTAAGAACCAAACACCAAGTTCATAATCCAGAGGTGTTGCAGTTACTCCCAAAGCCAAATACAGTTAGTTGTCTGTCATTGGAGGGCTGTAAAACTAAGGAAACTAACATCTGTTAGTGCTGGATATGAAGGGAGCATAGCTCTTCTTTAGAATTCATTTAATATAGACATGAAGCTAAATTCCAACCTGAGTGAAATGATTTGTAAGTAATTTTGCCCGTTGAATTGCAGAACTTAGAATAATTAAGAATAATAAGTCACATTATGAGCCCCATGGAATAGAAAAATCTCAGCACTTTGGCGGGATTTGGCTCTACAAGCATGCTTGTTTATTCTCAGGTAAATAGTGTGCTTGCCTCCTGGCTTCAGTTCACAGTGATTTTTCGGCGTCATCTGATGGGAGAGGAAGAATGGGAATGTTCTGATGTACAGAGAAGCAGAATTGAAGTGTGTGGCCTGGATTCATGTTTATCAGTTTTAGACAGATTGTATCTATTCTCATTAATTCCTCTTGTGGGAAGAAAAATGGTTTTGCTTGAAATATCTTCTGTGGTTTTGAACTCACTTTTTCAGCAGAGGAAAAGAAAAATTCTTCTAGAACTGGCTTTCGCATTTCTGTTGAACCATGCATGGGTTTCATCACAGAGAGTCAGACTGGGAGCGCCCTTGAAAGCCACAGAGCATTTATTCTTTCCAGGGGAATGCTATCAGAATGGCCCCCCTACTAAGTATAGGAAAGATGACTTTCAGAATGAGGTAAAGAGGTAGAAATGTTCTTGGGCCTTTGTTATGAATGCAATATTATAAGTACACAGGAAATGGAAAAATTAGAAAAATCAGAGAGCTAAATGGATGGAAAAGGGTGAAGGCAAGATTCTTTTTATAGGAAATTCTTGCCAGTTATTTTGGAGAATATATTGGTGTTTGGAGTGAGATGACTCATTTTGTACTAAGATTTTGGGTAAAGCAGCTCTTTTCCTGGCCAACTCATATCTGACTCATTTACCACACTAGTGAATAAGGGATAAAATGCTCCTGGCTAAGAACCATTGTAAGTATTTTTTGTTCATTTCTTGGGGGGGTGGGGGAGATGACAACACAGTGCAAATAGTCATTTCATTTTTATAACTCATTGATGGACCATGAAGAAGAAATTATTAGAAAAAGTCTAGGGATTCATTTTGGAGATGACTGAAATATAATTTTCAAAACATAGTTTTCAGGTAGCAAAGAAGTTGAGCAGGAAAGGAATGATTGGTGGGTCAGCAGAAAACAAAACAAAAGACTGAAAAAAAAAAAAAACTGGGGCCAAGGTATATATTCAAAGACTATTAAGTGGATAGGACTTGTCACATATAGCATATCATTTAGAAGAAAGAAGGATGATCTTAGTTTTCTTCTTATTTGTCAGAAGACTGCACCTTTAAAAGATTCTAGTTTGCATTGGTCGGATATCTGTTTCAAATGCTTCTACTTTGAAAAGGTCAGTTCAGTATTGAGGTTTATTCTTGGATACTAGTTCAGGCTCTGCTGAAAATCAAGAGAAAGTTCTCTTTGGCAATCAAGACTTCAGAATGATCAATTCTTAAGTTACTGGGAACATGTTTACACTCTAGAATTTCTCTCTCTCATTTTTTATATCAAAACAAAAACTGAAAGGTTTTCAAATGTCAGTATATAGACTATAGTATGAATCATATGAGATTTTCTTAATACAATAGGATATGGTTGTTTCATTTCATCTTCAACTTTAGTCAGTGTCTCAGGAATGAGATGGTTTCAAGTCATTATATAATAGAGAAGCATTAGAAAAGTAAGATTCTGAATCTGGCTATTTTATTTTTTAACTATTTTATTCATGAATGTTAAAGGAAAAAAAAGTATAACAATAAGCTGAAAAACCTCAAGTGTCACGTGCCTTAGCTTTGAACAGCCTATCAGTAGTGCCAAGGACAGCAATAATCCCGTTTTCCTGTATCTGAAGATTTATACAGACTGCTGTTGAATATACATTCATCTCTAACAGGCTTAGAAACACAACTTTGTTTTCTGTGCTTTAGGGTTGTATCTCCAAGGCTTCTGGAAGCTAAATGTGGTATGAATTATTCAGGTTTCCAATTTTTCTCTCTGATACTATTATTTTGAACACTTGTTTATCTAACCAGGCAAACGTTCTAGTGTAAATTTTATTTTTAATTTTCATCCAATGGCAACAGTGCCTTAGTTGAAAAGTGGGCTGAGATTTGGAAGTTCCCAGTAAAAGGAAGGACAGTACGTACATCCCTTCTTATCTTCTTTTCCTCCTCTTCCTGGGACTGTCATTTTACCTCTGTGTTCAGTGCCTAACGTGTGATCTTGGGGTGCGTGTGAACTCTGACTTAGTATGTTAGAGATTAAATTTAGTGCCTGATGTATTTCAAGGTTCCATTCTAAATTGTTTATAAACAAGTGTTTAATTTGAGAAAAAGACACATGGTGGAATAGAACCTCAAGTAAAATGAGAGGCCTGAGAACCTGAGCTTCCTGTCATCTCAGTCATCTCCCTCTCCTTCCCTCCTGTCTTCTTCCCACTACAGAGGAAGAGTCGAGTGTGACTCTAGAATCAGCCTGCCTCATTCAGATCCCATCTCCAGCGTAATAATTGCTGATCAGGACCAAGTTGCTTATTTCTCTAGGCTTAATTTTTCCTTGTCTTTAAAATGAAGGGAAAATTTCATAGGGTTTTGGGGATGAAATGAAATAATACATCTTAAGAACACAACACTTGACACATAGAAATCAAAGGTTGGTTTTTATTTTTTTCTGTCATTTTCCTGGTTCCTCAATTGCTCTTATTTTTTCCCTCCCGTAATACATTGTTCATCATCCAGTGATCTATAGTATTAGAATATAGAAGCTGTACCTGGGCATCTACATGTTTAACTGTTCGTAGCTTAAATCAATCGTGCAGTCAGTAAAAACAAGAGACTGACAAATAGTCACTAAGCAATAATTGTTCAATTAAGTCATCTGTGGTTAGCTGGCTTAAAAGAACTTTAACGATTCCCAATACATTATAGATAGTAAACAAATATTTATTGAATGAATGAGTCCAAAGACAGGAGACAAAACATTGTTAAAATGGTAGCATAGTAATTTATAAAGATACCTGAGCTCTTTGTCTCTATTTATGTTTTCTGAGGGAATTGGTGTCTTTATCTTTTTAAATGAGCTTTCCAAATGTGTATTTTATGTTTTTATTTCATAGTGCTAGTTGAGAGTGTCCACTTCCAGATATGCTGGCTAACCAGACTCCATAGTGCTCATATTATAAAGATAGGCTGATTGAGGGAACATAATAAAGGAGGGAAGGGGAAGCCAAGTGTCTGTCCGACTAGAAAAAGGAATTGTCCTGGGCGAGGTGGAGGGGATGTGGGAGTGATAGTAACAGATTACAAGGTAATCCTGCGACCTGCAGAATGAGGAGGGAGAACATCTGGTTCATTTATTCCTTAAAATCTTCTGATTGTGGCACATAAACAGCAAGTGTTGGGAGTCAGGGTCAAAGCTTCCTTGGAGTCTTCAAAATGTTCACCTACTTGGAGACTTTATTCGTTTTCTATTGCTATCTTAAAAAATTACTACAAACTTAGTGGCTCAAGATGACAGAAAGGTCAGAAAAGGCTGACAGGTCTCTAGGCTAAAATCAAGAAGCTGGCAAGACCTTGTTCCTTCCCGGAGGCTCTAGGGGAGAAACTGTTTCTTTGCCTTTCCCAGTTTCTCGAGGCTGCCTGCATTCCTTGGCTCATGACTGCTTTCCACGATCTGCAAAGCCAGCAGCTTTACAGCTCTCTCCCTTTCTTCAGTCATTGCTTCTCTCTCTGACTGAAGAAAAAAAGCTGGGAAGACTGACTGAAAAGCCAGGAAAGTTTCCCTGCTTGTAAGGACTCATATGATTAGGCTAGATCCACCAGGATAATTTCTCTTTCTTAAATTTCTTAAATTTCTCTTTCTTAATCAAATTTACAGTCAGTTTTGTTATGCAGTGTGACAGTCACAGCTTCCAGGGATTGGGACAGGGACAGCTTTGGGGGCTATTATTCTTCTTATCACAGGATCAGACATGAACAACCAACTACGATAAGTGATGGGTCATTGGATAGACTGAGCTGCAGAATAAAAGAAGATCTAACGTAGACCAAAGCCTGGGGAACAGATCACAGAACCAGGGCCACAGAGCCGGGGTAGAAGAGTGGAGGGTTTCGCCTAGTAAATAGGAGCAAAGGCTTCCAAGATAGAGACAGTAGCTTTTTCACCTATTCCACGCTCATAGAAACACCAACCAGAACATAATCGAGAACATTTTCATCACCCAGGAAGTTTATTTGCGCCTCTTCTTAGTGCCATTCCTTCCATAGGTAACCTTTTTCTCTTTCTTAGTTTTAACACTAAGAAAGACATTAGTTTTGCCAGAATTTGAGTTTCATTTAAAGGGGATCCTACTAGACAATAATACTTTCTATCTGGCTCCTTTTACTTTTCTAAGCTTAACGTTTTTGAGATCCATCCAGTCAGTAGTTTGCTCATTTTTATTACTGTGCATTATTCCCAATGTATAAGGCTATTGGGCTTATCATTTGGGGCTATTTATTTTTTTATGATTTTTATTGAGATATAAGTAACATTACATGTCTTTCAGGTATACAACATGATTTAATATTTGTATATTCTGTAATATGATTGCCACAGTAAGTTTAGTTAACATCCATTATCAGAGTTATAATTTTTTTTCTTGAGGACTTTTAAGATTTACTCTTGCAGCAACTTTAAATATACAATACAGTATTATTAACTGTAGTCACCATGCTGTACATTATAATTTCCCAGGATTTATTTATCTATCTTACAACTCAAGTTTGTATCTTTTGACCACCTTCACCCATTTCACCCACCCTTCTACCTCTGGCAACCACCAGTCTGTTCTCTGTATCTGTAAGTCAGGGTTTATTTGTGATTCCACATATAAGTGACATCATACAGTATTTGTCTTTCTGTCAGACATATTCAACATAACATAATGCCTCAAGTTCCATCCATGTTGTTGTAAATAACAAGGTTTCTTTCTTTTTTATGAATGAGTAATATTCCCTTGTACCATGTTTCCTTTATCCATTCATCCACTGATGGACACAAGTTGCTTCCATGTCTTGGTTATTATAAATAATTCTTCAGTGAACATGGGGATGCATGTATCTTTCTGAATTAGTTATTTCCATTTCCTTTGGATAAATACCCAGAAGCCAAATTTGCTGGATCATATGGTAAGTCTGTTTTTAATTTTTTAGGAAACTTCATACTGTTTTCCATAGTGGCTGCACCAACTTACATTCTGACCAATAGTGCACAAATGTTCCCTTTTCTACTCAGCATGTCACTTGTTCTTGTGGTTTTGATAGTAGCCACTTGAACAAGTGTTTGGTGATTAGTGATGTTGAACATCTTTTCATGTACCTGTTGGGCATCTGTATGTCTTCTTTGGAAAAATGTCTATTCAGATCCTCTGCCATGTGGGGCTATTATGAATAAAACTGCTAGGAAAGAATTTTTTATTATAGAAAAAAACAGAACAATTACCACCTGAACCATTTTTTTTTGAACTGAAGTACAGTCACAGTGTGTCAATTTCTGGTGCACAGCACAATGTCCCAGTCATATGTGTGTGTGTGTATATATATATATATTCATTTTCATATTTTTTCATTAAAGGTTATTACAAGATATTGAACATAGTTCCCTGTGCTATACAGAAGAAACTTTCTCTTTTAAATCTATTTTTATATATAGTGGCTAAAATTTGTAAATCTCAAACTCCCAAATCTATCCCTTCCCACCCCCTTTCCCTAGTAACCATAAGATTGTTTACTAAGTCTGCAAGTCTGTTTTGTATATGAGTTCATAGTATCCTTTTTTTTTTTTTTTTAAAGATTCCACATATGAGTGATAACATATGGTATTTCTCTTTCTGGCTTACTTCAGTTAGAATGATGATATCCAAGTCCATCCATGTAGCTGCAAATGGCACTATTTTATTCTTTTTTATGGCTTTGTAGTATTCCACTGTATATGTGTATACCACAACTTCTTTATCCAGACACCTGTCGATGGACATTTAGGCTGCTTCCATGTCTTAGCTATTGTAAATAGTGCTGCTGTGAACATTGGGGTGCATGTATCTTTTTTAATTAGTTACTTCTGGATATATACCCAGAAGTGAGATTGCTGGATCATATGGTAAGTCTATTTTTAGTTTTTTTGAGGAATCTCCATACTGCTTTCTGTAATGGCTGCACCAAACTACATTCCCACCAGCAGTGTAGGAGGGTTCCCTTTTCTCCACACTCTCCATCATTTATCATTCGTGGACTTTTGAATGATGGCCATTCTGACTGGTGTGAGGTGATACCTCATTGTAGTTTTCATTTGCATTTCTCTGATAATTAGCGATATTGAGCATTTTTTCATATGCCTCTTGGCCATTTGTATGTCTTCATTGGAGAATTGTATGTTTAGGTCCTCTACTCATTTTTGGATTGGGGGGTTTGTTTTTTGTTAAGTTTTATGAGCTGTTTGTTTATATATTCTGGAAACTAAACCTTGGTCAGTCTCATCATTTGCAAATATTTTCTCCCATTCCGTAGGTTGTCTTTTTGTTTGCTTATGGTTTCCTTTGCTGTGCAAAAGCTTATGAGTTTAATGAGGTCCCATTTGCTTATTTTTGCTCTTATTTCCATTGCCTGGGTAGACTGCCCTAGGAGAACATTGCTAAGATTTATGTCAGGGAATGTTTTGCCTCTTTTCTTCTACGAGGTTTGTGGTGTCTTGTCTTATGTTTACATCATTTTGAATTTATTCTTGTGTATGGGGTGAGGGAATGTTCTAACTTCACTGATTTACATGCTGCTATCCAGTTTTCCCAGCACTACTTACTGAAGAGGCTGTCTTTTCTCCATTGTATATTCTTGCCTCCTTTGTTGAAGATTAATTGACCAGAGGCCTGTTCCATTGATCCATATGTCTGTTTTGATTACTGTAGGTGTATAGTATTGTCTGAAGCCTGGGAGGGTTATTCCTCCAGCTTTGTTTTTTCTTCAATATTGCTTTGGCAAGTCTGGGTCTTTCATGATTCCATATAAATCTTAAGATCATTTGACTGGATAATAAAACAAGAACCTACAATATGCTGCATACAAGAGACCCACTTCAGGAAGAAGGACACACATAGATTGAAAGTGAGAGGATGGAAAAAGATATTTCATCCAACTGAACCATCTTTAAGTGTACAATACAATAGTTAGTGTTAACTCTATGCCCATTGTTCAATATAAGCCTAGAACTTTTTCATCTTGAAACAGTGAAACTCCATACCTATTAAACAACTTACTTTTCCCCCTCCTCACAGCTCCTGGCAACCACCATTCTACTTTCTAAGAATGTGACTACTTTATAGTAGATACCTCATGCAAGTGAAATCATGCAGTATTTGCCTTTTTGTGATTGCCTTAACTCACTTAGTATAATATCCTCAAATTTCATCCATATTGTAGCATATGGCAAAATACCTTTTTTTCATATGGCTAATATTTCATTGTGTGTATATATTACATTTTATTTATCCATTCACTGAGGTTACCTTTACCTCTTGGTTATTGTGAATAATTCTTCAATGAATGTAAGTGTTCGGTTATCCCCTCAGGATTCTATTTTTAATTCTTTTGGATATATACCCAGAAATGTAATTTCTGGATCACATGGTAATTATATTTTTAATTTTTTAAGGAACCTAAGTCTCTATTAAATTTTCATACAAGATTTTACTTTGTGAAGACAAGCATCCAGTTTTCTTCAGTATATACCTAGGAGTGGAACTACTGAGTTATAGGGACACTGTTTTACTTTCCAAACTGGTTTCTAAAATGGCTATGCTACTTTTCATTCCCACCATCAATGAATGATAGTCCTGATTGCTTGATATCCTCACCTATACTTTTTATAACTGGTCTTTTAATTTGAGCCTTTCTAGTGAGTATGTAATGATACCCCATTGTGCTTTCAAGTTTTCTCCAGAGGCATATTCATGTCCACATCAGGCCTTCTTAGCACATACCCTCTTTCTGTTTGGAATATTTAGCTTGTCTTCCTCCTCTCACTGACCCTACACTGGCCTCCCAGTTCTCTTCCACTTACCTTTTAGATCTCAGATCAAATATCATTTCTTCTTCTTGGAGGATGTTCACTGACCATCAGTCCAAAAATTGGATCAAGTCCTTTGGTTATACTTTCTTATGTCTCCTTTATACTTCTGGTACCTAGAACAGAGCTGGGGTGCATAATAGACATTTGGTAATTATTTCTTGGCAAGACCCTGCAATCATGAAAGTCCATATTGAAAGCCAAGGCCCCCCAAAAGTGCCTGAGGGCCGGGATTCAGCCATATAACCTGTTCCTGGCCTGAACCTCAACTTCAGCTACCTCTTCTTGCACACCCCTGGGTCTACTCATATCACAACCTCTACAGTACTGTCACGGTCACACCTGTGGTGAGATGCTTTAGCCATGGGAATGCACCTCTAGAGCCAAGGCCAAATCCTCTGGGTTCCACATCTGGCCCTGACTTCTATCACTGGCCTACAATGCTGGCCTCAGTGTCATTTAGCTGCTCCAGCTATGTGGTTGCATTCTGCCAGTCTGAGTCCGAACTTTAGCCGCCAATGCCATAAGGCCATGTACAGACCCTGCAATCACAGGAGTGCGTGCCAAGAGCCAGTGCCCCTACAGCTGATACTGCACCTGTGGTTGGCCCCAGCCCTTGCCACTATATGTGTTTGTGAACCTCTGGCTCCAGCCACTACAGTGGCCTGCCCTGTTCCCTAGCTGTTGTACCTGAAGAAGATTTGACCCCCAAAACCCTTAAAGTCACTCTAGACACCCCATCCCCCCAGAGTACTCACCAAGGACCACAGTTATCAATGCTGTGGACCTGAGAGGCCTGAGCCAACAAGACATCATGCCCCTCTGCCCCAGACCCAGAGCCACAGGGAGCACAGAGTCAGGGAAACCTGATACCACCAAAGGAACACAGTAAATTCCCAGTGATTGACCCCAGAGAAATGGAGATATATGAACTGCCTGAAAAAGAATTAGAAATAATTGTTCTAAAAATGCTGAGAGTTACAGGGGAACAGATAAACAATTTAACAAAAATCAGGAAAACAATATCAAAATAAAATGATGAGTTCAAGAAAGAGATAGAAAACATAAACAAGTACCGAAAGAAAGTTAGGAGCTGTAGAATACAGTAACTAAGAATTCAATAGAGTTAAACATCAAACTGGAGCAAGCAGAAGAATGAATCAATGAACTTGAAAACACATCATTTAAATTATCTAGTCAGTGGAGCAAAAAGAAAAAAGGATAAAGAGGGGATGTAGAAAGCCTGTGGGACTTATGGGACACCAATAAGACAACAAACAACCTATGAATTATTAGAGTCCCAGGAGGAGAAGAGAGGAAAAAGGGAAAGAAGGCTTAAAGTAATAATGGCTGAGAACGTCCCAAACCTGAGGAAGGATTTGGACATCCAAGTTTATGAAGCTAATAGGTCAGCCCAAAATTTCATGCCAAAATGATCTCCAGGACTCATGATAAAACTGTCAGAAGTCAAACAGACAATTTTAAAAGCAACGAAAGTTTTCTCTCATACAAGTGAACCCTCATAAGCTTATCAGTGGATTTCTCGGCAGATACCTTGCAAGCCAAGAGACAGTGGGATGATGATATATTCAAAATGCTGAAAGGAAAAAAAAAAAAAAACCTGCCAACCAGAATATGTTAAACATTTAACTCTTGGTTAAAGGTTAAAGGACAATAGTATTAAAAAATATCTATAGCTACAATAATTTGTTCATGGATACACAATATAAAAAGATGTAAATTGTAATATCAAGAACATAAAATACAGAGAAGAGGAGTAAAAGGGTAGAGTTTTATATGCAATCAAAGTTCAGTTGTTATCAGGTTAAAATTAGACTGTGTATACCTATATAACAATGTTATAGGTGTTCAAGTAAGCCTCAGAGTAACCACAAAGCAAAACTTAATAGTACATTCACACAAGATAAAGAAAGGGGAATTAAAGTATACCAACTATGGAAAATCATCAATTCAAAAGGAAAACATTGAGAGGAACAAAAGAAATACAAAACAGCCAGAAAACAATGAATAAGATGGCAATAAATATTAAGTCATTAAGTATTAATAATTATTCTAAAGGTAAATGGATTCGATTCACCAATCAAAAGGCAGAGTGCCTGAATGGATTAAAAACAAAAACCCTAAGCCCAATTACATGCTGCTTACAAAAGATTCAGTTTAGTTTTAAGGGCACACATAGGCTCAACATGAAGAGATAAAAAAGGTATTCTGTGCAAATGGAAACCAAAATAGAGCATTGGTAGCTATACTTATATCAGAAAAAAATAGACTAAGTCTAGAAGCGTAACAGGAGACAAAGAAGGTCATTATTATAGTCATCAATTCATCAAGAGGATACAATAATTTTAAATATATATGTACCTAACATCAGAGCACCTAAATACATTAAGCAAATACTAATAGATTTGAAGGGAATAGTATAGACAATAATATAATAATAATAGATACTACACTTTCTACAATGGGTAGGTGATCCAGACAGAAAATCAATAAAGGGAACACTGGACCGGATCTGTAGTTTATGCCAAACGGACCTAACAGACATATAGAACATTCCATCCAACAGCAAGAAAATACATATTCTTCTCAAGTACACACGGAACATTCTCCAGGATAGGTCATATGATAGGTCACAAAACAAGTCTTACTATGATTTCAATCGTCTTAAATTTGCTAAGTACTTTTTATGACCACATGGTATGAAACTAGAAATCAATAACAGGAGGAAAACTGGAAAATTCACAAATATGTGGAAGTTAAACAACACACTCCTGTACAACTAGTGGATCAAAGAAAATCAAATTATTTTGAAACAAACAAAAATGGAAACATAACTTATGGGACACAGCAAAAGCAGAGCTAAGAGCAAACTTACAGTAATAAATGCTTACATTAAAAAAAAAAAAAAACTCAAACAACCTAACTTTACAACTTAACGAACTAGAAAAAGAACAACAAACTAACCCCAAAGTTAACAAAAGAAAAACTACTTTAAAATCAGCAAAAATAAATAAAAAAGAGAATAGAAAAACAAAAGATCAACAAAACTAAGGCATGGTTTTTTGAAAAGATTTTTTAAGTTGACAAACCTTTAAACAGACTTACCAAGAAAAAAAGGACTCAAAAAAATTATAGATGAAAGAGGAGACATTACAAGTGATTACACACAAATACAGAGCATCATAAGAGACTACTATAAACAATTATATGTCAACAAAGTGGACAACCTACAAGAAATAGATGATAAGTTCCTAGAAGCATACAACCTACCAAGACTGATTCATGAAAAAAATAGAAAATCTGAACAGACCAATAACAAGTAAGAGATTAGATCAGTAATCCAAAACCTCTGAAAAAAGAAAAGCCCAGTCCCAGATGGTTTCACTGGTGCATTCTAACAAACATTTATAGAACATTAACACCAGTTCTCAAACTCATCCAAAAAATTGAAAGCCTGCTCTTCCCTCCTACCCAGAACCTGAGAAGGGAGCAGGGCCAGCCCAGAAAATGGTGTCTGTCAGGCATTACCTGTCAAAGCTGCCTCCCAGACTTAGCTTGGGACCCAGAATTCTAGTAATCTGCCTGTGGCCTTGGGGTAGGTGACAATCTCCCCTTTTGATCATTTGCATCTGAATCTGATTTAGGAAATCTATGGCTCCTAAACTCATTTTATGAAGCCATTACTCTGATGCCAAAGCTAGATAAGGATACTACCAGAAAAGAAAACTATAGGTCAGTAACCCTGCTGAACACAGATACAACAATCCTCAGCAAAATTCTTGCAAACTAATTTCAACAGCACATTAAAAAGATCATACACCATGATCATGTGGGGTTTATCCCTGGGACGCAGAGATGGTTCAATGTATGCAAGTAACTGCAAGAATGTGATATACCACATTCATGGAGTGAAAGGTAAAAATCGTATTATCCTCTGAAAAGATACATAAGAAGCAGTCGACAAAATTCAGCATTCTTTCATAATTAAAACTCTTAACCAGATTATGTATAGAAGGAAAATACTTCAATAAAATAGAGGCCATATATGACAAAACAAAACCCATAGCTAACATTACACTTAATAGTAAAAAGTTGAAAGTCTGCCCTCTAAGAAAAGAAATAAGACAAAGGTTTATCTGTTTGCTGATGAAATGATCTTGGATATTAAAAAATCCTAAAGACTCCACTAAAAAAAAAAAAAAAGTTAATACTGAGGGGGACGGTATAGCTCAGTGGTAAAGTGCATGCCTAGCATGTACAAGTTCATGAGTTCAATCCCTGGTACCTCCACTAAAAATAAATAAATAAACTTAATTACTCCCCTCAAAACAAACAAATATAAAGTTAATACTAATAAATTAATTCAATAAAGTTTCAGGATACAAAATAAGATCTATACACCAAAAACATTAAAATCTGATGAAGGGAATTGAAGACACAAATAAATGTAAAGATATTCCATGTTCATGCATCAGAAGAGTTAATATTGCTAAAACATCCAAACTATTTGAAGTCGTTAATAGATTCAGTGCAATTCTTGTCAAAATTCCAATGTTATTTTTTCAGAGAAATAGGAAAAAAATCCTAAAATTCAATCAGACTACAAAAGACCCTGAATAGCCATAGCAATCTTGAGAAAGAACAAAGCTGGAGCTTCCCACGTCCTGAGTTCAAACTATATTACAAAAGTATAGCAATCAAAAGAATATGGCACTGGCAGAAAATCAGACACCTAGACCAATGGAACAGAATTGAGAACCCAGAAATATACCTTTATATGTATTGTCAACTATTTTTTGACAAGGGAGTCAATAATACTCAATGGGAAAACAATAATCTCTGATAAATTGTGTTGGGAACACTAGACTTTTCATTCACATGCAGAAGAAGGAAATTGGACCTATCTTATATTCACAAAAATTAACTGGAAATGGATTAAGAACTTAAATGTAAGACCTGAAACTATAAAACTCTTAGAAGAAAACATCGGGAAAAAAATCTCGACTTTGGTCTCTAAAATGAGTTTTTTGGATACAAAAACAAAAGAAAAAGCAACAAAAGCAAAAATAAACAGGTAAAATGACACCAAACTAAAAACTTCTGCAAAGCCAAAGAATGAACGAAATGAAAAGGAAGCCTATGAAATAGGAGAGACTATTTGAAAGCATATTTATGATAAGGGGTTAATCTCTAAAATGTATAGGGAGCTCATACAATTCAGTAGCAATACATAAGTAAATAAATTAAATAACTGGGTTAAAAAACAGGAAAAGGACCAGAATAGATATTTCTAAAGAAGATATACAAACTGCCAGCAGGTGCATAGGAAGATGCTTAACGTCGCTAATCATCAGGGAAATGCAGAGCAAAACCACATTGAGGTATCACTTTATATCTGTTAGCATAAAAAAGACAAAAGATAACAAATTAGTGAGGATGTGGAGAAAGAGAACTCTTGTGCACTGTTGATGGGAATGTAAATTGGTGCAGCTGCTATGGAAAATACTATGGAGGTTCCTTAAGAAATTAAAAGTAGAATACCATGTGGTCCAGTAATCCCACTTCTGGTATATATCCAAAGGAAACAAAATCACTATCTTGAAGAGATCATCTCCACTCTCATGGTCACTGCAGCATTATTTACAATAGCCAAGACAAGGAAACAACCTAAGTGTCCAGTGATGGATGAATAGATAAAGAAAATGTGGTATACACATACAATAGAATATTATTTAGTCACAAAAAAGAAGGTTCAACATGGGTGCACCTTTAAGGCATTATGCTGTAAGACTGACAGAGAAAGACAAATATTGTATGATCTCACTTATACATGAAATCTAAAAACACTGAACTCTGTATCTATATGAGATGATGGATGTAAGCCTACTGTGGTAACCATTTCACAATATATGTAAATCAGGCTATCATGCTGTACATTTTAAACTTATACAGTGAGGTATATCAATTACTTATCAATAAAACTGGAAAAAAATAATGTTGAACTCATAGAAACAGTAGGTACCAGGGGCTCGGAGGCAGAGGAGAAGGAACAACGTTGGTCAAAGGATACAAGCTTCCAGTTAAAAGATGAATAAGTTCTGTTAATATGCAGCATGGTGACTGTAGTTAACAATTTTTATTGTATACTAGAAATTTGCTATGAGAGTAAGGTTTAAATGTTACCATAACAAAATGGTAATTATGGGAGGTGAAGAATTTACTGTGATAATCATTTCACAATATATATAATGTATCAAATCATCACACTGTATGTCAAACTTACACAATATTCTGTCAATTATATCTTGATAACGCTGGGAAAAAATAGGAAAATTCAGTCTCTTTGGAGTTATCTAGTTTGAGGATTCTATACCCGTGTAATCCATGTATTCTAAAATGTAAATAAGTTTGCATATTTATTTATAAATTAGTTTAGTTTACTTAAATATTTTCCTTAATTTAAAATCTTTTGGAAATGCTGATAATTTTAGTTTGGAAAGATTTTAATAGAATACGACTCATTTAAATAGCTTTTATCTTATAATAGCAACTCTAACCACTTTCTCACCACCTCCTTATCCAGTATACTCTTGGACAGGCATAAGTTCCTAAGGATTTTTTATTTTTGTAGTATTTCCATATGGGTTCATTTGGAACTCTCACTTTTTATTAACATTAAATAATGAATATCTACTATTTCCCATTCCTTAGAGATGCATAAAAATCTTTTTTATTACTATTCTATGGTTAAAAATCTTTCCTCCAGTGTTTTAAATTTATTATAAAATGCTAAATTAAAATGGCAACTACTTTATTTATAGATATATAGAAATATCGGGGTTTTTTCCTTATAGAACTATGAAATAACATGGCTAAATTGTTCATTTGTCTTCATAAACAACAATGTTCTAAACATAGAAATTTGTTCTAATATAAAAGTAATTCATTATAGAATACTGGCAAGTAAATAAACAATATGAAAAAGAAAATTAAAACCACCTACCTATTATTCCACACCCAGAGAGAACGATCATCCAAATATTGTGATTCCTTATGGTAGCACAGGCACAACTCTGTATCTGTGTAGCATTCGACACAATTTGTGCGTATGTTAGATGACGAATCCAAAGTATTAAATAACTAATGTCTCACAATGTGTGTTGTTTAGAAGTCAATTTTACCTTCTTTCTTTTCTTTTTTTTTTAACCTTCACTAGTTCTGTAAGGAACATCCTTTTTCTCACGGTTTTTAACCTGAAACCCCAGCTTCACAAAAGTATAGTTGCGACATTAGCAGTTGGCGACATTAGCAAATTGCAGAGCTCGGACTCGTACTCCAGTCTCCCCGCATTTCAAATCCCAGTCTTCTTCCCTCGACAATCCAGCTACTTCATGTGTTTGGATTCCTACTACAATTTGTCCTTTTGACTAAATTAAAAATCATTCTAAAAGTTTGCCTTAAAACACCTCAGAGTGTTACTAAATTAAGGCTAAATCTCCAGTATAATTTTTCAAGCAATTAGTTTTGGTTTTGCCCAAGCAGAACACCCCACAGATGATGCCGAATAAAAACTATTTACATACTACCATATAGTGCATTTCTTGTAAAAATCTTGGGTCTGCAGCAGCGATTTGCTAATCAAATTCAGAATTTGATTTGAAATGCCTCCGGCAGGCAGCCAATCCAGTTATGAAAGAACAGAAGCAAAAACCAGAGCCCTGGTACGTCTCCTCCAGAAGCTAGCTGGGTCCTTTGCTCTCGTTAGAAAACTGGTTCCATAGGAAATCACTGCAATTGCTTCTAAAATAAAATATCATAGTTAATTTTTTCAATAAATTATTGGACTGTAGTAGACACAAAACATGTACATTTTGGAATCTAGAGCTATAAAATATTCTGACATGTTTTAATATAAACAGGAACATTTCCAATGATTGCTTGGATCGAAAATGTTTTTCCACTTGACATTTGTTTATAGTTCCTAGGAAAGAAACTCTATTTATGGATAACTGAATAACACAAATAAACATCAGAGAGGGCTGAAAAATCAGCTTTGATTATGCATGAAAATCTACAATGTCATTGTGTACTCTTATGCCGTATTCTGATTGCCTGTTTATTTTTACAGAACTGCTGGTGAGCCTATGGAAGAGGAGCCAGCCTTGTGAAGTGCCAAGTCCCCCCCCAGCCGCCCCACCCCCGATATTTCCTGTATGTGACATCATTGTGTATCCCCTACCCTACCCCCCCAGCACCCTCAGACATGTCTTGTCTGCTGCCTGGGTGGCACAGATTCGATGGAACATAAACACTGGGCACAAAATTCTGAACAGCAGCTTCACTTGTTCTTTGGATGGACTTGAAAGGGCATTAAAGATTCCTTAAAAGTAACCGCTGTGATTCTAAAGTTACAGTAAACCACGATTGGAAGAAACTGCTTCCAGCGTGCTTTTAATATGCTGGGTGACCCACTCTCTGTCCCAACGTATGAACTAGAAACACCCAATACAGCCATTAGATACTGTTAATTACAGATGCTATGACAGCCAGCAAAATTGGGGGCAAAACCTGAGAAATACTCATTCCTGACATTCTGATCAGTTTTTTTTAATTGGATAATTTTTAGTCAAACAGTCTTAAATTGTTTACAGGATTTGCTTTCAGCGATGAACAGATAGCAATTCCCGACAGATCACAGGGGTTTTTTGTTTTGTTTTGTTTCGTTTTTTGGCCTTTGTTTTAACACAGGGTTCAACTCCTGCTAGTAAAAATTCAAAATGGAGGAACCGGGCTGAGGCTTTGTAATAAACTATGCTGTATCTCAAAGTCCAATGCCAGAGGAGCCTCACACACTGTATACAATGGTGCAGTATTTTATGTCACTTTTTTTGAGGAAAGCTACCCTATTTCCCTAGCACCCCTCCGTGTTCTCACACCCAGGAGATGTGCACTGGATTCACCCCCTCTCACACAGCCCTCGCTCTGATGACAGTAGCTCTGAGCGTATGATCCACAGAGGATTTTCTGTGTCTGTCTTTGAAAAGTGCGTAACTTTTCAAAGGCGATCTTAATTTGCTCCACATCTATCAGGAACTTATTCTCTTACTTCTATTTTTCTGCCTTCCATCACTTCCTTTCTTCTTGCTTTTCATCCTTCCTTCCTATTTGAAAAAAAAAAAAAAGGATTATCCATAATCTCCCCAATTACTCAGGAGCTTTGAGTATTTCTTTACTTTCCAGGTTAACACAGTTGCTTAGTCTGATGTGTTCTTTGGTTGTGAAACCACTGAGGTGAATATGACTTACGCAGTGTCGCTGAATTTTTAGATCTTTGAAATGTGTTAATGAAGGCATTGCCTATTTGAAGTCACCCTGAATTGAGTTAACCTTGAAGTTGTGCCTTCATGTGAAAAAAGCAACAAGAACTTAACCTCTACACATGTTGCCTTAGGGTCAAAGGCTAAAAATAAAGGACATTTCTGAGATTAAAAGCAACTTACTAAATATAAGTAGGTTATCCCCCCACCTCCCAAAATTCTATTTCAGTGCATAACTCAAACACCTAAAGACACTGGTGTATAATACCTCGCAGTATTTAATATCTGACAATGCTTTCAAAGAGTCGATGTTTCTTTTCATATATTTTCCTAACTCAAAGGATATATTAAAGCCATAAGTGAAGATTGTCATGCTTTTATTCAGAAATCTGAAAGAAACCTTAATTAAAACAAGGTTTTAGGGAAGGCCATGATATGAAAGATACGGAACAATATGGTTTTAGTTAAAGAGGACTCTAACCTGTAAATCAAAGATGAAAGATTTCACTCAAGTAGAATTATATAACTCCCTTTTGTTATACAGTCAGACCATATTTTTCATGCATTTGGTTTTTTTAGGATTACCATTTTAATTTTAAAGACTTTTATTACATACACAAAAATGGCTCAATACTTGGTTTAACATCTTAGAAATTTGAGACACCCTTTGAAATGGCAAATCTAAAATGGAATGTAACTCAGTATTAGTTAAAAATTACTTTCATTGCGTAAGAGTAAGGTCAATCTAGATTCACAATAGTAATGATTTTTTTTCATGATACTTTTAGAGAAATTCATGCCAATCATATTTGCTAACTCTTGCTGTTTTTACTGTAATTGCTTGAGAAGACTTACTTAAAACCAAAGGCTTAAAAAAAAAGACACCCCCCCTCTTAAAAAGGAAAGTTATACCATATTGTAATTGGAAACAGAATTGTGACTTTTAAAAATCAACTTCATAATTACAAATCTCTATTATTACTTTTAGTCCTCCCAGATATTTTTTAGATTTTGAATAAGAAAATGAAACAATATAATGCAAAGGTACTAATTTACTGGTTTCCTACAGTAATTTTGCTGCATTCTTATGCACAGCTATCAGTCTGATAAAGCCAAGTCACTAGGACATCTCCATGGTTATTTAGATTTAAAACATGACACATTAATGAGTTAATCACACATTCTTCCATGTGATACAGTACCCAGTTGGTCACAGAGTTTTCAGGATACACAGAGAAGGAGATAAACTATGGAAAAGGATTAATCACAGCTGAATGTAGTTTTAAGAACAGAATGCCAGTGCTTTTTGATTATACTGTTACAAGATGTATGGTAGCCCTCAGGAACAGAATGGAGGCTTTTGGAGAATATCAGCACTTCTTTTGCGATAGAGCAGTGCTTTTTGAAAGGGTAGTTTCACTTGGTATAGTTTTCTTCACTTATACATTTAATTTTTATTGCTCACAATAGTTTGCGGTAAGAGTATTAGAAACACTCCTCTGTAAGCATTATCAACAATTTATCTCTTCCTGATACATGCTTTGAAGGATAATCACACTGGCTTTCTCACAATCTCTTAATAACTCATTAATGATGAATAAAAAATAAAGGTTTTTAAGAAATCTATCAGTAAACAATGCTAGGAGTTCAATTTAATAAGATTTGATAATAGGTGTAAAAAGAAAATTAATTTTCTCATTTATATAGTATAATCTAGCATTTTATATTAAATTGAAAAGCAGACAGTTTTATTAAATAAGTAAAATGGACCTCAAATGTTAATAGAAGCTATTTAGTCACTGCTTAGTAAATGAGAATATTTTGAGATGAAATATTTTTAAACATTTTAACAAACTTACATCAGTAGTGGAGACAGAGTCAGCTTTTGAAGAAAACAGAGATACTTATGAAAAACTACTATAAATCACATTTTCATTACAAATCCTACGAACTGAAATCATGCCTTCAGTTTTGATGGTGACCTTCTGCAAACTCTCACCCACCTCTCACTGACAACATGGTGGATTTGAAAGCAGGACATCTCCTCACAGGAAGATCTCAGAAACTACAGGGTTCAACAATTCAGGACTGTTTTATTTCCAAAGGTCATTCCTAAAGATTTTTTAATTTACTGGGTTTCTTTACAGGCTCCATATGGAAGTAAAATAGAATGACCATGTGGAAGTTCTCCTGGGAGAAAATTTCTCTTCAGTCAGCACTTTTATACTTATTTCTTAAACTTAGCATTGTTTAGGACAATGTATTTAAATATTTTTTACTATTTATCTTTTGAAAGTTTACTCAATATTTCTCAATGAAAGTATTAAATGCCTAATAGACAAAACAAACAAACCAAAGGTTTCTGTCTTAAAAGTGATTCATTCTGAGCTTGAAATAATCACTCTGTCAAGAGTTTGCATCGTCATTTCTAGCAGCATCTAAACATTCTTTTCCTGCTTGAGAAATGAAATCACTTGACTTACTGAGAAAATTTAAAAAAAAAAAAAAAAGGCCACTACACACCTGTTCAACCATTCCTTAAAGAGGGCATTTTCACCTTCAAAAGAAATGAAAATCAGATAATCTATGCTAAGAAATGAAGGCATTTTAGTATTGTCTTCAAAACTGATCTCAGCATGGTCATGATCATCAACAAATATGTCTTATGTTCCCCAAGGACACCAGTATATTTTGGTCTCCAGCAGCAGTTTGTATTTACTGCCTTTTGAATGAAGTATTATACGAGTATTACATCATCTTCATCAACAGCTTCACTAAAATATGGAAGTGCCTATGTGTGGCTTCTTTTCCTAGTCATATTTACATTGAAAATCATAGCCCTTGCCTCCTAACAGCTTGCTTTACCCCATCAAATGCTTCTTTTTTTTTTTTTTTTTTTTAGTTTTTGGGGGCAGGTAATTAGGTTTATTCATTTCAACCAATGTACTGGGGATTGAACTCAAGACCTTGTGCATGCTAAGTGCACACTCTACCAGTGAGCTATACCCTCCCCCCACCAAATGCTTCATGAAGCACAGAATGATTGTCATGGGGTCAGAGGATAATTTTTTTAGATGAACATGGTATACTCACACAGGACTATGGAGCTGGACTTCCCCAAATCAACTACAGCTCATTTTTTCTATGACATACCTGGCTGCTTTTATGTAACAACTGAGTCAGTTATTAATATACTAAAAATAAGTGAACTTTAGACTGTTGATCTGGGGCTGCTCTGATTTGACCTCAGTGACCAAGTAATAGCATTGTAACAGTTTCTCAAGCCATCTTAATTCTCATATTGGAACATTTAGCAAACACGTGGTGAATTCACCATGTAGTGCCAATCCTTCTAACCAACAACCTCTTCTCCACCCTTCTCTCCTTCCCTTGTCGAATTGCCAAAACCAAATTGCCACATCTAAACCATGACAATAATTTCTTAAATCTCTATGTTTCCTAACTAGAAACAAGGTTGGCAACTTATTTTCTGAGACACCATTGGGTTCACTTTCTTTCTTGCCATTTTATATAAAAACTCTAGTAGGCACTACTCTGTATCTTCCTTGTTATCACTTCCTTTTCAAGACCACTTGACTTTTTTTTTACTATTCTTATCTTAAAATATAAATCAATTTTGTGTGTTTGGGTCTACTACTTTGGACCTGGCATTTGTTTTATTAGTACAGAATATTTCCTTTCGTCTCAAATACAGTTTTCCTCTGTTCTTGCTACTACCTAATTGTGCTGTGCTAGTTATCACGCAAGAAGATTGTACACATTCTTTTCTTGCCCTTAGGATATGTTTTGTGAGTCAAACCCACAAGCATAAACTCCAACCTGAAGAACAAAACTGCAAAAGAGAAATTTTAAATCAATATAATTTGGAAGTAAGATATTTCCAGATTTGTCAAAGAAAATTGGAGTCCTTTTATTTTTCTGTTTGGGCTTTAGGCACATTAGAGGCGAAGGTTGCAACATCAAAATAAGGAGGGTCAAATGTTTTTGAGGACATTGTGGTCATGTCCTCTAGGCTTCATTGTGGTGCCCTTTCTTGCAGTTGGCATTTTATGACATTTGACAGATCTTGCAACAATTCCTGACTATTTCTTTTATTAACTTAAAATTGAGTAGAAGTGGAATAATTTAAGGAAACAAGAATTCTAAAATCTGAGGAGGAATGGCACTTCCTTGGGTATGCAGAGATTGTTTTTAGATTTAAGAGAAATCTCTGTATGCTCTTCCTGAATTGTAAGAGTCTCACACTCTTTCTGGATAAGCAATGGTCAGTGTCTGTCGCCACAGTGTCCGGGTTATATGAAATCATCCTTTCAGTGGTGGCCGGCATAACAAGCATGCTGTTAAAAGTGAGTGATCGTTTTGTCGATTATAGCCTCAGCAGTTTGTGTCATTTGAAAGCAAATATCCTGATATTTTTAAATAAGGTGGGCAGAGCAGGCAGGAAACCAGTATTTATCACTCTAGTGATTAAACACTCTAGACTGGGTTTGTTGATGTGTATGTCAATAATCTGGAGTTTCTAGCTTAGTGTAAAATCAAAATGTCTTTTCTATTATGGTCTGATATCTGTTTCTGTAATAAGATCAGTTTGTTGTCCTCTGTGCACCAGTGGTTTTGCCCTTAATTTTTTTGGCTAGCATTCACCAAAATCTGTCATCCAGAGCTGCTGAGAAAAATACATGTTGCCAAACTTTTTTTCTTAAAATTGTGCTGCCAGTGATGTTTCCCCAGATGTGAAAAATATTATCTAACAAAGGATCAATTCCTAATAACAATACCATTGTTGAACATGTTGATGGACTGTTTGCCTTCTTTCTGAGTCCTTTTTTATTGTATTTGAAAATACTGAATGGAAAATTCAATGGTGTGCTCCGAATTATTGTTGATGTTGTTAATGTCATGATTCTCCTTCAAAAAGTATGAAAGATCTCCTCTTGTCGTGTGTTTTCTACTGAATTAGATTTTCCTCTAGTCCTAGTATGAATAAAAGCTATTTGAAATAAAAGTGTTCTTATTTTTCTACCTCCTTTGTGCCTACCAAAAGACTTTGAATACTAGATATTTAGTCAATATTTGTTGAGTAAATATTACTAATTATAAGTTGCTGTGCTATATATGGTTCCACTTTCAAAAAATGGTAAGGTTACTTGCAGGTAAATCCCCTTTTTAGTGATGTGAGAATTCACAAAAGAAGAAAAAGTAAAAAGAGTTGTTCACTGAATGTGTTTCTGGTGAAGATAAATAATAATAGCTAACACTGATTAAGCACCAACCATGTGCCTGTTACTCTACTGAGCACTGTAGCTAAATTATCTTATTCATCACATGACCCCTACATCATGTATTACACTTGCATTTACAGATGAGAGCAGGGAGCATGGTAAAGGCCAACTCACTCACTTACCCATTGTTACAGATAGTAAGAGGTTAAGAATAAATCCTTATCTCTGTCTGTCTAGCTCTAAAGTCTGTCCTCTCTCCAAATGGCATGTCAAAGATGGCATACGAAAAGCATTTCTTAACTGTAAAACTATGACTAACCTTCAGAACAGACCATGTGCTCATTCCCTGGTAACCTTACAATTTTATTAAATTATCATTTAAATGGATCTGGTAATTGTGACTAGGCCTGTACAGTAAGTACAAGTTACAAAAGGCATTTTTTTCCCCCTGTTTCAACATCTTTCTTTAATCTAGCCAAGAACCCTAAGATGTCTTTAGAATACATATTCCAAAAACTCTTGAAATCTATCCCAAGACCGCTACTTGTTTTTGTTATCTTATAACCCCCTGCAATGTTTAACAGTCTAAAACATGACTGTTTCCAGTGGACAATGGTTTGGGTTCCTTCTGGGAAAAGACAGTAATATTTTGTCTAACAGAAAGTAAACCTGAGATGCAATGGGTGGGTAAAATCGGTTTCAATGGTAAACACCTTTGGTTTAATCAGATTTGTCAAATTGCAAATGTTACTTCATGATTCTCTGTTTCTTTTAAGTTTTTGTGGTGAAATGATAGCAATTGAAAAACTGGAGTATAAGTAAAAAGTAAGAATGAATATTGTAGTGTTATTTTTAAAGTGATTTGTAAATAAAAATAGAAGTCTGAAGAATTTCTTTCACCACCTAACACGTTTAAAGTCAAATACTTCTAAGTATTATAATTACTCCTCAGATTTGCAAGATTAATATCAATGTCAATTTCTGTGGTCCTCCCAGTTGACCATAAATGGATTATTTCCCACATATCCTAATAAGTACTTTGGGAAAGACTGATAGCTGTTCTTTAAAATATCATTTTGAAAAGGAAACAAGATTCAGGGAAAGAGATGAATGAATTCCCTTTTTAAATATTTAAAAAACTGGAGATAAAATAAATAAAAGATTGCACTTACCTTTAGGTCAAGTCAAATTTAAACATCTTAATGTATTTAGAAAAGCCACTACTAATTCTGTATTGAACGCTTATGCAGTTCATTTAAATTTTGATATAGTCCCACATATATATTTTGCTTTTTCCACAAAATAATTTTTCCCAAAAAAAGATTTAAAAACTTAAAATGTGATAAAGTAAATCAACTTAATGATGTAATAAAATGTTTATTAATAAGTTATATATTTATGAAGATTTCTTAATTGGATGTGAAGACTTTATATCCATGTTAAATGTGGTTGTTTCTTTTAAGAATGTATATTTTAGGGCATTACTTTTAATTTTTCTCCTTTGCTAAACATTTGTTTTAGTTGTTTTATTATAAAAATAAAAAATATTAATAGTTATTAAACACCCTGTGTTCTCATTTAAATCTCAAAACTCTTGTCAGGGGAGGAAATTGAAACTTAAATGCCAGAAAAAAAGCCCATTTACTTCACTTTGATCCAAACTATTTTATTCAATGTAGTCAACATTCACTGAATGCCCACTATGTGTCATGTGTATTCAGCATTATTCTTATAATAGTATGGAGAATAGCAAGCAAATTGGCAATGTAACTATACAAGAAATATAAAAATTCATCAAAGCTCCCCCTTATATAGTTCTAGAAAAAAATTTACCTCAGATGTGAGTTTAAAAAAAAAAAAGTGTGACCTGTCTTTTTTCTCCATAGAGTTATGACATAGAGACAGACATAGAATACATTCAAGAAATACTCATTGTCTAAATTTCATACAACTATATTCACAGGAAGATGCGGGCAAAGATCTATGAAGAGAGTAGATGTGGTTTAGGGTGTTTGTTAGTGTCCCTTTCAACGTGAATGTCTACCATCCTTAATGTCAACATTCAATTAAAAGTATTTAATGTTGATAACTAGAAAGATAGATTCAATGTGCAGACATCCTAAAAATTCCCTTGGAAACTGCTTTCTAAACTGCAGTCATTTGCATTTATCTCATTATTTCTTTTTTTTTTTTTAAATCAATTACAATTTGTGGTACAGCAAGTCCCAGATAATCAAGTTTTTCAATAACCATTTCTGCTTTATTTGATTTGCTCATTTAATGAAACATAAATTCCAACCTCTTTTATTTTTCAAAGCACTGGTCTTGATAAGGAGTACTTTCAGTTCATCAGACCCCAAACCCTGATAAGACTATAACATCCTTCTTTGTCAAACTAAATGTATTTATAATGGGTCTCTGTGCCACTAAACCTATCCTGCCCTTTTTAAGTTTTAATTTCTCCAGTTCAAAATTCAGCCCATACTTAACTAAAGGCATTCTAACTTCTTTTATTTCATCGTTACATACATGTCCATCTCTTCCAAGAGACGATTAGATCCAATCCAACAATCCCACACAGCCATAAGCACTGCCTTGCAATTGGTTAGTATTTATAAAAGGACTGCTGTGAAAAGATGCAATGAAATAGCCCCTTCTTGTCATTACTCCTTTTAAGCTCAATGGAAAGCGAATGGAAAAGTATATGGAGCCCTGCACTATAATCCGTGTTAAAAAATCATTGCCCTCTTTGTTGAGATAGAGCTGAGTCAAGTGTTTAGAGCTTTAAGAAACAATTTTAAAAGCAGGCAAATATATAAATCTTGTTTCCTCTATGAAAATTCAATTCTGGTTGATGTATTTCCAGAGTTTTCCCAGAGAAGATAATGCAGAACTGGAAATTCAGACTTAAGAGTTTTCAGAACCATTTCCCCAAAGAACTAGCTTGTGACACTGGGTAAATTCATGGTCTTCTCATGGTCTTAATGTCTTCACTTTTTTCTCCCTTTAATGCTTTGAAAGTTCAACAATTCTACTTCTGTTCTTTTAGGAAAATTATACATGATATTTCTATCTTCATGATTACTCATATCATTTACTTGACTTAAAGTCAGTTATCTTAGTCACACATCTCTACTTTCCCCTTACAGAGTATGTCTTAAATTAGAATGATTCCTCTATACACTATTTTATCTAATGTCTCATTACTGTCTAGTATTTAGTTTTACCTTGTTTTAAATGTTAAACCTATTTAAAACAATTATTTTTATATATCACTGATCATTTTCCCATTTATAACAATAACAGTAATAGTAAGTCAGTAATTACTGTCTCATCATGTTTGTCAACTGCTTTGCACAGTAATTTTGCATGTACCCCTTTTCATTCTTTCAGGCTTGGAGTGATTAACTCTCTCTTTCCCTATCTAAAATAAGGAGTTGGGGGGGCGGGGGGAGTCTCACTGTTAAATGATATGTTGACTGGGTATATAGAATTCTAGGTTGCCAATTATTTTTTCTCAGCACTGTGATAGCATCATTTTATTGTATTACTACTCTACTTTCACTATCAAGATATCTGCAATGGCCTAATTATTGTTCCTTTGAAAGTAATCTATTTTTCTTTTTTCTCTAGATTTTTTAAGATCTTTCTGTAACCAAGTATGATCTTTGTGCTTATCCTGCAAGGGACTCAGTATGTTTCCTAAATTTGAAAATTTAATTATTTCCTCTATTTCAGGTATTCTAAGTTATTTATGATTGATAATAGCTCCCTCTATCTCCTAGTTCCTTCTTCTCTCTTATTTGATATAACTCTTATTAGACATATATTGATAAGCTTCACTCTATACTTTTTATCCATAAGCTTGACTTTTACATTTTTCATTGCATTTTTTATGCTTCCCTCTGCATAATTTCCTCAAATCTAAAAGATCTAATTTTATGCATTTTTATTCTATGAATTTTAACTTTCAAAGATCACATTATTCATTTTTAAAAGATGTATTCACTTCTTTTTCAATATTCCACTATTCTGGTGTCTCCTTTTCTTCTTGCTTATACTTCTCATTTTACATATTAATCTTACTCTACACATTTAGTTTAAAATGCCTATCAGAGCTTTCTATGGTCTCAAGTACTCAAGCATTGCTTATATTGGTTTCTTTACTCTTCTAAAAATTTTTAGTGGGGATGCATTTTCAGTAGGCTTTTACCTGTGGGAATTGCATGTTATCTGGATCGAGGACATATCCTTCTTGGGCAGTTTTGTATTTTCTTCTGGGAGGGATCCCAGGGATTTTACCACTGAGGACCATTTTGCTGCTTATAAGTTCTTTGACCATACGACTAACACAAATTTAAATCACAAATCTATGTGCAGGCTTACCAAGTCTCAGGAGAAACTTTTTTCCCACCCAGTGTCCACAAGAAACTACCAGTTTCCTTGTCTTTCTATTGTTGGTGGGCAGATTTTTTTTTTTTTCAAGTCTACCCTACCACTTAGAGGGCAGCCTTTCAAGGATGCTAGATTCATTCATTGTGAACATATGTGTACAGGACAAATTTCACAGTTCCAATTCAACTCTCTACCTCAGGAAGCCCCAAGCATTCCATTCCCGTCTCTACATGAGTATTAAAACACAAGCCCGTGGATTACTTGTGCTGGCAACTCCTCACAACCCCACCCCAAGCCAATGGCAGTGTCAGCTCTCCCACCTGCCACTCTTATTTCTTCATTTCTTATTTCTGCCTTCTTCATTCCTGGTACTTGGAGGCTTTTTTTTCTTTTAGCTTTGGTGAACAAATCTATACATTTAAAAGAAAATTTCATCCAGCATTTCTTAATCTTCATGACAGAAGTGTTGCAGCTTAACTGGTCCTTCACACTGACAGCATTAGAAGTGGTCTCTGGCTCTTTCTATGAAATGAGAACATTGGATATCTAATCTGTATGGTTCCCATTAGCTCGGATATTCTGTGCATTATTCATATGCATGAAATTGACACTTTAGTTTCTGAAACTGCTGGTCATTCCATTGCTTAAAAGAACTCTTCACTCTGGGTAATGGGTGGCTACTGCCATAATAGTTTTTCACAAGCCCAAAAGGATGAAAGGGTTTGTGGCTGCTTCAAGAGAGAAGGTTAGAAGCACACAGGCCACCTGCAGAGATTTGACTACTCTCAGTTATTTGGTGTTTCTTGTACCCTCTGAGAACTACCTCTGACAATGTAGTGCTGGTGTGCTTTCTTTGGGTGTGTAAACTTAATCTCACTGTTGGCAGCAAACGAAAAGAGGAAGAAATAGTGGTGAGTTCCCCTTGTCTGGACCTTGGAAATGAGGATAGGGTTACATGGGCAGTATTTTCTTCTCTCTCAAAACATGACAGGGAAATAAATACCCATCACATGTCAGAGAGTGAAAGATCTGGGCTAACGCTTGGCAGGGACATACACAGCTGAGGTTTCCTTTCTTTGCTCTCTAGTACACACTGCGGCCATGTTAAAGTTCAGGCTTCACATTCCTTTCTGGTGAAAAAGGGATTTAATGAATATGCTACATGTTTTTTTAGATGCTAAATGACATGCATCTTTCTCTCATTTTTGGCTACTATTTTTTGAATACCTTGGATATACTATTCATGGGTATCTTTCCAACTAAAAAGTCCTTACTGAGAAGGAAGAGGAATCATTGCTGTGAGACAAAAACATTTTCCCTCAAAAAAGAATGTACAAGCACACAAAAAAGATGTGGGATTTTTATGAATCATATCCTGTAATTTTTCACTTTTTTCCAGCTACCTCCTTCTTAGAACAGAATCCAAGGAAACCAAAGAAAACTATTTGTGCTGTGAGCAAAAATTTTGCCAAATTGAATTACATAATTCATCTAGCAGATTTGATGAGTTTCTGGATACAATTTGCAAATTTGCATTTTTGGGCACAAAGAAATAATGCATTTGTTATATATGAAAAAACACAGCCCTTGTTACAAAATCATATTTTGTAACTGCTCAGGAATGTCTCTGAATATATATACAGTGTATATACTTAGCCATGAGACTTGGCTATTTATCAGATGCTTCAGGATATTTGACAGTGAACATAGTCAACTATGGAATCACATTCATGAATTGCTAGGAATAAAGCATTTTTATAAAATTATGATATTAAAACATTAGTTAAATATATTAAATATGATCAACTTTCAAAACAACCAGGTAAAGCAATATATACCTACTTTGATGTATTAACCTTGGATTCATTGTTCCTTATCCCTTATTTTTCAAAATAAACATTCTAAACGATGAGAAGGGTGACTGGTATCAGCAAGATGGTAGACTAGGAAGCACCAGACCGTCATTCCCCTTCAGAATCAAGTAAACCACACACTGACCAAAATAACTTCACAGGAGCTTTGGAAACTAGGCAAAAAATCTATAGCAACCAAGAAAATGCCCAATCAAGAAAAAGCCATATTCAAAATGGTAGGAAATTTCATTGTTCTTTTATTCACCTTTGCTCCTGCCCCTCCATATCTGTGCACCAAGAACAGAAGGAGTGGCCTGTCTTAGTCTGCTCAGGCTTCTATAACAAAGTACCATGAACTGGTTGGCTTCAAAAACAGACCTTTACTCCTCCAAGTTCTGGAGGCCAGGAAGTCTGATATCAGGTTGCCAACACACTTGGGTTTTGGTGAGGGCCCTCTTTCTGACTTGAAGATGGCTGCTGGATCCTTACAAAGACACAGGTGGACAGAGGAAGCACTGGTATCTCTTCCCCTTCTTACAACAGTACTAATCCTATTATGGGCTCCACCCCTACAACATCATCTACACCTAATTACCTCCCAAAGGTTCTATCTCCTAACACATCACAGTAGAGGGTTAGGGTTTCAACATGTGAAGTAACATGGGTTGGTGGGGGACACACACAAGCATTCAGCTCATGACATGGTCTGCTTCCCAGTTCCTTCCCTTGGGCTGGCAAGAAAAGAGTGGAAATTGTTTGCAAAGTTCTGGCCTATCTGTGGGCTACACAAAGGACTGGAATCTATCTTGCCTGACTTGGACCTGAGTCAGGAAATGGTGGCACAGTTTGGATCTCAGACTGGAAGCTGTAGAAGGCAGATAGGTACTATGGTGTGTGCAAACTGCAGATGACTGCAGACTTGTGGATTCCTGAGGACAAGAGATTGATCATGGGTAGAGAAATACAGAATATCTAAGGCCCCAAGAAGAAGCTGATGTGTGACTCTTGGGGAAATAAAGCCACTTAAGAGCAACCAGGGCAAAAGGGAGTGTGAGGGAAGTATACACACAAGAACAGACAGAACATGTCCAGAAAAGATTTAAGAAAATCTTAAGCCTTCACCCTATGCTGGTCTCAAGATTCAGGAATCTGCTAATTATTAAATATATTTCACATCAATATGTAAAGACTGAGAACGATGGCTATTTTTCCAAATGCCCAAATTTTAAAACTGATTACTAGGTATATAGAGAAACAGGGAAATATGGCTAATGTAAAGGAACAAATTAAGTCTCCAGAAACAGTCTCTGAAGAAACATGTGCATCAGGGTTAACAGACAAAAACTTTAAAACAATTGCCTTAAATATGCCCCAAGAGCTAAAGGAAAACAGAAAAAGAACTAAAAGAAACTAGGAAAATGACATTAGAACAAAATGAGAATACAAACAAAGAGATATAAACTCTAAACAAAGATTCAAAAAGAAATTCTGGAACTGGAAAATACAAAAATTGAATTGAAAATTTTACTAGAGGGATTCAACAGCAGACTCAGTCAGAAAAGGAATTAGCAAACTTGAAGTCTGAGGAATAAAAAGTGAAAAGAATGAAGAAAAGTGAACAGAGCCTAAAGGACTTACAGAATATTATCATATGGACCCGTAGTTGCATTTTGGGAATACCAGAAGGGAAAGAGAGAGAGAAAAGGGGAGGCAAATTATATGAGGAAATAATGGCTAAAAAGTCCCAAATCTGAGGAAACACATAGATACACAAATCCAAGAAGCTCAATGAACTCCAAGTAGAGTAAGTTCATAGCAAAATACATTATAATGAGGCTGCTAAAAGCTAAACACAAAGAGAAACTCTTGAAAGGAGAAAGTGATAAGCAACCCACTATCTACAAGAGATTCCCAATAAGACCTAGAGGATTTCTCAGCAGAAACTTTGTGGGGCAGAAGGCAGTGGAATGATATATGTTAATTGCTGAAATTTAAAAAAACACACACACACACACACGCACAAAACTTTCAACCTTCATAACATAATGGGGATGACATAAGGAGTAGAATTTTGTGTGCATTTGAAGTTAAGTTGGTATCAATTTATGATAGATTGTCATTATGTTAGGATATTATATATAATCAGCATGGTAACAAGGGAAATATCTACTGAATATACTGAAAGGAGATGAGAAAGGAATCAAAAGGTGTCATTAAAAAAAAAATCAACTAAGCACATATAAAGGCAGTAATGGATTAAGTGACAAAAAAGCTATCAGACATTCAGAAAAGAAACAAAATGGCAAAAGCAAGCGCTTCCATGTTAGTAATTACTTTAAATGTAAATGGATTATACTCCCCAATCAAAAGATACAGGTTGGCAAAATGGACTAAAAAAAAAAACCCAAAAAAACAGGGTCCAACTATGAGCTGTCTATGAAATACATTTTAGATCTGAGGACACACATAAGTTGGAAGTACAATGATAGAAAAAGTATTTCATGCAAATAGCAACCTAAAGGAAGCAGAAATGGCTATACTTACATCAGACAAAATAGATTTTAAGTCAAAAACTGTCACAGGACTAAGAAGGACATTATATAATGATAAATTGCTAATTCACCTGGAAGACACAGCAATTATAAATATATATGCATGGAACATCAGAGCATCTAAATATATAAATCAACATAACATATGAAAACTATGTGATACAGTGAGAGCAGTGCCAATAAGGAAATGTCCAACTTAAATACAATATAAAGGAAGATCTCAAATCAACAACCTAACTACATCTTGAGAAACAAAACAAAACATACTAAATCCAAGGCTACCAGAAAGATAGAAATAATAAAAATAAGAGCAGAGATAAATAAAACAGAATAGAAAAACAATAAAGAAAATCAACATCACTAAGAGTTGGTTCTTTGAAAAGTTCAACAAAATTGATAAATATTTAAAGAGATTAGCCAAGGGAAAAAAAAAAGAAGACCCAAATAACTAAAATCTGAAATGAAAGAGGGGATATTACCACAGATTTTGTAGAAAGAAAAAGGATTATAATATTGTGCACAATGGAACTCCAGCAAATTGGATAACCTAGATGTAATGCTCGAGGCTTTAGAAACACATAATATACCAAGATTGAATCATGAATAAATAGAAAATCTGAATAGGCCTATCATTAGTAAGGAGAATGAATTAATAATCAAAGCCCTTCTAACAAAAAGGCTTTTTTACCGAAGAACAAATGGCTACACTGATTAATTCTATCTAACACTTAAAGAACACTTATCCTTCTTCATCTTTTCTGAAAAACCGAAGAGGAGGGAGCACTTCCTAATTCATTCTATAAGGCAGCAATACCTTGAAATCAAAGCCAGACAAAGACACTTAAAGGAAAGAAAATTACAAATATACTCTCTGAACATTGATATAAAAATCTTCAACAAATTATTAGCAGACAGAATTCAAAAGGACATTAAAAAGATTATACATCATGACCAAATAAGATTTATTCCTAGAATGATGGCTCAACATACAAAACTGAATCAATGTAATGTACTACATTAACAGAATGAAAAGAAAAAACTTACATGATCATCTCCATTAATACAGAAACAGCAGTTTACAAAATCCAACACCATTCACGATAAAATTTTAACAAACTAGGAACGGACGGAAACTACCTCAACATAATAAAGGCCATATATGAAAACCCACAGCCAATAGCATATGTTTTATTCGGAGTTCTCCCAAGAAACAGACCCAACAGAAGATTTTATATATATATATATATATATATATATATATATATATATATATATATAATGTATATAAATTATTATTCTTCTTAGGTAACCAGCATCATTATGGATGGTGACAAGTTCCAAGATCTGTAGTTGGCAAGGTAGAGTTCTAGGAGAGATGATCGTATTGTTCCAGCCTGAAGTGTGACAAGGCTCTAGACCCAAAAAAAGCCAGTGTTTCAGCTGGAGTCTGAAGGCAGGAAAAAAACTGATATCTCCACTCAAAGGCAGTCGGGCAGAAGAAATGCCCGTTACTCATGGGTGGGTCAGCCTTTTTGTTCTATTCAGGCCTTCAACTGATTTGATGAGATCCACCCACATTAGAGAGGGCAATAGTTAAAGACTGAAAGCTTCCACTCTAAAATCGGAAACAAGGTTGCCCACTTTCACCACTTCTATTCAACATAATACTGTAAGTATCACCAAAGAAATTAGGCAAGAAAAAGAAATAAAAGACATCCAATTTGGAAAGGAGGACATAAAAGTATTTTTGGTCACTGATTATACGATCTTATATGTAGAAAACTCTAAAGATTCTACAAAATCCGTTAGACCTAATGAATGAAATTCCTCACAGTTGCAGGATACAAAATTAACATACAAAAATTAGTTGTGTTTTATATGCTAACAATGAATAACGCAAAAGGAAATTATGAAAACAATATTTAGAAATAAACTTAACCAAATGAAAGACTGGTACACTGAAAACTACAATTTCTGAAAGAAATTAATGAACACACACAAAAAAGGAAAAACATCCAGTGTTCTGGACTAGAAGACTTAATATTGTTAAGTACTCAATAATACCCAAAGCAATCTACAGATTGAATGCAATTGCTATCAAAATTCTAGTGATTTTTTTTTGTTTTGCAGAGAAGGAAAATTTATAGTAAAATTTTATGTAATTTCAAGTTATCTTGAATAGCCAAAAACAATTGTGAAAAAGAAAAGTTGGAGGTCTCTCTCACTTCCTGGTTTTAAAACTTACTACAAAGCTATGATAGTAAAAATAGTGTGGTATAGCATAACAACAGACTTATAGACCAATGGGAAAGAACAGATAGCCCAGAAATAAATCTTCACAAATTTGGACAGTTGATTTTCTACAAGAGTATAAAGCCATGCAGTGGGGAACAGACAACATTTCCAACAAATGGTGTCAGGAAAATTGGATATCTACATGCAGAAAGTAAAAATTAAAAATTGAACCCTTAACTTACACCATATATTAAAGTGAACTAAAAACGGACAAACATCTAAACATAAGAGCTAAAACAAAGTTTTAACAAGAAAATATAGGGGAGAACAATTATATGGAAACAAAATGGATAACCTAGAAGAGATGGACAAGTGTCTGGAAACATACAGTCCACCAAGACTGAATCAAGAAGATATTGACCACTTGAACTAACCGATCATATTAGCAATAAAAACACACCTCCCTACAAATAAAAGTCCAGGACCAGACGGCTTCACTGGGGAATTCTACCCAACATACAAAGAATTCATACTGGTCCTTCTCAAACTCTTCCAGAAGACTGAAAAGGAGGGAATACTCCCAAACTCATTCTATGAAGCCACCACCACCCTGATACCAAAACCAGGCAAAGATACTACCAAAAAAGAGAATTACAGACCAATATCACTGATGAACATAGATGCAAAAATCCTTACCAAAATATTAGCAAATAGAATCCAACAGCACATAAAAAAGATAATACACCATGATCAAGTTGGGTTAATCCCAGGGACACAAGGATAGTTCAACATATGCAAATCAATCAATGTAATACATCACATCAACAAGAGAAAGGACAAAAACCACATGATCATCTCAATAGATGCAAAAAAAGCATTTGATAAAATTCAACACCAATTTATGATTAAAAACTCTCACCAAAGTGGGCAGAGGGAACATATCTCAACGTAATAAAAGCTATATATGACAAACTTACAGCCAGCATAGTACTCAATGGTGAAAAACTCAAAAATTTCCCACTAAAATCTGGGACAAGACAAGGCTGCCCACTCTCACCACTCCTATTCAACATAGTCTTGGAAGCCACAGCAATCAGGCAAGAGAGAGAAATAAAAGGGATCCAAATTGGAAAAGAAGAGGTAAAAGTGTCACTATATGCAGATGACATGACACTATATATATAGAAAACCCTAAAAGTTCCACACAATAACTACTAGAAGTAAACAAGGAATTCACCAAGGTAGCAGGTTATAAGATTAATGTTCAAAAATCAGTTGCATTTCTTTGCACTAACAATGAATAAACAGGAAAAGAAAGTAAAGAAACAATCCCTTTTAAAATAGCACTCAAAGTAATAAAATACCTAGAAATAAATCTAACCAAGGAGATGAAAGACTTACACAAGGAGAACTATAAAACATTGATTAAGGAAATTAAAGAAGACTTTAAAAAAATGGAAAGATACCCCATGCTCCTGGATTGGAAGAATCAATACTGTTAAAATGGTCATACTGCCCAAGGCAATCTACAGATTTAATGCAATCCCTATCAAATTACCTAGGACATATTTCACAGAACTAGAACAAAACATAATAAAATTTATATGGAATCACAAAAGACCCAGAATTGCCAAAGCATTACTGAAGAAAAAGAAAGAGGCTGGAGGAATAACTCTCCCGGACTTCAGACAATACTACAGAGCTACAGTAATCAAAATAGCATGGTATTGGTATAAAAACAGACATATGGATGCATGGAACAGAATAGAGAGCCCAGAAATGAACCCACAAACTTTTGGTCAATTAATCTTTGACAAAGGAGGCAAGAACATACAATAGAATAAAGACAGTCTCTTCAGCAAATGGTGTTGGGAAAACGACAGCAGCACATAAATCAACGAAGCTAGGACACTCCCTTACACCACACACAAAAATAAACTCTAAATGAATCAAAGATACAATAAACCTTCTAGAAGAAAACATAGGCAAAACATTATCTTACATACACCTCAAAAATGTTCTAGGGCAGTCTACCCAGAGAGTAGAAATAAAAGCAAGAATAAACAAATGGGACCTAATGAAACTTACAAGCTTTTTCACAGTAAAGGAAACCATAAGCAAAACAAAACAACCTACGGAATGGGAGAAAATTTTTGCAAAAGATGAAACTGACAAAGGCTTGATCTCCAGAATATAGAAGCAGCTCATATGACTTAATAAGAAAAAAACAAACAACCCAATCCAAAAATGGGCAGAAGATCTAAACAAGCAATTGTCCACAGGCACATGAAAAACTGCTCAATATCACTAATTATCAGAGGAATGCAAATCAAAACTACAATGAGGTATCACCTCACACCAGTCAGAATGACCACCATTCAAAAGTCCACAAATGATAAATGCTGGAGAGGCTGCGGAGAAAAGGGAACCCTCCTACACTGCTGGTGTGAATGCAGTTTGGTGCAGCCATTATAGAAAACAGTATGGAGATTCCTCAAAAGACTAGGAATAGACTTACCATATGACCCAGTAATCCCATGGCTGAGCATATATCCAGAACGAACCTCAATTCAAAAAGACACGTGCACCCCAACATTCATAGCAGCACTATTTACAATAGCCAAGACATGAAAACAGTGTAGATGTCCATCGACAGATGACTGGATAAGGATGATGTGGTATATTTATACAAGGAATACTATTCAGCCATAAAAAATGACAATATAACACCATTTGCAGCAACATGGATGTCCCTGGAGAATGTCATTCTAAGTGAAGTAAGCCAGAAAGAGAAGAAAAATACCATATGAGATCGCTCATATGTAGAATCTAAAAAAGAAAAAGAAAAAGAAAAGAAAAAGACAAACATAAATACAAAACAGAAACAGACTCATAGACATAGAATACAAACTTGTGGTTGCCAGGGGTGAGAGGGGTTGGAAGGGACAGACTGAGAGTTCGAAATCTGTAGGTACTGACACGTATATACAGAATAGATAAACAAGATTATACTGTATTGCACAGGGAAATACATACAAGATCTTGTGGTAGCTCACGGTGAAAAAGAATATGACAATGAATATATGTATAACTGAAAAATTGTGCTCTGCACTGGAAATTGACACAACATTGTAAACAGACTATAACTCAACAAAATAAAATTTAAAAAAAAAGAAAATACTGGGGGAAAAACTGCATCACACTGAATTTGGCAATGATTTCTTAGATATGGTACTTTAAGCATAGGAAACAAAAGAAATAGGTAAGCTGGATTTCATCAAAATTAAACCCTTTTGTGCATCAAAGGACTCTATCAACAGAGTGAAAAAGCAAACAATGGAATGGGAGAAAATATCTGTAAATAATATATCTAGAGGTGGATGGGTATAGCTAAGTGGTAGAGTGCATGCTTAGTATGCATGAGGTCCTGCAAAAAAACAGAGAACCTGATTTAAAAATGGCCAAAGGACCTGAATAGATATATCTCCAAAGATATACAAATGGCCAATAAGCACATGGAAAGATATTTAACATCACTAGTCATCAGAGAAATGCAAATCAAAACTAAAATGAGATATCACTTCACACCCATTAGGATGGCTATTATTAAACACACACACACACAAACTAGAAAATAACAAGTGTTGGCAAGGATGAGGAGAAATTGGAATTTTGTGCATTGCTGGTAGGAATATAGAACAATAAAAACACTGTAGAAAAGACTATAGTGATTCCTCAAAAAATTAAACAGAATTACCATATTACCTAGTAATTCCACTTTTGGGTATACACCCAAAGGATTGAAAGAAGGGTCTCAAAGAGATATTGGTACACCCGTGTTCACAGCAGCATTATTCACAATAGCCAGAAGGTTAACAAACTCATTGACAGATGAATGGATAAACAAAATGTTGACTAGATCTACAATAAACTATAATGCAGCCTTTGAAGTGAAATTTTGACACATGCTACCATATGGATGAAACTTGAAGACATTATGCCAAGTGAAATAAGGCAGTCACAAAAAGGCAAATGTACGATCCCATGCGTGTGAGGTTACTAGAGCAGTCTAATTCACAGAGACAGAAAGTAGAATGTTAGTTGCCAGGGGCTGGAAGGAGGTGGAAGTTACTGGTTTTCAGGTACAGAGTTTCAGTAGGTGAAGATTAAAAAAGTTCTGGAGATGGACAGTAGTGACTGTTACATAACAAGGTGAATATACTTAATGCCACAGACTGTACACTTAAAAATTGTTAAAGTGATTCATTTTATACTGTGTATATTTTACCACAATAAGAAAATTCTGAATTTTTCCTAAAACTTTTGGAAAACGTTGGGAATTAGTGAACTCCTAATTAAGATGAATGAGAAATTGTGGGTGGGCAGATTGGGAAGAACATTGACAGCAAAGAGCTCATTAATATAATACTCATTTAACTTTTGTTTCACTCCCCCAAGTGAATTTAATGTCCAAATAAAAGATGTTGGATTATGGGTTCTGATGGTGATACTACAAATATTTTATTATAGGATTCACAAGATATTTTTAATATTACTGTTTATTGCACTATTTTGCATAATACATATATAAACATTACAAAGACCTTTATAAATAATGTGTAATAATACAACAAATATCCTTATAGTGTAAGTATGTGGTATTAAGATTTTTTTATTGCAACAAGTGCCTGACATTGAGTTTTTATTGCTGAGGCATTCATTTCAAAAGACATCCATCTTAAACATACATACTGCCAGCTGTATGACACAGCTACTAACAAAACAAACACGTAAGGAATTAGACCACCCCACCCAAAGATCCCCCTTTCAGAAAGCCCTGCATCACCTAGATCACCTGTGTGACCCTACTTCTCCCTTCCGTCACCCTAATTCCTCCTCCTGTGCTTTAAATTAGCCAATAAAGAATGAACTCACAAAACCCTAGACACCCCAACCTCAGACCCTAGTGAAGGGAGAGCCCCAGCTCTGCATACTCTACCCAGGACTTGGCTGTGTGCTCTCAGACATATCGTGTACCCTACAGGACTTGTGATTAAAAAATCTTGTATGTACCTCAAGCTGCCTGATGGTTTTTGCTAAAAGGCATCCGGTAGTCATTTAAGAACCACAAAGGCCAGTCCAGCCACACTTTAGAGGAAATGTCTATGGGGGCCCCCTACAAGTGACAGTGGCCAGAGGCAGTGCCCCAGGAATTCTTAGCTGAAAGCACCTCTATCAATAGTCTGGACCCACACCAAGATCCTTATCTAAGTCATTTGCATATCTGGTAGGAAAGACTAAGATTTGTTTTCTATTCTCAAATATATCACCATATTTTAAAACTTTTTGCTTTGCATCAGTATTTCCCTGGACTCAATTTCCACTTTAGAGGCTACTGTGAGAATCTACTGAGCAAGTCTGATCAACTAGTGTATAGGACTTCGTGCCAAAGCAATTCCTAGACTGTATCATCAGAGCCATTCAGCCCTCTGCCCTAAATGATCAGCCGTTCGCCTATCATACAGTAGACATGTATTTAACATGAGAAAAGTTATTAAGTTCAATACAAATATCTTTAGGATGCAATAAACTTAAGCTTATTTATCTAGAGGGTAGTATGTGCAAGCAGATCTTAGATGGTAGAAATACCTATAAACATATGAAGGAAAAGCATAAGGAGAACAGCAAATGCTTTAGAAAAGAAAGCTAAAAGAACCAAGAACTTCTGCTTTATACCATCACTGTAAAAAAAATCTTCAAAAGAAGGAGCTACGTAGTACCCTTTGCTATAATTAATAATCTTTCTTCTATTAAAAAATGGAATCTCTTTCCTTTCTGTTCATATGCACTGAATCAAGAATTTTCAGTAGAAAAAAAATTTCCTTATTTCCATCTATTCATATAGAGAAAAAACAAAAACAAAAAACCTATGGTCTATTGACTGATTTTATCTGAAGCCAACCACACTAAAGAGAGGCAGTCTTACTTTCCAAGGCTGTAAGAATTCGTGAAGAATTAATATATGATAGACACAACACGACTGCCTATAAGCTGGGGATTTCTCTACAAAGGGCTTCTCTCCTTGGCAGCTGACACAGTGGGGTTTTCCTGCCATTAGAAGAAAGTACTGTCCGGAATGTTAATTCAGTAACTATGATTGTTGTGAGTCGAATCATATCAAGGGGTAGTCTAACTGTGCAGCGGCCTTGGAAGCCAACTAGAAAATGTACTAAATTATCACTGGAAAAAATAGTAATATGATGCCAGCTAATGTAGATTTCCACATGGGACTTCTTACAGAACTGGCAAAAGGTCAATTGGCCCTGATTTCCCTGAAACAGATAGCCTCCCAGAGTGGAAATAGCATACACTCATCACCCTCACTGGGCTGTCTCTACTGAAAATTTTTGCCACAGATATGTGTAGGTTATGCAGTGCCACTGTAGGTCTTAATTCCCAGGACCAACAAAGTCAAGTTCCCAGCAGTTGGCAGCCTCAGGGCAGGTTACTAGAAACAGGTGATTTATATTTTCATTTAAAAATGGAAACCGTTTCATTTGTCTCTAAAGAATATATTTAGTTCAGAAAATCATAAAAGAAAACCAAAGAAGAAAAATCAGAAATACCTTGTCTATGCAGAGGCTGGAGGTAGGGCAGATGGTAGGAAAGAAAATTTAAACATATCTTTATCTTTAGTGGGTATGAGTGACTGATGCTATATGATAATGAGTAATGGAAAATTTGTTAAATAAAATCAATCCCAAATAATCTGAAATGGTATGCTGTATTCTCTCCAAGTAACACATCCCTAATATGAAGATAAAATGTATTAATAGAAAATTGATTTACCTCTAACTCTCTTAATGTTTTAAAATATAAATAAAAACACAGAATGAAATAAAATATTAAACTGAGTAAAGCATTGAAATATTTTAAGTCATTTTGAAGTGACACTCGATAATTATTCTAGGACACCCACAATATCTACCCCTAGTTGTGAAAATCAATGTCATACAACATCATTATTAAATGCATGTCAATGTAAAAATAGTACCTGAAAATAATTAGAATTATGAGTACAAAACAGGTAAATCATTCACATCTTTCTTGAATATTGAATTACCATTTGGCTAGAGGTTTTGGAGGAGGGATTATAACTTTGGGCCACCAGGGGATCATTTATCCTACTGCTATTTCAAAACTGAATGTTTTCCTAAGCATTCAGCACATGGATAATTCATGTTTAAGTTAAGGCCAATCAATAAAAGGAAAATGAAACAAATTACATAAAACCTCATATATGGAAAACAAGAAAGAAAATAAGATACAGTTTATGAATAGGTCACTAAGAATTCAGCAAATTATGTACTGCTTAATAGGGATTTAACTACGTCTTAACAGGGGATTATTCCCCAGATTGGGTGACAAGGGCAGAGACACTGTCTCTCTAAAACCACTATAAATATCCTCTATGTTACCTTAGAGAAGAGAGCCCACGCTGCTATGAGAAACCTTCTCCAACATACTCCCATTAGACCTCCAGGTTCTCAGATCTCCTGGGTATTAGCATAAAAGATTTTTGAAGTATTGGTTGTTAACATTGATCAGAAAAAAAAGTTGATGCTGTGCTATGATGGTAGAAAGAGGAGGTAAGAAAGCACAATGGTGAACAGGAATGGGTGGCCAGAATTGGCTGGTTATTCCTCATGCTGTGTGGGTAAGACAATTACTGTTGGATATGGAATGGTTTAGACCAATTTTTGACTAGAGTAAGCCCAAATCGTTGGCACTCTTGACCCCAAAAAGATTCGCAAACTGGGTTTAGAGAGGCCAGGTTGGAAGATGGATGATATCACAGAAACTAAAGTGGTAATACATTTCCTTGACATAATAAACACTAGTAAAACTATACAAAGAACTGGATTCTGAACTGGGGAACTCTCATCCAGAATGATGGAGACAAGGTGAAAGATTTTTAGACTGGGGACGCAGAAAGTATATAAACATTTACAAAGAACAATGAAAGAACTAATTTTTTATGAAGTTTTGTCATAGTAATGAACATACGGAAGCTTTGCGATCCTATTCCTATATGTCTCTTCCCACATGTAATAATAAGATATTTCAAGTTCTAGAGAAAATCCCAGCAAGCTGTCTTCCACATTTTGGAATTTTCTTTGGCTTCAAATGTTTTCCTATTTCAATCCCTTGGAAAATTTTTATAAAATCTGTAACAGATTTTACATTTTAGCATGAAAAAGAGAAGGTAATTATTTAGCAGTTTACAGCACTGATTTTTTTAAAAAATGACTAAAAATAAAACTTATCCTCCACAACCTCTGTATAGTGTCTTATACAAAACGGATGTTCAAAAAAATTGTTGGATGAATGGTCTCTTGGTTGTCTTAAGATCTTCTCTTAATGACCTTTTAGTGGTATGGAATGAAATCCCTGAGGCATGACATGTTTAGCTGGGAGGGTTATTTTAATATAAAACCTGGCAAAAAGAAACTGACAAAGCCGTGGGTGATGCTTGTCCCACCCCAGGTCACTCACTTTAAGTCACTACAAGTCCCCCTGAATTTCTGTGCTTCCTATGCCCTTTCACTCCTTGAAGAATTTTACTTTTCTTTTTATCTTATACCTGTGGTCAGTTCATGTGATTTTCTTTGATGAAGGATGAACAGTCCCAATTTCTGCAATACTAAACCTAGAAATGAAGCTATCAGATGACTTGTTTTAATGGGGTGAGGGTGAGGTCTGCGCTATGTTTAAAAGGGCTGCCTTTTGAAATATCACTAAAAATAGAATCCATCTTTGGTGCAGCCACTATGGAAAATAATACGGAGGTTCCTTAAAAGTCTAAAACAGAGTAATCATGTGATCCAGCAATCCCACTCCTGGGCATTTATCTGGAAAAGATGAAAACTCTAATTCGAAAAGATACTTGAACCCCAATGTTCATAGCAGCACTGTGTACAACAGCAAAGACATGGAAGCAGTCTAAATGTCCATCAACAAACGAATGGATAAAGAAAATGTGCTATACATACACACACACACACACTAGAATATTACTCAGTCATTAAAAAGAATGAAATAATGCCACTTGCAGCAATATGGATGGACTTAGAGATTATAATACTGAGTGAAGTCAGTCAGAGAAAGACAAATATTATATGATATCACTTATATGTAGAATCTAAATAATAATACAAATAAACTTACAAAACAGAAACAGACTCACAGACATAGAAAACTTATGGTTACAGGGGTTGGGGGAATGGCAGTGGGAGGGATAAACAAGGACTATGGGATTAACAGATACAGCCACTACATATAAAATAAACAAGGATTTACTGAATAGCACAGGGAACTGTATTCAATTACAATATCTTGTAATAAGCTATAGTGGAAAAGAATTGGAAAAGAAAAAATATATATATATGTATGTATGTATCTGTGTAACTAAACCACTTTGCTGTATACCTGAAACTAACACAATATTGTAAGTCAACTATACTTCAGTTAAGAAAATAGTATCTGTCTTCATTGACAATAGCTCAGAATTTGTTTGTATCTATGTATGTTTGTATGTTATAGGAGTTTGGTTTTACATTAAATTTTAAAATGCAATTACATTGCAATTGTCTTGATGGAGCATCCAAGAAAATCCCACTTCTCTGTAGTCTTCCAAAAACTGGAACAGCCCTGATTCCTATGAGGTCCCCAATTTGTTGGGAAGAAGTGTTTATTTAATTCTAAGTTTTATAATTAAATGGTTGTAAGCAATAGGTTAATGTTTAAAAAAATAAGTTTAGTTACTAACTAAAATGAGTCCAGGATTTCTAAACTGGACATAGTATGGCTTCCTCCCCCTCCTCTCACCTTTTATACTACACAGTGAATAGTAAATTGAGGTCACTTTAATCATTAAGTCCTGGGCATAGGAACAGTATGAACTGAGCAATCTCAATTGCAAATATTTATATTTTATAGGGCACTTACAAAATGCCATGCTCTGTCCTGGGCAATGAAAGAATTTAACCCTTACAACCACACTATGGCATAGGTCCCCAAAGTAAATGATAATATTCCTGTTCTACAAATGAGAACACTGAGGTTTAGTTAACATGATTCAGAAGAGTCCCATAGCTAGTAAAATACTAGAATCTAGAATCTAAGCCAAAGTCTTGAGTATTACACTTCATTTATACCATGGAACTGAAGCATACTTATGAATCAAGTTATTAATAAGTCCGAATGTCATTTAGAAGCCTTCATACCTAAAACTTAGGTAGCAAATCAAGGTGGAGGCCAAAACATATTCTCAGGCAACCATGGCTGTACTTTATACTTTGGCTTTATATGCTATTTACTAATACCAATGATTTAATTTGAAGAGGAATGAGGCAGACTGTGGATATGAAAGCATCTGTCCATTGTCTCCACAATATCCAATAATGCTTCCCCTCTGACAGAGCCCTCAGATTGTTCAGATGGTGCCTGCAGTACCTTGATCTCAGAGACTTTTGATTCTCACTATAGGGAGTAGTAAATCTCCACTGTTCTAAACCCTTGTAGTTATCTGATTCTCTTTGGTCAGTTATTGGTCTGGAAGTAGTCGTGTGACTTAACTTCCAGCCAACAAGATATAAGAGGAGATCTGCTGGATTCAGCTTCTAGAAAGGCTTTTTTTGTCCTCAATAAAAGAGGCACACACACACAGCTGGCAAAGATTCTTGCTCCTTTTCCTTTCTTCTTGCCTGGATTGTGGACATAATGCTTGTTGGGATGTTAGTCATGTTGTGACCAAGAGATGACAAGCAAGAGAATGAAGACAGCATGCTAAGCACAGCAATGCACAAAGGATGCAGAAAGAGCCTAGCTCCTTGACATTTATGGTTGAGTGTCTGCATCAGCCTTGGGCAGCTTACCATTGACATTCATGTTATAAGGGGGGGGAAAAATGACACCCTGAATTTTTTAAGCTGTCATAGGTAGATTTTTCACTTTTCTGCAGGAGAATATATTCCAAACTGATAAAAAAAAAAAAAAACCTCTCAAAACATGACCCCCACAATAGGTAACTGGTAGACAATTTTGGTTGATATATTTATCAAACTAAAAATCACAAGCCCCCAAACTTTTGCTGACCCTACCCCTGGGTACCAGCAAGCTCTCTATCATCCAGTTTTAGTCCTGAACTAGACTCAGTGCTTTTGGCTTCAGAGGAAAGAAGGGCCACGGTAATGACCTGCCACAACCCCGGGGTATTTGTTTCAGTCATGAAATATCATAGACTTTACACTAGCAGGTTGATTTAAGATTTTATGACACACTTTAGAACAATAAATACCTAGAATTTTGAAAAGAGTCCATAGTAATGTTGGCAGAAATGGTTGTGAATAATCTGAAAAAGAACTTAGTGTAGAATTCTGTAAGCATGAGACTTACTGAAGTGAAGTCCCTCACTGATTATAAATTGTTAATGTTTGATTTATGGGAGAACTCACAGCTTTAGTGTCTTCATCAAAAAACATTCTCAATTTTATTTCTGATTATGCAATCTGATTTGCATGAATCCCTTCTCACAGCAGGTTTTACTTTATTAATTCTGTAATACTTCCCCACAAACATTGTAATAAGCCAAAGAAGTAACAATTTGGGGTGCTTCTCTATATACAGAAAAATTTCTTAAAAGGCATGTTTAGTTTTTAATTGAATTTCAAAGTGCCTGGAAATAAGGGTAAGGTATATTTATAGAGATTTGTCTTTTTAAAAGTTTCTTCCCACTTGGTTTGATGTTACATTTTTGTGTACAACTTCTTATTTATATAAACTAATTATTTCCCAAAATATATAAATATTATGCTTAATATTTCCCAAGTGTCATTTGTTTTTCTGACCTTGAAAAAGACAGCATTGTGTCAACACATAGTGCATGAATTTAATATATTTACTCTGTCATATATTTTATCATTTGTAGCTAGGGAAATCATTTTACTTAATAATAAATTAATAATAATAATAATAAGTAGGGTGATCGTGGTAGGCCTTATTTCTGTGGTATAAAAACTCCCACTATGGTCAATTTCAAGCTACCAAAGTTTTGAAACTGGCTTGTAAAATTCCTGAATATTTAATAATTGGCTGTCATGAACTGGTCAAAGCTAGCTCTAGAAGAAATGAAGGTGCTAGCCAAGGTTCCATCTGGAGAAAGAGCCTTCGGAGCAGCTAGAGCAAGGTAATACCTAAAGGGTTTGAGGAACATCAAGTAGGCCTGGGTGATGGAGCACAGGAAAGAAGTGACAAGAGGAAAGGACCAGATTCTGCAGGACCTTGAAAGCTTTCCAAGGACTTTTATTTTTCACCCTGTGTGAAACGGGAATTCATTGCAGAGTGTTGAGTAGAAGAGTGACATGATCACATTTTTCAAAGGATCAGTTTGGCTGCTTTGCTGAGAATAGATTTGAGGAGAACAATTTGGAAGCAGGGCAACTAGCTTGGCAGTTAACCCATTAATCCAGATGGTGATGTTGTCTTTTGAAGATAGAACCAACCACCTTTACTAATGGATTACTGTATGATGCTGGAGAAAGAGAAGAGTCTGGATGACTTCAAAGTTCAGTATCTGAGAACTAGATAGATGGAGTTGCCCCTGAATTAGATGGAGAAGGCCAAAGGTGGATGAGATTCCAGGAGAATGATCAGAAGTTCAGTTTTTTAAGCTTGCCTTTGTGAGGTCTGTTGGACAAGCAAGCAGAGATATCAGGTAGACATCTTAAAACATAAATCTGGATTTTGCAAGAGGGGTCTGGGTTAGATATATATACAATTTGAAGTCACCAAAACACAGAAGCTATTTAAAGCCATATATTTAGTGGAAAACACCAAGGGAGTACAGACAGATGAGAACCAAGGAATGAGTCCTGGAGCATTTCAACCAGTTCTCTCAGGTTGGAAAGAATGGAAGGGATCGTAAAGGGAAAATGAAAAGGAGTAACAAAGTGGACAAAAATTAAGGGATTGTAGTGTCCTAAAAGCCATTTGAAGAAAACATATCAAATATGGATTCAATATCTCTTCCTACTGAAGTGCATTTTTTTCCAGAATGACTGTTTTCCTCACCCTAAATATGTGGCATCCAGGATTTAAAACTACAGAATATTCTAATTAAATGATATTTAGTTGGAGGTAATACCCACTTACCATAACAATGATCAAAAATAGCATCTATTTTAGCAATTTTAATTTGATTTGCATTTTGTTCCAAAATAAATCTGAGATCTTTTATTAGGGATTCTATTAAACCAGAATTTTGCTTTTATTTTTTGTATGTTTGATGCATGCAAAATTGAATTAATCATAATCAGTTTGTAACATACTTTTAGCATTGCATGGTCTGCTTTTATTTCCATTGCTATTTATATATTTATCACTAAGCCCCTACCTAAAATCCAGCATCCAAAAGTTAGGATCTTGAAAATTACCTAATCTAACAATATTGCTTGCCTACCATTCCATTCTTTTGACTGCTTCTCCCCAAGATAATCATCCTCTTGAATTTTGTGTTTAACATCCTTCCCATGCTTTTCTTTTCTATAGATTTAGTGCATGTTTTCCTTTAAAAGTATATCTTATTTTAGTTCTTTTTAATTTATAAAAAGGATAAAGTGCTTACTATTTTGAGACACAGCATATTGCTGAGATTCATACATATTGTTTAATATTTGAGTAACTTATTTGACTGCTGTAAAATACTCCATTTTGTCAATTTATTCCATTCATCCATTATTGAATTGATGGACATTTGCATTGTTTCCAGCTAGTGTGAAAAATATTGTTATGAACATTTTTGTACATTTCTCCTGTATTTGTCTGCTCCATTGGTCTTTATAGCCCTGCACAAATATCACACTATCTTAATTACTATACCTTTATAATAACTTTCAATCAAATTGCACCAATTTGTCCTTCAGATGTATCTTAGCATTTCTTGGTCATCTGCCTTTTCGTATAAAATTTAGTATCAACTTGTCACGATATACAAAAAAATTTGTTGAACTTTTGATTATAATTGAATGGAAACTAAAATAGTTAGGAATAAGGGCTGACTCACTCCCTTATGGGTGCTGGCAAGTCTAAAATCTAGTTCAAGTATGAGTCTGAAGACAGACAGACTGCTGTAGAACCAGGACAAGTCTATGCCTCAGTTTGAAGGCAAATAGGCAGATAATTTCTCTTACTCAGCCTTTTGTTTTATTCAGGTTTTCAATAGATTGGATGAGGCCCACTGAACTTATGAAGGGCAATCTGCTTTACTCAGTCTACTGCTTTAAATGTTAATCTCATCAAAGAACACCTTTACAGAAACACCCAGGATAATGTTTGACCAAAAATCTGGATATCCTACGGTCCAGTCACATTAACATGTAAAATTAACCATCACATTCATCTATTGAGATGATCTCATGACTTTCTCTTGTCATGTGTCAATATGAGGACTAGTAACTGATTTCCTAATGATAAATTCTACTTCACAAATTATTTTTATATACATGACTTGAGGGATTTTTTGCTAGTATTTTTTTGAATTTTTACATTTATCTAAGTGAGAATTACCTATAATTTCCTTTCTTGTACCCTTGTCCACATTTGAAAACACGTATTATTTACATTAAGTAGTTATTTAAGCCACTTAAGATGAATAGGCAGTGTTTTCTATTTCTCTCTTCTCTGGAGTAATTTGTATATCAGCTTGTTTCTTGAGTGTTGTAAGAACTTGCCTGTGAAAACCATTTGGACCTAATGTTTTCTATTTGGGAAAATGTTTATTAATTCAGTTTCTTTTAATGGTTATCAAGACCATTTGTATGACTCATATTTTAGCAGTTCTAGTAGTTACATCCTCCTAGAAACTTGACCACTGAGGCAAAGTTTTCAAATTTAACAAAACACATTTCTTCATAATTTTCTCTATCTATATGTTGTCTATATCCCTTTTATTATTTCTAATAATGCTTATTTATGCCTTTTTTCATTTTCTTAGTCTCACCAAAAGTTTGTCAATTTATAAGTCTTTCAGAGGTTAAACTTTTATGTTTTTTATTTCTCTGAATCATAGTTGTTTTCCATTTCTGTAAAGGCTGCATAGTAAATATTTTCAGCTGTGTTTTATAAAGACCATATGGCCTCTAAAACAGCTACTCAACCCTGACATTGTGGCGTGAAAGAGTGTGGTCATTTCTAAATGAATTGGTGTGGCTGTGTTCCAATAAAACTTTATTTACAAAAACAGCCAACTGGCCCACGGTCTATAAATTTGCTGACCTCTCTTTCATTTCATTAATTTCTGTTCTTATTTATTTTAATTATTTATACCTAAATGGGAGTTTTCTGTTATTTCCCTAGGTTATCTAGCCGGATGGTTAATTCAATTTTGGGCTCTCTTTTTCTGTTTTCTAGAAATAACAAAATATTATTTAAAATGTAGTGCTTTACTGGAATTCTACAAGCTTTGGTACATAAAAATTTACCCCTTAAAGTGCAGTTAAGTCCCTCTCTTTAAGAAATGAGTTAAATAACTTTGTGGATAATCTTTTCATCAGTACAAATAGGTGCAGATCCTACTGCGTGCAGTTTTGGTAACAGCACTGTAGAATCAAAGAATGCCTGGCCTTAGAACACAGGATTTGCCACATGATTCAAAGACAAAGAGAGATATCTTCAGGCAAAACAGTCCTTGAGAATTAAGGTATTATCTAACAGAAGCCATTAAACATAAAACAATCAAAGAAAAGGAGCAGAGATATGGGAACCCAGAAATGCAAGGAGTCTGTATTGTGCTTACTGCAAGTTAGGCTCTGAGAGCAGAGGCTGAGATGAAGTTTTGGGGAATTAATGTCAGCGGAAGAAAGAGGGTAGAAACAGAAAGGGCCAGACGGGAAGTCAGACTGTGGATGCAGGCCCCACAAAACCTCAGCCAACCCCCCAAGGAGGTCTGGAATTAGAATAGCCTTTTAGAGTTATCCAGCATTGAGCTGAAATGGTGAAGCTTTTATGTCACACTTTGACCAGTCATGGATGTGGGCTGCTTCTAGAAGAGTGCCTATGGCCCAGACCGTCCTCTGTAGCCGAGGAAAACCCTCAAAGGACTAACAGCTGAAGGTTGCCTGCTGACAGTCAGGGTTATACATCCCCCATGAAATGAGGTCTGGGCAGCACATGTCTTTGTCCACCACAGCGCTCCATCTTTATTCCTGACCCCATGTTAGGCTCTGTGGATGGTACTACTGGGCATGCTTTTTAGAATGGCATTTAAAGAAAATGAGCACACAAGTTTTGGTTTAATTTTTAATATTCCTGAAACTTTCTGTTAAGTCATCCACCACAGTGCTTTACATTGATTATCCAGATTCAGCCTGATCTAGAGACTGAAATCCCCAATTCCCTGGGAAATGGGTGAAATTGGTCCTGTCTTATTGACAAGTCTTGTGGTGTTACTCATGATTTAGGTTCTCCTTATCAAGTGTGTGTATTATGTATATTCTGCCAAAGAAGGTAAATACCAATAATCACCATCACTTAATCAATTATGAAAGGCTAAATTTGCCAAACGAGGAAACAAAGATTTTCTCACATTCCTTAACTCTGAAAAATGGCATCTGCTTTTTGAGAGAAGAAAATTACATAGAACATGTGAAGCTTTATCACAGCATTTTAAGGATGCATTATAAATAAGGCCAAGGGGTAGACTGAGATCTTGAGAGGTGTACGTAAGGAGGATTGTTAAGAATGCCATTGTCACATAAATGTGAATACATTCCTTTTAATAGTTTTATGAATACATAATGAATGACTATTTTCTAAAACTTTTGCACTATTTTCCAACCTGGATATGTGCTGATATTTAAAAGATATAAATATCCTATGATTTATATTTGGCAAGATTACATTAATAATGTTCTTGGGAAATGTTCTCTCTCCCCTTATATTTTCATGTGTGTGTGTGTGTGTGTGTGTGTGCGCGTGCACGCACCCTGGAGAGCAAAACATGTTTGCCTTCTGTGGCTTCTCCCTAGACTACAAATAGCTCGAGGTACTATAAGTAGAATGGAATACCAGGTCTTAGATTCATCCAAAATGTTTAGCTTAAACATTTGTAATCTATAAATTTTGTAAACCAAATCCCAGTATTCCAGTGACTTAAGAGTCACCAGTATGTCGATAAGTTAGTGGCACGGTAGCGGTCAAAGGGTGTTCACTATCTTCTACACCACAGCCAAAATACATCTTCAAGTGTCTCAATATTTAATGCCACAATGCAAAATACTTTCTATTGTACATGGAGAGATTATTTGTGAACTCACCATTCTTCTACAAAGTGTTCTTTCTCGCCTCTAGAATTCATAACCTCAGCATTTGCTCTTTGTGTTCCATCTCGTCTAAAAATCACAAATTTTATAAATTGAACCAAACCCTGAGTAATAACAACAACATGGTAAGTATTCTAACAACTGCCAGATTTGGGCTCTTTTAAAGAGTATTGTTGATCTTCTGTGCATTATTTTGCCTCAAAGTGTACAGCATACTATAACTCAGAATGTAGCCATCTTGAGTGATTTGCAGCCAGACTGACAAAAACCATGAACAGTCACAGCAGATTTTCCCGGTTCCACTTTACAGTGTTAACTGAGAAACATAATTTGATCTTTTAAAGACTGAGCCTTAGGTAAATTTTTCTCAACCACACTAACCGAGGAAAAGGATGTGATTCCTATTAACCTACAGGACACTTAATTGGAAGGACTGTCTAACTGAGACATCTTCCAGATACTTCATTTAAACATAATGATGTATAATGGCAGTAACTGCCACTTAATTAGGAGAGTAATTCCACTCCACCTGAAAGTAACCAAACTATTGAAGGGTGTTGCTTTCCTATTAAAAAGATAAATTTCCTGTAGGCTCAGGAATTTGTATTTTTACTTTTCTAAACTCTCAATTCCCGTTATATTGAGGATACTTACTAGTATTTTAGCCCCATTGCTATTCTGAAATTCCAGTTAATAAGGGTCAGTCTATTTAATTAAGACAATTTTTACTTGGAATATTATCTTAGAAAATACAGGAGAAAAAGATGAAAATTACCAAATGTCTATGCTGTGTCAGGGGCCATATTATGTATTTAAACATATGATACCTCCTTTGATATACACAAGATATTATTACTCATGATTTTACAATGAAGAACCTGAAGCTCAAAGAAGTTAAGTAACTTGCTTGAGATCACATAGCAAAAAAAAAAAAAAAAAAAATTCAAAGTGAATTACAAGCCTTAATCACTTTGATTTTTCTTTGTAACTGTAATTTCTTTGGGTTTTAACAAGTATTAGGACAGTGTTAGCATTGATCCACGTTTTTAAACACCCATGATGAATAAAGAATAACAAATTCGTATGCTATTCCTACACTCCTTCACTTATCAGTTCAAAGTCTATTTAATGCTCCATTTATTGTATAAATAGTTCACATTTTCTCACAACTCAATTCTGGTAGGTAAAAGTGGAATTAGATGAATATGACAATTAGGTGGAGAATTACACTGCTGTCACCACTGAAAGTATATTTTCTAAGAAAGATAGGATAATAGATATGAAGGCACAGTTCCAACCCAGAAGGTATTTTTAGGTTTTACTGAGGTCAGCAAACTTTCTCCCAGCCTAGCTTTCTGGACATAAGAAATGATACCCTAAGTTGTATCTACAAATCTTCCAGGGTAATGGAGGCCTTTATGTTGGCTTCCAGAGAAATCATACACATGTGCACACACACACACAGACACACCACTCTACCACTTCATTATCCCAAGGCAATAGCTGTTATTAGACATTCATGATTTGCCTGTCTATCAGAATTAAGTCAAAAGAGTGGGGGTAATTTTCCAAATTGGGCCTCCAAATCTTCTGTTTAGGAAAAACAAAAATCAGCTTGCCTGTCTGCATTGATAAAACTCCCTAAGTGCTTATTTCTGTATTTCATTTTACCTATACAGACACATCTAGAATAAAGCCAATAATAATACTCAGCATAATGTCTACAATATTTTTTAAACTAAATCAGTATAGTTTTCTATAAATTTAAATCAAAGAAATGGTACAAATTGGCTCCAAATTATTATACTTATCAATTATCCCAATTCATAAGTAATGGACTACTTTAGTTTCTCATTATCCAAGTGGTCATTTCTTCTGATTTTTTTTTCTGATTAAAAAATGAGATAAACCCCAAAATTTTGCTGGAGTTATGAGACTTAATAGGAAGCAAACTTCTGTAATGCTGAACATAAATATTTATGCCAGGGTCATACTTGAGGTTTATTTATTTATCTATTTCTTTTTATAATGGAAAGCTTTTAATATAGTACAAATTATCATTGAAGTGATATTACAATTTTAAATCTCTTTATCCAAAATTAGAAACATTTAAATAGAAGGCACTAGAATTTTTAATTAGTTTCCCCTTGTTCTTTCCTAGCTTTATTTTTATTGACTATATTTGACATATTGTGTAAATTAAAGGTGTACAATGTGTTAATTTGATACATTTGTATATTGTAATATGATTGCTGTTGTCATGATATTTTGCAACTCTGTCTTATTATGTAATTATCTTTCTTTTTAGTGGCTGTGATAATTTTTAGTCTCTTTGCAAACTTGATATATATTTAGAACTAAAGCAAATACAAGTTCTTACAGGAAAAGCACTTTTCTGAACAATTCAACTCCTTTAATTTCGAGTGTTGCCTAAAAACAATAATATATATACAAAACAAAAGGCACCTATATAACCACTTAGGTAAATTAAAATAGAGGGTAGGTGACTTTCTGAATTGGATACTTTAGCACTAGGCAAAAGCACAAATGACTAACTTGATCTGGTACATCAATACTATCAACTCTATGCAGTATTTATTAAAAAACATATACTGAACATGTGTTTTGTGCCAAACTCTGTGTAAGATAATAGGTGTAAGAAAACTCTTTCTTGCTGATGAGTGTTTTGGGCAAGAGAGGAGATAGGAAAGGCAAGTTGGAGTCATTTTTTTAGTTAAAATAATGGCTGCCAGACAAACTGGTTCTTCAGTCAGGGATATTCAGCGGACATTTTCTCCAAAATTACCAAAATGGGCTTGTCTCCAAAACAACGGAAATATGTATGTTGCTCATGATAAAATGGAATCTTTCAAATAAAAACTTCGAATTTTAGGAAACTTGCATTAACCACTGAGTTTGACAGCTTCCCGATACTTAGGGCTTCCTGGATAAGATTGGTAATATAAATGAATATGAGTTTTTTTATTTTGTATATAAAATGTGTCAACATTTGGAAATTCAACATAACTTGTTTTTTTGGGGTTTGGGGATTTTTTTGCGGGGGGGGTAATTAGGTTTATTTATTTATTTATTGGAGGTACTGGGGATCGAACCTCATGCATGCTAGGCATGCACGCTACCACTGAGCTATACTCTCCCCCCTGCAAAACTGGGTGAAATCAATATTTTTCGAATGATCAATGCATAATGTTACAAGATCATACACTGGTAAAAGATCTATTCAAAGTATAGAATAGACTAATGGGTTTTAATGTAACAGAGAAGGAAAAGCACAATGATGTGGCTTCAAATTCCACATTGAAACTAATCTTTAAGATACAAATATTGTTTACCTTGGTGTAGTACCAAAGAAGGTTGCCAGTTATCTAAAAAGAGTAGTAAAATACTCCTCCTTTGCCCAACTACACATTTCTGTGAAGCCAGATTTTTACCATAGATGCCAATCAAAACAACACACTGCAACAGATTGAATGTAGAAGCAGATTCTAGCTGTCTTTTCTTAAATCAGACATCAAGAGATTTGCAAAACTTGTAACACCCTGTCACTTTTTTCACTACATTTCTTATGCTTAGAAAATATAGTTAGCCTTGAGGAAACAAGTGTTCTAAGTTTGCATCTCTAATAAAGTAAATATTAATATATATAACCTAGATAAACAAAAACCCCTTGGGGAGCTCAACAATTTTTAGGACTCTGAAGGGTGCCTGAGACTAAGAGTTTGAGAACCCCTAGTTTTCAAGACAGAGCCTGACTATTCAAGAAGGACCATAAAGGGAATTTAACTTTCCACTGAGGAATTCTAGAAAAGAAAGGATGGAAGTCAATGAGGATCATTCATAATAGAGTCCCCTATAGAACTGTTAAAATTCTGTCATAGTTATTTTCAAGCCCAGTGTTTCAGGGGAAGAGATGGCTGAGGATGAACTTTTTACCTTTGTGTTGTTTCAGGGAGAAAAGCAGTTACATTATGCATTGGTGAGATAAAGCAGAGTAAAAGGAAGCACTAACAGTGGAAGGTAGAAAAGAGGAGGGAGACCGGAAGGATAGGAGTTAAGAGGTCTTCCATTGCTCCGGGTGAAGCCTTGATAAACACCGATGATAAGATGATAAAGCTGAAGCTAGGAGTGGAGTGTACTCAAAAGGAGGAAATAGACTTCACTTGAAGGAGTAGAAAGGATGGCTGAGATTTCTGGCTCAATATCTAAATGTATTATGTAAGAATTATTGACTCCCCCCAAACTCTATAATATTACAGCTAAGCTCTAGCTTCTCCTGCCTTTATGTGATTCTCAAGATTTCTACCTATAAATCACAAACCAAGAAGTCTTTGGTGTTCTGTGATTAAAACACTGAAAAGCATCTGTGTGAGTAAATTTTTTTTTTTTAACAGAGGAAGAAACCAAATCTTGAGTGGTGAAATGATCTGTCCACATCACAGCAGAGCTAGCAATAGAATCCGGATTTTCTTACTCTTGAATCTGCAGTTTTTATGAATATAAAGAAAATTACACCTTAAAATTTTTATCCTAAAGAGACCAAGGGATTCATTTCATCCTAAATCGTCGAAACAGCTTTGACCAATGTAAATGTTCTGCAATCTAGATTTGAATTCACTGAGTATGTCGGAGCTATATTAACCAGAACAGATTGGGTTTTCCATATGAGATGTTTTAAAGAGGAATGTCAAACATCATGTACATGTGCAGCCTAAATCTTATTTCATTAATTTCATCTGCAGCCACTTTTGTTTTTTCCTATATAGTGAACATCACTTTTTTTCCCCTTTAAATGTATTGCATATACCCGTGTTTATGATATTGCAGTACTATCTCTAAAGTATTACTGTGCTAGTCCATTTCCGTGCCCCAGTTAATAAGTCACAGTAATGGTGCAATACGCAATCCAGAAAACACTTGATTCTCCACATTAAAAGAAAGAAACAGGGTGTGGACAATTCAAAATGGTGACTAATCCAAAAGACATTTAAATTTGTAATGTGCTTTGTGCTAACATTAAACATGGACATAATTATGTTTTGAAAATTCTCTTCAAACAAATGAAGTCACTCTCTAAATGTCTCCATTTACCTCATTTTTGCTGTTTAATTGTCCATACTCTATCTCATATCCTCCCCTTTGGTATCCCTCATAATAGTTATGTCTAAATCTTCAAAAGAATCCTTATATTAGAAATGCAAAGAACTTGATAAATTATAGTTGAGATACAACTATGTAACTCATATGAAGTAAATATTTACTTCAAATGTAGTTATTTTCTTATCCTTTACCCTTAGTAGATATTTCTTATTGATCATAGTATTCTTGACCAATGGGCCTAAATTCTGCTTCAGAATCCTTCTCAACACACAACTTCCAGACAGCTGCGCTGGACTAACAGAAGAATTAAAATCTATTTTACTAGATCTACTTAATGGTGTTTTTCCCAATGAAGTTCAATCCTTATCTGATAACACACAGCTGGTTAGCTACACAACTGAGTCCAGAATGCAAAACTCCTCATTCCAAATCTGTAATGCATTTTGTAGCATCTTTTGGCATAAAAAGTGTCACTTCTTTAGATTTAATATGAGTTAACTGAGTTATCTCAGTTAACGTGAGTTATATGAGTGTGTGTAACATAAAAGCTACATGTTAAAATAACAAGATTTGATTCTAAAAATTTACAGTAAGGACTATTACAGTTAATCTAGATTATTATTTATCTTAAATCATTCTTAATTTACCTATGCTTTCTTATTTTCAAATAGCATTATAGAGTTTAATCTCTTTCAAATAATTTTTCACTTAAGTAATATATTTTTATATTAAAAGACCTTAAAGATATTTAAAATCCAGGCTCAATTATCACTCCCACACATATAGCTTTCTGAACTATACAGTTGAATGTAGCAAGGACTGGCTAATTGGTCGTCCAGTCTATTTCCTCTCTCTCCTGAGCACACAGCTAATCCAGTGCTAGTCCATTACTAGAAGCTTGTACCAGAATGTAAATCAACAAACTGCTTCCTTCATCAAGAAAGTTGTTACTGTACTCAACAGTGTCTTCCGTGACATACATAGTTAATTTACATCCAGAACAAGTTTCTTATCTTATCAAAGATTAGTAACAAATAGTTTATAGATGGACAGCCAGTATATGGACCACAAATTGAATACCATTGAACCAGACTATAGTCTCCCCTGTAGTAAGTTCTAACCACCAGAATGTGGTTGGAAAAAAGGTCCATCATTTCCAGAGCTGCAGACATAAATCTCTCATGCTCTTCTCCATTATGCAGTGACTTGGAAGTCATGTGGTTGAAGATGATGTAGTTAGGCAAAAAGCCTAGATCCCTTAAACAACTCACAAAAACATTTATACTGAACTTCATGTGTGCAAAATATAAATTTCTACTACGTTAAATCACTGAAATTGAGTAGATTATCTATTACAACAACTAGTGTAGCATTAACTATTGGGTTGCATAATATAGTATGTTTAAGTGGTGAGATTTTCAGTCAGAAATAATCTAATTTACAAATCAATGGGCTTTATTTTGTTAATGATTATCTCATTTGCAAAAAATTAAGTCAGGGTTTAACAAATTAAGTTTAAATTTTAAACATTTTCTGATTCATGAATATCACATTTTACTTTACTGTTTTTAAACTCTAAAGTAAGCTTTTCATTTTTTCTCAAGCAGGTCTCAGCTATCAATTTGTAATCAGAACAAGCCAACTACAAATAGTCTGATTTGGGTATATGCTCACATTACTTTTCCTTAGACATTCTGACATGTAAGTCCTATGTATAAAGAGATTGAATCTATATCTACTACCTAAAATAGACTAGGTTCTGGGTAACTATCTGTTGAATTAATGATAAAGTGAATGCTGTCATTTTTCATATACACATTATCAGTGCACCCTTCCATACTGAGAAAATTGTCTTTTAAGATACATATCTTCACTTTTTATCCTTAGATCTGCATTTGTGCCTCTGCCTCATGTAATGCATAACATCATTTCTTGATATTAGAACTCCACACAGAGCAGATGAAGGCCCTCTTCATTCTGTAAATTATTCCCGTTACTCATAGTATACAAAATAATAATAGCCAAAATGTATTGTGTGTCAGATGGGTGGTTTCAAACTAATGTCACTATTCCTGATAATAACTCTTCCAACAGGCATTATGACACCATGTTACAATGAAAAATTAAGGGTTGCTGAGAGTAGCTTGTCCAAATTCACAATGTGAGTTTTAAAGAACAACCATGATTTATACCCCACAGGCCGTTAATTTTTCTACCATCTCATACTACCAAGTACACTGACTGATACAACCCGTATGCATCTATAGGTCCTTAATGTGATTTTGCTGAATGCTGTTATTTGTGATCAATACATTTAATTCCACTATTCAACAGCCAGTGAGACAGACTAATTTCAGTTTTCTACAAGATAAACACTTCCTCTTCCACATGGGAACTGGGTGTGTTCTAAGACCTCACTATTGGGATCCTGTTTTACAGTCAGGATATGATACTAATATACTTATGGACTGAACCAGTATTCTGCTTGTGATGGGCCCAACCTCTGACAAAAAGAACAGCAAAGCACTGGGTAGTTTCTAGGGTTTCAGCTTTCTTTCAGTTATTACTGGTCTAGATTTCCTGTTTACCAATTTCTAGTTTTGCATCTTTGACTTTTTCACTGGAAACTGCCCTGTTCCATAGGAAGAGGATTATGGTAATGTTTTTCATCAGGGGCAGTTCCTATTTGGATAAATACATGGAACTAAAATCCAATTAATCATAAAATGGGGAAGAAACCTACATAGAAGAAAACAGTGAGGCATGTGATAGGGATCCTATAGTATAATTTAAGAGGTATGTGAACTGACATGCATATCTTAAACAGCTACTATACCTAATGAATATTTAACTATATGCAAATTAATAATTAGTTTTAAAAGTGTTTTATATATGAATGAGAATATGAGCCTTTGGCACAGAAGTGGCTCAAAGGAAACAGGATCTGAAATTCTAGCATGATATCTTTCAAACTCTACTTTTTAAAAATTTATTTTTATTTGCCTTTCTTTTATAATAATATCTAAAGATGATATTACAAGACTGATGTTTCAAGTTCTTTTTATCAGTTATTCTGAATGTTTTCAGCAGTTAGAAAATATAATACCACAGACATTTTAGAGAACACTCCCAATATGCTGCAAATCTATGTTGTGACATGAAAACTAAACAGAAACTGCTGTCCAAACTGACTAAACAATGATAAAACAAACAAATAAAAAAAGACAAGAAACAAAGCAGTGTCAAAAATTGACAGTTGGCAAGGTGTTAGCATTTAAGCAGTATCCACCCAATGAAATGTTTTATTTAAGAAAAACATTTTTAAACAATAAATTCTGTCATCTTGAGAAGATAATGCCAGTTTCCTGTCTCCTCCACATTGTAGGACTTCGTGTTCTTCAGTGTAGGAGGAAAGACCCAAACAGGAATTTGTTTTTTAATGGTTAGCACATCTAAATACAAACCAAGTTCTTAAAAAGTAGCATGAAAAATTATTGGAATTCTTCAACTAACAAGGTGTTTACTATATTCATGAAATCCATCCTTTTATAAGCCCCAAACAGAGCAATTTATACAAATCATCTAAAATATTTTTATAATATACCAACTCAAGTTTTGGTGGTCATAGCAAAATAATTTTACATAGAGCATATTCTGCACTGCTATAAAGATAACTTTTATTTCAATGCAGGTAATATAGTTGGAATAACAAAAAAATTATAAAAAAAAAATACCCATAACTATAACCATATATTTAGCCTTTTTTCTATGAACACTTAAAATTTTCTCACATATTACATATATTATGTTTATATAATAAACATTTTGCATCTTGCTTTTTTACTTACAACTACTTTCAATATCATTAAAATTATTTCTAAAAATTAATTGTTATATAACATTGCAAAATATGACTGTCACATTTCCTCATATAGAATATTAAAGATAATTCTATTCTTGATATTATAGTTAATTCTATTCCAAATATCATTATGTGTAAATTCTTATCACATTTTTTTTTGAAAAAAGCCTAGTAACTATTATCATTGGCCCAAGAGCAAATGAATGAACATCGACATGTCCTTCAATACTATTTAACAAGCAGCTTTGCTAATCTGAGACACAAGAGTTAGAACTTTTTAAAATTTACATTTGTTTGATTACAAGTAGGGTTCAATTTTTTCAATATCAGTTGTATTTATTTTATCAACAATTCATTGCTTATGACCTTGATTCCTTTTTCTTTTCAAGTTATGTCAATTTAAAAATACTTCTATACACAGAGTAAGAAACTTAGAACAATCCATTTGTGTGATGCTCTGCTTAAAAATTCTGCTATTCAAGTCAAGTATATATTTAGATTTTCTTCACCTCTCCCAAATCACCTTGTTTCTAAGGCTAAATCTTGTTAGTGATTGTTCATTAAATTATTTGTTCTTATAAAGTTACAAAATCTACTAATGTTTAATAAAGAAGAAAGTGTTATAAAGACAGCCTGAAAAGTTATAAAAGAATCACTTTTAAGGCAAAAAATTACACATAGTAAGACCCTCAAGCATATGTCATATTTGCTAAAGATATTTCCCAAATTTTCTTCCTAATCTCACTTTTGGTTTCTGTATTTTAGACATAGGTATTAATATTTTCTTTTGTAATTACATCCATTCATTTAAGTTAAGAAAGTCTTTAGAGATCAGATATTCATATTCCTTTTCTAATTTTTATCATTTTCTTAATCTTTGGAATTCTTTTGGCTATGGTATGAAGTGAAAAAATAATCTTTTCAAATATCCAGTTTTCTGATATTAATGTTAATCTAATTTTAATATTACATTACATGAGTAATATATCCTTTATCAGTTTTTAATTTTGCCTTTTTATATTAAATTCTTATATCCATATCTAGAACAATATGAGTAGATTTAAAAAAACTTATAATTTTCTATTCTGCTTATCTATTTTTGCACTGAAATCACACTGCTTTAATAACTGTAGCCTTAGCTATGTAATTGCTCACACTAAATATAATTAAAAAGCCTGGATGTTGTATATCAAACAAAAATAAGATGGAGAGAAGTCAGACCATGGTATCAGGACCCAAGAAATGGCCAGAGTGGTGTAAGTGGAAGCCTACTGGGTAACCCCTACCCCCGCCCTATCCATTGGGGTCAATGGAAGCCAAGCGGAGAATCTGGACTTCCACTGCCATGTAACAGTAATGATGTGGCACCCTTTCTCATTCAATGGAGAGTGTCAGAGAAGCCTTGCTAAAACACAAGATTTAAACAAGATCCAGTGTCTTATAACATAGTACCCCTAATGCCCAGATTTCAGTCAAAACCCTCATGTCATGCAAAGACTCAGGAACATCTCAAACTGAATGAGCAAAGACAATCAACATATGCCAAAAGCAGATGACACAAATGTTGGAGTTATCTGACAAGAATTTTCAAGCAGCCATCATTAAAATGTTTCATGAGAAATTACAAATACACTTTAAACAAATGAAATACAGGAAGTCCCATCAAAGAAACAGAATACATAAAGCACTACCAAATGGAAATTTTAGAAATAAAAATTACAATAGCCAAAGTAAAAAACTCGATAGATGGATTTGGTTTCATGTCCAAAATGTAAGGAGTTTGGAAGTCGTCATGCCCATCCTTAAAACAAGAAAAAAACAAACTAAACAAATGAAATTCAATGACTTTTCTTGGACCCATTAGAGAAATGAGTTCTAAGGGCAAATCACCACGTTCAATCTTGTTAGAACCAGGTGAATCCAGAACATTACACCTAAGATCCACTTCACTGAAGCAGGTGCAGCCATAAACTGGTAGTAACTCCTGATAGACAATTACGATGGATTGTTAGAAGCTGAGTGTGGACTAGTGAAAGAGTGAGAAACCCTTGGAGCTGCAGTCCTGAGAGGGTCTCTCATACTTTTATGGGCTTACTTCCAGGAACCCCACCAAGTTCTTATGGTGAAGAGCAGAGAAGGATCCCTTTGAGACTCTGGCAGGGAAGGTGAAGAATAATCGTTGTGAAATATACTCTCAGTGTTCTCCTTAGGAAAGATCGACTGTCCCTACTCTCAAAAGGAAAAGACTGCCAGAGCCTGATTTCACTTGACGAAAGGGCATTTCTTCCACTCCAGCCCTCTCGAGACTTCTTGTCTTACCTAAGGGAGAGGGGAACAGCTAAGAAACACTGTTATTCATTTCCAGTTCCAGTGTGGTAGGAAATTAAGTACACACTCAGTATGATTTCAGTTCTTTCACATTTTTGAAACTTGTTTTATGGGAATAAAGTCTATCTAGGTGAATGCTCCTTGCACTCTTGAAAAGAATGTGTATTCTCCTGTTGTTACAATGTTTTATAATCAATTAGTTAATATTTTTCAAGTTTTCTATATCCTTGATTTCCTGTGTACTTTTCTATTAATTACAAACACTTGCATTTATAATCGTGGATTTGTGTATTTCCCTTTTATATTCTGTCAGTACTTGAAGCTATGATATTGGGTGCAAACACATTTTGCATTTTTCTATCTTCTTGGATTAACCCTTTTATGATTAAGAAGTAGCCCCTCTTTATCCCTGATAACGCTGCTTGTTATTAAGTGTACTTTGCTTGATATATATAATCACTACAGTTCTTAAGTGTTTGCATTGTCTCTCTCCCCACCCTTTTACTTTTAAAATCCATATACAGTACATACAATAAAACCTATTTTATTTTCATGTATTATAAGATACCTTATAGACTGCATTATAGTTGGGTTTATGTATTTAGTCATTTTTACAATCTCCGCCTTCTAATTGGAATGGTTAGGAGACTGGCCCAGATTGTGGAGTAATAAGAACCTGAGCTCACCTTCTCTCACAAGAACACAAGAATCACAACTATCTGCAGAACAACCATCTACGGAAAAGACCGAAACCTATCATAAAAGCTCTCTGAACACTAAAGACATACAGGGGGAACCATAAGACAGCTAGGAGGAGCAAACTCGCAATATAATCAAGCCCGTACTCTCAGGTGGGCGACCCACAACCTGGAGAATTATCGCGCAGAGGGTCTCCCACAGGATTAAGAGGTCTAAGCCCCACGTCGGGCTCCCTAGCCTTGGGGGGGGGGGGGGTCCTGCACAACCATCTGCAGAACAACCATCTAAGAAAAAGACCAAAACCTACCAGAAAAGCTCGTTGACCACTACAGACATACAGGAGGAACCACGAGACGGCTAGAAGGAGCGAACTCGCAATGTAATCAAGCCCGTACTCTCAGGTGGGCGACCCACAAACTGGAGAATAATTATCGTGCAGAGGGTCTCCCACAGGAGTAAGAGGTCTGAGCCCCATGTTGGGCTCCCTAGCCTGGGGAGTCCTGCACCAGGAAGACGAGCCCCCAGAGCATTTGGCTTCGAAAGCCAGTGGGGCTTAATTGCTGGAGGCCCACAGGACTGGAGGAAACAGAAGCTTCACTTTTAAAAGTCGCACGCAAAAGCTTATAAGAACCCGGACCGAGGGCAAAAGCAGTAATTTGATAAGAGACCGGGCCAGTCCTACCTGCTGGTCTTGGAGAGTCTCCCAGAGAGGCAGGGCTGCAGCTCACCTGGGGGACGTAGACACTGACCGCCGGCAAACTTGGGAGCTCGCTCTACTATGGTGGCCGGAAGCCGACGCCGGAAGCTGTGCCGGCAGCGCCACGTGGGACCCGCCCTCTAGCTCATTAGGGCCAACACCTGGCCCCACTCAACAGCCTGTAGGCGCAAGGGCTGGGATGCCTCAGGCCAAGCAACTAACTAGGTGAGGACGAAGCCCCTCCCATCAGCAGGCAGGCTGCCTAAAGTCTTCCCAGCCTCCTCTAGACATGCCCCTAAACAGTGCCCTGCCCACCAGAGGCCTAAGACCCAGCTCCATCCACCAGTGGGCAGGCACTGGCCCTGCCTTCCAGGAAACCTGCACTAGCCTCTAGGTCAGCCTCACCTACCAGGGGGCAGAGACCAGATGCAAGAAAACCACAATCCCAAAACCTGTAACAGGCCAGACCCTACCCTGGGACCAGCTGGGCTCCAACACTACCTACTAACAGGCTAACACAAGCTTCAGGATGTCCCAGACCCCATACCCAACTGTGTCAGGAATCAGCTCCCCTGCAACCAGTGATTTAACACCAGCTCTGGATTCCCTAAGCCCTGCAGCCAGACTCCAGGATCCGGCTCTGCCTGCCAGCAGTCAGGCATTAATCCCAGGACCTAACTTCACCCACCAGTGGGGGGTCAACAGCCCCAGAGTCTTCTGGACCCTGACTCCACTTACTAGTCAGCCGGCACCAGCCCCGGGGTCCCCAGGGGTTTTGTAGTTGGCTACCTTGTGACCAGGACCTGCTAACTAGCAGCCAGCAGCATGGGCACAAGGCAGGGCCTGGCAACCAACTGAGCCAGGAGCCAAACAAGCCCACAGGACCACCCACATAGCTAACCCTCCACAACAGAAGGACCCACACAGCCCACTTAGGGGGAATCCCTGGAGCATATAGCTTAGGTGAGGAGAGAGGAGTGTACGGCAGGGACACACAGGACACCTCCCACAGAGGGCTGCTTCTCCAAGGTTGAGAAATGTAACCAGCCTACTACATACATAAAAATACCAATAGCAATTTATATAAAATGAGGCGGCAGACAAAAGAACAAGATAAACCCCCAAAAGAAGATCTAAGTGAAGTGGAGACAGACAATCTACCAGAGAAAGAGCTCAGAATAATTATCGTAAAGATGATAAAAAAAAAAAAAATACTCAGGGGAAGAATGAATACACATTTCTATTTCTAAAAATAGAAATTTTTAACAGAGTTAGAAAGAAGAGTCCCATATAGGATGCACCCAAAGAGGAACACACCAAGACACAAATGAAAGATTAAAAAAAAAAAAAGAATATTAAAAGCAGCAAGGGAAAAGCAACAAATAACATACAAGGGAACTCCCATAAGGCTATCAGCTGATTTTTCAGCAGAAACTCTGCAGGCCAGAAGGGAGTGGCACAATATATTTAAACTGATGAAACGGCAAAGCCTACAACCAAGATTACCTAGCAAGGCTCTCATTCAGATCTGATGGAAAGATCAAAAGCTTTACAGACAAGCAAAGCTAATTGGAATGGTTACACTATTTTCAATTAATGTATTTTCCAATATGATTTTGTTAAAGTCTATTATCTTTTCTACTTTTCCTGTCTTTCATTTCATTTTTTCCTCTTCTCTTACCTAGTTTTAAATTAAGTGATATCGTATAGTTTTCAAAATAATCTATACATTTGGCTCAATAGCTATACTTCCTTTGTTTTTTGTTTTGGTTTGCTTGTTTTTTGCGTAAATTTGATGCCAAGGTTTTTGTTTTGTTTTGATTTTGTTTACCAGTTGCTCAAGAGTTTACAGTACGCATCTTTAATAAATTTTGGTCTAACATCAGGTAATGTTATATCACGTGACGTAAAAAAGTAAAAGCTTTGCAGCTTTATGCTTCTATAATCCCCTCCCATTGTAAATATTATGTTGTTGATTGAATTTTGTTGTCTTCCTTTGAAAAGTGTTGAACCTTGTTTTGTTTGGGAGTTAAATTACTAGCAGATCAGCTTGATTATTTCAAAGCTTAGTTTTGAGTTATATTGGGGCAGGTCTAGAGTATTCTTTACTCTGCATCTAGTTTAGCTTTACTATTAAGGCAGTGCCTTTGAATATTTAGTAACACCCCAGGTATTCAACAAGGTGTCTGGTTAGTTGGAATGCAGATATCCCCTATTCCCACGTGAGTTCTAGGAACTGTTCAGACTAGAGCTCCCCAGTAGTTCTGAGTCTGACCTCGTGAAGTAGCATCCTGCACATGCATGGCTTAGCAATCAGTCACAGACGCCAGACACCTCGGTGCAGACTTGTGCTCCTTTTCTATTTAGCTCCCTTCTCTCTGGTATTTTGTACTTTCCGTTGCATCAGTGTCCCAGAACTCTGATCTCTTTTTCCTCTACTCAGCAAGACTATTGGTCTTTCCCTGGGTTCCTCCTCTCCGCCCCATGGTCCAGAAATTTCTTCAGGCAGAAAGCTGGTACAGTTAAGGTTCATCTTATTTCCCTTCTCTTAAAGGTCACAGTCCTGTACTGTCTGCTGTCCAACACCTGAATATTATGATTTCATATATTTTGTCCAGCTTTCTAATTGTTTATAGCAGTAAGGCACAACTGGGACTGATTACTTTTTCATGGTAAAAGCTAAAGTCCCTGGATTTCCTATTTTTTTGTCATCTGCAATGTAACAGAGTGGTGTAAATCCCAACTCCACTACTGCCTACCTAGGTGACTTTGGCCACTTTATTTAAACTTGTTGAACTTCCTTTTCCTCATCTGTAAAATGGACATAAAAATATCTAAACCACTAGTCCATTCTTCTTTTTGAGTTAAATATGTTAATAAACATATGTAGAAGAAAGATCTAAATGTTGCTTTTCATTCTCCTTCCAAGAAAACTATGAAACAAGACTATTTCATTAAACATCTGAAATACAAAAAGCAAAACTTTGTGATATCCATAATATAAAATGTTCCTTTATGTTCCCACTGATGTCTTCAAAACACATGCTATGTGCTGATTAAAACCTGTATCCTAAACTCATATCTCTTTCTGTTCTCTGAAGAGGTGGAAGCTTTATGAACAGACCGAGACAAGTGCTCAGTTCTCCCAGCTGTGAACTTTACCACTTGCTTTCTGCACCCATCATCACCCTTATCACCTCACTCTTCATACCTTTAGTTATTAGCCATTCTGTCTGATGCTCTGCCCTGACTACAGAGCCCCTGGACACTTTCCTAATTTGACCATTCATCCTACCTAGTAATTCACTTATTATCTTGTTTCCACCTAAAGTGAAGCCTGAGCAGACAGTTCTATATACTTATGCTTCTTATCATATGTGGACACCAAATATAAACAGAATCAATTTTGTGGAGGCACACTTGGCTTCTTTATGATTATAATCATCACATGAGTGAGATTACTAAAAGCATCATATTTGCACTTTCCCAAATAAGGTCATCCTTGGCATTAAATTAGGAAGTGCACAAAACCTCTTAAGGAGAAACAAGTCCACATCTTTAAGAATCAGTATCTAAAGTGATTATAATATTCAACACCAATTTCTGAGCACCTACTATGTGCTAGTGATTATTCTAGGTCCTAGAGGAACCAAAATAAACAAGATGTAATCCCTCAAGATGAGGAAGGACTAAAACAATACTATTTGGAAAGTGTCATTAATTGTGTAAGTAGTTAAGAGGGAAAAATATAAAATCAGAAAACAGAACATGTACATGTACTGTAACCTTCTTGCACTACTCCATAAAGGTATAAGATAGATTTCATAATTTGTACAGTGTTCCCATTCCTTCCAAAGTAAAAAATAAATAAAAATCCAAGGCTCCCACTAACATCTCAATTTCTATTGTATTTTTTATCCACAAAAAGATAACTGGTCGAGGATATGATTTATATCTTGATGATTAGGTACACTTTAGATTTCAAATATTATTATTTGAAATGCTTAGGATGCTTTATCATTAGGATGCTTTCAAATAGTTTAAGTTATTCTTGGCATCTAAGTCTTTGCTACTGGAGGCCACACAATATGAGATATGAAACAATTAAATGGTAACAACATTGAGGCAACCACAGTAGTGCTACTCAAAGAATAAAATAATACCCTACAAATCAGTTCATCATCAAAGTAAGACTCAACTCTGAAGAGCCTTTAAAACACTTATTACCGCAGCATCAAATTATCTTTTCTCAGCTTCTTTAAAGTCATAAAATTATATAAAGTAACACTTTAACAGTAAATTGTTCAGTATGTAACACTTACAGATGTAATATCTATAACAATAATATCACAAAAAGAGGGAAAAGAGAATAGAGCCCTATAGTAGTGTTTCTATATCTCACCAAAATTAAGTTAGTATAAGTCTGATTTTTGAGGAGTTAAGATGTATAAAGTAAGCCTTAAAAGCAGCTACTCAGAAAATAATTTTTAAATATATGAGAAAAGTTATTAAAGTAATTAAAATCTTACATTAGAAAATATTCAATCCAAAAGAAAGCAGTGATGGAAGAATAGTAGAACTACTATTAGTAATAGCAGAGAAAACATATAGAAACAAAAAGTAAATTGGCAGATGTAAATCCAACTGTACTAATAACATTACATGTGAATGGATTAAGCAACCCAACTAAAGGGCAGAAATTGTCAGAATGGATTTTTTAAAATTCCCAATCCAAATATACACTATCTATAGGATACACACATTAGGTTCAAAGATGCAAGTGAATGAAAGAAAAAGGATGGAAAAGGATATATCATGCAAACAGCAATGACAAAAAAAGCTGGAGTGGTTATAATATCGGGCAAAATAAACTTTAAACAAAAATGTTACTAGAGATAAAGAGAGAAAATTTATAATTACAAGAGGGTGAAATCACCAGGAAGATGAAACAGTTATAAACATATATGCACCTAATAAGAGTGTACTAAAATACATGAAATAAGACTTGACAGAAATGAAGAGAGAAAACTCAAGGAAAATAGAGACTTCAATACCCCATTTTCAATAACAGGTAGAACTAGGGAAAAAAAATAGAAGACTTGAACAAAGCCAATTGCCATCAGACCTACATATCCTCAGGCTCTGCATTGTGGATTCAACCAACTGTGGATCAAAAATATTTTTTAAAAATTCTTTGAAAAGATCAACAAGATTGATGAAACTTTAACTGTATTGACTAAGAAAATTTTGAGACCTCAAATTGATATAATCAGAAAGTTCCAGAAAGCAAAACTTGAATTTGCCATGCACTGACAACTTTGCATAGTATTTACATTGTATTTGCAACTATTTACATAACACTCACATTGTATTAGGTATTATAAATTATTTAGGGATGATTTAAAGTATATGGGAGGATATGCATAGGTTATATGCAAATACAATGCCATTTTATAGAAGGGACTTGAGCATCCTCAGATTTTTACATCCTCATGGGGTTCTAGAACCAGTGTCTAGTGGATACTGAGGGAGAACTATTAAGGTATATATCCAAAAAAACCAAAAACACTAATTCAAAAAGATACATCCACCCCAATGTTTATAGCAGCATTATTTACAGTCACCAAGATATGGAAGCAAACTAAGTGTCCATCAACAGATGAATGAATAAAGAAGACATTACACACACACACACACACACACACACACAGAGAGAGAGAGAGAGAGAGAGAGAGAGAGAGAGAAATACTACTCAGTCATGAAAAAGGATAAAATTTTGCCATTTGCAGCAACATGGATGGACTTGGAGAGCATTATGCTAGGTGAAATAAGTCAGTGAGAAAGACAAATACTGTATGAAATTACTTATATGTGGAACCTAAAAACTGAATAAGACAAAAAATAAGTAGACTCAGATATAGAGAACAAACTGGTATTTAGCAGTGGAGAGAGGGAAGGGGGAGGGACAATATAGGGGTAGGAGATTAAGAGGTTCAAACTATTAGGTATAAAATAAGCTACAAGGATATACTGTACAACAAGGGAATATAGCCAATATTTTATAATAACTATAACTGAAGTATGACCTTTAAAAATTATGCATCACTATATTGTATACCTGTAACTTATATAATATTAATGTATACCAACTATACCTCAATTAAAAAAACTGATTCTGAAATTTATATGGAAATTCAAGGGATTTAGAATAGATAAAACAATCTTAAAAAAAGATCAAAGTAGGAAGATTCACATTTATCAATTTCTAAACTACAAAGTAATGTTAATCAAGGCAGTGTGGTGCTGTCACAAGGACAGATATACAGATCCAATAAATAGAACTGAGATTCCAGAAATAAACCCATGTGTCCATGGTCAAATGATTTTCAGCAAGGGTTCTAAGACCATTTGGAGGGGAAATAGTTGTTTTGACAAATGGCACTAGGACAACTTGATAGCCACATGTAAAAGAATAAAGTTGGACCCTTAACTCACAACATATACAAAGTGTAACTCAAAATAGATCAAAGACCTACATGTAAGAGCTAAAACTATAAAACTCTTAGAAGAAAACACAGGGATAAATCTTCATGACCTGGGATTTGGGCATGAATTCTTCTACGTGATGCTAAAAAACTTGAGCAAGAAAAGAAAAAAGAAATAAATTAGATTTCATCAAAATTCAAAACTCTTGTGCTTCAGGGACACTATCAAGAAAGGAAGAATGGGAGAAAATATCTGCAAATCATATATGAGGTAAGGGACTTGTATCTACAACATACAAAGAACCAGACAACTCAATAACAGAAGGACAAATAACCTAATTTAAAAATGGGCAAAGCATCTGAATACACAACTTTCCAAAGAAGATATACTACAAATATCCAGTAAGCACATGAAAAAAATGCTTGACATAGTTAGCCATCTGGGAAATGCAAGTCAAAGCCACAGTGAGATTCCACTTCATACCCACTAGAATGGCTAGAATCAAAAAGTCAGATAACAAGTTTTGGCAAGAATGTGTAAAAATTGGATCCTTCGTGCACTGCTATGGGAATGTAAAATGGTGAGGCCACTTTGGAAAACACTGGCAGTTCTTCAAATGATTAAACATAGAGTTATTATATGACTCAGCAATCCTACTCCTGATTATACCCCCAAAAGAAATGAATACATATATCCAAACTAAGATTTGTCCATAAATGTGTATAGCAGCATTACTTACTATAGCTAAAATGTGGAAAGAATCCAAATTTCCACCAGCGATATCCATACAATGTGGCATATCCATACAATGGGATATTATTTGGCTATAAAATGAATGCAATATTATTATGTGCTATAACATTGATAAACCCCCAAAACGTTATGTTAAATGAAAGAAGCCAGTCACAAAAGACTACATATTACATGATTCCATTTATAGGAAGTGTCCAAAATAGACAAATCATTAAGCATAAAATAAATTTGTAGCTGCTTAGGGCAACTAAGTAGAGAAGCCTAGGGAGACAGTAGTTAAACGATACATGGTTTCTTTTTGAAATGATAAAAATATTTTAAAAGTGAGTGTCATGGTCCTTACATACATTTATGAATATACTAAAAATTACAGATGTGTACACTTGAAACCGGTGAACTATATGGTATGTGAACGATAGCTCAATAAAGCTGTAAAGAAAATCTACTTTTTAACATATTAGTTATAGAATTGAACAATATTTAGAAAATTTGAAAGAACCTATGGCCAAATATTTTCCCCTTTGAAGCCTTGTGTTAATTAATACCTCTGTTTCTGATTCATTTACATGTAATTCATCAACATGGTTTCTCAGGAGGCATTTGATGACTAAGGGGACTGATAAACCTCTTATTCGGTGAACCTTGGTTGGATGCTTTTCTTTTTTCCCTCTGAACCATGATGTTGTGCTTGACATTAGTTTTAACTTAGTTCTGGAAAGGTTCACTTCCAGTTCCAGACTCAGATCTTAGGAATTGCAAGGGAGTCCTACATTTTGGAAAAATGCGGAACATGTTATTTCCTCTGATTTGAATGATGAAGCAAGATAGCCTGTGACACTGATGAGTAAGATAGCAAGTTCAAATGCCTGGAGTTTTTAGCCATATGTGAAGTAATACATAGCACCCAAACATGCTTTGCACTAGCTCTCTTTCCTGTGGCTGGGGCAGTGCTGGGGGGTGAGAAGGGCGGCCACACAGGTACTTCCTAGAAGAGGCAGGAGGGACAGTCACAGTGAGTGTTCCTGCTGGCTTAGTTTCACCCAGTGACTCTCTGCTAGCCCCCATATATGAGTTATGTTGGTGGGTGAATAATAAAAACAAAATATACTACAGAGGAAAGACGGTGATTTTGGTGCTCAGAGGGAAACAGAAAAAAATGTGATAAGTTATAAATCTGACGTTTAATTGTAGAAACAAAGTGAAGTGGGTATATTCAGGAGTTACAGGGGCCTTAGATCCCTAACAGCACTGAACATGTACGATGGAATAACTTCTCTCCACTGCTCCATGGAGCATGTGTTGCATGCTCCTCCAGACATTTCTTATAGCAACAAGGATGGTATTACCCTCAAGACATAAACTGATGCACTAATTGCCCTCAACCTAAAATCTTCACTGGCTAATTAGGTTTTTCTTGTTGTTGATCGTGTTTGAATGCTTAGAAGAGGCAGGAGTAATATCAAAAGAAGTAGTATGGCTTACAAAGAGTGGTATGCAAGATCTATGTCATATCCTTCTATTTTTCTATTCCCCCTATGTCTACACCCTATGGTAACAATTTCCAAACTCTGCAAAAATTTGCCAAGGTGTTTCATTTTTAAATCAAACCAGAAACTAACCTGTTAGTGACAGTGTGGTTAGTAACCAAGAAAATAGGGTGTTTTATTTTGTTAGCTTTAAAACCTTGAGTATTCAGTAAGGTGGTTTGGGGGCGAGGGGTTGTTTTGTTTTAAATATTTGAAAATAATCAATCACATAAAAGACCTGTAGGATAATGCTTGGTCCTAGATGTCAGCAACATGAACCAGCGTAGCTCCTCCTCTAACTCACTATTATTATTAACCCAGAGACAGTTTTACAACACATCCCATTGCTGAGGATCAGCCATTCATAAGTCACCTGCTCCTGAGTAAGTGCAAATAAATCAGATTTGCTGAGGGAAGAGAAGCAGGTAAAGGGGAGGGCCATTCATCCCAGTGAACTAACGTTATTTGGAAGTGGAGGTCCATCCTTCCACCCTCACTACACACATAGACACTTGCAAATACTTTTGTATTTGTGAGTGTGGCTGGGAAAGGACTGAAAGTGTGGCAAGGCTAGTAACAAACTCAGATTTGCGACAGCAAGTTTGTACTGGTAACTGTGCTGCAGCCCTGGTGTCATTAGAAAGCTGAGAGATTCTCAAAGTTCAGAGACATGGCTTTTCTTCCTTTCCTTAAAAGCTAAGAGTATTTTTTCATCTCTTCTGTGATGATAATAAAAACCACAGTAATAAGATGGAATAATGATTCGGCAGTAGAATGTGACAGACACTGGCCCAAATCCTTTACATGGATATCCCTATTTAACTTGCACATCCCTGGAGACACGTACCACTATTGCCCACAAAATAAACGTGAAAGCTGACTGTAGAGATTGAGTGAAAACATCATCTTGCTGAGCAGCCACAAGAGAGATCTGAATCGAAGGAACAGACTTTGGAGCCAAGGGTCTCACCAATATGTGACAGTGAAAGAGGGACCAGGGGCAAGTGAACAAGACATATGGCTGCATATTAGTTCAATTCACCAATCATTTACTGAAAGCCTCCTGTAGACAATAATTATATCCATGGACCTTGAATATATTTTTTCTACTTTCATATTAAAATCCAATCACTAGAATTAAATATGGAGAGCAAAGAAAATTTACTTATTTTTAGGTCGTATTATGCTTATGGCTGGAAAGAAAGACTTTCAGTCATATTCACAATATTTAGTTTATAAAACATTTTAAAAAACAGATGAGACTCTGGAATTGCAGATTGATAGAAATTATATTAAAATGACTACTAGGTCCTATATAAGGTTAAAGGAAAACAAGTCTCTGCTGCAGAATCATCGTAGCAGAGCTACTGCCCCAAATTAGATCAATCATATGATTTAAACAATTCCTCTAGAGAATGGGAAGGGGACATGAAGAAACAGAAATATTCAGAATATTGAAAAAAGAAAGAAAGAAAGAAAAACCCTTCTAGAGACTTGAGAACAAACGCAGCTTTAACAATGTGGGCACCAAGCCCAAAACTGCCAAGTTGCCCTCGGGGATAAAGACACTTAACTGAAATCCTGGATGGATAACAAAACAGACTGTTTCCCTCTTCTCGTACCTCCCCTGTAATAAACAGTCAAAGATGCATCATGTGAAAATACTGCGTTTGGGCTTTGAGGCCATATGCTGACACTGAGAATATGAAATAGGCTGACTCATGGGCCTTGTGAATTTTTCTTTCATTGTTCTGATTAATAATGTTAGCTGAAGTCAAATTACAAGAAAATCAGTTGAGAAAAGATGAATGATTTTTCTTTCTCTTCAGAAAATACCACCCAGCTTTTAATTACATATGCTGTATTTATAACAACAAGCCAGTATTTCATTTGAGTTTACTGAGAAGGAAAGTAGAATTCTGACAATTTTTTTATCCTTCTCAAAAAAGCAAGATATTTAAAAATATTATTGGATTGTAATTAGTTATGCGTTCCCCGCCCCTCATTAGAATGGCCATTTTAACTAGAGATAAATTGGGTGGGGGTGAGGTCATGAGGCTTTGAATCTGTCAAACCTAAATTGAAATCCTGGCTCTGTCAGTTAATGGCTGTGAAATCCTGGGTAATATACTTGACCTCTCTGATCTTTACTACCTTATTTGTAAAATGGGGATTATATACGTCACACTATGAGTTACTTTAAGAATTAGTGTATATATGCCTAGTATATATGTTAATTTATATTGTAAACAACTGATCATTTATCTGATGAACTGACTGATCCACAGGTATGTCTGCTAATCAAGATGATCCTTGAACTAAGACTGCTACCAGAGTTTTCGAAGTCTTTCATAAAGAACTGCTTTAGCTAAACACTGTACTTATGTGAGATCCAGAGATTTTTCTGTTGCTCCTGCAATATACAAAATACAAGACGCAACAGAGAATAACTCAAAGCTCTAAACTCCTAGCCCGTAATGTCTGGCAACAACCTTGCTACTTACTCATGAAATATTTACTTAGCTCTCATTCTATGGCTAACACTAGGATTACACGGGCAACCAAACAGACAGTGCTCTACCCACATAAAATTTCCATTTGAGGAACCGGTGGGGAGGAGAGGGTCAGAGGTACCAGGTTGGAGGGGCCAAAAACAGACGCTATGGGGAAATAAAACACAAAACTATAGATGAGGCTGTGGATTATTTGTGTGGATTGATCTAGGAAAGAACAGATGTTTGAAGTAGCTCTCCCCCTTATACAATGAAAAAAAAATTGTTCTTAGATTAATTAAACTTTATCATATCTTTGGTGGCATTTCTGATTTTACTTCAGTTTTTGCTTAGTTTTTTTTAAATCCAAACATCTTGTCAGCATATCTCCTGGGAATCCCAAATGTAATTGTCAGGATTGTAAACTGAATACATTTTAAGTTTTCTGCAATGTCAGCTAGAATCGAGGGAAGAGACTTCTTCCTCAAGGTATTTGAAGCAGAATTTTTCAATACCCTTCAGAAAAAAAAAGGGATTTGTGATTCCAAAATTCGTATGTTGACGTCCTAATCCCCAGTACCTCAGAATATTACTCTATTTGGAGACAGAGTTTTTAAAGATATAAGACTAAATAAGGTCATTAGGATGGAACTTATTCCAATATAACTAGTGTCCTTATAAGCAGGGGAGATTAGAAACAACCTAAGTGTCCCTTGATGGATAAATGGATAAAGAAAATGTGGTATACATACAGGTATAGATTGATGAGTAGATAGGTAGGTAGGCAGATAGATAGATAGATAATGGAAAATTATTTGGTCATAAAAAAGAATGAAATCTTGCCATTTACAAAAACACGGATGAACCTCAAAGCCATTATGCTAAGTGAAATAAGTTAGACAGAGAAAGGCAAATATGGAAAGACAAATATTTGAATCCTAAAAACAAAACAAAACAAAACAAAAACCAAACTCAAAAAACCAAGCTCCTAGATACAAACAGATTGGTGGTTGCCAAAGCTGGGGCCTGGAGGGTGGGAGAAATGGGTAAAGGAGGTCAAAAGGTGTAAACTGGTCAGTTACAAAATGAGTGTCATTGGGATATAATGTACAGTACGGTGACTGTTGTTGATAAAGCTGTATCACATATTTGAAAACTGTTGCAAGTAGATCTTAAAAGTTCTCATCAAAAGAAAAAAGTTCTATAACTATGAAAGTTGAAAGGTGTTAACTGGAGATGGTGTAGTGAACATTTTGCAATGTATACAAGTATCAAAGCATTATGTTGTACCCTTGAAACTAATATAATGTTATATATCAATTATACCTCAATTATAAATAAACACATAAATAGATGATAGATGATAGATAGATAGATAGATAGATAGATAGATAGATAGATAGATAGACAGACAGACAGACAGATAGATAGGAAGAAGCGATCAGGACATAGTAACACACAGAAGAGAGACCAGGTGATGGCACAAGGAGAAGATGGACATCCACAGGGCAAGAAGAGAGTCCTCAGAAGAAATCAACCTTCCCACATCTGGATCTTGTACTTCTAGCCTTCAGAGTTGTGAGTAAATACATTTTTGTTGTTTAATCCCAGTCTGTGATACTTGTTATGGAAGCCCTAGCTAACTAATACAAACTTCAAAGTAATATAAAAGCCACTTAGCCCACTTGCCTTCTCAGTCATTTATTTTTCAGGTTGTTTGACTTCAGCTCCCAAAAAAGATGTAAAATTATAAGCATTGTTTAACATTTATGAAAAGCCTCAGTCTTCACCCTCTAGGACCAACAACATGCTTTCCTACTCCAATTCCTTTGGGGTTTTCTTCCCCACTTGACAGAAAGCTTAGGTAATAGACTAGGACTAGACCTCCATATTTCTTCTTTATAAAAGAGGAAAATCATACAGAAAAAAATGACATTTTTATTTTGATTATTGAGATCTTACTGGAATGCAATATAAAAATTATATCCTATTTTTGAGGAGAAAGAGATAAATCTGAACTGCAAAACTATCCTAGTGGAGATCAAAAAAAACTATGCTTAATAGTTATTCCTTAATTTTTCATTTCTATCTCTCATTTGCCTCTCCTGTACCATCCACAAAAACAAACAAACAGAAACAGGCAGCGAGGGTAACAGGTTCTTAAACAATACCTGTCAGCAGGAAATGGTTTAGGATGGTATCAGCTATTTTTTTTCTCATTGATATCTCAGAGTTTTAACAAAAAGTTGAAAAGACTGGACCAGCAGAGCAGGAAATCCCCTACAAACCCCCACTTCCACATCTGCTGCCTCTTTTGAAATACACTGACTGAAGTTCAACAGTATCCCCAAGTTTCCTCAATTAATCTGTCAGTTAGCAATTCCCTGCTAGTGACCCTGTATCTTTGGTAGATGAAAGAACCGCTAGTCCTTTTTGTCAGAAAGATTAATACTATAAAAACGTTTGCAAAGGGGTAATGAGACTGGAACACTATTAGTATACAATCTGTGCCACACAAATCCATACAGTTATCAGATTAGTACATTTGTAAAGTGCTTTATATATCTGAAGTTCTTCTTAACCATTCACTCATAAATCCTTCAGACACCTGTTTTGGTTAAGTAGACAATTATTATCTGGGTCTTACTGATTTTTGAGAGGGTATGAGAGAGGGGGAGACCAGTGGCAGAGATGTCAGCTGACTCAATGAACAAATCAGTGTACCTAGAACCCAGGTATCCTGCTCCCTGGCTAGTACATTTCATGACATAAAAGTACGTAAAAGCCATGCTGACATGCACACATTTGACCTTTTTAGACAATGTGAACATACCAGTAATTTTTTTAAAAAAATCTGGTGGTTTGATTGAAATTACTGATCAATCAAGTGAAAAGAGTTACTGTGGTCATAGATGTAGCCATTGCCTTGGGGGGGGGGAGTCTGTAGTATCTGGGACACAGGTGTGCTTTGTTATGTCAGTGGGATTCAGGGCAATTAATGTTTTCTTTCTCCTGTCGCCTATTCAGCACACAGCAAGACTGGCCTGTTCCAGAATCCTCATGTGATCCTTGATTGCATTACAAAATATGATCAAAAGATTCCACCTCAATGGGCATGATTGTGCTGCTTGCTAAACTCAATGGCAATTTATTTAAATATGATACTCTGCAGGAGAACTCCTTCAAAGAAAAGGCACAACAGGCAGTTTATCATTTCCATGCGAGGCATTTCGAGTTATTGCCTCTTGAAAGCATTGGGGAAACAAGGATAATGCTGGTGGAAGAGTTAAAATGTGATATGATCATCATAAGCCCCGCTTCCTATGAACAATGCTAGTTATGTCCTAGAGTTAATAGCTTGGTGGTCCCTTCTTAACACAAATCAGCCTTCCAAACAGAGGAAAGAGATGGGTGTGGGTGGTAAGGAAATTAGGAGCATGGATTCTAGACAATAATGCATCTGAGATAATCGAGTGATGCAAGCACATTACTATTCAGTGTGTGGCAGAGTGCAGCTAATTCACTAAAAAGCAAAGTCAGGCAAATATAAATTAAAGCATGTGCAGGACCAGATTGTAAAAAAAATAAGAGCAATTAGCACGGCAGTATGTGCACATCTGCAATAATCCTGTTTGATACATCTTCTATTAATTAACTTTATTGGAAGAAAAAAAATCAGGTCAACAGAAGGAAACGCACAGCTTTTGGCCACTACAAAGCATTTCCAAACATTGACTAAATTTGCCATCTGAATGTGTCCAATGTCCTCCTTTAATCCTAGAATAGAAAGGCAAAATGCCTTTTATTTGTAAAGCTGTGATTTTTAAGCCGACATAGTTTAATTTTGAGAAGTGCATTAAGACATCTTCTGTTCATATACTCCTTTTTCTCCCTGATAATGTGCTTCCTGAGTTTATGGGGGAGATTATGTTAAAAAGTAGACTGAATAATTTCATTTATTTACACATGAACTGCAACCTAATAGAATCTATGATTTGGAATATGTAATATGAAAAATTACAATTAGGCTCCTAAAACTGGAGGTATTTGATTGTGTAATCTTAATTCAACAATGTATTTTAAATATTTCTATATTCAAATGTAGAAAACAAGATTTTAGATCTAAACTAATACATAAAGATTCAATCAATGTGGAAAATATTTTTAGGATGCAACAATTAATTCTTTCCAAAGTATAAAAATAATTTAATTCCTAGATTAACATGTTGTTAAATATTTCTCAATAAATGTTTGTTATTTTACCAGTATTTTCTGAAATCACTAGTATAGGAAGGCAAATTACCAGTTTGCAATAAATTGAACTATATATTAAGAAATTAGTATTTCTTAAATGTATCATTTGTTATGTCTCACATAACATAATTTCTTACAGTCTGCTTTTAAAACAGATATAGGTCTCAAATAAAAAACTGTATTTGGGGAGGTGATGTTTATATCAAAAACCAAAAATTATTTTTCCTAATTAAAATTGTAGGTAGTCTATGCTTTCTAATTTATGTAAATTCAGCTTTATTTTTCTGATTCCAAATATGCTTACTTTAAATAACTGATAACATTTGGTTTTAACCATCTTCCTTTTTTATTTACAAAGAAAGCAGATAATGTGACTGAATATGAAGCAATACACTAATTAATTATAATTGTTTAATTCTTTTGACAAAACCACAGCTCAACAGAAATACTTTAAAAAGGGTACTATTACCATTATTTGATAATGAACTTTGAATAATGCCATCAAGGTTATATTTATAATTAAAGAACTGGCAGTCTTTCTATATTTGTGGATTTTAAAACTTTAAAGCATTTTACTTAATCCAGTGAGATATTTTTCTATACGTTAAGCTTAATTGTGATAATAAATTATGTACTTAAAGATTTCTTTAAAAATGAAACCATTTTCAATATTGATATTCTTATTAAAAATTCAAAATATGTTTTCTGCACTAAATAATAATTAAATTTTAAAATGGAAACAAGAAAGTACAGTTTCTTGAGGAAAAGTGTTACACAATTTAAATAAATTTAATACAATATAATAATAAAAAACCAGAAGAAATGTTTTCATCAATAAAAAATTTGTTCTCTTGACTGACTTATAAATTTCAGTTTCTAGATGACTACATGTAAGATAATGTTTGGAAAAAAACTTAAAAAATGTATCTACTACAACAACTGAACTTTTGCCTTCTATGCTATGTACATAAAGGAGACTTTTTTTCCTATGACCCAGCCTGTGTGAATAGCCTGAATCTTTGGTCTCTGAAGGGAGATAAGTAAGGTAGATGGGTTTGAAAATTTCGCTTCTCTCATACATCATAAGCAAAGATTGTGCAAGTGAATATTCTATCTAAAAACTCATTTGAGAATATCATTTTTGCCAAGTTCATATGATTGAATGCATCTATATCACAGTCAAAATCTACATTGTAATTTTAGAATTTGTGACTTTTGTCTGTGTATTAAACTTAGACAAGAATTGATGTTTATGAAGAGTATTATTTTATATTAAGCAAATGTGAATATTAGTGTCTCAGAATTGTACTAAACATGTGTGCCCTCTATGACATCATCCTGCCAGTGCTTTTTAAAAAAAAGATTCTTACATGTGTGTAAAGTGGGCACTACCTGTCCTTCTTCAGGGGTCCTAGAGTCCCCAGAACGTAGAAATAGATCAGAGCTTCCACATTAACTCTCAATTTCCTGGCGTTTTGAGGGCTTCAGCCGACTCATAATGTTTCTTTAACATTGGGTTTTTTTGTGTGTGTGGTTTAATATTTCTAAAAGCAGTAAATTATTTCCAGTGTACGTAAAAAAGACAAATTTCTCTGTGGCTAGTGACCACAAAACACAACAAGAAACAGAAATACTTCAGAACATGAATCCTAAGAAAAGTTTCAAGTTTTAAACTCTGACTTTGATGTCATACGTCAAAAAGGAAATTTTGATGAAGAATTGTGAACTATTGTGTTAAAGAAGTCTTGAAGACAATATACATTCCTGTATCTGCCATTTTCATTATCAGTAATAAGCATGCTAATTGTTAGGTAAACACACACTCACTGTCTCTCATAGGCATAGAGCATAGCTATGAGCTGCTGAACAAGATTAATGCTGACTAGTAAAGACATCTTATAAAGGACTTAAGACAGACTCAATTTCCAATTTAAAGGATTTATAACGAATTCTGTTTTTTTAATAAGAAAGTAGCAAAGTAAAACTGGTAGCAAATGACTTTTTAAAGCAATGAGATGTTACTGATTTATCACCGTTTTTGTATTTGCTCCCAGATCTCAAGTTTTTATTTTTAATTATAATAATTGAAGCTCAGAAAGAGTTTTGGGATTTTTAAATAATGCTTCATTTCACAATTTTTAAGTTATAAATTTAGAAAATATATTTTAATTGATTTTATAGCTTTAAAATTTGGCATCTGACAGAGAAAAGTTCTTGAAAAGCTAGTTGACAATGGTAATTTAAATTGTATTTTATTGTAGCATCACTAGAGTTATTAGATCATAGAATGACAGAATGATAACGCTTGTGATATAATTTACCATGCCCCCAATATTAGAGAACCACATGCTCAGTTAAATCAAATTCAGTTAATTGGCACGTAGCATAGCTAGTAAGTGGGGGAGCTTAGACTAGGCTTGTTCTTTTTTCAATTACATTCTAAACGAACTGAAATATACATCACAAGTGAAACTTTTATTTGGAGCAAAATTAATAATGCATTAAGATCTCAAAACAAAGATACATATGCCAATGAAAAGGACAGCATTAAAGGGTTTCAATAATCTATATAATAAAGAGAAGAGCAAAAACCATGCTTCGATTATCTGATAAAGTAGCAAAAACTTTAAGCATCTTCCATTGTATCATGTTGTCAAACCTTCATCTCCTTTGTCAGTTTTATCCTCATTCATAGAGACAGCACTAAGCAATAGAGATTTTGTGGAAGAGAGAGACCATTAATGACAGAATGCAGTTCAGACTGTAGACTGTCAAACTCAGGCAAAGTAAGACAATCAAGTTTTCCACTTTTTCCCAACATTGCTCCTGCTTGTTTATGCATATTTCTTCTGGAGCAGTTCAAAACTAAGCTGAGAACCTAGATGATATGTACAGATAAAGAAAATGGGCATATCTCTTAGAGATTTTTACCCCTGATATGTTAAAACCAATGTTTTGTGTGGGACAGCTTTTTCTAAACTTTCTAAATTACATATCTTGGATCTGAGAATTTCTAAGCTTTCAAAAATAGGAAGACACAGACCTAAGTTTTTTTTCTTTTTATATATAACTACCAGTAGGATGAACTAATGATAGCTTTAGGATATATGATATTAGAGTTGTTCTAGAAACTTCTTCTGGCTTTTTGTAATAATCCTTTACTATGAAAGATAGGTTCCACTTTAGAAACTCAAAATGAATATTAAATACAGAAAAGAAAAAAATAGTTTGTGTTGAAGAACTTGTTCCGTTTCAAATGTATAATTATTATCAGATGAAAAGTCTCATTTATTATCAAGCCCTCTTTATTAAAATACATACAAATTCCTTCTATTAGCTCTTCTTACTAGAATAAAATACAGAAGTTACTTTACTTGCAAAAGCAGACTTGGGGTCCCTGCCCTGAACTTGATGAGTTTTTGAACTAAAAGTAAATTATGATATAATGTCTCAAGAAAATATTAAAACATTAATGTTAAGTAGAATATCACAGTCAGACTTGTCAAACATTGAGTTAGTAGTAAATCATATAGTGATGCCATGGAGGAATAATTCAGACTTCAGGGGTCTTCAGAATAATAACCATAGAGTTGAAACAAATGACTATGTTTGGAGATAAAGGACAAAACAGAATTCCAGGAAAGAAAAAAGACAGTTATAAATAAGACATAAATGAAAAATGCTTTTAAGTTTTAAAATGTACAGAGGGCTTGAAGAATATATATGTAAATATATTCATTCATATATATTTATATTTATATATAATATATAAAACATTATACCTTTGCTTCCTGGCTGAGATCAACACATACTTTCTTACCTAAAAGGAATGGAACTTAAAGATCACATTTCTACTTTCTATGTGCAAAGGATATTCCTTTTGTTTTGTTTTGTTGTTTTGTTTTGTTTTGTTTTTTTGACTCATTAATTTGACTAGAAGCTGTGTGATTTTTCTGGAGAAAGCCCACAATTTTCTTTATCTACAACATTTCCGAAGTTGCTACTCTATTCTCCTCTCTTGCATTGGAATCTTTTTCTCACATGCACCAGGATGCCGTATCTTAGAGATGTTCATTCTGAAAGGAGGAGGAGCAGATAGGTGGGACGCCAAGAAACCCAACCATGCTAATGGTCTGGTAGATGTTACTACTGTTTCTGGCAGTAACAAAGACTTATTGTGTGCCCTCAGGTGAGCTGCTTAAACTGCTGTGTCACAACTGCTCCACCTGCAAATTGGATAATCACCTTTGCCACCCATCTTCCTCTCAGGATTGTTTTGATAATGTCATAAATGGTCATTTGTTTGATCTATTCAAGAAACACTCAATGCCCTTGGACCTCTGAATGTGCATACCCAGGTTCAAGTTCAGTTACAAAACTACAGCCAACAGGAATGTTTCTTTACTGAAAGAGACAAAGGGCAGCCAAATGAAGAATGCCAGACCCAAACAGCATCTCAAAGGCCTTTGAGATTCCCAGATGAAAGGCTTTATATAAAAAATAAAGTATTGTTATTACCTAGGCAAAGAAAAATGCATGCATTTTTCTGTCAGCATTCAAGAGACAAAATATAGTGGTGCCCTTTGCTCCCCTTTGATATTTCCTTCACATTTAGTTTGATGACAATATAGATAAATCCTCTATTTGGTGCCATTGGACCTGGGTTACATTTCAGTATGTGGAAAATGACGAAATGAAAGAGAGAAGCCTTTGAAAGAAAGTGAAAAGAAATGTAATAGCCAAAAGCCAAATAATAGTCATAGTATATTTAAAGTCTATTAAAGAGCAGCAGTCAGGGTATCAAATGCACACTCTCTCATCCTCTGTGGTCAGCCTACTATGTGGACCACCTGCCTTAAATTACACAAATTCACCGCATCCCTGGAGGGAAGGAGGGAAGGCAGGGGGGAAAATGGGGGGTGGAGAAGCAGCTTTCTCCATTCATACTAATCATACCAAATTTAAAATATTTTTAGAGTGCCCCTTTTCAATTCACAATCAATTATATTTCAATCTTTCAATTCACAATCAACTATATTTCAACTCTAAACCACAACTGTTGGGTTTGGAACAATGTGTGTATATATGCAATAAGTAAGTAACTTGGAGTTTCAGCTTTTCAATTGATATTGATTGACATGTTCTGTTTAGTTATCAATGATATGCTGCTTTAGGAGGTGACAGGGCAAATGTAGAGCTGTTTACAGCACAGGAATATAAGGAAATGGAACCTCAACTGGCTGGAGCAGAAGAAGATACCCTTCTGGGTAGACTGTCCCGGTTTGGTTAAGAAGTACATGTGGAGAGTCTGACTTTGGATCTTTCAGAGAAATCAAGTGGAATCAATGTCACAAACAAAAATATACTGATAATAAGCTAGCCAGATTTCTTATTAAATTTGGCAATTATTGTTTTGGGGGTGCCAAGACTGCTACATATGGTTGTAAGGGATGTTCATTGAACAAAGGCACTTGGTCCATGGGGAAGTTGGACCTGAAATCAGCCCTGCTCTATTTTTTTCAGGCATGCCATGAGCCCAGGAAAAAAAAAAAAGAAAGGATCCCTTACTTATTCATATAAAGAAATCATATAGGCAAATAAATGGCAGTGATGGGCTCCATACAGAAAGGCACTCTAAAACAAGTTAAAATAAATGCTTGACTCTCAATGTTTTAATGAATGTCTTATTTTGTGCTTACTTGGGTTTTCATTCCAAACATAAAACTGAGAGACAAGTATATGAATTCCCTCACTATAACAGTATGGGACTATCATGTTGTCATTTTTTGGTTCTTTTAGATGTGGATTCTGCCTCTTTACCTCAGTTTCCCTATTAGTATAATGAGGATGTTAGTTCAAATCAACAGACATGCCCTGTTACAGGTGCTCAGCAAGGTGCTGGGATTAGAGTAGTGAGCTGGACAGGCACCTGTCTACAAAAAAGCTTAAAGTCTAATAGGCAACTATTAATCTGTAGGATTTTGCTACAGATTGACAAATGTGCATTGAAAAGAAATAAAAGTAGCAAGGGCAAAAAAAAAAAAAGTTCTTGGACTCACTTCTACTCTCTGTCCTCAAGTTTCCACACTTAGAATGCTCAATGCAGAGGAACCACTTTTGCCTCTCCACTCCTATCTTTCCAACACTCAGGGGAGTCAGTCCTAATTCTGCTGCACCACCCCAGAATAGCAAAGAAAACTTCAGTGAAGTAACTACTGTAGGGGCCTCCCTGTACACACAGCAAATATCCACAGGTAAGAGCAGCCATCTGTGATTAGAGACTCCTTTGTTGTGATGGGCATGACATAGTGACTTCCATATAGCCTTCAGACCTTAGAGATGCCCTCAAGAAATATCTGTTGACTGAATAATCATGCATCTGTTTAACTGAAGGCAGTGTCATAGTAGCCACCCACACAACCTGTCACTTGGAGAAAAGTGCTTGGGGAAGAGTGAACATTTCAAAATTGCTTCTGCAGATCTACAGGGTATTTAACTCTAGCTGTGCAATGAGACAACTGAGTAGATCTTCTGTAGAAGTAAACAGCAGTCACTTGTGGCCATACATTTGAATAAGTTCACTCACTCTTTACCTAGGTTATTATTTTTCTGAATTCTGCTACCTACAATCTGATTTCAAGCTGTTCTCTGCATCAGTCACGCATGAAAACAAAACCCACTAAGAAAGCATGTCAGACATAAGAATAGCATCACAGATCACAAATTGAAAAAGGCCTCTGGGATCATTTGTACAGAGTAGGAAAACCACTTATGATCACTCTCCTTTGGTTCTGCCTCATTCTATAATCACTCCATGGGGCAAACTATACTCCTGGTTTTTCTACCCAACAAACAGTTTCTGAACATGCTAGTTAAATTATCTTTCTTTTTCCATCAGCTTTGAATTCATAAGAGTATTCTTAGTGGTAATTATCCTTATAAAAGAAAAGGCAAAAATAATGGTCTCAGGCATTTTTTTTCCACAAACAATGCTTTGTATCAGTAATTGTAAAATCAAAATAAAATAAAAAGTACTCCGAAAGGTACACATATTCACAATATTACTATCGGAATTTTTAGTGTAAACAGAGACATACTCATTTTCATTCTTAGGAAGTAAAAAGATAAAACAGCTAAATAGGATCCTGGCCTTTATAATTTACCAGGTGTTAGGTCTATGCAGAGCAGTGTCCAGCCTCACTCATTAAGAGACAGTCATGGTCTTATCTACTTTGTTTATGCAAAACTCTGTAGTAAAAGAGAAAGATACTGAGTCTTGGGGAAAAGGTGCTCAGCTGTAAGATACTGGGTAGTTCTGGTCCTCAAGCCAATTCTGGAGTTTGCTCAAAATCTTAAAACCATGCCCCCAAGTAGAGAAAAAAAAGCACTGGTCTAGGCCCGATTTGTCTGGGGCAAATATCCTAAACCCTTTGGACTCTCAGAGTCCTCCACATAAATTAAATGGTTGAATTAAATGAATCTAAACATTCAGAGAAATGGAGACTTCACTGCAATGGGAGAGAGCCTATCAATAACCAATCAAGGAAGGTATGTAAATCACCATCAAGCTAAAACTGATACTGGGAACCTCTAGTCTAGGGAAGCAGATAACCAGGTACCCAAAGCAACTCTTCAAGGCATCATGAGGTGAACCACAGGGAAAATTGGAAACAATGACAATGAAGTCACACCAATTACGTATCAGGATTTATCAGAGGACTGGTCCAAAAGCAGCAGCCTATCACTAGACTTACCTGCAACTCAGCAGTTAAAGTTTGTCATTTTTCAGAACTCAAAGTCCTACGGAAGCTGTGCTCATAAGTGGAAAAAGATTACTCCACATCCACATCAGTCTTGCTCATCACCACCAACTACAGAAATAGCACCACCTGTGTCACCTTCCAGTGTAAAGGGTCATCTGTCAACACGGCAGAATTACAGGTTAAAAAGAAAATGTGGATGGAACATTTCAGAAGGCAATTTATGTTCACTATTAGAAAATTAAAATGGCCACACCAATGTACACCTTTCTCCCATCCCCCACCAAAATAACATTTGCTATTGTAGACATCACAGACAATCTTCTACAGAAAATAAATGCCAAGCACATAGGAGTTCAACACTAATTTCTCCTTACACAGAATGCAGATGACCCCTTTGACCACCGACCTATCTTTCATGCTAGTTTTAGAAACCCTGTCAGGAAGAATAAAAATTTCTGTGAGTTGTGTAACTTTTAGGGGGGTATAAGGTCTTGACCAGCAAATATGAAAGCATATTGTTTGGTTTCCTCTCAATATCAATACTTAGTATCACATTTTGGGTCTTGTAAGTGCTCCCATATGTTTCAGAAATAATTAAATTTTTATTGACATTTTGGCCTGCCTCCTTAAGATGAATATCCTTCAGCTGTTAAACATTTGATAGGTTTGAAGTTGGGCAAGTTTTTTATTTAATATTTTTATGCTCTTGAGTATATACATACAGAAAAGACAAGTGGTGACCCGAGTCTTTTGATGTAGTGATGGGAACTCTAGGAAAAAGGCAGTGACTTTCAAAAACACCTCTCAGGCTGCCCTTTGAGAGAGGAGGGACTATCAGTATGTCTTCGTCACATGATTAAGCTCATCAAATCAGGATCACTTCTAAATAAACCAATAAACTCTGATCTGGTTCCTTGTTTTGTAACGTTATGAGAAATGAAAAAAGTTTATACATTGGAAAATAAAGGTTTTTTTTTTTTTTTTTTTTAAGGCTCTCAAGTTAATCCACTCTCTTTCACCCAAGAAATCAGTCTTATTTTCCATTGGGAAAACAAACTGCTAACCTTCAAGTTACTAACATAGAAGGAACTTGGGAGGAGGGAGGGTGAAGGCTCATCACAAAAGACATAAATAGTCAGACCCTGTTCCCCAAATACACAGATTCCCAGCCTTGTGGGATTCTAAGCAAATAACCAGAATATCACTGAGGGCTAAACCTTCCTCTGTAAGCAGACATTTGCTAGCAGTGCCCTGGCCTCGACCCTCCTCACCGCGGGTCTTCAAGCCTGCTTGGCTAATTTCTTCCTTAATTCGCCTTCACCTTGGGAAAGAAGAAGGAAAACAAAGTTCCTCCTCCCCAGTCCCCAATCGATTACATTTCGAAGGAGAAGAAATAGCTGGAAAACCTCCCTCGTTTCCTCTGGGAAAAACGTCCGCCGGAGGCTACTGTGGGTCGGACCCACCTTTAGCTTCAGGTTGACAAATGTCTTCAGTGCTTTCTCAGTTCTGCGGGCCTTAGGGGTCCCCTAAAATCGCACTAGCGTCCGCCCTGTCTGACCTGCCCCCCTGCAGCGGCGCACATTTCAGCTTTTCGGCTTCCGGGTGGAGCTCACAGTAATTGAGTCGGGAGGGTTATTTTTCCTGGCCTCTCCTCGCGGTCCCGAGACTGCGGGGAGCTTTCGAAAAGACATCGCCTCCTACCCTCCGACGCCCTGGCAGCTTCTGAGCGCCGCCCGGGCCGCAGCCCCGCGGGAACCAGAATTGCGATTCTCGCGGCCGCAGAGAGAGGCTGAGGCCGGAGAGTGAAACCACCAGGGGTCCCAACGGAGGGCTTATTCCTGCCCGCTTCACATTTGGGGTCAAATCGCATTAACACCAAACCACCAACAGGGCGGGAGCAGGTGGTTAATTGCATAAAATAGAGTTAACTGCAATAGACTAACTTTACAGGCGGGTGACTTTGTTTCCCTCCGCAGCTTCGTCCTCATAAAAAGAAGGTCCGTCCCTCCTCCTTAGTTTGGAAGGCGGGGGAAGGTTATCAGCTGCTTCAGAAGAAGGCTGGTGCACACTGTCAGCTTAGGGTAACCGGCAGGCGGGCGCGGTAGGCGTGCGGGCTCCCATCCGCCCGGCTATTGGAAGCAGTTTTCCCTCACTCCTGCCTGGAAGGTAAGAGCTTTGGCATCTGGAAGTGTCAGAAAGGAGCCTTTTGCCATAAATCATCCTGAAAAGCATTCAAATCAGACAAGCGTCTAGAGACCCCTTAGACACTCCACCCTCAAAATCCTAGATCAAAGTGCAATTCCTGGAACCATAAACACCTATTATAAGCAAAATCCTGCTTATCTGGAGGATGCTAAAACTAAGGGGGAAGGAAGGAGTAATGGGCTTTTGTCCTTGTAAATCCCCTGCACAAATTCACAAACTATCTTCTTAACATTGTCAACTGTTTTTTTGGAGACAGCCAACCACAGTGCTTCTAAACTCGCCCAATACGCGTTTCTGGAGTCCTCCGAACAACTGGCGGGAGCGTTTAGCACGCGGGACTGGACATTAGATTTCGTTTGTTTTTTTCAACCAGCAGAAGCAGGTGCGAGAGAGTCCGAGGCTTGGGAAGTGGGAGGCGGAGAAAGAAAATTCACTTGGTGCTAGTTTAGAGGGCAGCAACCGCTCCTTACATATTACACTAGCGCTGCAAACCTCAGTGCAAAGCACTATTGTCCGAAACTTAAACTCCGAGCAGAAAACATCTGCCCGGGCAATTTCTGCTCTCGCTGAACTCCCCGGGCGGCATTACATTTGAACTATAAGACTTCTAATTTCCGAGATCTCTCAAGAGGGATCGTAGAAGGGACGAGAACACTAAAAGAGGACCTGGAGGGGAGATGTCACCTATTCTGAGAGAGCAATTTTCTCGCCTCGGAAATGAAAAGACCCCAGCTTTTTCCCCACGACTCCCTTGGTCAATCCAGAATCAACCGATTGTATTGAAATCTAAAGGTTGGAGCACGGATGGCCCGGCCCGGCGTCTACCGCGGAAGCTAGAGGCGGCAGGTCGGGTGGCGTGGGGTGGGAGTGGGGAGGAACGGGCAGGAGAGACCTCCCCCAACATACATTTCCTGCTGGGAGAATCGCTGGGCGCGCGGGTACCGCGAGAGGGGGCGTTATGAACCCTGCTGGCGGCGAGCGGACTCCAGGGTTATTATTCGGCACGTGTCTTTTACTCCTCACAATCCATTTCTTACGGGTAATTTATGAACGAACCTCTTTGATCAGGCTCGGTTTTATCTGTCCACTAGTACAGATGACAGACGCGGCTGCTAAAACGCCTGGTCCCCGCTGCCTGAAAGGTTGTCCCCCACCCCCTTCCCAAATGCTGTTGCTTTTTCTCTGGTGATCCCCACCCCCTGCCTCTTGGCTCCGGTCCCCTCCCACCAGCCCCGTTTGCTCTATTAGTTGCAGTCACTCCGGGTATTTCTAAGTCAACAAAAAAGCTCCGAGCAGGGTCAGTAGGGAGCCAAAGCAGGCAAATTTGGGGCACGCTATGCCCTCGGTGCCACAAGTGTTGGGGTCCTAAGAAGGCCTCCAGCCACGGAGCAGAAGAACACGCTCCCAAAGTGCGGGGGCCCGCCTTCGGAAGCGAGAAGGCAAAGCTCTTGCAGTCAAGTCCCCGGGGGACTGGCTTTGCTAAGAGAAGGGACAGGAGCCGCCATGCAGAGGGCAGCGTTAGTCCGCGGTTATCTGCCGACGGAGACTCATCAGAACAACTACTTTGGCTTAATTGGGGAGGGAAGGAGGCGGCAGGAGACTGGGAGAGGGGATCACGTTACGGGACTCCTGGTTCCTAATAGGTAAAGGAAAAGCGGACTCTCAGAAGAGGTTATTAATAGTAGATTTGTGGGGGTGGGGTGGGGTGTGTGTTTGTGTGTGTTAGTAGTATTTCATTAAAACCATATCCTGGAACAAAGAGTTGTTCTTTCATGTGTCTTTGCTTTGTTATTACTCTGACAGGAGTTCTAAAAACAGGATTTTCCAAATCAAAGGATCCCTGGAGTCGTCTGCCTCCTCCCAGCCCCCCTTTCCTTCACCAAACTGCTCTTGTTATTATTATCCCGGCACGAAGAATTCTTATACTCTTGATTTAGCCGGAGGACACTTAATAGCTGACTGGATTAAATATTGCAGACTCCAGCCTGGGCCATTTGAAAATCCGGGTCGTGGACTGTGCCTAACTTCAGAGAAGGAAAACTGATCTATGAGATGTGTTTTAAGTTTCACTCAGTCGGGGCCTGGAGAAAAGGAAGAAGAAGAAGGATTCTCTGCTCCAGGTCTCTTTTATATGTTACAAAGTTAGAAGTTTTAAAAGGTGTGTGTTGATAGGGGGTAGCAAGAGGAGTCAAGGGTGGAATGAGGCAGCGAGAGGCAACCATAGCAAGAGGCTAGTAGAAATTTCCTTCTTTCATGATGTAAAAGGGTTTTATAAGAACATTTTAAAAGAATGCTGCTCTGGAAGGCAGGATTCTGCCCCAGGAATGCAACATTGATTTAGGAGTGCTATCAGCCGACCTCTCTGAAGGATTCACTGTCATTGCTAAACTTGCAGTGCCGAGATGGTTGGAGTTTGTTGCTTGTTGGCTTTCAACAATAGTAACAATTTTTTGATTGGTGTAAAGTTTCAAGAACAAAAGAGGAAAAGAACTGTGGACTGTTTTGTCCATAACTGTGTTCAGAAATGGAGGTCTGGAAGCCTCAGAGGAAAGCTTTACATAGCAGAGTCAGGGAGTTGGGGTCCAACCCAAAATTCATCTAGGCTGGGCAGATCCAGAGGGGCAGGATCTGATGTTTTTGTCCAGGGCACTCTGGGGGCTATCACCAGATATGTTATGCACCCAAAGGTAATAAATCAAGGTTAAGTTCCTCCTGGGATGGCTAGATGGCTATTTAGATTAAATGCTATAGAGAGAAAAGATATGTCTGTTTATCTGGTCTTACGCATTTTTTAAAATGTCAACCCTTAAAGCTAATATAATCACTTTGAATATATTTAGTTCTGACCACACCTTTGGAAGTCCAAAAAGGAATAATATAAATTCGGTCAGTAAAGTTAGATTTGATATTGTGGAAAAAATACGCAAACTTTTAAATTTTGTTTGAAGAAGAAAGCTGTGTGTATGGGTAGCTATATAACTTATAAGCCAGGTGCAATGTCAATTTAACAGACTTAGGAATAGTCTAACGCATTTAAATGAAGAGCCACAGCACAGTTCATTTATTGTACAACCTTAAAGTTATTCTCTTCAAATATTTAAAACCTTAATATGCTCAGAGACCCAGGCCTGTGCCACGTGATAATATTCACAACAACATCTATGAACATCCCTCTTAAATACAGAGAAAGGAATTATACTGTTCCACAACTGGGCAACTGCTAATTCATTTTAATGTATTTATAAACCCAACTTCCTTCTTGAATGTACGGGGAAAAAAGTCCTATCTGTACAAGTCATTAAAAAATCCTTTTCAACCAAACTGATGATTTAACTTGGTAAAATCCCTACCCCATGGGTAGCAGGGATTCCCCAGAGCCCTGGATCCCGCCCCAGGAGGGAGGAATCACCCGCTCATCTTTCAGCCCATCCAAGCATCTTGGAAGTTTAGGGTCTGTCAGGCCTGGCATTCCTTCGCCCTTCTTATCACTCTCTACCCCTTCAAAAAGGCAATTGATTAGTTTCAGCTTTTCCAAACCGAGATCCGATATGTTTCTGAGGATCAAACGTCTTTGAGAAACCAAGAGAGAAACGTGGGGGAGGGAGGATGTGAAGAAAGAAAACTCCAGCGGGGAAATTTGCCTTCTATCCAAACCATCCACACCCAAGGCACCAGAGGATGGGGTCGGGGTGGGGGTTCTGGCCAGGGGATTGGATTGTGACCTCCTGGAAGATGCACCTTCCCTTTCCGGAAGCAACTATTTAAAGAAGAAAATATATATCTAGAAAAGGAGGTTGATGATTTATGCCTGAATTTCCCCTCCAAGCATTTGCCTTTCTTGTATTTACAGGCGTGGCCCCATTTGCAAGCTGTACATCTGTTCTCTTCACGTGACATTTCATAAAAGCCCTAACATCTGGGCAAGATACACTTCCTTCAGGTACCTGCTCAACTTTTCACTTGTCACACTCACGTCACCCCGGGCGCGTCCCTTTCCCCCTCCCGCCTACCTCAGTGATGGGATCTGTGGCTCGTTTTGTTCCAGCCCTCTTCACTGGGGCCCCCAGCCCCAGATGACCCCACATCACCCCTCTCCCAGCGCCATCCTTGCCAGGGCCAATTTCTTTGGAAGACCCCCATCCTTATGTCTCCCGCCTCTGGCTCCACTGTGCAGGTAAGTGAGGACACCATCTTGAACCCAAGGAGAAAAGTCATATTTCCTTCGATTCTGGCTTCAGATCAAAAGCAAACAAAACAAACAAACAAACAAACCTGCCTAATAAGCAAATCAAACTCGCGCTTAGATTAGACAGTCTCATACACAGCCATGTACACTTAAGTGAATTGAGCAAAAGTGAGCAGCTGATTTTGATGACTGCTTTTCATTGAGACTTCACTCTCTCTAGTAGATGTTTAAACTGCATGTTTTACAGAAATTTAATTCCACTCGCTCGCAATCTCCTCTCCCCAAGAAAGCTGCCTTTTGGTATGAATGTTTTTAGAATTTTTTTTTCTTTTCCTAATCTGGAATTTTGTTCCTCTGTCCCCAGCCTAAATCTCACGCATAATTACGAAGACACATCTACAAACTCGAAGAGGGCAGAAAAAATAGAAGGAAAAGAAAATTGTCCACGTAAACAAGAAGGATGGCAGCCCTTCGAGGCCCTGGCTGAAACAAACCCCAAACGATCTCCTTGCAGGGAGCCCACGAAATCCCGGCTATAATTGAGTGTTTTCTTTGAGGTTTCTTGACCATGTGCTTTTTACCATGGTTACTGTGACTCTGATAGGAAAAGCTGGATATTCATTAAGATCCCGTCCCATCCCTTGCCCAAGGCTTATCTCCGTGGCCCTTATACAGGAGAATATAAAGGGCGGAATTTTGTGCCAGTGATTTTAACCTGCCCCACCTTCCAGTGACCTGCCACATGCTCCTTCTTACTTTATAGACATCTGGGAATTCCATACATGCCTTAAACTCCAATTACACACCTTCTTCAAAGGACACGTGCTTTGATTTGCTAAGAACATAAAGTGGGCTCACGTCCTGTAGCCTTGGGACAAAAGAGAGCGGAAAATATATCTCATGCCCTGTTTAATGGGTCTCTCATTTGCTGTTCAGTAAATAAGGATAATTAATAATCCTGTTTGTATTTTTCGAGGGCTTGGTTTCCAGGTGGCTGGGAAATGGTGGGATGGCCGGCTTTTCGAAATTATGAGGAAACCTAGTTTTCCTTCCACTTTCGCCGGTGCTGGGTGTGCAGCACGCTTTATGACACACCAGTGGAAAATTCTGGAAAAGTGGCCCCCAGGGAACCCCCTACCGACCCAAGTTTGTCGCTAATGCAGGCCTGTCTCTGGAAATTTGAGGTTGGGCCTCTGCCTGAAGCTCTTGCTGCTGCTCCCTTCGCTACCGCTGACACTGGGAGCCGCCGCCTCCGCGCAGCAGCCCGACGCGGGCCGGGGGCCGTCCACGCCGTCCCGGGAGGCCACGGACATTGTCACTCTCCCCACCGTGCGGGCCGCCTGCCACCCACGCAGGGGAGTAGGGGCCCGCACCCCCTCCCGCGCGCGCCGCAGGTGAGACTCCCGCTCCCCACGGAGTTCTGTTTGGGTTTCCGTGGCGTTTGTTCCCCGCAGGTTTGTTTGTTTTTCTTCAAATTACAGATGCAGGGAAAACCGCCTGACATCATGAGAGCGGGACAAACGCTCACTTTGAAGGATTCCTGGGCAGGACTTCAAGTGAAATCATATGCCTGAGAAGAACTTGATACCGGTCTAGAGAAAATAACCAGTTCTGAGTTTGCCAAACCGTGGAATGTGCAAAATGCTCGACTTTTTTGCAAGAGGCCAAATGTCCCTTAAAAAGCTCCATTATGAATATGATCCTGAGGACCGAAGGAGCAAGAAGCTTGTGTTGTTGCTGAGTGTGGGAAAAAAGTACACATGTTGTGTGAGTTTCCGCTATTTAACGTTGTTTTATTAATATGTTCCACTTTGGGGAGGGTACCTGCAACTGTGCATGAATTATCATCTGTGCATGTGCTTGTTACCAAGTGTGTGCATAAAGAGGGAAAATGTGTATGATGGGAACAAAAATTCACTGCTTTCTTATGACTGAAGGCTATCAGTCCAACGAAATTAAAAGCAAGATTAAAAAAATTCTGTGCACAGTAAAGCGAACATTCTTATTCAATTGTTTAGAATTCACCCAAGATAATGTAATACAATACATTCCTTCCAGGGAATACATTCTGGCTAAAGAGTTAAAGCTCCCGGGTCCAGACACCTTTAAAATCTCACTTCTGAAACAGGCAATTCTTTCTAAATGTCCTTTAAATAAGAATAAGTAGCAAAATAAAATGAAATAAAATGAAAACAGGAAACGATAGAAAAAGAAACACAGGTGTCTTCATTTCTACTTAAAGGCAGAATTAGCACTGTGGTGTGTATGGGGTGAGGGAGGTTGGGAACACAGAAATAGTCAGCAAGCTGAAAATTGTATTCTAATAGTTAATATTTTCCACTGTGGATTCTTCTCATTCAAAGTAAAATTATTCACCACTTTTCTTTCATTCATTTGTTTATCTATGAAAGTCTCATGGAAAATATTACTTTCAGTTTAGTATTTAGTATTACTCAACATAAATGTGGCATTTGCTTTTCTCTCAAGTCTTTTATGAGAAAAGTAGAGAACCCCCCCCCAAAGAAACAGAATAGAAAAAGAAGAAAAGGCAAATGGAAGGCTACCTTTTTTGAAACTTCTAGTTTCTATATCATCAGAGATAAGATGAAAATTACCTTATCAGCAAGGATGGTCAGCTCCATTCTGATGTACGTCAAGAAATCTGAAATATCAAATAGTCAGACCAAGCTAATGAACAAGGAGATTCCTCCATGAACAATTTAGAAAATGGAGGTGGTTCGATGACACACACAAAAGAGAATTACCATCTTGATACTCTCTCATCCTTCTAGGGCACCCTCTTTACATTTCTGTTCTACACACTCACACACACACTCCACACATATATCCACACATAATCGGTTTCCCATCTCATTATTTTGAAAAGGACTATCAAAATCTAAAAAATTATTTCCCCAAAGTTTCACTAATCTTTTAATTTAAGTAAATTCTACAGGCTCCTTATTGTTAAACATAGTCTTAAAATACACACAATAATAAATTTACAATATTGTTCTGTCAGCATTCTATAATGATGTGTAGAGAGGGGGAGAAAAACCTTCAGGCAATAACATAACCTCAACCTGTGCTAAGCAAATACGATCTGTTTGGATTCATACACTTTTTTTTGTCATAGTCATTGCTTGAATTAGGCAGCAAAATTATTTTCCAGTGTGAAAGCATCCCTAGTTATACTTAAATGCAGTAAACTGGATATAAAAGTTAAGAACTGATACTAAATCACCATTTCTAATGGTATTCATTATAATAGCCAATATTTTTCTGGCCTAGAAATAACCAGAATGAAGTAAAAATCAAGCACTATTTGTCCTTGTTATTGTTTTACTTAACTTCATCAGATTTTGTATACATGTAAGAAACCAGGGAAAAATTCTGTGTAACTTTGTATAAAATCTATTTGCTAATGAACTGACTAGAAAATGAGCAGCTATAGCATTTAAAATTGTAACTCTTACAATAATTACTGAAGACACTGAAAGTTCAGGTTCTTTGTTTGTTTTTCACTTTATAGCTGTATGTTCTTTACATACATTTTGGGAGCATACTTCCCAAATGGGTAACATCAACATAGGGAAATATTCTTAACTTTAGCTTTCCTTTTTAGCAATTAAATGTCATCCTCATTCATGAAAGAACAGTAAAGCAAATTACTTTACAAATGGAATTCTCTTTCATGCTGAATTAAGCTTTATTTTCTATGCATTTGTATTCATTTATATGTGTGTACAGATAGGTAATTCTGATAATACTTTATTCATCCTTTCACTGAAATGAACCTATTATTTAAAAATCCTTATAAAGAGTAGAGGTCATGACAAAACTACAGTAACAAGAGAAAACAGTGCTGAATTCTTAGTGCTTATTTGCATTTAACTGTTTTATAGCTGCCTTCTCAAAATACAAGTTAGTGAGGTGAATTAACTATTAAAGTTTTTGCTGTCTGAGGACTTGATAAGAGATGAAGGAAGGGGAGATGCTAAGTCCACTGAGCACCAAACAGGAATAATGATGATAAAGCTGTCTTTCTAAATAACATGCCTGTACCTATCAGTAGCTAGTTTGAGTTTTTCACTGCTTTATTTATATTAAGTGCTTCCTCACCCTCCTGCATGTCTCCAGAGTTAAACAAGCAGGTATTTACCTCCAACTTAATCCTGAGCTTTAAAAATATAGACCAAACTCTAAGGTTCTTAAAATTTTCAATCATATTTATTTATTGCAGAAAAATAATATACAAAGATATTTACAAAACAATCATAAAAATATGAATGCATTTAGACACCGGATCTATTTGCATTTTACCATGGGTCATCAATAAATAAATAGAATGTTGTTTTTTTGTATTTTAAGTTTTTTTTCCCTCAGAGGAAGAATGAAAAAAGGAATTAACTGACTATGATTTTGCAAGTCAGTTTAATCCCAGTATCTTTATTTCTAAAGGTGTTCTTAAAATTCCTCTGATTGTTACCATTTAAAAATGGAGAAAGTCCATAATGATGCCTTTCCTTTCAGTGGCTGATTGGCACGACCTCTTGAGAATGCATGCATGAAAAAATAAAAATTAAAATAAAAACATTCTTCGTCAAAAAAAAAAAAAAAAAGGAACACAAACAACTGTTCAGACTTCTATCAGAATGTAGAGGTGTGAGGATGGTGCCGCTGCCCGTCTGGGAATCACTGTCCACGGGCCTGTCTCGCTTTCTCTTTTAAAAGTGCGCCCCACGCCCTGTTTCTTTGAATTTGGGTTCTGCTCTTCTAATTTCCAAGAAAATCTTTGGCATATATATATATTTTTAGTTATCCAGCTCCAGAGTCTCTAGACTGTCCATTTTCTCCTTCTCTGGAAACAATGACATCTGCAAAAACCCAGAGGGGGGAAAATCGGTTATTGTTTAGGTCTCTGGCTGTTTTCTAAGACTAGTGAGCACTGTTCTTATCACCACCACGGAGAAATTACGCTGAACAACCTGGAAGGATTTCAGCCCAAGGGCAAGAGGAAGTGGGTGGGCGGAAAGAAGGAGGAGGTGGAATTTGGAAACATTTGTTTTAAGGAGAACGAAAACTTAAAGCCAAAAGAAAGGGAGGCGCTGGCAAGACTGTCCTTACCCATAACCCTCGAATCTTTCTCAGTCTTCCCTCCTATCTGTCACGCATACTCACGCACACGCACACCTTTCACAAGGGCGCATCCCTCTCTCCCTAGCGGGGAATGAGCTGCCTTCCAGGGACGCTCGGGGGATGAGGTGGCGGTGCCAGGTTGGGGTGGGGGGAGGCTGAGAGGGGAGTGGGAGACAGGGAGGAAGGCAAGGTGTACTGGGAGCCGCGGCCTGGCCGTCAGTCGGTCCGCTACCTGAGCGGCGAAGGGGCGCAGAGGCGCCGGTCCTTACCTAGGTCTCCGGCCCTGCCGAGGGGGTGGGGAGCTCCGCCTGCTAGTGGGACGCGGACATGGACCAGGCCCCCTCCATCCTCCAGACCGAGAAGGCGTAGCTGAGCCGGGGGGGGGGGGGGGGGGGGGGGGGTTGCCATCTTGGAGTCCAGCTCGTCGCTGGGGGGGGGGGGGGGGGGGGGGGGGGGGGGGGGGGGGGGGGGGGGGGGGGGGAGGGGGGGCTGGGGGGGGGCGGCTTGTCGGGAGGGGGGGGGGGGGCTGGGGGGGGGGGGGGGGGGGGGATGATCTTCCGCAGCGCGGCGAACGCCTCGTTCAGCGACTGCGTGCGTTGGCGCTCCCGCACGTTGGCCATGACCCGCTGAGTCTGCAGCTCCTCGTAGGACTGCGGACTCCCGCCGCCGCTGCTGCTGCCGCCGCCGCCCGCGCCGCCGCCGCCGCAGCCCGCAGACTTCTTGCCGCGCTTGCCTTGAGCCGGGCTGCCAGGCTCCTCGCCGCCTCCGACGCCCCCGCCCGCGGCCCCGCCGGGCCCCGCGCCGCCCCCCGCGCTGCGCCGGCTGCTGCGCCGCTTGCGCCCCCCGCGCTTGCCGCTCGGTGGCTGCTGCCGGTCCGGCTCCTCCTCGCTGTTGCTCAGGCTGTCGTCGGCCGGCGAGACTGGCGAGCTGGACACGTCCTGCATCATCTCTCGGGCGGCGACGCGCGGCCTCGCAGGCCCGGGGCAGAGGGGCGGCCCGGGGAAGAGGAAGAGAGCGGGGCGCCTCAGCCCGCCAGCTTCCCCCGCGCGCGGCGCCGGCCCGGGCGGTGCGGCCCGCGGAGGAGGGAGCGGGAGGAGGGACAGGGAGGATCTCCGCGGGGAGGGCGCGCGGGGGAGGCGGGGAGGGAGGCGGGAGGGGGAGGGGACGGTGTGGATGGCCCCGAGGTCCAAAAAGAAGGCGCCCAACGGCCGCACGCACACCCCGCTCAGCCTCCTGGAAACGCTGCCGGTGCCGGCGAGCCTGCGAGGTGTCTGGGAGTTGGGCGAAAGCTGCTGACTTGGAGGCTCTTATACCTCCGTGCAGGCGGAAAGTTTGGGGGCAGCAGTGTCATTGGCCTGACGTGGGGAGGAGGGACTTTTAGAAGTTTTATAGGAAAGTTTCCGCTTTCCAGCCCCCCTTCTCCGTCCCCACCCCCCTTACTCGGGGTCTAACAATTCGTCTTCCCAAACCATTCAAAAAGGACCTGGACCAGGCGGCCAGCCCCTCTGCCCGCCTCTTTGCTGCCCTCCCCCTTCCCTCCCCGCCGCCCTCCGCTCGCGGGCGCGGGGCGATTTCCTTCCGCGCTGGAGCGCGCGGGCCGCGCCCCCGCACCCGAGCGCAGCCGGGGGAAGTGGCCGGAGGGGACCGTCTCCACTGCGGTGTGGGTGCCTCTCGGAGTGGCTGTGACAGCAGCGGAGGCAACAGCTTCTACGCAGTGGGTGAAGTCTCATCTCGCCCCAGTACTCTCTGGGTCCGTGGGGCGGGTTTGGGATTGCTGGGGCGGAGGGAATGGCCAGAAAACTGACAACGGCGAAGCCCACTCGATGGTCAGGTAGACGGGCCCCTGGAGTCCCAAGGGCCAAACCACCGTGGCTGGCCCTAAGCTCGTGGGCGTTTATGAAGACGTGGCCACGCCGAGAACTGCAGATCTGCGCCCGGCCTGTTCTCTCAACCTTCCCAAAAAGCATCGGGGCCTTTCTTTTGCCTCCATAATGAACCAATCTATCACTTCCCAACACCCAAAGGACTAGACTTCCGAAGGTGCTAGAAAGAGGCAGAAGTTCGTTCTCCCGCGGAAGGCGGTCCTGTGCATGGAGAAGGCAGCAGGGTCGAAGGTGGGCAGCGCAGCGTCTTCGCCGCGGCCCTGATTGTCTGAACTGCTAGCCCAAGCTGGAGGACCCTGTGGCCATCTCATCCCCACCCCTCTTTCAGTTAAGGCCCTGCATTGTGACTTTTAAGGTCGGCTATAAGAGAGTGAGATGGGTGCTCAACATTGCCTGGACACGCGGGGCCGACGGCTGCGAGAGCCCCTTCCCCCTCCCCCCCCTACTTCTAGGAGGTCCTGTGGGCAATTATGTTTCGAGTTCCCCAAACGCACCCCAGTTATCTGGATACTTTACCATTTTAAGCGTTTCTATCTAATAAGTAACAACGAAAAGCCCCTAAGAGGGTGTTAATGCAGATTCTGGCAAGTCGGAAGCAACAGAAGTTGGTGAGCTGTAAGGGAAGGGAAGGGAACCCGCCGTGGAAGAGATGCCCATCTTTGCAATGTTAGACTTTTTTTTTTTTTCCTATTTTGGAACCAGTTAGGCTAGAATAACCATTTCATGTTCATTCCTTACGTTGCAAAGCAAACTAGAGGTCAAAAGCAGTAGTTGGGTTTTCGGGCGGATTTTGGGGTGTGGAAGTTGTGTACCTTGCGCTCCGGTACCCTGCGCAGGCCGAGGTCCGCTCACACTCTACACGGTTTGGACTCGCAGGCGCGAATTAAGTCAGCGAAGCCGCCCTTTCTAGGCCGGACCGAGGGTCGCGGCCCACGGTGTCTGGAGGAGGAGGCGGGAGCCCAGGCGACGCGCGGGCAGGCCACGTGGCTGTGCCCCGCTGAGGCTCGCAGCTTCGGTCCCGGAAACTCCGGGTTCAGGAGTGCCCGGGGCAGGCCGAAGGGCGCAGCCTTATGGGGGAAGTGAGGGCAAGAAGAATCCCTTCCGCGGGGGGCGAACAAATCGAAGCTTTCCTGGGAGGGGCAACTTGCAGGGTTTGTCCGTCACTATTTTTACAAACTTTCAGACAGTAACGACAGGGTGCCAACATGTCTGCTTCGCGAGTCGCTTCCACACTTTAAAATGAAAGCCTGTCTGAAAATTAGTCTACTTGACCTCCACTTAATAGTACACAGGCAGGTCTTCTTAAAACAAAAAGATAAGTCGCTGCTGTGATTGTATCTTCTGCCTAGAGGATTTGATCTTTCGGAAGCAGTTAGAGAACAGGCAGAAATCCTGCCCTACTCTCTGCTGTGCTCTTTTGTAAATCTGAATTGCAGAATATTTCGCAATTCTTATTTGAACGTGGCTGCAGATATCTCGAAAAATTTCCACCTTTACCCATCTCTGCTTTTTTTCTAAAGACCAAAAATCTCAAATCTTAATTTTGTTTTGTTTTGTTTTCCTATTTAGCTGAATACTCAAAAATAAAGAGATCAAATAATTGGACTCTTTCCTTTGTGGCTATGGGTAAGCAAGACAGGAAAGTGTGGGCAAAGTGTAAAGGAAACCTTACCTGACCAAGGGGAATTGGGGTGAAGGGGACGGGGATGGAAATGGGGGCAGGGGAAGCTGGAGGAGAAATCGAGTCCGCAACAGCGCAGCAGCCAGGGATCATTAGTTAGCCCGACTTGCAAAGTAATCAATCTTGTAAGACTAGTTATTAAACAAGCGAGCCCAGCCCTTCTCCGGACACTCAACTTCTAGGGGATCAAGAGCATTCAGCCACTGGGTACAGGGATCCCCAGGACTGAGGTGATGCTATTGATGCTGGAATGCTTAGAAGGTTTAAAATGAATGAGCTAACAAGAACCATTCCCGGGTGCGGAGTCTTCTTGACAGAGCCACGATGAACGCCTTCAATTCTGAGAAAAATTTTCTCTTGAACTTTTCAAAGAAGTAGAGGATGAGAATGAGGGGTTTTGAGTGTTTATATGTTACGTTTTAAGCAGAAGGTTGTAGCTTGCCAAATGAATTGCCTTTCAAAACATCTAAGGCTTGACACTCCTTACTTTGCAAACTGCAACATTTCCTGGCCTGATTGTCCCATCTATATTCTGCTTAATATTTTATCTACCAGATTTCTTATCCACACTTGCTGGGGCAAGAATAAGGTAAGCTGTCTTCTTACGTGCTGAAGAGCCAAATAATACTAAATATTTTATATATGCAACAATAATGATAACTTCCACAATACTTGGTTTAACATTTGAAAGCTTACTTAGTTTTAAAATCTTAATTTCAGGTTCTTAAAAGGGGTCTTAGAAATTTCCTTTGGGACTGGACTTAGCCTGACTTGAAGGATGTTAGAAGACTACCTTCCTTGGGAATACTGCATTAATTGGAATTAGATCATTTCATCTACTTCTAAAATAAATCCCCTAAAAAATTAACTGAAAACACTCAGATAATTCAAAACGAGCTTTGTTTTCAAACTGCAAACTTGGTATCCTTCCTTAGGAATGTGTGCTGTATTAAAAATTGAAAAAAGAATACTGTTAAAAGTAACAGAATTAGGAATCTCATAATCAGCATATGCAATAAGTATGTATGTATCTGGTTTTTTTTCAGAGCTTGAATATGCACTGGCATTCTCTTAGCAACATTTATAAATACTTTTAGAGAGGGAAAAGAAACACATACATACTATAGAATTGTTAGCAAGCTGGTACATATTGGAGTTGGGGCTTGGACAGAAAGTGAGTACTTAAATCTGTTCCGATTCTTTCTCCTCAGTTTTTGGATGACATACCACCTGTCTGCTGGCTTAGAGTTCTGCGAAATAATTTCTCTGGATTGCATGAATGAAGCACAGGACCATTCACACAGAAGAGGGCGCAGATTGGAAAACGCTGCAGTTGAGTGCATCTTAGATGAGACTACGTGTTCGATTTCATCTTATTTTGAACACTCCACAGGGATTGCTTAGTTTGATATTTAAAAGAAAGTTTTGTTAAAGTGGAATATAAAGTTTGTGTCAGTATAGGTGACTTGGATAACTCAGTGTTTCTTCTTCAGTGAAACAGGTAGCTTTAAGAATGTTTGAACACCTTACCCTAAATAAGAGGTCATTCTCTTTCTCTTTTAATGATAGTTTAATTCATGAATTTAACTGATTCTACTTTTCCCTGTCTGAATTTCTCTAAGAATAAGGAACTAAAATTATGAAAATTGAAGCTTCCAATCCAGAAATAAAATGAAAAAGTATAAAGCACAAGACATTGAGTTGCCAAGGGCACCTCAAATGAGCCATATTTTCAAATAAATAAAACCTTTAAAATAGCTAATATTCTGCACTCAAAATGAGGATGAGATATGGAGAAATAATATATCAAACTTGTACGGAAAGAAGAATCAGAGTGTGGAAGAATATATAGTCTTGAAGTGTCTTCCCCCTACCCTGTATTACCTTATTGGGTATGCATGCAAGAAAGTCTGTGTTTCAGCTTCTTAACCTTGTTGAAATATGCTCTCACTTTACTCATTTCAGAGTTGCTGGAATAACTGAAGAAATAATGTAAGAAATACACAGTTATTCATAGAGGCTCTTCTTGTGGCCACAATCTTCTTACACAGTAAGCATTTTTATCTCTTCTTTTTAATCATCTGATGATCAAGTAATTTAAATATAAATGGAATGATTTATGTTCTGTGTTTTTCCAGCTAAAGTTTCCTTTCCAATTACTCACAATTTTCATCTCTCTTCACTTCAAGGGATTTCCTTTTTTCACAAATGGCTCTTCCTGAAGCCTTAATTCCTATTTCCATTGTTTGGATTGATTCTTCCTTGAAAAACATGTTGTTTTTGCCAGTGACCACAAGAGGACACAATTTCCCAGAGAACTTTGTTGAAAAAGAGGCTTATAGAAGAGGAAAGCTAACAAAATAGCAAAAATACCACACAATCAATGAATGTCATTTGAGGGAATTTCTGATTTACATCACTTTTTGAAAACCTAAAAATGAGCTGGCTTTCAAGCTTTTGATTTTGGGGGGAAGATTTAATCTTTTTCTTTATTGTAGAACGTAAAAGAAAAGCGTACATTTAAGAAAATATACTAAAATCCTACCATTTTAAGGGAAAATAATTACTTTCTATTAGCATTTTTTAAAAAAATAGCATTTTTCAACAAATAATTCAACAGAAGAAATTCATTTTACATTAGCAGAATTTTGTACAAAACTCTCAGTGACCTAGAATTTTACCTTTTAAATATTAGAGCCAAGTTTGGCAATGAAAAACAATTAAAAAAAATATCTATTACTATTCCAAAATGCCTTTGAACATTTGAATTTTCAGTCTGGGCACTTGGGATGTCTTTACATGAAAAATTACATGGAAATTATGTTTTATGGTTTGTCAGTTATATTGTAATGCTCATAGTAGGTTAAGAACTAAAATTATTTTTCAAATATATGGAAAAATAGGATATTTTAAAAGTGTTGACCCCCAACACTTCCCCAGAATTATTACACACATCTTTGACTTAATTTAAGGTCACCTTACTCTTTCCTACTACTTTTTCTCTAAAAAGGATTTTAGAGCATCTGAGTACTTTGTAAATTAAGGTAAATTAGAACAAACTATGTTTTGATATTTTTCTGAAAGAATTTTATAGTTCTGGTGGAGTGCCATAACAACCAGGCTGGGAAATCCCCATTTCAGTGGAAACTCAATGCTTTTGCTTTGCATTTGTGTCTTTTTGCAGAAACATTCCTAATCACATTCTCTGAGACCCTGCTGGAGGGAGTGAGCAATGGACCAAAAGACCTGGAAATGAAGAAGAGAAAAAGATAAGAGACAAGGAACAGAGTAAAAATAAGGACATCAAGAGAGACAGAGCAGAGTGTGAAGAGGGAGGGTGAAAGAGGTAGCTGGAACAAGTGAACAAGAAAAAGAGAGAATGTATGTATGTAGGGAGAATAAAAGGATTAAATGACAAGAGAAAGAAAGATACTAATGCACCTAGTGGGAAATAGAAAAGCACCAGGATTATTTGCCTCATATTTTCTGCTCAGAGATTGTTTCAAGTAGTTGTCTGTCCCTTGGTGTAGGCATTCAGTTTTAAAAATCCTTGTCATTCTCAGCCAAGTATAACAAAAAATAAAGAACAGGGTGGAGAGCCATGAAACTTTTAATTAAGGTTGACATTCATCTAATAGATATGCTGTATTTAGAATTACAGTGAAGATGGTAACATATTGTGGTCACTGGATCTCAAGATGGCGGCAGGAGGATGTTTGGGGGAATACGGATGCTGTTATTGCGAACCATGATGGATGTTCAGAAATCTGTGGTTGCTAAGGCTCCAGGCTCATTAGTTATCTTCCGTTTCCTCTACCATGAATATCAAACTGGGTGCTTTTCCCTGTGGTTAGCCAGTATCAATGCCTTTGGCCTCCCACCTCAAATACCTCAGGGAAAGACATAGCTATAAGTGATGAGTCATCCTCACTGAAGACCTTGAGAAATTGTAAGGTTATGGCTCTGATTATGGTCCATTCAGGAGACCTGAATTCTGGTTTCACCTGGCCCTAATTAATTGCAACACATTTATTGATTCTTTTGTAATTTAACAAAAATGCATCAAAGTCTCAATTTTAGGTGCTCTGAATAAGAAGATTTTGTCTCTGACATCAAGGATATCACAGTCTAAAGAGAAATAAAACAGGAAAACAATTTTGTAAGAAAATGCTAACAGAGGCAAATGCTGTAATAGATATTTTCAAGGAGTGCCAAAGAAGGACACTGGACCTGATCTGAGGTAACAGAATGCCTTTGTGCATTGGGAAATTGCCTCACTGCAATGGTAGCCTCCAAATAAACTCCCAGGAAGCCTGTCCCAGAGAGAAACATACAGAAAGGTCCACAGACCAAATTAAGATGCACATGTCACATGGCTTATTGAGTCAATTTGAAACATAAAGTAAGAAAGAGAAATAGATGGAGTAGGTTAATATACTATGATAGGTTGCAAACAGGCAGGAAGGACCATGCTACCCAGATCCTGGGGTACACAGATATACAGTGTTAACATGTTTTGTTTCTCTCTCTCTCTCTCTCCCTCCCCAGCACCCTTCCTTGCTGATGGTGTGGTTAAGAGGTCCAAAGTTAAGGGTGAGCAATGATGGAGGGGACTAGGTCACTGGAGCTAAATACATTTGCTCTATTAGAGAGGCACAGGACAGATACTTTCTTTCATAGCTGAGGCTTGATACTTACCTGCTGAGCAGCTATGGATTTTCTCTGTCTTGGCCAGAGAACAGGTACGCCAGATTGGATGTGACCAAAGGCAGCATATTTAAAACCTCATAGATATGGGTGCCTCATGAATATGGGATTCCCTGAGAGCTTCATGACACTTTGATGCTTACATAGTCTTTCTGTCCCTTAAGAAGAAGAAATCTCTCTGGTTACTTATTTCCAAACTTAATATCATCAATTCTCCTTGTTTCTTTTACTCATTTTTGGCACAAAAGTTTAGACCCTCAGTTGGCCGCAAGTGGTTTCCAGAACTAGAAGGAAACTCATTCTCATCACTTAGGAAAATGCTTTCAGGTTCCGTACATCCAAATCTTAGAGTTATAAGCAGTCATAGTGAAAACGTTTTCACCCATAAAACTTGACTAATCAGACTAGATAATTTCTAACATCTTTTACATACTTTTCAACTTTTTAGCAGAATTGGGTATTCGTAAGTAAAACAGCAAACATATATCACTGTTTTCCTGTAACACTTTATCTCAGCTTTAGTCTTGAAGGATGAAGAGGGATGAACCAGATGAGAAGTAGAAAGGGTGGGAGGAGAGAAAGACACTGGGAGTGGCATGGGCAAAGCATGGAGGCATGAGCATGCAGGGCCTTTTCAGGGACCTGTAAGGGGTTTTGTATCGTTGGAGGTGGAATGGGTGTGGAAGCAGCAAGAAATGATACAAAATCGAGATCACAGCAACTTTATGTGCCATGCTAAGAAATTAGGGTTTTATTCTAAATGCAATTGGGAAAACTGAAGAATGGTAAACAGGGAAAGAACATGATCAGATGTATATTTTAGAAATATCTGCCTGTGGACACACAGTGCATGGGATGGATTAGACAGTCATGTGATTAAATTTAGGAAGTTCTTGCATCAACCTACAAGGTACCTAAGGTAGGTACGTTATTTTACTTAAGAGAACTTAACACCATTGTAGTAGCTTTGGGATGTGCACAGGATAATATAATGTTGAGGAAAAAATGACTGGATTTAGGGAGATTTGGAGGCATCAGTTTCCTCATCTGTAAAATGAAGTAATTGGATATGTAATTTGAAAAAGTTGGAAAGTATGTAAAAGATGTTAGAAATTATCTAGTCTGATTAGTCAGTTTTATGGATGAAAATGTTTTTGCTATGACTGCTTATAACTCTAAGATTTGGCAATATCTGGAGCCTGAAAGCATTTTCCTAAGTGATGAGAATGAGTTTCCTTCTCGTTCTGGAAACCACTTGCGGCCAACTGTGGGTCAAAACTTTTGTGCCAAAAATGAATAAAATAGGCAGTGAAATGGTTTGTAGTGGGGGCAGAAGGAGCTCCCTCCAAAAACCACCTTCTGCTTCCCATAGTCATGCTTTAAATCTGTCACTGGTCACTCATTAATTTGAGGCCTGGCATTGTCCTCTCCAGGCTCTTCTTTTAGATGGCAAGGTCTCCAAAGTGAGGTAACACATTAGGTCACTAACACCTTCGAGTCAATTAGATTATATGATGTTTTCTCAAGAAAGAAGGGGCTCAAGCTAGCAGAAGGACACTGGGACATACTGGAGAGGACAGACTGAAAGGCAAGGAAAATTGTGAAGAAAGGAAAGCTGTGGTACTAGGGCCTTTGTGAATTTTCCAGGTGTGGGCTTTGGTCTGGTATCATGGTCTTGTCTGAGATTTCCATGCCTGCTATTCAGTGTGGCTGAAGCTATCCAGTTCTGTAGTTTGGTTTTAATTCTAGGTACAGTACAATGAGATAGCGAGGAAACCAGACCCCAAAGGCCTTGACTCATCATCTCTTTTGTCAAGGTCGTAGAACCTTGAAATGTGTCTATCAAAGGTCTTAGAGCCTTAAACTCTTCTATTTCGCTATCAGATATGTGTTAAGAACAAACAATAGTCCATGATCTCTTTGTTAACTATATATAATGGGCCTGTTTAGCTGTTGTTATGTTCAAGGGCACAACTATTTCCAGGGAAAACAAAGTGTATATAATGACTGAGAAAACAAAAACAGCCACCGAGGCTCATAAGCAACATTAATGGCAATTTTAATTTCACAGACCGGTATTTGGACTGAGGAGAAACAATTGTTTGAAAATATGCTAAAGAGAAAGTGAAACACCTTAATTCTGGAGCACATCAGCAGACTTAGAATACCTGAAGAGCAGACACTGCCAATGAATTGTATTTCATTTCTTTTTTAACTGGGTCATTCTCCAAAACAGACTATAGTCTGATATAGTTATTAGAAAAAATAAACTGTACTTCTAGATTTATGCAACATTTATTCACTATTGTTTTTATTATATTGGTTCTTATTTGAAAATTGTGCACCCAGGTATTTTACAGAAATTCATTAAAATATTTTATCATACCTTGTTTAACACATTTAAAATGGGACAGAGAGAATTTCATGGGAAAGACTTTGGTAAGACAGAATGACTAGTGGATTTTATATGTGCATACGTCAACAACAGAAGCTGCAATCACAAGGATGCTTTAGCTTTTGTCATTTCCAAGAGATGATAGGTATGGCAGAGGATCATCTTAATGGAGTAATTCCATAGAATGAAAGCAGAATAAAAATAGGAATCTAGGTAATTTCCCTAGATTAAATTCATTGACCATTTTACTTTGATTTACTATAAAATTCTTAAAACATTACACTTGCAGAACTGGATGAATGGCTTATAAAAAAAATCACTTCAATGAAATCATAGACTACTAGGGCTAGAAGAAGGTTTAGAAGTCCAGAGCACTTCCTCCTTTGTTGGCAAGGCCAGGTGGCCACACAGAACAGTGTAGTGGATGACAGCCCAGATTCTGGAGCCAGTCAGCCTAGGCTCAAATATGGCTCAACTTCTCACTACCTGTATACCCTAGATGTGTTATTTACCCCTCCATGGTTCCTGTGAAAGGGAGATGCACATCATTACCTGGTCGTGATGGTGAAATAAAGTCGTAAGTGCTAACCTTTTAAAATGGTGCTTGGCACTTGATACAGGTTTGATATTATTATTTACAATTAGGACTAAGTTATGCAGTACCCTGTAGATTGAGATGAAGCATTTAAACTCAATTCTAAGTGCAAAAGGAATGGTTTAAAGGGTAAATGAAAAAATGAACTGATGATCCAGATCTGTCTGAAGAGCACCTGTTCTTATACCTTTGTCTTACTCCCTGAAGACTCAAAGTTCAGGGTGAGGACACTAATTGGAGGAGGTTCAATAATTTATTTATACCCTAGCTGCCAAGAAATGGTAAGAGGAGGCATATGGCCTCTTCAGTTTCTGTACTGGGTGGTGTCTTGTCTGAGCTAAAGACTCTCATATTCAGCTGTCCACTTGGTACTACAATGTGGGTTTCTCACAGACATTTTGGACTTACTGTCACTCTCAAATAACTTGTTCCTTCCACCTGTGCAAATCAGTAAATTATTTATCTAATTGTTTAGTTTGAAAACCTAGGAATCATCATTAATCCCTCTGTTTTCCTTAGCCTACCCTCTCCTCCATCCAAGTGATCACGAGGAGCACAGTCTCCTAGCAAGACTGACAGAGTGGGTATTCAGGCAATAGCAGGAAGTAGGTTTGGATGTGGTGGTGCATTCAGAACTTCAACAGAGATGGCATCTCCAGAGTCCATACCATTGAGACTCTCTGTAGTACAATTTGGTGTTGAGTGGCTCATATTGGATTCTGTTTCACTTGTGTTAGTATTTTCTTCCCAAGTAGCCTAAATGCCATAAGAAACCAAACTCTTTTCATATTCTTCATAGGCTCCATAATATACAAAATGGGTACTTCATAAATAATTGTTTATTTATGACTACTCTTTTAAGAAATGTATAAAAAGCACTGGTACTATCATGGGTCAGATATTCCTCAGTTTACTTTAGTGTTACCTTAAACCTACATTTAGCCAATATACTCGAAGGAAAGTGAAATGGAGTACTATCTATTACTCAAAAATCAAAGGTTAAAAATACTTGCTTTAAAAATATTAATTTGGAGACTATTTCCTCCTGCAAATATTCAATCAAATATTACCACTAGCTGTTTTCTGAAATTATTTGATAGTCAAATCTGGTCTTGCTCACCCAAATGCTATAGCTAATAATTAGAACAATGTTTTATTTTGCATAGGAGCACCAGAAGGACATGGCACAAATATTGGTGAGGAGGAAAAAAATACATAATATAGCAAAAATTATCTATAAGTTCTCCATTTTATCTTCTTTGCAAAGAAGACGCTGAAGCAATTGACCCTGTGCTGGAAGAGAAGGAAGGCCTTTCAGCTGTGTCATTTCAAAGAGCCAGAGGTTTCTGTAATATAATGGTTGGAGGAGTGTGCTAAGGGAAGTACCCAACCTGAGGCTGTGGCAATTAAGAGTAGGAAGGTAGTTAATTCTTTGACTGCTGAAATGTCAATCCTGTGCTTTTCTTGATTCCTTAGGATGGCACAACCACTTAAGGAACAGCCCCTTCTGGTTATGATACGAAGACATCACTCTACCACAAGTGTCAGAACTCAGAGTGTTCACTTAATACCATCTCTGGGGCAGGAATAATGCTGACCCAGTAAATGCGCCAAGATCTATGGCATGTATGGGCTTTTCTTTGAGGGAAGAGAGAGTAGAAAAGAGGCTATTACAGTAACCAAAGTGAGAGGTGACTGTAACCTAAACTGGGGTGGTGACAGTGGAGTTAGAATTTGAAAAAGGTGGTTAGATTCTAGATATATTTTGAAGGTAGAGCCAACCAGATTCACTAAAGATATGAGGTGTGTGGGAGAGAAGTCAAAAATGACTCTAAGGCTTCTTATTTGAGTAAAAGAAAGGGGGAGTTGGTACCCACTAACATGGAGAAGGCTTTGGTGGAGCACATTTCAGTGGAGATAGTTCAGTTTCAGACATGTTGAGTTTGAGATGTCTGTTAGAAATCCAAGTGTAACTGTTGGGCAAGCAGTGGGACATGAGTCTGGAGTTTTGTGAGAGAGGTCTGGGCTGGAGACAAAATTTGGAATTTATCAGCATATGGATAGCCTTTTAAGGTATGTAACTGGAGAAGATCACTGTGGGAGTAAGTGTGCATGAGGAAGACATGAGGGCTAAAACCAAAAAAAAAAAAAAAAAAAAAAAAAGATGGTGATCACTGCAGTGGAGAAAAAAATAGATCAGAGAAGGGGTATAGGGATTAATGGGGAGGATATAATATTTGTGAAATTACAGCTAATTCACTTTCCTAAGAAGACTAGGACAAACTGAGAAGAAGCAATAATCAGTAATAAAAGACATAAAGAAAATAGTTCTCCAGAGTAGGAAAACAAATAAACAGAGTTCATAGAATGGAACGGCCAACTATTCCAGGCAAAGTGAATGAAAACAGATCCAAACCCATAAATATTCTCAGAAAAAAGTTGAATATCAAAGACCAAGAAACCATCCCACAAAGCATCCAGATACGAACATGGATTACTTATAAAGGAATGAAAATTGGGCTACTTAGGTCTTCTCCAAAAGAACACATGCCAGAAGAATGCTGTAGTCCAAAAAGTTCATATACCCAGCCAAAGTCACATTTACACATAAAAACAAGAATGGAAACACTCAGAAAATACCATTCTGTCCTCTTAACAAGAACAAAAGGTCGAGTGTATTCTTAGCTTACTGAGAATGACACAAGAACTGTGGTGAACAATGATAAAAGGAAACATGGCAACTTAAGCCTAATTGATTGTTATGAAAATGCCAAGAACAAGTGCAAAACTAAACTAAGAAAATTCTTAATAGGGAACGTATTATAAAAATGTTATATATTTATAAATTACTTTCAGAAAAATTAATTCCAGGAAAGTATTTGAGGTAGATGACATAAATGGAAAAAAGTCAGCAAGAAGATGTATATTAAAAATAAGTAAATGAATCAAAAAGAAAGCAGAAGAAAACAGTATATAAAGTTAAACTTAGCTAAGTTAGCACCAGAATGAATATCCTATGTCCTATGTTTTTTTGTTTTTTTTTTTTTTGGTGGAGGGAGCGATCTATAGCTTATGTTTAAGAGGCCTGGGATTCTAGGAATCTAGTTATCTTTCTGTCCTATGTATTTTTTAATGGTGGATCAGACACTTGGCTCTAAGAAGTCTAGTATACAACATGAACAGGTATCACAAACAATTGTAGATCCACAGAGTCCATGAGGAAACACACACGAGAAGTCCACTATTCCTGGTACTGTGACCTGAAAGAAGTTTTTTTTCACTTAAGTTCACTGGATAAGGAAGCATTGGGTATTATAAAGGACAGTGTCCTTGACAACATCTGTATTTTAAATACCCAACAAATTTCACAGAGCTTTTTTGTTTTCTTTGAATAATGTCATTTAATATAAGATTATGACATTATGGTGGCAAAAGCGATTTACTAAAAGTAATTTTTGCAAAGGCTAATTTCTTCCTGATTGTGTAGTTTATCCTTACATGGGTTCTACTGTTAAAGGAAGAAGGGGAGAATGAATATTGTTAGATAACTGGTAGGCTCTTTATCAAGTAGTGCACCAAACGGTCATGATCCTTGGCTTCAACTTGGCTCAGAGCTTAAAATTTCCTACTTGAGACCTACTCATAGGCTGCATTCTATATGGCCATTTTACCCAGCCTGCCAATGCTTTTCCCCAGCAGCCTCAATTTTAGAGCATATAAGTATAAAATAGCACAGAACTTACAATGTATTAACCACATTTCTTCTATTCCATCCCCATAGCAGCTATTTCTAATGTTCCCACATAACCCATCCAATATCTGCATGAGTTGGTTAAGTATGTGTCTCTCATTCTACTGTGAGCACCTTGTAGGAAAGACATCTTAACCAAACTAGAAAATTGTGTTGAGAAGAGAGCCAAGTCCATAGTAAGCATACAATAAATACATGATAGATTTTGGTCAAATTGGTAATGAAAGTGAGCACAAGAAATGGATGCTGATCAGAGAAAGAAAATTCAATCTGATCCAGCCCAATTTGAATGTAAACTGAGCCTACATTATTGCTACTTTTCACTCTCTCCTCACTGTGACATTTATGTGCTTGTTTAGTTTAGGGTGACACATAAGAATGACCATGAATATTTGACTTGGGAAAGGGGAGTCAGGAAATTGTTCACCTTCTTGATCATTTTGTCAACCCATCTTTCCCAAAGGAGGCTTTTATGTGGCCCAATAACTTCACTAAAGTGTAATAAAATATATCTTCATGTTTTATTTCTCTATAATTTCTGTAGAAAACATAATTTGCATGCATTTTTACAGAAGGAAAGAATCTTGAAAAGAAACTTTTAATCTTATGTGCTAGCATATAAAATATAGTCAGTGAATCCAACAGACAATGACCAGCATGAAAGGAAAGGAAGACTGTCTGTGGGGAGAGAAAAAGAGAAGGAAGAAGGGAAGCAGGAGAGATCTATAGTGATTGTATTATAATTATTATTTGTTATACATAGCCACTTATCCTTGTGACATGAATGATAAATGAACGAAACTAGTACAACTGGAATACAGTACAATAGATTGAAAGCCAATTACTAATGACATAGGAACATTAAAAAGCAACTACAACTAAATTGTAGCAAATCAGTCAGAGAATGAAGGAAAAACATTAGATTTATGAAAGCGTGAAGTACTCTAAAGAACACCCACAAAATCAGAGACATAATAATGGCATTATACTTTAGGCTGATGAAGAAAATGTTATAAGTCATATCTTCTGACTTGGAAATTCTCCCAATGGTTGGAATTTTATTTCAAGAGAGCCTCTATTTCTGAATTAAATGCCATAAATCTGAGAATTGTATTCACTTTTGTCACTTGATCCATTCAGTAATAAATTTATGGTAAGCCTCCATGAAAAGTTGCCAGCCACCTTCAGATTCATAGTCAAAGCTAGTTTGAGTAGTATCCTTTCCTCTTAAAAAAGATGTTTCCTTGGAGTTTGTCTATACTGCCCCTTGAAGCTAAGACTCTCAGTATTTGTGACCTCGGTGCTGCTTCTGACACTATTTTGGTGCCTTAGCTGTGATGTTATAACTTAGTAAATTATTTATTTTACTAGCATTGCATGTAGACAAGAACCAACCTTAGATTTTAGCCCAGAAGTTGTGTTTTACTTTTGTTGAGATGATTAAATAAACATCAAACAAATTTCCTCTGCTTTAGTGTTAAAGTTTCACATTTAGAAGTTCATCTCAATTTTAATTTTGTTAAAAAGCAGGAAAATAAAGTGGACAAAAAGAGAAAAAACTCTGAAAGTAACTGATCAGTAGCAGAAGGGTTGTTATACCCAATTTGACTCATGGGATGGACCTGGCCAAAACAAAGGATAGCTTTATCTAATGGTCATATATTTTTCTCACCTCCTAGTTTTTTTTTTTTTTTTTTTTTTTTTTTTTTGCTGTTCCAAGCATCATAAATATGATAAACATCACATATAGGTTACTTTAGCTAACAGCATATATTATGATTAATTATGAAACAGAGACTAATGAAATGCATCACCTGAAGGAAATACTAAGGATTATGTGGTCTTGAGGTTGCAGGCTTTTCATTAGAGCATCAGGCAGTAGAATGCTATATATGTGTGTCTCTCTCTTTTGCATATACACACAGGCATACATAGACATGTATTTCTGAAGAATTTAAGAAAACAGTCCAATTTAGATGCAAGGAACTATTTCTTTCACAGTCTGTGAATATAAAGCAATAATAAATAATAATACACAAAATGAGAATAGGAACATAATACAAATTCCATGAAATAGAAATCGTCCCAGGAGCAACAGATGTACTTTTTTAAGGATGGTATAAATTGAAACCACAGTAAGTAACAGTAACTCTTAAACGAGTCCTTCAGGTTATGCTTATAAAAAGTGCCTTACTGAGCTGGACACCTGAACAGTGCTGGGCCACCTTTGCAAGTAGCTAATTGATATGGGAATGGAGCTACATTATTGCAACATTTGTCACTGTTAGTGCTAGAGAAGGAGGCAACCTGGTCAATATCTGGCTCCACCACTGCCTAAGGTTGGACAAGATATTTTAACTAATTTGAACTTGTTTCCTTACTTGTAAAGTGGATCTATTAATATTCAACACAGAAAGTATTCTGTAAAGATTGGATGACATAGCTTATATAAACAGCTAGTGCACAGTAGTTGTTCAATTAATTAACTCTTGTTCCAGCTGGCTTGGGGCTCCTCACTTAGCACTGGCTGCAGTGGGGTGGGAGGGTGGGGTCAATAACTCAGCTGAACGGTCTCCCAGAAAGGTGCCTATGAAAGCTGAGGCAAAAAACCCAGCCAAACAAACAAATCAAATTGGATTTATCACTCACTATTTTTCAATTTGCTCTCTGTGTTCCTTTTAACTAGTAGTGAAGACAATAGAGTTGGGGAAGAGCAAGTAAACACTGTTGTTTTGAGTGATCTATTCTCTTTAGAGTTCACCCAGATTTTCATAGTCTTGATGACTGATTATTTTTTGACAATTAAATGTGAACAAAGAAGAACTATAAATACTATGTAACATGCATGAATCAACAGACAGGGTTTGGTTTTGTTCGAATTAGCTCTCTAGGGGCTAATATGATCATATTCTAGGTATTAATTTAGCTTAAGTGGCTCCCACTGAAACTGTTCTGGTTTCCATGGAGACTTTTTCTTTGGTTTACTGGTATATAACTGTTTCCTCACCTTTTCATTTCCTGAAATAGCACCAAGTACAGTATCTAAATTTTGACTAATATAAATCAAAGCACATGCTTTCCTTTCAGTAAAGTCCTCTATTTCAACACGTGTGCAGGATTTTCCTTTTTAATGCATTAGACATCTGTTATTGCTAATGGGGATAAAAATGTCACATGTTAAAAACAATAAAAGTTATTAAAAGCAGTGCAGGTTTTAAATATTTTACAATTATTTATGGTATAAATGTAATTTTTTCTTTTGCTGTATGGCAGAGTTTTCAAACCATGAGTATAAAAAGTAAGTGAAAATTAATATGCACCCGAATATGTGGATATGATAATGTAAAACTTTTGTGGATCACATTTATCAGGTTCTAATGTACCCTTTGAAAAATTAAATATTATATGTTATACAGTTTCCATCTACCTTTACACACACACACATACAGGGGCACACACACATGTATGCACACAAACACATACACATTATGGTCCCATGGGCTAAACAGGAGCAAAGCTGTGGTACTGTTTAATATCCAGAAATTTATTTAGATATTGGAAGGGTATTCCTAACCAATCAATGTCTTAGCATTAGTATTATTTACTGTAGCTATTTTTATTGGGTGTGTTTCTATGTGTGGGTGAATCTACAAGTAAACTTAGCTGTGTTTAAGAAGGAACACCTCAACATTTTAACTGAATTTTCCACTTCAGTTGATGAAATTAAAGTGCGTATTTGCTAAGTACTTTTCCTTTGAATCTGTAACTCTGTGTTTAATGGTAAACTTAATCCTTACCTTTTTGTGTGTGTGTTGGGGGAGGATTAGGTGTATTTATTTATTTTTAATGGAGGTACTGGGGATGGAACCCAGGACCTCGTGTATGCTAAGCAAGCACTCTATCACTGAGCTACACCCTCCCCCATCCTTATCTTTCTAATTAATTTCAACTTCTCTTTTTGGAGGGACTGTGAGAATACTTGTTTCATTGAAGAAAGATTTATAAATGAAAATCAGTCTTTTATAAAAACCCAATAATTTCATTTGTATAAAAAAATACAAAAATGGGGAAGCAAACTGAGGCTATTTGAAATCAGGATACTGGATATCCTTGCAGGAAGAGAGGGCAAAAACTGGAAGGAATCATGAGAGGGACCTCTAATATGCTGGTAATGTTTCGCTCGCTAGTAGCCAAAGAAAAATATTACAGAATATCATTTCTAAGCATGTTAAATACCTAGTTTAAATGGTTTAAGTTAAGAAGGCAAGAGTTAACAGCATCCTGCCTTTCAACTAAGAGTAGAACTCACTAATTGTATTGTTGTGGCTATTTTTAATTCAAAATAATAATTATTTTTCTCTTTTTTCACTTTTTTTTTGTGGTGATAGCATTTAAAAGTTACTCTCAGCAACTTTCTAGTATATAATACAGTATTATTAACTATAGTCACCATGCTGTATATTTAACCCTCAGAACTTCTCACTCTTCTTATAAATGGAAGTTGGTACCCTTTAACCAACATCTTCCCATTTCCTCCAGCCCACAACCCCTGCAACCACCATTCCATTCTATTTCTATGAGTTTGGCTTTTTTAGATTCCACATATAGGTGAGAACACACATTTTGTCTTTCTCTGTCTGACTTACTTCACTTAGCATAATGCCCTCAAGGTTCATCCATCTTGTTTGAAAAGGGAGGATTTCCTTCTTTTTTTATTGGCTCAATTACATTCTATTGCATGTATATTTCACATTTTCTTCATCCATTCATCCATTAATGGACATTAGTTTGTTTCCATGTTTTGGCTATTATGAATAATGATTCAGCAAACATAGGAGATGAAGATATCTCTTCCAGATAATGATTTCATTTCCTTCAGATATATACCCAGAAGTGGGATTGCTGGATCATACTGTAGTTTTATTTTAATTTTTTGGAGGAACTTTCATTCCGTTTTCCATAGTGGCTGTACCAATTTACATTCCTACCATCAGTGCCTTACGGATCAACTTTTCTTCCATTCTTGTCAACACTTGCCATTCTGATAGGTATGAGGTGATATCTCATTGTGGTTTTGATTTGCCTTTCCCTGATGGTTAGTGACGTTAAGCGCCTTTTCATGTACATGTTGGCCATCTGTATGTGTCTTCTTTGGAAAAATGTCTATTCAGATCTTTTGCCCATTTTTAAATTGGATTATTTGTGTTTCTGCTATTGAGTCATATGTGTTCCTTACATATCTTCGATATTAACCCTTTATCAGACAATTTGCAAATATTTTCTCCCTTTCCATGACTGCCTTTTCATTTTGTTGTTTCTTTCACTGTACAGAAGCTTTTTAGTTTTATGTATTCCCACTTGTTTTAAAATAATTTTATTGTTTTTCTGTTTACAAAGGATGATAGAAAACTGGAAAAATACAAACAAGTACAAAAATGACCAGTTCTCTTATAGCACACATAAGAAAAATCTTTAATTTACAGATATAAAAATTGCATGTATTCACATGTATTACACACATTCCTATATGAAACAGAAATGAAATTATGTCTTACATATTGCTTCATAAAATACTTTTTTGCTTGATTATTGGGATCATTTTTCCACTGCACAAACTATTTTGTACAACATCCTTTCAATGACTGCAACAATTTAAAGTATTCACATTTTTAGACATCTAGGCTACTTCCTATATTTTCATATTATAAACAATGCTGAGATGCATATTTTGTAGTCTAATCTTTGTACATAGTTTTGATTATTTCCTTAGGCTAAATTCCTACCAGTGAAATTCTGTGAGCAAGCCATAAGAATCCACAAAATTTCCTAATGTTGTAAATAATGGCTTAGATCTTCTCAACTGGAGCCAAGTTTCAGAGACCATTCTTGAATACTTTCTAACTCCTTTTTTGATATGGTAAATTACCTGAACTTCAGATGCTCTTGAATCACTCCAAAAGGAAGTAGCTCTGCTGCCAGGGAAAATTCTGTTTTTCTCATTGAGTCAATGACCCTCATCTAATCAATGAATGTTCTGTAGGTTTCCTGAATGGCAATTCCAGACACTTTGTTTTCTACAGTTGACTGGCAGCTGGTTAACTTAGTAATTATATTCAGGCCTGATATTCTTATGCAGGGCCAATGCTCAGTCAAAAACTGGAGTTATTCCTGGGCTTGTTTTCAATGTATGCAAAGACACTGTTACTTAAATACCTATTTTCGTGACAACTGATGGCAACATTCAATTACTAATAGTAGAACACATGTATTCAAGAAGGAGATGCCAATTAGTTAAAAAAAGAAAAAGAGTGAAACTATCAAAGTTTGGAGGAAAAGGAAAAAAAACCTTTTTAGAGGTTTCAGCTGGGAATAAAAAATCTTTATATGTGTACCATCCATTCCAAAATACATGTGAAGGTATTCTGATGGAAATACTTACATATACATATTTATGTGAATCATACAATGGAAAGAGGGGTTATAAATATAGAAGTAAAAACTCAGGGTGTTCGGGGTAAGGCCCCTAAGATATGGCATATATTTTCATGTGGATGTAATTTGGGAAGATTTTTGTTGTGTTTTGTTGCATAATGCTTTGAGTTCTGGGCATTTTTCAGCCTGTTTCATGTTAACTTTAGAAGCAGTTGATTGAATTTGATGAAATGTAGTACACTAATAATGGTATGAAGTTTAATTTGTGGTTGTGTCATCTTGAAACAAAGTGGCATCTAATATATACATTTTAACTGAGCTCATCTGCTCTAATTTTAATGGGCTTCAATGAGATTAGGCAAATGAATAGTGATGAAAGAAATGGTGTGGCATGTTCAATAATGTCTACAATTAACAAAACCACTACTTGTCAAATGCTTGTTAACTACAGTCACCACATTTTTTGGGGGTCAAAAATATGAACCCATGGTGAGAATATTTGAAAGTAGGTATGTTTCCTAAGCCAGAAAAATTTTATTAAATTTCAGAAGCCCCCTCAAGTAAGCTACTTGAAGTTGAATCAAAGCTTTTAAAAGGAACAAGATATTTAATAACTATCCTTTTAACTTTCTATGTAAGTAATAATATTTTTCATATAAAATAGTAGGTATGAAAAAAGTTACCCATTTTTAAATGTTGAGAAGTTATGTGCAAGTCAAGGCCAACTTTATCTTTTCAAAAACTGATGTTTAAATTGCAAAAAAATCTAGGCCAAAGAATACAAAACTTTTCAGAGATTTTGTATAAATCCACTAGTGTCAGAGTGAAAGAAACCTGTGTGAATAAAGAGGATCAGCCCTGGTGCCAAATTTTCAGAGACTGTAAATAGCAGAAATAACACTGGAAGTTTAAGGATGCACTTTGGAACCCCAGGTTCCTCTCTGCTGCTCCAAAAAAAGGTCTTTTCTCTTTTTCTCCTGATTCCTTTCCATAGCAGGTGGCAGCCACTTCACCATCCTAGGTTCACAAGGACCCCTATGTGCCTCAGAAAACCTAACACAAAGCATGGCCATGCTATTATCTCCTTCCAGGTTTATGAGGCTGAGTGAGTCCCAGGTTTCCAGATTTCACATCAGCCTTCATCAGGCATGCATACGTGCCTAGTAAGTGAGGCTGTCGTACTTTGCAATTACTATTACCAATTACTTTCAAGATGAATTTGCTCAAAAATAAATTACTAGAGGATTTACTAACTGAGCTATCACTTTTTCATATGAAAAGCCTTTGATACAAATTTTAGAAATTATTTTAGGAATGTAGGGTTTACCATGGCCTTCCTGGTAGACCAAAGATTGTGATTACATGTGTCATGGACCAGAAGTCTTACCTTTAAATTTTTATATTTTAAAAACAAAACTAAACAAAAACACATTTGTTATTAAGGCAGCAGCTTAAATTGGGCATAAAATGCCATGCTATCTAAAAAGCTCTGATTCAGTACAGGAGATGCAGGACATCTATTTGATACTGCTTTTACATGTATTCTCATGAGTCCTTCAAAAAGGCTGAATTGTCATTTTCTCTGTACACACATTCAACATTGAAAGGGCAGAAACAACAATTACAACATTGGCTAAATTTTTATTTTGTGTGAAGCACTCTACTAAGCACTTTACATGATCTCTTAAGATACTTTTAATAACTCTGTGTTAATTATTTCCACTTTACAGATCAAGGTAAGTACTGAAGCCTAGGAATTTTAAGTGAGTTATCTAATCAGGATGTGAAGCTCCTTATTACTACAAATCCAATCTTCAGAATGTAATCTGGTCAAGAATGGCAACATGGACCTTGGTCCATGGACACAGAACCAGATACTTAGTTCTTGGCTATGACTTTTAGGGGTACGGTACCGATTTTTATTCTAGGACCCATATAATACCATGCACAGACTTGGTTTCATTTTACAAAACACTCTAAGAAAAATTGTAGAACATGATATGAATCAAGTGTATGTGAATGTCTCCCCCAAATTAGTGAAAATATACATGTATAATGTACCTTATAGGTTCAAAGGAATGTTGAAATAATTACTCATTTTTTTCACTTTTTATTTTGAAATGTATACTTATAGACTCACAGGCCACTACAATATGGTACAGAGAGGCTCTGTGTACCCTTCACTCAGTTTCCTCCATTAGTTACATCTTACATAACTATAGTACAATATCAAAACCACAAAACTGACATTGGTATGAAACGACATAGTTCTGTGTCATTCTATCACATATGTATATTAGCGCAACCACCACTAGAGTTAAGACACAGAACTATTCCATCAGGAATTACCTGATTTGAATAAATCCATACTGACTTGGAAAGCATATATTTAATACAATGGCTGGGCTGCTGACAAAATAGAACTCCTTTGAGTGAATTTAGATCATTTTTTCAGATTTAAAGTCACTTACCTACCCTTTCTTTTAAATATATGTTCTATTACAGTAGCAGATGAAATGAGGGAGTATTGAGCTCTGTGTTCATCTGTTGGGGGTGCATTACTTCACTTAGAAGGATGCATAAACCAGGACAAAATGCTGGTACCCAAGTATTCCAGGAATAAGAAATATGGGAGGATAAAATAAATCCATTTCTTTTTTTTTTCAGTTTATTTTAAAGCATTATATAATGAGCCTGCTCTGTATACATTTATACTTTCATGTATTAACATTGGTGGTGAAGTTGATGTCTTGTTTATTGCATTTTCATTGCCATAGAACTGGAAGTGATACAATAATAGTGATAGTGATGGTGAAGTTTTGAAGAAGTGACTAAATTTCATCTGCACTAAAATAACTGCATAATCACATTCATTATTCATTCACTCAAACATGTATATATGATGCTGTTGTTTTCTATTGTTCACCACCTGTTTGATCTGTTTCCATATTCTCAGAGATATTTTCTTCCCTTTTGAAGACTGGAAATCATAAAAAAGCTGTCCATAACAGTTGCTTTGAGGTCATCTACATTTGCTGGTTGCAGGTGGAAATCTCCTTCACAGATCCTTAAATAGACGGTTGTAAAATTTGGCCTTTGAGGGAGCCAGACTGTACCAGCCTTTTGTATAATTTATCATCCACAGAATGTGTTAAGATGCTTTTGATCTTTGAAGGCAATATCTTTCAAAGAAATGCGTTGCCTACATGTGACCATTGGTCCTTTTTAGGAATCTCAGTATCATGCTGATTTCAATGAGTAAATGAATTTTTAAGATGGTACACTGATGACTCAATTTAATTGAGAGACTCTAAATCGTACTGAAGTCTGTTCAGAGGATCAAATGAGAGAAAGTATGTGACGGGTGCTTCGAAAACAATAATGCACTAAGTAACCATTTTATTATGATAATTTCCAGAATATTTGTCAAACTCTTCATTTCACTGAATATTGGACATTCTTTGCCTTCTGCAAAATTGAGTGGAATTATACCAAGGATTAGCCATAAAGAGTGTTTCAAAATACATTCACAGTAATCCTTGCATTTCTTTATACTTCTTTATTGGAATGTGTTTTAGGCACAGAATTAAAACTGGTGTTGCAGAGAAAGTTGTGGAAATTTATAGGCTTTGGTTTATAGAGAATTGAAGAAGTTTTTCCATCTTTCTGGTGTTTTATTCCTGTCAGTTTTCATTGCTTCTTTCCTTCTTCTCCTTCGCCAGGTCTGGTTTTGAGTTTTGGATTCAAAGAAACCCCAAAGTCAAAACAAAATGGTCAGAACTGCTGACTCTTGTTTTGTAACTGTTTTTAGCCCAGCATTCACAGGAAGAGAGGACACTGACCAGAAACTGCACCTAATTTCACCCAAAATGTTGGCAAAGTTCAGGAACCTTTGAATGAACTTGGGCCAAGATATAGATTTATACCAAAACTTCAACATTTTTGTAACACATTTAAATGAAAATTTAATCAAGTAGTAACACCCAATTAAAAGTAGATATAGTACTTAAAATTTGATATGAATCTGCCAGCTATTTTTGATAAAAATAAAGTTAATATAAATCTAAATACAAATAATCTAATTTATATTTTGTATTAAATGGAATCTTTTGGTTTTTAAAATTGCAGGCACACTTTGGAATCACACATAAAGCATACTTAAGTGTGTTCATTAACCTTGAAATTTTCTTTAAAGATATATAATTACAAAAAAAGTTATGCAAAACTGTGCTTATCGAGTTTCATCTCAGAATTTTTATAGCTGTTATAAACCTTCCATAATAGTGTTTTTATAATGGAAATGCTGACAAAGGCAATAATAAACACCCATCCTAGGGTCTTAATTGTATGTTCATGCAGGAATTACACATACGAGCATAATATTTGGTTCAGTTTTCAGTGCTAATCTTGCCAAAATCTGCTTTCACATTGGGCAACTGTAAAAGATGATCTGCCTGAATGGCTTCCATTGATGGCAAGGTCTTTTGATTACTTTTACTCTCCTTGGAAAGCCTGATTATGTCTTTCAAATATGATTTTATTTAGATCTTTTTTGGTTTACATGTCTGGATACTAATAGTAACCTGATAGTTATAGGGAACTTAGTTTGAGACCAAAAGGCAGTTTTCAGTCAGTAAAGAGTGAATAAATAAATCACCTCCAAGCAACATCTAAAATGATATTTACATTTCAAATGTCCAAATAACTTGATGATTTCAAAAACCAATTATTATAATTTTCCAGAAGTAATCAATACACTTAGGGTTTTTTTTCCAATTGCTGGAAAGTATTGAAAAACCAATATCTACCAATATTTCTGTCAATGTTGGTTTAAAGGTAGTAAAAGAATAAGACAATTTTAACATAGAATTTGCTATGTACTAAAAACAGCTGTATTAAAAAGCTCACTGAATTTATGGATTTAACATGGGGAACACTAAAACTATCACATTGCTTAGAAAAGTTGAGTGTCAAGATATGGCAGTTCAGTAGATTCATGTTCAAAATGCAGATAATTTTGTCTTATCTCCATGGTGATTTGGTGTGAGGAATAAGTCAATCCATTTGTCTGTATTTCTGATCCTTAATTGGCTTCAAATTATTCTATTAGTACAATGATCAAGAAGATGTCTTAAGAGACTTTACATTTTAGAGCAGCTTCTAAACATATTAAAAACTTACAAAGAACAAAGCATTTTATAAGCTGTAACAGTTTTAAGAATTGTGGACATAATCCTTCTAATAATAATGGGAAAACTTTTTTATTTAGAGGTTCTTTGGTTGTTACTATATTGAAGAAGTATTCACTGTAGGATATCATGACCTTACTAAGAATATAACAGAATGGTTCAGAAAATGAGGGAGGAGGATTAAGGATGGTAGATGTTTGTATTTACTCTTCAGGATTCAACGATTCTGAAGCCCTTTGTCTACATGGTTTTTTTTGGCTCCTTTAACTTCTGATTTTCAAAATTGGTTCTTTCAAAAATTTTAATGATTCTTAAAGTTGAATCTTTAAAAAAATCTTATTTATCTCTTGCAGATTTTAAAAATATAATGTTTAATTCTCAGGAGGGCTTTAAGTGGGAGAAGGAAGGGAACTTCTGAAAGCTCTTTCAATTTTGAACCCATTCACATTATACATAAAATGTCAACACTTTTTTTTTAATTGAATAAATAAATGGATAAACATGAGGGATTTACGGAGCCACTAGCTCTACATAAGAAGTTGGGGAGCAGAATACTGTCTGATGATGAGTTCAGAAATAATTATTTTTCTTTGACATATTTAAATGCATAATTTTAAATTTGTCTTTAAAGATATAGATATGCAAGTCTGAGTAGCCAAAAAGTTATTTAGAAAAAGAAGAGAAAATTAGTAATTTTACTTTACATAACTGATATAGAGGGCACTGTCCAAATTTCAGTTTATTTTAGTTACAGTGCTAAAGAATTAAAAAGAAAATACACTCCTTGGTTTAGCTGATTACATTTTCTCTGTTACCTGTTTATCCTATTTTTATGGCACAGGTGGAAACATTCCTGGTGAAAAGATACAGTTAAAATAAGAAATGCTCTTTGGGAGGGTGGTCATTTCAGAACTAATCCAGTTCCTACAGACAGGATAACTAGGAAGTTTTAAATGAAGGCTCTTGAGAGACAGGCAAACCCCTGCAATATTGGTGGGAGGGAATGTGAACCTGCAGAACCTACTTGGAAGGCAATCTGGCCATTTGTAGCCATAAATTTAAATGTTCATTTGACACAGAAATTTCAATTCTAGTTATCTAATATTGGAAAATTATCATAGGCAGAGAATACATTTATAATAAAGCTCTTTGCATCATTTTTTAAAAAAGAAAATATTTTAGCTATCATTTGAAAAGGATTGGAGTTTAGGTTGTGACACATCTATATGACAATAAAATACAGCGATCAAAATTATGTTTGAATAACACTTAAAGTCAAGGGAAGAGTGCTCATTCTATAATGCTGAGTGGAAAAATACCAATTCTAAAAGTATCCCAAATTGGTCAAACACACTGAATTTATATCTGTATTAAAAAAGCCTAGAAGGAAATAGGTAAAAATGCTGAGTGGTAATGCGGAGTGATTTATATTTTATTTCTTTTTTAACTTTTATTTTCCAAACTTTTTAGGATGAGTATATATTACTTCTTAATAAAATGAATTATATTTCTTAAACTATGATGGGGGAATTGCGTGTGTGTGTGTGTGCGCGCGCGCGCGCGAGCACGAGCCTGCATGTATTGCGAGGTGAGGGTCAAAACAAAGTGTTGAAATAACAGGATTTATTTTTAGGATTACTGACTTAACCGTCAGGTGAGTATTATTCATTCCGGTTCCTCTCCTCAGTTACCTATGCCTATCTGAAGAACCCCAGTTCAGATGTCAGCAGGCTTCCCATAAGTAAGAACTGTGGAATGGCAGACCCTCCAAACTGGAGGTAGCCCCTCAGCACAGTCCTGCTTCAACCTCATATCCATCGCACACATTTTGGCAAAGCGGAAGAATGCACCTCCTATTCTGACTTTTTGTCTCTCCTGTCCCTAGATTCGGCTAGAAGGAAAGCTATCTTTCCCTAGCTACAGCTAAAAATTTTAAAAGTGCGCGTTCAGGCGGCACTGCGCCTAGGAAGACCCGCCCCTCCTCTCCCCGCTCCAGGCAACAGGAGTAGCACCCGCGGGAGGCAAAGGCTGGGACGCCAAAGACCCCTTCCAAGCCCACGTGAGCCCCCAGCGCGTGGGCCCGAGCTGCCCCCATTCACCTCCAGGTTCAAGCGCTGGGCTCCTGGAGGGACCAGAACAGGGTCGCTGTTTAGCACCTAAGGGGAGGAGAACGGAGGGGAGGGGAAGGGAGAACGATGTCCCTTCTTAGAGGTTGCCGGTACCCTTGTCTCCCCTTCCTTCCCCATCTCCTTCATTCTGCCATTCGACATGCCTAAAATGACTGGACGAGAGCTCTAGAGCCCTTTGGTCTCACAGGAGACTCCACACCCGGCACCCCAAGCCGTTCTTTGCTTCTGGACCTCCCTACGGGCACCGGCAGCAGCGGAGCGCCTGCGGGGATGGCTCAGCACCCACCCTTAAGGCCTTGGGGGGAAAAAGGTAGGAATGTCTCTTACTTATATTTGGGGAAAAAACCCCAGAAAGGTAAGGAGAGATTGGACTCTATAAAAGCCCCTAAAGAAGGCTTTTGCGGAGAGGATTAGCTTACCACTCACCGGGCAGAAGCTGCTTCGACTGCCCCTACACCTTGTTAACTCGTCCTAACTTGCCCCGCCCGCTCCTGCCCCACACCCCGTAGAGAGCGATAGCGTATACATTAACTCTACTGCTGCCACGCTCCTCGAGGGCTGTGGGGATTTTATAATCCCAAACCAAGCTCCAGAAAGCCAGTTGTTTTGTCTCCGAGCGTCCTTCCTGGCCTTCCAGCGGCATCCACTGCCAGGTCCTGAAACACTTCAAGCCCGCGCGCGCCCTAGAGTGGAGGAGGCATACACCCCCCATTCCAACCCCGCTCAGCCAGTTTCCTTCTTCTCGAAGCTCTCCAAGAGCTCGGTCATGAAGGAAATGTAGACGATGGCCAGGCGTAGGGTCTCGATCCGGGACAGCCTCTTTTCGTAAGCAAAAGTGGGCACTTTCCTCCGCAGCTGGTCGAAGGCCTCGTTGAGGTTGAACATCCGCTTCCTCTCACGGATGTTGGCGGCTTGCCGCTGGGCATAAGTGATCACCCTTTTTCTCTTGGGGCGGCCCAGCAGGGAGGCACCTCTCCCGTGCTCCTCTTCTTCCTCCCCGTCTTCTCCTTCTTCTGCTTCACCCTCCTCTTCTTCAGGATCCTCCTCCTCAAAGTGCGCCAGACTCCTGGGTCTTCCCTCTCGGAGCCCAAGGTCTCGGTGGTCCCCAAAGGGGACTCGGGGTGCGAAGTCACAGAGGAGAGGGTGCCCTGGGGAGGCCAGGGACAGGTCTGCGACGAAGTCCAGCATGGTGGCGTCCACGTAGCTCTCGGGATATGCTGCCATCGGGTCAGCTTGGCCCTGCGTCTCATCAGTTTCTCGCAGGGTGGGGCGAGACTGGTGATGGGCTTCCTAACAGCCTTGAATCTGATGCGGCACCATCACGGAAGGGCCAGGGGACATTAACAATAATAACGAGGCAGATAACAGGATTAGTTGCACCGAAAGGGAAGGTTCTGACAACGTTCCTTGTCTGGAAACTGATGGAAGAAGACAAGCTTGAGCACGCATGTAAGACTCACAAGGACAGGCCTTCAATTTTGAGATCCTTTTCGCTGCACCACCTGGGACAGTTCCTTTTTGGCAATAACCCCCAGTTCTTACCTGCTGTGCTTTTTTTGGTCTTTCCTCACCCCCGCAGACAACTAATATTCTTCAAGCTCCTTATCTCATGTAGTTCTTTAATTTAGCTTTAGAATTTCAAAGAGAGGATGTTTTCCACCGCTCTGGCTTCTCCTTGGCTTCAGAATAGGAGTTCTGAATCTTGCCACCTTAGGCTGCCAATGGGTGTGAAACAAGTGCATGTGCTTTTAATGATGTCCTGAAGAGGGGCCCTGTCTGCCAGGGGTCGAGGGGAGCTGTTTGTCTGGTATCCCAGTGCAGCAGCTACTGAAAGGCAAGATCTTCCATTAGCTTAAGTAAGCACGGTAGGGGGGCCGAGAGTGCATTCCCCAGAGTCACTGTTGGAACCGGCTTTCTTTCCATCGCTTCATAAACAGCTCTCTGGCCGAATTACAAACCCTTACTTCTAAAGTCTGTTTTCTTGTGATCAGTCTAACAACTGAGATACTTGACTTTACTTTCCTTATCCTTACCTCCTATCCATGTAAAGTAGAGGATTTTACTTAGAAGGCAAAAGTTACAACGGCATTAAAATAAAAATGGGAAATTCAGAATATTTTCTTGGAGCCTGCGTTACTGCATAATCCCAGCGTGGGAGGCAAAGCAAACCCTCCTCCCAGACAAAATTTCAATCTCCTTCAAAACTGTGATTTACCCTTTGATAAACCAACGTGGTCTATCAGCTCACCCTCTGTTGAGAAGACTTTCAAATTTTAAATTGCTGATCGGTATTTGTGAACAAATAAACACCCTCACATTTCCATCTGGCTTATTTTCCTGATTGATTTGTACCATCCCACAGGATTTAAGAACAGAAGCTTTACTGTATTTAAGGAGGATAAAAACTACACTTAATTCTGTTTAAGGGAGATTTTGTTATCTTTAGATCGTTTTTGAGATGAAAAAAGATCTTAAACTTGGTATAAAAATAAAATTTTACTGATTTCATATTAGCTCTAATTATTTTTTAACAAAGAGTTCATTTTTCCTTTTTTGTTTGCCAATAGCTATATTTACTTAATTATTTGGTGTAGGGATTTTTAACAAGACATGGGGCAAGACAATTTATTAGAAAATAATTTTAAAGATGTATTCGAAGAAGCAGCCTAAAAAGATGAATATAGAGACGCCTTGGTTCAAGGGAGAATCGCCTAGGACATCAATTTCTATTAATGAGGTTAAGTCGTGACTATGACGGTTCAGTTAGTACATTGGACAGCTCCCAGAAACCGCGGATTTCTAACAGGTAAGGGTAATTCCCCTTTCTTCTTCTTAGGCTCCGGGTGAGTACTCTCAGACACTATTTAAGCAATATCACTTTAGATTCTTTTTTTCTCCTTTCTTTTTCTTCTTCTTTAACCCATTTGTGTCTGGGTTCTCCCTTGCTCTTTTGTCGTTTAATTGGTTTTCTTTTCTCTTGCTACTGTTTACTCTTCACTCTCCAATTTGCATTGTGATAACTCAGGAAGAGGAGAATTAGAATTAACGTTCCTGAAAGATGTTAATAAGAACAGGATCTTTGATTATGATTACCCATTTGGTTCTTACTAAACTTTCAAAGAGAAGACTAAAAAGGAAAAAAGAATTGGAATTTCAACAGTGGCTAAGGAATAAGTAAATGGGAGGATTAATTTGTTTTGACAAGCACTAACATGCTTTCTAACTCTTGTTTAACTTAATGTATTATTACTTGGATAAAATTTTTAGTTAACTTTTAGTTGTTGAATGTTCCTCATGGATTATTTTTGCCTTATAAATGCACACATAAGTGGAATAAATACCTTGTCTAGTAGAATCTAGTGCTGCATGAAACAGAACAGTTAATGAAGGGAAACATGAGAGAAATTTAAATTTAAAATTTAATAAAATAAATGTCAGAAGCTATCATGAGACACTAAAGAGATACTTCTTTTGGACTAAAATTTTGTATGATTTTATCTAAAGGAATGAATATCTCAACAGTCATTCACAAAAGAAACTGCAGAAAAATTAAAGGAACCAATGCACAGGACTGGGTTGCAAGATTAATACTAAATATTAGAGAATTTACAAAAATATATTAATAGATATGTCTGTAGCAGTAATTTAAAAAAAATTCCCTTCAATTTCATCATAAAATCCCAAGATAGACATATGTTTATACCACAATAATTTCCATTTATCTTACAAGGTTCTAATCATGGTGATATAATTAGAGCAAAGATGTTAAAATCTAAGTTATCATGGTTGACTCTTCTTTTTCTTTGTTTATTAATTATAGGACATATTTTTTTGTTAATTAATTACAGGACAGATATAAGTGAAATTGTTTTTCTCTGCTTATTTTGAAACATTCACTTTACTTAAAAAGAGTTTTTGTGGCTATTTGGTTCCACAGCAAATATACAGAATACATGTAGTACATTTATAATAAAGTACTGTATGGTTCAAAGCGGTTCATCCCATTGGAAGGAAACATTGTTTTCATTTCTAGATTTGAAAGTTAAGACAGAATTTTTTTTTTTAAAACTCAATTGATGATTAAAGGAAGTTAAATACAAACTTGACTTCTTTGGGTTCTAGGCCTACGGATAGTTTATAAGTATTCAGTGACCTACATGGAGGCTTCTGTAGAGAGTCTGATAAGCCCTCATCAAATTCTGCTCAAGATGTTTCAAGAAATGATCATGTCAGTTTTGCTTAGTTTATTACCTACTTTATCTCTATTGGCCATCCCAATTAAACATAAAACATTTTGTGTATACAGATGGTCCCTGACTTACCATGGTTGGACTTTAATGATTTTTGGCTTTACTATAGTGCAAAAGTAACACATATTCAATAGGAACTGCACTTCGAATTTTGAATTTTGATCTTTTCTCTGACTAGTGATACATGGTATCATCCAGCTCTTGTGATGCTGGGCAGCAGCTGCAAGCCTCAGCTCCCAGTCAGCTCTGCAAAAGGGAGTGTGAACAGCCCACACACTTACAACCATTCTGTGACCACACAACCATTCTGTTTTGCACTTTCAGTACAGTATTCAATAAATTACATGAGATACTCAACACTTTGTTATAAAGTAGGCTTTTTACTAGATGATTTTGCTCAACTGTATGCTAATATAAGAGTTCAGGTAGGCTAGGCTAAGCTATGAGGGTTAGGTTAGGTGTATTGTACTCATTTTGACTTTTGGGATTTTCAATTTATGATGAGTGTATCTGGACATAACCCCATCATAAGTTAAGAAAGATCTGTACTATTATCCTGTATTCAAAATCAAAGCAGAAAAAAATGACCAAAAATAATGTGAGCAATAATTCCTAAGGGGGCTGGTGCATGGGATTAAGAGTGTTAAAAAGAGAACAATAGATAAAAAATATTTAGGGAGTAAAGCAAATACCTAATTCCCCCAGATTTATTAAAACTCTTCCTTTCCCTCCCTTCTTCACGCCCCTTCTCCTAGTCTTACAGAATCATTATGCAATTTTAGGGAAAATGATAAAATAGAACAATGGTAGATGCTTGTCACAATTGCATGAAGAAAATCTAAGAAACACTCCCTTAGCTGACACAGAGAAGGGGCCTGTGTTCTCTTACTCCACTTCAAATTATGCATGGTTTAGAGCCATGGCTGATTTTAGAGTTAGAAGAATGTATACGCATCTACTTTATTTTTCCGTTTTTAGGTAAACTTTTTAAACTTTAAATTTTTAATTTTTTATATAAATTTAAAAGTTATATTCAAAATACAGTTATTACAAAATACTGGGTATATTCCCCATGTTGATATTTGTACACTATCTTACAACCAAAAGTTTGTACCTCCCAATCCCTCACCCTTATAATGCCCCTCCAATTAGGTAAACTTTTTTTGAAGTTTAATACATATACTTAAAAATCACAAGTCATGTATGTGCAGCTTAGTTAACTTTCATAAAGTAAACATACTCATGAAACTAGTGCCCAAATTAAGAAATAGAATGCACCACTGATGTTAAAGATGATGTAAAAACAGGTTAATATTAAGTATATGGCTTGAGATTATTTCAACCTTGTACACATATCCAGTCACAGAACACTCTCCAAAGTAACAGTCTCCAAGGTATTATTCTTCTAAGATTAATTTAGCCTATTTTTGGCATTATATAAAAATAAAATATATTCTGTGTACACTTTTGTGTCTTTTGCTCAATATTTTTGAGATTCACGTATATTATTCTCATTACTGGATAGTTTTTCACTGTGTGAATATATCTTCTACTATTGATGGGCATTTGGGTAGTTTCCAGTTTTTAGCTATTACAAATAGCAGTGCTATGGATAGTGTTGTACAGGACTCTGGTGAAAATATTTATGCATTCCTGTTTGGAATACACCTATAAGTAGAATAGGTTATGTATACATTCAGCTTTGGTAGTTTTTGATACACTGTTTTCCAAAATGGTTGTAACAATTTATACTGTCACTGGTGATGTACTAGAATTCCAGTTTCTTCACATCCTTGTTGGCATTTTCAAGCCATTCTGAAGGTGTGAATGTATCACATTGGGGGTTTCATTTGCATTTCTCTGACAACAAATGAAATTGGGCACCATTTCATATTTATTAATTAGGTACTGACTCCTTGGTAAAGTGCCTGCTCAAACGTTTTGCTAATTTTTATAGCTTTTAATTCATTTGTATATATATTTGGATATGAGTCTATGTCATATATATGTATTACAAATATCTTCTCCCTTATTCTGTGGCTTTCCTTTTCATTCTCTTAAAGATTGTCTTTTGATGAAAATAAGTTTTTATTTTTATTAAGAAAAGTTCTAAGTTCTAGATTACACAAAAAAAAGAGGAAAGTACATAGATTTCCCATATATATCCTGCCCCTACACATGAATAGCCTTCTTCATTATTAACATCTCCCACCAGGGTGGTACATTTGTCACAACTGATGAACCGATACTGATACATCATAATTACCAAAATCCATAGTTCTATCTTAGGGTTCACTCGTGATGTTGTTGGGTTTGGATAAATGTATAATGACATATATCCATCACTATAATACAGAGTATTTTCACTGCCCTAGAAATTCTCTGTGTTCTGCCTATTCATCCCCTACCTCTCCACCAACTCCCACTCCCAGCAGTCACTGATATTTTTGTTGTCTCCATAGTTTTGTCTTTCTAGAATGTCATATAGCTGGAAATCATACAGTATGTAGCTTTTTCATATTGGCTTCTTTCACTTAATAATATATACTTAAGTTTCCTCTATGTCTTTTCATGGCTTGATAGCTCATTTCTTTTTAGTGCTGAATAATATTCCTTTGTCTGGATGTTTATTTATCCATTCACCACCGAAGGACATCTTGGCTGCTTCCAAATTTTGGCAATTATGAATATAGCTGCTACAAACATCCATGTGCAGATTTCTGTGTAGACTTAAGTTTTCAACTCCTTTGGATAAATATCAAGGAGCATGATTATTGAATTATATGCTAAAAGTATATTTTGCTTTATAAGAAACTGCTCAACTGTCTTCCAAAGTGGTTGTACCATTCTGCATTACCATCAACAAATCAATGGGAGTTCCTGTTGTTCCATAACGTCATCAGCATTTGGTGTTGTCAGTGTTCTGGATCTTGGTCAGAAGTTTTTGGCTTTAAGGTAGTTAAAATTATCATTTCTTTCCTTCTTAGTACTCTTTATATCATGTTTCAGAAATCTTAACCTATTCCAAAGTGATGAAGATGTTCTTTTATGTTTTAATCTGAAAGCTTTTCATCCTCTTACATTTAGAACTTCAATTAACCTAGAAGTGATTTTTGTATGGTATGAGTAACAGAGTTGGTGGTCAAGATTTATTTGATTTTCAACTGGATATCCAATTAACACAAGCATCATTTATTACTGAAACACCCATCCTCTCCTCATTAAACTTATTATATAAAAATATTTCCAAATGAAGTGAGTATCTTTTCTGTCCTTAGAAGCTCCAGGAAAAAATTCAAGAAATGTTTAAGACACTCAATTTTACAGTTTGTCTATACTTGGAGTAAAGAAATATGTGCTTCCTTTTAAACTAACATCCTGCTATTCTAATTAAAATCCTGAGTTCAAATGAAATAAGGGCTCCTTAGAATGCTGTAGTTTAGGGACTGGCAAACTTTCTCTTTAATGGGAAAATAGTAAATAATTTAGGCTTTTTACAGGTCATACGTCTCTGTTGAACTATTCAACTTTGCCTTTAGGATATAAAAATAGTCAGACAATATGTAAGTGAATGGCTGTGTTCTCTAAAACTATATTTACAATATTTGGAAATAGTCAGACAATATGTAAGTGAATGGCTGTGTTCTCTAAAACTATATTTACAATATTTGGCAGTGGCTGGATTTGGCCCTTGGACTATAGTTTGCCAACCCCTGCTCTATTTAATAACCTGGGACTCCTAATATGGAGACTTGCCAAGATAAAGCACTAAAAAATATAAGTGAATATGAAATTGTTGAGCATGTATGCTTGTATGTGTACATGTGCGTGTCAGGGAGGTGAGGGGTGGACAGGGAGTGCGAAAATGCTCCTGAAGCAGCTGAATCTGTGCCTAGTGTCTTTGAAATTATACTCAGGTGCAATAGAGTAACAGGAAGAGGCTCTGCACTGGAGGCATACATACCACATTGTTAATGTTACCATTACAGAAACTGAAGGCTTATTTCCAGTTGCTGAAAACAAACACCAAGTCTGATGATCTGCTCTTTAAAATATTAGTATTATTAGGCTCTGGATGAACTACATTTAACTAGAATAAGGAAGGAAGAGGCAAAGTTCCTGGACAGAGTAGACTTCTACTTTGTGAATTATTTCTCATTGTCAAAAATCATTTATTTGATGAAGAAAGCAGCTGTTTCAAGAAGCTTATCCTTTCTATCCTATTTCCACCTACACATCCTTCTTTTTGCCATAGATAATTGTGGCAGAAACTGCTCATTGTTCTCCAGTATCTACTTAGCCTTCTTCCTTTTAGTAATAGAACCATCCACACATATATTACGAACTATAGAAATGATCCCTGAAAGTACAGCCTTGCACTCGCATGTATTTTAGCTGGGCACATTTCTGCTCCATTATATTTATGCCAGGGGGATAAATGAGAATTAGTACGTGCAAGTGCAAGGTAGTTTCTTGAAAACAAAATCCTTTGCCTCCTACTTGATCTTTTGTTCTCTTCCCACAGCCTGGAATGTGGGTGCTTTGGTGGTGAGCTGGCATTGACCATATAGACAAAGATACCACCTTATGGCAGGGGTTGGAAAATGTTTTCTGTAGAAGACCACAGAGTACATATTGTAGGTTTTGCAGGCTGATTCCTGTCACAACTACTCAACTCTACCACCATAGTGTGAAAATAGTCATGGATAATATATAAACGAATAGGTGTATCTGAGTTCCAGTAGAATTTTATTTACAAAAGTAGGTGCCAGGCAGAATCTTATTCTCAGGCTGTAGTTCTGCTGACACCTGACCTAGGGGATGGCAAAGCAACAGGAAACTAGGCCTTGAAATGATCTAATGAAGTTGGGCTGAACCCCTCAAATATGGATCCGCACGTGAGAATGAATATACTTCCAGTGTATCTCAGATCTCTTCACTATTGTGATATGTTTTCTGCTGGCACCTAAAAAACTAGACCATGATTTGAAAGATTAAGCAGACAGACATACTACTTTATAGCTTCTTGTAAGGTATCATACATAAAAACTGCTTAAAATCAGTTATTCATTTTTTGCCTCAGGTTTTTCCTCTTCATATAAAATAATTCCATTTTAGTTAGCCATTGGAATAAATCTATTTTCCAGATTTTTGATTATATTAATTCTTACATTAGTTGTTGTTTGAACCCTCTCCAAATTCTTCACTTCTTTTTGAAAAACGTGGAAAGTTAGAGAGGTGTGAAGGCAAAAATATCCCTCAGGATGTTATAAAATACTACCCACAAATAATTTCCCTTTTTTCCTCATTTCCTATACTATATTTTTGCACATTATTTTTAACAGTGACTTTCCTTTGTAATAAATGTTATGGGTTTGACACTCATTCTCAAGTCCATAAGTTCTTTGTATATTTGGAGATTAAACACTATATGTGTGATTTTTCAATTTAATAGTTTTTCGAAGTTTTGCTATTTATGCTATTCATTTATGAAGGGGGAAAATATTAAGTTGAAACATACATAACTGCCAAAAATAAAACAAATTTTCAGCTAAAAACATGGGTGATTTAAGTTGGATCAAACTAATACACTCAAAAACACTCTTACTTAATAAGAAAATATAATTATATATTAAAATTAATATTATACATGAAAGTAGTAATTGAATCAATACATACAAATTATAATCTGATATTCTATTGTACACTAAATATACCATGCAATAAATGTATATACAGCATTTTAAATGAATTTTTATTAAATGCCTGTGATGTGTCTGACCCTTGTGGCATCCATCTAAGGGTTTGGGATACATCAGTGAACAACACAGAAGACACAAAAAATTCTTCACTGTGTGGAGGGTGGTCAGTGATATGGAAAAAACTGCTTAGTAGAAGTGGGACCATGAGTGCTGAAAGTTTTAAATAGGGTTATCATGGCAAAGTCTGATTGGAAGGTGACATCTGAATAAATACCTGAAGGTAGTAGGGAGGTAGTTAAGTTCATATCAAGTGAGAATGTTCCAGGCAGAGAGAAGTGACATTTCAGAGGAAATAAGGTAGGATGCCTAAGACATTGGCAGAACATTATAGAGGCCACTAGACAGAGAGAATTGAGGTCAGTGAGGTACCATGAGGCAGGGTTGTATTATGCAGGGCCTTTTCAACTATTTAAGGACTTCAGCTTTTGCTCTGAGTAAGACGGGGATCCACAGGAACCTTCTGAATATTTACTTACTCTTTAAAAGAATCCCTTTGGATAATGTGTTGAGGATGAATTCTACCGGGAACAAAAAGGAGACAGGGAGACCTGTCCAGCCTCTTAAAGTAGCCCAGGTTGGAGGTGGATGCTGTGATGTGCAGTGGATCTATTCAGGATATATTTTGAAGAAAATTCAACAAGGTTTGCTGATGGATTGTGTATGGAGTATGGAGTATGGAAAAGAGTCAAGCATGATTTCAAAATTTTGGCCTGAGCAACTGGAAAGAAAGTGTTGTGGTAACCAAAATGAGAGACTCTAGGAAGAGCAGATCTGGGGGAGGAGGGTAAAGATCAGCTCTGAACATCTTAAATATAATACGTTTATTACACACTCAAGTGGAGGCACTGAGTAAGTTTCTATTTCTCTCACGGCAGAAGTCATCACTGTGTCTGAAAATATAAGATTTTACTTGATACACTGTTGCCCCACCTCAATATATAGGAGGACTTCTCTTTCGTTATTTTCCTCTTCCTGCACTCTGCTTTAGGTATGCTGGTCTCTTTGCTGCTCCTCAAACATGCAGGCATGTTAGGTACCTCAGTGCCTTTACATTTCTGTTGCCTTTGACTGCAGTACTTTTCTCTCAGATATCCACATAGCTCACCCCATCTCTTCCTTCAGGCCCCTGGAAAATGCCAGTTTATCAGGGAAGCACTCCCTGACCACCCTATATAAACTAGTACTGCCCCTTCTCTGTCCTGCACTATCTAACCTTCTCATCCTGCTTTATCTTTTCTTCATAGCACACAAAGTATCTGACATAGTATATATTTGCTTTTTTGCTTGTCTACTTTCACTTTTCCTCATAGGAACAGGAACACTAAGTGGTAACCATGGAAACACACTGCTTGGGTTCCTCTTTCAATCATAAAGATTGCAATTACAGAATGGGAGAAAATATTTGCAAATTATGTGACTGACAAGGGCTTAATTTCCAGAATATATAAGCAGCTCATAGAACTTAATAACAAGAAAGCAAACAATCCAATCCAAAAATGGGCAGAAGACTAAGCAAGCAATTCTCCAATGAAGACATACAAATGGACAATAGGCACATGAAAAAATGCTTAATATCACTAATTATCAGAGAAATGAAAATCAAAACTACAATGAGGTATCACCTCACACCAGTTAGAATGGCAATCATTCAAAAGTACACAAACAATAAATGCTGGAGAGACTGTGGAGAAAAGGGAACCCTCCTACACTGCTGGTGGGAATGTACTTTGGTGCAGCCATTGTGGAAAACAGTAAGGAGATTCCTCAAAAAATCAAACATAGACTCACCATATGATCCAGCAATCCCACTCTGGGGCATATATCCAGAGGGAACTCTAATTTGAAAAGATACATGCACCCCAATGTTCATAGCAACACTATATACAGTAGCCAAGACATGGAAGCAACCTAAATGTCCATCGACAGAAGAAAGCTGTGGTATATTTATACAATGGAATACTACTCAGCCATAAAAAATAATAAAATAGTGCCATTTGCAGCAACATGGATGGACCTAGAGATCATCATTCTAAGTGAAGTAAGCCAGAAAGAAAAAGAAAAATACCATATAATATCACTCATATGTGGAATCTAAAAAAAGGAAAAGAAAAAGGAAAAAGAGGACACTAATGAACTCATTTACAAAATAGAAAAAGACTCGCAGGCATAGTAAACAATCTTATGGTTAAAAGGGGAAAGGGGGTGGGAAGGGATAAATTTGAGAGTTTGAGATTCACCAATTTTAGCCACTATATATAAAAATACATTAAAAAACCAAATTTCTTCTATATAGCACAGGGAACTATATTCAATATCTCATAATAACCTTTAATGAAAAAGAATATGTAAATGAATATATGTATGTGTATGTATGACTGGGACATTGTGCTGTGCACCAGAAATTGACATATTGTAACTGCTTGTACTTCAATAAAAAAAATGCATAAAGATTGCAATTAGCCAACATGCTCCAACTGCAGTGCCTTAAGGATACACTCCAGCAGTCAAGCTGAGACCATACTCTTTCTGGCCAGTTTCAGCACATAAGGAATACTGGGGCCTGGCCATTTCTGCTTTCTCCTAATGTGAGACTTCTCAGTAGAAAATGTTTGCTCCAGAACTCCCTATAGTGTTTGCTGGGATTTTTTTTCAGCTTTACATCATAGTTTAAGGTTCTTCTTGTACAGTCTTAAATTTTTCTTCTCTTTTCTTTCATAGATACCAGATCAGTATTATGGTCTCAAGCTTTTCTCAGCTAAATTCTGTTTTCCCCCCTTTTATCTTTCACAGGAGTAACCACCCTCTTCTCCCCAGACCCAGAAACAACAATGATAACCCATCAGCAAAGATGACAGCTGAGTGTGGGAGGAATTTAGAATGGAGAGTGGAAAAAAAGGCAAGGAGTACCAGTTGCAACCATAAAAACTGCAGTGATGGGGCTATAGTTGGTTCTATTAATCTCTCTATTCCAAATTTCTGCTCAAAAAGAGATCAACTGGCACCCTGGAGGAGCTGCCATTCAACACATGTATTGAGAGGTGAATCCATGTGGCACAGAGTGAACTATGGCATCTATGGAGGTACACTGCTCAGATCTCCCTTCTAGAAAGTACCTAATCAATACTTAGGCGTGCAGTTAACCCTTTGCATCTAACTCCCCACTGTATTGGCTGAGACACTATCACATCTGTATCGCAGTCTCTGCTCTCTCTGCCCAGTTCTGCCTCCTCGCTTCTTTCATTTTACAGGTGTCATATCTGTATGATAGCCTGAAAGCTTTCTTGTCCAATTCTGTTTCCTCCCTCTATCAATTATAGGCATTACACCACACTCCCCCTACCCTCACACACACACACATACATTAATCTCTTTCATTCCTAACTGGTCTCAGCATTTGTTCCTGGAGGATCCAAACTGACTTACTCCATGAGGGCAGGATTTTATCTTTTTGATTCTCAGCTGAATCTCAACTGCCTTGAATAGTATCTTTCAAGTTGTAGGCATTAAATTAGCAGATTTTGAAAGTTGTAATCTGAATTACACAAGATAATTATCTCTCTTCTCATTAGACTGTGTGCTCCTTCAGGACCAGTATAATGATAAAAAAAAATATTGAATATTTACTATTTATTAAGTGCTGTGCATGTTTTATTTCACTTAACACCACAACCTTTTCCAGAAAATTCTCTTATTTTCCAAATGCATCTCAAAATGACTGAGATTAAATGTGTGAATGTTCACATAAAGATTCAGACATAGGTCAGAGCCCAAGGGTCTGATTATCAAGTTACAATACTTTCCACTAACTCATGCTGTAATCTTTCTGATCAGCACCTAGCACACAGTCCACCCTAATATTCCCTCAATAACTTTTAAAGTCTTTCTATGAAATTTATACCTTCAACTTAATTTGCATTTTGTTTGGAAGGTTATCACCTTCTTCTGCAATGAAGAATAGTGTATTGGACTCACTAGATATTTTCATTAAATAACTAAGTAAGGATACCAAGGGTATCATTTAGATTTATTTCTGTCCTATATTATCTTCTAAATTTAAGTGATTTACTTAAGCTTAAAAATGCCGGCTGTCTCAGAACTAACAACTTTGAAGTGAACGGCTCCCTAACCATCTTCCTGCTTCTTAACTCACCAACCTTCCTTGGGCAGGGTTTTCTGGTTATCCTGCCACTGTCTTTAGCCTCTTTGTGGCTTCTTATAGCTATCATTTGAGGATTATGGAATCTCCATATTGGTTAGTATCATGAATGGAGAAAACCATCATCTTGGTGGGAGCCATTACTGTCATTATCTCTGTGGGTCCTGAAAGATGATGACCTTCCAGAGCACTCTCACAAGTGTTGCTCTATGCCAAGAGAAAATTCTAATTTTCAAGACAGATGTCCTCTCATCTCATCCAAGTGGCATTAATGTCTTATCAGTCATCTTATTTGGTGAAGTGGTTTGTCACACACTTCTGCTATTCTCTTCTTAGACCTCTTTCAATACATTTCCTCAGGATATCACATAGTTCTCAGATCCAAATCTGAGCCTATCTTGTTTCTGTCTTTTAGAGCACACTGGCTCACCCACACTCATTAATTTAAACGATCTTTAAAAGTAAGTTGCCACACCCACCAGTGGCCAGATCAATAGAATTATTCTCAAGTCCCCTTACATCTTCTCCCACAAGTGTATCCAGTCTCAGTTTATTTCTCTAACCCTCGAGGATTCAAAATGTAGTCTTTGTTATTCCTACCTGGATTTATGATTATGTTCTGCAGATATGATGTTATTCTTCTCCATGGCCCGTTGACTTTGAAGTGGCTCTTGGGACCATTATCTCCTGATAGGTTATCTTCATTCAGAATCCACTAGGAAGTAAATGATAAATTTCTTTCAGTACATTACAAAGTAGAATTATAATATGGTAGACACACTGAAGATAGCAGAGATTATTAGATACTATGGCTACATTTTTAAGATGCTTAGAGAAAAAACAGTCATGCTTTTTAAAGTTTCTGACTTTATTATTCCGAATTTATTATTAAATTAGATTTATTCTGAATCTATCTGTACTTTACAGGTAATACAAGACTTGCAAGATTTGTTTTGTTCTAACCTTAACTCAGTCTGGTGACTATGACCTTGTTTGTATATCAGGTTTGAATCTGGCATGCTATGGAAACCAGAAACTGTAAGGAAAGCGTGAGCTGGTTCAGTGCTGTCCGTGGGATTAACAAAGTAAGCAACACTGAAAGCAGTAACATAATGTTACGCATTGTCAATTTGCTTTCTCTCACCTGAAAATATACCAAACACACACAATATTATAATAGAATGGGCCTCTGGGGCCTTAGACTTTCCCAGAATTCCATATTGCGCCTTTTCTCTTAGTCATTTTGCTCTCTTCTTGCCATATTTTTATTCATTAACTCTCAGATCTCATAATCATCTCCCTATCACTAGGCCCTGGGCTCTGTCATAATTGGTACTATAATGTTAAAAAACGGTCACCTGGAGCTTACAGTCCGGCGGCGCTTGCGCGGACCTGCCGCAGGGTCAGCACGGCCGCGCATGCCCTCTTCCGTGCGCTCCACTCAGCCGGAGATGACTGAGCAGCGCGTGTTCCTCCACAGAAGAGCTCCTGCTCCACCAAGGCTGCGCTGCTCGGGCTGGGCAGGTAGGCCAGGTCGAGGTGTATGCGGGAGCGGGGCGGGACCGCAGACCCACCTGGCTGGCCACAGGCTGACCTGGCTGGGCCTCGAATGGCCGTCTTGGGGCTTGAGGAGTTTCTGAACAGGGGCGCCCGAACTCCCCAGTCACCGCGCTCACTCCGGGCGCTCAGAGGCTGACTGGGCCGGCCTCACGGGCAGCCCTAGGTTTCGGCAGCCGTCTTCGCAGTGGCTGGAGGTGCCGCAGTGCGGGGGTTGAGGCGGGCCTGGGACTTCTGGGTACCGCCGCCGCCTTGTGTAAGCCAGGCCTGCGGGTTGGGTGGTGAGATTGGCAACATTTCGGGGTCAACTGCACTCGTGCTGGGTGGGGAGGGCAGCGGGAGAGTCGGGTGGGACTTGAGGAGGTCGTCAGCGGGTCGCGGCGAGGGGTCCCGGAGCCCTCCGTGTACTCCACCGAGTCCACAGTGCCGAGGGCGGCAGGCAGCAGGGATCTGAGTCAGACAAGGTGGTCTGGCTGACGGACGTGGGCGTCGTCTCCTGGGTCCCCGGAGCACAGGCCCGCTGCTGGGACCTGGCGCAGCCATCTTTGGAGCTGCCGAGAGACGCAGGTGTTGGCGCTGTGGGCGCGGCCACGGGGTGCTCTGGGCACGCTGTGTGCGCCGTGCGCAGTGCGCATTGGCCGCGCGGCAGGAGGCTTAGCGGGGCCTCACAGGTGGTGGTGGCACGTGGTAGCAGCGACTGCTGCAAAGAGGCGGACCAGGACTCGTCCACCTCCTGGGAGTGTAGGGAGCCCACTTCCGTGGGCAGAAAGGGCGTGTTCACTGTAGGGTACAATACAGTTGAGGTCTTACTCAGTATTAGGCACTGTGCCTGTAGTATTACTTCTTGTCCGTCTCCTCACCTCGTAGGCATCCGTTCCAGACCAGGTATTTCTCATTAGTACGTCTCTGACCAGACCAAGATATTTCCTTGTATTTAAATAATCAGTTTTACTTTTCATCATGAATATCCAGAGGAAGCAATTCTTTTTTTTTCCAGTAGGAAATGGGCTATGGTTAACACCTGAGTAAAGCAGCGGATACTTATATTACCTCAGGAAAATATTGGCCTGGAATGTTCGATTTCAAGGTTCTCTAAGGAGAGCAGGTTGATTTTGATGCATGTTGGAATCATTGTGGGGTGAAGTTTTACATTTACATCCTAAAATGTGTCATCTTTAGAATTCTAATTTATTTAAAGTTGTGAAGAATTGAAGTTAATGGTGTGCTATTACAGTCCTGACAAAATCAACTGAGATTTTTTGGTAGTAACAGTAATTACAAAGACAACACTGGCCTTTAGAAAGAGTGTAAGGCCTCTCTCCAGTCCTTCTCTTACTTCATTCCACAGGAGAAGTAATTTCTGGTGCAGATTTTAAGACATTTTATTGGCTCACAGTCCTAGTGGGTAGAACTTGCACAGGTGGAATTTCTGCCCGCCTGGGTATTTTCTTCTCTTCTTACTGCTCTTCATTATATTATATTAAAGTTATGAGAGTGCTGGAGCCCTCGCATGTCAGCTGCCCTCTGATCTCAGTCTCCTTTCTGACTTTCTAGGTCTTCCTTCCTCTCTGGTGGATGAAAGTATACTGGGGATGTATACTTTAGACATACCTTAATAAACAAGGATTGGAAAAATATAAAGGTTGTTTTGTTGTTGCTATTGTTGTGTACATATAGTTGAAATATAGTCAGTTTACAAAATAATTTCCAGTGCACAGCATAATGCTTTAGTCATGCATGAACATACATATATTCATTTTCAAAGTCTTTTTCACCATAAGTTACTATAAGATTGAATATAGTTCCCTGTGCTGTACAGTATGAACTTGTTTATCTATTTTATATATATTAGTTAGTATCTGCAAATCTTGAACTCCCAATTTATCCCTTCCCACCCCCTTCCTCTCCCCTTTCCCCTCCCCCTTGCAACCATGTTTGCTTTCTATGTCTGTGAGTCTGTTTCTGTTTTGTAAATAAGTTCGTTTCTCTCTCTTTTTTTTTTTTTTAGAGTCCACATATAAGTGATAGCATATGGTATTTTTCTTTCTCTTTCTGGCTTACTTCACTTAGAATGACAATCTCCAGGTCCATCCATGTTGCTGCAAATGGCATTATTTTATTATTTTTTATATCTGAGTAGTATACCATTTTATAAATATACCACAACTTCTTTATCCAGTCATCTGTCGATTCCTGGACCTGTCATAGTTATGGAATCAGAATATCTGAGGGTAGACAGAGGTTGCCCTATCTAGGATATTGTATATGCTAAAGATTTTGTTTCATGGGTTTAGTCTCACAGTACTTCTCATTCCTGGCTTCATATTAGAATTACCTGTGAATTGAAAGGTATTGATAGTGGGGTAATATTCCAGAAAAATTAAATCAGCATTTAACATGAATTTCCCAAGTGGTTCTACTATGCAGATACGGTTGAAATTTGTGGATTAGGAAAGCAGTATTGCCTAAATAGTGAACTCTTACTTTAAATTTGCTTTCTTTCTGACCTTATGGTATATGGTTTAATCAGTTATATTGCTGTAGAATCAGTTCAGTAAGCATTTCCAACAAGAAGATGAGACGCATTTAGAATCAATAATAACACAACTACAATATTTGTGTTGAGCTATTATCCTGTGAAACTTTGTTTTATATAAATAGTAAAAATTAAAATATGGTCGTATTAAAGTCAAGTTAGATAAATGTTTATACTAAAAAAAGAAACAGATTTTTAAATATATTACACCAAAGATTTCCCCCTGAGCTTTGAAAGATAATGATTAAAGTATCACTTAAATTGAAAAGAAAAATTCTTTCCATTCATCTTATCCATCTTGCAAGTGATGGAAATGTGATCCGTAAAGTCCTGGTTGTTACTGCAGGTGATGCTGAGTGTTTTCTTATCACCCTTATATTGCCAAGACATAATCAGTGGTCGTATTAATATTCTAAGTTTGTGTATCAGGTGATCTCTTAAATGACTTCCTGGGGTTCTTAAGTATGGTGCAGCATTTCTTAATGGATTCAAGCTTCAGTCATTTCACAAACACACACACACACACAGAGTATGCTGAAGGATGTATATTTATCTGTACAGTTACTGAATTGTCATTCATGAATTTTAAGTCTGTGGTGATGATAATTTCTTTGAACGTGAGCATTCGTTTCATTGATGTGCTGTAGCTTTTTGGTTTTGAAAACAATAATGATAATTTAGACAATTTAGATAACTTAGAGGAAAAAAGCAATATTGGTTTCTGTAATACAAATTTTGGATCAAATCGTCAAAACCAAATCTCAAATTATAGCACATAGAATTTATTTTCTTCTTCATTGCACAGCTCAATTTCTTAAGAATGTTTTCTGTAAAGGGAAGTAAAATGTATAAGCGTCAGTCTGTTACCATTCTGACTTCGTTGATAACGATAATCATGAAGATGTTAAATTGTTTTATTTTACTGTTAGTTATTTTATTGCCATTAATCTATTAAATGCTTAAACAGGTTAGGATATAAATCAATGGATGGATATGGTTCTTAAAGCTGAGATGCTAAGCTTAATCAAAATTATGTGGGTTGAAATGATTCTAAATGTAGTAAGGAATGGTTTGCATAATACAGAGAATGTTACAAACTGCTATAAAAGTGGTACTTAAAATATACAAAACATTTTGACAACTAAATAATATTTTAGGCTTATAAGAGGCAGTCATCTATAAATAAGGCAGAACTGAGAAATGAGGTTGGTTTAATGAGTACCTGTGGATAAATTTTGAGGCTTTAAATCTAAAAAATAAAGAGATTTTTGTTCTGATTTCAATTCCCATTTTCACAAATCTAGCCCAGTTCTGATTTGCTTTGATTCAATATCTGCAGTTATCTCCAAATGTCCTTGAAATTCATCATCATTTCTTTTAATCCAGGGACATATTATTATCAAACTAAAGAACTTCTGTGATATTTCTCCACACAAAATCTTAAATCTGCTCAATATTTAGTTTTGTTATTTGTATAATATGAAATACTTTGAGTACCATTAAAGACCCTCCAAACTCCCTCTGTCTCCTAACCATTAACTCTCACATTCTCTCTCTTAGCCATGTTAAGAATATACTTTCTCATGCCTGATGATTTGCCTCTGGTTGTGGTATAACTCATCCTCCACCCCTGACTTACATTATGTTGTGCATCTGCCTGAAATTTTTTACATTTCCTAACTGGTCTGTGGATATCTTACCCCAGTGTACACATTGCATTCCATTCCAGTTCCATTCTTAGGATGGAATTAGAAATTTTTGATGCAATTTATGAGGTCTTCAGTAATCGGATTTCTTTCCACCTCTCCAGATTAATCTCTCACCTTTTCCCTTGTTCTTGACATGCTTGGGCTCTTTGAATTCCAGGGATAGACCATAGCTACTCTCCAGGCCTTCTGACAGACGGTCTCTGCACACCTAGTACTATATCCTTGTGGGTTTTATTCTCCAGTTCTCTAGGTAGGAAATAAATTCAGAGATTATGTAGTTAGTGCTCTTAAAAAAAAAAAAAAAGAACAAAAACGATAAGATTTCAAAACAAACCCCAAGTCTTTCTATATCACACAACCTTTGATTTTAATTTTGGCCACCTAACTAACCACCATACTTTTCTTCAGTGGCACCACATCAGTAAGTTTAATTTTATGTATATTGGGATAAAATCAAATGCTCCTCAAAACAGATCTTAGGCTTAAACGTAAAATGTGAAACTATAAAACTTCTAGAAAAAAACATAAGAGAAATATCTTTGTGATCATGAATTATGCAGAGATTTCTTAGATATGATTTCAAAGGCATGATCCATAAAAATACTAAATTGGTAAGTTGGACTTAGTCAAAATTAAAACTTTTGTTTCAAAAGACACTAGTAAGAGAAAGAAAATAGAAGACCAGATTAAGAGAAACTGTTTGCAAATTGCATATCTGAATACATAGGAAATATATTTAGAATATATTAAAAATACTTTCAAAACTCAGTTATGAAAAAAAGAAAAAGTTGGGCAAATTTTTGGACATTTTTACAAAGAAAATATATTCCTGACAATATGTGCATGAAAAGAAGCTCAACATCATTAGTCATTAGGGAGATAACAAATTAAAACCACAGCGAAATAGTACTACTACCTATCAGAATGGATAAATTAAAAAGACTGAGGATACTAAGTTTTGGTGAGTATATGGAGAAACTGGAACTCTTATGCTCTGGAATATAAAATGGTTGAAATGTAAAATGGTATGTCTACTTGGGAATCAATTTAGCAGTTTCTTAGAAAATTAAACATGCTTATTGTATGATCCAGCCATTCACTCTTAGGTATTTACCCAAGAGAAATGAAAGCATACATGTATTACATGACTGTTCATAGCAGCTTTACTTTAATAGCCCCAAGCTGAAAACAATTCAAATGTCCAACATCAGATGAATGGTTAAACAGTGGTGTATCTAAATAATCGAATACTACTCAATAATAAAAAAAGAATGGACTATTTAACATGCTTCAACATAGGTGAATCTTAATTATGTTGAGTTAAAGAAGACAGAGCAAAAGAGAGTACATATTTTATGATTCCATTTATATAAAGTTCTAGGAAATGCAAACTAGTGTATAATAACTGAAAACAGATCAGTGGTTGCCAGTGAATGAGGGTATGTAGTTCAGAGGGAGAAATTACAAAAGGACATGTGGAAGCTTGATAGTGATGGATATGCTCATTATTTTGATTGTCCTGATGATTTGACAGATGTATACCTATGTTAAAACTTACCAAATTGTATGTGAAAAGGTACAACTTATTATATGTGAGTTATATATCAATGAAGCAGCTTTACCGAGGAAAAAAAAATAGGCAAAGCTTTCCTTGAGCTACTTCTCTAGCTTTCCTGAGTTGATGAGTGGTACACAGAAGATTGGTGCACAGTCAAGAATTAGAATCACAAACCAGGGAATTTGAAGATGTGTTTTCTAGTGACTTGAGAATAGGTCTGGGTTCCTGAGGTATAGACTTGGGAATTCTCAAAACCTTAAAAGTTATCAGCTTACAATTCAGGTCCATGATCTAACTATGTGTTTCTTGCATTCAGTCTCCCTGTTTTGTGCCACTGGTAATTCAGTGACGTGGCTTTGTTCCCTATTGTTTAGATTACTTAATTGATTTTAGTACTCTGAAAATGGCCTTCATATCATAACTTTAAATAATTTTTAGTGGATCATACATACTAAGCATGTTTTTAAAAATGTCTTATTTACATTTATCTTCAGTATATAACCTAATGCAATTCTCATCCTAACCTTTGATGACATTTAATGTGATTCTAATATTTTTGAAGCTTGGAAAGCCTCTCTATGTGGTGAGCAATTAAATGTAGGACCAATGATTTTAGTAAATGGACTAAAAAATATGAAAACCACATAACTCAAGTAGTTATATAATAACAAATTTTCTGAACATATTTTTTCAGGCTATATTCAGTCCCAAGAACATGGAATCAGCAGTTTTTCATGGATTATTTTTTCATGGCTTAATATTCTGGTCCTTGTATGACTGAACTTGGAGTGCATTGAAACTTGCACTGCTGTAAAATTTCCTTTCTTTGCTCTTTAATGAGTATTGTTTTTGATTAGTATGATGTTCTTTAATCTGTTTCATGTCAGGAAGATTATTGTTACTGATGTTGGAAAAAAAATCCAAATAATTGCATTTTTAGACATGTAGAACAAAATTAATTAGTATTTTTGACAGAAATAGTATTAGATATGTTTCCCATTGAACATGAAATCAACTGTCGTTATAGCATTGCTCATATAGGCAGTATTAGGTATTTTTTTTTCTTAGGAATCAATAATGAGATTGTTTTCCAACTTTTAATAATTTGGTGGGGCAGTTCTTAATAGGCTATAATGATTAGTGCCTTTTCTAAGAGTATGATAGATTTCTAAGCAGTAGGTTGTTTATATCTGAATATTTGAGGCTTACTTAAGTTCACATATAAGGTTAAAACATGGTTTTATTTTATGGTCTACTTTGTGCTCACTTATACTACTTGAAGCCTGGACTAGTAGTTTGTAAGAAGTAAACAAATAAACCATTTTTCCAGATATTCATATTTTGAGTATGGCTACTTATGTGTACAAATTGGTATCATTTTCACTATCACATTGTGTTTTTCAAACATACCTATTTTGTATAAAGACTAGCTTGCCAGTGTTACTCTCAGTTTTGTTTGTTTGTTTGATCATATCTACCACTTTCTCTCCATTCTTCTCTTCAGTTGAGGTGTGGGAATTAAATTACCTTTCTGTGGGATAAATGCTATAACCAATCAGGTAAGACTTTCCAGAATTTCTCCAACAAAATCTTTGAATCCTAGGTAGAATCATATTTCAGTACCATTTTGAAGTTCCAATTTAAGGACTTTATCTGTCTCTTGAAGCTTGAAATGTTTCTCAATTTTTAATCTCATTAAATATAATTAAAAATTTTAATCATTGTTTACAAGTTTTTTAAACTTGCTCTTCCAGCCTTCTCTAGTTATATTCTATAGAGCCTATAAAGTAAACATAATATAAGCAACACATACACCTATAATCTATAACAGTTTGAGTCCAATCAGCAGACAGAAATCACATAGTCATTTTAACAGAGAAAGTTTAATATAAAGAATTGTTAAGCTAAGAAAGGAGAGTAAATATGAAGGTATAAAGAGAACCCTGAAAGGTAACACTAGAGCTGAGGGAGAGTATTCAAGGAGGGATAACCTTGAAATGGTGACCCTACTCCAAAGCTGAGTTTTAGACTCCCCTGGAGAAAGTATGATTTCAACCCACTGGATGACAAGAAGTTTCCTGGATCAGAGATGCTCCATAGTCACTGAGCAGCAAGAAACAGTCCTTGGAAGTGTGGTGAAGTCCTGGCTGGTAATGCTCAGAGAAAGTTGAGGCACTCTGGGTGTGAGACCTGGAACAAGCAATGTCTGTCTGAAGGGAAGGTGATCACTGGGCCTGAGGTGGGGCTGTGAGTTTGCAGAGGGACTGTGTGCTCTGGATATCTGGCTAACGCAAAGTATCACCAGATGTCCTCAAACACCCACACTGCTGATGCCTGTGCAGCAAGAGCAAGATAAAAAGCTCAGCAGTCAGAATCATGAAGAGGAGTCCCCTTCATCCTGCAGTATTCCTCTAACACCCTCAACTGACAAATAGGTGTATCCAAAGGTGTATTCAAAATTATATATCAAAATATTTATCATTTCAACAATTAATATGAAATTATTAATGAGCTTTTTACATTATTTTAGTACTAAGTATTCAAAATCTAGTGTATATTTTACACTTATAGGCATCTCAAGACATTAAGCTTTATTAGATACACTAGATCCACATTTAAATTTCATAAACTTTACAGTTGAAAAAGAAGATTCAAATACTCAGGTTGTTCCAAATATACTTAAAAGTTTTCCAAAAACGTAATTGAGAACCCCAAATCATTTTCCTTTAACATTCACATTCAATTTGTGAAACTTGTCTGTTTTAGAGGAATTGATAGGAATTTAAAGCAAACACGTATCAGTTTCAACCTGTATTTAAGTTAAGTAAATTCACTCTTGTGATAACTCAGTGTTATTAATATTGAATTCAAAAGGGTATTACAAAATTGAAAAAAAACTCTGAATTTATAAATATCAACAAAGTGTTCTTCAAATTTTCTTATAGATTCGCAGCCGATTTACATAATGCCATCAAAAACAATTAAAATTTTCTGCACCTGTAGACCCATGTTAGAAAAATGTATAAAATCTTTATTAATGATTGTATTATGAAGTTTCAATTTTAACATAGTTTCTTATACCTATCTAGCCTTGTTAGAAGTAAACTTTTCCTTTCCTTGGCGATTCACTTTAATTCATTCATACGCAGTGTGATATGGACTATAATATGATAAACAAGAAACCCACTAGGTTTTGAAGGAAACTATACTAACTTGAATTTAAGGAACAGAGTCGTTTTATAATGAAAGGAGGTCTCTGGGTCTTCAAGCTTCTGCATGCATGAATCAGACAGAGTTCTTCAGGTTTAAACATAAGCCAGAAAGCAGAGCCAACGGTCATGGTAAATCACTCTCAGGCAAGTGGTCTGGCTTTAATCAAGGAATTTAAATATTTGTTTAGCTGTCTTTCAGAAATGTAATAGATCTTTGATTGCCATGAGCCTTTCTATCCCCTTCCTCCCTTTTTTCCTCATTTTTTTTCTATTGTGGTAAAATACATGTAAGATAAAATTTACCATCTTAACCATTTAAAGTGTACAATTCAGTGGTATTAAATGTATTCATATTGTTGTATAATCATCACCAACAAACGTCTCTAGAACTCTTTTCATCTTGCAAAACAGGAGCTCTGTTATAACCATTAAACAATAACTCCTCATTCCTTCCCTCCCCGAAACTTGTAGTAACCACCATTCTACTTTGTGTCTCTATGATTTTCACTATTCTGAATAGTTCATTTAAGTGGAATCATACAGCATTTGTCTTTTGTGACTGGCTTATTTCACTTCACTTAATGTTCTCAAGGCTCATCCATGTTTTAGCATATGTCAGAATTTCCTTCCCATTTAAGGCTGTATAATATCCCATTGTATGTATATACCATATTTTATTTATCCATTCATCCACCAATGAATAATTGGATTGCTTCCTTGTTTAAGCTATTGATAATGCTGCTATGAACATGGGTATACTGGTATTGCCTCAAGACCTTTTTTTTTTTTCAATTTTTTTTTTGCCTATATACCTAGACGTAGAATTGCTGGATCAGATGGTAATTCTGTTTTTAGTTTTTTGAGAAATCACCATATGTTTTTACACAGCAGCTATATCATTTTATATTCCCATCAACAGCATATAGGGGTTCCAATTTCTTGACATCAATAACACTTGTTATTTTCTGTTTTTATTTATAGTAGCCATCCTAACATATATGAGTTGATATCTTGTAGTTTTGATTTGTTTTTCCCTAATGGTTAGTGATGTTGAGCATCTTTTCATGTGTTTATTTGCCATTTGTGTGTGTGTATATATATATATACACATACATATACATATATATATTAGCAAAATGTTTCTTCCTTTGCCTGTTTTCGAATTGGGTTGTTTTCTGTTGTTCTTGACTTTTAAGCGTTCTCTACACATTCTAGATGTCAATCAATTACCAGATATATGGTTTGCAAATATTTTATCCCATTCTGTGAATTTCCTTTTTAATTTGCTCATAGTGTCTGTTGATGTATACAATCTTTAAATTTTCATGAAGTCTAGTTTGTCTGTTTTTTTTTTCTTTTGTTGTCTGTGCCTTTGGTGTCAAATCCAAGAAATAATCGTCAAATCCAATGCCATGAAGCTTTTCCCCTATGTTTTCTTCTAAGAGTATTGTAGGTCTAGGGCTTGCAGTAATGGGGATGTTACTGAGTCCAAACTCATTCTGCTTGCTGCATGACAAGCCATTAAATCAAGAGATGCAGTGCTGGAGCAAGGAATGATGACTGTATTTGGAAAGCTAGCTGACTAACAAGATGGCCTACTAATGTCCTAGAGAACCATCTTATCCAAGTCAGAATTCAGGCTCCTTTTATACTAAAAAGGGGAGAGGGTGTGGCTGGTTGTTGCAAACTTCTTGGTGTTGGAATGCTTTGTTCTTGCAGCTGTTCACGTATGTTAGGTCATGATGTTCCTGTAAACGTCCAACAAGACAAATATTTTTCTCTCTTCTGCAGCTTTTGATCTCTATATGAATGGAAAAGTGTTATACCCTCAGGTCGGAGCCTTAAGAATGGGCTATTCTGCATATTTCAAGCTCTAGGCAACATTCTTTTATAGGAGGTTCAGAACCAGTATGACTAAGCCCAGGAAACAGGGTTAGAGCTAAAGGGACAGATCTCATATAGAGTCAGATTTGTTCTTCCCTATTACAGGGAGAGATACAATAAAAACGACTACCTGCCTCTTTACATCTCTTTGATTAGAAGCAGCAATCAGTGATCAGGGCACCAATCCCCAGTGTTTGGAGGAAAAGGTTCTTTTTACCCACTGTGGGTCCTGCAAACTGCAAGCTCCTCCTGGAAAGCATTCAGGGCTGCCTGCTGGGAGTAGGAAAGGGTAGTGCTATTGTGCTAAGAGCTGAAATGATCAAAATTAACCATAATTTACCATCCAGCCCTTCTCCTGGGAGTTACAAGCTGTCAGTAAACTCTGGAGTTCCAGAATAGTTACATCAGACAGATTTCTACTAGTGTAATTGCTGTCTAGATGGGGAGACAGATTTCTGGTGCTTCCTACCCCATCATCTTCCCACAATCCTCTCCAAGTTAATGTCTTTTTGATTAGTCTCGTGAAGTGATTTTTTGGACATAGGCCAACATTTAAAATATACTTTAAAGAGCCCATTAACTTAAGCTGGAAACGTGTGACTAAATCATGGAAGATTAGCAGGCCTTTTAATTCCCTATTAAACGTATTATTCTAATATAACTAATTTTTATGTACAGTGATGTTCTAATAGTTTTATTTGCCCAATATAGCATTTAACTAATAACTAGTTTATTTATCCATCTCTAGAATGGAATCTGTAATATCTAGTCATGCATACTTTTATAATTGATGGCAGTAATTGGATCATATTTTGTTTTATTTCAGGAAGAGGGCAGAGTCAAACATAACTTCTCAGTTTATGACAAATCATTGTCATTGATCTGTGCAAATCTTCTCTATTTATTTGTTTATTTTAAAATGTATCTCATTTTACCTGAAATTTTCCATTCATATCCTCATCCTTATGGACAACCTTGAAGTGTGTTTGAGGTGTATCCTTCTATTTGTATTTATTTTTGTATTAATAAATTTTATATTAATATTTATATTGTTGTGTAGATTTTTAGTTTTCATAAATTTTGTTATATAGATTTAATTTTGTTTCTTATTTTTTCTATTCAACATTTTTATAAAGATCTATGTTGCTCTTTTAAAATCTATTCAGTATTTTCCCTATTGCCACATAATAGTTTATAGTGTGCATTTACACACTTTATCTGTCTCCTTTCCCAGTAGTAGACTCAGAGATCTCCTATTTCTTATCATCACAAACAATCCTCATTCAGCTTCCCTTGTGGACTGGGTCATAAATTTTATTCAGCATTAAACAGCACTGTTAATGCTACATTTGAGATAGCCCACATTCATATGTGTAACTTTAAAGACTCGTATCCTTTGTTTCTCCCTGGGAATTTAAATTAAAGGCCAAAGGAAGAAAGCTTTTAATACCAAATTAAGGGGCCACTGATTTTTCCCACAGACTTACTAATGAAGTGAATCAAACTATTATGGTGTGGTCTAAATTTTGTGTGAATATTGAGTATTGTTTAAATGGTCATTAAAAAATACTTAAGGAAAGAAAAATTCTCCCATGGAAGTGTATGAAGATCGTTGTTATCATTATAAAGTCATTTGAAAGAAGCATAATTTTTTGTTATGTAGTCTATTATAACTTCTTATTTTAAAAAATAATTTTAAGTACTTTGAAAGAATTGCCATTTTATTCCCTATAATCTTAAATCTTGGTATCTTTGCCAGTTCATCTAGGCTGAGTTGAATTTATGATCCATAAATAACACCGTCCATCAGATATTCAGACTAGTGGCTAAAATGAAAAAGTACACTTAGACCACTAGTCACCATTATATACTAGTTATAGGCTAATTAAAACTTTAATTTCTAATGGAAAATAAATTACTTTCTTCCTATGAACAGTGATTAGACATAGTGAATTTCATTACTTTTTTACTTCTCTTTTAGAAATTTAGAAAGTGAATTTTTTTTTCAAAATAAAATTTGAGGTTTAGGCTTTATTTCAGGCCAAGAGCTTAGTGTGATAGATTAAAGTTGGTCACGGATTATTTGATCTTTCTCCCACTGAGAGGTAAAGTCTCTTCCCTCCTTCCGTGACTTCTTTGATTAATAGAATATGACAATGTGGCCTTGTGTCTGTTTCTAAGCCCTGCTTTTAAGAAACTGGCAGTTTCCATTTATAACTTCTTGAAATACTCATTCTGGGGGCAGCCATCTTCCATGTAAGAAGACGACTGATTGTACTTGGTGAACTACACTAAGAAGAAGCCCAGGTGACCACACAGAGAGTTAGATAAATGTCTAGCTAGCTCCTGGCTATTCCAAACAGGTTAGCAAAGGCATGAGCTGTGTGGATGAGGAAGGCTTTAGATGACCCTAGCCCTGGCCACTCTTGGTTTGTAATCCAATGAGAGACCCCAAACACGAACCACTTCAGCTGAACTCTGTCAGCCCACAGAACAATGAAATAAATGTTTTAGGCCATTCACTTTTTGAAGTGATTGAGATACAGCAATAGGCAACAGGAACATTTGATCTCCAAATTGTTCAGGCTAATAAGATGTTATGGTAATTGTGCAAAAATAAAATGTGTCAATGAGGTCATGTGTGCTCTCTTTTTACTAAAATAATTTATTTCTTTCTATGATAACTAGGACAAAGAGCAGGAGATAGTGAGTGGTTTCTGAATGTTTAAGGATTGGACTAAGCTTGAAACATTATTGCAGTGTTCTGTTAATCAAAGAAGACAAATGTGTTAGCATTGCAGATAAATTTGATGAGCCTGAAAATGATTCAGTTCTTATAATATTGAAGAGTGTATTTCTGAGAAATTCTTTCATCACCTCACAGGAAACATTCAGCATTTTTCTGTGGGACTCTATAGATTTGTAAAGTTTTTATTTTGTAAGATGAATCTTTATTCCTTTCTCCATCTGGGACTGTGTGTGTGTTATCAGAGTATGTGAAATTTTAACATTACCTATCCGTATACTTTCAGAATTTGTGTCTTATCTTTGCGTCTTGGATTTGTGCTTATCAAACCTATGATCTACCTAGATCACTGATGCTCAGTATCTTAAGATCTGCAAAATAAGATAATGACTGTAACCAGTTTATAATTCTTTATTGTGAAGAACAAATGAGAGACTTCATGAAAAACTTAGGGGAGTCCCTGACAGATAAGAGATGTTCAATGAAGTTTATTATTATTATTAATATTACAATTATCATCACCATGTAACTAATAATACTAGAAATAAAAGCTAGCAGGAAGAGAGACGGTTTAAAAAGAGATTAAGTCCATGGTTTCTCCATTTTCAAGTAAAAAGTCCAAGGGAATCCCAGTCCTTCCCCACTGGGATTTGCAATTATCCTAAAGATATAAAAATTGTTTTCTTGAGTTAAGTATTCAATATTTGGATACCAATGTAAAATTCTTCCTATGACTTTCTTTCATTTTAAATAGATTAAGTCTACATTCTGAAAGACTGTATGCCTTGCAGTCTGGACCAGGGAGTAGAGGACTCTCCAAGTCTTCAGGGGTGCTCAGATGATACTTAAAATAATTCCTTGCCTAAGGTCGAACTGAGTAATAAACAATGCAGGTTGAGCAGAGTTGACATTCCCTTCCTGGGGTAGTGGAGATGGGGAGAGATACACAATTCTTCATGATCTGGAGATAGATTTTACATCTTACACATTAGCTCTCCCCATTGCTTGCTGTGGAGTTCTCATTTTCTGTGTATGGGTACATCTACTTGCTGTATTTTATCTTTTCTGGGAAGTCTCACATCTCTACCTCCTGCCAGGATCAATCACCTCTTCCCTCTTCTCTGACTAATACCTAATGTTTGTTTTTCTACTCTCAGAGTGGAAATCACTCTGGAAAGTCTACTCAGATGCACCAAAACAGTCATATATTTCCTTCCTTAATGTTTCTGTGGCTACCTGAATTTTGCTTAATCTAACACCTGTTCCACTATACTGAAAAATTTAGTGTATTTGTCTTCTTTTCCAATAGATTGTAAGTTCCTTGAAGGAATGAACTGCTTTGTTTCTGCTGGTTTGTACATTGCTTGGCATTCAGAAAGTACTCAGTAAACATTTGTTGAATTAATGAATGAAGAGATGCTGAAGTCAGAGAGTCAATTCCATTGAGGATTGTCCAGAAGAAAAAGAGCACACTGCCATGGAAACTATGACTGTGGTTTCAGCTCTTCCTTGTCCAGCTGTCTTTTGGAGCTAGTTGAGTTTTATAACTTTTATTTTCTTCTTCCCATTTACTTAAGCCTTTGTGTTTCCATATCCCTCTAGTTTATATCACATTTTATATATGTGCCTAGGCTACCTCTTTCTTAAGTAAAACATTGACCTGTTTTAATTTTTTAACCCAAAAGACTGAATGTATTTTTTCAGTAATGGTGGTGATTTCCATTGCAAACATGGATGTTTCCTTAACACACATTAAGACCGTGTCACACTCTATAGTATTCCAAAGAGGAAGGTGAACTGTTTTCAAAGGTAATAAATAGCTTTAACAACAAAGGATGTAAACACCTCATGAAACAAAAAGTCTCTAGTCATATGAATGACTTGTGGCTAAATATTTCAACAGGATCAACCTTTGTTTCTTTGATCTCTAGGTTTTTACTTTTGAATGTCCACACCTGGCATCTGCAGTAAAATACACAGCATCTGGGTTACAGAATGCAAATAACATCCATTCAGGCAAACCTTCAAGAATAGCTGCTTTGGTATCTGCCTCATGCATTAGAAATAAATTGATTTGGACTGCGGTAGGCGCTTTATATGATTTGGGGGTCAACTTAAACGTTTTTGGGGACGGATCTATTATGTTTCCCTTTTTGGTACTGAATAGGATCTTTTACTATTCTCAATATCATTTTAATATTAAACAATACTAATCTAGCATATTTAGTAAGAATAGTTTTGCTTAAGTTTCTGTGCACCTTTCTGCTTTAAACAGATTTCTAAAACTCAGGAGATAATCATTCATTAGCAAGATACTTAAACATTCTCGTTACATTATTTATTGTCTGCAAGTTTAAGGTACCTTGGAAAAATGTGAAAAATTGAAACAAGCCAACAGATTTTTTTTCTTCCCAATTGTATACAATTATGACATTTTTCCCCCAAAACTTTTATGGAAGTAGGGTTAGAAAAGTGCAGGGACTGGCAAAAAACAGAGGAAGACAAATACTAATTGTTGTGTATAATTGAATAATATGCCTTAAAGGCAAAATGTTTCTGGGGCAGGTTTTATGTCAAATAGACAACATTGTGACTTAGTGCTCCAAGAAAACTTGTAGATCATGTTTTCCTTAAATGGATTGTTAAACTTGCTTTTATATGTAATAAAAGTGATTCTAGGCTACTCAGCAATTTATAGCAAGAACTTTAAAGTTTTTTACTGAAAGCTATTTGGTTATTATGCATTTACATGTGATTGATACAATTGGGCTATGAATTTTTATTTCTCTTCTAACCTGGCTATTGTTTAAAGAAGGTATGCTGAGAAAATATTATATTCAAGTGAATAAAATTATGTACAATTGAAATCTATTCATTCAGACAATGCTTTTGGTCTTGTTAACTTTCCCCCATCCCTATTCATCTAAATATCCAGATGTTTGATGTTACATGTGATTGTATGAAAGCTCTGATCTGAAATCCTGTGGCTTACTGGATTACCCTTTACCCACATGGTTTAAATTAATAATAAAAAAATGAACCAGGGCAATTTTGCAACAAAAGAACAAGACTTTATTGTATAACAGAATTGCAGATGTGGAAAGGTGCTCATAATAAAGACAGAATATTTCTGTTTCATAGAGCATCTGGAATGCTACAGGATCTCTAAGTTATCAGGAGCTAATGTTAGACAGCCTTGGTTTGTGATTAATTTAATATTCAAAAAAACTTTTTTTAAAGCCTTGTGCCATTCATCATCATAATGTCATTTTTGCAATCCGAAAATGATTTACAAAGTCAACTCTCCCCCCTAATTTCTAAAACAATATTAAGACATCAAAAAGTTTCAGATACAAACTTCAAAGGGCAGCCAAATCAGAGATTTCTGGCTAAGACAGTTTAGATCATTTAATATCCTCTGGTCTTCCTAGGATTAAATTACAGCCTATAGAATTCTTGGAATCTGGCTAAGGAAGTATTATATAATATAGCATGGCAGTTTTGGGGAGGCTGGCAAAGGACTCCACAGAAAAGGAGATGCCGTCTCTCCAATTTATCAACCTTTCAGCGAGTGCTTGTGAAATATCAGAGGTATGAGAAGTTACCCCAGTGTGAATAACAAGCTCCTGTAACTGGAGAAATGTTTGTGTGTAAGCTCAGGATGACATTCATTTGGGGACACATACTTTCTTCTTTGTAGTCATCACATTGCAGTGAAGCTTAGATCCAAGGAGTGAAGTTATGGCTCATGAATGAATATCTGAGGCAGGAGGTCATTCTGGCACGGCCACAAAGGCAATGCTTGCAGTTACTGTGGTTTTCTAGGGACAACAGTGAGCGCTGGTTGCTTGTGAGGTGCTGTGACGTGGCATGCAAGAGAATCACACCACACATCATTTTGGCTGCGGGAACAATCCCCTAAGTAACCACTGGGTCTCTCTGAGGACATTTAGTATTTTCTAAAAGGAACACATTCAGCTTGAAGTTGAGCTGGTAAAATAAAAGGTCTGTGAAACAAATGTTGGTCCTCTAACTAAACCAAAATATAATTGATTGTTACAGGAAATAACCTGTGACAAAGGACTTTCCACCCTAAACACATTCCTCCAGAAAAGTGAGTGTGTTACAACTTGTGATGTGCAGAAAAGGAAATTCAGTTACTCTTAGGATAATACATATATTATCAATGATATTTTGGTGACCTCAGTCAACACTTTTGCTCTGATAATCAGGTTTGTTTCTGTGCCTTAGGTGGCAACAAATTAAATAAACAAAATGCACTGAAGTTTTCATGATTTAGAGAGGTAAACTAACAATGAGAAAAGATAGAAATTATAGGAAAAATTAACAGAAAAATTACTCTTCACAATTTTGAATTGATTTAAAATTTAAATATATTATTCATAACTTCAGTGTTTTGTGTATGTGCATAAGAGCATCAATATCCTTAAGCCACAAGAGCATGATTTAAAGTGATTAAAGTGTGAGATCTGCTTAAACATTCAATGCATCTAAACCATGGTCTTAGGAAACCAGAGTTCACTTTGTAGATATATTTCAATTTGGCATAACTAAATAGATCCAAACCCTTATTAGTTCAAGCTGCATTTTATACTGTTCCCAACATGTGTTGATCCTCCTCGTTTATTTTATTTGCACTTCACTATTAGATATACATTCCATCAGAATCTGGCTACTCTTTATTGCTTTTTAAAGGTTGAGAATATAACTTTCTATTTGATTTAGCATAAAGTCTTGCACAGATTGCTCCATGTCATATTTTTCAGTTCATTTTCTCCCTTGCATTCTCCCATGCAGTTATTTACAATTTCTTTGTGTATGAAATGTCTAAAATAAAGGAAACCATAACAGCATATTCAAAATTGCAATAGGCATGAACATTATGTCAGCATTCCTTTTCACATTCTTTCCATAATTTTCCTTTGTCTATCTTCATTTTAAAGATAAATGAAAGCTGGTAAAGAAGGGGTAGGTAGAGAATGAAAGCACAAGTAGATTAAAAAGCAGGATAGAGAGACAAAATAGGGTTAAGAGACCCAATAAAAGGGAGGTGACTACTGAGCTATGGTTGGAGCTATGCCATATGCTTTGCCTAAAAACATTAAAATGATAATAGAATAATGGTGGGTAGAGAAGAAGCATGTACATAAAATTGGATGTGACTTCAGGGAGTTCATAAGTGATAAAATGTTTCCCTTTTGCCTTTAGACTGACAATCCTCCCTCTGGTTTCTTATGTATCCCCCAGGATTGAAATTGTTTTCTCTTATTAAAAAAGTCATTTTCCTTTCTGTTTAGGTCACAAACTAATGCAAACCAAGTGGGTAGAGAAAAGGATAAACATACCCCATTTAGGATTATGTATTTTTAAGTAAGATTTTTGAAATCTTGGATTTGGAAAGCACTTGTTCTTTCTGAAAGGTGCGGCTTGTGCCTCAACTCTGTTTGCCGGTATGAGGGACCGTGAGGTCTGTGTCACTCTGGCTAACTCCCCACATGTAAGTAAGAAAACAAAAATGTTATTTTCTTGCTATTAATACAGTTGAAAAGTCAAACACGTATATAAATATTTAGTATTATGCATTTTATCCCAGATATCTTCAAATCAAGGGAAGACCTAACTAAATCAAATGGTAGCATCATAATTTTCTCCCTGGACATAAAGATTACGTAGTGAAATAAACATTCCTTTTTTTTTTTTTTTAAATCAAAAAACTGTGGAGGATGTGGAATCTTATGGGAGCCTAGATATCCAGAGGGGAAGAAATAAGGCCTCATATTTTCTTAATTCTATCAGTTCTTCTCATTTCATCAACTTTTCTTTTCAGGATTGGCTTTCACACACAACTGAGGGACATTAGAAGACAGTTTGTATATGAACCATTATGTCTTATACTGCCTGATTTTTTAAAAATCTCATTTTTGTTATTAAAGCAAAAGGATAATAATTTCAATGATTACACTAAGGTAGTTTCTAGGGCATTGCTGTAAATCCTCTGAGTCTACACAGGTTTCCCCATAAGCACATGTTGTCAGGTGTCTGAATTTCATTTAGATTATGTTTCTCAGAACTGAAAATTTATTGACAAGAGCATGTGTGCCAAATGCAAATATTTGATTTAAAAGTAGGATTTTGCAAGATTTTCTGTGTCAATTATACAAGAGATTGCTGTAGTCTTATTATGTGTGGAAGGTTTGGGAATAGAGCCTTTTAAAAATCAACTAGGAGCCCCTTGATAAAGGACCTATCAGGTAATGTCTGTTTGTTAAATACTTATCTAGTATGTGTACTTGTTGGAAATTACTTGGACCTAATGAATCACTCAGCCGCTAATATAGGGAATCTCTACATTGTTTCACGTTGGGGTACTTTTTTCCAATAAGAATTAGACAATTTGATTCAAATTAATAAAAGTATTTCATGACAAGGAAAAATGATGGTGACATATGAAATGTGGAAAGGTTTTGCTATGGCAAAGAATTACCTTTCAGACTAGATATGTCTCTATAATTCTTCATCAGATACTAATAGCGCCCCATATAAAGTAAATTTATGGCTCTAACCAAATGGGTTTTGGTTTTTCAAGTGACAAGAGTGAATTTTCTTTGTACCTATGCACCTGTTTGGTTAAACATAAATATGGAGAGATATATATGAATTAATACAAATGACTCAGAAGCCAATATATCTCTCTTTAATGAAAATATATAAATCTGAAGAGGCTAGACAACTTCAGGTTTGCTTAGACACCCCCAGTCACTTTTCACAAGAGGAAATATAGATATTGGTATATTAATTCTCTCCAAAGTCACATGCTATCCAAGGTGCCCTAACACTGAAGACCTGGCTTGGGAGGTAGTTCCTGACGTTGAGGTTCATCTCTTGTGTTGGGCAGTTGCAGAGGCTGGTCTGGACCTTGTGCTTGTTTGTGGAGAGGTACCAAAGGATACTGTGTTATCCTTTGTTCTTCTGAATAACAATATTAAAATTCAATTTAGGAATTTTGTTTTAATACTATACAAGGGACCAAAGAAAGGTGCCAAATGTAGCTCATTTGAGTTAGGTTATTTTAGGCAGTTCTGCGGTGATGGAGTTGCCTTTTAGGCAGAGCCTCGCTAATGTCAAGTCTTGTCCCCTCTTTTGGAGCTCTCTCTTGGCCTCCCTTTGCAATCAAGTCTGTTACTTTTTAAGAGTGATTGTCTTCCTCCTTTTTCAAGTGGCTTAGTAGTCAGTGATTACTTGAAGAGAACACCAAGGATATCTATACCTGTAAAGTCTAGAAAATGCTTTATGGATTTCATGAGTCATAACAGTGGGATTTTGATTTTAATCTTTGAGAAATTGAAGAGTTTCTGTGTAGAATTTATATTTTTTAAAAGGAAATATGTTCCAGCCTTCAAAATCCCTAGTGTACACTGCCAATGATTTTTGGAGACCAAATTTCTATTTTAATTAAAACTTTGCTGGGAAAAAATAGAATTTTTGTTTTATGTCAATGTATGTTTAGATATGTTAAGTGGCATTGTGTGCTAAATAATATTGTATTTATTCTCCATCTTTTTTGCTTGGCCGTGTGTGTGTGTGTGTGTGTGTGTGAGTGTGTTTGTATGGAAGTATTTTTCTACATTGTTGTAAATATGTTTTCAAGACATTTTTTTCCATTGGACAGCTTACCTGTCTTAGGATCTACTAGACATTGCTTATAATAGATTCTTTAGGCTTTTAATAAAGTTGAAAAATAGAATGTAATTAAATAAAGATAATAGTGCTAAGCTGTAGTCCATCAGTATTTCTTACAAGGAGGGGAAATGAAGACAGAGTCTCCTGGAGCAGAGAACATCTACATGGTAGGCTGATAAATGCTCAGTGAATGGCAAACTGTTAATGAGGAGAAATTATGAATTAGGATAGAAGGATACAAATTGATTAACAAGGATCCACGTTTATCTTTTAAGGATACCTCTGTCTCTCTTCATTTATTTAAAAATATTTATTAAGTGCCTCCTATGTTTTAGGTATGATGCTCTCTGGTCAGCAGTAATCACTCTCACTTCATACACTTGATTTTTCTGTTCACTTTTCCTCATTCTTATTTTGTTAACTTTGACGAAGTACTGCTTTCATTGTTTCACTCTACAAGCTCCATTGCAGTCGTTAAGAAATTATGCAGACACTGTGTGCAATGGTGGGAGACCAGATACTTGAGTCTATTTCTAGGCACTCTGGAGGTTAGGAAATTTGCCTGGAAAGTAGATCTGAGGAGTAGTAGTACGTTCACATTATAAATGTGTAGAGATTCAGATAAAGTGGCAAAAGAGATACAGTGGCAAAAGCACTGACTTGGAAATCAGGATGCCTGAACTATATAGAGAATTGGGTGTTACCACTATGTGGTATTGAAAAAGTCTGGAATATTTTCTAGCCTCACTTCTATCCTCTGTAAAATGGAAAGGTTCAGTTATATGGTCCATAGGGTCCCTTCCATTGTAAAATTGATTCTTTTATTTTAGATTACAACCTTAGTCAAGGCAGTTGAACATCTATTCATCAGCCAGTTTATGTGCTGGATCAGGAACTTAAATTAATTTAAAAGTGTGAATTAATAGTATCAGACAGGACTCCCTAAGGTTATCTGTTTAATTAATTTTTGAGAATCCTGAAATCACCAAGCAATATATTCCTAAAAATTTCAGGACTCATTAATAGAAAGCATTTTTAAACACCATTAAGAAAAGTATGTATCCATCCTCATTATATCTCAGGATCTACAAGAAGAAAACTTTCCTGGAATCATTTAAACTCACTTCCTTGTTTGAATTTCTCAAAAGATATGGAGACTTCTATGTCAATTTCTTTTATATAACAACCATTTATTATTATTGGTAGCCTACTTCACATTCTATGAATTCACACGTCCGACTCCCTCTTCTCTACAGTAAATAATCTTTTAAAATTGTTTTGGCCAATTTAAGGGATTTTCAGTGAAGCTATATGACCTAAAATGAATGTTTTGAGTAATTGTTACTTAGTGAACTTTGCTGTATCACAGGGCATAAAACAGAAATATGATCTCCTTAATTTTGATTCTATTTTTTACATGTTCCATACTTCCTCCCTCAATACAACCAAAGCAGCTGAAAGTTAGAAAACTGTGGTACTTGTCTTCAAATCCCTTTGCACTTAGGTAGTGGGTGTGAAAACAGAAATGGAAGAAACAGAACATGTGTGATATATGAATCAAAGTGTAGAGGCTGTTTGGTGTGAAACAATGTGATCCTTGTAGCTCCTGCTAATGCATCATTCGGCAAATGCCTGAAGAAGACAGAGTTCTCAATGGCAAAAACAGTCTCCTGGAAATAGGCCCTTCATTCAGTCCCTTGCTTGAAACTTTATTGTATGAAAACAAAGGAATATCTTTATCTTATGAACTTAAAATAGGTGTCTGTAATTGGATACATAACAAATACATGGAAATGAATTTGTTCACATCATTACCCATTTTTCTGCAAAACTAGCTGCTCTCCATTTCAGTTAAAATTCTTCACAAGTCAAGGTGTCACATGTAGCACATGAAAACAAGTAAATGTGGCTATGTTATAATTTTTAAAGGCTGTAACCTAACTAGTTTTGCTGACCATGTGCTCCAAAATGTGATTATAGTAATTAGGTAGCCCCAGACATCTGAACATAAATATTTGGAAGTATTCTTTAATTCAGAACTTTATGAAGGTGATATGCTTAATTGTTGAAAATGACCAAGTTATAGTATAAATGATATAGATTTCTATTCAGTTAACCTAAATGCTATTATATAACAATTTACCGAGAAAATACTGCAGATCTCAGGTCATTTTATTCAGTAACTGGTGAAAACAGATATGAATAAGATAAAGTGTGAATAAAAGAATTGTTCAATTCTGGTGTTTTACAGGTATTTATGAATTTTTTCTGTGTGTTCCCAGCTTGCTTATCTTATGCTCTTGTGTACTTGGTTTTGTTTGTTTGTTTGTTTCAGTGACCCTATTTCTATCTGTGGAAAATTCTTTATACCACTGCAGTTGCTCTAAGATTTCTATTTTTTTTTAATTGAAGTGTAGTTGATTTACAATGTTGTGTTGGTTTCTGGTGTACAGCATAGTGATTGTCATATGTGTATATACATATATATATATATACACACATACACACATATTATTTTTCATATTCTTTTTCATTATAGTTTATTACAAGATATTGAATATAGTTCCCTGTGCTATACAGTAGGACTTTGTTGTTTGTCTATTTTATATATACTAATTTGTATCTGCTGATCCCAAACTCCTAAATTATCCCTCTAGAGCTCTAAATATTGATTAATACCATTACTGTGGTAGTTTTTTTCCCCCTCAGTAAGCCCTGCAGAGTATCCTGAGTCATTTACTACTCCAGCATTGACTTTGCTCAGTTTGTTCAGAACTGTGGGTCAGCTTTCTGACCAGATCATCAGTGTCCTCTGCTTAATACCTCTGGCGACTAGAAAGGGTCAGGGGCAGAATGTTCTATTTCTCCTGATTGGGGCCAGAGGTGAAAATACATCCTCCTCTGGACGGCCTCATTACAGAAACTACGTGATTCAGTTAAACAAGCCCAAACTCTCCATCCTTCCATATCCTCATCCTCCACCTAAAGAACATTAGAAATTTTACTATGTAACAGCCTTAACACTTCTGGGCTTCCACACTTCCAACCTCCTTTCCCATTACCAGGGCTATGAACTACCAAGTCCAGACCTGTTTACATCATTTTTGTATTTATTGTTTCACTTTCTTTTTCTGGGCATGTTTTACCTGTGTTTCCCCTAGGTATACCCTCTAGTCTTTCAGAGAGCCTCTTCAGTTCCCCTTCCATTGCTCTCTGTATCCACGGGCTGATTGCAGGAGTGGATAGGTGGTGGAAGTTCTGTTGGAATTTTTTTTTCTTCTACTTACGGATAATTTGAGCTTGGAGTCTTGTCTGTCTAATGCTGAAGCTATAGGTCTTGTGTGGGTTAATTATTACTCTTGTTGATTTTATTGTTTTAGGAAAGTGAGGAGGAAATGGCCACCATTTTTCTCCAAACCCCCAGTATAAATATTGTTGCATGATAACATGATTATCATGAATGTACAGGTTCAAGCACTTCATCTAGAATATAGGTATTCATTAGATGAACAAATATGAATTTTCTTCTCTCCTGTAGGGGACTTTTTGATAACAAATTGAAGTAATATATGGGATGCATTTTGTAAGCTATATGGATTTCATAATTAGCATTTGTCATTATTGCCCATTCATGTGTTTACTTTTTCCAGGCCCACAATTCTGATTCACATCCCTGTCTACATCTGAGCCCTGATTCCTTTTTAAAGAGTGATATGCTGTCCTATTAGTGTTTTCAACACTGATATTAACAAAAAAGACGGAGTAACACTTCAGGAGATTTCGTGTGATTGGGACATGCTGTATCTTTTATAAGCATCAGAAGAGTCCTTGTCAGTGAGAGTGCCTCAGACTTAATCTCAGCTTCATCTCTGAGCAACTATTCATGTTGGAGTATATGTCTTTGTAAGCTTTCTGGAGTTATTTTTTGGAACAATATTGTGTATAACATGAGCAAAGAAGCACAAAATAATTAACCAGGTGTTTCTTTTGTTATCTTGTGAATGGGGATTTATACTAACTTGTAACTAACCTTGCAAACTTTTTAAAAACTTAGTTTTAGAAGTCCTAAGTTAAAAAATGTAAGTAAATTCTTTTACAGCAGGACTTCTGAGGGCCATTGATTAGCTCATGTATGTTCTGAATTCCCACACTTTCCCATACATAGTATGAGTGATTGCATTCATTCATTCATACAGTAAAGTTTTTTAGTGTCTTCAGTGTGGCAGGCAGTCCACTTATTCCCATTTATTCAGACTTAAGCAGAGAAGAAGAAGGCAGGTTCTGTTCTCCATGGCATTCTGTTATACATGGAGTTCTCCATTGACACTGTATTTTTCTCTAAGAAATGTCTCCTAGGAATAACTACTATTCTGCCCTCAACATTTCTTGAGTTAATATTACATATGTTATATTATATATTTATCCCTTCCTTTGTTTCTGTTTTCACTCCCTTTTATAGATACACAAACCTCCAATCATGATCATAAAGGCGCTAACAGCAAGTATTTATTGAATACTCCTATGTTAGTTATCATAAATAATGTTGAGTCCACAAACTAAAATGACAAGGGCAAAGCCCTGCTTACTGCTGACATTATTTTTTTTCCTAATTCAGTTTTCCATTATTTATCATTTTATTTCTAGACTTCCACTAAGCTTAACATTTACATGTTGGATTTTTCGGGTGGAGGGGTATGTATTTTAAGTTTCCAGTCACTGCAGAATTACAGAAATGCTGGACAGTTAAGGGTTTGATTATTTTGGTGCCTGATCATCTTAAGAAATGATTTTGTGTTCCAAAACCAAGTCTGGCCAACAGTAAAGACCAATAGCGTGGCTTATTTGGAATTTCAAGAAGTCCTACAAAGAAACTATTGCTTGAAAATAATGTAAAACCAAGAGTAGAGGCACTGGATCAAGAAGATGTTTCCTAACCAGAGACAGAAACAGGTTCCAAACAGTGGCGGTCCATGGGGAGTTGTTGATGGCCAATGTGTCAAAGTTCTCATTCTTACTTTTCATTGACAGGGAGCTGGCGTGCATCTCAGCTGTGTCAGGAAATGTGTTTTTGACATTTGAGAGGTGAGAAGAGAGCCAGGAAGGAGACTTTGGGACCTTTTAAATGATTACACAACTTAAGCCAGATTCTTATTCTATAGAAATAGTCCTATTGAGTTATAAGTATGAAAATCTGGCTCCACAGTTTTATATTCTCTAAAGAGCTTAACATTTCATCTTGTTTTATCCAGCAACAATAATGTGCTTCACTTCCATTTAGCATTATGCAGAGTAGATATTTAATGGGATTAAGTAATGGGGGCTTTATGCTCTGATATAGCTTATAATAATTATAAAAAGATTTATCATTACTATTTTGGAATTATTTTTACTCTCTTATCAGCAGTATTTAGCCAATCAAAAGACAAACTTTGTCTTTATCCTTTTGTTTCTAGATTTAATACAATATTGTGGAATGAAAGAGCAGAGTTATAATTCTATTGAGTTGAATGTTATTTCAAATTTAGTTTATACAAGTATTTTAAAAATTAAAATTGCTTCAGAATTAGGTCAAGCTATTGTACATTTGTTTTTGTGCAGTTATTTCTGCTTCTTACTCAGAGAAGGGTTATGGGGTTAGTACAAGTAATCCTTCCTGCTCTCTCTTCATGCTCTGTGCTCAGGATATAAACAAGCAGAGTGTGCTGATTCAAGGAAAGCATTTTTTTTCAAGAGGGCTGCTGCCTGCTCTGCCCCATATGGGCCTCTCAAGATAGTGGCCACAATTTTGGTTGGTTACAACAGGCTGGGGATTCTCCGTAACAAGAAATGAAGGCAGCACATGATAGTAGATTTTATTAATTGAGCAAAAGACCAGTTAAAGATGAACTGAATTCAAATAAAACAGCAAACAGACTGGTGTTAACTACCTGCTTGCTTACTGGAGTATTCATGGAGTGCATGATCCCACCAGCCCCCTGCCAGTTACCATCCTGGTTTTGAGTCTTCAATTGGACCATCTGTACTGGACCCGCACAGCTCACAGACCCGTATCCTCCAGATCACTTCCTTGAACCCAAGCCCATACCCTCCTTGTAGAGTACTTTGTTTATGTCTGCAGTTGCTCAGATGCCGTCTGCAAAGCATCAAGCTGTTGTGCCTGTATTTCTGCTGGCTCCAGTTATTTCTCTTACTATTTTCTGTGGCACAAATATGTGCAAGTTTGGGGAAATAGATGTTTTTTCAGTGTGAATGATTTTGCTAACACTTAGCAAAAATTTATTTGCTACAAAAGGTCTTCTGCACTTGGAATAAGTGGGATTTTGTTGACCTCCGTCACTTTGGGCAGAGAAAAGTTAGGCTCTTATTTATATGTTACCTGAATGACAATTTCGTTCTTATATTCCTGGCAAATTTTTGTTTCTGGAATGTCTCCTGCTTCTTGTTACCAAGTCCACCAAACTGCAGCAGAGAGGTTTAAAATTGTTTCACTTGCTTTCTAGATGGTGGTTTGGCTTGGAGTGGTAGGACCTGGGAGTATCTCTTGTCAGGAAGCTGTTCATTACAAACTGCTTCAGAATTTCCTAAAGATTATTGCTGTTACTGAAAGGGTCACAGTGGGATAAATGTTGGCTACATTTTTGTCCCCTGGAGATAGTTTTGGGCATCTGCAGGGGCAGTGAGTTAATGTATAAAGTACAAAGAACAGTGTATGATACACAGTAAGTGCTATGTAATTGTCAGGTATTTTCACTGTTGTTGCTCTTTTTATTCTTTTGAACTACTGATGTAGTAACCAGAGAAAATGTGTTTTCCCCTAAAATAGGCTTGCCATAGAAGAACTCAAGGAAGCAATTAGTGTTACCCCTGTCAAAACTTCAGCTTGCGAATTATAAGACTTCACATAATGCTAAGAAATGTCCACCTACGTTTTTTTCTTCTCTATAATGCTTAGAAGGGCTTAATCATTTTCTTTGGAGAAAGTTTTCTAATAGAGGCTTTTTAGATGTGATTGTGTCTCTCAAAGTACAGAAATGGTAGTGAAAGGAATTTGTGCCGGCTTTATTTGTTTTAAAAGAAGGTAATATTTCAGGTAGGTACAACAGATAAAGGGACAGTGGAACAGATGGGCTGACATGAGATTTTATTTGAGTCAGTGGCAACTTGAAGGGTTTATTGATGACATAGCTAATACAGGCCTGTATTCAGAGTCTGAAGATCTAAGGATTGCTACTAGCTTGAGCTTTGTATCAATCGCTTAACCTTTGTTTCTTCTCCCTAAAGGAGAGGGTATTACTCACTCAAACCAGAGACAGAGGAATGTTGATATATAGGGATTTTGAGTATCAAAATTCTCAGAAAATGTATTATTTTATTTTTTTCGCCATAGTATTTGAAAAAAATGTTAATCTTTTCCTTGTTGTCCAGAGTTCTGGATTGTGTTCTAGTGGCACCCATCAATTATGACCCCACATCTTTTTAAAAAAAAAACAACTTCAAAATGAATATTATGAGGTGACTAGGTAATTAATAAAAGCAGATAAAACCTGCTTCTAGTCAAGAATTTTTTTAAACTTAACTCCGTTTTGGTTTAGTTGAAGTTTAATAATGTCCTTTCGAATTCCACATGGAGCAATAAATGAGTAATATTTATGTGGTATTTTATTATTGTGCAAATGCTGGCACATATTATCTCACTTAAACATCACAACAACTTTATGTGGAATTGCTTGAGGAATTCAGATTTCAGAGTGATTAAGTGCCTCACCCAAGGACACACAGCTGGCAAGAGGTAGATCTGAATATTCCAGCTTCAAATCTACTGCTCTTTCTTAAATATGCCACAACTTCATCAAAGACAAAAAGGTATCATCCCTCAGACTGTGGGGGATAATGATGATGATGATGATAAACATTATGATCAACATGTACTATACTAAGACAAAATCTACATGTTGCAATTAATGATAAAATATGGTTTGGTCTTCCAGATAGTCCTCCCAGCTACCTCCAATTCCCCAAACACCAAACTTTCTATTTATCTTTAATCGGCAAATACTCTTCTTAATTTACTTGAGCATTTTTTTGCTCATGCAATATGAAAAATGAATTTGTGGGTTTTATTCTTTAACTCAGTGTAGAATTGGTACTTTTTTAGATGATGTTCTCACATATCACAAAACAAAGTCTCAAACATATTTTGGCAAAGAAGTAGAGGAGTGATTTGAATAATAATGCAGCTGGCAAAACCTTAGGTATCATTGGTAATTAAGTCCAATTTGACATGTTTATCATTTAGCGCAAACAATGTTATCTGATCCAGTTTCCTTAGTTCTTGATATTTCACTATGCTTCACCTCTTCAGTCTATTTGCTGGCATTGAGTATTAAACACTTAGCTCTTTAAATTGGGGGAAATTCTATTTAGCTATCTCATTCTTTTTAACATTTGCCTATGCATGAACACACATGTTGTTTCTAACAGCTCTGTTAATAAAAAGAAATAAGATGGCTGCCACGAAGTCATATTTGCTCTGTGTTTGATGCTTATTTTTTCTTTATCTGTCTTTAGCATTTTAAATTGTAAAAGTGCCATGATAACAACCTTAAGTGACTTAAGAAAACACATAAATCCCAGTCCTGTGACCCTTTAAGCAATGGATTTTCCTTTCTGGTTTGACTTCATGTCATGGTACTTTGCACACTTACGAGTGGACAGGCAGTTCTGCCTCAGCCCTTAACAGCAAAATAATTGCATTGCATTGTAATTTGCTATTTGCTTATTGGTCTCTCCGTCTAGACTGCAAACTCTGGCAGGAAGAAAACTTTATTTTACTGGACTTTTTACCCCTATCTTATAGAACGATTCCTGGCACATATAAGTTAATCATTAAATGTGAGTAAAAGAATGACTATTGAATGAAGTGAATTGAGATAGTATTCCTATTCCTCCATTCCCCGGCTGTTTTTCTTCGGCATGATACTCAGTACCCATCTATAATTTGGAGGCAATGATGTTATTCTCAGAATTACCCTAAGAATTCATTAGACCAGCTCTTGAAAGTTTTTACACTATGAAGTACCCTTCAGAAGATGAAGTATCAATCATACTTGATACTAGTTATCGTTACGTTGTGCATTTTACTTCTCATGAGTATACCATAAATACTTTTTTGTTTTAGTTCAAGTCTGTATTACTGTAATAGCAACACAACTAGCCTCTGTGCACTTCAATTATTGCTCTTTGTGCCACACTGCCTCTCATTAACCATTGAAATCATAAGATAGGATTGTCAAGACTTCACTTCACACCCTTCAACAGGGGCTTGTCTGTGTCATTCACCCCCACATTTCCAACTCCCAAGCCAATGCCTTGTATTGGTGTTTTGGTAGTTGTATAGCCAGCATCAGGAGGCCTTCAAAGAAGGGCATAAAAAACTTTCACCACATGCCTCTTGCATATTTCCCCAGCTTCAGACTCACTTTAACAAGACTTAGACACTCATGTTGGACACATATGTAGGAGTGCAATAATAAGGAGCAATGGGGAATTTCCCAAATGGCCAATGCTTTTTCACCGCGGTGCCTTTGCATGTGCTTTCCTTGTCTTCCTAGAAGGCAGTCTCCCCCCAACCTCATGGTATTTAGCAAGTGTTTATCCCTTACAACTCAGCTTAACATTAGACTCCTCTTCAAAGCCCTTCCCTATCACCTGACAGAAGTTTCCTGTCATTTGAGCTCTCACAGTATATTGCTTGTAAGCATGTTTATATAATATGCAAGTAATCTGTAATAATTATTTGCATGTGTTTTTTCCTAACTAGATGATGAGCTCTTTGTGTGGATCCTTAAGTGTAATGCCTATATTTCTTGCACCTAATGTGCTTCTTGGTACTCCATAAGCACTCAATAAATGTTTCTGGAATGAATTATACAATCTTTGTAACTATACTTTCATTGGCAACAGTGTATTCTACTACTTCCTTTACTAGAATTTGCTTTACTATTCTCCTATTGTGGAAAATTTGGAGATTCCCTATTATCCTGCATATAGATTCTCATTTCAGAATTTTTCACTTAGTGTAAATTCTCAGCCAATGTGAATGTTTAACAATAGAGCTTCTGATAAATAATGTTTTATAATTGTTAGGCTAAATTAGAAAAAAAAGTACTTTTATAAGCCTATTTGCAGGCAGGTTTCTTGCCTACATAGTCAAGTACTTATAATACAGGTTTTTTGCATACATAGTCAAGTAGAACATATGGAATTTATATGCATACATGACTTTATATGGTGAGCAGATAAAATAGGAAGCAAAATAGCAAAATGGGTAACTAGCACGACAAGGCAATTCATAGAAGGGAAACTATGAATGGCTTTCAAGTATGTGAAGAGATGGTTCAACTAACTAGTACTGCAAGAGATTCAAATTGTTATACTAATAATCATCATTCACTTTACTCTAATCAGAATGACAGAAATTAAGGAAGACAGTGTTACTACGTATTGGCTGAGGTGTGGGAAGGCATAATTTTTTTACATTGCTACTGAAAGTGTAAACCAAAGCAGTCATTCTGGAAAGAAATCTAACAGTACTTAGCAAAATTAAGTCTATTTCTTACAGTATTATTTGTGGTACCAGGGAGATGAAGGTAGCCTAGGTGTCTAATGCAAGCAAACTACGTAAAAAAATAAAGGATGCAACCTATTACAATGCAGCAAAGGAGCTGAATGACATACAACATAAATAAATCATAAAAACATGTATTCAGTGAAAAAAAGTGAGAAATAGAATACAGTGTATACTTATATTTTCTAATATGCCTTTTTTTCTCATGTTTAATGGCAGTGAGGTAATATGATTACAGTTTTGTCCTGCTAGCAATGTGGAAGCTTTGCTTTAGTGCAGTGTTTGGAAATCAAACCTGCAGTATCTCTCAGGTATGCCTTTACATAAAAATATCTAATCATTATGTTGCATACCTGTATCTAATAAAATGTTATACATCAATTATTTTTCAATAAAAAAGTTAACACGGTTATCTTCAACTAATCAATTTTACTGCTCCTAGATGTATTGGATGTATCCAAGGTTATTAAATTCTGTGGGTTCCCCTTTCTAAATATCTTTCTTTTTTTTTAAATTTTTTAAGCTTTTTTTTTTAACATTTTTTATTGATTTATAATCATTTTACAATGTTGTGTCAAATTCCAGTGTTCAGCACAATTTTTCAGTTATTCATGGACATATGCACACTCATTGTCACATTTTTTTCTCTGTGAGTTATCATAACATTTTGTGTATATTTCCCTGTGCTATACAGTGTAGTCTATTCTACAATTTTGAAATCTTTCTAATCAATTTCCTGTTTCACCTTATCTTCTTTTTTCGTACCAATAGCTATATTTTTATTTTCACAATATTATTTTTAACAGTGGTATAATACTCTATTATGTAGTTATATTCTGATTTATTTAATACTTCTATTGTTGGACAATTGATTGTTTCTAACATTTTGTTATTACAATCAGTATGCTGGTAAATGTCCTTTTACACACATCTTTCTGCACTTTTTTTAATTGAAGTATAATCTATTTACAATGTTGTGTTAGTTTCTGGCGTGCAGCATAGTGATTCAGTTACATATATATATATATATTCCTTTTCATATTCTTTTTCATTATAGGCTATTACAAGGTATTGAATATAGTTGCCTGTGCTATACAGTAGGACATTGTTTTTATCTGTTTTATATATAGTATTTATATATCTGCAAATCCTGAACTCCCAATTTATCCCTCCTCCACCCTTTTCCCCACTGGTAACCATATGTTTGTTTTCTATGTTTGTGAGTCTGTTTCTATTTTGTAAATAAGTTCATTTGTGTCACTTTTTCAGATTCTATTTATAAGTGGTATCGTATGGTATTTTTCTTTCTTTTTCTGGCTTACTTCACTTAGAATGACAATCTCTAGGTCCATCCGTTTGGCAAATGGTATTATTTTATTCTCTTTATGGCTGAGTAATATACCATTATATTTATGTCTGTGTATATATATGCCACAACTTCTTTATCCAATTATGTATTGATAGACATTAGTTGCTTCCATGTCTTGGCTATTGTAAATAGTGCTGTTTTACCATATCTTCTTTATTTAACTTCTTCCTTAGTTTCCTATAACAGCCTTCTTGTTTTACAATCTCTCATCACCACAATCCTTCTCCTCAGATGTTCTTTTTCCATTGTCAGTGACTTTCTTAAAGCTAATTCCCTCGTTCCCCACAGGACTGAAAAACAACTCTTTGGGATGGCATCCAAGCCCTTTGTAAAGTGGCTTCATGCCCACTTTGTTTCCATCTTTCAGCACACTTTCTCTGTGCTGCTCCCTGTGCCTAAAACTGTGCCTTCAGCTGGTGAATGCAGTGTGTTTAGTACCCAGCAGAAAATGATCCTCCCTCTGCGAAGCTGGTCCAGGAAAAGTGGGCCCATCCTACGTGTTCCCATTATGCTTTGTAAATGCGTCTCTTACAGCACTTATCTCAGCAAACTATGCATATTGGCGTAGGTGTCCATCCCCCAAGGAAGAATATATGATGTGGCAGAGCTAGGTCAAATATTTAATATGTTTCTTTAGAAAATAATTAAGGTAGCCATCTTCCTTGGAAATTCAAAAGAAAAAAATTACTAAGTGATAGAAACCTTTCTTTGTGAGAACTGGGGTATCTATTTTTCTGCCTGTCATCATTTTATCTCTATACCAGTTCTTCTGAAAAGAGGTCTGAGTAGGTGCTGGAGGAATATATTTCAAATCTTTTACCCTCACCTTTCCCCAAGTATATATATACACCAACCAACCCTGCAGATGTGTGTAGGTCTTAGGTCACTTTATTTACAATGAAGAATGCTGTTATTTATGCCACAGATACTTCACCTTAAAATTTATTCTGTTACAGCAAAATTGGGCCAATGACTTCTAAAGTTACCTAACCATAGATATACAGATGAGAGTCAGATGTTTGCAAGTTCCACTGAGTTCTTTTTAAAATACTGTGCTTGTATTACTTCATAATGAACTTAAGATACAGCTGTAGGCATGAAGGAATGTCCTTAGTATTACTATGATTTTGAAGTATATAAACAACAAAATTGGGTATCAAACCATTAACTTGTTACATTTTGGTCCTTTTCTAGCTCCTTGTTGAGTATAAATAAGACATTGTTTTTATGTAATTTGCAAAGTTCTCTGCAATCTTAATGGGGATGATTTTTTTCTATCATTTGTTTAGACAAAAAGACAAAACTGGTAAATTTAGGATTTCTTCGTGGAAAGTCTCTGTAAATGAATCTAATGAATCTTGATTCAATAAACCTGAATGAATATGTATTTTGTCATAGTTGAATGATCTAAGTACTCTAAAATCAGATGTGCTTTCAAAATACTCCCAAAAATGTAAATTCTTAATTATGACCACTTTTAGGGTATTTATCTGTCTCCTGGTGGTTGTTGCTACTTTGGCCCCTTTTATATTTTTTGGACAGAGAAGGAAACACAGTGCTTGCATTCCTGTGGTTGCTATAGTAATGGGAAAAAACTGCAGCTGTGATTGTAGACTTGAAGAAAAGACTGAGGTAATTTCAGCCCTGGAGACTTAGTAAATATTAATTGTGAAGAAGAAAGCTCTTGCTCTCATTCTTTGATAGTTTTTTAAATTTTATATAAGAGCCAGAAGTCACTATACTGAGATAAATTGTAGCTCATTGTTATGGCCTTTAATTGCATTCCTAAGGTAGGTTGAGACGTTAGCTAAAATTCTAAGCAATAGAATTTTGCATTTGATTTAATGAATTCTCTGGTTAGAGCTGATATTCTGTGATGCAGAAGAAAAACTTGGGGCTTCATTAAAAAAAAGTTGTTAATTTCCTCCCCTACCAAAGAACTATAGTTTTTCCTCAGATGTTTCTTGATTAAGTTTTATTACTGAATAAGTATTCCATTTTAGAGCACTCTCTGTGGACAATTGTGTGGCCCATGCAGACCAGACTCAAAGCAAAATTCTTCCTGTATTGCAGAGCCCAGACACTTTGACAGCTCAGGGTAACAAAGACTGAAATCTGAGTTGATGCTCAATGAATAATAACTACTGTCTTTATTATTATCATTGTTGTTTTCGTAGTGGCAGATGTTACATTGTTACTACTTTTGTTCCAGGGGTAGTGATCTGGAAGGAGTTTGGGGGTCAGGGTTCAGAAGCTGAAAGTCAAAGTCAGCCATCATAAAGACAGTACAGATGCCAGTTGAGCAGGCAGGGGTATCCAAGAGTAGTGAACAGCCATGATGTTTGGTGGGTTTTCCTCAACACGTATTTATTGTGTTTACTATAGATTGAGTCATTATTTTAGGATTATGGGTGCACAGAAACATAGAATAATTTTCCCTCCTGCCAAGATGAGCTCACAGAGGATTTTGGATTGTATTACCTAAATGATATAGTAATAATAATATAATATAATATTGCTATATATTAATAACAATATAATATCACTATGTAGTAATATGTAAATCAAATATTTCTCTTTATATAAAATATTATATAATAATTATTCATTAATATCTAATAAAATATTATTTTAGCTTAACTTTAGAAGCACCACAACAGGCATGTGTAGGGTGCTACAAAGCACAGAAGAGGGTAAAATGGAATTAGAACTTTATAGAAGCAGCATGAAGCTTAGTGGTTGAGAATGGACTCTGGAGCCAGGCTACCTAGGATTAAATCTTAGTCTTGACATTTCCACCTTGTGCAGTGTTGGCTGTGCTTTTTAATGTCTCTGTGTCTCTGTTTCCTTTTCTGTAAAATGTGAATAATGAGTTTAGTTTACAGGATGTTATGAGGAGTGTGTTTGCTGTAAATGGAGATGAAATAAGTATATGTCTGTATATCTACCTATCTCTCTCTCTATGTAGAATAGTATCTGGCATATAGCAAGTGCTATATATATTTGAGGAGGTATTGTGTTGAAGGTTGGGCCAGTAATACTTCTGCTGTCAAACAGTTTATTTAATACCACAGTCCTGGCCCTTCTGGTTCCTTGGCTTCAGTGGGCAATTATCTGAATCATAGAAGAACCTAGGGGTCCCATAATGAGCATCCCTTTTGGAAACTGTTGAATACATACACGTTTTAATCTCACTGCTGTTGCTTTGGAGAATCTTTAAATGCTGTTCAAAATAATCCTGCTGTCACAGTCTTGGAGCAGACTATGTAGAGTTGTTCAAATAAGAAGCAGTTCAACTAAATATCATGCTTTTAATTAAATAGTGGTTACGGTTGGGACTTTCAGTTTTAAATATAAAACTCATATTTATGTCCAGAGTGTCTTTAAAAATACGGTATGTCCTTTCCAGTTGGTATACACATAAACATCTTTTGTTATAACTTAGTACCTCTCTGAGGAGCTCCTAAGGAACATTTGTCTGGTATAAACCTGTATTTTAATTGACATTATACCAAATATACTCTCCAAATCTGAGGAACCGTAACTGTCCATTTTCTGGAGTGTAATTCAGGAAAGATAGATGTGTGTCTACAAGTGTCATTATACAATTATTTTTATTGCTGCTATTTTTTTCAAAACCCTTATTAATGGGAACAATGGATGTAGCTCTGTAGATGCAGAGTGGGCACCATTCTCACACTCCTGCAAGACACAAGTGATTTGATGTATACTTACTACTCCAAAGTACCCTTAGGCTTTTCAGATTGAAAAAAATAAAGAAGTTATGTATAGAAGACTGAAGAATACCTGACCAGTGATTTCAAGCTCCAATAAAGCTTAGTAAGGTTACTGCTACTCAAGATTTAGTACTTTGTCTTTCAAGTCTTATAAAATGTTTTAGTTTTAAACTCTTGAGTCATTTATATCACACTTAATTGATTGTATAAATTCAGTTTACATGAGTTTAACTTGTAAATTAAAATGCAAATTTACTTCCCTCTGCAAAGAACTACAGTGGCTCCTATTTCCTTATTGGGTAAATTCCACATCTGTCAGAATTCTTTACTCCATGACCTGACCCAAGCTACTTCTCAACCTCATTATTACTTTCTATCTAAATTCATGACCTTCAGCTGGAAGATAAGAAGATGCTACTTATGCCCTCAAGTGCTCCAGTTTTTTGAACAAGGACTTTAAAGTCATTAGAAATTCATCTCCCATTTCTTTTGTTAAATCCTCCAGTGTGAGTCAGGCATCAGCAGCAATTGATAGCAGTTGGTGGGTTCGATTAACAAAGATTTTGATGCACATCTCATCTACATAGTCCAGAAACATATCTGATTAGCCTAGGCAATTCTTCATTACGCTGACCTTAAGTTTTTCATCACGAGGTTGTCAGTTACTAATGTACATTTCTTCTTTTTGAGATTGGTCCTCAGAGTTTTTAAGGGCTCAGAATTTTTAATCATCTCTTGGAAGATGAGGTGTCATTCTATTGTAAAGAATCTAAGTGTAGCCTCTTTGGAAAGAGTCTCAAATGTGTTGTGCTGCTGCAATAGTACAGTATAGAAGTTTTTCTCTTTTCTTAGGTTATGTCAAGTTATTATTTTTTTCTGTTGATCACTGAGACTGGCTTTGAATTAATTACCTCTTTGTAGAATTTTTTTAAAGTGTTTTTTGTCTAAATAATTCTGTGCTGTCTATCAAGTCTTCAGTCTCCTTAATGAGATGGATTACATAGAAGCATTATTCAAATTCATCTACTTTCTTCTACAATCCAGAGACCAGCTTGCATGATTAGGGACCCATCTTCAAGCAGTAAGATTGTGGTTATCTTGGCAGCTGTATTGGGACTCATGCTTAATAAGCACTAGTTTATTAGTTCATTCATCATTTATTCACTTATGCTGTCAGGCATTCACTGAATATTTCTATAATGCAGTCACTGTGCTAGAAGGTAGCAATCTTTACAGAAAGACATTCTGACTGCTGTGAAGAGGCCATGGTCTTATGGGACAAATACATAAACTAATAATTATAACAAAATTCTTTAAATACTAATAAATTATTTTGAGGGTGTCCATTGCAGTCCTGGGTATCAAGAATGGCTTCCCAGACTAGATACTTGTGACATAATTCTTCATGCATGAGTGGAAATGTTCTTCAGTGAGATGGGAAAGGAGGAATTTCATTCAGGGGGAACAGCATATTCAAAAGTGGAGGAGTTTCATAGCAACCTGGCATATTAGGGACCTCCAAAGTGCTGGTTATATCTGGAGGTTATGGAACAGAGCTGGTAGTATGAGATGAGACAGGAGATGAAAGCAGTGCTTGGCAGGACCACGTATGTCATGTGAAGGACGCAGCTTTATTTGAAGGGATTTGGTATTTGAAGGGTTTCAGTCTGGAGACATGATCATTTCAGAATGAACAGTCTTCTTGGATACAGGAAGATAAGGCAAGAAGTGACTGCAGAGTACCTGTGATGACAACAGTGAATAAAGCAGTGGCAGTGACGATAAGGAAGGAAGAGATAGAAATAAGGGATATTTATTGGTTGAATTGGTAAGAATTAGTAACTGACTGGATGTTGGTCACGAAGGAGAGGGTATAATGTATGATGTTAGGATAATGCCCAGATTATGGCTTGGATATATGAATGGAAGGTTATAGCCTACGGGAGTGATTCATTGTTCAAACATATTTTTAAATTTTTTAATTAATTTTTTTAATATTAAAATTATTTCAGAATGGTGCTTGCAGAAACAGAAAACTTCTGAGTAAAGTTAATTAGTTATTTAACTTCTCTGTGTGTCAATTTGCTTATCTTTTAAAAAATGTTTTTAAAATTTTGGTAAAATAAACATCTCTTAAAAGTTACCATCGTAACTATTTTTAAGTGTACAGCTTAGTAATGTTAAATACCTCCATACTGTTGTGCAGCCAATCTCCAGAACTCTTTTTATCTTGTAAAACTAAAACTCTATACCCCTTAAACAACAACTCTCCCTCTCCCCATCTCTCCAGTTCTTGGCCACCATTCTACTTTCTGTCTATATGAACTTGACTATTCTAGGTACCTTGTAAGTACAAGCATACAGTATTTATTTTTTTGTGACTGGCTTATTTCACTCCCCATAATCTTCTCAAGGCTTATCTGTATTGTACCACGTGTCAGAATTTCCTTCCTTTTTAAGCTGAGTAATATTCTGTTGTCTGTATTTACCACATTTTGTTCATCCATTCGTCAGTCAGTGGATTCTGGTTGCTTCTATCTTTTAGTAATTGTGACTAATGCTGTATCAGTTTGCTTATCTTTAAAGTGCAGATAACAAGAGCACCTATCTCATGGGTTTTTTTGTGAGAATCAAGTTAGTTAATTAGTATTTAACATAATTATTTACATGAACAATCACCAAGTGAAATTTTAGTTCATCTGGGTGGGAAACATAGAAATACAGATTAGGAGCAGGGGAGGGAAGGATGCCTTTTGTGGTCTTGGTGCACTGGACTAGAAGGCTAATGAAGCTTGACTCAGGAAACTCGATTGAAGCAGTGTAGCCCAGGCACCCCTCCATCCACTTCCCCTACTTCTGATCTGACCTATTTCCAAGCTCACCATACAGCAATTTCATTATTCATACTGCTTTTGATGTAAGCCAAAGTTTGATTTTTAAACTAGGAAGAGTATCACATTGCAAAGTATTTTGACTGTTGAGGAAAGGTTATTTTACATGAAATTTTAAGCTTTTACATTTTATGATTCAAGCACATTAGTGGTTACAAGACCTGAAATAGACACATTGCAACAAAAAAGCAGCTTAAAAGGGAGTTGCTTTCTGGCAGATGGAGGAATTTAGTTCATATCTAAATATGAGCTTTGTTTATTTTTATCAGATTACCAACTCTGCAAATTGGATTAATGTGTAATTTTAAGCACTGCAGGCATAAAACTTCATAGAAGGGTTTTATATTTCTAGCATTTCCATCTTATTGAGTTATTTTTAATTTTTACAACTGATGTTGGGCAATGGCATATATTTATTCTCTTTCTAAAATTGATGTAAAAAATGTTATTTCTTTGATAGATTCCTTGAAAGAAATTGTCTAGTGATCACATCTGCCTGAGATTTTCTGCTCACAGGAGGAGAAGCTCAAACTGTGCTGCTAGGAGTTTGTGGAAAAAAAAAAAGGCCTTGATGAGGAGATTCCTTGTTTTCCCATTCCCAAGCCCGCGTGATTATAGATCTGTGTTCAAGGTCACTGATGGGCCCCTTAAGTAAGCTCAGCTTTGGGCTTGAGGCCAGTGATTCCTGGGCCTGGGCCATCAGTCTGTCTTTTTGAGTAGGAAATAGAAATCTGAATTCAAGATGTATGTAATCCCTTTCCCTAACTTCACGTGTCTCTATGTAACTTTTTAGCTTTTCTTGTGGTTCAGGTATCAAAGTGACAGCTTTGGCACTTCTAGGTAGAGGTCCCTCCACTAGTGAGGTGTAAAGATGTAAGGACTGTCGCACACCTCACCCCTGCTCTCCAGCTCTTCAGTTCATGGAAAAAAGAAGTCTCTGGGGGAGAGGCAGAGTATAGCATGAAAAAAATGGCTGCAGTAGAGTTTGGAAAACACAACTGAATACGGTAATAATATGTCTTTCCATGAAACAAAGTTTATAATTTTGCTTTGATTGCTAATTTGAAGAAAAACTAGCAACGTAGCACAGGCATAATAAATAGAACCATGACATCTATTTCAGCGTGTATATAGAAGATTTTATGCAGCCCCAGGCTCTATCACGTTTTTTTTAGATATTATATTCGAACACTAGAGTGAGTGCACACTGTGATAGGGATAAGAGAGTGGAGTGGGGAGTTCTCTGTATTCTCCACATGCTGTACCATTGAGGGAGTTGTATTTTCAGAGCCTGCCTTCCTTCCTCCGACCATTAAGTGTCCCAGGGGGAAAATTTATTAGGTTTACAATAAACTGAAGTGCTTTTCTGAGATGATCAGAATCCATAGATGATCTCAAAACTGTTCAAATATTTGGATGATCCCTGCTAACTCCAAGACTTAGTTGTGAAGGATGCAGGCTACATCTGTCAAAATGTAATCTATCCCTTTATAGAGCAAGCCTTATCAAACCTGCTTGGCACAGGTTCTGGATGCAATCACAGGCTCCAGGAGCAATTTAATGTTACAATTACATGGATAACTGAGAGGCAGAATCTCCATTTTATCAAGAGGGAAGCCACAATGACTAGTATCAAGACAGCAGATTCACTGAGTGTAATTCAATTATGATTCTATCAATCAAGAAATCAAATTTACATTCATATTTCTTGTTACAGTGTTAGAATGGATATATGAAATAATGTTTTACGCTTTTTGAAATCAATAAATAAAGATTATGAAAATAATGTTAAACAACTGAAATAATCTGGAGCTAAAGAGCCTGACTAGTTTCCCATTCTGGGAATCAGACTTCTTATTTTAAATGACTTCTGGCCTCAATTCTGTGTACTAAGAGTCAGTTACAGAACATTTAGTTCAAGCTTTAATGGAGATTCATTAAAAATGCACAAAACTAGCTACAGTGCCGTGCACAAAATTTTCAGCTAATAGTCTGTATTTACTGTACATTTACTGGCTTTTAAGACCTCATCAATGACTTTTAAGTGAATATTATGATTTGTTTTAAACAGTTCTAAAAATAAGTTTTAATATGATTATTCCATTAATTAAAAAATTTTGGGGGGGATAAACAAAGTTTATTCTAGGAAGAGCAACTCATTGAGAGAGAAAACCGTTTTAAAATTACATATATGTATTGTTCATTGTTTTAGGGAACAGTTGAGAGCTTTAGCTTTTTAAACTTACCTAGTTATCCAAGGAATAAAACCAATCACAAAATAAGAATCAACAGAATGCAGTAATCCAATCATAAAGGACAGTCAAATGTGCTTACATATATTCAAGAAACCAGTCATCTAAGTTATAAATAATTAGTTCATTTGTATTTTATTCTGGGTATATTTTCTAGGCATTATAATTATTATAATTCTAGGAAAATATTTAGCACTTATATCTGCACAATGCTTTATCAACTGAGTTTCTTTTTGTAATGATTTAGTAATTATTTTCAGTAATTAAAACTCTGTTTTATCATCACAGGGTAAGAAAGTGAATGTTAACATTCTAGTTCTACGATATGTATTAATCCTTTCTGTGTACCGAACTTAGGATTTCACTGAATTTCCACTTGCTTGGCCAAAAATTGCCTATATTTTGAATTGGTTTAGTTTAAAGTTTGCATGTACATCTTCAGAACATCTATTGATGAAACAGTAAGTGAAGGTTATCATTGTGAACCTTTTATAATTTTTTATTATTCAATATTATCTGACACATTTTAACATTTTTGCTTTTCTTATAAAAGTAATTCATATTTATTGATAAAATGTAAGAAGTATACAGAAGAATAAAGAATAAGTTAAAATCACTTACTGCTTTAATAACCAGATAATACTTGGTTAACATTTAGATGTGTTTTACATGTGTTCATAAATAAGATAATCTTAATACCTATGGCTTTATATATCTATTGATATATATGTATTATGGGTATGGAATTTTGGGGCAGCTGACTCTACAGATATATGCATATATTTTTCCTGCTCACATGAATCTTGAGGCAAGACTACCTGTGTCTGTATTCACATGACATGACTTTTCTCTTTTCCCCTCCTTTCCACCACCCACTTGCTCACACAGCTGATTAGACTAGGGTGGGTAAGTGGCTTAACCACTTGCAGGGCCAGTGAAGTCTTTCTCTAGGGGATTTGGAATTGGAATGAACAGACTCCAACCTCACATTCCTTAGTCTACTGAATAGAGGAAAACCAAGTGTTTTCTGACGTGTAACCAGAAAGCAGAAATCAGGTTGCAACAGGAGAGGAAAATAAGATAGGCCAACAGAAAGGAGCAGAACTTAGACGCAAGAAGGAGTCCTAACTACCTTGATGGCCATGGTTAGTGTATTTCCAAGATGTTGCTAAATTCTTGTCTTTGGTTTTCATGGTACATTTTCTTTTTGGCTTAGTTGAACTGGGGTGGGTTTATTTTAATATCAGAACAACCTTAATTAATATCATATTTCTACAGACTATTTCATTTAGCAATATATTATGAACATTTTCCCATCTTACTAAATATATTTTTGAAAATTAATTTTTATACTGCATTTGCTTATCAAAATTTCCGGAAGTGTAGGTGCTCAATTAAAGTGTATGAATATTTGTACAGCTATTTGTTAATATTTGCTAATTATTTTCCAGAAGGACTTATGCAGCAGTGAATTTTATTGCACTTTTACCAGTAGGGGGTATTATTAGTAAGAATATTTTAAGTTGACATTGCAAGTTAATAATAAATATATTTGAAAACATAATAATAATGGAAATAGTGTACCCTGAACACATTTCTTAGATTTTTGGAGCACTTATAATTTAAAATTAAATTTTATCAAAATATTAAATTTGTAAGTTTTCATAAGAAAAATTGAAGCCCCAAATATAAGATGTAAAGAAAACCAATAATTTTAAAAAGTGCAATCTTACAAAGAATAAAAAGTAAGGGTAAGCATTTTTTATGAAATACCGAGTTAAAATGCTGAAATTCTGGGTCTTTTTCCTCTGTGTGGAGAAAAAGTATAATTATAGACTGTAGTTGATCATCTCATAATTCCTTAGACAGTTATGAAGACCTCAAGTAGAAGAGGTATATTCCCTTAATTAATGTTCAGTTTTGAGTAATTGGCTTTTCAAATATGGACAATATCCATCAAAATAAAATGTATATGTTGAGTGAACAACCTACTTAGGAAAGTATGTTTTATAAAAATATAAACACCAGACTATAAGGATAAGTATAAAAGGATATTTATTACAGCTTATTTTTGTTACCAAATATTCACATGAAAATGGGAAAAATATGAATTTCTATTACTGATTGATTCAATTGTGATATATATATTATGGAATATTATATATCCTAATCTGTACATAAAAAGCTATATAAATGGGTATCCATGCTTGTATGAGCATAGAAAAGTGTGTTGAAAGATATATACTGATTGATTCAATTGTGATATATATATTATGGAATATTATATATCCTAATCTGTACATAAAAAGCTATATAAATGGGTATCCATGCTTGTATGAGCATAGAAAAGTGTGTTGAAGGATATATCTAAAAGTGTTAGTAACATCTGTTATTTCAGAGGCAGTGAGATGGGAGAGAGAGAGGAAGAGATTATAAACATTATCTTTAGACACTTCTTTTTTGACTTGTTATATGTGCATGATTAGTTTTGTAACTGGAAAAATACTTTGAAAAAATTTAAAGAAAGAAAAAATAAAGAGGAAATAAAGAAGATAGCATAGATCTCTTAATTTAGAAAAAAATGTTTATTGCCTGATTGTTGCTGTTAAGTAGCCCCCCAAGAATTAGACTTTTTAATTAAGTTTTTAATTGAGATAAATGCAGATCCACATGCATATGTGGTAACAAATAATTCAGAAATTCTGTAAACTCTTTATCCAGTTTCCTCCAATGATAACAGCTTATAAAAGCTATAGTACAGTATTACACCAAGCTATTAAGATGACAGATCTTACTCAGAGTTCTCAGCTTTACATGTACTCCTGTGTGTGGGTATATTTAGCTCTGAGCGATTTTATCACTTACGTAGGTTTGTGTATCCACCACTGTAGCCAACAGTTCCAACAAAGATCCCTCTTGTGATTCTTTTTTATCTATATCTATCTTCCTCCTCTACCTTGTCCCTAACCCATGGCAGGTATTATTTCCATAGTTTTGTCATTTCAAGAATGTTGTATAAATGGAATCATACATTATGCAACCTTTTGGGACTGGCCTTTTTAACTCAGTATTGGTCCCTTGAGATTCATCCAAGTTGTTGATTGTGTCAATAGGTCCTTCTTTTTTATTGTTGAGTAGTATTCCATGGTATGGTATGATATACTGTATGGTATGGTGTATCACATACAAGTTTCATTTCCCTCTGATAAATGCCCAAGAGTGCAGTTGTTGAGTTGTATGTTAGTTACCTGTTGAGTTTTTTTTTAACTGCCATTTTGCAGGTGTAATCTTGTTTCTCTGCGTCCTCATTAGTATTTTGGTGTGGTCACTATATTTTTATTTTAGCCATTTTGATAGGTGTTCATTATGTTCAAAGATTTTGCAGTAAAAAACGTTTAAAATTTTGCTTTGAGTTTTCTTTATTCTGTTTAAGATTGAAATATTTAATTTTTTACAGGATTTTAGAGAATGGAGGAACCTCAAAAGGCTTTAAGTTCTAGGGGTTATATAAATATCTAGGGCAGAATTTCAGCTCCTCATATTTTCTGAGTCTTTCCCTGAAAAACTGAAGTCATATATCACTGTTACTGCCTTAGGTAAAGTATGAAAATGATAAAATTCCAACTCTTTCCACAAATCCAGCAAGTATTTATTGAGTGTCTAATACGGAATAAGCACTATTCTAGGTGCTGATGCTATAGGCATGAAAAAAACAAAGTCCCTGCTCAAATGGAAAGTATATTATTGTTGAAGTCTGAAGGCACCTAATAAATAACAAGCCCTTCTACTGGAATTGATTTGAAAACACCTGATAGATAGGCACAGGAATTGAGAAAACTGGAAATTAAAATGTGTCCTTAGTTACTGACAAAACCTTTTGGAGAATATGGCTCAATTTGGTGAAAATAATAGGCTTTAAATCACTGTTCTCAGTCTTAAGCAGAATTATCTGCATGAACACAAGAAATTGAATGGCACAGGCCACCACCACAAAGCGCTTCTTATCAGAGAACCACCAGTACCCATGTTCTCTGAGGTAGGAATGTCCCAAAGACAGGATTCAGAAGGCTGGACCATGTATTCTCAGGTTCTCTTCACAACTCCATCCTCTAGACAGAGAGCGATATTTTACTGTAATGGAAACTCCTTCACAGAGAAACAGAAGGACTGGAAATTCTCTCCTAACAATTATTATTAATAGTACTACACTAAGATTAAAAAAAACAAACTTATCTTGTTGATGCCTCATTTTACTTTCCAATTTGTTGTATGCCCCTTACTCCGGAATAAAATTTGAGTACTATTCGCAGACCCCCTCATTACTTTTCTTAGATATAAACATGGAGTCTCCTTTGAAAGTTGATAAAAAGGAATATGAAGAAAAGCCAAGGAGAGTGGTCATATGTTATAAGATAGACATACAGTTACTTAACTTATATAGTAGGTTTGGTGTTTGAAGGAGTGCCACAAATTTTAGTCTTCCTTCTGATTTTGCAATCAATTTAGAGATAAACAACAACAAAAAACATTCAAGCAGGTATCAAAATATAAGACTATGCAGGTAAATGATGTATTGCAGATGTGGTAATGATGAGATACCTAATACTGAAACTCAGAATTGGGCTTACCCTCCAAGTTACAGGCAGCTCTAAACAGTCACAGACATTCCCACGTGGGAGTTCTTGTAAAATGTATAGCTTGGAGGAGTAAACCACAGTGATACTCACTGTGGGCAGGGAGGTTCTCAAAAGGAAGGAAAGTGAGATGAACTCTACAGGTTCAATTTCTTGTTCCACAGCTTGTCAATTCAGAAGTGTTCTGGGGGAAATCTCACCTTAGGGAAATGTGAATAGTGAGGAATAAATATTTCTTCTTAACAGTACATAAATTAAAACTATATTCTGGTGAAATTCACTGATGGGTGGCTTTGCAGGAGCAAACATAAATAGTGAAACTGGAGCTTAGTATACTAAAAAATGATGTTAGAGGAAACATGAAGAATAAGGACAAAAGATGTGAGAGGTTAGTTGTGTGTGTGGATGCAGGCAGGTGTGTCAAGAATTAAGGTAAAGTTGCTAAAGCCTTCTGTTACCTGCAAACATCCAAGTAAATACTTTGATTTGCCAGTTAGTATATAAGTTTGATCAATTTTACATTCATGAAGTCTTAAATCATCAATAACTTCAAGGAGAGTCTTCATAATTAGTAACATATAATTCTGTAGGCAATGGCTTATTAGTGATAACAGATTTGCTACATGTCAAGGGACAATGAATCAGGAAGTTTAGACATAATACCTTGTGCCTTTTAATGTTCTTTCAATTATTATTTAGAATCCAACATATGTATCCCACTTCTCCAATCTCTGACAAGCAAGCTACCAAAAACTTGGATCAGCATAGATTGGTGGAGTTCCAACTTGTAAATTTTCCAGAAAAGGGAAAATGTTCACAGCCGTTTGTGAGGAACCAATTCTTAGAGTGTCCCAGTCACAAATGTGTATAAGAATCATCCCTGGAACTCATTAAAAATGGTTAATAGCAGCTTGCATACTAAGATATCTGATTAGTAGGTTGAGGCTGGGGCCATGGAATCAGCCTCATTGACAGGCTCTGCTTGTGTTACTAATGAAGTCACTATGTATGGGACTGCATCATGAGGAACTGCCTTGGTGCAGGTACACACTCTTGTCTTGAGATGTTGAAGTCTGTAGGGACTGTGCACTTTTCTCTTTTATGTTTTGTGTCGTCGTTAACTGTGATAGTTAACTCTCGGCCGTCATTAACTATGTAGTCCTTCCCTTGGAACAGCTTCAAGGGGTGGGTGGTGACATTTGGGAGCCACTCATCACATTTTTACCTCCAGAGGTGAATCAAAGGTCATCACCAGAAGAGCATCTTGAAAGCTTTTCTTTTTGAATTTGGGAGATTGACCAGTACCGAGAAACTAGAAACTAGGGTAATTTATCACTCTATTTAGTGAGGGTGCAATTAGATAGATTTTTTCAAAAGCATTCAATATTGTGAAATCCTGTTTTCTTGTGACTTCCTTCTCATTAAATGATTTTCTTCTCTTCAGGAGGAATCAGATGTTACCTTCACTGAAGGGATGGTAAAGGACAAAGCCAATGCTTTTTTTTTTTTCATAGCAGAAAATTTTACTGAGACAGAGTTTTCAAAATCCCTTAAACTTACATCAATGCATCCAGGTTGTTAAATTTCCTTGAACAGAATAGACAGGGAGTTGGGAAAGGAAGTCAGATGCAAAAGTTCTTGTATTGGGGTTAAACCTTGAAGAGGGTGTGCAAACACATAGGTATATGTATGAGGGTACCTGAGAATATGCATTGGCATTAGAAGTCTGTTCATTTAGGATAATCCAGGGAAACTTCAGACACAAGCAGAAACATAGCTTTCTGCTAGACACTTGGCCACAATGGGAAGAAGAGGGTGACTAGATGGATGAACACTAACTGCATTCCTGGTTCTCTACAGCCTGTTCATGCCATTCAGAAAATCCACAAAATTCTGGGTGCTTTGGGGAAGAAAAAGGGGACTATTGAGGATGCTGATGCTAAAGAGTCACATAACCCCCTACACACCAAGTGGCATCATGAGGAAAGGTAGGAGTAGAGAGAAATCAGAAAGACTAGGATATTCAGAAGAAAGAGACTGATTTAACTAACTAACTAACCAACCAACCAACTAAACCAGAAGAGACTGAGAGGGTAAGATCCCACTGACTGAAGATTTAAACAAGTTGCCTCATTAAATTTTTATTAAACATGGGTGGGAATATACATACAGTGATAATCTGCCTCTAAATCTGAATGGTCATTATGAGGTCCTATCATTTTATTCAGTTTACCCTGATATTATGCAGTCTACCAGGTGTGAGGTGGGAAATTCACACGAATTAACCTTCAGAGGTCTCAGTTATTTGCAAAAAGTGCCAACGTTCAGCACCAATGGAATGTTGGCATTTAAAGAATGCTACCACCACCTTACCACGAAAACAGTTGCCAGGAGTAAAGTAGCTTAATAAAAATACATGTTTTATCCGTGGAGAGTTTCCATCAGCTTTCCACTATTTTTAATTTCAGCAGGTTTTAAAATAACATATGAGATTGAGAGTAAAACTAAACTCAATTATAGAAGTATTAAGACATAAAATGGAGCACCAGACTGAAAGATGAAGTCCCAAATTCTTTGACGCTATACTAATGGCTTTAAAGCAAAAGGTGAGATTTTGTGGCAGTAGTATCTTATTCATATTAATTTCTTTTGAATATTAATTTTCTCTTATTCAGTTGAAAATAATGACATCTAACTTGTTGCCAAAAATTCCACGTCACCAATGTAATTTTCATTTGGCTGAGGAGATCGCTTTTTAAACTAAAATCTCTCACTGTGTTTTGACCAATTACAAAGAAATGAGGTCTACAAGTCCAGCTCTACTAGGAATTTACCAGAACCTATGGTGCAATTTTAGATTGTTGTTCCTGGAAATAATGACTGTTATTACCACATCTAGATGTGTTCCCACGCAGACCATGGCACAGAGGTTAGGTCATCCCTCCTTTTCTCATGATGCCAGCAGTTGCCTTCAAACTGACCCTGCAGTGGGCTTGGCTTGACTGTACTGCTGTTTTAGGCAAGGACCCCTTCATTTAGTATGTATGAGGGAAAAACAAAGTTTTTAGAGTTTTGTCCTTTTATTATCTTTTCAAATATACATATATTCTAGGCCTTTGAATTAAGTATGATAGAATTTTTGGAATCTTATAAAGGAGCATGAGATTTTTCTTAATACGTCTCACTCACGGACTGCTTCTCTGTGGTAAAAGCTTTAAGTGACATGACATAGTGGTAAGCAGTTAGGTGTCCACATTTTTTAATAGCCATGCATGAAATATCATGTTTTAACTCTTTTTTCCTAAACAGTCTCCTGAGTAAGTCTGTGCATCATTACCTTATAATAATGGACGTCATATATTGCTGGTTGCTGAACAGAGAGCTTTCTTTTATCTCATAATTACACTGAGCAAGTTGCAAAGGGTTTCTCTGTTTTCATTATGTTACCATTTAAACAGGTCAATGCATACTAAATCCATTATATGAATGAAAAAAATAAGCTTATGTGATATTTTTTCAGTTTTTTCCTTTCTTGATTTTTTTTCTCCTGTTTTTCATATGGCAATCATAATTTGGGGGATGATTTTCCTCTTTTTTTGAGTTGTCTTGAATTTAACAGAACAACATAGATCAAGATGTCTCATGAATTGTTTATATAAGAGTGATAAACTTTTGTTTTTCACCAGTTGTGTCGATTGGCCTTTAATAGGCCTTTTCTTCTGCCACAGTGTGTTGTACCTTTTGTAGAGACTATAATGCCTTCTAGATTTTATTTCAAATCACAACCAGTATTTTAGAATCAAACATTTTATAGTAATAGTTTGGGTTACTGATCTTAAATGCACTCACATGATCACACTGAAATATGTTTGTCACTGTCTCTCTACTCACAGCATCACTACATCCTTCCATGAGTTTATTCCTCATCCTTCTGCTGTTCTGTTTTATTTCTTACTATATGGTTTTATCTGCAAACATGGAGACTTTACTGTTTACTCTTGCTCTCTCTCAATAAAATTATAAACATGTATAAGTAATTTAATTCCTCTCACCTCCACTATCTCCTCAATAAAAGTGTTAGGTGGACTAGTTAATGCTTAAGATGTCATCCAGCCCTGAAAGTGTATGATTTTCTCAAAATTGGAATTGTAATTTGTCTGAAAAATTATTTCTATGTGTCCATCTAGAGAAATATCTATTTATTCTGATCTTTTGTTTTCTCTTTTTAAGACAGTTTCATATATATGAAAAAGAAGTTTCTTATAAATAGTCTTTAGATTGGCATCTTTTCTAAGAATTTTTATAAACTCATTAATAGGTTAATCAAGTATAATTTCTGCTGACCAGAATTATGTTGCTTTCCCATTATAGAATGTATTTAATTTGCTTGAGTTACAATTCATCATAGTAGATATTATGTAGAGAATGGAAAATGCTTCCCATCATTATAACACAGCTGTGTCCTTTGTTTAGTGTGCAGAGATTACTGTTGGCACCCAAATGGGATGTAGGGTTATACTACATCCACTTATTGAGTTTCTTAAAGTCAATGTTCATGTTTTTTCCTTTGCTATTATCCTAGGATATTGCCAGTACATAATAGGTGCCCAAAGGTGTTAGTTGAATTAATTTAGGTTACTTATGTTATTATTTTTCTACCGCTTATTTTCTTTCTTCCTCTCTCTCTCTCCACCCACCTTTGTATAAAATAGGTAATTTAGTATAGAGAGCTAAAAAAGTTTTTTTATTGAGTGTCAAAATATTAAGATGTGTTAGTAACTATGCTGTCTTGGATAAGTTATTTCTCTCCTGTGGGATTAAATTAATCTGTCAAAAATGGAATTAAACTAAACCTCAGGACCCTTTTCTATCTACATTTCCTTGACTCTAGAGATCTATTTGTTTAGTTGAGCAATTCTGAAATTTAGTTAACTTTGAAACTTTTCTTGTTTTTGCAATTTCTGATAACCTGATATTAAGGCTGAGAAGCAAGTGTTTGAGAAACACACTTTGGAGAATGTTCATCTAGTAGGATGATATTTTTGTATGTTAACTGGTGTGAGTTTCATTCCTAGTGGGTCTTTTTGTTCCAGAGCTTTGCCTGTCTTTGGACTAGTTATGCATTGTCACCAGAGAGAGATAATAATGTCAAAAATGAAGGCAAAAATTTTTCAATGTTAGAAGTTAAAGCCTTTAAGTTTGCAGTGCTTAGTCCTAAAAGCAGTGTTTCCAACTTATACCATGAATAGGAGGCTGGAAAGGCTGGACATTGCTGTTATGAGTCAGTATTTCCTCCTCAGTATATATGAACATTTCTGACCTGGAAAGCAAAAGGACCTTGACCACAATGGAGATGAGTTTATTACGTGCAGTGTTTCAAATATTATTACCTTGTGGCTGGTTGTTACAGACCTCTTGGTGTCCACCAGACCCCAGAGAGGGTGTGATAATCCTCTGTTCTTGCAGCTGTCCACGTAGGTCTGGTCACGGTGTTTCTGTAAACCTTCAACAAGAGAAATATTATTTTCTGTTCTTCAACTTTCTACCTCTATGTAAATGAAAAGTATCATGCCTCTAATAGTCAAGTCTGGGAGGCAGAGCCTTGAGAAAGGGCTACTATGTATATTTCAGGCTATAGGTAGCATTCTTTTACTATTTCAGGAGACAAAGGTGCAGATCCAGCGTGACTAAACTCAGGCAACGGAGCCATACAGGTTAGAGCTAAAGGAATAGATCCAATATGGAGTCTTCTTCTCTATTACAATCATAGATCTTTCAAGGCTTTATTCCACATACACAGAATTCTCCTGGTCTGTCATCCTTGTTCTGTCTCCACATGCTTTGTTGAAATCATATGATCAGCCGTTTTTGCAGGGTTGTAACTAGTATTTGGGTTCCTTAGCTATTGGCAACACTCCCATTAACAAGAATCACTTATGGAACCCTGCTCAGAAGGTGGATGCTTTCTGGCATAACCTCTCTCAGCCATTATCTTCTCCTCAAGAACTTTATATATCTCCACCAACTAAAAGTACCTTTGACTCAAAAGGGATAGATCTGTTTGTCATGACTAACATTTACCCATGGTCTGGATTCAATTTATCTCTGCCAAGACATGCCCTTTCTTTTGCCTTCATCCTTAATCTCTTCTTTCCTTCTGTGGTTTTTTTTTTTTTTTTTTTGGTTTCATGTTATCCATTCTGTGAAAATAACCTAAATAAATTAAGTAAAACTCATTTAACCTTAACGTTGTTAAATAACAAAAATAACTGAGAAAATGGGAAGATCTAATTGGCTTTATTAAACGATTCATGAATTGGGCAGCATCCCACCTAACAAACAGAAAGGGGCTCCAAGGACTGTGCAAAATGGAAGGCTTTTATAGGCAAAGAGTGGATTACCACATCTTCCTTTGGGGGATGGAAAGGGTCCCTGTGGCAGATTACCTCATTGGTGCTGACCAAAAAATTCCAGACTGACTGATTAAAACTACATTACTGAGGGAGGTTGTGTTGCAGTTAGGTTAGGTATTAAGCCTTGGGCTGGTGATACGGGCTTAGCATAGGGGACTCCATTTTGGGCCTCTTGTCCCTTTTTTAAAAACAAAATCCATGTTACTATTTTTTCTTAATTCTTTTTTTCATGCCCAGGCATCAGGTAGGAACACATTAGGTGATTGCTCCAGAATCTCACTACTCATTTAATATTTTAAATTTATAATCTGTCTTTCCCCCCAAACCCTCTACTGAAACTGAGTCTTAAAGATGAGTAATAACTCTATACAACAATCCTCACAGCATTTCTTTCTTATTCCCTCTCCTCTTCTACACTGTTACAGCTACTGTCAGTTGCTTATATAAGTTTTTCTCTTTCTTCTTTAAATTCATTGCTCCTTTTCTTTCTCCAAGAGAGGCAAGCAAGAAAGTGAGGAGGGGCCTAATAGTTATTGATGTACAAGGTATGGTGTTACGTGGTTTTATATATCTTATCCCTTGTATTCTTCAGAATAACTCTGTGAGCAAGCTATTTTTCCACTTAAGAAGTTCCAGGAGTTTTTTCCAAGTCATACAGACTTTGATGGAACCTAAATCTGAATCCATGTCCTGTCTTTATTCCATTGTATCATATGATCTTATATGCCTTTTACTCTTTCACTCGCAAAATACGTGTCCCCTGCAGTTCTGTCGTCTGCCTTGATTTCTTTAGTTTGTGCTGTTTGTCTTCACGTCTTGTGCTTATATGCAAATGTCTCCAAAATATAAGCCCAAACCTCTCAAGACCCCCAATTTACCTTCCTTCCTTTCTTCCTCGTTGCCCCCTCTTCCTTCCTTCCTTCTTCTCCATCTCTTTCCTTCTTTTCTTCCCTTCCTCCCTCCTTCTGCTCTTCCTCTCTCTTTCTCTTCTTTTCTCTTTTGTTTTAAAAATTTATTGAGCATTGGCTGTATGCTAGTCACCATGTTAGGTACTACACGTGCCCGTAGTAGCACACTTACTAGTAACTCAGTTTTAAATAGGAAGAAACAGAAGCTTAGAGAAGTTGTGCAACTTGCCAGAGGTCAAACAGCTAGAAAGTATAGATCCAGGTTTGGAGTCTATTTTCCTCTGAAATCTTCACTTGCTTTCTCATGCTGCAGAGGGATTACTGACTGTTTTTGGAACCTGCACAGTGCTTTGTCACCTGCTGCCCTTGCTTATGCTGTTCCCTCCTATTCTGTCAGACTTCTACATGTTCCTCAAGGTGATCTCTGGTAGACTGTTCCTGAAACCCCTTGACTAGATGTGATGTTTTCCCCTTTCCAGCTCATAGCACATTACATCTCGTGTATTCAGGTTTCTGCATGCATATATGTATTTTCTTCCTACAGTAGTATAAGTTCCTTGAGGTAGGAACTATCACACACAGTAGGTGCTCTCAATAAGTCTTGGTGGATTGAGGTGAATTCCAAGCTGACAGTGCACTGTTTTCTTAAAAACAAATGAATAAATATAGCAATTGTATATTTCAAATGCAGGATTACTAAAATAACAATGAACAGCAGAATTAATTATCATCATAATTTAGAGATTAATGAAATGTAGACTGCATTAATATTTATGTCATGTCTTTGTAGTTTGCTAAATTTCTTTTCCCCATTACTCAAATGATTACTCTACCATGCAAAGGGTAGGAACTGCTAGAAAACCTTCCATTGCTAACATTTACAGTGTGTTGATTGGAAACAAGTTCCAAATGGCAATGAGCTCATTATATGTGATGGTATTTTAATGTCTGTTTAATTTTTTTAGTAAGTCCCTCCAAATCCAATGACTGAATTCCAAGTCTGTTGTCAAACTTCCCTATTATAATTAAGCAAGACAACTAAAAGGATCTGATCAAACAAGGCTGTTGTGTATTTCCTGTTTGTTTTATTTCTGTATCCTGCAGTTTTCAGTTTTGCAGGTCAGACTTAAAACATTTACATGCATGCAATTCCCACAGAGAACCATGGGAGATTGGTGTGAGGGGGATTGCAGCGTGGGTATAAAGGAATCGTGTTTTGCCTTTCTTTCCTTTATTCTCCAGCTGCTGTTCCTTAAATAAAACTTTAAAAATAACTTTTATAGGGTGGTTAATACATTCCTACCCTGTGGGGACAGGCTACATTCTCAGCTGCCCAAGATTTTAAGCAGGCTCTAGTAATTTGGGTAAAGAAATAGGCTCTTGTCTTGATACTTGAAGAATTGCCACAGGGTCAAGGCCAGAGCAAGGGAAGTGTGGGCGCTGGTGAACTTGCATTCTGCACACACTTCCCGAAGCACTGCAGGAGCAGGGAGGGGCAGAGTTCAGGTGGTGAGGAGTGGGACAGGGTCACGGGGTTGTCTGGATTATCTAAGAGGGGAGGGTAAGTCACAGTTCTTAAATTTAGAAGGTCTTTTATGCCTTTCTCAAGTTATGCTTCCTTAACCCACTCTTTCTTGAGTTAAACTTGGGTATTGGGCAAACTGGGAGTAGAGCAAGTATGTATACTCTGTGACTGTAGGAAATCCATGTATGTTTAAGTTTCCCAATTTTATTAGAGGAGGAAGCTGGGCCGAGATATGTTGGAGGCTCTAAAATTCAAGTGGTCCTTTTTGTAAGAATAACTACCCTCTGAACACATAGGTGGAGCAGCACCATGTGCTCTCACACCTGCCCAGAACGCCCCAGGTAGAGATAGCATTGAATCTGTGAAGCTACTGGTTTGGCTGTTTTTTCTGCATAATTCACTACCTGCTCTGTGAAAGAGATTTGGCTTTCATGGAAAAATCCAGACTTGAAAATGGGAAGGATTTTTGGGTATCAGCTACCTACCTAACTCTCCCCAACCCTGCACATTTATGCCATGCACATTCTACAGATGAAGGAATAGGAAGGATATAAGAAGAAAAGTAGGCAGATAATTTACATTTGGTAAATGCCCTCTATGTGCCAAGCACTTGTACATATTCAGTTTCAGCTCATACCAATCTCACCAAAGACCAAACAAGTAGATACTATTACTTCTGCTTATAAACTTAAAAAATGAAGTCCAAGGGAAGGCAAGAAATTGAGGGTTACTGAGATATTATTATGTTACTCATGTTTGAATCTTTAACATACTGGTGGGGGAGGGTATGCAGGATTTCTTTGGCATCTTTATTTCAAGATGCTATCAGCTTTTATAGCACTTTATAATTTAAATAGTCATTCTACTTATGCTATTTGATTTTCAAAATAATCATTGAGGTATGCAGAGCAGACATCATTATTCCTATTTTGCTAATATATAAACTAAAGTTCAAAGATTTCAAATGATGTTCAGGTTTATGGAGTAAAGGCAGCAGCCAGCACAGAGGTGTTTCATGACTTTAGGCTGCTCAGGCACAGGAGGTGTTGAGCACTGTAATAATCAGAAAGATTTCTGCTTTTTGTAACTCCTTATGTGCCTATAGAAAACTCTACTGCACTAAATTATCATTGTGATCTATTTCTTTTCATTTTTTCCTAGGCAAATAGAAATATGAATAAAACTGCAATTGTATTTTATACTTTAGATATCTATATATCTCAGTATATATAGATTTCTGTTCCATTTTTTCACATACTAGTGTTTTTCCCTATAGTCACATTATATATGTATGTATCTAGTTTATGATAATAAATTTATACTGTAGTTTATTTAGTCATTTCCCTGCTATTGTTTTCATTTTTGTACTATAAGAAATAAAGCTGTTATTTAAAAATGTTTACTATAGTCTTTTCTTTCTTTCTGATTATTGGTTTTTAGACCCGATTCTAGGAAGTTGAATTACTAGGTGTGAGTATATGATGGACATCTGTTATCTTTATGTGCACGATATGCATTTCCCTTCTCCTAGAAATAGCACCTGGATTTTTCTTGTTAACTACCCACCCAAAACTCCATCCCTGTGATTTAAACCTTGATTTGGGCATGATGAACCCCACACTGTGCTCCTATCCCAGGAAGCTGAACCTATTCCTTGAGCATAGTGATTGCTTCAGAGAGGAGCATGTGATCCAAGTCATGCCAGTAATATACAGAGAGGTGTCATCTTGAGATTTTACGAAAAACCATTGGGAAGTTGAGAACCTCTTTCTGCTGTCTCATGAAGCTGGTAGAACATAAACCAAAAGTGCACCTGCCTGAGGGGGAAAAAAAGAGCTATCACAGTTGAAAGCAGTCCTGATATGGAAAGAGAGAGTTTCATAATCACATGTTAGAGCACTGGGATCCAACATGCACACTGCTGGAGTTTTCACCTCTTTGAACCAACCCATTCCTTTTCTTATTACAGCATTTTCAGTTGGCTTCCTGTACTTGTAAGTGGAAGAGCTGATTTAGTTTACTGGCTCAAAAAGGTACATATGAAAAACGCCACATACGAAGGCCTTTATATGTGTTGCAAAATTAATTTCCGACAATGCTATGAGCCCTTTAGCGCTTATTTCTGTGTACCAATGTTGACACAGGTACTATACTATGTATTTTAAATTTGAAAACATTTCTTTACATTTCTAGGCTATTTCTTACATGTTTAACAACATTTTGTATTTCTTCTCTGATTTGTTTGTTCTCGGATTTGCCTGCCTTTAATTTGATATGTTAGCATATTTCTCCATATTTTTTAAGAGCCGTTTTTGCATATTTGTATCATGTTCATTGCAGATATTTTCCTTGTTTTTTATTTGTTTATGATTGTGCTAACACTGCAGATATATGAAATGCTAAGTATGTAGTTTTCTTTTTTTCGTCATAGTGTTTTTACTTTTAGAATGTTCTTTACCTTTCCAGCATGAATATTTTAATTGTTGCATTATGCCTCATTTTAAAATTCAGCATGTACTTCTTTGGGAATTTATTTTGGTAGATAAAGTCATTTTATTTCGGTATAGTCTGAATGCAAGTGACAAGAATCCTGAAGTTCTTGAAAGGTAGGCTGTTTCTTACCCATGTTCAAGATGCAGCCATGCTTCAAGGAGAGACAGGGAACCAGGGTGGGCATGCCACTGGGATTCCGTATCTCTGTTTTCCTTCTCTGGCTTGTGCTCTCAATGCATTTCCTCATCCTTCTCATTTGTTTTCTCTGTTTCCTTGTCCCAGTGGGAACCATCCAACCATCCAGAGAAAGACTAAATCTGGCTTTCACTCTCAATCTGAATTCCCAGGAAAGCGACCCTGTTTTTCTAATTTGGATATGGTGCTTAATTTTGCCCTGAAACAAGGTCATGTTGGATGAACTCTGGCTTCTTGGAGCCCATTCTCTGTGGATCAGATTCCATATCAAAGAATGAGGGAAAGGGGAGTTACCAAGGAAGGGGAAATATTTTGAGCTGGGGAGACAAATAATAGGCAAGTGATCATTATAAAGGCCTAACTTGGTTATTTTCCAAATAGCTTTTCTAACATTGGTGCTCTATGCCTTCATTATTAATTTATAATGCTTGTTTTGTCATATAGTAAATTTATATGTGTACATGAATGTGTGTCTTTCTGGACTGAGATTTTCTGATACACTGGCCTCTGTTCTTGTAAAAATTTTTGTTCCATTCTTTTGTAATTTTTTAATTGAAGTATAGTTGATTTACAGTGTTGTGCTAGTTTCAGATGTATAGCAAAGTGATTCAGTTATATATATAATACATATTTTCTTTTTTCAAATTATTTTCCATTATAGGTTATTACAAGATACTGATTATAGTTCCCTGTGCCATACAGTAGGACCTTGTTGATCTATCTTATATATAGTAGTGTGTATCTGTTAATCCCAAGCTCCTAGTTTACCCTGCCCCTTCTTTCCTCTTTGGAACTGTAAATTCATTTTTTAATGTCTGTGAGTCTATTTTTGTTTTGTAAATGAATACCTTTGTATCATTTTTCAGCTTCCACATATGAGTGATATATGATATTTGTCTTTCTCTGTCTGACTTACTTCACTTAGTATGATAATCTCTAGGTCCATCCATGTTGCTGCAAATGGCATTGTTTCATACTTTTTTATGGCTGAATAATATTCCACTGTATATATATACTACATCTTCTTTATACATTCATCTGTTGATGGACGTTTAGGTTGCTTCCACATCTTGGCAATAGTAAATAGAGCTGTTATGAATATTAGGGTGCGTGTATCTTTTCGAATTAGAATTTTTGTCTTTTCAAATTAGTGTTTTTGTCTTATCTGGATATATGCCCAGGAGTGGGATTGCTGAATCATACGGTAACTCGATTTTTAGTTTTTTAAGGAACCTCCATACTGTCCTCCATAGTGGCTGCAGCAATTTACATTCCCACCCACAGTGTAGGAAGGTTCCCCTTTCTTCACATCCTCTCCAGCATTTATTATTTGTGGACTTTTGGTTGATGTCCATTGTGACCAGTGTGAGGTAATACCTCATTGTAGTTTTGATTTCTATGTGTCAGGTGCTGTTATAAATTTCTGTAAATTATCTTATGTAACCCATTATCATTATTCTAATTTTGCTGATGAAGAAGAAACTGCAGCTTAAAGAGATCAAGTTACTTGACCAAAATCACACATCTCATGAATGCTGGAAACAGCATGCAAAAATGGGTCTATATGACTCCAGTAACCATTTTTGTAATGATTATTTAGACTAACTTCTTTAAAAAGGGAAAGCCAACTTATTATTTGAAGATATAACTATGTACTGAGAAAGCTCAGGAGAGTTTTATAACAGATATTTTCAGTAGTTCTAAAGCAGTCACTGGTAAAACTTTCTGAATTTGGAGTCTTTTGTGAAAATAATTAGTTAATACTTTTTGTAATATTTTCCATAGTTAATGGTCTATTCAAGTTTCCTGGGGCTTTTGGGGTGGTCAGTGTTGATAACTGTTTTTTTTCCCCCTAGAAAATTTTATAATTACATTGAATAGTCCTTCGGAATTTTTGTTTCAAGAAAGAGCCATAATATTGTACATAGCTCTGCCCTTAGAGTGAAATGCACAGATGACAGACTGACTCTCAAAAGTTCCTTTTCTAAATAAGAAGAAAGGAAATAGTATTCAATTGTTAAATCATATGCCAAGGGATTTCCCTATTCATTCTTGACTTAAGAAGGCTGATGTATTTAAAAATTGCCAAATGCATGCAAACCTATTACCTTTTTGATATGTGAGTACAATTTTACATAACAAGGTATTATAACTTGATTTTTTCAAAAAATGAACAATGCCAGTAATAATTGAGGCTGATCTGTGTTAGCATATTATCATCCAAATATTTTAACATAATAACTGTGCAAGTAGTAGACTCTGTAAACATATGTGCATTTATTTTCAGGCTGATGGGGGGACAGATTAAATGTGCAGGTAGAACACCCATTGGGGTGTGCCAATGATAAAAATAGGGGGACTGTGTCAGTCTAGTTTGGCATATCCTGTGTGAACCAGAGACAGGGGTTTCAAGAGGGCCCCTCTGACAGTCTTCAGATGTGAATCCTGGCAAACTCAGGCAAGGAGGAAAGGCCTGGGTCGACGGCATCTTCTGTTTTGTTGAAATGTAGTAATCAGTAACTTTATCAGTAAAACAGATGGAAATTTACATTCAGGTTTGTAGCCACCCTAATTTATTCTAGATAAAATAATGCATTCACTTGTTGGTATTTTGTTGTACTGATAAAGTAGTTTATGTGACTGAGAGTAGTGAACTTGGAGCTCAGTTTTGGTCCTAACTTTTTGACACTGATTTTTGACTTTGGACGTATATTTAATCTCCTTGAGTTTTGTTTTCTCATCCATAAAAGATAATGATACCTACCATGCAGTCAAAGGAAAAGAAAACAAAATTATAAAATTATAGGATTGTTTAAAAAAGACATTTTATCGAGGATCAAACTGAAAGCCCAGAAGGTTTAAAGGTCTTTCTCAGGACACAGAGCTCACAATAGAACTCAAGTATTCATCCTTTTCCAGCAGACCATTTCTAGATTCTATGCTCTCAGTGGCATTGATGTGTTTTTAACTAAAACTCCAGCAGCTGTACTAATGTTACCTGGTAGATAGGTTAATGATGCTATTAATTTTATAAAATACATACATTTATGTTTATTTTTCAGATCTTTAGCACTCCATTAGTGACTAAAAGAACCATATTCATAATAGTAATAAAATGTTAAATTAATGCATTTATATGTATTACTTTCTGATGCTGTATGTTAAGAAGAGTTGGGTAAAAATATAAGATAAATAATTAAACATATGTGGCAGATTGTATTTCCAAAGATGGCCACATCTCCCATTCCATATTTTAGCTTTACACTGTGATTTTCAGCAGTGAGTCTATATATTCCTTCACCTTGAACCCACCTGGACTTGTGACTACACTGAAGCAACACTGTGATTTCTGAGGCTCATCCTGAAAGGTACAGTTTCTGCTTTGCTGCCTCAAATAGTCACAAAGAAACCCTGAGCTACTGTGTAAGCAGCTCCTTTTCCCAAGTCTACCATGCTGTGAGGAAGTCCAAACTGGCTTATGTGGAGAGACCTCATGGAGAAGTTCTGAGACTGCATGAAAACAGTTAAATGTATGGCCAGTCCCCACCTGTTGCAGCTCTAGTGACTATCTGATGGAAGCCACAACCCACATCAGAATGACTCAGCTGAACTCTTTCCAAATTTCCAAATTTCAATATTTTCCACTGTTGAGAAAAGACAGAAGCATTTGGCAGGATAGTTTCTGAGAAATAGGTAGATGGAGCCATTTAAAACATAGTTGTGTCTTATTTTCTATTCAACTTTTCCCTTCTTTGAGACAACTGCTTCACTGTCTTCACGAAAATCTACGGTGCACATCCATATTTTTAATGAGTGGGTTTTGATTTGTTAGAAGTTACAGAATGTTCAGGAAACCTTATCTAGGTTGATGCAGTGTAGACAGGGACAGAGCACTCAGAACATTCAGATAATCCAGAACTGAGTTCACTCAGTGGGAGCAGCTGCTCAGATAGACCAGAGGTTTGGGAAGGTATTATTCATCTACAGGATGTGGAGTCAGTGTGTGTTCACATAATCTAGTTGAGATCTGAAAATGTAAATGGATGCCAGTTGACGTCTGGGCTACATGTGTTACACAACTGATGTTCATCAACAAGCTATTACTTAGCATTACTCTGGATGGCTGTCTAGGTGTTAATGCATCCTGGATATTGAGACTGAGGTAGTATTTTTTTTCCCTTTGACTTTCTGTGAAACTGATATTATTTGAATGGAATTGTCTTATTATCATTACGTTATTATACCTCTTCAGAACTGTTTCTTAATTTAATCATAAAATGAAATCTTGGAGTACATTATTTTTTCTTATGCCCCATATAAAGTTTAGTACTTGAATACATAATATGTAACATAGGTGCAGCTATTCAAATCTTATTCACCAGTTTTATTTAAAAATTATTTTTAAACTCTAAGAAAAGTCTACCATAAAACTTAACTATTTCAATGAAACTTACCATGTCATCTTTAATCAATAAAACTCTAAGAGTATCACTCTGGCATAATTTCCTCCATAAAAAACAGCAACATAAAACTGAAAAATATTAGGAACTTGCTTAGATGCATAAAGATCATATAAATAGAGTACTGAAGTCATTTATAAATGCTTTTACAATAAGTGTCAATAAAATAGACCACACACTACAACATTTCTGGGGAAACATTAATCATGAACTTACCTGAAAATGCATAATTGGAATAGTAACTGCACAGTGTTGATGGTTCATGGGTTAAGCACTGGAGAGATTCACATAGGCAAAGACACTTTATTTCTCCATCAGCTGATTTTGACTCTACTAAACAGCCTCCAGTTCTTTGTATCTCTGAAATATACAAGTGCCTGTGGCACCTGTTATTTTATAGAGTGCTTATATGGGCTTCTGGCTTTTTCCTCAATTACATTTCCATTTAGAATTATGTTTGGCCTAAGTGTAACCTCACACCAGAATTTTTCTTTTAAAGTTTTATCTTAGTTAATGATCACTTTTCATACTGGAAGAAGGAATTGCTAAAGTAATTTCCTTAATTGGATTTTCTTATTTTTGTACATAGTGTATGGTGAAGTCATTTATACAACCATCACATTTGATTTGTGTGCTCTAATGCATCTATAACTTGTATTTTCTGACTAAGAAACTGTTGCTTTTTTAGACTGCTCCATTTTCTTTTCATTTCTATCAACAAGGCTAGCTCTTGGCATTCTTTAGGATTTTCCACAGAGTCGATATTTTATTTACTTCACAAGATTTATTTAAAACACTGAGGAAAGAGACAAAACCTTGAAGTCAGTGAATTGAAGTGAGATATGAATACTTTGTGTGGACAGCCAGGCTCCCTCTACTACATCAGCCTCTAAATCCACATGATTCAAGTTTGTGACTCAGAAAAATGCACGTTAGCTTCATAAACTTAAAAAAAAATTTAAGTTTTCTTACTAATAGTTTAAATTGGCAGTCAACTATTCAAGTGACATGGACCTACTATAATTTTAGTTAAGACTCATATCAAGGGATTTGACAATCACTGGGAGTAGCAAATAACAGTTTTGGAGCCATTGTCAATATTCAGTATCTAAGGTCTGTCCTAATTGAGAAGTTGTTACCTTTTCTCTCATTTAAAAAGGAAGGGAAAAAAAAAAAAAGTTTGTGCCCTCTAATTTAATCCAAAACCTTGGAAGAGCCACTCTGTCCACTTTCAAAATCTGGTTCTGGGAGTAAAAATGAAAGTATTTTAGATTTCACGCTACACTAATTATAGGTGCAACTTTGAAATTTCTCTTTCTCTTAGATTTGACAAATGTTACCTTGTGTTTTCATAATGACATAACAGTTTTGTGTAGCACACAATCAAAATGTCATTATAGCATATTACCAAACCACTGAACATGCTATTCTTTGCCAGAGAATCTTTTCTTAGTACATGTGTTTCAAAAGCACTTACTCTGTAAATGAAAGATTAAGGCTTAGCTGACCTAGATTGAGCTGTGGGGATTTAAAATCCAGGGATCAATCATCTTGGGTCTACCTCAGTTCAATTCTTTTTTTCAATTTTTTGGATGACTTAGTGGATTCATTTCAGTTGTCTGGACAAAGAAAATCTTTCATGCTTGCTTAAAAAAACTCCAAAATGAAAACAAGCAAAAAACACAGTGAAATAAGCAAGCATGATTAGATGATCCTCTTTTGCATAGGTTACCACAAGTAGCTTTTATTTTATATTCTGTTGAGAGAAACTGGAAATTCTATTGCTGTCTCTTTAGTCTCATTGGAAATTGACAGAGAAGTCCCAAGAAGATGTGTAGTTTTACTGGGAAATAAACCTGTCTTCACAAAAGCATCTCCTTTTAAGCTATGACTTGCGTTTGATGTCATTTAACATGTCTTACTTCTAAGCCCTGAGATGAGTGGAAAATTATTTTATCCCTTATTTATGAAGAGCCAGCAACAGAGAGACCCAACATAGACAGAGCCATTGCACATTTCCTTTAAGTCCTATAGTTAATGAAAAAAACAAATATGGAACCTTTGAAGAGTTCCCCAGTAGATACGGAATTTATAAGTAATCCTACATGGATGAGTTCTTTTTTAGAAGTCTGCAAGATGTCCAGTTATGTTTGCTTTTCAAGAAAAGAAAATTATTGAAATTATCCTTGAAATTTTAAAGACTTAATTTTCATTGGAAATGAAAAATACAACTGAACTTAAGAACATTTTTGACTCCAAAAGAAAACCAATCTTATGTAGCAATTTGATTGCATATTAAGACCTATGAGGAAAATATACAATGACAACAAGCATCAAAATACACTTTTTTTCTAGCAAATTTTATTTGAAAATTCATGGTATATTGATAAGAACTTAAAATAGAAATAATTTAATTACAATTTAAGGTTAAACATTTTACGAACTTTCAATAACTTACCTAGAAAAAGAAACAGTGTAGACTGCCTTTTTTTTCACTATGATGGAATTAAAAATGGGACCAGATTTACTCTCTCACATTAAACAAATAGAAAACCAGACATAATATATAAAACATCAGTTTTCAGGCAATGGTCAAAAGATAGCACAGAATACTGATCCATGAGAGAAGGGAAAAAAGAATGTGATTCCTTCAACTGCCCCAATGCATGGTCTGGAGTCTCTAAGAGGTAGTGTAATTAAGAGAAACCTCAACAATGCTCAGAAGCCTTGTGAAGTTGAGGAGATAGAGTTTGAATAGACCAAATCACCTAGAATTTGAGAACAAAATATCAGATGTGAGGGCACAGCATGGACATAGAACTCCAAATATCTGCACGAGATCCCCTTGAGGCTCTAGAGTACTGCTCTGTGCATACGTCTGAGGAAAGTACATGAAACTAAGAAGTGAACCAACAGAAAAGAGTAGGCAGGGCAGTCTCACGGGGACCTCACATGAGGCTGGGAATAATCCATGTTACCACTGGCCAAAGTGAAAATGTCTCCTAATATATGGGTAGAGTCCTCAAGAGTGTGTTTAGTGGTAGAATAAAATTATACTCAATTAAAGGCTTTTCTGAACTTGCTTTAAAAATCAGATTAAAAGCAAGCCTCAAAGGATAGAGGTTCTATTGATGTTAGCTGCATCCACAAATAAAGCCAAATAATATTTAAAGGAATACAACAAAATCCCAATAAATAAAATCCCTAATTCCTAAAGTGATGAATAGTAAGAGGAAGAAGAAATTGCTAGGTATGCAAATAAGCTGGGAGATACGATCCATAAAAATTAGAAGAGTTGATCAATAGAAATAGACCCAGAAATGACCCATATGAAAGAATTTGCAGAAAATGATATAAAAACAGCTGTTAAAATATATTTCATATGTTCAAGTAGAAGTGAGAAACACATATAGAAAAGACCCAAATGAATTTCTAGAGATGAAAAATAAAAATTTGAAAAAAAATCCTCAAATGCCTTAATGAACAACAGGTTCAACACTGCAGGAAAGTTTCTTCAAATTCTAAGTATAGCAGTGAAAAATATATAAAATAAATTACAAGGAGAAAAAACCTGAAAAAAATCATGCAAAATTGACTTGTGGGACAATATTAAAGTATTCTAACACATGTGTTATTAAAGACCCAGAATGAAGAGGTAAGGGAACAGAAATGATAATGGAAGAAATAATGGCCAACATTTTCCCAAATTTGTTGAAAACTGTGAAACCATAAACCTAAAAATCTTGATGAACTCCAAGAAGAAGATATATGAAAAAAATCATGCCAAATCATATCATAAACATCTAAAAGCCAGTGATAAAGAGACAAATTTCTGAGTAGGCAGAGGGAAAAAGGCATTATACACATGAAACAAATATAAATATGACAGCAGACTTGTCATGAACTATGCAAGTGAGAAGAGCAACATCTTAAGGCATTGAATGAAAAAAACAACTGTCATCTTAGAATTGTATATGCAGCGTAATATCTTCCAAAAACGAAGGTAAAATAAAGATTATTCCAGACAAACAAAAACAGAGAGAACTCACTGTCAGCAGACCTGCACTATAAGAGATGTTTAAGGCAGTTCTTTAGACAAAAATATGATAGAAGATTGAAATTTGTATCATATAGGACTAAGGATCCCTAGAAATGATAAATGTGTCATTAAATATAAAAGATTTTGGCTATATATTTTAAAAACTCTGAAATATAACTGACTACTTTAAACATTTTAAGAATTTTAGTTTAAAACTAAACATGTAAAAGTGAAATATAATAATAGCACAAAGAATGGAAGGAAGTAAGTGGAAGTGTATTTTAATATTTTTTCAATATAGGTGAAGTGGTACATGATTTAATGGTAGACTGCAATAAGTTAAATGCATATGATGTAATCAAAGCAACCAATGAAAAAACCCCAGAGTTTAGATAATAAGCAAATGGTGATGATAAAATGGAATCATACATAAAAATTTTCAATTACTCTGAAATAATACAGGAAAAGAAGGGAAAAAAGAACAGAGTAGTTGGGATAAACATAAAACAAAGAGTAATATCCCAACCATAGCAAGAAACACATTAAATGTAAATATTCTAAATACTGCATTTAAAAGAGAGAGATGACCAAATTGGATAATAAAGTGAGACACAACTATATGCTCTTCCCAGATAACCTTCTTTAAATGTAAAGTGATAGAAAAAAGATAATGCTGTTTCTTTACATTCACCTATATACTAATTTTTTATTACTCATTACTTTGATGTATTATTTTTTTCTTTGTTCCATTTTCTGTGGATACATATTTCCTTCCATATTTCCCATCTTTATATTTGCCATACTCTTCTTATAATAAGGCTAGGAGATGTTCCTTGAAAATTTTTCTTTTAATAAAATTAACTTGCTCTGTTTCCATTTCCTACCCACATCTGAAAGTATTGTGCCTTTTAATGAAATTCCATTGTTTGCTAAATGGAAAATATGAAGTATATTGTGAATACTAGGTAAAATAAAGCATTACTTCAGTACTTTCAAAAAAATGTAAGCAAATTTTCATTTTTTTGTTTGCATATTTTTAAAATGTCCTTACTTTGTACCACTGTAATGATCTGAAACTCCACATACTGCAACTTCACATTTTAAAGGCTAGTGATTTTTTGCTCATATTGATAAAAATTTATGTCTTGTTTCTGACAATTTTCTTTCCTAGACTGACTGAATTTTAATATTTATATTTTTCCTTTAGCCTAGTGTGCAGTTTGAGTTTACTTCTGGGTGTTTATATTGAGCCATTCAGACTTCTCCCAACTTTTCAACTAGGGAAGTGTACTTTCATGACATTTGTGATAGTTAGGGACTCAAATCTGTAATTTTGTCTTTCATTTTTCTTACACCGTTACTGATCTGATTTAGGTAACTGGCCTAGACCTTAATTACTAATTGGTTTATTCTTTTTTTTTTCTCTCTCTGAAGGCTGTGACCCTGACGTCTAAATTATGTTGGGACATATAATGTAAAAATATTATCTTGTGTATTACAGAAGTGATAATACAAAACACTCTTCATGATTACAAAATAGTCATCTTACAGGACCCTGAGGGAATGTCTCATAGCTGCAAATTTGAAAAATTTTGTTTTTTTAAAATATATTTATTTGTGCATAGAAAAATACCTTTATTCAGATAAAGCAGCAGTACTTTAATGAATTAGAGATTTCTTAAATGGAAAAATCTCTGTCCTTTTAACACAGACTATGTGTCTTTTACTTTAATTTGAAGACTTTGATTTAATGTAGTGAACATCAACTTTTTTTAAGATACTGATTACAGATTACAGTAGGTAGTTCTTAAATTTTGAGGTGTCTTTTTTTCCATAAACTTATTTGAAAGGCATACTAAAATGTAGATTCCCCTAAACTCTGTATAGCTTCTTATTCAATATGTTTTGTGTTATGCCCAAGAATAAGCATTTTTGACAAGCTCCACAGATGATTCTGGTGCTTGTGGTCCTAGGGCACTTTAAGAGACACTAAGCTAAACTTTTCTGAGCTTGTGCAGAACAATGGTCAGTGATTCTTAAAATAACCTGCACCATCATGCTGCAGTGATTGTCAGCATAGGTTGGAAGGGTCCTTTGCTGAACAAGGCAGTATTTTCCAGTGGACTAAAACATGTCTGTGTTGTCGTTCCACTTCTTTTTCAGCTAAATGACTTGCTCCAGCTTGCAGTTGAACTGAATACAAAACTTCCTCCTCTCTTCCTTGCCCACTATTTAGAAGCCAAGAGAGAAATTTCCTAACATACAACAACAAGCATTTATTGACATGAACCTGGAGTAACTTAAAAAATAAATTGCCTTAAAGAAATATCTTAATATCAATGCTTCTAAAACTTAAACCTAAACCATCATAGTATGTATCCTTCTAGCTAAAATCTAATGGACTCACTAGACAAGTGCATTTATTTTTTAAGTGTAAGAGTACATTTTTACAGTTAATTTATGTGAACAAGTATATGAGTACTTAACATTGTTTAAAGGCAGATATTCTAGAACAAAATATTAATCTCATTCCCATATTGTAAAAAATATATTTTTAAATTATTGTTTTCAAATTTATTTCATCAAAAAATTATTTATTTTCTTCAGACCTCTTATTTAAAAGAGTGGGTACAATGATAGTTTGGTAACGTTAATTTTTATGGAATTATATAGGCTAAAAGTAATATATCTATATTTTGTGGGATGGAACATTGGATACTTTATTCCCCATTGTTCCATGTCTTGGAAGTAACTTCAGATTATTTCCTTAGAGTGTTATCTTTGATGAGGTTGGAAGGCTATGTACCTTTTAGGCTTAACTCTATTTTGTAAGAAGATATCAACATGGTCTCCTTTTAAAGCATGGGAATCTCCCTTTAAATGACAACATAATTAATCTAATACTTTTTTTGTCAGAAAATAAAACCTTGGAATCCCTGATGTCTAACAGTAATCAAAAGATCCATTTCAAGAAAAGTAAAAGTTGTATTTATGGAGAATTACCTGAAGGACATGCCACTCATTCCTTCATTCTCCTTTTCTAACTCCCTAAGTGGTTTAAATGAGACTCCTATGACTTTTAAAAATCATTTCATATAGTCCTCTAATGGGAGCTTACAGTTTTCTCTTTTGCTTTCTGCACCTTAAAAAAAAAAACTAAGTTAAATTAATTATGAAATAATTTAGACTCTTCAGAGAATGATAAAAATCATTATTCTACTATTCAGACTTTTCTTAAAAGCTGACATTTTGGGTCATATTTGCTTCAGACCTTTTGTGCTTAAAGGACAAAGCATCAGAGAGAAGTAGAAGCCCCCTTTCTGTTTCTCCTGGATGCATTTCTTGCCCTAACTTCCTGGATGAAATGACCATCCTGAAGTTGCTTGTCTTTCTCCCAACTATGTTTTTAGTTTTTATATTTTTTAATCTTAAAAATGTGTGTCTTTATAGAGTACACTTAGTGTATTTTATTTTTTATTAAAAACCAATCCATATATACTGTATTTGTTTTCCTGGAGTTTTGCATTCAACATTTTATGCTCTAGATGAATTTACATTGGCAAATGATGCATTCTTCTAAACTGTTACGTATATAGCGTTACATTGTGTGAGAAACCAGATTTTTAATCTTTTCTTATGTTGATGAACTTTTAACTTTCAAGAGTCTTGATATTATTAGTGAGAGTAAAACTGCTTGTATACATCTCCTAGTGTAAGAAATATCCTAAGTTTCTTAAGGCTGTAAATAGTTGGATCTACAGTGTTACTGCATGCTGCATTATTTCAAGAGTTCCTTCAATTCTATTCCCTCTTACTGGAGCTTACTGTTTTTTTTTTTCCTTTTTATTTCTGCACCTTTTTAAAACTAAAATCAATTATGAAATAATTTAGAAATATTGGACATTTCACAGAAGGATAAAAATCATTCTTCCATGACTCACACATTGAAACTGGAACTCTGAAAGTGTCTGTTTCTTAACTTCATTACAGATGTTTAGTTTTGCATACTTAAAAATTTTTGCCAATCCAATGAGTATATCTGGGTGTTTCATTGTAACTTTAATTTGTACAGCTTTGATTACTGTTACTATATCTAACTACCTTTATAAGAGTATATTTTTTATTGATTTGAGGAATTTTTAAAGTATTTTTTCAATAATAATCATTTGTGGGTTAGGGGTTGACAATCTTTTCTCAGTTTCTGATTTTTTAATACTTATTTTAATTACTGATATATTTGAACTAATTTCAACCATTTTATTTTATGGTTTCTATTTACCTGCCTCTTGTCATGTCTTCTGCCTTTAATTTCTCTCTAGTGTTATAGAAGTTATATTTGTGTTTGAATTAAGAATCCTAAATTTAATCTCCCTTTTGAGCCTTCTCTGTAACAGTAAAATAACTCAAGAATGCCTTAACTCTGCTTTCCTCAATCTTATTTTTCCTGTTATTTAGTCAAGTATATTAGTTCCCCCTTATATTTACTAATTTTTTAAAATGGTAACAAATGTTTGTTTTTTATTCAGCAAATGTGTTTAAGTACATATAGGCAAATCATAGACATATCTGCTCTGAATTTACAACAGATCAAAACAAACCAACTCTGCCTCAAATGTATGTACATAAATGTAAGTAAATTAATAAATACATTATCTTTTGCTTTTATTGTTAGCAAAATCATTTGAGTGACTATCATGCTAAAAACCTTTGTCTGTTTCGGATGATCTTAATAACCTTGAAGAAAAGTACAAATTAACTTGATTTTAGTGTTCTGAGTTATGTGGAACTGTTCTCCTGTATGTTCCAGAACCTTTGCTCTTTAAGTGGCTTAGTGTTTGTCCCTGTTATTTGCCATTCTTTCATAATTGCTTTATTCTTTCCTTGAATTCTGATTTCTCTGCTTTTTATTTTAGTTTATTCTAGTTTAGCTTTTAGAATCCCTTCCTAGACCTTGGTCAATGATTGTGTTTGCTTTTCAAGGAGAAAATACCTTTTGAAGCTGCATTAAAGATGCTCTGCTTGCCATGTTTCTTGTCTCCTGTATCCACATAAGCAGTGGGATTCCAAGCATCACACCCTTGAACCTACACATGGGTTCAAATTCCCATGAGCCTTTGCTTCTGCTTACCACTCTAGGTTTGACTTATCTCCATAATTCTGAATGCCAGAGTTTCCCTTTTTTGAAAAAGACCCATCATGTGTTTGTTTTAATATGATTATTTTTATACAAGATTCTTATGTGTTGTAGTAGAAGAAAAGCTCATCCGTGTCAGTTCAGGCTTTCACACTGCCCGACAGCTATCACTAGTTTCTTTTTAAGTGAGATGAAATTGATGGATGACTTTTGTTTCAAGTTTTTTAAAAGGTACTTTTGCTTTCAATGTGGCAACAAAACCAGTGTTTTCCACTTAAACCATCCTGAGCTTACAAAGGTACATAGTTTTAGTAGTAATTTTCTCACAAAGATAAAATGGATCCATGCAATTTTCAGATGGCTTTACAAAAACCTGTGCACTTGAGTCTTTCATCATAATAAATTGGTATGTCTTAGCTGTCATAAAGCCAGCCTTAAGGAAGAACCTCTTGAAAAAGAAGCAGTTTGTCAAGAATGACAGCTGGAATTTCTCAGCCTCCAGTGGCAGAGTTGACTGAAATCAAGTCAATAGCCAAGTCAGTGGTAGAATCCATGGTCTAAGTTTATTTACACAAATCACAGAGATATAAATGTTAAAAAGCCACCCTTCTTTATCATTTTGAGCAGAGATTCTCAAATCATTCTACAGAACTATCTCTATCATGCTTTACTTTAAAATGTAGTGACTTCTGCATTCTACTTCATAGCTCTGTTTGTTTAAATTATTTATTTATTTGGCTTTCTATTTTCCCTCAATTTTTTATATGATTGTATTTATACATAGAAGTATGAAAGCTATTTTGTTGTTTCATATATTCCTTTGGTATTTCCTTATAGATACATATCTTGTTTGAAAAATATAAGTTTAGATAAAAAATATTTTGTAATTGCCTGAGCAGTGCATATTCAGTAAGATATAAGGGTTAAAGATGACTGCCTTGTTATGTATGTATTTTTAGAAGTTTGAAAGGAGGTACACTATCTTAGAAGTCTAAGGACCCTAGGAATCATCAAATCTATTCAAGTGAGAATGTAGGAGAAAGAGGAAACTTAGTCTAGAACTTGTTATAAAAGTACTTGTCTTTAAGTCTTTGTAAAACAAACAATTAAAATATTTATTAAATACTCTCTGAGCCAGACACTGTTTTAAATCTCTTTGAATGAATGAACATGCTTAGTATTCAAAGCAGAACTATTACAAATTATGTCCATGTAACTGATGAGAAATCTGTGCAGAGGGAGGGTGAGTAGCTTGCCCAAGTTCATCACGACCAGTAAGTGGCTGAATTAGGGTGTGAATATAGTCAGATCTTGGGCTCTCACTGGTTAAGAGTAAATCAGGAATAGTTAAGCAGAGGTGAGACTCCTATGATGTCTCCTTACTCCTGATTTAGTGCTCTTTACAGGGTATTCATTTCTTGTGGATACCACATATAGGTTACTGATGTCCATTACTTTCATTTTGCTAAATTGAAAGAAAAAAATTGCATTCACAGATTTGAGATTTGGAAGGCACTCCTAGCAAGTTACACATTTGATATGGCTGTTAAAATGGGAATGGTGAGAATTAAACTATCATTCATTTTTAAACTCTTAAACTGGGCTTTAATTCCTGGGAAGGCAAAGAAACTTTTGGCCATAAAACACCACAAAAATAATCCATCTACTCAACTCAGCAGTCATACCAAAATGTAGGAAGAAAGGAATATGGACAGTGAAAAACTGAAAAATATTACTACTTAACCTCTCAGAAACTACAATCTTTTTGATAAAGTTCTGTCATCAATCAGTCCAATAGTTCAATCAGTTTAACATTTTGTTCTTGGTAAGCCTGTCTGATAAGTAAATTTATGAGTTATTTCTTAATACTTAAGTTGATTTGCCATGTTCAGTGTAAGAATAGCTGAAACTCACTGAGATTAAAAGAACATTGTCTAAGAGAGATAGTAATTCCACAGTGATCTGCTTCCACAATTGTAGGGTAATCACATACTGGCCTGCATACTAGTAAGAAATGTCTTAGTTAATTGGGATTCTTGTACAATTGGTCAGGTTTTGGATATTCCTTCCCTTGAATAAGAGGTTATTTAGCTTTATTTATGATCCTGAAAATGCATCTTTCGATTCTCAATTGTAAACTGGTTACCACAAATGTTATGTTCATAAGTTCCTTAACCATTATGGTAACATCGATGTACCAAGAAAACTCATCATTGCCAAAACTGTACCACAGATCTAGAATCTATTTAAATGAGAGGTCCAAACCATTTTATTTACTTTCAGAAAACAATAACTTGGAACTGAATGATGGCCTTGAATTGCATTGTTACAAATTCATGTTGGTTTTGATGATATGGTTCAAATGTTGCCACTTAGAAAGCATTAGAATTCCATCATTTTAACTTTAATTGTGTAAGAAATTGTGGGATGGGTTTCAAAACAGTAAGATATAATATTGGCTAAAATGTATATGCTTCTGGAGGTTGATTTAATACTCATGTAGATGTGGCTGGATAAAGATTAAGTGTTTTGGATTTTTTTGGACCAAGATTTTTAGGAATAAATTGTGGGATTAAGGCATTTTACAATTTAATATTGATTTATTTCCTCATAAACAACAGTTTTGTTTTAGAACTGGAGCATCTTCTATTCTATCTTCTTTTGAAAATTACAAAACATTTTATAGAGGAACTGACTTAAAGGGTAATGTGTAGCAGACTATGAGTTTGAAGGTCATTTGATTTCTCCTGTATCTCTTAATCCAGAAATACTGCTTTTACCATTTTTGATAATTCTTTTAGATAGGATGGCATATCAGGGTGACAGAATAAGCTGGTAATCTTGAGACATCACAGGTGCTAGAGGTTCCCAAAAGGAAAAAGTTCCCATCTTTTATCCTTGTAAACTATCAATGTGGGAGTCTGTTATTAGCAAGCAAGTACAAAAGTGAAAATTCATATGACCTCTTCTTAGACTGACTGTATAATTTATCATCTAAACCCAGACACCTTTGAGAGTGAAATGGGGGGCATTATTGGTAACTACACTGGGACAATAGACGTAAAGTAAGACTACCTGGGATGTAAAATCAAAGCTTTTTGCCCTGTCATGTACTCTGTTCAGCGATTTGAACGAAAGATTTACTCAAAGCAAGTGCAAAATTCTGGAGCAGCATTATGTTATTCTTTTGGCCAACAGGGTCAAAAGTTATGATGGCGCAGACTCCATAGAGTTGAACCTAAGACAGTATTCCTAAGAGTATAAATTACAGGACTTGCAAGAGTTCTTTTTAAACTTGCTCATAAAGGGTGGGGAATGCTTTTAAACCAGTGCATGTGAATCACCCCAGGATCTTGTTAAAATGCAGATTCTGATAGAGAGAGCCTGGAGTAGAGCCTGAGAGCTTACATTTTTGATAAGCTCCCAGGTGACGTTGATGCTGCTGGACCCTAAAATAATCCACAACTTTGAATAGCAAAGTTGTGCATTACTTTAGGCAATCCATACTTCCTGGTTACCTCTAATTTCAGCAATGAATGCTCATTTAACCACATAAATTAACAAGATATATCACTAGTTTCACCATTAAAAACCCGTTTGAGATATTCAGTAACCCAGTTAGCAAAATGGTGGCTGTTGATCAAAGACAGAAATTTTAGGAAGGCTGTGTAGCCACCTCTCAAGTTTGGCCCCTTCTGATAGTTTGCTGCATCTCTGCAGCTTTTAGACTGGATATTCTCGATTAGCAGCATGTCAGTTGACCACTTCACAAAAATGTTTTCTTGACCGGTACCTGGGTGTTGGCTTAACTTAAGTAATACATGCACATTATTTCACACTGCTTATGCTAAAGTTTTCAAAGTACAGTTCACCCTTGAACAACACAGGTTTGAACTGCACAGATCCCCTTAATAAGCAGATTTTTTTCACTAAATCCATACTACAGTACAACAGGATCTATGGTTGGGGCCGATAGTTATACTTGGATTTTCAACAATACGGAGGGGGTCAGCACCCCTAGCACCCACGTTGTTCAAAGGCCAACTGTATATTTTAAGCATCATGACTCTTGATCTATTTTGACTTTCATCTTTCCATAGTCAGTACATACTGTCTGCATAATTTTCAGTTGTATGATCATCTGATGGCCGCATGAGGGAAAACATGGATCCTACGAGGTTGGCCTGAGTTTTACATGACACTGAATCACAAGATGAATATATAGATGACAAGTGTCCTATATTAGTGATGATAGTCTGAATTTATCTGAATTCTTCCTGATCATAATGGGAGAAACTTTATTGCCTTTTCAAAATGTTGCAAGTGGGGATGCCCAGATCCTGACTTCCATATGACCATAGACTTTTGAGTCTAATGATCTCAAAAGCCTAAGATTATGTAAACCAGCATAATTTTAAGTCTTAAAAAAGACTTAAAACAAGAATCAGAAGACCTCAATAAGATTGAAGAGGCTCTGTCTCTAATGTGTTTGGGTCAGTCATTTAATGTTTCTTTGTCATTTTACTTTTATTTGTAACATAACAAAGTACATCACTGCATTGTGAAAAAGATCAATCGAGTTGATACGCATAATATGCTTTGACAAAATAAGGTGCAATAGCAATGCATAAAATAACCAGTTCACATTTAAAATAATAATCAACTCTTTATAAATCATCACAGGTCACTTTTTATGCTCATAAACCCATCAAGATATTGAGAGAAAACACAACTATCCTGTTACCCCCCAATGTTTTAAGAATTAGTGACACATTATGGTTGGGAATAGAATCGAATCTATAAATGTAACTCATAAGGATGTGTATCAATTTGGCTTGTTCAGTTATCAAAACTGAGAATTTAGAATAGTGAAGTTCAGATATTCCATATTTAACATTAGAAAATGTAACCATAAAATCTAGTTTTCTTTGTGTCCTAAAGAGGAAGTTGTTATCTTCTTTCTTTTCTAAGGTTTGACCCTCCTGCCTGGACAAAGGGTACTTATGCCATATAAATGACCATTTGTTTTAGATTTAAGTGGATGGATTTTTTTTTTTTCTTTTTTCTTTGTAACTAGGATAACAGACATTATGGAAGGTTTCTTTGAAGTTTTATGCTGAGTACTTTCTGCTCAAGCTCTCATTTTCCTCTCTTTACTTACTGCCTTTCCATTGTGATAAATCACTGAAATCTCGTAGACTTATCCTTACAACAAAACTATCATTCCTTTCTTTCCTTGTTTTAGTTTTCTTTTCCTTCTATGAAGTTTTGATGACTTAGATGACCTAAACTACACATGCCACTTTGAAGAGTAATGTTATATATATTTATAAGTAACTTCTGTAATGTTATGTACAGAGTTTTTCATCTATTAAGCATAGAATCCTCCTCCAAACATGTCACCTGTGAATCATATGGTATTTGTGAAATAGATGTTAAATACTAGTAATATGAAAGTAAAAAGAATCAGCACTTTAAATTTACCTTAGTCACACCTTTCTATTTTGTCACTGTATCCTTAAATTTCTTTACTTACCACAAAACAATACTGAGCTAAATCTTCACTATACTAGACACAGCTTATAACATTTCCCACATGCATATTACCCAGTGGTAATATTGCTCGGTATAAAATCTGTAGTGAGTTTTGATTATACTTTTCCACATTTCTGGTCTTCTGAAGTACCTATATTTTATTACATTGTCTTTTGAATTGTTTTTGTTTCTTCTGTATAATGATCCATAAAGAATTAATTGATGTTTGGCGTGCATATCTCAAAAAGGTCTATAAATCTTTACTATAAAATTCCAAAAAACAGGTAAGAAGTAAGCACTTAAAATTTGATTTGAATTATTTTAAACACTGTTTGCAAAATCACTATAAAAAGGACCAAAGTTATGATTCCATTTTAAGTAAAATTATATGTCCCCTTTATAGATTACTGAATAATAAGGCTTTAAAAATATAAATTAAAAATCTAAGTGCTATTATTGCAATTAGTATTCATTTTTAAATAAATCAACCTATAATATAGTTTAAAATTATCAAACTCTGTGTTAAAGAATTTTTAAAAAAGAGTATTATCTCTTGGGAATTAAGGTGTCATAAACAAAGCATTCTATTAAATTGCTATAAATAAAGATATCTCAAATTTTCCAGGACTCCCCTTGAGCTGGATCAAGGGGTAAATTATTTCTGTGAATAACACTTTATCAAGTTCTGATAAGTCAGTTTTCCAAGGTATAAATGTGACACAAGAAGGAAGCCTTGGCCTCTGTATGCTCTTTGTTGTCAGGAGCCTTGTTTTATATATTTTTGTATCCTCAGTATCTAATGTCTCCTGGGATATAGCTGTTTTTCAATAAATGTTTGGTGACTGAATGAGTGAATCTTATCAGTGTATCCAGGCAAATATTCAACTGTGATTATTCTTTCTAGTGCAGTTATTTTTCCTCAGGGAAGAGATCCATTCTGTAACTAAAGCTCCATATACCAATTTGATTATTAGATCTATTTGCCTATCTGTTTACATTTGTAGTGGTCTATCTGTTCTATCATATTTTTTTATTTTTCCCCGTGACACTCAAAAAGAATCAAAAAGAATATAGTGAGAAGGTACAGCTGCCTGTCTCTTTTTACAAAAGTATGATTACTGTGATCTAAATAGTAAAATAACAATTGCAATTTCTTTGTTAATTAGTAACCAAATAAATCTCATGCTCAGTGTGGTTTCTGCACACCCCATTAAATTAGATTGATCACAGTCCTTGGTTCATGACACTCTATCATTCTTGACTCATGAATGACCACATTAAAAAAAAAACATAGTTAATCAACATGGAATGAACACCACTGAACGTACTACCCAGCCAAATAAGTAGGTTAACAGTGTCTTATGTCTACTTCTGTGTTGCTCCTCTATCCCATCTCTCCTTGTCCTCCCAGCAGAAATAACAATTATCTTTACATTTATTTTTATTTTATCCTTGTTTATTTTTTACTTTTAACTTAAATATGTAAGCCTAAAGAGTATATTATTTATTTTTATTTGTTTTTGAACTTATAAAAGGGATATTATAAGTGCCATGTGGTTTGATATAAATCAGAGCTGAATTATTGTATGCTTGTGATTTTCATATATTTTAAATTCTACAAATATTATATTATTCCACATAGTTTATTAGACCCTGTGAATATGAACTTAAATCTTACAATATTCTCAGTATTGGTGAAAATAGACAAACCTATAGTTCCTATATGATTTGACAGAGAAAGAACACCAAATGCTTTATGATAGGTACTAGCAGGAAAATTGAGTTGAGCCTTGAAGAATGAACAGGATTTACTTAAGTAAGGGAGACCGGCATTCCAAGCTTTTTCTCTGTTTTCATGATGTTTGTAAACTGGTGGTGTGAAATAAGTCTGGAAAGGAAGGCAGAAGCCAGACAGTGAAAGGCTTTGCAAGCCATACAAAGAGTTTGTACATTATCACATAGGTACAGGGAGTCTGGAAAGATTTAAAGAAGAATAATAAAATTTTCAGTTTTGTTATTTAAAGGAATTACCCTAGTACCAGTATGGAGGATAGGTTACAAAGAAGTCAGACATGGTTTCCAGACTGTGGCAGTGGTGCCGGTGAGAAATGTTGAGTTGATCTTAGACAGTGGCATGTTGATAGGAAGAAGTTAAAGATTAATAAGGAATTTTGAAGAGAACATCAACAATACTTGTTTACCAATGCAGTGATTGGGGGGAATTAATGCTGAAAGGTGAGAAATTTAAGAAGACTTCAGCTTTCTGAGTTGGATTGTTGAGTCACTGGTTGGGCTATTAGCCCAATCCAGGGACTTTTTGTACAGAGAAAGTTTAGTGAGGGATAGCAGGGTGTTGTGGAGAGAGAGCTTAGTCTAAACCTGTTGAGTTTTCTAGAACCTATAAAACAATAACGAAACCTATGACTTGATACCTTAAAAAAAAGGCACCATGCTAAGAGTTCTGGAAGAATCGAAACTAAACGGTTTTGAGCCTCAAAAAATTTACTCTCAGGAATGGAATGATACAAGGACTGAAGAATCTCTAAGATGAGACAGAATATCCTAGGTGACATTGAACAGGAATACACAGTGCTGTGATTTCCATAAGAGAAAAAGCTGTGTCCCATTAGAGACCAGGATTGACTGCAGGAGTGAGATGTTCCTTGGTTCACCTTGTTAGATCGTGAGTCTTTTAGTTGACAGATGTTGGTGAAGGAGGGAAGTACAGGAAACTAGAGATGAATGTAGCCAACAGGGGCATGGTAGACAGGCAGGAAGCATGGAATATATTTAGAGAGCATTCAGTTGCTCATTTTGACTACAATTTGGATTCCAAAAAAAGGCTAGTGGATGATGAACTTGAAATAAAAATTGGGACCAGATTCTGAAGGGCTTTGAATGTTAGGCATTGTCATTTATTTAGTTGGCAACTGCATTAGGGATTGACGCGCTAGGCTTAAGAAAGCTTTGAGGGTAAACTAACCATGGCAGAATTTCACTGAGGAGAATAGAAATCGACTATGAGGATCCTGTTTTGGAGCCTATTGTAACAATTCATGAAAGGAAAAAATAAAAACCACAAAAGGCCATAGAAAAAAGGGAAAGGACAGATAAAATTTCATATTAAAGTGAGAAAGGAAGGAGGGATTCCAGGATGGTTAAAATTTGGGTTAAGCCCTTGATGGGAAGGCTAGTGGTGGCTGTTGGTTCTAGGAGTTCCCAGATGACTGTGTTGGAATAAATTTATGGCTATAGGTGATTGGGAGGAAATAATTTCTTTGAGAAGAAATAGTTACCCAAAATAGCAAAGCCAGAAAAGATAAAGACTTAAGAAAAAATAATTATGACTCATTCATTACCTTTGAATGAATGGTTATATTAAAATTGTGGGCACAGAGGAAAAGACTAAAAAGACCATGAGATTTTCCCTTTATTTGTAAAATGATTTAATTAGAATTAAGATTTTCAAGTTTCTTTTCAACTCTAACGTTCTGGAAGTCTAAGCTTCTATGAATCTTAAAAACTAAAGAGATTGGGGAGTGGGTATATACAGTGTGTGTAAAAATAGCCTGATTACATTTGTAAGTAAAGGGCAACAGTCAGCAGGAGTAGAGATAGTGATGAAGCAAAAGAGAAGTGATGATGGTGCAAGACTCCTCTGGAGGCAGGAAGGGATGAGAGCCAAAGCATAGATAGGGATATTTGTTATGATAAGTCGGCATGGTAAATAGCAGTGAGGAAAGAGAAGGTGAATAGAGATAAGGAGGGATATAGAAGAGATTTGAGGTAGTGGATTTGATTGGGCTCAGTCACTGCAGTATATTAACAAGTGAGGTTTCTTTTCTGGGAGGGAACTGGAGGAAGTCGGAATAACATCTGCAAGTGCTGCTCAGGAATGTGAGGAACAAGAGGAGATGCAGTGAAAATTACAAACAGCAGTGAGGGCACAGATCACTTTGTGTCTACGTTTGTCTTTGTCTACGTAGAGCCTCTGTATTATGTATTAGGCAGACAGGGATAATTCAGAATGTTTAAAAAATACTGTTTCAGGTGAGTGTAGGGATAGATGAACATCTCTTTCTATAGCTTTCATCGGTGAGGCTAAAGAGCACTGTGGCATGTAGGCTCGTCATGGAGCAAAAGGCACGTGATACTGATTGGAAGGAAGATGTTTCTTTGGTCAACTACGTTTCATTTAGAGGAACGGGCATAGATAAGTCCTTAGGAGTTTCCTCACCACCATCAGCTTAGCCCAAATTACCCTAGTCAACAGCAGCTCAGCATGCAGGGTGAGACACCCCAAGCCAGAGTTCTTGTATTATCCAGGTTTAGAAACTCCCGTGCATTTCAAAGATGGAAAGACTTAAAATATAAATTGGGGTTTAGAGATTTGCGGATATTAACTACTATATATAAAAAGAAAAAAACCCAAATTCTTCTGTATAGCACAGGGAATCAATATCTTGTATTCAATATCTTGTATTAACCTATAATGAAAAAGAATATGAAAATGAATATATGTATGTATATATATATATGTATGTATTACTGAAACATCATGCTGTACAACAGAAATTGGCACAATATCATAAACTGACTACACTTCAGTAAAAATAAATAAGTAAAAATGTTGGCCATTTTTTTTCTCAGAGAACAAAATTACATAAGTAACTTTATATATATTTTTAAATTAGAAATTCATGACCAGGTAGAACATACAACGTTTGGCCTTTTCCAGAGTGAGTAAGCATTAGAGTCTTCAAGAGCCCTCTTAGAAAAATCTTTTCTGTCAATGACTACTGTACACTTCCTTTCCTTGGAGTCACAGCTAGGAAACTGGAGAAGGGTCAAGGGCACATACCACTTCTTATTGCCAGTGGAGCCCTAGTAATTGGACTTCAAATAGTGCTGAGTTCATGTTCCTTGAAGACCAAACCGAGACTTGTGTAGCATTTAACAAAATAAGACTCCCTGGCCAAAATCGAAATCTCCAAGTGTAGACAATGTACAATCTGGACCCATTCCACCTGCTTTCGAAAGCTGCCAAATGTTTATTTTCTTCTCATTTTGTCCTGCATTGTGTTTTCACTCAAAACACATATTTCGCACCAAAAATAATTTAGTGGCTTAGTGGGAATAGAGTCATAAAAGAGGAGAAAACGGAGAAACTGTTGGCCATGATTAATAAATTGTGGAACATGTGACTTGGCAACTCTTTGATTCACCAGCAGAGTCCCCTCCCTTGTAAATTCTAGTTGGCTTTCCCATACATTATTATGTGGATTCCTTATAACCACTTCCCTTTCTGATTTTCCAGAGACAGGGTATAAAGTTTCCCTAAATGCCAATAAAATGTGAAATCTTATCCCCCTCTTTAGGCTGGCTTTGTGTAGTCATCTTCTAAAATAAGAACAGCAAATGTCTTAAACATTGCTATTTTCTATTTTTATGTTCATTCAATAGTTACAGTTCTTCATCATATCACAGTTTTCATTCAACAACAGTTTGTTAAATTTGGGGACATGAATATTGAGAGAAATTATATGTGTTTTGTTTTCTCCTTTAAAATAAAATTAATTTTACATACTACTGTGGAGATAAATTGACATCCTTAAATTAGTACAGATTATACCCTCATTTCTCCACCTAATCAAAATATGTACATGAATGAACTTGAATGAAGTACATTAACTTCAAATCCTTCAACACATAATCTTAGTTGCTGGTATATTCCTGAAACAACATAAAAATACTAGGGTTCAAATGTTGATTTTGTTTACATAATCAAAGTGTTTGTTTTTTATGGAGGCAATAAGTTCAAGCATTGTTATTAACTGTGACACATTAAAAACAAGGATTCTTTACTAAAGCATACTGAAACATTTGTTGACAAGCTTTTAAGAGAAGGTTTTCATTTTGAGCAATGAAGGAGTGGAGGGATATAAATAGCTTTCGTCGTGTGCAGTGTCTTCTGAGAATAATTTCTTTTTCTTCTTTCTTCCTACTTTTTTTCTTTAAATGGAACATTGGCAAGGAAAAGCCTAAAATATATATATATATAGCATTACATCATTTGTATTAAATCATTTTGTGTTTTGAGGGCCTTCTAGATTCAGAGAGTAGAAATTAGAGTGAAAAGATAAATCGTTCAATATGTCCCAAAGCCTCAGAATCCATGTTCCTGGTATCAGAAAAAGTTCATGGCATATTTATATCAGACCTGCAATATATAAGCCTTGAGTATTTAAAAGTTGCCTTAGAATGAAACTGGAGAAACAGGATTTGCAAAAGGAGTTTAGTAAGTTTTGGATGAAGAGAATGTAGCTTCACTTAATTTTGATTTCTGTTGTCCCTTCTGCTTGCCCAAGCAAGGTACTTTCCAGGTAGAAAAGAGGTACAACTTATCAAAAGTAGAAGAAAACCTCCTCTCTCTGGCCTTGGGAAATTGTGGGAAGGATAGGAGATGGAGGAAAATGAGAAGAGAAGAATGGGCAGATGTGTGTCCCTAAATCACCTATCTGCCCACAGAAGAGGAGATGTGTTATATAATTGGGCTGGGACACTGAGAACAGTAGGCTATTGCCCGATTCCCCTTTTCGAAGAGGTCCTTGGGCAAGGGGCATACCAATATAGGGCGACCTGGTCTTAAGACGGCAGTACAACATAGTTAGACATCTCTGCTGGCCCCCCTGAGCCTCCCTTGGCCACCCACATGTGTGGTTGCAGAGGTGAGATGCATAGGGCCTGTTGGATGGGGCAAGGTGAGCCATGGCAGGGGCTGAAGTGGACCGTCAAGCCAGGAGCCAGCTGGAGACCCTCAGAGACCTGCGTATGAAACCTTTTATAACTGAGGGGAAAGTCAAGAAAGGTCAGATGGCCCGTGTTCCTGAGGAAATACCCTGTCACAAAGAGTGGACAATGAGCTAATCAGCAGTGGAGTTTAGAAACAGAAGCCAGCAGGGTGCCCAGAAACCAGGTAGACTGGGAGCATTATGCTAGAAACAAGAAGATACAGCCAGTGTATGTAAGGAAGTCAATTTAGGGAGAGGGTTGGCCTAAGGATTGGGAGAGGCGTAGTGCCCAGGAGTCATATAAGATAGGAGCTGCCACCTAAAGAGACAATTTACACGCATGTGCATTGGACTGAGTTTTAAACTGGAAAAAGCCAGTTTTATCTCCTCTCTCCCTCCATATGAATTATTAGGTAGGAGCTTAAGAAGAGAACTCAGCTTAATTACAGGCTGCAAAAGGAACTACATTTTCTCAGAATATTCAAGGATTACTGACTCACCTATACTTTTAGCAATGCGCTGGATGAATTGCTAAAGTTGCTAGTTGTCCACCGAGCAATGTCAGCACTACTGAATTCCCAAATGTGTCCTGTGATGTCATATCACATCTTTTCCTATATAGGAAAACAGCAGTGAAAATGTCACTTCTTATGCTTTTAAAAAAACAAAATAATGAAATCTTCCATAAGTCCTCTTTGCAAATACTAAGAGTTACAAGCTGATGGTCTGAGGGTCGTATCAAGCTTGTATATATGTTTCATTTGACCTATACAATGTTTTTTTAAAAGGTAATATTTAAAAATTATGATATTTCAGAAAATAACAGATTTCTGGCTACTAGTGAAACCACTTGAAGGTCTGGCAGGTGCCTGGATTTCTAAATGTGGCTCATTGCTGGAGCTGAGTATTGGGTGCCCATTTCATGGGTGATGTGCCCCGCTTTGCTGCTAGTCTGCTACTGTCTCCACCAGGTGGGCTTCTCTCATGACTCCTTGCTCCCTGGCACTCTTTCATATTGGGTCTGTGACTGCTGTATCCAAAGGATAAATGTGTGTTTTCATCCTATACCCAAACCTGAGACAGTGGCCATTGAACCTGTATTTTCTTCCTCACCATTTATTATCTCCTTATAAGTCTCCTCTTCAAACACAGCTGTAAATTCTTCACTTGTATTTGCCCTACCCCATTCCCTTCTTCATGATTCTTGAGCCCTCCCCCTCCCCACCACACACACACATAACACACATTCTCTCTCTCTCTTTCTCTCTTACTCCCTGTTTCTTTTTAGCCTAACTGAACCTGAGTCAAAGAGTTAAGTCAAACCAAGACCACAGATGTTTCCTTAAGATGCTGCTATATGCGAGGCATTTGTTAGATGCTGCTGGGATCCATTCCCATAAGGAGGTTTACAGTATCTTTGGGAGTATAACACGTAAACACATACAAATTAAATTAAACATATAAAGCATTAAATAACTGATCACTAGAACGATAAAAGAGATATGATGGAGCAGTGTAACCAGTGGCACCACAGAAATCTGTTATGAGTTGCCCATATCATCTGCATCTCTTTGGGATAGAGAATTAGAGTCCTGGTTTTGTGTCATGGAAGAGTAACTCCATTTATTTCTAAGGTGTCACTAAAATCTCAAATAAAAACATTATTCATTTAAATTGAAATCAAAATCTAAGAACTAATGCAATTAACATCAATTTACACCTCAATTTCATGTGTGCACACACACATAAAAATACATAATGAACATTTGCTAGAAGTTAATGAAGACTGAAAGAGTAAAAGCATGAATGTAAATTTCATGGTTCTTCAAATTTCTTGGTCAGTGATTCTGCAAAAATCTGCATTTTAAAACTTGGTAACCTTAAAGCAGATATAGTTTTCTTATCACTTACTAGAAGTTAAAAACATGAGACGTTTCTCTCAGTACATCAAAATTCTCCTAAAAGAAATAGGAGAAATACGTTCTTCTAGGAAACATGAAGAATTGTTTTTTCCCTTTTCCTGTTGTACTGTCAGGACTTACTTCTCTTTGCTTAGACCTAGTTAAGAAATCACAAAGCTCTCCTGCTGGTAAGCAAGTTAACTGCTAAATAAGGCTGGAGGGTTAAAGGTTAACAGGCATGGCTTCAACAACAACTTTCTTATAATAGACATGCCTTACACCTATTAACCTAAACTCCCTATTATATCTATCATATTTGGTTGTATTTTATTTCAGTTTCCACCATTCCCACCTAAATTGATGTTGCTTTCTTGTATTCCTGGACCTAAGTCACTATTGCCATTCTGAAATTAGTTCTCTCTATTGGTCATAATCACATCAGGTATTTAAAGTGTTATTTAATTAAAATCTACATGTAATAAGGTCTAAAGAGAATTTTGCTTAAATAAGTGGAATTAATGTTGATGTCTCTTTGTTGGTGTTAACGAGTTACTTTAATTGGTGAAAATGAAATAACGTCTACCAAAAGATTATTGTACTAAAGCATACATGGTAATTCACTTATTTCAGCCAACCTAATGATTAATTAATGCAGGTTAATTAATTAGCCTTATTGGATAGTGTCCTGAAGGGGGTTAATGATGATCATCCATCTAGACTTCTGCCATTGTAGGGGCAGAGGAATAAAGGCACCACCAGGAACTGGAAGGTTTAGAATCTTCCACAGTCATATTTACATACTGGGAAGCAAAAACTCTTCATGTTCCTATTTGAATATACCATCACTTTCAGTTTTAAAAGTGGAAAAAAGGCACAGGGAGGTTGAAAGTGTTCCCTCCTTCTCTGTCACTTTCCCAGGATACTACTGAAAGCTTATTAGGCCTTAGTTGAAAAATCCCTGATCCTTGCCAGTCTGATGCTTAGCAACTAAATTATTCTCTCCTTCCCTATGTGTTTTACTCACCTTGAAACCTACAAGACCAAAAAAAGTTACCCTACATGTGCAAATTAAGCAAAGGGGCATCCAAATTCAGAAGATTTTTATAGGTTTAGGGCATATCAGGAAAGTAGATAAATTTGAATGTTATCCAGGGTATCGCTGATGAAATGGGTTTCAAGTGGTCTTGAGTAGCAAAATTTTATCAACTAGAATGGTTACTTTTTACAAAAATTAATGATCCTTGATTTCCAAATTTATTAGCAAGTATTTTTCCCTGGGGGAAAAAAAGACAGAGGGTTTTGTGGTTACTTTTTAGTGAAAAACTAAAAAGGATAATCCTGCAATTCTTAAAAGTTGGTGCCTAGAGATTTTCTTTACAATAGCTGAACTTAACTCAAAGAAGGAAAATGTATATGATTTCCATTTTATTTACAAAAACTCTTATTGTTTAAAAAACACAAAGAAATTAAGATTTAAAGAAAAACATTTTACATCCACATGTATACTCCTTACAATTTTCATCTTTTTTTAAACTTAATTCTTTCTAAACTTCCAAGTTTCTCTAAACATTTACTTGGGCAGCAGAGAATCTCTACTTTAGATATAAGTGTAAAAACGCATAATTCGAAAAAAACATTCAAATACACAAACACATCAGTATAGTAAAAAAATGTATTGCTGGTAAAATTTTCTTAGCGAAATGTTTGTAAACTGTTTTGCCAGAACAATAACAACCACTACAACAAAAACCAGTGGAATAAGCTTTAATTTGGGGCCACAAGGCTGTATAAAGCAGACTCACTGATAATTACAAATTAGGCAAAATTGTGGTTAGCTTAATGAAAAGACTCGAAAGTGTGCCAGGCCAATGGCAAAGTACCTAAATCTAAAGACAGACAAGCTTTTCTTGATTACAGTGATTACATCATGGTCATTAGAATTTAAAGTGACTAACCCAAACACAGACATCATATCTTCATTTGATAGCTGTAGTCTAGTAAATAGTGGGAAAGGATGTTATGTATGGATTAAGCTTGATGAAATGAAAACAGACATTCTTTTTGAACCTGTCTGGCAAGGAAAATGAAAACTTCAGAATCAGGCAGTAAAGTTAACTTTTAAAGCTCAGTCTCTTTGATTGGAAGGGGTCTGTGTAGTGTTTTTGGCTATTCTTTGTTTTATAGGGAAGCCAGTGCAACAAATAGCTTTGCACGACTCATTCTTGCATGCAATCTGTAGTCAAGTAAGACATTTGAGATCTGCTTTTCAGAAATTAAGACAATTAGTATTTTCAAATTTCCAAAGTATAATGAGGTGTGAGCAATGGTTCAGTATTTGTTTCTCACCACTATAATACAATTAAAGCTTCAGGTGTGAGTTTTAACTCTCCAAAGTTTCATCCTCACACAGTCTTCAGGCTCTACCCTGCTCTGCATGTGGACAATTCATGCTGAGAAGACAAATGCTTTGCTCAGGGGAAAGGGATGCATTGGGTTACAGTTAGAGCTACATACATGAAAGCAAGCCCATTGACCTCTGATCCCAGACCCCCACTTCATAGCACTACCTGTGGGAACACTGTCTCAACCAGAAGAGTAACTATTTAGGAAGATCAGGGGAGTGAGGCAAAGAAAAATAAGGCATAGAGCACAGAATGACATGGTGAAGTTTCTCTGTATTCCATTTCTTCTTGTAGAAGATCCTAGCTTGGTTTAAGAAAATGCAGCCTTTAAAAAAAAAAAAATTTACATAAACTAAATAAAGCCAAGAAGAAATAGACTTACATAATGACCACATTATATAATTTTAAAGAAAAAAACTGATAAGACAACCTGTGGTCTGAACTTCAGTAAGATAGTCAGTGTAAGTAAAAAGAAAGAACACCCACGTTAAAGTCAACTTCATTATCATCATCAAAAAGCATTTATTGAGTGTCTGGATGTACTGAGCATCACTGAACCTACTATGTTTAAAGTACTTAAGAAAGAAACTAAGTCTTAATGTAAACAGAGCTCAAGTAACGTGAATTGATATCAGTTCCTTAAATTGCACCTTAAAGAAACCATTAGGTTGTTTAAAGAAAAACTATATAGAGACTACATGTGAAGCTTGCATGTTTTATAACTCTGGTAAATAAATGGTTTTGTTTTCTACTTCACTGAAGTTTCAAAATGGTCAGAGGGACCCACAAAAGTTTCACAGCAATTCTCAGACAACGATTTATTATCAAAAGAACAAGACATAGATTAATCTTCCAAAATGCATTTTCTTGAGTCACTTTGTCTTGAAATAAAAGTCGAACTTGCAAAGTTTTACATTCTCCATTGTCCTAGCATCTGCCACAGCCATTACCAAGTTTTTTTCATAGTGCAGAAAACAGGCATATATAATGGCATTGCCAAGGAACTTTCAAGTCTGTGAAGTTACCAAGGACCTGAAACCTTACTCTGCTCAGATGGAAGCCAGGCAGGTGGCCACGTCAGTAGGAATGCCTGAAAGCCTCAGGGAGCAAATGCACGTGTTCACGTGTTCTTTAGAACACGGCATCCCTCATAATTCGTATTTAACTGTTTTGGGCTAGGTTGAGCAGAAGCATTTTATACAATCTCCTTAGGTGAACCTACTGTTCACTGTGATATGGTTTAGATTCTTTTATCTACTTCTGGCCATTAAAGGGATATTTCTTATACTGAAGTGATTGTGGCTTTTTCAAGTAGAACAGAGATCAGAACAATTTTACCTCAAAGATTAACCTCCTGGATACCTACAGAATCTGGTCACTCTTATTTTGTCTGTTAATCCCTGCAGCCATGCCTCAGTAGATAAGAGAGAAAAGGAGCTCTAAATTATATTGAACTGGTCACTTAAATAGTGGTAAATTGCAGTGCAGATCATAAAACTTGGTATTTGTATGGATGAAGTATTGTATGGATAAAGGTCAAGTTGGGTTCTGGTTCTAAGGGATCCAAGTCGTGCTACAGGGAGATACCTCGTCACACTGGAGAGAAAACAAACAAATACAAACAAACAAATTTTAAAGAAATGAGAGAGTTATAAGCCCTTGAGGACTAAGGAAACCAGAGGCAAGTAAGGTAGGAGTAGATGATGAAGACATGCTAATAGAATAAGCAAGGTAAATTTAGGCAGATGAAGGATAACCTGGAAACAGAGGCCATATTTTTACCACTTAGAAATAATATTGTGTTTCTTGTAGAGCCTAGGTAAGCATCCAGAGCTGAACAATAAGGCAGTCAGATCAGGAAAGTGTGTAAAAATATCTGAAAGGGAAAACTGTGAGGAAGTAAAAAAGTCAATCTCGGTTCTAGGGTCACTGGTTGTTTCAGAATCTCACTGGTCTGGTAAAGACAGTAAAACTATCAGTGATTCATGTGCATCAGGTAACTGTTCCAGGGACTTCACATACATTGTAACATTTAATTCTCATCATAATTACAGATAAGAATTATTATTTCATTTTTTTCAGATGAAGAAGAAACTGGAAATTCAGCGATGTTAATGAACTTGTCCAAGGTACATACTATTAACAATGGAATTATATTTGAACTATCTGTTTGTATAAATGTTGGGGATTTATTTCATTGTTTTATATATTATTCCATTAAAATTTCTGTAGTCCAGAATAGAAAGTCAGGTAATAAGTTGTAAAGTTTTGATGCTTTTGCTAACATTTGTGAAAAGTTAGAGTTGGTTTTGCTCATTTTTCATATTTTTATATTTTCATGCTCATTTCCTTTTCTTAAAGTTTTGCAACCGTATATATAAAGTGCTAATATTTGGCAATAAGTTTTAAATTTTTGTAATGTCAGTTTTTAGTAACCAGTAGAATTAAATATACAAGAACAGTATTTGCCTTTATTGTACATTGAATATTTTTAACAATAACTTTAAATGGTAACATAAGGCTTCTAAGAGTCCATGATTCTGGGAAAATTTAATGATAGGATTTCAGGTTTGGTTTAAGCACCATCCAAACACTAGCTAAATTACTGAGGTTTTGTTTTATTAAGAATGCAGAATTTAAAATCCAAACATAATTCTTTTTTAACCATAGAAGTTGTCTGGATAGGAAATTACTGTATATATTCATGAATCTGCAGCCTAACTTACCAACCTTAGGAACTCACACTTTATTCGTTCTTGAGTGTCTTTTAAATTTTCTAAAATGTCAGTATTTGAATTGAGACAAATTCATGAAATCTTTGAAAAGTCACCTTTTTGTGTTTTAAAATAAATGTATGCTGTAGAAGGCAGTATTAATCCCAATCAATAAATCAACCAAAATTGATTAATCCTTTTCTGTTTACTGAATGGTATATGCTCTTGAATGCTCAAGAGAAGGGTGATTAGACCCACTTCTTGGTCTCAATGAAATATATACAAAAAAACCCTATCGAAAACCACCACCACCACCACCACCAACAACAAAAACCCACGAAGAGACTAATATCACACAGCATTAAGTAAACAAGTGTTTAAATATGTGGTAGATAGTTTATTCCCAAGACATGAAGGAAGCAGAAAGTACAGCTTGATGAAGGGCATGTTAACTAAATGCTCAGCAAAAGGTATTATTTAAAGAAAGGTGGCAACAGCTTTTCAGACATAAACAAAGGATGGAAGGAAGAATGTGGGGTGGCTAGAAGGAATGAAGTGCTCATTTTAGAGAAATAATACTGGAAACAGAAAGTAAGCCAAGGTTATGAAGTCTTTATCTTCCTTCCATTGTTTTAGACTTGAAACAACTTGCTAAAGTGTTTTAGATAAAGAGCTATTCTTAAAATGCTTTGTTTAAAGGTCAACTGCATAAAGTTTTGCAGAATGGTTTGGAGAGGGAACACAGTATGTGACAAACTTGAACGACAAGGGTTTGAGGAGTTAGTGACGTAAGGGTAGTGGCAACAGAAGGAGAAAATACTGACACTTTTTGTGACACTATTTGGTATTTTCCACATTTTTACAATGAAATCATATTAAAGATTATTTTGAAAAGATGAGAAATACCACTTTTAACTGCTCTACTCAAGTACAGTGGTTCTCGTTTTATAGTATGCCCCTCAGTCTTGTTACATGTATTTTGATATTAATGGTATTCAAAGAGGTATGTTATTTAAATTTTTTCTTGTAATAGTGTGTGTGTGTTTGTGTGTGTATATATATATTTTAAAATTTTCATTATTGCTAAGAACCAAAAGAAATTTTAAAGAAAGAAAAGGAAAATGAGATACCTGAATATTGAGGATATAAATGATAAAAATTAAATGTTACTCCAAAAGGAACTTGTACAGTGATACAAATAACAGAATGGGAGCTCGTTAGTGAATGAATATTAAAATGTAATTTTGAACATCCTGATGGTAAGTTGAAAATATCTCAGAGACAGTTGGACACGTGAGGCCTAGAGGTCTGGTCTGGAGATGTAGATTTGACAGCATAGAAATAGTATAGCATAGATTTTATGTTCATACACTCAGGTTTTATTATGATTCTTTTTGTTTATTATCTAGATGACCTCAGGCATGTTATCTAAGTCTTTGGGATCTTAGCATTTTTTTAACTAAAAATCTGTCTTTCAGAATTTGGGGGCAAACACTTTGTAGACACATTTGAAGTATTAATTATTCTGGAGAAATAAAATTAAGATAAAAATTAAGAAATAAAATTAAGATAAAAATTGTGACATCTTGTTATTTCACTCTAATTGAACATTTTCCTTAGCATAATAATTCCCGATTGGGAATACCATCATGAGCCAATATGAATTTTCTATTTTTTTTAAAATCAGGAATGCTCCAAGGTGGGCAGTTTGGCTCAATACATACAAAACCATCTATTGGTTTGGCATAAATATATTTTAAATCAAATGACTGAAAGAATAAAAAAAATCATCATATATATTATTTTTTGTTTTCCCTAAATTAAATTTCCTTCAACACTATATAATCCTTCTGTCAAAAGACATTGCTCATGTGAAACCTATTTTTGCAAAGCTGCCTGAGAAATGAGTAATGAGAAATGATGATTTCTGTGTAGCCGGAATATGCCTATCAGAAATGATACTTGATGAAATGTGAAAATACTGATTAATGAAGAAGAGATTGGACAGGTCTGGGAATGCAAGATAACTTTGTACTCCAGGTTGCATCTGGAAGCAAAGTACAGAGGAAAATGTTCTGTGAATAAAAGAACTTCAGTCTCTGTGACTGCCCATCTGGCATTTTTCACCAGCACCAAATTCATTAGCAATGATTAGTACTTTTCTCCAAATCCCTCACTCAAAATAGGTAAATAAAAGGAGAGTTTGGATAGTAAAAGATCAAGGAACAGTATCTCTATTTTGAGATGTCCTTAAGTTCTCCCGATTGGTCAAAATCTAAACAAGCATTAAAGAAGGAGCTACATGATGAAAAGATGAATTCTCAGTAAACATCTCCAGTGTTATGTTCTATCTAAGGTAACTGAGAATTTAGTTGAATTAACCCACATATATTGACAATTTGTCATGTGAATTTACACTTAAAATGACATGGAAAAGTTATTTTACTTTGTTTCTCTACCTCAGCCACAAGAGAAAAATATTTACAGTTTATTTTATTGGTAAATTTGCCTATGATAGAAACCTTCAGAATATATGTAACTTGCTTTTTTTTTAGTTTAGTTCTTTTTATGTACAATATTATATTAAAAGATATGTTTAATGCTAATGCATGATGTGGTTATAATGTAATTATTATATTGTTTGATATTGTAAAACTAATAGGATTCCTAAAGGCTTTAGTAATCGTCTCCAACATTTATGTATCAACAGAGTTAACTCTTGATTTTAGGGCTCAGTTTTAACTTGAAACTGGAGTGAGACAGACATAGAGATGGATGCATATATATAGAGAGAGAATTTAAGAGTAAATTTTCCTTAGGGAAATCATTCACTTCTCAGAAATTGCTGTTTCAGGAAGTACTTTCTGAAGAACATGACATTATGTGGTATGCCTAGATTAAAATAAGGATTTGCAAAAATGTTAGACTCCTTACTTCATAGATGTACAAGTTTCTTGTGTATAGCACAGGAAACTATATTCAGTATCTTGTAGTAACCTATAATGAAAAAGAATATGAAAATAAACATGTATGTATATATATGACTGAAACATTATGCCGTACACCAGAAGTTGATACAGCATTGTAGATTGACTATCCTGCAATAACAAAAGAATACTTACTTCAATTTTCTGACTGAATGCACATAATGTGAATTAAATATTAGACATCAGTTATAAGAAATAAAGATATGCAGTGATCAAAACACTGCAGTACTGTACAGCCTCTTTAATATTAGATTTAAATATGTATTAGGTAATAGTGCTAAGAAATAATATGAGTTGCTTTATCAAATTCAACAATATATCATCTTTTCTTTGCCTAAATATTATCTCACTCATCCCTGGGTAAATTCCTTTTATATTATTTGTTGCTGTCCTTAGACAGTTTTACAATTTATCATTGGGATTCAGTGTATTATTAGAATTATAATAATTAATAGTGTTTGCTTTGAAAAAATTACATTTCCTATCCTCAACATCTAGTGTGTTTCTATTATGGAAACGTTGTTTATGTAATAATAACATTACCTTCTTTGTGTTGGCTGCTAGAAAACTTGGAGTCGAATCTATAGCCCACTTTTTAAAAGTTTAGAAGACTTACTAGAGTTTCTTTTCACATATTAACTTTTTTCCTCACATATTTATATTTTCTTACTCTCTTACTTTAGTTACATTATATGTTTTTGGATACCATTTTGTAACAAGATTTGAATATATCACTGAATATTTAATATCATAAGCATATACTCCTTATAAGACTTCTTATAACTTCTACAACATAAAGAACATGCATTCTAAGTAACATGATGTAGAGAGCCACAAAGCTTTTCTTTTTTCAGGTCTAATCTGTAAATGTGTTCCCAAATGTATTTGGAAATAAAGGGGATCTAATGAAAATACTAATATTTATTGAGCACTGTGTTAAGCAGTAAATATTTATATAATGTATTTGCTCATATAATAACCTTATAAATGTAAGAACTATTTTTATCCCCATTTTACTGATGAGAAAAATGAGGTTCAAGAGCTTAAGTAACTAGCCTAAAGTTACACTGTAAGTGGTATGGCTGTAATTGAAAACCTTGAGCTCCACATTCTTATAAAACAAACCACTCAGGAAACTAATTTTCATGTATCTGACCTGAAGCTGCACTGTTGATGGCCTACAGCTTCCTTGGTTAATTCTGCCACAGAGATATTAATTTTCAGCCATTGGAAGTCACTGAATACCAGTTGTCCCTCATTTCCATTTGCTAAAGAGTAACAACTAAGATGTGTATGTGTAGGATGGGTAAGGGAGAAAGGATTTTAGAGGAAGAATTTTTCACAAGACAGAGGGATACAAAATACTGCTGAACATGATCTCCTTGCCCTGGGAATTATTTCTTGAAAGTTCTAGGGAGAAAGTTTATGTTACCAGAAATGAGTCTTTGGGCATAGATCATCATTCAGTGTGATGATTTAGGAGTTGGGATTTCTGATTAGAGTTAACTGGTTGGGGGCACACTGAAGTCTTTTTTAGGAGAACTTGGTCTCTTCTGATGGCATTTGCAGATTGGAAATTTAAGTTGTTGTTTTTAAAAGAGAATCACTAACTGCCTAGAATAAGAACTAGTGGAGTAAAATGTTAGGGGTGAGCACATGTATTTCCTTGATAAATCAATTATTAATCATTGTGGTGGCAAAATTAATTTGTCAGATATTTGTGACAAAGGCTATGCTCATTCTTGTTTCACCTTTACCTTTATCAGGAACATCCCATGATGTTAATTTTCTGTCTTCACTGAGGGAAACATCTGTTGCCTAAAGTACTCATAATCCAAACAGATCCATTTGAAGTCTGTTGAACCTCTGAGTCTTTTTAATAGTTATTTTTATTTGTTTAAGGATTACAAATAGGCAATACATCTTTGAAATGGGAGCAAGTTTTATAACTTTATCTATTAATGAAAACCAGAAGTCTCTGAACTATCCTACCACTTGGCCACTTAAGTGGCTTGTGATAAACTATAAATCCTCCTTTCATCAAATGTTCTGGAGATACATTTTCCTGATGTCTACAGTGAGTTGATAGCTTATCTCTGCAGGGGCCATGATTTAGTTTTGCAGATGTAGTAGAAAAAAGGATTGCTAATACTTTAAAAAACCTGATTTCCATCTGGGAAATATGGATTCTTCATTCACATAGCTGTAAAACATCTATGAATAAAAATATTCCAGCATGAGAGCTCTATTGGGGAACAGTATGAAATAAAGACTATTAAATTGGAAGTCAACAGCCTTAATTAAGTTGTTGTTCTAGGGTAATGGCAAACTAGCCTAATGCTTTAATTAAGTCCTTTAATTTTTCTGGGGCAATTACTTTCATTTGTTAAACAAAAGTCTCAACTTCTAAGGTTTTCTGCCTGCCCCAACTCCATGAATGAATTTTTCTCCCAGCTTTGTTTGAGACTAGAAATCTGTTCATTGCTATCCCTGTTGGTGTGAGTGCTTGCTTGCCAGTTGATATATGCTGAGAAATGAGTGTTTTTTGCTTTGTTAGAAACACTAGATGAAGACAAGTTTATGAAACATCTATGGCATTTGTTGTTTTGGCAGCACTTTTTATTATCACGTCTATGTTTTGGAAGTGTTGATTAGTGCAGAGAGGACAACAGATTTTTTTTCTCTAAATGTTTTAGATACTGTAACCCTGCTTTTTAATGATATTAGTTATTTGGCTGGAATTGAAGAAAAGTGGTTTTGTTTGAGAGGCTCCTTTTAAAAAAAAAATCAAAAGCCATAAAAATAAACCCCTCAAAGTAATTGTGTGAGAATAACAAATATAAAGATTTAAAAAGCTGACTTAAAAAAAAAAGGTGACTTTTATCTCTCTTGAACTGAGTCTTATTTATGAAGGAATTTGGTATCATAGTTTGCTTAAAGGTAATTAATCTGGAGAAGCTGAAATTCTGTGGTCACAAATCTATTAATTAGTTATTTCAAATTAAACCTGATAGGCTGTTTTTAACTAAATTAGTCAAAAACCAAAAAAAGAAGTTGAGCTCAGTGAGATTATTTTCAGAGTTTCTTTGTATCATATTTAAGTTATAACGTAATTAACAAAAGCTAAGGCTCTAAACAAATATAAATTCCATTCCTTTACTGTACCTCTGTCCCTGTGTCCCTGTCTACCTTTGCCAAGTCAGCAGTTTCTAGACTGTAATAATTGCTGAGACTTTAATTTCCAAATCAAATTATTATCCTAGGTTTGCTAGTGATCTTCATTTTGTTGAAACTTTAAGCTGCTATTCAAGAGCAATTCACCCAAACTTTGAATGAAAGTATCTTTTTCCAGCTTTCTTAAATCTTCCTGCTATTTTGAGTGCCGTCCAGGAAAGAAAACATATTACAACTTTTGATAACATAGGAAGAAAATATTATTATCACAGCTTGAAATCTGTTAACAGGGGCTTTCTTTAAGGGACAAACATTAAAGTACAACAGAAATTTAATTACAAGGAGATTTTCCACTTGTCAGAAATGTTTGCACTAATGTCAGCAATAAGTACAATAAAGAGACTATTGTCTGGTACTACAAAAAAGGGAAAAGATGAAAGAGATGCCCAGAACCCCTGTTACAGACACACTGAAGGGTCATTGATTACTTGGATTTTCTTTTGGATAACCCTAAACAAAATAGTGAGTAAAAATATTATAACAGTGCTCATTTGTTGGGATCACATTGATTGTCAGTGTTTCGCCAGAGAACTGTCAGGGCTGCTGTTTGTCCTTGCAGTCTGATATGGAAGTAGACCACTAGTGTTTAATACTTATGGAGAAATGGGGCAACTGTAGAAGATCACTGGCATTTTTTTCTTGATTCTTCCTTTTCTTTTGACTCCCAAGTTCCAAGCATTGCTTATAGGATGAGCTACATGAGTATCGTATGAGAAATCCAAATAGTAAATTTATTTAGAATCTGAATCTTAATGATACTGCAAGAATCAGGGTCAATAGAAAATTCTCTGGCGGATCTGATAATGGTTTCACATGTTCTGGCTATAGGGCCTCTTGCTGTAGGGAACAGAAAAAGATGTTAATCAAATGGATTTCTTGTAAGGAACCAAAAGTGGCCTCATGAATTAAATTTTGTTATCCATCTAGAATCTCACTGTATGTGAAACTCTTAACAACTATTTATTTCAGTTCGTCCTTACAACACTTAGATGATGCAGATACAATTATGGTCTTTTCAGAGACTTCAGAGAAGTAAAGTGCATTTCCAAAGGCCATCCAGCGAGAACACAGTGGAGCCATGAGTGAAATATAGGTCTGCAGAGTTTGTATCCCATGCACTTAATCACACCATTTTTTCAACAGCTTGATGGGCTATTTTAAATATCCCTTGAGACAAATTTCAAGGCCAAAATAATAAAAACAAAGCTTTTATCCAGTGCTTCCCAGCCTGTGGATCATAGGTTCCTGAGGGACATCCAAGTTAATATAAGGAATCCTTGAGCTCAAATATTCATGAAGCATAATTTGTAGACAATAAAGATGTTGTATATTACTGTTTATTAGATGTAAATATATGTGTTGTGAATAATAAAATATAAGTTCAATTGTTAATCACCACTGATTCTGAGGAGCTTTATGCATTATCATTTTCTAGCCGATGATTACCGAAGTTTTTTTTGTTAAGACATCAAGTATATGCCAGACAGTATTTCTAGTCACTGGGCAGATACAGTAAAGAAAATGGACGAAGATCCCACTTTTGAGCAGCTTAAATTCTAATGCTCTCTATACTGTATTATGTAATGTATGTATTTTTAGTACAATCATAATTGTTTTTTCAAATAATCTTGGCACTCTCTGAAGATATTGCCTTGGTACATTTTTTTGGTGGAGTTGGAGTGGGCAACGATCCAGACCAACACCTTGTAGGTTTCTAATGGAAGCAATTTTGGAAATGGATTGGGCAAACTGTCAAATCAGAATCAGCCCTAAACAATTCCTACACTCCAGGGTGTTACCAGGGATAACCCTGGTGACCCAACTCTTACCAAAACTTGGTTTTTGAGAAATAATATTAAAAAAAACTGTCAGAAGGATATGCATCCCAGTCCATCTAGTCTGCTAAATAGCATAAATATTTATCCCTGGATTAACTTAGGCCATCAGAAAGCTGTGTGCATAGATTGTGTGGTTTTGGCAATCCTTTCAAACCATATTTATTAAATTCTGTTTTGGTATGACTTTCCCATTGAACATAATAGGGCAGCTACAATAAGAAGCAGCTCCATGGAGCTGTCTGTATGTGATGGAGGGATATTATTGAGGATGACGTCCCCAAAGTTTCTTAATGTCCCCTCTGTGTGAAACTGGGGGAGAGTTTTGTGAAGACCTCAATGTAGTAAAGTGTGGGTTTCTGTGGAACAGCTGGTATGTTTTTATCTTATGCAAAATGATAATTTTATAACTGATTATATTTGTCACTTCAGTCTGTCTGATAGAGGACTCAGAACTGTATTTATGGCCCACCTTTAATTCTTTTGCAGACGTATACACATTTATTTCTGTGTTCTTAGTCTCTGGCTTCTTCATAGTATATAAGCCTCATTTTCTCTAGGAACTGATACCCTTAATAAAGTTTTATTTTACCATATGGATTTTTATAAGCAACTCCAAATACTTTTGGGAACAAGGCAAGCTATATATTCATTAATGAAATAAGTATAATAATAAGAGCGAGGAGAGATATAAAGAATTAAATAATCTAAGCTCCCTGACTTAAAGTTACACCAAATGTACACTAACCCTGTAAGTTGACTGCCTACGTTTTTCTTTAAAGTGCTTCAGAATAGGCTTCAGAAAATTCGTTTTGAACCATGTTCAGTTTCTGTTCCCTGCCTCCAAGATTTGTTGTTCTCAAGGCTTCTCCTGTCTCAAAACAAAACAGTGTACCTGAAACTCGCAAGAAGTTAAGCAACTAAAGATAGAGTCGTGTGATATTTTTGTGCTATCTTATTTGAATTCCACCTGCATCTTTAAGAACCTCATATTTTTGTAACTCAATCTAATAATCTTTATGGTAGGTAACAAAGTAGATAGAATATTTTGACACCTGACACGTATACGTCTTTTTGCCTTATATTTTTTCCATTAGGTTACTATGAAAAGTCATTTAATTTCAGTCTCCTATAGAGTAGAATTGATATGAATAGGAATGTTTGCTTATATAACAAAACAGTTATTAGAAAGCACTCAATATCTGTTTTTCAGAAAGCCAGCTACATTAAGAATATAGAACTACCTTCATTCTCTAGTTATGCTAGTCTATTTTCATTTTTAATATAAGAATATCAGTCATACTCAACTGTCAGTTTTATTGGTTTATTAACTGTTGAACTTCTAAAAGTGGCTGATGCTCACAGGAGGTTCCTGTTTGAGTTCATTGGACTGATAATGTTAGATCTCTTAAGAGGAATTTAGATTAGGAGATATACAGCTCTCATAGGTCATATTAAGCTTACTTTCCCTACATATGACTGTGGTTCTTTTCATAGAGCACAATTCATGCTTCTCCATGGTCCCAAGGAGATTGTACATATAAACAGGAATTTTCTCCTGTGGGTGAGAGAGGAGTCGAGCAGGATGTGAACCAGGCAAATAAAATGTGAATTTATAGGTGTTCTGCTTCTGAGCCCACTCTCTGTGTCTGTTAGAACCAGCCCTTCCTCATCCCCCAACTGCCAAGAAGGACTGTTTTTCTTTTCTTGTAGTTAATGAATATGAGTTTATTCTGAGATTGTACAAAGATTTCAGCAAACTGATGCAGCCATGTCAGTGCTCAAATGGATTAGGAAGAACCAAAGCCCAAGGTGAACAATCTCTCACAGCTTACTATCATGACGTTTAATTTGTCCACGGACTTGAAAAAGGGACACACTGTTTCCTTACACTTTTTTCTCTTAATATTTTAGTTTATTTTGACCCAATCCATTGTCTTGATAATTGTCTGCATATTTATTTTTAAACATTAATATTGATCTAAAATCTTCAGAAGCAACTAAGCAGTAAGTGTTATCCCGAACCTACATGGTAATCATGTTAGGAATCTTTTTATTTAGCACTTAAAAAAACAAATACAAAAACATTCCTTGTGAAAAAAGTACTGAACACTGTATTTCTATTACAGTCACAAATCACAAGCCATGTGGTTTTCTAAGATAGCTAACACTTTTCAAAGTGAAAAGCTTTTCAAAGTTAATGTCAAATATTCCCACTGAGTGATTCTTAAAATGCATTAGAATGTAAATGGCCGAAAATTGAAGTTAACCTCTTTTGACAATTCTGTAATATCTACCATTACAGATTCAAAACAGGGCAATAATTCCAAATGAAAACTTGGCTAGTTTGGTCTGAAAAAAATTTAGGATAAAAAGCCATGCAAGATGCTCCCACATAGTATTTCATAAAAATATGATTTGATCTGATCGTCATAGTCTGGAACAGATTTTTCTTGGTATTTGGCTTTTCCCCCTTCATGCCTGAAATAAATTTTCTGGAGTCTGTGTCTTTGCTACATGCTATGTATTCAGAACAAAAATATCTTTCTTCTCTAGGGAGTGACTGAGGCAAACGCTTCTTTACATGGGATATTTTACTGCCTGCATTTTTTTCAGGTGCTTTTGCTTAGAAATGTCACTCATTACATTTTTACTCCTTGCCAGTTTATTTACATGCACCCAAATCTTCCTTCTTATCTTGTCTATTATGAACTCTCTTTAGTCAAATTCAACCTGCCACTTACAACAAGTCAAATATATCTGGAATACTGCCATGTATTCCCTGTAGTTTCTCTGCTTTTTGTTTTCTTCCACTTTTTGTTGCCTTTCTTAGTGCAGGCTCTTTGGAAATGCTCAATAAATATTTGTTGAGTGAATGAACAAACAAACAAATATATCTGTTGCATTTACCATATATTGCCTTGTATTAAATTTTGTATATATAAACTTTTTTTTTAACATTTTTTATTGATTTATAATCATTTTACAATGTTGTGTCAAATTCCAGTGTTCAGCACAATTTTTCAGTTATTCATGGACATATACACACTCACTGTCACATTTTTTTCTCTGTGAGTTATCATAACATTTTGTGTATATTTCCCTGTGCTATACAGTGTAGTCTATTCTACAATTTTGAAATCCCAGTCTGTCCCTTCCCACCCTCCACCCCCTTGATAAGCACAAGTCTGTATTCTCTGTCTGTGAGTCTATTTCTGTCCTTTATGCTTTGTTTTTGTTTGTTTGTTTTTGTTTTTGTTTTTGTTTTTTAGATTCCACATATGAGCGATCTCATATGGTATTTTTCTTTCTCTTTCTGGCTTACTTCACTTAGAATGACATTCTCCAGGAGCATCCATGTTGCTGCAAATGGCATTATGTTGTCGGTTTTTATGGCTGAGTAGTATTCCATTGTATAAATATACCACCTCTTCTTTATCCAGTCACCTGTTGATGGGCATTTAGGCTGTTTCCATGTTTTGGCTATTGTAAATAGTGCTGCTATGAACATTGGGGTGCAGGTGTCATCCTGAAGTAGATTTCCTTCTGGATACAAGCCCAGGAGTGGGATTCCTGGGTCATATGGTAAGTCTATTCCTAGTCTTTTGAGGAATCTCCACACTGTTTTCCATAGTGGCTGCACCAAACTGCATTCCCACCAGCAGTGTAGGAGGGTTCCCCTTTCTCCACAGCCTCTCCAGCATTTGTCATTTGTGGATTTTTGAATGACGGCCATTCTGACTGGTGTGAGGTGATACCTCATTGTAGTTTTGATTTGCATTTCTCTGATAATTAGTGATATTGAGCATTTTTTCATGTGCTTTTTGATCATTTGTATGTCTTCCTTGGAGAATTGCTTGTTTAGGTCTTCTGCCCATTTTTGGATTGGGTGGTTTATTTTTTTCTTACTGAGTCGTATGAGCTGCTTATATATTCTGGAGATCAAGCCTTTGTCAGTTTCACTTGCAAAAATTTTCTCCCATTCCGTAGGTTTTCTTCTTGTTTTATTTCTGGTTTCCTTTGCTGTGCAGAAGCTTGTAAGTTTCATTAGGTCCCATTTGTTTATTCTTGCTTTTATTTCTTCTAGGAGAAAATTTTTTAAATGTATGTCAGATAATGTTTTGCCTATGTTTTCCTCTAGGAGGTTTATTGTATCTTGTCTTATGTTTAAGTCTTTAATCCATTTTGAGTTGATTTTTGTCTGTGGTGTAAGGGAGTGTTCTAGCTTCATTGTTTTACATGCTGCTGTCCAGTTTTCCCAACACCATTTGCTGAAGAGACTGTCTTTATTCCAATGTATATTCTTGCCTCCTTTGTCGAAGATGAGTTGACCAAAAGTTTGTGGGTTCATTTCTGGGCTCTCTATTCTGTTCCATTGGTCTATATGTCTGTTTTGGTACCAATACCATGCTGTCTTGATGACTGTAGCTCTATAGTATTGTCTGAAGTCTGGGAGAGTTATTCCTCCAGCCTCTTTCTTTCTCTTCAGTAATGCTTTGGCAATTCTAGGTCTTTGATGGTTCCATATGAATTTTATTATGATTTGTTCTAGTTCTGTGAAATATGTCCTGGGTAATTGGATAGGGATTGCATTAAATATGTAGATTGCCTTGGGCAGTGTGACCATTTTAACAATATTGATTCTTCCAATCCAAGAGCATGGAATATCTTTCCATTTTTTAAAGTCTTCTTTAATTTCCTTCATCAGTGGTTTATAGTTTTCTGTGTATAATTCTTTCACCTCCTTGGTTAGATTTATTCCCAGATATTTTATTACTTTGGGTGCTATTTTAAAGGGGATTGTTTCTTTACTTTCTTCTTCTGTTGATTTATCGTTAGTGTAAAGAAATGCAACTGATTTTGAACGTTAATTTTGTAACCTGCTACCTTGCTGAATTCTTCAATCGGCTCTAGTAGCTTTTGTGTGGACCTTTTAGGGTTTTATATATATAGTAGCATGTCATCAGCATATAATGACACTTTTACCTCTTCTTTTCCAATTTGGATCCCTTTTATTTCTTTCTCTTGCCTGACTGCTGTGGCTAGGACTTCCAGGACTATGTTGAATAGGAGTGGTGATAGTGGGCATCCTTGTCTTGTCCCAGATTTTAGTGGGAAGCTTTTGAGTTTTTCACTGTTGAGTACTATGCTGGCTGTAGGTTTGTCATATATAGCTTTTATTATGTTGAGATATGTTCCCTCTATACCCACTTTAGCGAGAGTTTTTATCATAAATGGGTGTTGAATTTTATCAAATGCTTTTTCTGCATCGATCGAGATGATCATGTGGTTTTTGTCCTTTCTCTTGTTGATGTGATGTATTACACTGATTGATTTGCGTATGTTGAACCAGCCTTGTGTCCCTGGGATGAACCCCACTTGGTCATGATGTATAATCTTTTTTATGTGTTGTTGGATTCTATTTGCTAAAATTTTGGTGAGGATTTTGGCGTCTATGTTCATCAGTGATACTGGCCTGTAATTCTCTTTTTTTGTAGTGTCTTTGCCTGGTTTTGGTATCAGGGTGATGGTGGCTTCATAGAATGAGTTTGGGAGTATTCCCTCCTTTTCAATCTTCTGGAAGAGTCTGAGAAAGACTGGTATGAGTTCTTCTTTGTATGTTTGGTAGAATTCCCCGGTGAAGCCGTCCGGTCCTGGACTTTTATTTGTAGGGAGGTTTTTAATTGCTATTTCTATTTCCTTTCTAGTGATCGGATTGTTCAAGTGTTCAGATTCTTCTTGATTCAGTTTTGGTGGACAGTATGTTTCCAGAAACTTGTCCATCTCCTCTAGGTTATCCAGTTTGGTTCCATATAGTTTTTCATAATATTCTCATATGATATTCTGTATTCTATTTTGTTTGTTGTAATTTCTCCATTTTCCTTTCTTATTTTGCTAATTTGTGCTCTCTCTTTTTTCTTCTTTGTGAGTTTGGCCAGAGGTTTGTCGATTTTATTTACTTTTTCAAAAAACCAGCTTTTGGTTTGGTTGATTTTTTCTATGGTCTTGTTAATCTCTATTGTATTCAATTCCTCTCTGATCTTTATTATTTCCTTCCTTCTGCTGCTTTTTGGGGCTTTTTGTTCTTCTTTTTCTAATTCATTCAGGTGGTGGGTTAAATTGTTTATTTGAGATTGTTCTTCTTTTTTGAGGGAGGCCTGTATCGCTATAAACTTCCCTCTTAGCACTGCCTTTGCTATGTCCCATAGGTTTTGAGTGGTTGTGCTTTCATTATCATTTGTCTCAAGGTATTTTTTAATTTCAGCTTTGATTTCCTCATTGATCCATTGTTTTTTCAATAACATACTGTTTAATCTCCATGCTTTTCTTTTTTTCTACTTTGTTTCTCTATTGTTGATTTCCAGTTTCATGGCATTGTGGTCAGTAAAGATGCTTGAGATAATTTCTATCTTCTTAAAATTGTTGAGGTTTCTTTTGTGCCCAAGTACATGATCGATCCTGGAAAATGTTCCATGTGCACTTGAAAAGAATGTATATCCTATTTTTTGGGGGTGTAATGTTCTGAAAATATCCACCAAATCTAGTTTTTCTATTGTAGTATTTAATTTCTCTGTAGCCTTGTTTATTTTCTGTCTGGAAGATCTGTCTAGTGATGTTAATGCAGTGTTAAAATCTCCAACTATGATTGTATTCCCATCAATATCCCCCTTTATCTCTGTTATTAATTCTTGTATGTACTTAGGTGCTCCTATATTGGGTGCATATATATTAACGAGTGTAATATCCTCATCTTGTATCACTCCTTTAATCATTATAAAATGTCCTTCTTTATCTTTCTTTATGGCCTTTGTTTTAAAGTCTATTTTGTCTGAAATCAGTACTGCAACACCTGCTTTTTTGGCTTTTCCATTTGCATGGAATATCCTTTTCCATCCTTTCACTCTCAATCTATGTGTGTCCTTCTCCCTAAAGTGGGTCTCTTGTATGCAGCATATTGAAGGTTCTTGCTTTATTATCCAGTCTGCCACTCTGTGTCTTTTGACTGGAGCATTTAGTCCACTAACATTTACAGTAATTAATGATAGATGTGTGTTTATTGCCATTTTGAACTTATCTTTGCAGTTGAATTCTTATTTCTTCTTTGTTCCTTTCTTCTTCCTTTTGTGGTTTGGTAATTTTCCTTTGTATTATCATGGATTTTATTTAATTTTTGTGACTCCTTTGTAAATTTTTGGCTTGTGGTTACCCTTTTTTGTAAATCTATCAACCCATTACTATAACTGTTTTTATTAAACTGATAGTAACATAATCTCAAACCCATCCTAGTGTTAAAAAAAATTTAAAAAAGAAAGAAAAAATTTTTCTATATTTCCCTGCCTCCCTCTCCCACTCTCAGTAATTTGTATGTCTTCTTTTATAATTTCATGTTTACTTTATTTGTAATTCATGAGTTATCACCTTTCCAGTTGTGTGTTTCTCATTTCTGTAGCATCCTGCTGCTTTTCTATTTAGAATAGCCCTTTCAATATTTCTTTTAGCATGGGTTTAGTGTTGCTAAACTCCTGCAGCTTTTTTTTTGTCTGTGAAACTCTTTATTTCTCCTTCTATCCTCAAGGATAGCCTTGCTGGATGAAGGATCCTAGGCTGCATCTTTTTTTCATTCAGGGCTTTGAATATATCTTGCCACTCCCTTCTGGCCTGTAGTGTTTGTGTAGAGAAATCAGCTGAGAGCCTTATGGGGGTTCCCTTGTAACTTACTCTTTGCTTTTCTCTTGCTGCCTTTAGAATCATTTCTTTATCCTTGACTCTGGCCATCTTGATTATGATATGTCTTGGTGTGGGTCTATTTGGGTTCTTCCTGTTTGGGACCCTCTGAGCTTCCTGTACTTGGATATCTGATTCCTTCTTTAAGTTTGGGAAGTTTTCAGTCATGATTTCTTCAAAAACCTTTTCAATCCCCTTTGATCTTTCTTCTCCTTCTGGGACCCCTATTATGTGAAGATTGGGACGCTTTGTATTATCCCATAGGTCCCTTATGCTATTTTCATTATTTTTTATTTGTGTCTCTTGTAGTTCTTCTGAATGGGTGCTTTCTATTGTCCTGTCTTCTAGATCACTAATTCGTTCCTCTGCATTATCTAGTCGGCTTTGCACAGCTATTAGATCATTCCTCATCTCTGTCAATGAGTTTACCCATTCTACTTGGCTCTTCTTTATAGCTTCAATTTCATTTTTGACATATTTTATGTCTCTAAATACTATCTCTTAATTCCTTCAGCAATTCGATCACTCCTTTTTTGAAATCTTGATCTAGTAGGCTATCGATGTCTATTTCGTTGATCTTTCTTTCAGGGGATTTCTCTTGTTCTTTTAATTGGGAAAGGTTTTTCTGCTTCTTCATCTTGCTCATACGTCTTTGGCATTGTGGTTTATGGAGTATCAGTTGTTTATTTTGGTCCTTAAGGATTTTATCTATCTGATGCGTATTTAGGAATAGAACTTAGGAAAAAAAGAAAAAAAAAAGAGAGAGAGAGAAAGAATTTTAAAAGAAGGGAGAAAGAGGGTTTGAAAACAGTGTATAATGAATAATAGAAGAGTGAGTTGAAGCAGAGTATTAATCGGGTTGAGACGTCCTTTTGAAACCTTTACAAAAAAAGGGGGGGGGGAGATGAATAGATGTATTTGAAACCTGTGTCTAATCAATAGCAGGACATCAAAACCCAAGAGAAATAGAAATGAATTAAGAAGTAAAGATTAAGAGAGTAATAGAAAATAGAACAGGTAAAAACAGATTTAAAAAAAAAAGGGGGGGGGGTTGTCGGTGTTCTCCTGGAGTCTGTCTGCTTTTAATGTGAAGTCTTTCTGTCTTCGTCCTGTTTTGGAAGCTCAGCTTGCTGTTTTCAGAGGCCCTCCGTTGGCGCCCTCTTCTGTGCTGCTCCCAGCACCTGTCAGCAAGCAGATCGCGCCTCCTCCTAACACTGGGTCAGGTGCAGCTCTCTGCTGTGGGCGGGCGGGTCGCTGCTCCTCCGGATGCCGCAGTCAGATGTTGCAGACTGGCCGGGTAGGAGGGCGGGTCGTGCCCCCTCCCAGCACGTTGGTCAGGGGCTGTGTTTCTGCCCGAAAGGCGGGGGGCGGGGGCGCTCTCCCTCTACCTGCGCTGCCGGTAGTTCTGTAGTTCCGCTCTCTGTGCGGCTGCGCGCTCCGCCCTGTTCGGCGCTCCGTAGGTGGGCTCGGGGAAGACCGAGGGACAGCCCTGTCCCTGCTCCGAGCCAAAACCCAGCTCCTTGTTTGTCTTTGTGGAGCAAGTTCTCTAAGGGACCAGGATGGAAGGATCCTATCTGCCCCAGGCTTCAGGCCAGTCTCAGTCTGGCCTTTGAGGCTGCTAAGCCCTTCAGTGCAGATGCAGGTTTTGCCCCGCCCCCGCCTGGGTGCTCAGCGCGGAGGATATGGCGGCTGTGCCTGAGCCCCACCTCTCTTCCCCCGAAAACTTTCCGCGGGTTTTCAGAGATGGGGGTGTGCACCCTTCCCCCGAGAACACATCAACCTTGCTGTTTTATGGAAGGCCCAGGTTGTTCTGCCCTGTGCACCCACAGTCACAGCATGCAGCCCCTTGCAGTCCCCCAGGGCTGCCTCTGTGCAGCCGCCCCTGTCCTCCGCCCGGCTTGTGCAGCCTGGCCCTGCCCGCAGCTGCCGGCCCGCGTCTCAGGCTGGGTGTCGGGGGGATGCTCTGTGCCCGTTTAACTTAGTTCTGTTAGTCAAGGGCTGGTCTGTACAGATCCGAGCCTCGGAGGCTCCCCCTCCTTCCCGCTGGCCTCTCAGTTGGAGAGGGGAGACCCAGCCAGCGAGTGCCAGTCCTCCTTTGCCGCTCCCTCCCCGCAGGACCCGTCCCGCGCTGCTTTGCCTTTTGTTCTTTCTTTTTTCCTTTTCTCCTACCAGATTTTTGGCGTCTTTATCTTTTGAAGAGGGCGATGTTCTGTCAGAGTTCCGCAGGTGCTCTGGTTGGCTGAGTGGGTCTGTAGATGTGGGTCTTGGTGTATTTGTGGGAGAGGGTGACCTGCGAGCGTCCTTCTACTCCGCCATCTTCTCCGTGTCCCCTATATAAACTCTTAAGTTCTTAGAGGTGTGTAATGTTGGGATACACCTCCCCTTCCCACCTTATCACATGCACATACACATGCACAACATTCCTATGGTAGGTGGTAGATACCGAAACATTGTTATTGAATATGTAATTCAAGGTAGGGTAGTGGTAAACCAAAACATGAAATATACTGATATACATCTGAAGTGTGATGCTAGTCTTATTCATTCATTTATTCAACAAATATTTTCTGAGCCCTATACTACACTACACATTGTTCTAGGCACCAAAACAGTGGTGGTGAACAAAACAGAGTTCCTAACTTTGTAGGTCTTATATTCTAGTGGTGGGGAGAGACAGTAAGCAAATTGATGAATAAATGTATGACTTGTAATTATCAATTAATGCTATGAAGGAAATGAAGCAGGGCCAGAGCTTAGCAATGCCCATGAAGAAAAGAGCTATATAAAGTAAAGGTCAGAACAGATCTCTCCACAGTAGTGATATTTACGTTGGAATACACAAGAGGTGAGGGAATTAGTCATGGGGCTACTTGTAAGAACACTGTTGTCATCAGATAGGACAGCAAATGCGAGTATTCTGAGGCCAGAATGAACTCGGCCGGTTCAAGGATGAGCAAAAAGGCCACTGTGGTGAGTGTGTGTGAGTGAGATAGAAAGGCCTTGTTTATTCAAGTGGTCATTTCCACTTGAATGTTAGACTGACACCTCAAACAAGGAGGAGCCAGCAAATGAGCCTGAGAAGTTATGGCCATTGAGGCAGGGGGAAAGCTAGGGGACTGTAAGCCCCTAGAGAAAAGTGTTTCAGAAGGTAGAGGGTGATCATCTTTGTCAAATGCTGCTGAGAGATCACGTAAAATGAGCATTGAAAAATTGATCAACTGCTTTGACAAGAAGAACGTCAACAGAGAATTTTAACAGAATGGTTTCTGTGAAGGTGTCGGCATGAACACCTGACTAGTTAATAAAAAAAATGGGAGATGAGATACAGGAGAGAGTGCTTATAGGCAGGTATTTTGAGGAGCTTTGTTGGAAAGGGAAACAAGTTGGAACTTTGTTGGAAAGAGTAATGGAAAAGTTTCTGCAGCGAGTATTTAGGATCTAGAGAATTTTTTTTATTCACGTATAGTCAGGTTATGATGTGACAATTTCTGGTGTACAGCATAATGTTTCAGTCATACATATACATACTATTTTGTTTTCATATTCTTTTTCATTATTGATTACTACAAGGTACATTAAATATAGTTCCCTGTGCTATACAGTATAAACTTGTTGTTTATCTATTTTATATATACTAGTCAGTATCCGCAAATCTCTAACTCACAATTTATCCCTTCCCACCTCCTTCCCCACTGGTAACCATAAGTTGTTTTCTATGTCTGTGAGTCTGTTTCTGTTTTATAAATAAGTTCATTTATGTCTTGTCTTTTTTTTTTTAGATTCCGCATATAAGTGATATCGTGTGGTATTTTTCTTTCTCTTTCTGGCTTACTTCAATTAGAATGACAATCTCCAGTTCCATCCACGTTGTAGCAAATAGCATTATTTTATTCTTTTTTATGGTTGAGTAGTATTCCATTGTGTGTATATGTGTATATATATACACATATATATCACAACTTCTTTATCTATTCATCTGTCAGTGGACATTTGGGTTGTTTCCATGTCTTGGTTATTCTAAATAGTGCTACTATGAATATTGGGGTGCATTTATCTTTTTGAACTAGAGTTTCCTCCAGATGTATGCCCAGGAGTGGGATTGCTGGATCATATGGTAACTCTGTTTTTAGTTTTTTAAAGAATCTCCATATTGTTTTCCATAATGGCTTCACCAAACTGCATTCTCAACATCAGTGTAGGAGGGTTCCCTTTTCTCCACACCCTCTCCAGCATTTATTGTTTGTGGACATTTTAGTGATGGCCATTCTAACTGGTGTGAGGTGATACCTCATTGTGGTTTTGAGTAGAGAATTATCTTGTTTGTTTATTTTATAAGATGGTCAATAGTACAATTTATGTGTGTGAGTATGTGTGTGTGTGTGTAATGAGGAGAACAAAATTCCAATAATGGAATAACATCTCTTCTTTGCCCATAAGATAAGGGTGAGAAGTTGTGCCTTGGTCACAATCACCCTGACATCATTAATACACACACACAGACACACACACACACACACCCTCAAATGCAGATTAGTTCAGGATTCCAGAGATTGGCTTCAATGACTGGCAGAATAATTTAATACTGGGAGAGAGTCTTAATTTTTAATTCCCTTCATCTGAGTGAAAAGCTTATTGATGTGTTTGTGAAATATTCATTTGTTTCATAAATACTTTTTAAAAAGCTACTCTCTGCACTAGACATTGTTCTAGGTACTGAGAATGAGAGAACTAAAGAGACTTGTCTTCTTGGTATTTGTCTGCTCCCCTCTATTGATTTCATTTTGATTTCATATTGCATGTCTGTGGCATACTGGTCTAAATAGCACAGGTTGAAATATCGAATTTAAAATGTACTCATGTTTCTATGGGATTAATTAAATTTCTATTTTTCTGAGCACATTAAAATGAACAAAGTTTCTTTGTTATATTTCAGAGGCTTCCAGGAGCTCTTGGAGCATGAGTATGTGTGTGTGTGTGTAATGAGGAGAACAAAATTTTATTGAGAAAAATATCTTTAATTACTTACAACTTCTGGATTTTTAACTCCACTAATAATAAGTAAAACGTTTAAGATTTTCTTTTTAATTTGTAGGATTGTAAATGCTCTTTCCAAAATAGGGTTTGGAGAAAAAACACTTTCACTCTAGTGAACATCCAAGTCTAGCATACACACTGATGTCTCTTAGTATCTGGGATGGGTATCTGCGTTACAGTCACAACTAACCACTATACTCACTGTGTGACTCCTCAAGCAAATTATTCACTGCATATTGTTTGTTTGACATTCTTGTCATTTCCGACTTAACTTTTAACAAAGGTTTTGTCTTCTTTTTTAAACTTGAAAATGGAGCCATTTGCAATCCTTTGGGGAAAAGTGAAAGAGGGAAATTTTTACATGAATGTGTTCCACAATGATATATGCCCAGAATGGGGTGGAATGTGAAGAAGGGAAAGGGTTGAAGAAGCTGAACAACTTTATTGGGCCTCCTGTGTGGTGTCGTTCCAGAAGGACGTTATTATTTGCCTTGGAGTGGATCCCCAGAGGAGCAGAGTCCATCTTAGTCAGATGTCAGTATAAGAACACAGTCATTTGACTCAAAGTACAAGCTTTCCTGGGAGGATCTCTCGGCTTGGATTGTTCACCCTTCTGTTTTCTTCTGTTAATACAAATGACCGATAATTACTTATAGATATATGAAACATTACAATTTTTCTTCTTAATTAATTAGTGGTTTTATTTGCCTGTTTTCTGCAAGCAAAGTTGACAAAAAAAATTCCCAGTGTAATACCTGTAATACCTCCCATGTGTTTTAAGTTTATATTTTCAAATCCATGAGTGTTACTTAGTTTATTAAAATTGCAGTTAACTTATAAGAAATTTCAGGAGAGTAAGACATCTTACTGGATTGGAGGGCTCAGTAATATTTGTTGAGGACCTACCACGAGAAGGGTATTGTTTTAGGTGTCATAGGGGAAACAGGGACACGTCATACCTCAACCTTGCTATCATGGAATCATAGTTAATTTGGGGGAACATGTACATACAGACTTCACAGAATGCAACAAAGAAGGCTTCTCTGGTGGAAACTGCTCATTTTAATAGTTTATTAGTTACTTATTTCCCCCGACATTCTCTCTTAAAATTCTTAAAACCCCTTTTTAAGCTAAAATAGTCTAATAACAAAAAGACATTGCAGTGACTTTTCAAGGGAACTTACCTAAGAATAGGAAATATAACCTGGAAGATGTGAGACGTTTGGTGATACAAAATTCAACTTAAAAATAAAAATGTTAACTCTTTTAATTATTTTGTGTTTTTTCATACAATCATAGGTCCAAGGGAGTTGAACCCACAATTTATCCAAGTCTTTTTAAAGAAACGTGTAATGCCAGAGAAGAAAATTTCAGACAAACCCCAGAGCATTTTTTCACAAAGTTATATACCAATAAAAGAAAATTATGACAAAAAACATTTTGTGGCTTTAATTACAGCATTTTTCTGCCATACACGACTTGCATAATTATAGCTGGAGAGACAATTCAGCCCCACGTCTTTAGTACCTAGACTCCATGGAACCAGAATCCTGAATTCTGGCAGACTGAACTCTGCTCTTAATCCATCTGAGGCAGATAAATTGAGTTTCAACAGTTTAGTTTTTGAGAGCTCATTGGTGCCACAGTGTACGAGTGATTTCATGTGTGTTGTCAAGACCACAGGTCCATTCTGGTGTACTTGGCCTTAACCTCTGTGAGGCAGCTTTAAGACAAGGGAATACTGAAATCTTGGGTTGGTTACAGGGTGATGGAAACAGATGTTGTCTCCACCTTGTCTCATTTGTATTGAAGATACGTTAAAATTTGGTGAAGGGGTAAAACCATAATTAGTTGAGTTTCCTCATTTGATTATGGGGAAAAGGTTGTTCAGTTCAGTTAGACTGAGCAGGTAGGGGAGGATCTGAGGGTTTCAATACCAGCAGATTCAAGTCCTTTTCTGACAGTTTCTTTGAAGTTATGGGTACTTCACCTTCAGAAGTGGAAGGAAGGGAAGGCTGGTAGGACGGAGGGAAGGAGGGAGGTAGGGAGGGAGAGTGGGAGGGAAGGTGGGAAGGAAGAAAGGAAAGAGGGAAGGAAGAAAGGAAGGAAGGAAGGAAGGAAGATAAGGAAGTATCTATCTAATTTTCTCTGCAGTTTGGCTCCACTGGAAAGTCCTCTTTCCACCTGTCATACCATTCAGCAAAAGTCTGCGTTCCCTGAAGCCATTTCAACATGTTAGCTCCTTCCCCTAGCTCTGAAGCAGGTCTTGCAAGTTCTGTTCTCTTGGGAATTATATTACTCTTATGCTTAGAAAATGGTCTGATAATGTTGGACAACTAGAGTACAGCGAACCCCACTCTCTTTCTGTTTCCAGAGGCATAAATAGGTAAAGGTTAATGCTATATGAGGTCCTGCCTGACCATAGGATTGCATTTCCTTTATTCTAGTGTAATCTCCCAATTTGTAGTAGTATCTCACGTAAAATAACCCTTTAAGATATATATATGTGGAAGAGGGTATTTAATTACTACCTTCCCTCAGATTTAAACTACAATCTGTGCATTAAGAGAACCTTTTTTTTTAATTGAAGTACAATCAGTTAGAATGTGTCAATTTCTGGTGTACAGCACAATGTCCCAGTCATGCATATACATACATATATTTGCTTTCATCTTCTTTTTCATTAAAGGTATTACAAGGTATTGAATATAGTTCCCTGTGCTATACAGAAATTTGTTTTTTAAAACCTATTTTTATATGTAGTGGCTAACATTTGCAAATCTCAAACTTCCAAATTTATCCCTTCTCACCCCCTTTCCCCGTCACCGTAAGATTGTTTACTATATGAGTCTGTTTCTGTTTTGTAGATGAGTTCATTAGTATCCTCATTTTTTCTGTTTTTTAGATTCCACATATGAGTGATATCATATGGTATTTTTCTTTCTCTTTCTGGCTTACTTCACTTAGAATGACAATCTCTAGGGTTATTATTTTTTGATCTACATGCTATTCAGTTCCGTGCCAGAATTTCATGATACTAACTTCAGCACCCTCTGTATTTCCTTCTCCAGGGTAGAAATGAACCAAGCATGGTTTCCTCTTTCATCTTTGATTCCCAAACTCAGCATTAGCACAGGACCATTCATTTTAAAACTAGATAATGTAAACCACAGCAATCATGTACCACTTCCTCATCTTTAATTGGTTGCATTATATACATTATGCTTTAATGTATAGTGACTTTCTAAACTCCCTAGGACTACTTCATTTTACGACACATCCACCAATATTAATGTTAGCGTTTCTTTGCCAGTTCACCCCCTGCTTCCTAGCCAAGCATATTTATAATTAGAAAACGATTGCTTCACACTCAGGTTTCATTTCAGCTTCTCTTTGTTGGTGACTTGACCCTGTTTTCACCTTACTGACTACTCGTTTGGCTTCTGTGCTTTCCACCTATGGGGTGGACCTTCAACCCGCCTGCTTTTATTCTACACATTCCACTCCAGGAAACTGCTCCACCTTAGACAGTCAAACCCTTTTCTTTCAAATTCAGTCCATAACAAATGTACAATATGTTACACAGCAAACCTGAACAATTTCCCACTGTGCAATGTTCCTTAATGAGTATTTTATTTTCTTAATGAAGTTATAAATTCTTTTGTCCAGGGATCTATGTCAGACTTCTTTATTTCTCCCTTAGTTACTAATACAAGCTATTGAATACAAATTTAAATATACATACATATATACATACATTATATATCTTTTATGTTATATTTATGAAATTAGTAGAAACATTTTTTTCTTTATTTTCAAACTTGAGCAAATGACATTTTTGAGTTGTGTTTCTGTGCATTTCTTAAATTTGAAAAACCATCTTTTTAGATGAGAGGATAGATGTTAATTTAAAATCCTACTTTAATGAATATTTTGTATTTTGTAAGGTTAACTAAAAATTTTTATTTTTCACACCAAGAATCCAAGACCCCCTTATAGTTTTCATGTGGTATCATTTTAAATAAAACAGGTATTTAAAAAGAGCCAATCATCTCAAAATATTTACTTTTGAAGAATGAAAATGTTTTAAAACATATTTAATTTGCTTAGCTTAACAATTAATATTATAATTCTACTAATAATATAATCAACATTATCAATTATAGTAATAATGTAATTAACATTAATTATAGTAATAATATAACTAATATAATTAATTATTTTTAGCTTTGTGGATACTATATGGATATTTAAAGTTAATTGGGTATGTGTTTTGAAACCAACATTTCTAGGATTTGAGGGGATTAAAACAATTTTTATAAAATGATTAATTATATCTCATATTCATTAAAAGGAAGGATTTGAACTGATTTTAGAAACTGGCTAAGGAGTTGAATGGCTCTGTGTAAATACAAAATAAGAGGGCACTTTTGGATAAAAATGAACATTTAATAGAAAAGAAAAAGAAATGCGGAAATTAGAATACCATTAAAGATTGCTTTTGAGACAATAGTCCCTGGGTTGTCTTTGGAAACTTGTTTTTAACATAATCTAAAACGTATTTTATTTCTCAGATAAATGTATTTCCCCTACAATTACAATTACTTAATAGTGATTTTGATGTTAAAAAATACTTTCTGGTTCTAAGTGGGTTTTTTTGTTAATGTATATGTATACCTGAAACAGATAATTGACTAAATTTGAAGAGGGTCTTAATAATTTAGATTTATTTTATGTGAGATTAGATTCATACTGACTAAGGAATCATATCTCCAAACTTTGTATACACTGAAAAAAAGAGGGTAACAAAGTAAAAAAAAATTCCATCCAATGAACAGATTTACTATTTTATCTATCCTTTTTGTCACATATGCTAATTCAGCTATTTCCAACAAAAATGATGAGCGTTCCAGCTACTCAAACTTAGTCTTGAGACATTCAGACTAAGTTTAACAGAGTAGCAAGAACACATTTTGTTTTCTGCAGAAAGACAAATTGCCACACTTATTTTAGTTTTTAATTTTGGGAGGTAATTAATCACTCTACTATTTGGATCCAATGTGGTCTATGTCAGATACTTGAATTATGTAGATTGCATTCATAGTGTCTGTGAAAGGGACATTTAATGATTTTGATATATCAAAATCTGTTATATTTAAACAGAGGCTACTGTCCTATTATTCTGAATGAATTACCCAGGAAATTTATTTAAGAACAACTCTATCTGCCCTTAGTGTGAGAGACCTTTCAGCTCATTACCAGGCAGCAGTTTAGTGAGACATCACTCAAGATGATAATGGTTTGAATTATTTTGAGCCGCCGAATAATAAGGAATCTCCTACATGTGACCAAAATTTATGGCTGTGGCTTGCATAGTAGCTTAGCAGTTCACATATGGCTTATGTCAATGACAGAAACAACATTATTTTCTAAATCATATTGATTTGTTATGTGGTATTGAAAGATCTTAAACAGAATCAAGGTCTATAAATTGCAGAATGTAGTCCTCAAAACTTCTTATCTGTGTTTCAGTTCTGTCAAAATGAGCCCAAGAGCCAAGCATTCTGTGTACACAATGCTACTAGTCAAAGAATAAGAACTGAGACTGTTCAATTTCCTCTTTTTTTGGCAAGAAGCCAGACGGACATTTTCCTTTCTGTTAGTTTTGGCAAGGAAGAGAGAGAGAGGAAACTTTACTGCTCAGTTACTGATGGTTTTTCTATTTTGTTTTTATTAAAAATGTTGAAACATGGGCCCTTTGTCAAAATTATTTTATTATTGAAGGGTGGGTGGGGTGAATGAACTGGCGACTGTTCAGAAAACCATTAACAGCACTGATAATGGACAATCTCATTTTGGTTCCCCAACACAGAAGTGCTTAATTGCAATAAATTATACCGCAGTCTGGCAGCTAATGTGCATGTTTAGTGAATTGGTACAGCCTTGGAGGTTAAAGTGCTGGGAGGTAACAAACTTAGCCCATCTGATATTGCAATAAAAAATATGATCTTTTAAAGTTACATGATGATATATTTTGGGCACGAAACTAAAGGAATGAGTTTTCATTGGCTGCGGATTTGTTGGGTCTTTGAGACTAAAACACTGAAAAACCGACATCTCTAATGGTGACATTTGAATTAAATAGAAAATTTAAGTACATCAGCAGTGGAATGCGACCCACCCAGACTAAGAGATTGGTGGCTATCAAAGAATTTACAGAAGATTCAGTGTGTTCTCAGAAAACAATTGCTTTAAGACAAGCCACCTTTACCTATGCAGTGGACTGTATTTTTAGTTCTTAAGTTATTTATATAATTAAAAAAAATACATTTTCTACATGATTCTGTCATAAATATCCCTTGGAGTTTTTAGAGAAATACGACTTTCTTTTCTTCGTGATTTTATAAACCTAATTGTGAAACTGAATATCAATTAGAAAAGCACTAATAATGGATCTGATGATAGTTACGGGGTCACAGCCAAGGCGAGTGGAGGAAAAAAAACTCAATAAAACTAAGCAACAGAACCTTTAATGTGTGAAAAGATTCAAATGGGGAAGCATGGGAAACAATTTTCTATTTTGTAACCAAGTGTTTAATATTATCATTTCACAATGTGAGATTTAGACCAGACAAATAGTGAGAAAAATTGTCTCATAGAAAACATTTCTGCACTTTAATGTATTAAGTGTTTAGTTTTCCTCATCATGGAGTAAGTAGCTTGACGTTGAGGACTTTACACTAAAATATTTGGAAGCTACATCCCCTAGTTCTGTTGCCATTGAAAGGAAAAGTGAATGACTAATTAAAATGCTTAATCTGCCTAGAATTCCTATCTGTAGTTTTTTTTTTTTTGTGTGTGGTGTCCTTTGCAGATGATTTAGTGAAAAATTGCTGACAATTAAGGTCCTTGAGAAAAGCTAAAATATGAAGTACTGTGTTTCCAAAAGAAGATAAGAACCACTCTTCTAGATAAATCAATCAAGAGGCCTGTTTTGATAACAATTATCTAAGTGACTCTATTGCAGGTTGTAAAGAATAGAATTGTAATGAGAGGATTTGCCTAAGTGGAGACATTGTGCAGGCTCTTGTAAGATAGAAGTCTTCATTTCTTTTTTTATGGTTTTCATATTTACTGAACATACCTGTGGATACTTCCGTTAATATCTTTTACAAAGCTTTACAAATGAAAATGTACAGTGAAATGAAGGAAACTCTAATAACATGGTACTTCTGAAAGACCTGCGTTACCAGTTCCTAAGCTGCCGGAATTTTCTTTCTTCTGAACTCTCACGTTGATGACACTGCAGTCATTTTTTATATCATATGAGGATCAAATAACATCCTTCTGTTTCTGGCACTTTCACTGATGTGCTTAGCTAACTCTTAAAGAAGATAGAATATTAGAGTTCATTTTGTTCAGATCTTATACATGCAATCGATACTTAGTCCAATAAATTTTTAATATAAATATACAAATACTCTTTCCAATCTCACTGCCGAATAGCAAAGCTGTAATAGAAAGTTTTGTCAGACTGCTTCCAAAGACTCATTCCTATTTTGCTTTAAATAATAAATTTTCCGACTTACCTACTTGTGTGCATTGCCTAAAATAAAGGAGAATTTGGTTATAGGCAGCCTAGAAAAAGGATTTGGTAGAGTAGTTGAAGCCATAGGTCCAACATTTCCTTCTTTGAAGAAAGATAATTTCTGCCAATCTCATTCTTTTGTGGGAGGGAAGATCGCAAATAAGAATAAGAATGACAGGGGACCCTTTTTATGCAGTGGTGCTTGGGCCAATGACATATTGTTACAATAGCTCACTCCAAAAGTTAGTCATTTTTTCTGGATAGGAGAAATCACCACAGTGTCTTCTTAATTTGCACCTGGTGTACTCATGGCATTTTAAATTTGCCCTCAAAATTTACTTTTGAATTTGTGTAAATAGATGCCCAGCATAAAATTAACTAAATGTTAGATTTGATGATAAATAAACATACAATAGTTTTAAGGGAATAGATTTTTTAAGGAGAGCTTTTTTGTTTGTTTTATTTTTTAAGGTCAAATCAAGGTGTTTGATTTAAGTAACAGGTAATATTGGTTAAAATTTGAACCAGGATTATATTCATTAAAAAAAAATAGCCTGAAGAAAGCCATAGAGCAAGCACATAAAGAAACCTTGGAATCAGTCAAGAGACATATTTAACACATTGAACTGGATCTGGTATTTGCAAATTCTAAAGATTTTATCCAAGTTATATCTTCATTCTAGCCGTCATGATATTTTGACTAGCTCTCTGAGGAATGCATTGCTGACCTGTAAAAACTTGAACGGACCATCCTTATATAGTTTAATGTTTCTTCACTGATTAGAGAATATCATGTTCACTGAAAACAGAAGATGAATGACACACTGTAGAATCGTATCCGGAAACAGATTGAAACCAAAGTTCCCGCATTCAAAAAGTGAAATGGAACTTCATAGAAATGCAAGATGTTAAGACGAGAACTTGAACTGGCTGTACTTTGTATATGTGTAGGGAATTCTTAAATTATTTGTGATTGAGAGGAGAGAGTTGTTTTTGCTTCTTGAAGGAATGTACAAAATAAGGATGGTGATGAAAAGGAAAGGATGAAATATTGCTTGGAGCCTGTCAAGATGGTGATAGAATGATGGAGTGAGGAGGGTCACTGTGATGTGCAAGAGGACAAGAAAGTAAATATCTTGGTAATGAATTCTTTCTTTCCTTGTGGTATTCCTAAAGACTGAAATAAATAAAATTAAAAATTCCCTGTAAAAAATAATATGGTGAACATGTTTTCTTACAATATGTTTAGTTATTTTTATTTTGGAGAGCAGTATTTGTTCAGCTCTTTATGCTTCTGGCTTATAACCTTACACCTAAATGTTAGTTTTGGGAAATACAGAATACTAATTTAGATCAATCTATAACATTTAAGGAACTCAAGATAAATAGTTATATTATCGATCCTTATGTTTTCTTATTGAAATAGAGTTATGAACACGTACTTTGAAAGACACACAGTTCTCACTGTGTAGTAAGGAAACTAGACCTACAGAAGTCATGTTTCCCAAGTCACATAGCTGACACCGGTTAAAACGAAAAACAAATCTCATGCCAGAGCACTTTCCAGCATAGTATACTGTGAGTGAAATGATAAAGTTACCCCATATTACTAATGGAAAATTTAAGACTCAAGGATGTCCAAAGGTACCATGGCAGCAACAGAAGCAGGAATATCAGTTGCACGAACTCACAGCTAAAATTATTATTCCAAAATTGTTAGGTTTATGCCAGTTACCCTAAATTCTAATTACTACCTAAACTGTCTAACAAGTGCAGAGATAGAGTGCTGAAGAGACAATAAAGCTTGAGTTTGTGTGTTTTATAGATACTAATATTTGGATGGCTTCATTTATTTTGTTTCCTTAATGAAGAACCTGGAGTAGTATACCCAGCCCTGGAATACCAGAGTGGAAGTTTTTTTTCCTACTTAATATAAATTTAAAAGTCTGTATTTATTTCTAAAAAAATTAAATCAAGCATTTTATTCTTTTGCTATTGATTCTTACACATATCTGAATAGAAAGCCTGAGTGCTACAGTTAAGGAATGTTTATTTTATTGTCAAATGAAGACTAAAGCTGGAACACATTCATGAATATCTCTTTTACTTAATGTTAGAGAAAGATAATTATGAGTGAGTTATACTATGGAATTTCAGTAGGCAGTATCTATTTTCCCAACAGCACTTATGGATAATTGAATGACTAAACCATTAATTCTTTCAGTGTACTTCTCTCTTTAAATAAATGGACACAGCATAAAAAATTAAAAAAATAAAAGTTAATGAAATGAAAAAAAAACTAAGTGAAATAAAAAAAATTAAACAGATGGAAATAATTGGATAATTAAACAGTTATTATTCCATATTCATGGATAAGAAGACTCAATATTATCAAGATGCTAGTTCTTCTCAACTTGATCTATAGATTCAGTGCAATCCTAATCAAAATCTTCACAAATTATGTCATGGATTTCAACAAAATGGTTCTCAAGTTTATATGGAGAGGCCAAAGACCCAGAAGAGTAAACACAATATTGAGAGAAGAATGAAGTTGGAGGACTGATGCTTCCTAACTTCGAGACTTACTATAAAGCTTACTGTAAGACTACAATCAAGAGAGTGTGCTTTGGGAAAGAATAGACAAATAAATCATTGTCCAGAAATAGACCCCTGTAAATATGGTCAACTAATCTTTGACAAAAGGGCAAAGACAATACAATTCAATCCAGTGGAGCAAAGGTAGGTCTCTTCAACAAATGGTGCTAGAACAACTGGACAGACACATGCAAAAAAATGAATCAGGGCACAGACTTTATGCTTTTCACAATAATTAACTCAAAATGAATCACAGACCTAAATGTAAAATACAAAACTGTAAAACTCTTAGAAGACAGCATAGGAGAAATCTGAGATGATCTTGGGTATGACAATGACAGTTTAGATACAATGCCAAAGGTACGATCCATGAAAGAAATAATCAATAAGCTGGGCTATATTAAAATAAACAACTTTTCCTGTGTGAAAAGCAATGTCAAGAGAATGAGAAGACAAGCCATAGTCTGTGAGAAAATATTTGCAAAAGACACATCTGATAAAGGGCTGTTCTCCAAAATATACATAAAACTTTTTTAAAAAAGTGAAAAACTAGCCATCAAACTTTATTTTGTTTTCCCTCAAATTTACCTAGTTACTAGCTGACATACATACAATTAAATAGATGCTTTAGTTAGGGTTGATTGTAATGCAGAAAACTTTAAAAAAAAAAAAAGGAACAATTTGAACACTTGTGATTCTATTTAATTTGAATGTGAAAGGAGACCTATTTTACCCTACATTTGAGGTTGTTTAGATCCACTTAGGACAGTTTGAAAGCCTTTTTTCTTATGCATTTTAAACTATGGAAATGTATGATGAGTTCATACCTCGAATAAGACAGAGCAATTTGAAGGTTAATATTGCTGAAATACTACTCTCTTCCGTTTTACCTATTGGGAAATATCAAGGGAAAAGTTTTTGGGAATCTTGTTCTGCGTAGAAGAAGAAAAATGGCACAGCTTTTGGTTTCAGGTGCTCTTATATTTTGCTTCTAGGTTTCTGGGACATTTTAAGTCTAATTCATCATTTGTAAAAAGAAGATAACTTTGAAGTAGTGTTGGACAAACTAAGTTTAACTAGAAATCTAAAGCGCCTAGTACATAGAGAATGTGCTAAAAATGTTAGTTCAGGATCCCCCTATATGTACCAGTATATTCAGAAGAGATTGTTTAATTATGGTCAGAGAGAAAATTCGTGTATGCTTGATTTTGTTTTAAACTAAGTTTGTAAATACTTTATACGTGAGTACGGTAATCCCCCCTTATCTGCAGGGATTATGTCCCAAGACCCCCAGTGAATGCCTGAAACCTTGGATAGTACAGAACCCTATATATGCTATGTTTTTCCTATACATGCATACCTATGATAAAGTCTAATTAATACACTAGGTGCAGTTAAGAGAATATCTGAATTCCTAGCATCACTACTCTTGTGATTTGGGGCCATTATTAAGTAAAATAAGGGTTCCTTGAACGCAAGCACTGTGATACTGAGACAGTTGATCTGAAAACTAAGACACCTACTAAGTGACTAATGGGTAGGGTAGCACATACAGTGTGGATACGCTGGACAAAGTGATGACTCACATCCCAGGTGGAATAGAGTAAGAGCATGAGATTTCACCACGTTACTCAGAACGACGTGCAATGTAAAAAGTGTGAATTGTTTATTTCTGGAATTTTCCATTTAATATCTTCAAACTGCATTTGACCACAAGTTAGCCACAGAAAGTGAAACTGTCGACAAGGGGGGACTACTGTATCACCTAAGTTCACATTGTTTATAATGGTATTAAAATGTATCCATTTTATTTCAACTCAAAATTATCAAAGTAGATTAATTTCTCTGTAGCCTGTCAAGAGTTTGGTAGAGTTGTCTCTGAGTGACAACTTAGATTTTCTAGGGATTTTTTTTTTCTCTTTTGTTACATTAAATGGAGCTGACAACTGCCACGAAAAAAGGTATTGTTCAGAAAGCCACAGCTAGAATCATTGATGATATTATGAGGCCTTTAGCAAAGTTGACAGGGCTTCTATTACAGATGGAATATAGAGGCTCCCAGTTCACAAGTTTGTTCTGCAGTGTCACCTTTTTCACTCCCCCTTTATCAGTTTTCAGTAGAGCATCAAAGTATTTTTAAAATGTAAATTCGATCATGCCATTTCTCTCCGTAAAATCCTCCAGGGGAGGGCTTTCCTTGGCACCTAGAATACTGTTCTAAGTTTTCACCATATATTACTGAGACTGGATGATGGGGTTCTATGTGGCTCTTCTATCTATCTCCTTCTGTCTCAGCCAGGCTCACTTCACTCCAGCCAATAGGTCTTTCTGTTTCTCAACCCCCCTGCCTTCAGGTCTTTTGTAAATGCTTCGTGGATGCTCTGTAAATGCCTTGTTGCTTCTTGGAATTTGCCCCTCTTCCTTGCATTATTCCTCTTCTCTTCTCACCTCCTTTATGTTAATGTCTCAGCCCAAGTCTTACTTTTTTAGAAGGATGTTTATTGATTAAGCTCTGTTTTTATTTTTTAAATCTCAGCCTCTTGTTTATTTTCCTGCATATCACATCACATTTGTCATTGTTTTATTTGTTTACTCAAACATCTGGTTCTTGTCCTTATAAAATTTAGAGCTAAGAAGTGACTTACACACTTCTTTCATTTTGCTAAAACCGTAACAAACTTTTGTTTGAAAAAGACATGCTTTCTGTGTGAGTGTTACTATTCTGTCCATTCTGTTATTCTGTGAAATGCTGTGACATGTCTTTTTTGTTTTAGCAGAACAAGTATGCTGTACCAGGAACGTGCATAGAGTAGCAATCATGAGTATGTCCCCAGCACTTAACAACTTTGTAAACCAAAATTAGGGACTGCTTCCCTAGTAGGAGACACATTTTCAACTCTTCATTTTATTTTTCTCTTTGTCTGGCATAAATGATCCCAATACTTCTGCACTGTAAGTTCTGAATCTTTTGGAGTAATGCTCCTTCCACCAGTTTCCTCAGATCCTGGCAAGGCATCAATTTGTTTCCTTTCCTTTGCCAATGACAATACTCTTCATTTTTGAGTTCCTTTGGGGTATCTTTCTGACAAGATTTTCCTTAACAACATGTGCACCCACACATGCGTGCACACATACCTCACACAAGTGTTCACTTGACTCCAATTGGTAACAGAGTCACAAGCAGAAGCCAAAAAGATCTTTACTGTAGCTGATTGTTACAGCCACATCATGTTAGAATTAAATGTATTCTTAATTTTTCTCTGTTACATGTTAGTAGCTATAAAAGCCACAAGTCTTATGTCTTTGGAGGTTGTTGGCATCACTTTCATAATGCATGTAAAGGTATACACAAGGATTGGATCACTGCTCATATCTGATCAATCTCTTTATGTGCTAACATTTTCAGCACAGCATGACATACTTTCTGGGTAATTGCTTAATTTCCTCACTTTATTTTGGGGTAGCTAGACTTCAAATTGTCCTACAAGTGATTTTTAAACTGTACTTGGAGTATTTTCCAAAAAGTTTTTTGAGTATTATTTTTCAGCTGATATTTTAAAATCTTTCTATATTGACCGAGAGATAACTATACATATTTATGTTGGAAATAATATATTGTTGGCCATGATTATATTGCATTTATTTTCATTATTCTTTTAGATTCTAAAGTAACCTATTCAGGAATTAAATTCACTAAACCTAACTAGCAAGTTTCCCTCTTGTGTCTTATTTCCTTCATGGCTATTATAGGACCAAGAAAGGCACGTTGAACTATCCCAAGTTATCAAGTTATTCAGGTCAATCTAGAGGTAATCTGTTCTGTGCTTCTTCAAGAATTAACTTAGCTATTCAGAACAGACTTTTACTATGGGGAACACCATGCACAATGGTATTTTATATTAGAAAATCTTGACTCCTGTGAAACAAACATTAATAATATATCATAAAATATATGTTATTTTGTTGCTTTTAATGATACATATTAGTGACCTTGATTGGTTAGAAATTCATTCAGAATTGTCCAAATAGAGGGAAAGCACCGTAAGAGTTATCAAATTTCAGCTTAGGTCCAAGAATGGTCTGACCAATATAATAAAGTTCTTACTGTCTTCAGAACATCAGAGAACTTACTATCCGTGATTTGGTCTTTGAAGTCACCATGACACCATCGCCTCTGATAAAAGAGTTTATTTATAACTTGCTCAGCTTATGTCTTTTCCCACTGAATCAGCAGGCTTTCTAAGGTTTGGGGATATAATTTCAAGGACTGTTAAACCTCTGTCAAAGTTTGGTTGGCCCCCTGAGGGGCCCTGTGTTTCAACATTCTCTTTGCTAAGACAAGACTTCTCAAGAAAGTTCTCAGAAAACTGACAGCCTCAAGTACCAGAGGTTTTGTAATTTGAAGTGGCATTTAATCTGAAAAATAACATTAGCAAATCAGCATATAATTGGCTTTCTATTTCCTTTTCCTACCCTTCATTATTTTTTCTTTTTGGTTAGGTTGAGACACAAGTCAAAATTATACTTGATACAGCAATTTCCTAATCTTTTCAGAAGGATGTTCCTAATCACACAATTAAGTAGATGGAGTGTCACTGTCTTAAGAAAGTAGAAAAATGTGCATTTTAATCGGGACTGTTTATATTTCTAGTGTTTCTCTTGCATTGTCTCCTTTATTATTCATGTATCCACTGAAGTTTAAGGGGACTCTTTGCCAGCAACTACAAGTTTAGCAAAATATATAAAAAAGGAAAATTCTTACACAACTCTTTCATTTCTGTATTTAATTGCTTTGGGGTCCCCTCATCACTTTTCAAGTTTCCCTGCTTCTCAGCTCTTGTATCGCACATTAAACTATCTCCACATTTTAGATTTGTCAGCTAGCAGGCAAATGGGAAATTCCCTAGGGCCTTCTATGAGTTCAGGACCCTCTTGGCACCCCCTTAGATTTTCATTCTCCATAATTTGACTTTCAGTATCCTTTGTTAATATCTTTTCTCTCATTTATTTTTTCACAAAACAAGGTTTTGTTAAATAGTATTCCCATAAAAAAATCTGTCTTTTTAAATAGTTACGCTTTAACTTGAATTTGTTTCACAATGCTTTGGTTGGCTTTTAGTATTGTCTGTATGAAATATATGCACAGAATATCATTTTCATAGTATTCTCTGTGTGATAGTATTTTATTCTAATGTCAGTAGACAGCACTGTTCTACTGCTCCTCTTACTGCTTAGATCAATAAGGGCTGTTGGCTTTGCTTGAGGTCACTAATGTTGACGAATTTAATAGGAACTGGACATCTGGACTCTGATTCTGTTCTACTGCTTAGTTCTGAGAGCCTTGCTTCCTTACTACCAATCATTTTTCTTCAACAGTAACAACAATCAAACTATGTCGATCCACATCTTTTTGATCAGGTCTCCAAGGATTTATTGCTATATATTTGAATATGTACCTAAGCTTAGTTTCTGCTCTTTGTGTTGTGTTTTGTTGTTAGTTGCACGGGCTTTAGAGTTTAATCCAAGTTCTCCATTTAATAACTTGTGAACCATGAATAAGTTCCTCAACCACTCCAAGACTCAGTTTTCTCATCTGTTAACTGGGATAATAAGAGCTGCATCATAGGACTGTTACTAATTGTAATGAGACATTTAATGTAAAGTGGTCAACACTTAATGAATAGTGGCCACTATTGTTAATAATTAATAGCAGATAGAAATCTTGCTCTTAATCACATTGAGATTCAATTGGTGAAATAAGAACTATCAATATGACTTAAGAAATAACCAGTTATTAATTATTAAATGTTTACTATATGTTCTAGATATTGGGATAAAGCATTTCACAACTATCTCATTTAATTATAATAATAAATCTATAAGAAGACATTTTTTATCCTCATTGTTTTAGATGATGAAGCTGAAGCTTGAAGAGGATAAATTCTTTCCCCAAACTCTCCTACTTGTGTTAAATAGAGCCAAGATTCCCATCCAAGACTTTGTCCCCAAAGACCATGCTTTTTCATCACTATCTGATACGAATGCTGAGTGACATAGTACAAAAGGTTCACCAGATCTTGAAAGAATTTTGAAGAAATGATGGACTATTGATTTGGAAAGCTCCATGGAGGACTTGACCTTTCAACTAAATCTTGAAGGAATCCTGGGAGAAGTGGATATCCCAGAATGAGGGAAAAGATTTTTCCATTTTAATGCATACTTTTATAACAATACAATATTTGAACCTAAATATATTAATTTAGAGAGTCCACATACAAAACGAATGATACATGCCTAGATCTGAAAATAAAGAAGAAATCTTGCTTGATTCAAAGGCTAGAGACTGCCAAGATATATTACAATTGCAATATTCTGCCTCTGTTATGTAAAAATCTTAGGAATTCCTCAGTTCAACTAGAAACAAAAACTCTTGAGGACAGTGGAGAGTATTCATGGTTTAAGATGAAAATACTGGAAAGAGTTTTGATTTTCCTGTGATGCTGTTTCTTTCTCCCATTAATTGTTAAGTGTGCACTAATGGGCAGTACTGGACTTCTCTGTTAATTTTCTCTCCTCTCATTTTCTTGGGGAAGTCATCTGTACATATAGTTTATATTTTGCCGTATTTTTGCCATATATTGTATTTGCTTGTATATTAACCTTCTATCTTGCAACTTTGCTGTAATTGCTTATTAGCTCCAGGAGACTTTTTTTTAGAGCCTTTCAGAATTTTTGGTTAATTGATCACATCATCTGTGAACAAAGACAGTTTTATTTATTCCTTCTCAATCTGTGTATCTTTTACTTCCTTTTTTGTTTTATTGTATTATCTAAGATTTCTAGTACAGTGTTGAGAAGCGGTGGTGAGAGGGGGCATCTTTGCCTTGTTCTTGATCTTGGCAGAAAAGTTAAAGCTTTGAGTTTCTCACCATGTTAGCTTTAGGTTTTTTGTAGCCAAGTTTTATCAGGTTGAGGAAGTCTTCCCTATTTCTTGTTTGCTGAGAGCTTTTATCGTGAATAAGTGTTAGATTTTGTCAAATACTTTCTCTGCATACATTGATATGGTCATGTGATTTTTATTTTTAAGCCTGTTGATGTGATGGATTACATTAATTGAGTTTTGAATGTTGAACCAACCTTGCATACCTGGGATAAACACCACTTCATTGTGGTATATAATTGTTTTTAAACATTGTTGATTTGCTAATATTATGTTGAGAGTTTCTGCATGTATGATCATGAGAGATATTGGTCTGTAGTTTTCTTGTAGTGTCTTTGTTTTTTTGTATTAGACTAACACTGGCCTCACTGAATGAGTTAGGAAGAATTCCCTCTGATTTTATCTTCTGGAATAGATTGTAGAGAACTGGTATAATTTCTTCCTTAAATGTTTAATAGAATTCACCGGTGTACTCATCAGTGCCTGGTGCTTTCTCTTTTCGAAAATTATTACTTGTTGATTCAATTTCTTTATAGATATGGTTCTATTTGGATTGTCTGTTTCTCTTATGAATTTTGACATACTGTGTTTTTCAAAGAATAGGTCTATTTCATCTAGGTTACCAAATTTGTAGGCATAAAGTTGTTAATAAGATTCTTTTATTATCCTTTTAGTGTCCAGGGGATCTGTAGTGAAGTCCCTTCTTTTATTTCCCATATTAGTAATTTGTGTCCGTTTTTTCTTAGTTAATCTGGCTAAAGGCTTATCAATTTTATTGATCTTTTAGAATAACCAGCTTTTGGGTTTGTTGATTTTCTCCAGTGATTTCCTGTCTCAATTTCATTGATTTCTGCTCTAATTTTTTATTAATTTACTTTCTTCTGCTTACTTTGAATTTAATTTGCATTTCTTTTTCTAGTCTCCTAAGGTAGTAACTTAGATTGTTGATTTTAGATACTTCTTTTCTAGTTTAAGCATTTAATGCTATAAATTTCCTTCCAACCACTGCTTTTGATATATTCCACAAATTTTTATAAGTTATATATTTTTCTCATTTAGATCAAAATATTTTAAAAATTTCTGTAGAGATTTCTTTTTTGAGTCAGGTTCTTTGTGTTGTTTAATCTTCATGTATTTTGGAGTTTTCCAACTATCTTTCTCTTATTGATTTCTATTTTTACTCCTTTGTGGTCTGACAGACATTGTACGATTTCTATTTAAAATTTTTAAAGGGTGTCTTATGGCTTAGAATGTAGTCTGTCTTGTGATCTGGGGAAGAATTTGTATTCTGTTGTTGTTGGATGAAGTAGTCTGTGGATGTCAATCATACCCAGTAGATTAATGGTGTTGTTGAGGTCAGCTGTGTCCTTACTGATTTTATGCCTGCAGTATCTGTCCATTTCTGATAGACGGGTGCTAAAGTCTCCAGCTGTAATAGTGTATTCATCTATTTCTCCTTGCAGATCTATCAGGTTTGTCTCACCTAGTTTGACACTCTGTTCTTAGATGCATACACATTAAAAATCGTTGTATATTCTTGGAGTATTGATCCTTTTATCATTATGCAATGCACCCCTTTGCCCTTGATAGATTTCCCTGCTCTGGTGTCTGCTCTATCTTTAATTAATATGGCTACTCCTGCTTTCATAGGTTAGTGTTACTGTAATTTGTATCTTTCTCCATCCCTTAAGTTTTAATATATATTTGTCTTTGCATATCAAGTGGATTTCTTGTAGATAATATAGTTAGATCTTATTTTTTGGCCCACTCTGACAATCTTTGTCTTTTAAATGGTGTATTTAGATAATTGATATTTAAGGTAGTTATTGGTATAATTAGATTAATATCTACCAGATTTCTTACTATTTTCTATTTGTTGCCTTGTTCTTTGTTCTTATTTTTGTCTTCCATACGTTGTCTGCCATTTATGATTCTTGCTGAGCATTTTATGATTCCATTTTGTCTCCTTTCTTAGTACATCAGTTATACTTCCCTTTTTACTTTTTTCAGTCATTGCTCTAGAATTGCACTATACCTTTACAACTAATCCAAGTCTACTTTCAAATAACTCTATACTAATTAACAGTAGTGAAAATACCTTGTAATAACAAAATGTTCCTAATTCCTCCCTTCCATCCTTTATAGCACTACTGTCAGTTATTTCACTTAACATTCATTCTTCATTCGAAGTTCAGTGTGAAACTTTGACAAAACCTTCTCTGAACTCTCTCTCCTTATGCTGTTTATGCAGTTATTCTAATAATTCTTAGGTAATGAGCCATGAACATATTGTATGTCTAGTTCTTTTTTGTTCTGTGTATTTTAAATAAGTTTATTTTGCCTCCTTCATTTGATTTCTAAAACTTTATTTTCATCGTAATGTCCCAATGTGTGGAATAATTCTCACCTTATGGTTTCTCAATAAATGCTGTTAACCTTTGTCTACTCTCCAGTAGTATATGGCCACCATCTACTCATGAGATGCGTTAACTCATATATGCTCATGTTTTTTTTTCTTGTACAGGCATAGGAGTGTCTGCAATTTTCATTTTGAAGAAATAATACTGTCACCAACGTAGTCTTGCTTGACTTTTATAGTAAAGAACTACTCTTGAAATGTGCTTGCATCAATAATGGCTTAGGTAATGGAAGTTTTGTAAGTCAATTTATATTTTAATCAGAGGAAAGGAGTCAATAATTTTGAAGTCTGTCCTCAAAGCTTATTCCTTTAGTCTTTGCTAAAAATTATATCATATCTTCAGAATGTTAAATAGAACAATTCTATCGAGGCCTAGGCTAGTTCCTGATTGCACCTAGGGCCTATAAATTTTGAAGCTAATTTTTTGGTCATCCAATTGACGTGTCCCATGATGACATTTGAAGAATGCCTAAAAGCAATGTAGAGATAGATCTGCCAGATTTCCATTTCTGAAACACCTTTTGTAATAAGGCATGTCATAGTACTTATTGTTATAGTATGTAATTTGCCTGATACGTTTCAAAATTAGAGAGCTTAAATTTTATGACTCTCTTGGTGCTCTTTTCTTATTATTATGTCAGCTGAAACAGAAATCCTTTCAAACATAGGTAGGAATAAAAAGACCCTGTCCAATCATAATCATTTCTACCAATGGCCATATGACAATTTCTGGAAAATAAAATGGCTTAACAAAGAAAAGTGATGTAGATGAGAACCAGTTTAATTCTTGCTGTAGAGTATCCAAAAATCTTTTATTTTTTTTCCTTCATAAATGTTATTGCTTGCACTCATTCCTATACAGAAATTCCACCTTTGCTCTAAAAAACTTCAAAAAGGGAATTAATTTGTTCATGAATTATTGTTATTAATGTGGATCAGGCACTGTGCAAGGAACCACAGTGGTAGCAGTGACTGTGTCAAACATTGTTACCTTTAGTAAGGGTCACATTAGACCCAAAAAAACAATCTGTGTAGAGTTTAAATTTTGATTACACCAGAAAGCAACACTTATGTGGTCTCTTAACACTTTATTTTAAGATTAAAATTATATTAAATATTAAAATACATCCAGGGAATAGGTAGTGTTTAATATTTCTATGTCTTGGTTTTCCATTTTCTCATTCTCTGTCAGCTGTAGTTCCAGCCGTATTTCTAGCTCTTGTCTGTGCATTTGTTTATCCATTGACTGTATTTTTTTTTTTTTTACTAAATTATAAGAAGATGCTGCCTGCATTAATTTTATGAGCACAGATCTTAATAGAGAAGAACACTAACATATGCCAGGCTATACCCTAAGCTAAGAGGCTACACACGTTATATACAAAGTTTTTAGGCATTTAACATTTGGGATTCATGATTGTTTCAAGTTAGGGCCCCCAATTTTTAATCGTTGTCATGTGCGCACTATTGGTTGTTTACTGTTTCACAGCTTTGCTGCACTGTGGTACTTTGTAAAGTGTTAACTTGGTTATGCTGAACTACTTTCTCAGAATACTCTTTTCTGTGTTTCCAGTTAGCGTGGGCCACATGAATCTTTGTTGTCCTCTTCACTCTGGCTGGCAGGATACCACTCCCCAGGCTTTTACTGAGTCCTTCCTGGACTGTTCGAGTGTTTAGCCAACAACCAACTGGCTGGTTAGATACTTGAGTACCTCCCTGGAGAACAGAATAGGCAACTCAGACCAACACACAGCATTGTGAGCTAAATAGATGTTTTGATTTAAGCCACTCAGTAGTTTTTAATCCAGACATAGCTAAGTGAAGCAAGAGGAATGAACATAGTAAGAAAGAGAGGACAAAGATTGGGATAGTGCTATTTGCAATTATTTTTGGCAAAAATAGAGGTTAAATTCCTTAGGTCCAGTGAATAAAAAGGTATATTTCCCAGGCTAAAACAGAGTACTAGCTGAAATTCCAAGTGTGATGAAAGTACTTCATTGACGGGAATCTGGTGGAAACTGAGTCTTAGAATGGTTCTAAATAAGCTTAAGTATGATATAATTTAATTTCTTCAGAGATGAAGAGTCACACAATTACACTTTTAAAGGTGGCATATAAATTCAATTTTGAAGGTCTTTAGATATTTGTTTATCATAACACTTTTTAATTCTTCATTTTATTGAATTCATTTTATTGTCTAACAGAATTGGACATAATATAAAATTGGAACATTCTTGAAATACTATCACACTTTATACCACTTACATGGCATTATGCCATAGTGCCTTAAGCGTTGACTGTTTACCTGACTTGCATTTCTTTTTATTTTTCACATTTTGCATCAAGAATCCTACTATATGTGTAGGGTGCGCTTTTCATAGTGCATGCCGATGACCATCTGTGCCAGAAACAGCGAGAGTGTTTGTTTGAAATGCAGATGTTTGGACTTACCCCAAAGTTTCTTAAAAGAGTCTTCAAGGATGTGACTGGAAATTTCCTTCTTTAGCAAGTTTCCATACAAACACTAAAATTTGAAAATATACACTATGAACCTGGCATTGCCCTAGGTGCTAAGAAAAAAAAGTTTTTAAAATGAATGGCACGCAGGAATATGTGTGCTTAGTTGAAACTACTATTTTAATACATAAAATTGTCTATGTAATTTACATAGCAATAGTACTCATGCCCAATACTCTCAAGTAAACCATTTTCTTAACATTTATTATATTGAATAAATATTTTTCATATCAAAAATGAAATACAGATGAGTAATTGTGTTTGTATAGCTAATTTTAGTAAATATTGGCCAATTTTCCTTTTAATAATTTAATGCAACCCTGCACAGACAGATAAAATGTAGTTTAATACCAGTATTCGTTAAAATAATACAAGTTACTTATCAGGCTGTGTCTGGTGTAACTAGTAAAGAAAAAACACTTTTTACCCTTGATTTGGCAGATGCCTCTTCTCTAACTCTCAGAGTCAAAATAAAAATGAGGAAAGCAGACAGTCCTTGCTGAATGAGAAGAAATTTGGAAATATGTAGTAAAATCCCTAAACTAGTGTCTGTATGACAGATGCATGTACAGGCTCTCTATAAAACTGCAATTCAGAAAAGAATTAAACCTACGTTCCTAGCAATTTTGCATAAGTCCGCCTTTTTTTAAAAAAAAAAGGTGAAGCAAGTTTTTAAAGCAGATGTCATCATTACATTAATACCTTAAGGGAGTAATTGGAAACAGCAATAAATAAACTTTGCATCATTGTTAACTTTAAAACTACGCTAGCAAAGATGATCTAAAGAACATATGAAGGGCATGATTAAAACGTATTCAGGTGTGATCTGGAAGAAATATAATGTTCAAGGAGTTCAGTCATTTCTTAAGGATGAGTTCTTGATTTTACAAATTTTTTGTTAATTCTATCTCAGCATGGTAGCAAACTTCAATGTGAATTAAGCACTAAGAATCAAAATGCAGAAACATCACTTATATCTTAGAGGAAGAGCAGTACCCCTTCCCACTGATTCTGTGCTCTGCTTTGCTTATTCATAATTTCTTCTTTTATCCATCATGAGAATAAAATTAGTCTGTTTTTCATTTTATGCATTTGATTCAAAATCAACGAATTAAAAGTAGAGAAATTATTTCCCTGCACTTCTCCAAATCAACTAAATGGAGATTTTCTAACAACTGAAAGTCATGACAACCATAATTTTGGGAACAGATGCATAATTGGAAGAATGAGGGGATGCTGAGGTTTACCTTCCTATTGCTTTGAATATATGTAGCTGCACCAAGAAGAACAAGCCCATATGACATCCAACTAAGCATATATTTTTTTGTCCAGAATATGTCTTTTAGTCATGAAACTTCCATTGAGTGTATGTGTCATCCAGAGTGAGAAGCATGTTTTCCAAGTCTGGTTTTGTAGGTTTCTCAGAACCCCTTTTGATCCTTTTAATTTTATTAACTGAGATGGAAACCTCTTGACATCAGAATTTTTGCAAAGTTTATTCCATATCCCAACCCCTGAAAGCTTTTAAATACCTAGGGGTTGGTCCAGATTGTCACCTAATGAATAAGAAAATCTTCCGAAGTCCCTACTATTTGAGGCCATTAGTTGCCATAAAATCAGGAATGATTATATTATCCCTGTAAAAACAAATTAAAACCTTAGGTTATTCTACTATTTTCCATTATAAATGGGGACTTTCCAGCATCACTAAAGAAGTAAGTTTGCCAAAAATGTTTAATCTGTCATTTCTTTGGACCAGTTTACAGAAAACACATGGCATAGAAGAACAAGCCAAACAACAGAAGGAGGAACCAATGAAAAGAACCCAGAAAATAAGACCATATATAGGAATGCTCTCCCATTCTTTTCAAGAAGCTGGTATCTTTAAAAATAGGCAGAGTTAGAGGAAAGGGAACTATAGCACATTAAAAGAGATTTTAGAGAGAAAACAACCAAATGAAATATATAGTCTTTGGCTGATCCTAGTTTGAATAAACTATCTATAAAATAGAGCTCTGGTATACTTAGGGAAGTTTAAATATGCACTGGGCATTAGATGATGTTAGAGAATTGCTATTAATTTTATTATATTTGATGAAAGTGTCATGGTTACAAAGGAAAATATCTTTATTTCTAAAGATATACCTCTTAATATTTAAAGATAAACAGCTGTGATGAATGAAATTAAAATTATCTAAGCAAAAGAAAAATATTAATAGATTTGATTGATGAAGTAAATATGGCATGTTTATAAATTATTAAATCTCAGTTCTAATTATATGGTTTTATTATACCATTTCTTCTTATCTGAGTTTTTGGGAAAATTTTTGTAGTAAATTTTAAAAGGACATAGTTGTCTTTAGTAGTACATTCAGTTATTTAGAATTTTTCAAATGAGAATGGACCTTACATTATTATCTAGAGTGCAAATTCTAGTAGCAAAGAACACTCAACTTGGTGTTAAGAGATCTGCATTCAAGTAAAACCATGGGTGAGGGCCTAGTGCAATTGCTTTCTCACCCTCAAACCAAGTTTAGTCAAGGACTTTTCAATCTGATTTAAAATAAGAACAATAATCCTTGTTACCCTCCCATGTCAAGGGGGTGTTATAATGATAAATGAGTTCCAGGAATAGATTTAGCCTGCTGATGTATTTGTAACCCATATGGCTGCATCACCCTTTGACTTTCCTAAGAGGAATAGAAAATAGTTACATTTAGTATGCCACAAATTAAATTTCTGTCAACTTTGGCTTTAGAAACCACTCTCCTAGAAATTTAGGTTTTCATAGGCTGGGAAAGAATCTTCATAAGATTCCATATAGAGAACTGAAGTTACTATACTAGTAGCAGGTGGTTTTAATATAAGCTGACATGAAATTTTGTTGACAGTAAAAATATTTCTTTTCTTTAAAAAAACGCGTTTATTGAGATATACAAACCTGCAAATATTCAATACAAATAATTTGATTTTAAACAGATATATACCTGTAAAACTATTACCACAATCAAGGTAATAAATATATCCATCTCTTCCAAAAGTTTCCTCATGTCCCCTTAAAAAATATTTTTTATTTGAACAGCTTTAAGAATTGCTTGGCAGTACTATGTACGCTACGTATTCTGTGGAAATACTGAAACAAATATTTAGCAGAGATCAAAACTTTTAGTATTGATCACATAAAAGCTAGTATTGTATTAACAAGTAAAATTTTATAGGATATTGTTACTTGGTTGTTAATTTTTAAAATTCCTATACCAAAAAATATTTTTAAGCATTTCTTTTGTGTGATGTACTTGATATACTAGTAGCACAGATTAATCCAATACATTTGCATCAGAAATGTGTCACACTCTAATCTAGAAGAGATTCGTTTCATTTATTTTTTTGAATCATTCAAGTCAGCAAACATTTATTGTAGATCTTTTATTTTTTTATTTTTTGACTGTGTCAGGTGCCATTTTCTTAAGAGCCTGGTCAGGAAGATTAATCTGTTTGTGTTTTGGATCTTATATTTTCAGTTAATCTTAGAAAATCCTTGTACTTTTTCCCATTCCAAGAAAAAGATGGTCCTGGGCATTTACTTCAACTTATTTCCATGAGCTCAGACTGCGTGGGGCTGTACCATAGCTACAGAGTTTTAGAGTAAATCAAAGTAGAGGTAGAATCCTCAGTACAAATGGACTAGGAAATGAAGAAAATAGCCTAACCATCAAATAAAATTAAAGAATAAGAAAGAAAGGAAATTTGTTCTATTCAAAAGTGAGTTTGCAACTGAGATCAGGTTAAGACTAATGATAAAGAGTCAACACCAGAAGAGGAGAGGGCTTATGGCTTCACCCACATGTGTCTAGGAAGGTGATCAGGTAGATGCTCTTTAGGGACTGAATCTGCTCAGATGTCAGTGGCACGCTACCTTAGCTACGCTGAGATACAGCATGATGGATACATTTCTTGTGGTTAGAAGTTTCTAAGTAGCCTACCTGTGAAAAAGGTCCTCAAAAAAGGAAACTCTACCTGGGAAAACAGGATTCTTGTATCAATCAGAGGGCCCATGGCTTCTGCACCGGGCATATTGGGGATTAATCAAGTCTTAAGACAGGAAGAGAAGCTTTATTGATAATGGACTTCTCAGTTGCTACAATCTCAGTGCTTACAGTCTTATTGAAAAACCAAAAAAGTTTAAATGCCAAATTGAATATTTGGCATTCAAGAAAATGTCAGTGATCTCTTGGTAGTATGGGTAATTCTCCCATAATTTCTGAAGAAGATTAGTTATTATAGCATACATAAAATCTATAAATTCAAACACAGTAACAATAATTTCAATTTGGATTATCTGTATGGTATAGGAGAAATAGAAATGCAGTATTTTATAGTGGTTAGAGATAGCAGTTTATCACTTGTGACACTTGCTACAGATCAGTGTGATTTTTTAAAAAATCCACTGAATGAATATTTATTGAACATCTATTAGTGAATGGAAACATTATAATAAATGATGATGATGTTTTCATTTTATGTACAACAGTGCTTACAACTACGTGCACAACAATTAGGAATACATTCAGATAAAAGTAACAGAAATCCTGACTTACAGTTAAATGAAGGAGAGTTTCTACTCATATTTTTTCTTGTAGCAATTAAATCTAGAAATAGAAGCTCTGATGCTGGTTCAAAGATACAGTAACATCAGGATGGATATCTCTGCAACTCTCTTGACCTTTCCCTTATGGTGGCAAAATGGCTGCACCAGACCTACGAATCATGCTATATTTAAAGTATAGAGAAGGAGAGACATGTCTCCAGCCGTATCACTCTCTTTTATTAGGAAAGTTAGAGGTTTCTAAGAAACATCCCTATCAGACTTTCCCTTATATCTTATTGGCTAGAACTGAATTATATGACCACTTATAGCTATAATAAGAGTGGGGAAATCAAGTATCTGGCAATGGGGAGCAGAAATACTATGACTGGTCTGGATTAATCACAATTCATTGCCAGAGGCTGGATATATTACTCTCCTGAATATAATCAAGTTTCCAGTATTAAAGAAGGGTGGAGGGAGGGGAGACGTCGTTGAGTAGGCAAGCAAGAGTGTGCCACAGTTTGTTTCATATCTGTGTAGAATGCCATTGTATGCTTGTTCAATACAAAATTTTAGTCACATATGCCAAGCTCTCTACTACATAATCTGTTAGAAAGCTAAAATATATGCAAAATGATAAGTGAATAATGTAGTACGTTAAAAATGTACTGGTTTGGATAGTCTAGAGAATTAAAACATAGTTTATTTGGATATTTTTTGTCTTTGTGTTAATACAACATCTTTCTTATGTAAAGGAAAATATCTAAAAGCTATAAAATGACCATCAAATTATTATGATAAAAAAAAACCAGTATGTTACAATAAGAACAATGACGAAGTAGGCAAATCTTATCTAACATCCACAACTAGTGAGTGGTATGACCTTGGACAACATGTTACCTGTTTAGTTGGTTTCTTATCAATAAATTCGGTAGAGTCCAAATTAACTCACTCTAAAATGCGTAATGATGGTAAAAGTCAAACACAGAGATTGGGTTGAAAGATTTGATGATCACATATGACCGTGTAGTTCAAAATTAAAAAATGACTTTTATTTTCTGGTGAAAAATTATATGTCTGATGGTTACAATGAACTTAATTTTGATTTTGAAATGTTTTAAACATAGCTTATTATGAAACAACTGAAGAGAGAGAAGGAACACTATATATATAACAGATTTGCCAGATACATTCTCATCTTATTCTTAAAAAGTGCTGAGTGTGAAGATAGCAAACAAGAATGAGATGGATATTATATACTAAATTTATTTAACTTACAATTTAACATACAGTTTTAAATGATTATAATTATGCAAAGCTAGAAATTCAGAATATTATAACTTAAATTGTAATGATTTTTCCATAGTTGCATTTTCTCATTTTCAGAAAAATTTAGCGAATGTAGCTGACTTTCTGAAATTATTTGTTCTTAGTATTTGCCATACTTTACACACAGAATTAAAAAATGTAATTCTGTAAGGTAATTCTATGTTATTCTACATTTGTCCAATTCACTAATTATGCATATGAAATATTTTGTTGCATTTCAAGAAAATTATTTTTCCTGTAATCACTACCTACCTATCTGCATTGTGTTAATATAGTAGTTATGTTTGAAAAGCCACTTGTAGTATAGGTTAGTTGAGAATTTTTCTGTAAGTTAGCACCATTAACATTGTGTTATGAAGCCAAAAATGAAAAATAAAAAGGAATAAAGTATAGGGAGTTAAATGAGAAGGAATCTTTAAGATTCAAGGATAAAAAATTATGTTCAGTTTTGCAAGTACTGTCTTTATGGTTGGTTCAATCAGTGCATTCAGATATAATGCCTGAAATTTCGAAGTTGCACTTAATCAAATTGGCTGTGGAAATCGCCCTTGAGCAAAATTACATGCAGCTTTAAAAATTAAGGCCTTAAAGCTATGGGGTATAACAACTAACCTGTACAGTCTTTAAAACACATCAGCAAAGTTAGGAAATATTTGGCACCTGGGAATTTTCTTTTGGCATTATTAGGGTTACAGATATAGTCAAAATATTCATGTCAGAAAAGTTTTCAATGAAAATTCCAGATGTTTGACAAATGTGTTGCCTTCTAATTCTTTTTAGACATAAGCTGTATATGTTCATTCTTCCCAACAATTTCTCTTTTTTAAAACTATGTAAGCATCAGTAAATACCTTGACCTAATGAATGATGAATATAGTAGGTAGTTTAGATTTTATATAAAGAAAAAAATGTTGAACGGTGTATGTACAGTTGGCAATATTGAAAATAATGCTTCTGTTTTTTTGTTAGTGACTTATTGTTGTAGAACTCTATCATTCTTTTGGCTGGCCAGCAACTATCTTTCAAATATTTCTACCTTTGAGTGTTGGTGAGAGCTAACACCCGCCTCCCAGTTTAGAAGTGGAAAATGTTTGATACTTGCTTTCCCAGATTCCTTGGTAGACAGGGAATAGACCAATGACTAGATTTCACTGATCAGATTCACCAGCCCCAGGTTTTGAATCAAGTGTTAGTAATGCAAGGACTACCAGAAACTACTCTGTTGGAGGTTGCAGGAAGATTCAATTCCTGTTAAGCTGCAATGGCTGTTATGCTAATGGTGGCTTCCTGAATCTGGTATTTTCAGTATTAGCAATGTGTATTGCTTTATCCAGTCCTCAGTGGTGATTCAGTGTTGTCTTCACTGGACAATTCAACAGTATGATTTTTGGAGTTGTTCTTGGTTGCATAGCCCTGAGACTTGTCCCTTAGTTTTCTTGTTACTTGTGGTGGCCAGGAGAACATGCCTCATATACCTTTACCAGCTATAGACAGCTTCATTAACCAAATGTCCAGCTACTATGATGTAAAACACATCACTGAGCCATGCTTTGCCCAAGCTGCATCAAGCCAATAACTGGCCTTAGCAAGAATTCTAAGACAGGTACTCTTTGAGAGACTTATGGTCTTGTTGATCTTCAGACTGTACTTTGAAGTTTCTATCCAATCTTTCCCTACTTCTTTCCTTCACCAGGCATCAGATTGCTGCAATATCTGATGGCTTCCTAAACTGAACCAGTTCCTCCCCAGTTTTCTTTCAAGGTGTGTTCCCCTAATGAAATTCCTGTAGTTTTAATTGTGTCTTGGTGTCTGCTTCTGGGAAGACTGAAACTTACATATGAGATGCCACGTATTTTTTAACACTTTCCTTTTCTGCTTAAATAAACCAGAGTTGGTTTTTGTTACTTTCAGACCATTGAATGATACGTATATTTATATGTAGCAGAATCATTAACAATTAGTGTTAATTATATTTTAAGCAAATCTAGACTTACCCCTCATTGCCTTAAGGTTTTATTTGAATCAGATGTCTATTAACATATTTAACATTTCAGTGAAACTATATTCACTAGAAATTATCCAAATTAAAGACTAGAAATGTTTTAAATGTTTTGGTCTGTTTTAAATGTAAGTACTGTATGCAAATGTTTAGCAAGACCCTTTCTGAAAAGAGTTTCTGAAAGAAAGAGAGTGAATTACTTATGAGGAGGTATCACACAATTAGAAGTCTTCTTTAAGGATGATTCATGATGGAACAGTTATAGACAGTGGGTGTGTAAATGACCTGAAATGTCTAAATAGAAATAGTCAAATAAGACAATGAAGTACAGTGTTTTTGTTGCTTTTTTATTGAATATTATATGTACATAATAAAATGAGCAGACTTTAAATGAAAAGTCTGAAGAATTTTTATGAATGAATACATCTCTGTGACCAACTAAGATGTAAACCTTTCATCACACCAGTAAATTCCCTTGAGTCCCCATTCTCAGGTATCTCGACTGCCCTGGGAGCAACGTGTAATCTGAGTTATATAGCCTGCTGACACCAAAATTCATACGAATGGAATCATACAACATGTCTTCTTTTGTGTCCGACTGCTTTGGATCAACAAAATGTTATTGACAGTCATCCATATTGTTGCATATATCAGCAGTTTTACTTTTTATTGCTTAATAGTACATAATTTTAAGAATACATCAATTTGTTTATCCAGTTTCCTATTAATAGACATTTAGGTCATTTCCAGTTTTATAGATTATGATTAAAACTGCTGTGAACATTCTTGTACAAGCCTTTTGGAGACATGTTTTCATTTTTCTTGAGTATATACCTAAGTGTGTATCTTATGATAACTGTACATTCCACTTCATATTAGAAACTACCAAATTATTTTCCAAAGCGATTTCATAATTTTGTGTCTCCACCACTTAGTGTATGAGAATTGTTGTTGCTCCACATCCATTTTTTTCCCTTCGTGCTTCCATTTCTATCTTGTTTTGATTTATGGTGTATTTTTTGTTTTCTATTTTACATTTTCTATTGTCTTTTTAGCAATCCCTCTTTATATTGTTTTTTAGTGGTTCTAGTAGTTACAACATACATTCTTAACTTATTACAGTCTACCTTATACTACTACATGTACAAGATAAGAATCTTACAGAAGCATATTACATTTACTTTTTCCTGACCTTTGCTATTTTTAAGTATACTTCATATGTTATAAGCCTCATAATATGTAGCCATTATGTTTGTTTTAACAGATGAATTTACATTTAAAGAAGCCAAGAAAAAAAAGAAAAATAGTCTTTTGTATCAACAAACATGGTTACCATTTTCAGAGTTCTACCCTTGTTCTGGGTATGCTAGGATGATTTCTGTTGGCTATTCAGGTTCACTGCTGCTTATTCCTATAGATTCTAATTTTTATCTGTTATCATATTACCTTAAAGCTTAAGCAAAAATACTCTTGTCTTTTGCATGGTGGAAATTGTCCTTACATCTCCCTTATTTTAAAAAATTAAGCTAAGTTTATATTTATGGAAATGTACATATCTAAAGTATCCAATTTGATGAGTTGGACAAATATATACAATCATATGACCAATGATCTTATCAAAATATAGAACATTTCCAAATCTCCAGAAATTTGCTTTATGCCTCCATTTAGTCAATCCCTGAATCTCATCAGCAACTACTGTATTCGGCTTTCACTTTTTGATGTATACTTTTTTCTGAATACAGAATTCCAGGATAGTAGGGTTCCCCACTGCCACCTTCCCCCAACACTTTTGAAGCTCCATTTTATTCTGACTCCCATTGTTTTTGATGAAAAGTCAGCCATCCTTCATGCTGTCTTTCTACAGTATGCACATTTTTTCTCTGTATTTAAATATTTTCTCTTTATCAGTGGTTTTCAACAATTTTATTATGATTTGCCTAAGAGATGGTCCTATCCCACATTTCACATGCTATTTGTTTGTTTGTTTATCCTCTCTAGTTTAGATGATCTCCACTGGCCCTTCTTCAAGCTTACTCCTCCCTTTGTGACTAAACTGCTGTTAATTCCATCCATTGAATTTATCTTCAAATCTTTTTCTTTTAGTTATACAATTTCTACTTTTAGAATTTTAAAGTCTCTAATGAAATTGACTACCTGTTCACACTTCCCCCCCATCTTTGATTGTAGAATCTTTAACATATTTATAATTGTTACTTTATAGCTCTTTTCTGTTAATTCTAAAATCTGAATCATTTGTTGGTCTGTTTCAGCTGACTTTTTTTCTTGTCATGTGTCACATTTTTTTCTTCAGTCATACATTTTGATTATATACTAGATATTTTGGCATATGCATTACAGAGCCTCTTGATTCTGTTGCCGTCCTCTGAACAGTGTTGAAGTTCTAGTAGGAGTTAAATTACTGGTGGGTCATGTTTAATGGCCACACACTTGGTTGTGTATATCATTAGCACATGTCTATCTTAGTTTTGCCTTCAGCACTGGGATGAACTCTTTACTGCTATGGCATGACTTTTGGAGTTTCAGTAGAAAGCCTAAGACGTTTACCATGCCTTTCTAACTCGTAAGATTTGAGCTCAAACTGTCTCCCCTGCCATGAACAGAAGCCAAAATTCCTGCTTTTTTATTTCAGTTTTCGAGCTGTTGTTTTCCCCCTGGCTTCATGGAGTCTTGCCTCCAAGTTTTGCCCAACTCAAAAGTCAGCCAAGGACTTGAGAAAAGTTTAGGTGCATATTTTGATATGCTCCCTTTGTGGCTTTTTCTTTTTCAAAGAGGTTCCCTCCTAATTCTAGTCATTTTTGTAGTCCCAAACCTCTCTTCACATTCCTCAGACACAAGAGACTATAGCTTTCTGCTTGAGATCATCTTTCATAAACTATATATACAAAATTTCTTAAGTATGAAGACAATTTAGAATGACCCAGAGAATGGCTATGGTAATAAGCTCTTCCCCTCCTATCTACCTGCCTCCATTGGTTCTAGAGTATTTGGGGGTAAGGCAATAAAATAATTCTGGGTAGAGTTAGAAGCAGAATTAACACAAATGGTTGTGCTGAAACAAAGATATACCAAAAAAGAGTCTCTCTTCTAACCAGATTTTCCCTCTGATTAAACATGTTAATGTGTTAACATACATTTAAAAAATATTCTGCTTCCATTGTCTTGTGGAATTTAGTCATGCAAAGGAGAAGCTGGAATCATTCTGGCATTTTTCCTTTCTCAGCTGATTTCTTGTCCTAAAATACTTGTAGAATGACCTATTATCTTTGATATTTAAAAACTACTAGACCATGTCTATGCATGGATGTCTTTATATATTTACAAGGCAGCAAAATTTTTCCATCTATGAACCAAAGTTTTGTTTATTTTCATTCCAAAGATATTTTCGCTAGTTGTCTAAAATGACTTTTATATATATAATTTCAATTTCTCTAATAAAATTATCTTTATATATAATTCTAAGGTCTAGTATCCAATTTCTACCATCCTCCTCCAAATATTATCAAGTCTTTTTCTTTTGTTCTTGCTTTCTGGAAGATTTTTTTGTTTGTTCTACATTTTACCAGTGAAATGTTCTGCCATTTATTTTGGCAGTTTTGGGCTTTTTCCAGTGCAGATTTGAATTCTGCCCTTCAACTTCGACTTCCTGGTATCATTAATCTCCCTTTGCCTATATGTTTATATCGTGTTATTTCTTTAGGGCTTTGGACTCCTGTCCTATGAAAGTCAAGTCTTTTATATTAATGATTATTAATAAAATCCACTAATAATTAGGAACACTTATTACTTGCTAGGCACTGTATTTTCCATGTGGATGTAGTAGTGAGGTTGCAGTCTGTTAGGGGACAGAGAGACATCAATAAAACAAAAATAAAGACGTGATTCTAACACTAGGGCAGACTTACTGATAGAAATAAATTAGGGATGCTGCAGTGTTAGCACTTTTTAGTGCCCTAATTATTTGTGGCTCACTCTGCTTTGTTAAGAATAAACTTGAGGGATGGAGGAGTAGGAGTGGAAGGATGATTATTGTCGATGTATTTTTAATACTGCTGAAATCTTCTGCTAATATTTTATATACTATTTTTCCATCCACTTCTATGAATAAGATAAGTTTAATATTGTTTTCTAGTGTTGTCCTTTGCTAGTTTTAACCTCGTAGTTGAACAAATGACCCCAGATTTGGTGGGTAGGGACCCCTTTAAGCTGAGTCCTGTGTCCTTTTGACATGTCCTAATCATCTTTGTGTGCTTTACTCTTTGATACTTTAAGATGTTCTAGACTTATTTTATTCTTTCCTAACCACAGTCCTGGAAACAGCAATTTCTCCAAGAAACCCTATTTCTTACTTGTCAAGAGTGGTACTTAGAAACTAAGATTTGAGCTTTGAGGTATTTTATATTTTTGAGTCTGTTTTTGTCATTTAAGTTCTTTCCAGGAAACTTACTTTTATAGCTAAATTTTCAAATTTATAAGCAAAATTGTGTTTGTTTTGCAGGAACCTTTTATGTTTTTTAAAAAAATGTCTATTTTGCTTCTGTTTCTTGAACAGTCTAGATTTGTGTTTTGAGCAAGTCTTTTTTGAAGGGGTATTTGCTTTCTATTTCACTCATTTCTGCTTTCAGCATTTTTTTTTCAGTTTATTTTAGATTGATTATATTGAACTTCAGTTTATTTTAGATTATATTGAACTTCACTATTCTTGATTAAATCAGAATATATACAGGTGAAACCAGGCTATATATGTTTTTAAAGGTCCTCGAGTAATTCTCATGTGCAGCAAAGTTAGGGAACCGCTAGGAAATGACAATCATTTGTTAGCTTTACCATCCTGTCCTTGCTAAATATAGTAACAAGTTAATATTTTTGTTTTGTCTTTCTTAAATATTATTTCTTGTAATGTATGCTAAAATCTACTGTTCCTTAAAAATACTGCCTGATAATGACCTGTTAGAAAAGTCAAAAGTTGTGCATCTCACTCATACTTGTGAAATTAAAGCAACAAGCACTGTAGAAGCAGGTTATGTATTTATGAGACTAAGGAACCTTAGTTTAAACTAGGAAGTGACCAGAGAAAGGGAGAAAAATTAGAAATCCAAATTTATAATTAATAAACCAATAATTCTTGCTTTTAGAAAATTTATTTAAATGGCAGCCAAGTTCTGCTTCTGAAGGAAGAATCTTGTTGGCAGGGGGAAAAGGAATAATTCATTCATTATAAAATGGAGCCCAGATAAACGAAAATTCGCAAGCAAAATAAATTCATTACAGTCCTATGCAAAGTTCTTTTTTTCCCCTGATCTTTCCAAGATTTTCTCTCTCCCCATCTTTCCCTTCCCCCTCTTTACTTAATTATATTTGCAAATTCTTGCCATTTGGAACAGTTTTGGAGCAATGGCAAAGTGATGCTTGAGAGGTGAAAGGCAATCACAACTCGGCCTGGAATCAATTGATAGGGAGAGTTCTTGACAGCACGCACCAGCTGATTCCCAGCTGTACTTGGGATGCGGCTGCTCAGCAGCATTCTTAGCAGTTTGGGTCCACTCGTGGTAATTGGTTTCAGATGAAACCAGAAAACTCGTTTCACACTGTCCTCATCCTGCTGCCCAAGGAATTGGAAGACGTAGTCTAACATATTCAAGGCAAAATCCCAGCTTCATGGAAATCCCATCACTTAAATTCTAGCCTGAGCTGGATCTGATTGTGTCCTGGTAGTCCCTGTGTGGTGAGAAAGATTATTATCATGTAATTTCAGTGGTTATTTGTCACTCTGCTGCTCTGGCTATGACTCTTCTATTTCCTTCAGAACATCTTGCTTTACAAACACTAAATGTGTCCCTAATCATGTAATTAAGGAAAATGTTAGTGATCATATTCCTAACTTGGAAGTGAAAGAGCGGGTGCAGTTTTACCTTGTTCTCACTAAACTCCTCCCCCAACTTTAAATTTAAAGCTTCAAATAAAGTGAAAATGCTGTCGACAAATATTCTTGTTTCTTCTTTCCTTTGGTAAATGAAACGTGTGTGTGTGTGTGTGTATGTATACATACACACACACACACACACACACACACACATACATATATTTCTCTAGTAGAAAAATTGATTCCATCCTATTTCTTATTCCACACACTTTAAATGTTATTTTCAGCTTCAAGTAAAGTACCAAGATGTGATTTAAACGATGAGGACCTATTAGCTCACACAAGAAGAAATCTGGAAGGAAAGTATTTCCATGGTTGGTTCAGTAGCTGAAGAATATTATAAAGGACCCAGGTGTTCTACATTACAATCACACTCCCACCTCCACTGTCCTCACTGTCGCAGTGTGTCTGAGGTGTCTACTGCTCATGGCAACAAGATGGTGTCATTAGAGACAAACATCGTACCTTTAGACAATACTATACATGGTGTTCTAGTCAATGTTGAATGACCTACTCTCTGGAAAACAAAAACAAACAAGAAACATCCTAATTTTCAGCATTTAATGATTTCCATGTTGTAAATTTCCCAACCCTGGCCAATCTCAAGCTCCAATGCAAATGCCATTGAATGTAGCATTGGGATGAATGATCACAATCATGAACCAGTATTTGCTGGCTCCAGCATACCACCAGATACCATCCAAAGTCAGGAAGAATTTTTTTTTTTCGCTAGAAAGGAAAAATTTTCCCAGAAACCCTTAAATGTCCTTATGTCTCGTTTGTCTGGCTTGCATCTAATGCCTACACCTAAACTTATTGCTGGAATGGCCATGATTGCTGGTGAAGACTAATCTGCATTCACTCCTGGAGACAGGGAGACCTTCTTCAAGCTCATAGGAGAGTAAATACCTGCAAAATATTAGCTCTGTCCAGCAACTGGAAAGGCATGAGAATGCCTGGTGGGTAGGCAAATAATGGTGTCTGCCAAAGGGACAGAACCAGACAAAACTATGTTCTTGAGCACAAATACACGTGAAAAGGAATAAAGAAATATAAGCATATATACTTATATTTTTTATTCTACTTTCAGCATCTTTTTATGAGTCGACCATAAAAACGCACACACACATTATTTGAATGTGTCATCTTTTTGTTTGGGCAGCTCCTGGAGCCTAGTCATGGTGAAACATCAAAGTGAAAGAAGATTACGAGTTGAGTTGGCTCAACTTCTCTCAGAGAGCACTTCAAACAGTGTGAATGGTTGAGAACAGCTAAAATTCCCCAAGAAAAACATTATCTCTTCTATGAAACATGACCCTGACAATGTTAATATATTTTCGAACTTGAACACTTTATCATCTGCTGTTCTACAGCACCTTTCTGAAGCATGAGCATCATTTCTTGCAACTGAGATGTTTCCTTTTCATTTGAAAGAATGTAGTCTTTCCCACAGAGATACGCATAACTGAGTTCAGGACAGTAGCTCAGGATGGTTAAGAAGGACCTAGCTAGGCAGACAAAAATAAAATACTGTGTTTTCTTGAGGTCAAAGAAATGAAGCATGCTGGTTCCTCTTGTTTAAAGGATAGTAATTCATGTTTTTCTGGCCATTATGCCATTTTCTGTTTTGGTTTTTTTTTTTTAAGAAGATGTCAGCTCTTTTTTTTTCAGTGTTCATTTCTGTCATTCAAACTTCATGCTTCTCCTTTCTCATTACTTCATCTCTAAACACACACATACCATCATATCTATGAATCTACATTTTCCCCTCTTTAAACAGAAGCTGGATTTTAGATATCTTTTTTGCTCCATCTGCCATTGCTAACTATTATTTTACCTATTGACAATGCAGAGGTGACATGAGCAGTTCAAACTTCTGTGCCCAATGTGATGAGGGGTTAGTAACCCTCTTGCTTCTAGGCTCTGGAATATCAGGTCAAGATTTAGGATACCTTTACAAATTGATGAGTTAATTTCTGAAGATGAGGCAATGCATGATCTAACACAGGAAAAACTCTGTTAATAAATGTTGCTGTAATTGTAATGAGCTATCTGTTGCCCTGTGAGTTAGTTATGTTACACTGGTGTTGTTTTACAGTTTCTGTATGTTGTTTAACCCATGATATAATTAGTAATATAACATTAACATTTGCTATATATGTGCTGAGGCTTACAAAATAGTTTTTCTTTCTTTCTTCCTTTGGAAGAGGAACGATAATCACTTGGCTCTCTGTTGATGGAGAACTACTTAAGGTGAAGAAGACTTAGATTCAAAAAGAAGAGATGTTGGGAAGATATAAGGAGGCAATCTTTTGGGGTTCATAACCCCTCTGAAAAGGGGTGAATTGTCATTATTGGAAATATTTAGAAAATAATAGAGATTTTTTTTTGCCCTCAGTATTTTAGCAATGTCTTGTCCAAAGCCCAGAGGGTGACCCAAAAGAGATCTCCTGTATTCTTCCAGGTGTGAGTTTGTTCAGTGATATAAATTTAGTTTCTGCTCCAAAGCAAATTTATAAAGCGGTCTCATTTTGGATACTGGATAGATTTATCCCTTCTCTGGGATCCAAGAAAATAAGTGGTTCCTTCACCAAGAGCAGTTTGTAAATAGTAAGATGTTACCCCCACCTCCACCCAAGCCCCTACATCTGAAGCCAGATAGTCATTTTGAAAGATGTCATTTTCTTGGGCTGACCAAAGAAAATATTGCTTGGACATATGTGATAAGAACATAATCTAGTCTTTATACTTTAAATAAAAATGACATCATTGTCTGATGCCAACTACGGAAGGCATAGATTTAAAAACTATTTCATGTATATATAATAGTTCCTTTGTACTACTAAAACCTGTGGTTGTTATATTTAGGTTTCTTTTTTCACTACTTTTCCATACAGAAATATCAATTTTGAGAAAGTTTTTTAAGTTGGTGTCCCTCAGTTCCAAAATGTGTTTTAATGAGATGTAGATAATTTATTCACAGCATTGTTAGGGTAATTTAAAATTTAAAAAACTTAAGTCTGTAATTTTCAAAATCTATTTTGCTCCTATGGCAACACAGGTAAAATGAAGAATCAGCAATTTACTTAGAAACAAAATGTAATTTACAGTTTACCTTTTTAAAGTATCATTTTTTTCTTCTCTTTTATAAGAACCTCATGTGGTTAACACAGATTCCTGATTAATCAAAAATTTTTAACAATTTTTTTTTGCTAAATGCATATTTTACATTTTAAAAATTAGATTTTGATTCTAGAAAAGTTTTGTAGAAAAGTTAAAATGATAGTACAGGGAATTCCTATATATCTCTCCATACTTTCCCCTAGTATTAATATCTTACATTAGTATGATTCAGTTATCATAATTAATGAATCATATTGATGTATTATAAACTGAAGTCTATTCTATGGCCATTTCCTTAGTTTGTACCCAGTGTCTTTTTTCTGTTCCAGAGTCCCATCCAGGATATCACATTACATCTAGTAGTCATGATTCCTTAGGCTTCTTTTGGCTGTGACAGTTTCTCAGACTTCCCTTGTTTTTTTGATGACCTCACCATTTTTGAGGAGTTCTGGTCAGATACTTGCTATCCCTCAATTTGGGTTTATCTGATGGTTTTCTCATGATTAGACTGGTATTACAGGTTTTGGGGAATAAGCCAAGTGCATTTTAAAATGCAAGTGTTTTATTCTGTCTTCCCATTTTCGCACTGTGAACATTGTTTATGTTAGTAAAAGTACAGGTTAAAGGTCTCCTGGAAACATGGGTATTAACTGCATTGTTAACCATACAGTTATAAGTAGATCATGTAACAAAGTTAAATTTTCCGAAGCAAGGAAATTCATAATTTCAGCAAAATTTTGCTTCCCTCTGGAGAGAGTAGGGTGGCTATTATGAATTTCCAGTGGTGATTTCGTGACTTTTCAATTATAAATATAAAGGCTTAGAAAAGACCAATGCCAGATGCTCAGGAGGCTCTGTGGTATAAAAACAGTAGTTTTCTAACTCGTTAGCCCTGAAAATCTCTGTTCAAATGAAATCTTGCTTGGCCACATAAACAAATAAATAAAAGCAGAACTGGTCTGATTAAAGCAGGACCCCAGAGGGACATACTTAGAGTATAAGTACCCACCAGTTTGGTAGTTTGGTGGGATGAACAGGGAACAAATATACCATCACATGATTCCAGTGAGGCTTCAGTGATATGTGAGGTGTCTACTATTGCAATTCCATGGCACATATTTGCTCAAGAAATATCAGAGTCCTTCTTCTCAAACTATCATTATTATTATTATTTAGTAAATGAATCTTTACTCTGCCACTTGAATATTTATATATGCTATTTGAATATATACACATAAATGTATATATTTATATATATATATACATTTATAAATTGTATGCAAGCAAAAAGAAAATACATATAATGATTAGAAGATGAGATAATTGCAGTTAATGATTAATTTTATTTGTGAAATTGAGAGAATTACTATAGGTTAATATCTAAACTGGGAATAATCCAAAAAATTATATAAAAATTTCCTATATTTAAAATATACTGAATTTTAAGATGCTTTCTTAAGATAATTATTCTGTTGGTTAGAAGTTTTAAAAGCTACTGTCCCTATGTATCATATTGCATTCAAAAATACTAGTATTATGGAGTATCTTTCAATCATGCTAATCAAATATTAATCTGTATTTTCTAATATTAAAAAATCCAGATATATCACTTAATCTAGTTGGTATTCTAGGAAGATGGTAGGAGTAATAGAGTTTAGAATTTAATAGAAATTTGCACTAGACTTAGTTTAGGAAAATGAGCCAAAAAAGTTGAAGCCACTAAACCAGAATTCTAATATACTCTGCTATGTCAGCATTTGACAAAAATTTTACAGTAAAAAGAAGAGGAGGAAGAAGAAGAACAACAACATCAGTTTTGGAATAATAATTTATCTTTGGTATTTGGCGTATTTAGTGAATCTAAATGATAAATTTTGTGGAATTTAAAAGGTCTTAATCACATTTGCTCATAGGTGGATGACTAGTAACCTTTTAATGTGTTCCATTGTTTTATATCATTATTCTAGTAATCAGTTGCAGTTTTACAAGGTATTATATTAATAATAATATTGTAGTTAATTTTAAAATATTTTCACATCTATATGGAATAGGGAGTGAAAACAATTGCTCTTCTGGTTTTACAGATTAATGAAGCAAAGCAAAGGCTGATTGGGTAACTTCTGTGGCTCACAGAGGGACTCACTGGAGCAACTGAGTGTCCTAAAGTCTCAGGTCAGTAAATGTTCTGCTGCGGATTATAGTTAGTTTTGATATATCTATGCTATTTATAGTTTTAAATTTTGTTTCTTCCTTTTTATATGTTTAGCTAAAAGTGTTCTCTTTTCTTTATTTGAATCTTCCAAGTGGTTTAAATGAGATAAAATTCTACATCTAGTATCTGTGGTTTTGAAACAGCAAATTTTTCAATGTGCAAAAGAAGCAAAAGAGTGATAAAGTGAGGTGATGTACCACCATGTATTTAGTTGAAGTTCAGTTTCACTGTTATATTGGTCAGAGCTTTACCCTTGGTGACTTCGTGCTATTGTTTTTCTGCTGAATTTACTGTGAGTTCTGGCTGGTATGTTATCTCTGTCATTCTGAGTTCAAAGAGACAAAGCAAGAAACAATAGGTAAACTGTAGTCAAACCACAGCCACCACAAATAATGATCACTAACATCATCTTCATTTCCGGATGTCAGAATTGCTATATACTAGATAGGTTTTACTATGGAAGCCTGGATATATTGGGAGTTTATTTGCTGTTTCTTAGACTGTTGGATATATCTTGAGAACTCAAAAGAATTGACATGTAGAACTAACTTGAAAGACAGAAATGATGGCCAGATAAGTTGTATTATTTTTGCATCAGTTTAATTAGAGAAAGCTCAGACACAGCATTGATGTTACCAGACTTTTCTAAGTTCTTCAAGATCATATAAAACTGAATCCATATCAGATAAGCAGATCCTGCCTTTCTGAATGGGAGCTAGCGAGCAGGATTTGCCTCTTCTTAGGTGGTCTTTCCTGAGCTACAGCACTTTTCAATAGGAAGTTACTCACTCTAGCTAGTCTTTATCTCTTTTACTACAAGTCATCCCTATTCCTTTGCTTTATTATCATTATCTTAATGTGATGGTAATTATTCACGATCCTCCCTATGACACCTTGAAGATGACAATGTTCAAGGCATAATATTGATCGACTTCCCCATCTGTAAGTACTTCCTGTCACCTGTGAATTTCTGTTGTTGGGCGTTTTTACTTTTCTGGTGCACTTTTTTTTTTTTTTTCGCCTGTGTGTTACTGATATGTGTGCTTGTTTTATCTTCTTTACCTGAGAGCCTGTTCTGGTAGAATAGCAAGAGCCATGATTCATCTCTTGCTCTCCACACCCCCAAATCTTGTTTAGTGTAATGTAAGGAGTCACTGAACATTCACTGAAGTAAATCTTTAGACTACCACAGAATGAAATTTCAGAAAAATGCCACTTTAGCTTAGTACCTCTCAATATTTCATATTACTTGAATGCTACCAAAATTATTCAGCTCAGAGCAGCATGTATACAGACACTTCCATGTTGGTGTATGTTTTTTGTTTTTAGTGTGGATTGTATTTTTCTCTCTCTCTAGGACTTTGGAAAGCCCAAGGTGGCTTCCAGGTGTTTTCAACAGACATCTTTAGCTTAACGAATGTTTATAAAAGCCATTTTCTACTGAAATTTAGCCTGCTTTCCTTGTCATTGTTATGTGTCATTTTCTACAGTTTTTTAAATAGTATATCCAGTTTGTTAACTGCATACAATTTAAGGTGTTTAGGTGCCATTTGGAGACTTCATAAAAGGAGGTCACTTAGAGTTCAGAAATGTTTAGAAAAGAGAAAAAAAAATCTTAGGTTTTCCTTGGGGTTAGTAATTTAGAACCCCTGCATTGTTTAGACTCAAGATACAATATGCTGTGCTAAGATTATCTGTTGTGAATCAGGCTAAAAGCAAAATGAAAAACTGGGGCAAATGTAAGTGGTGTCATATTTAAGAGAATAACTCAAATCCCTCCAGCCTGAATCATTTAAAAAATGTATACATAAATTCATGATCATTTTAAAGTGAAGCATTTACTGAGTTTGAAAAAAGAAATTTAAGGAAAAGAACAGTATCAGGGCTTTCCATTGCTCTGCCTAAGTCGATTACTCATGATTTTGGAACCTACAGCCTGGCCTTAAGCCGTAAAGTCATGAAGGAAGAGCTTCTGAGTCATTATTCCCTTTCTTGTTTGGCTGAGAGGAAAGCAGAATTTAAGATGTGGTCATTTATGTATCTAAACATGCTCCTTTAAATGTAGCCAGTCAGAGTATCCACTGAGAGAAAGAGAGAGGAGACGGAAATGACCAATAGCTAGCTTCTGGCTGGATAAAACATTTACACATAACTTCTGGCTTCCCATCAAGTGGAGCTTTTGCGAGGGATTTATAGGTCAGATAGCTCAGCAGTTTCAGCCTGTTGCCCACTGTACCTTAACAAAGCTTGCGCGTGTTTGTACAGCTGGACTGGTAGCTGTGGGAGTCCCAGGAATCCCACAAGGCCCCCGTCCTTTTACCTCCCCTTTGCCATTTACCAGCACACAAATACATACAGAATGAAACTGTCTGACTAGCAGGTTAAAGGCCCACAATTCAAACCCTGTTTATTTTCTTTCCTTGATTTCCTGCTGCTACAGTGAGTAAATGGTATTTTTCCCCCTTGCTTTTTTTTTTTTTTTTTAACCTGTTTGTCTATCAGTGTCTGGTAGGAAAGGAAAGAAACACTCACATTTTAACAGAGTTTAGGAGACTCATGCTTTGGTGTACTATTTTGAATCTCTCTCTCTCATGCCACCCCCTACTCCCAACACACACACACACACACACACACACACACACACACACAAACACACAAACACACACCCTCTAATGCCTTTCTCTCAAGGTCTTTCCACTTTCATTCCACATTCATCTTTTTCTCAGATTTTTTGGGGGAGGGACTTATTTACCCAAAGGAAGGGAAAAAAAACATCCCCAAACTCCTCAAGAGTAATTTCAGCCGGAGGAAGGGTGTTATTTTAATTACTGTTGAACCCATTCTGAAGGGAGGCCCGTAAATGCTTGATGCAGTGAGGAGAGTGGCAGTTAATATGCCTTTTGAATCTGTGCCACAAACTACAAAGACTGCCATCTGGGGAGGTATTACATTTGTAAGAAAAAATAGTTGAGACTTTTCTTTAAATGAGCTTGTAAATTCCAGTCAATCTTAGGTTCACTCCATTCCCCCCCCAAAATCTCCCATATGAAATATTTAAAGTCATACTAACTAACCAGAAAAGAAACAGCGATTCTAAATTGAGACAACTATCACTGTCCTCATAGACTTGATATGCATATTTATATTTTGAGTTGTTTACTGTCATCCCCAACAACCATTTCATTAACATCCTTGAATTAGAGAAAAATCAAATGGATGAAGAAACCTTTTTCACATGTTCAATGTTCTTAAATTATCTTGTTTCTTCATACAAAAAGAAAACTTTTAATTAGAAAGCATAACTAGTCCATTAATTAATTTGACCTTTTTAATAATTGGTCACCCTTCATCTCCCAGGTAGCTATTCTGGCAGATGATGTAGGAATGAAGGATTATTGGAGTTAATGAAACTGGTTGATAGTCAAGTCACAGTTTAATTAGCACATTGTTCTAAGACAGGACATGGAATCATTTGGGGCCTCTGCTTCTTCATCTGGAAAATGGGGAAAATGTGCCTTCCTTGCCAACTTCACAGAGCTGTTGAGAGAATCAACTGGTATGATGGCTGTCAAAGTGTTTTATACACGGAGAAATTTTATGAGAATCTGAAATGGTATTCTTTTTCCAAAGTTTGAAATTATTCTTGATATTTGAGCTTTTCCTTTCCTTCCTGAGAGACTTTCACAGCAAATCCATAGTTGCTGGAAGACACAAATTCTGAATTTCAAGGACAATTTAAATTAGACATAAGATATTTCTTTCTGTAAAAGTTATGTTTGCACTGTGTCTTTTACTAAATTATAGGAGCACCTGAAATACAATTTTTTTAAAGCCTGATTATGTTAGTGGTTGATCCGATTGATGTCATTATAAATATTCAGAAAAAGTGCCCATAATCTTCTTTCAAAACACTCCAGGATGCTTAAACTTCACACCCTGTTGACATTTTAAATTACTTAGCAGGAAACCTTCTGATATTTATCCTTCCATTTGCTAAAGTTCCTTAGTTCAAAGCCCCCTATGGAATTGCAAACTTATAGGCACTGATTTAGTAAAGAAAATACACACATAACATCACAAGAAACAGGCTCTGAGTTACATTGGACTTCACATAACACTTTTGCCATTAGAAAGATTTAACATTTATATATTGCATTGAAAAGTTAATTCATAAGATCCTGAGGGAATAATGCTTAAACAGTTTTTCATTTGGGAATTTTTCTTCATTCAATATTTCAATTAACATGTGGAAAATTTTTTTCAGTTTCCCCCTCTTGTCTCCTTTTCCTTCCATCCCCATATAATCCCTGTCTGTGATGGTCTACTTTTAAGAAGGAGGTATCTCTAGAACAGTGTACATGTCCCTGTCCATCTCCATCCTTTGTATGATAAGAGTAAGAGGTCTTTTCAGAATATTTACTCTCATCATTTGGATTCTACTATTATAGTGATATTGTCTTCATCTTATAGTATTTGCACAAAAGTAAATACTTTATTTGAACATAATGTATATTGTTCTTCAAGTTAAAAAGTCTAATGAAAAAATAAGTCCATTTTTATCTGCTTTTAAAAATTGTCTGTATTTTAATTTAGTCCTTCTCTTTCCATTCTTTTCTATCCTATCTTTTGAACTCTGTGGTGAGTCTTCATTTAAAAAAAATAAAACATTTAGATTCCTATGTGATGGATCAGATTAGTGTTTTGTATCCCTTGTGCTCTAATCATTCTTTGAGGCAGACTTCTTTTGACAATAAGTTTGGCCACCCCATACATCTGTACTGCTGTTCTTAAGGCCCTTGCTTAGTAGAGAGGTAGTGAAGACTAGAAGCATCTGTTGCTCCCATAACATGTCCACATGGCCAACTTTGCTAATTGCATGAGATAAATTTGTGTGGTTTGGCTAGTTCTCCTAAGTGCCCAGCATATACTTGTCCTTCAGCTGTCCTCTTAATTTACTAGTTCTTACTCTAAAAATTCCCAAACATCCCAGAACAATCTGCTTAATATATATGAGGAGGTCATTGAAACGTACTGGCAACTTCTACGTTCAGAACAGCGGCTGAGTACAGTTTTTGAGTGTCTTGGCTAAAGAAGCATTTATATTCAAAATTCTCAATGAGTTTCTTAACTTAGACAGGAGAAAAAGATGCAATCAAGATGTGTTTCCCCTGTGAAAAGTGGGAGATTGTTGAAGAGTATTAAAAGTTGAACAGCTGGCCAATGTTTATGAAAACAGCCGGGCTCTTATCCATAAGACAGGAAAGAGAGTCAAAAGCCAAAGTTTCTTTCTTTCAAGACAGCTGGAAGATTTTCAGAGTTCAGGGAAATTTTTAAAACTAGGATAGGTGTACCTTTCCCCCACCCCCTTGAAGATATAAGAACAAGAAGAGTAAGAAAATATCTTGGGAGTAAAAATATCTTTTATCAGTTCTACTATTTCTGTTCTACCAAACACATATATCACTTTTAGGAAAAAGTATTTTGTTAACTTTTACCAGAGGTAAGAACAGGTAAATAATGTGGCCAGTACATAAAAATAAGAGGAAGGAAAATTAATTAACATAAAATGGAGAAAAAAGTGTAAAAATCAGTTGTATAACTAAGGATTAGTTTTAATTCCCCTTATGGTCTCCTTATTAACTGAAACAAATTAATGACTTTAGCAAGTAGTAATTTTTCAAAGTAAGCAACCTTCTAAATCAATTATTTGGAATCCCTGTAACTTATCTGTTGTATGGTGGAGTCAATGAGGTTTATGGCTGGAGGGATTTACTCAGAACAGGAGGTCTGGATGGGAAAATTAAGGAGGAAGTTAACTGAATGCTCCATTTGTACCATTTTTACATTGTTCTATTGGTCAGTTTTATTTTATCCCTTCATGTGGTAAATATTTATCTACTGGTAGAGAAGAAGTTCATCTGTCTCAAATATGAGTAGGAATCAGAGTTAGAGGTGATTTGACTAACCAAGGGAAAAAAATCAAGGCTAAAATAAAACTTCATCCTACAAATAAACTTCCCTCTACTAAGCAGTTGTATTTTAGAAGCATCAAAATGACCTTATTTTAACAGATGAGTCTTGCAAAAAAAACAAAGCTTCCCAATAAATAAATATGAATTTGTTGAGTCCTCCCCATACATAGTATCTGTAAAATTTCTATTTGATGCTTTTTCTTTCTCTATAGAATGTTACTAAGTTCTAATGAAACAATTGATCATTATTTTGGGTAAGAGAATTTGAAACTTATTCATGGAAAAAAGAATATATATGTTTTACAGTGAAAACAAAACTGTAAATTTAGTTCATTTGTTCAAGTAGGTTAAATTTCAACTCAGAAGGAAAGCTATCAAATGCAGCATGAGGTAAACAATGTTTTTTTTAATTTGCACATATATCATACATCTATGTAGATTTTCAAGAAAACCAGATTAAATTAGTTGTTTCATTTTATTCTCATCCCAAGCTGCTTATGAAATATGCAGTAGGATTTATTATTTGATTTTAAAAATAAGAGTGTAGATATTTACTTTCGTGATGGAAAGCAATTTCCAAGCCTTATTATTAGAAATCTCCTAAGAGGGCAACCAGTAAAGCTAAAGATTTGAAATTTCCTTTGCATAGAAAGAAAATGAAACAAATAAAAAACTTCTCATATACTTATTCTCATATGATATGAAGCATTTACTACTTTTCCTCTGTTATCAGTCATTCTTTCTCACTCTTCGAGTCTAAATCAACATGCAGTGATTCTTGGCTTCCTAACACCTAGTGCACTTTCAGATACATGCTTTAGTGGAGCCAGTTCAGCAGAAGGCTGGACTTACTGCTGGAGTAGGTGATCCTCATGAGAGTGAGATTAGGAGAACCCTAATGCAAGAGAAAGCAGCTCTGCAGCTTCAGGAAAGCCAGGGAAAGCCAGGTTGTTGGGGACTGTGCTGGGAGCTGGATGGTGTCAGAAGCTATGCTGGAAGTGGCTCTGCCAAGAAGCCAAATGCATCTCACAAAATGAGAGGAGCAATGGGCTGGGAAATGCACAAGCTTAGCTCTAGCCTTTTGGCCAGTAGAATAAATGCGGTACCACCATGGCCCACCATAGAGAAATCTCTTCTTGCCTTATATCAACGCTCCCTGAGCCATCCTCAAGGTAAATGGGCTTTCCAATATCCTAATAGTCTAACTGTGTTCTGAGCCACTAACATTGTCACAAGCCATTGAAAAAATAGCATGAACATTCAAAAGAATCCAATTTTACCATGTAGACATAATGTAGGCTATTTCTACCAGGTAACACAGATTTTTGGTGGAAATATTTGCTAAAATAAGCTGTAAGCAACTTTCAAGACTACAAGTAATGTTTCTTTAATCCTCACATATTCTGTGTGGGTTAGGTAAGCTTACTGAGCAATATTTTGAAGAGGAAATATATGATGTAGATGTTGAATTACTGGCTATGATAGAGAACAGTGGTAACTTAAGTGATTCCCAAATAAAAGGCAGTTACCAAAAGATGTATTTCATCTCCCTGCTACAGAAGGATTGGCGGAACAAATTGATCAAACTATGTTAGTATAATATTAACAAAATCAGTTTCGAAGCCTGCTGATTTTTATAAAAACTACTTAAGGGTTACAAATGTAATATACATGTATATCTTTTCTTAAATGTAATTCTTTGCCAGGTTACTTGAAATGCATTTTATGAATTTCTGTGTGCTTTTGTTAGCTCTTTGAATTAAACGTGTTACTTCTAAATCTATTTTTTTCACAAATTAGTTTTCACTTTAAAGAATCCCACTTTGGAGTAAATGATATCACTGATTTATTAGAATAGGCGGCATGACATCAACTACTTTTTATCTAACTTTATTTGTGGCTCTGACTCCTGAAGTTCATCAGTTTGTCCTTCCCACTGTCTCAGACCTGTGTTGCTGACTATATACTGGTATATGAATTTGGGTTGTATAGTCTTAAATAAGAATAATACCTCTGTTTAACTCCAGCTGAATAATTTGGGACGGCACTCAGTAACCAAGTGAGCAAGATTAATTTCAATCTGGCACTGCAGAGAGTTCTACCCTGTAGCAGAAAGTGTTGTTTTTGGAACAATGTTGGACACTCTTTACTATTTTACTGTCTCCTGACAGAAGTTAGCAGTGAAGGTCTTATACAGTAATTTATCAACAACCTTTTGAATTCACACTTTTTCAAACCCTGTGTCCTCAGTTGAGGGAAAAGTAGCCTGCGATTTTGCATCAAACTGTCAGGGGAACGCAGATCCCGACCAGGGTAAGTTTTTATGAAGAAACTGATCTAGGTGACTTGGACTTTGGGTAGACTCCTTGAGGCCTAGTCTTGAAAGAAACTAAAAAGACCTGCAGCAGAGCTCTGAGTGATCCCACAAGATATGTAAACACAGATGCAGCAGGCCGAGGCAGGCAGCCCAGCAAAGATCCTGGGCCAAAGTCCCAGCAATTAGCACATTGTGAAGCACAGTGCCCATGTGGGTCTCAGAAAATAAACAAACTGTTGTCTGCATGTGTTTTTAAAAGAAAGCTTCAAAGCAGGTTTAAAATTTTATAGAAGTTCATGAAAATGGGAAGGATTATGTATGATCTATTTATTTTGAAAAAAAATCACAACTGTATATAGATCTCTTTTGTGTAACTTTAATATAAAGGTAAAATACCCATTTAAAAAAATGCACATTCAGTATCTATTAAGCATAGCCTGGTCCTAAATACTCAATTTACCAAAAACATATCTTGAAAGGATACTGGAAATGTACCACACCAATGTAAGATGTTAATGATAGGAGAAACTGGGGAGGGGATACTAGATTGGAACTCTGTATTTTCTGCTCAGTTTTTCTGTAAACTTAAAAATGTTTCCAAAAAAGCATATTAATTTTTAAAATAATTTAAAAGGATATTAAAATCAATACCATAATTCATAATGGGATAAAATTATTTTCCCCATCACTGTCTACTATCATAAAGTCAAGAAAATTGGAAGTGTTTTGAATGCGTTTAGAATAGAAGCAAGGGTATATTATGTAACTTGTAGAAATACTTCCTTAAAAAATGTATGAGCCTAAAGTGTATATAAAGCATTTTTTGGTTTTTTTTGGTGGAGAAAGGTAATTAGGTTTATTTATTCACTTATCTTTAGAGGAGGTAATGGGGATTGAACCCAGGACCTTGTGCATACTAGTCATGCACTCTACCACTAGAGCTATATAACCTCCTCCCTGAAACATGTATATTTTAAAACTGAGATTCTAACCTCCCTGGTTTTTTGTGTAGAAAAAGGCAAACCGAATTAATGTGTGTGTGTGTGTGTGTGTGTGTGTGTGTGTGTGTGTGTGTGTGTATCTTCTCTCTGGTGAGAAAAGAGAGTTCTGTGGCAGTATTTTTCAGTGATAGATAAGTAAGATTTTTTTTCTTCAAAAGCTTTGTAAATGATAAAGGTATATCTATAAAAGTTGATTTTAGAACCCTCTTATTAAGTAATCTTAATAAGTATTAGTATATTCAAATCAGTCCTTATTGTGTGTTCGTGTGGTTATGAGTAATATTATTTTCCAAAATCTAGTCTTATAAAAAAGAGAGAGAGAAAGGGAAAGCAAACAAACAAACCAAAGTGTGATATTCTAGTGGAAACCAGTAACAGGCAGTTTCCAGGAGTGAACTTTATTTCCAGCCATTTATCTTGTGCCACTTCCTCCCTTTAAATATGACTGCTGATTTTGCTTTGTCTGGGAAGTAACAGCAAGTTGAGTAGAAAGGCCTGAAGTTAAAAAAAGAAAAAGTCTAAAGTCTTGACAAAGAAAAATACTCTTTCTCATTCTGTCATGCGATTTCCAGGATCAGAATTTATGGAGACCTGAAGTTCCTGGCACTACCTGACATAACTGGCATTACTTGATCTTTCTAACCACAGCACCCCAAAGCTGAAAAGAATCAGTCAGGTAGAATTCACATTCATTTTTCCTTCAATGAAATTCATTGTATAGTAGCATATGTTTAAGGGAATGTGTGAGTTTTATTGCAGGTCAGAAAGGCTGCAGTTCTAATCCGTGATTCACAAAGAAAACAGAGCACACAAAGACCAGTGCAAGACTGCTGGGTTGGAGGTTGGAAGGTTCCAGTATGTAAACCATATTCCAATCTGATATGTGTGCAACAATAGGGTGATAAAAATGAAAACACTCCGTGTGGCTAGGAGACAGTCTTCGTTTTAGGGCCCTCAGTACTTTAGTGTTTAGAGCTGTTGGTCAGATTTTGCAAGGCTAGCATGATTCTGAGTATGGTGCTTTGTGAAGTGCATAAACCATTTGTGAACTCAAGGGGGATATTAAATATATTTCACTTGCCAAGAAGTTAATCAGTCAACCACAGATCCTTATTCAATGCAATTTATTGAACACCTGCCATATTAGAAGAACCATAACAAGCCAGGTGGTGAACTGAAATGGCAACACTGCCCTCAAGGTGCTTATAATCAGAAGAAAATAAAGAGGGTGGCAACTCAAATTTACAGTGGCCTTCTAGTTTACACCATTTCACGTACATTTACAAAGGATGATTGAAGCACAATAACTATAGGCAACACCACTATCAACAAAAAACCCCAAGATAGGCACACATGATCAGTTATAGGTATTTATGTGTGCATATGCGTGAGTGTGTAAACATGCCTGGGGGGCATGCATCTTTAGTCTGGATAGCTTTAGGGAATATTTGAACTTGAAACAGTTTTCTGAAGGAATGGTAGGAAATAAGGAGGCTTTGTAATTAGGGGACAGAATTCTGAGTGATGTGACTGTTTGGAAAGTAAATATTGTGTCAAACTGTAGTAATCAAGTAATCAAATAATTAGCTGTTAGCTTTCTAATTGGACATATTAACTTGACTTTAAATTGGGTTGGGAATAGTTATTTAGAAGGTTTTGAGCAGGGGAGTGATATAAATACAAATTCACTTCAAGAGATCTGTTCTGTCTTTTGTCTGTAGGACAAATGATTGAGAAGCTAGAGGCAGGCTAGTCTAACAGCTTGAAGGTTGTGAAGAGAAAAACTGATCTTTCTTATCCCATTGGAAATTTCTGGTCAGTCAGAAGAGGCAGATTCAGTTTTAGTTAATCTCACTCACTCTGTACCTGTTAATTCACCAAGAAAAGTAGAAGTTATGACAAAAGATTAGTATGAGATTGATGAAACAATGTAAAAACATATGCCATGTAGTAGGTACTCAAATTACTTAGTTTAATCTGAATCTAAAACATAAATCCAATTATAAGAATTAGAATAGATTATTATGCAGCCTCAAAAATAAAGCTTTTAAAAAAAAATAAATACTTTCATTTTATAATAAGGTTATCCAGAGAAAATTTACATTAGGCAAAAACTATACATCTATAGTACCATGTCACATTCAGGAAAAAAAAGTATATCTTCCTTATTTCATCCTAGTTTTTTTCCAAATCATAATGAATCTATAATACATCTGAGGGATTTTTTAAAAGTTGCTTTTGAAGTAATCTTACTGCTGAGAAAATCCCCAAGGCTATTAGCAGAATCATTTTGAACAAAGTGTTCAGTGTTTCTTTTCAGCCAGTCCAATGGAAGATCTGGTGCCATCTCAGTATACTAGTTTGACTTATCTTTCCTTATCAAATCAAAACAAGGAAGTACCGATCTTTTTTTTTTTTTTTCACAGTTGAGTATGTAAAACAAAATGAACAAGATAAAAAAACGTGAATTGAATGGTTATGATATGGAACATTGTTTTAACTAGCTTTGATCTTATAGTACTTTGGGTTTAAGGATTTGGGTACTTTTGAATATATATTTATGTTTGTAGCAGATAAATAAGCAAGGGAAGATTGTGTGGTCATTGCTTTGGAGTACCAACTTTAAAGTCAGGCAGTTTTATTTTTGCAGTTCATCTTCTCTCCTGACTAGTTCTGAACTCTGGCAGAGTAACATACCCTCTAGAGTTGCTACCTTAAATGAGGTTACATATAATACACAGCCTACACAGAGCACACATTCAACAAATAATTCACCCTTTTCTTTCCATTCTCTTCTTTATTTTTATTTACAACCCCAGTTCAAGTACAAATAAACTTAAACATAAAATAGCTAAAATAATAAAAACAATAATTTACATTTACTTAGCATTCTACAATTTATAAAAGCTTCTAGATTTATGATGTCACTTGATATGAACAGAGCAGCTATTAGTAATGCCATTACACAGAAGATTATTCTGAAATTCAAAATAGTTTCGAGAAATATTGTTGATCGTAAAATCAAATTTTATGGTTAAATTGAAGCCCAGATGTCCTCACACTAAGGACAGGACTCTCTACCATTCATAACTGCTGCTGGCAGAGGGGTGGGCTTGGGGAGAGCAAGACAAGTGAAGGGCAAATTCATGCTGGGAGGTAAGGGTGGAGTGATAGGATAAGCCAAGCTAATTTTATGTGTCAAGATAGATGTCAAATTGTCAGCAAAAGAAGTATTAAAAATGCAGGCACTTGAGATAGAATTAGGAATAAAAGTATGCAAACAAATATCAAGGTCTTGAGATAACACTAGGATTAATTTTGGTAGAAAATAGCAAAATAGTATGTTTGTTAAGTCCTTTTGAAAGGACTAGAACACATATTTTCTATTCATTAATGCAGAGGTTCTAATACTTTGTGTTTAGGGCACATTTTCTAAATTTACTTGGTTATTTGTGGTAATAGATTAGTAATATATTCACCCCCTACCCTCCACTTTAAAGATCAAGAGAAGATACAGCAAGAAGTTTCCCTCCCAGGTCTGTCATCCTAAGCATGCAGTCACCCTCCTAAATCAGCCAGGATTCAACCAAAGTGGCAGTACCACTAGAGGTAGGAGGTAGAAAGATAGATAGATAGATAGATAATCTCCGTCTATCTGAAATCTCTCTCTCTCTATGTATTTTTGTGTGTTATGTATGTGTGTGTGTGTGTGTGTGTGTGTGTGTGTGTGTGTGTGTGTGTGTGTTTGTGTATAAAGAGATTTATCGCCAGGCATTCTCTCATGTGATTGTGGTGGGATCTAGCCAAGCAAGCCCAACATTTGTACAGCAGCCAGTCAGGAAGGGAAGATCATGGGCAGACTCAAACCCACTGGCGTGGGCTGGGGCTGCCAGCTAAGCAGTCAGGAAAGGAATATTACGAGCAGAATGGACTCCATGGGCACAATCAGAAGCTATTTTCCACAGGTGGGATTTCTTTTTTCTCTCAGAGAAATCTCAGCCCTGCTTTTTTTGGCCTCCAAATAAATTTAGTCAAGTCATGAAGATTATCTAGGATAATCTCTTTTACTTAAACTCAACTGATTAGGAGATTTCCTGATATAAACATCTTTGATATAGTGTAATATTCTTTTACTTTTATACTGCATTTTTTGCTGTATTACTAAATTTTTGTAGTAATATTCATAAGTGAGATTGTGATTTTGTTTTAGCTTTCTCCTCTGTCATATTTTAGTGACAGGGTAATTCCAATTTAATTTAAAATAACTAGAAGATTTTTTCTTCTATGCCTTGGAAATATATGTATGTCATCAGAATTTTCTTTTCCATAATTGTTCATTTGAGTTTGACTGTGAATGGTCTTGGCTTGGGGTCTTAGGAGGTAGCTATTTGGTGAATTTTCCTATTTCTTTTAATGATAAAATTAGCCTACTCATAGTTTCATTCCCTTTTGGGAAATTTAAATAAATTTTATATCTCTAAAAATGTATCATCTTCATTCAAATTCTCCAAAATTTTTGCATAAACTTGGGTAAGCAAAGCACTGTTAGAATTCTTTAATTTCTCCTGTAACTATACTTATTTGTTCCTCATAATTTCTTCATTTATAAAATTGTGCTTTCTCTTCCTTCTCTCTCGTGGCCCTTTAAGCAAGTATTAATGCAATAAAAATATTTTTTGTGAAGTGGTATAAATAGTGGTTAATATACGACATGTGCAATGTAATGTATTGCATGTCCACTATCGTTAATAATACTGTATTGCATGTTTGAAAGTTCTAAGAGAATAGATCTCAAAAGTTCTCATCACAAGAAAAAAATTCTGTAACTGTGTGGGGTGATGGATCTTAACTAGACTTAGCGTGGTGATCATTTTACAGTATATTCAAATATTGAGGCATTGTGTTGTACACCTGAAACTAATATAATGTATGTCAATTATACCTCAAAAACAGTGATTAAAAGCATGGTTCAAGATGTACTTACTATCTCTGAAAGGTGTTGGAAAAATTTCCTTAGCTTCTATATTCCTCAGTTTCCTCATTGATAAAATGGAATAATGTGCTACTTACTTTGTAGGATTGCTTGAGTTGATAAACAATAAATTCTTGGTATTATGATTGCTGTTGTTGTCATCATTATCTTTTTTCCCATGGAGGCAGCAATTGGATTTATTTATTACTCCTCCTTTTTGTTTTCAAATATAATTCTTTTATTATTCTTTCATTGTTACCAAGATTTTTGCTGTATTTTATTAATTCAATCTTTTATTGGTTAAACCAACCTCTAGGAGATTTACAAAAAGGGCTATTGGGCATAATAGTATGAGTTCCTTCATGTTTAGAAACATTTGTTAGGTGGCTTTGTAGTTGGGCAGTTTGGGATTGGTAATTATTTCTTGGATCACAGCTTTTTCCCTGAAGTATTTTTCAGGCATTGCTTCAGCTTCTTGAGTTATGGGATTAATTTTTTTTTCTTGGAAATTTATGAGGCCATTTTGATGATTTTTCTTCTTTAAGATGACTTTATATTCTCTGCTAGGTGCCCAATGATTTCTTTAGTTACCTCTGAAATCCAGAAATTTTATTTTTTGGTGTGGTCCATTTTGCATCAATTTTTCCTGGGACATAGTTTGCTGTTATAATCTGCAAATTCAAGTCATTTTTTACATATGAAATTTTAAAAATTATTTAAATGTATTCTAGTTTCATACCAGAATTTAATGCAGGAATGCCAGTTATGTGTATATTGGATGTCTTTTGCTTACATTCAATGTCTATCAGTTTCTTTCAGAAATTTTTAACTCTTTATTTTCATTTCCATTTTGCTAAATTTTTCTAATTCTGGTACTCTGCGTTCTTCACTGTGTATCCAGCATTGTCAGCACTAATTTGTATAGTATCATGTTCATTTCTTTGGTTTTTCAAATCTTCCAGTTCTTTCCTAAACTCTTTTAGCTCATGTTTCATCTTCTTTTGTCTGATTGTCTTCCTCCTGAACTCTTACCTCTGTCTTTTGATTTTTCACTCTGTAAAGCCAACAACCTCATCGAAAGTCTGTAAATGTATAGCACAATATTTGTTCAACATTTTCCTCCGATTTCTGGTGACATAGTCTGTTGAATTTTGTTTGAATGCTATTTGTTTTTACTTTTCCTTTCCTAATTTTTTTTCCCTCAGGAAGTGTGTATAGATCCTATGCTTGTTTCTTTTAATTTTTCAGTTCTGATGAGGGTTTTTTCCCCCTGTGGATTAGCCATTTGCAGGTGTTCCATGTGATGGATGGGCTATGCCCATGCTGCAGACTTGCAGAAATTTTGATATAACTCAGTTTTTTGGAGAGCTCTTTGAGCCTTTTCTTCACCCCAGTTAATAGAGCCTGGTAGCTGTTGGGCTGCTCACAATGGTGAGACTCACTTCTAGCTGTTTACTGACAGACTGATCCATGCTTGTACATCAGCGTGATGGCTAACCCAGCCTGACGAGACCTCCTCTGTTTCTTAAAACCAAACCAGGTCGAGAGACCCTGCAACCATAGTCCATATGTTCCATTCCTGTTTTTCTAAATACAGGATTTTGGACATGCACCTCAGAATGCCTCTCCTCTCCCAGCAGCATGTACTTCTGAGATCTGCAGCCACTCATAATCTTTCTGCACTTCTTTTATGCACTGTTTTAATTTCACTGCTTTTGCTCTTATTCAGCCTTCTAATATACTCTACCACTTATTTATTTTCACCCATTAAAGTAAAATATAAGCCTCATGGGAGGAGAGCTTTTTTTTTTTTTCTGTTTTACTCTGCCATATCCTGGGTTTCTATCACAGTTCCTGGCATATAGTAAATATTCAAGAAAATGTTTGTTGCTTGAATAGAAGTATTATGTGTCCCACTTAGTCAGTAGCTGGTTAATCACCTCTATAGTCAGCAATGCAAATCAACTGTTATATTATTACCATAATTTTGATGCAATACAGTAAGCTTTTTGTGGATACGAACTAAATATTTCCAGTATATCAGTTGGGACTCTTTAATTTTTGAGTAAAAGACTGATTTAGCTAAATATGGACCATGTCACTAACCTGTCTGAAAAGGTTTCAGCATTGATTAGGTTAGAATTCAAATTATTTGAACCAGAAATCAATCTCTGGCTCTGCTTCCTCTGTGTTGATGTCGAGTTGAATGAACAGCAGCTCTGGGACCTGTACTCTCTTAGGTTTTAGGTCTTGAGGGAAGGATAAGGTCGACTTCTCCAGTAGCTTCAGCCTCACCCAATCAATAACTTTCTAGAACTGGGACTTATTAGCCTCTGATTACTCCATCCATCAATCAGTCACTGTTGCCATGTCCAGGATTCCTCTGTCTATCTGAGGGGTAAGCTCATGCTCAACTCTTGAAGTCAGGAAGGAGTTGCCAGGACCACATCATCTGAGAGTAGGGAAGGAAGTGATTAAACAATAAGACAAAAAAAAAAAGAAAAGAAAAGAAAAGAAAAGTTTCTAAATACTATATAAAGTACCTAGGTGTTCCATAAATACTGGTTGTGCATACCATGGTCATTTTCCCTCACGATCATATTTATTTTATTTCTATGCTTAGTAGTTACAGTTTCTAAATGCCTACTTCACTTTCTTTCAAATGCTGGAGGCATATATTTAAAAATGTTTTAAATTTAATTTGTTTTTTACTTAAGACCTTCAGATAATTGTCCTTCCTCTTTTCCTTTTATAGGAGAAAGTCAGCTACAGTCAAGGGATACTGTTATGGCAAGTTCATAAAGTTCTCTGGGTCAGTTTGATAAATGAAGATCCATCCAGTACAAGTGGGGATCTTGTATGTTCTTGTCCTGCTTTGGGAAAATTTCCTACCCATCTTCTAAGCATAGTCAAAATAAAGTTTAGATTGTCCAGATTGCTGCCCAAGACATCAATCTACAAAAGTACTAAAATATTGCCAAAGTCCTTAAACTATAGTAGAAATCTAAAATGATTTTACAATTGTATTTTATGAAGTATTGTGTGTTGTTGAAAGGGCCATTTTAAAAGGTAGCCCAGGCTTGGAAAGGAAACCTCAACCCATGGGAAGGCTTGAGTATAATTATCTGCTATTGCAAATGGTATATAATAAACCAACCAAACCTTAGTGGCTAACAGCACTAAGCATTTATTCCTACATTTAGGGGTCTTCTGGTAGAAGTTTATTCCGTATAAGAGGGGCTTCAGCTGGACCTGGCTCTAAGCTGAGGATTCAGGTCTGTACAACATATGTGCCTTCTGGAACCCAGGCTGAAAGGGCATTGACTACCAGGGCCACGATCACTGCTTCACAGAGAGTAAGTGGAAACAGGTAATGCTCTTTTGGGTCTTGGCCTGGAAATTTCACATTGTCACTTTCCTCCACGTCTCACTGACTGGAGCAAGTAACACAAGCAACCCAGTGTCTGCAGTGTGAGGAAATATCCTGTATCTCTAATGGCAAAAACTGGAGAGTCTCAGGGCTAAAGGTGTGGGTGAATAATTCTAACATAGGAGTGTGTGAAGAATTGAAAACAAAGATTCAGATCATCTACTCTAAAAACAGATATATGCTAAACCTCGTCTAAATTGAGGTTGGGAGCTACAGGGTGATTAGTTTTGCTGAGTGACGTTTATAGATTTGGTCTTGTATTAGTAAGGATTCTCCAGAGAAAGAGAACCAGTGGGATATGTATAACCTGTGTATATGAGTAGGTAGAGAGAGAGATGAGATAGGTATAGATGTAATTTATGGTTATGGAGGCTGGCAAGTTCTCAGATCTGTGACGTAAGTAGGAGAGCTGGAGACCCAGGAGAGCTTATGGTGTTGTTCCATTCTGAAGGCTGGCAGGCTTCAAACCCAGGAGGAACCAATGTTTTCATTCAAATCTGAAGGCAGGAAAAAAACCCCAGTATCTTAGTTCGAAGGGCATCAGGCAGAAAAAATTCCCTCTTACTCAGAGAGGGTCAGCGTTTTTGTTCTGTTCAGGCCTTCTGGTGACTGGATGAAGAACACTCACATCAGGGAGAGCAGTCTGCTTTACTCAGTCTGCAATTTAAATTTTAATCTCCTTCACAAACAGCCTCAGAGAAACATCCAGAATAATGATTGACCAAATATCTGTGGCACAGTCAGATTGTTATATAAAATTAGCCATTACAAGACCAGTTTTTTGGGTTTGTTTTGGTGCGGAATTTTTTATGACAAGTGAAGAGAAGCTGAGTGAGGATGTCTTTTTGTCTTTTTCTTACTGTGTCCTCAACCTCTTTTCCAAATAGCGAGCCAGCCAAACTTTGAAGAATATAGGTTTAAAGAGATGCCAAATTATTAGTCTTGAGTACCCACAGATCTTGGTCTGGCCCTGTTCCTAACATTTGTGCATGTGGCCCTCAGTAACTCGAGAGAATGAAAGTGCCTTTTCCTTCACGAGAGAACCACACAGTGTGGGAATCTGAAGTCTTCCTTCACATGACCTCATTGTGGAACTCAGCATTAAAACAGTGGGTAGGGATCTCTGAGGCTGCTTAATAGTATGGTGGTGCATGAAGTTTCTCCTTTTGGGTTAACTACCATAGAAGTTGTGGTAACATTTTTGCTGATTTTTTTTATGGTGAACCGACATGTGAGTCAATAAGTGTATTTTTTTTTTAATTCACTTATTCATTTACATAATAATAGAAGTGTCCAAAGGGCAGGTTGAAGTGGCCACATCCTGTCTTCAAAAAAACAAAGTATCTGAGGAAGACTGTTGCCAGTTAAAATGTCATCTTTGAATTACATTAAAAGTGGAATTGTTTGGAACCTGAATGTGTGAAATGTCAAAGGAGAATACTCAAAAGAGGTTTCAGTACTGGCCCAAAGAAAAATGATCTAAATTTAATGAATGCTTAAGATTACATAGTCATTTTTTATGATTGTCTTTAAGAAGAGAAATTTTAAAAATCCCTTTGTTTAAAGAACTTATTGTTCAGTGTGGTTAAAGGACAAAGGGTGAATGTATGAAGATGAGCCTGAAAAGCCAGTGGCTAAATCACTGAGGGCCTTGCCTGTGAAGCCAGGAAATGTGAACCTTCCCTTAAGGGGTGCTCAGGACCCATCAAGATCGTTATGCAGCAGAGTGACAGAATTGGTGTTTCCGGATAAGTTGCTCTGGTGGTAGTAAGGACAGATGAAGTCCTGATTAGAATTTTTAAAAGATCTAAACATGAATTAGAGATTCGGAGAGCACCCTTTTTGCAATTCAAAGTAATACAAGAAGCATACACAAATGGTGAAATTAAAAGAATGCTTAAAACTTAAATATCACAATTATAACTTCTTTCCAGAGATTCTAATTTTTTTAATCTGGATAAATTTATTGAACCTAAGCTCTGTTCATGTTTTATATTGTTTTTGTTTTACTGAAACCCTAAGAATGTGATTTTATTGCCACTAGGTAATCTAGTATGCCATGAAGATTTAAACTCAAGCGATAGCCGTGGGGATGCATGGACAGCAGAAAATTTTAAAAGGTAGAGTTGAAAGAAGTTGGTGATTAACTGACAAAGGAAAGAGTCAGGGGTTTGGATGTTTCTAGGTTAGAACCATTGGTAGATTAATATGAAAGCACACAGGAAAAGCAAACATTTGGAGGCATATGGTAAACCTAAAATGTAGGTTAGTTCTTACTGCATCATATAGAAGCGTTTTGGAAATGTGTCCTGGTGGTAGAGATATTTTTCTCTGAATTTATATGAAGTAACTTTATGTTTTTCAAAGTGGCAATTCAACTTCTAGAACCTAAAACAAACTTCAGACTCAGAATCAAAATTTTACTTTTATTTTACCTAGAAGGTTTTTTGATGGCAGATGTTATCTAACTGGAGAAAGGTTAGCTTTAATTACCAAATTGCAAGCATTACAATTTTGGTCAATTGTGTAATATTGATTATGCCTATGATTCACTTGAATTTCCCCAGCCAATGCCAATGATGAATGTGGAACCAAATAGTTCCAGAGTCCTAAAGAGCTCACTGCTGCTACAGAATTCTGAAACCCCCTTCATTCATTCAACAAATGTTTCTTTGACATAAGTAAACATACACAATCTGTATGTCGTCTTGTTCTATGTTGTAGTGTATGAAAGAGCATAACCCAATCTTTATGTCCTACTAGTACATCTTTAACCTAATCCTATTTTGGAAAATGCTGGAATCGAATGAAAGCAATAATGAACTGGGTTTTTTTTTTTTCTTTTTTGCTTTATTGCCGATAAGAGTACAGTTTGAAATGTTGTTAATAAATATTAATGAACTTAAAAGAAGATAATTCAGACTGACTTGGGATATGAATTCTGACACAGAAAGTTTTAGAGTTTTAAAAAGATCTAAACACTGAAGAGACTCTGGGGCCCCATTTATGCAATTCAAAAAATTTCCCTCCACTTTATCCTTCTTCTTTTACTCCTCCTCCTCTTCATCTTCTCTTTTACTTCTTGGGTAAATACAAAAATAAAAACAGCAAGTGGAAGTTACTTCTTCTCAGGGTCCTTAGAGTAGGTGATCTGGCCGCCTCTTGACATAGTCTTTCTTTTTGCTCTGGGAAAACATCAGTATGAAGATAGTGACCCTGTGCACTTGTTTTAGATAAGGGTAAACAGAAAACGATATTACTTGCCTGAATGAAGTAGACTATCCCAGGGAGGAAAATAATAGCTGTCTTCTAGTTTCTGTTTTTCTAAAAAGACCAGTAAGGACTTAAAAGGAGAAAAAACTGGAGAGGAGGGTGAAAGATGATTACCTTAAGGATTAGAGCTGTTACCCTGGTGAAGTCTGCAAATACTGTTCCTAGGTGATGGGTTGAATGTCTCTTGAGTAAAATGAATTTCAACTGAGAGATTAGCAGTAAATCTTTACAGGAAAATATCTCTCAGTTAGTTATTCATTATGAGAGTATGATTTCAATAAAAATGGATATTGTTTCACTCATTAACCATGCTCTTATATAAATATTATTTTAAAAGATCAAAAGGAATATACCATTTGTTGAAAAAGTTCAAATTTCTAAAGTTTTATCATCAGTTCAGCTATTTTAGCTAAAGTAAAATCAAAAATGATAACTTTTAATGAAACACAGTGTTTTTCTGGCCTTCTTAGTGACTTTACAAATTGAAATATTTTAAGGGTTTTATCAAAAATGTGGTGTGTATAGATTTTATAGATGCCTCATACATTGCTGTATACTTTTGTTGGCATTTTTTATTTTTAAAAAGTAATCAAAAACAGATTGTGAGCTCCAGGAACAGCATATATGCTTCAGGTTAACACGGTAATGGCTCTGACCTTTAACCCTGATGCAACTGTTCTATCCTAACAGCTCTTTGTGAAAGGACACCAAATACTGAAGAAATTGGAAAGGTTAACAAAGTTAGCGGACAAAATAAACTTGATACTGAGAGTGAACTTTCACATGTAGCAAAAAAATAAACACTATTCTCTTACACTGATCATCAAAGGATGTTTAAGATGCCTATATGCTTCTTAGTGCTAAGTTCATACTCTCTTTTGAGAATTGTTTATACAGAGGGTTACCAAATTCATAGTGAGTCAATTATAGTAAATTCATAAGAACTAATATGTACAGGATTATTTTAAAATAATGGAAATCCCAGCACTATTGTGGTGACAACGATACTTAAGAACTTGCTATGTTTTCAAGTCATTTTCATGACATCCAAATTTAAGAGGCATTCTTAATGCCCTTATGTAGACCCTGGTGAGTTATTCCCCTACATAATTTACAGAATTGGGATCCAAAATATAACCTGAATTCTTGCCTGCTGCAAGGTAACATAAAGCCTGACTTCGGTTACTGACACATTTTGGAAGGTCAGAGCTCAGGCTGACTACAATGGAAATTACATATCAGATTACTTTTCTCTCATAGAAATGGTATACAGTAAAGTTACTGTAAAAGTTCTCTGATCACCTAGAACATAGTGTGGAAAGGCCATTAAAAATACACTGAAATGGTAGGTGTGGTTTTGCTAGTTACCGCTTATCATCTAAACAGTTTCTTTGGCATTTCCTGAACACCACACATCACTGAATAGATGTAAAGATGGTTTCTCCTTCCTGCACACAAGAAATAAATAAAAGAAATATGCCAGACTAAATATCACCAGAGCACTCAATGTTATTTTTTGTAATGAGAAGTACAGGTTAGGGACTCTTCCCCCACATCAAGAAAATAATGTTTACTTGAAAAGAAAACAAAGCACAGACAAGAATGATCAGATCTGGTTTTGCATTTAAAAATACAATCCTTGATGGCTTAAGAAAATGAGACTTCAGGTGGTCTTATGTTTTAACTCAACAAAGTTCCACTTGTTATATAACTCATCTTACTAATTTATTGTTGGGCTTTGAAAAAGCCTCCCCATTTTGCCAGCCTTCCAGAGTATTGGTTGATGTGGCTAGCAGTCTTTCAGAAAACACCAGGATTAACAGGGTATTTGCACACCTGCAAAGCTCATTTAATGACTAAAATTGCAAATGCTGCACAAGTAAAGCAAAAATATGTATATTTTAAGTTATTTAGTGACCACAGCTATATAACACTATTCAGACAACCAAGAATGTACATCTATATATTATGTATTCCAAAACGTAGTTTTGATTGATTAGTTTTCCATGTCAAATACTTCTATTTGCTGGAAGAGATGACAAAAATGCTTAACAGAAATGGACAATTTTATGAGAAAATGGCTGAGCAGCAAAAGCATTAAGAAAAAATTGGGTGATCTAAGGGATCTTAAAGTCAAGGATAAATGAATGAAGAAAATACTTGTAAATAAAGATGGACAGCATGGCTGATTATTTTTCAAGGACTTGCATTCTGATGAATTACCCTGAATATCTGGACTAAGCAAATGACTTCCCTGGGAGGTATTCTCCCAGGGATGACTCACACCTTTCGGATGTGTAATTAAAAAAAACAAACAAACATGATTTGATAAAGAGATCTTCATTTTGATGATTGCTATGTGTCTTGAAAATTCTCTTTTCTTATAAACTGGTTTTAACTGAGAGCTGAGTTTTCAGCCTAAGTGTGGCTTGTTAAGGAGATAATTTCTCATGGGCTAACTGAGACAGAGAGGGATTAGGTTTTGAGAACCAAAATGATAACTAGAGTAATCCATACCATATAGAAATTCAGCCTACTCCCCACTTTTGAAGCCTGCCGCAGATATAACTTTTAGAGATTAGGAATTAGGATTAGGGAACTTGGATATAGTCTCAGAATCTTTCTTGATTCTTTTAAATTCGCACAAATGGTGAAATCTATTTGCCATCCTGCATAGAATCATAGTCTAAGCTTTAATGTCTACTCCTCCACTTCTCTGTGGGGACGACAACATCATTCTGTGCTTCATTGTCTTGAGAACTAGTCCTAAAGAGGATATATAAAGACACAGTCTAACTTCTTCTAAAGCCATAGGACCACCCATGATAAACCCATTATAATGAAAAGAGGCTTTATCAAATTTTCTCTAGCAGAGTATATATAATCTGTTTTTTTCCTAAATCACTATTGCTTATGCTGTGTTCACTGTAACAAAATGAGTTAGTCAGGCTTTGAGTAAATACAAATTCTTTAAGATGTTTGGTTTTATTTTTGAAAATGATTGTAGTTTATACTACTGGTGCATTTTACTGTGTGTGCATGAAAAGAAAAAACAAGATTTGCACATAAATATATGAGTTTGATGCTATTGATTTAAGGAGGAAAATAATCCTTGAAGGCCTTAAAAGCACGGTGTTCTGAAAGTTAGCATCTAATGTATTAATATCCTGCTTATAGTTTTCAAACTGTAAACAATTTGCCATCTAAATTTTCAGCATTCTTTGAGAATCAATTTTCAACTCAGAAAATCCTGTGGGCTTTTGACAACTGTGAATGTAAGTAAACAGGTTTTAAGTTATAGATAAGAGGCTGTAAATAAATGGAGATTCTCCTTGTGAGTGGGTTTGCAAGAACATCTGCAAATTGTAGACTACATTCAACTTCAGTCTGTGTTTTCCCCAGAGTGACTCACTCAGTCATCACCCTATTTGTGTTATTACTGACTCCCAACTATGTGAAACACTCAAACAGTTGGGATTCCTTTTGGAATGCATACAAACAATCCAAATCTTCTAATTCACATTATGTGGTTGGGCCCGAGACTGTTGTGAAGACAGGGAGGAAAAACCTGAAGGCTGCCTGTGGCCACGGGGTGTGGTGATTTGGGGCTGGTGGCACAGATCTAGGGAATAAGTTAATACAGGAAGATACTCAAGTTACATCCAGTGTAACATACCAAAACAAAATCTCTCTCTCTTAGTAGCAGTTGTTGGCTAACCTTTCTGCCAGTGTAACTCGAAGTAGATTTCCTTAGTTGATTGATTTTCCAGAAAATCTATTTCTCTACGATTTTTTATCCTTACAATTTAACACACCCAAAGTCTAAATAAGAACTCATTCTGACTACAGATATTTATTTTATTTAGTTCTGTAGGAGCTACAATATCTGATGATCAATTTTACCAAAACTCTTGAACTCTTTAAACCCAGTTGGCACAAAATTGTTATGGATGGAAACCTTTCATCACTTCTTTTATTATTGCCTTTATTTTCCAATTTTTTTGACTTCTAAAATTCGAAATGTAGTTCTTTTTAACCTGGTGCAGCTATTTTTTTTTTTTTTTTGAAGTGTGGTTAGTTACAATGTGTCAGTTTCTGGCATATAGCACAATGTCCCAGTCATGCATATATGTACATATATTCATTTTCATATTCTTTTTTATTAAAGATTATTATAAGATATTGAATTTCCTGTGCTATACATAAGAAATTTGCTTTGTATCTATTTTATATATAGTTGTTATCATTTGCAAATCTCAAACTCCCAGATTTATCCCTTCCCAACCCCTTTTCCCCAGTAACCATAAGATTGTTTACTATGTCTGTAAGTCTGTTTCTGTTTTGTGTATGAGTTCGTTAGTGTCCTCATTTTTTCTTTTTCTTTTTTTTTTAGATTCCACATATGAGTGATATTGCATGGTATTTTTCTTTCTCTTTCTGGCTTGCTTCACTTAGAATGACATTCTTCAGGGACATCCATGTTGCTGCAAATGGCATTATTTTATTATTTTTTATTGCTGAATAATATTCCAATTGTGTAAATATACCACAACTTCTTTAACCAGTCATCTGTTGATGGACATTTAGGTTGTTTCCATGTCTCAGCTATTATAACTATTGCTGCTATGAACATTGGGGTGCATGTATCTTTTTTAATTAGAATTCCCTCTGGATATATGCCCAGGAGTGGGATTGCTGGATCATATGGTAAGTCTATTTTTAGTCTTTTTAGGACTCTCCACACTGTTTTTCATAATGGCTGCACCAAACTACATTCCCACCAGCAATGTGGAAGGGTTCCCTTTTCTCTACACCCTTTCCAGCATTTATCATTTATGGAGTTTTGAATGGTGGCCATTCTGACTGGTGTGAGGTGATACCTCATTGTAGCTTTGATTTGCATTTCTCTGATAATTAGTGATATTGAGCATTTTTTCATGTGCCTATTGGTCATTCGTATGTCTTCACTGGAGAATTGCTTGTTTAGGTCTTCTGCACATTTTTTGAATTGGGTTGTTTGTTTTTTTGTTGTTTAAGTTGTATGAGCTGTTATATATATTTTGGAAATTAAACCTTTGTCAGTCACATCATTTGCAAATATTTTCTCCCATTCTGTAGGTTGTTGTTTTGTTTTCTTTATAGTTTTCTTTGCTGTGCAAAAGCTTATAAATTTAATTAGGTCCTATTGGTTCATTTTGCTTTTATTTCTATTGCCTGGGTAGACTGTCCTAGGAGAACACTGCTAAGATTTATGTCAGATAATGTTTTGTCTTTGTTTTATTCTAGGAGGTTTATAGTTTTTTGTCTTATATTTAAGTTTTTAAGCCATTGTGAGTTTATTTTTGTGTATGGGGTGAGGGAATGTTCTAACTTCATTGATTTACATATAGCTGTCCAGTTTTCCCCACACCACCTGCTGAAGAGACTGTCTTTTCTCCATTGTATAATCTTGCCTCCTTTGTTGAAGATTAAATTTTAGAATTATTTGTTCTAGTTCTGTGAAAAATGTCATGGATAATTTGATAGGAATTGCATTAAATCTGTAGATTTCCTTGGGGCGTATGGCCATTTTAACAATATTGATTCTTCCAATCCAAGAGCATGGGATAGCTTTCCATTTCTTTAAGTCATCTTTAATTTCTTTAATCAGTGTTTTGTAGTTTTCTATATATAAGTCTTTCACCTCCTTGATCAGATTTATTCCAAGGTATTTTATTGTTTTGGATGTGATTTTAAAAGGAATAGTTTCTTTACTCTCTTTTACTGATACTTCATTGTTAGTATAAAGAAATGTAACTGATTTCTGTATGTTAATCTTGTATCCTGCTACCTTGCCGAATTCTTTTATCAGCTCTAGTAGTTTTTGTGTGGGCTTTTAGGGTTTATTGAGGTATAGTTTACATACAGTAAAACTCAGCATTTAAAGTGTACAAATCAGTGGATTTTAGTATATTCACAGAGTTGTGCAAACATTACCACTCTCTATTTCCAGAACATGTTCATCAGCCAATAAAGACACCCTATACCCATTAGCAGTCATTCCCCATTCTCCACTTCTCCCAGTCCCTGGAAACCATTAATCTACTTTCTGTCTCTATTATGAACATTTCATATAAATAGAACCTAAAATAGGTGGCTTTTTATGCCTGGCTTCTTTCACTAGACATAATGTTTTCAATCTTCATCTGTGGCTGAATAATATTCCATTGTTTGGGTAGTTCACATTTTATTTATCCATTCATCATTTTACAGACATTTGATGGGTAAATGGTTTACCTTCTCTCGGTCTCTCCCTCTCTGTCTCTCTCTCTCTCACCTCATATTGTTCTGGGTTTTGTTATCTTTATGATATTTGTTATAGGTTGTTTGATTTCACACATGGAAAATCCTAGTATTGCCTTCTAAACTAGTGCTTCTCAAACTTTATATATTAAACATAGAAGGCCTTTTAAAAAATTCAGACTCTTGAGTCAATAGGTCAAAAGTGAGCTCATGATTCTGCATTTCTAAGAAGTTCCCAGGTGATCATGATGCTGCTGAAATGTAGGCTACTTCTTGAGTACTAAGGACTCCAACCATATGTTCCATTAAAAGGGACTATTCTAAGTAAGGTTAGTTTGTGCCAGGCACACTTGAAGATACTTTCATGAATGTTTATCTAAATATTTTATTAATAGCTATTGAATACATGTCAACTGCTTTCACATAGAATTTAAGCAAGGTATGTTATAATAGTTTAAATGATGGGTATGTTGTAATAGTTTAAACGAGGGGTTGGCAACCTATGGCCTGTGATTTTTTGCCTGCCATCTGTTTTGATAAATAAAGCTTTATTAGAACCTAGCCATAGCTATTTATTTGCATGTGGTCTATGGCAGCTTCAGACTACAACAGCAGATTTGAGTAACTGTTACAGAAACCTTATGGCTTGCTAATTGTGACAAAGACCACATGACCTGCAAAGCCTAAAATATGTATTATTTAGCCCTTTACAGAAAAAAATTCAAACTCCTGGTTTAAAGACATATTACATTATAAAATGGTTTAAATCAGTTTACTTAGGCAAATCTATGTATATAGCCTAAAGAACTTAGGGTATACATTAACTCACCAAGAACATTTCATCAAGATGAAATTAATGTTCATTAAGAACATTTCATATATGTAGCAACCAAAAAATAAAAGTGCAGTCAATTATTTCAATCTCTTGAACATTTAAAGTTGGATTTAACTTAACTCTCAATTCTATGAATGCACCCATAGAGCTGAGTATGGCTAGAAAAAAAAACAAAGGCTAGCCATGCAATAATTTTATGATCGCTAAACCCATACTTGGTCCTCAGTGAATCACAGCAATTATTTCCCTAACCTGTTTGCATTTCTACACTCTTAGATGACAACTCATGCCTTTTCCTCTCTGCTCAAACTTCCAACACCTTCTGTCCCATTCTCAGTCTTAACTGAGAACTACTTTCTTTCTACTAAGAAAATGGAATCTATCAGAAGAGAACATCCATTTCTTCTATCACTACATCCTCTCCTACCCGTGTCTCAGCCTCAGGACTCTGGTTTTGTTCTTGTTGCACCAGATGAATTGTGTGTGTTCTTGACAAAGGCCACACTCTTCACTCATGCCCCATATTCCTACCTCTTACCACCTGCTTCAGAACATTAAGGCAGCACTTTTCTCTCACTTCTGCATCATCCAATTTGGCCACTCCACTAGATTTCCCCTATCAGTACACAAACATGTTCTTACTTCTTTCATCTTAAAGTTTCAATGGAACTTTATTGACTCCACTTACCCACCCACCATGAACACCCATTTCTTGCCTTCCCTTGACAGCAAATGTCCTTGAAAGAGCCATCTATACTTTTTTCTCCAGATCTCTCCTTCCATACTCTGTTGAGCCTACCCTAACTGTGCCTTCATCCCCGCTCTTCCCCTGAAGTTGCTCTTATTAAGGCCACCAAAGACCTCCCCAATACAAATTCCTATGGCCATTCTCAATACTAAGCTTGTCATTGGCCATTCACATAGATGTGCACTCCCTTCTTTTGTAACATATTCATCCCTTGGTGTCTAAGATCCACACTTTTCTTATCTGTCTTCTATTATTCTAGCCATTCATTTCCCACCCCCTTTTGCTATTTCCTTCTCATCTATTTGGCTTCTAAACGTGGGTTCTCTTCCTTTCTTTATCTACACTCAATCCCTGAGTTAATCATGGTTTATAATACCACGTATATGATGAAGGCTTTAAGATTAATTTCTCCAGCCCAAACCTCTCCTGTAAACTCTGGAGTCTTAAATCCATCTGTTCACATACCATCTCCATTTCAATATATAGTCAGTTACTCAAACTTATTGTGCCTACAATTAAATTGCTGACTTTCTCCCTCACCCCAGATCTTATCCTTCTGTCTTACTCATCTCAATTAATGGTAATTTCATTTTTACAATTCCTGAAACCCAAAAAGCTTGAAATCGTTCTCTATTATTCTTTATTTCATACCCCATATCCAATCTATCAAAACATCTTATCAACACTTGCTTTAAAATACATCTAGAGTCCAACCATATTTTTTTATTTCTGCAACCAACCATCCTTGTCCAACTCACCATCATCTCTCACCTGGATTATTGTAACACTCCCATAATGGGTATCCCTGCTTTCTGTTCTTGCTACCCTGTATGAATTTTACTACTGCAACCAGTGATTCTGTTAGAATACCACGGCACTCTATACATCCTTCAATAACGTACTATTTCACTCAAAGTAAAAGCCAGTGTGTTTCTAATGCACCATAAGGAGCTACATACCATCTCTATGACTTTATTCCCTACTCCTCTCCTCACTCAGTAGCCTTGGCCACCGTGCTTTTTCATGAACCTACCAGTCATATTCATGGCTTTGTACTTTCAGTCCAGTTTTCCTTGAGTCCTCCCCAGGTATTCACATGGCTCCTTCTTTCATCTCCCTCAGGTGTTAATTCTTTCTCTTTTAGGGCTTCCTCCCTTATTTTTCTTTTATTATTTAATGTTCTCCATAATATTTATGACCACCGAACAATTTTTATCTAGTGATTTTGGTTATTGTCCTGTCCTTCCATTAAAATGTAAGCTCAATGAGATCAAGGATTTCTGTATTTTGTTGTTATATCTCTATTTGGGCCTTGCACATAGAAAATATCAATACTGTGTGTTGAATTTATGATTTTCAAGCTAAGGGAACATTGGTTTTGTTCATGCATGGATACAGTTAAAGACTCAAATCCCTTGACTTCTGGATGGGAGGAGTTTCTCTGGCTAAAGCAACTTTTGACTCAATGTTATCTCTCCTCAAAGGGTGATCTGGGCGATGTTACTTGTCACTTGTCATTCTTCTTCTTCTTTATTTTCTCCTTTTCTCTGCTAGATAAAAAAGACATAGTGCCGACTTTGCCATCATTCAAAAACACTTCAAGGGCTTTCCTCACCAAATGTCTTCTTATGTCTTCAAGTAACAGTCACCAGTGCAGCTCTGTGTCTGCCTTTGAGTTGCTTTAGCCAGAGAAACTCCTGTCATTATCTCAAAACACTCCACGTGTTCTGATTAAAACAAACCAAAAAAGACTCTTTTATCCCATAAAGAAGTCCTCTTTAGAAAGAAGTTAGCTATTACAAGGGGAACATTGTAGATCTGAAAAATCATTTTCCATTTTCAGAAAACAAAGATAGCTTTTAAAATATCTTTGAAAGTTAAAAAGACCTGTTTTAAATCCTCTCCCAAAGGGGCCTATAGCCACTCCATTTTGCCTTATATGCTGACTCTTTAATCTCTGCCTATTGACAGATGAAGTCCCATTCAAATTCCATGGAGCGGTTGTAAATTTGTTGCTAACTCTGTCCTTATAAAATCGAGGCATTTAACATCTTGTTAGTAGGATTAGTATATAAATGTATTTTATGTTCACATGTCTTTTATTTGGGTTTGTCTCTGTACTTACAAACTGCTGGTAAACTTTGTCAAGAAAAACAGTCAATCTAAAAATTAAGACTGAGTAGTAAGTCAGACTTCCTGTTAAATTGCTCTTTTGCTTTGAGGAGCTTTGCCAGCACAAAGAACCAGTCTACAGTAGCCCGAGATAGTGGTTTTTGGCTAAGCATCAAATGATTAACATTATTCATATGTATTCCAAAGTACAAAATCTGGCTATGCTTCATGCTGAATATAGAATTGTGCTATTTAATATTTTTAAATATTGAATAGCACAAGGGATTTGATTTTTTTTAAGCTGATATGCCATGGATTCCTTGTTTTTACATAGAATTGTATTTTATTGAATCCCAGAACCCACCTTTTGTACACACATGTGATTATGACACTTCACTGTCCATTTCCAAATTCTCTATGCCATCATGCTTTTCTTCCATATTGCAGCAGGGGAAGAAATAGACCCTTCCTCCAAATGTGAGACTTCTAATAGTACCCCTGGTCCCATTATTTTTTTTTTCTGTCCTGGCTTTATTCCATCAAGTGTTCCTCTATGCCATCTGTCTTTCTAGAGAATCTCTCTTTTCAACCTAATGTCTAACTGTGCCTTTTGAATTAAAACAACAACAACAACAACAACAACATTTTCTGTTCCCTACAAGTTTTTTTTTTATGACACAGACATACCTTTCTTAATGTTTTTACAATTAAAGTGTATTTGAGTCCATGAGTTTAATTTGCTGAACTTTAACCAGAGTCTTAAGGGTTACTTTTAAAGCCCATTTACCTGACTTTGAGGTTAGAGAACAGCCTAAGTGGGAAAGTTGCTTTATTGATCAGCTTACTGTGTGGATCAGTCATGATAGTAGTAATAGATTTTAATTGTGCTTTGTATTTTAGAAGCATTGGTTTATTCATCATTGGAGACTACTACATAGCTCTGCAGCAAGCAGATGTTAGTTTATAATTGTTGTTGATTCTTAAAAGCAGGTATTTTAGGCATATTAACTGGAATGGGAAAAGACTCTTCCTGTGTTTCACTATACAATTCTTTTAAAATATCTATTTTTATATATTTACTGTTTCTTGTTTTTCCATAACTTATTCTTACATTAATATTTGTCTAGGAAACTAAGAAAAAAATTTCATAAGCAATCTTACAGAAATTTCCCAATAATTCCTTAATTACCAAATTCAATTTTAGCCACATTCTTCTTATATTCTTTAAAAATTTTAATATTGTTGAAACCAAGCTTCCCTTGCAAATCTCTTCTCTTGACTTCTGAACAGCACTCTCCTGTTACTTTCTCTGGGTCTGGCTGGTTCAACAGAAAATGGTCTTGGACTGTTCACCTTTGAATCAAGATTTTATCCTTGACTCCTTATAACTCTTTGGCAATGTCCTCAACCAATGCGCAGCCACTGTGAATCTGCACCTCTGACTGTTCTTTCTTCTAGGTTCTAGTTGATCACGGCAGCCAGCTTTAAAAAATAATCATTTTGCATGCTGCCATTTGAAGTTCTTACCTGTCCTAACAATCAGCTTCTTTTTAATCCTCAAATCATTCAAGTTTGAAATTTTAATCATCTAAATTTTCCCTGCATTGTTGTTGTTGTTGTTGTTGTTAATTCTACCACTGTCTCCCGGATCTGTTCCTTCATTCACACATCAACTGTCCTGCCTATTTCTCACTTACTTACTTCCTGCAACAGCCTCTTACTTTTCCTTTTGTATCTCTAACTTCAGCTTCTAATTTGTCATGTATTCATCCAGTCTTAAATAATGTTTCTGGTTTCAGATCATATATCTAAACTCATGGACTCAGTCTCCTGAAATTCAGCTTTGAAGCCCTGGCTTCTTGAGAGAGTATGATTTTTAGTCTCTTTAACCCTGTGTGTCTCAACTCTTATCTATTCCTTGATATCATTCTCCCCATGAAGACTGCCATGATCATTACAGCTGAAAGTGATTTCTCTTCCTTCCAGACTCCTGCATGATATAATTATGTTCTGGTATGACCTGCTTTCTTTGTTGTATTATTGCTATTCGTTGTGGGATTAAAAACTCACAGAAGACAGACCTCATGCTTGGTTATCTTTATAAATCCTTTGGTGACTATTCCAGTGCTTTATATATCATAGGAACATGATACTTGTTGAATGAATACAGATACAATATGCATGACATTTATACCACAGTTACTTTATATGGCATTATAAGAGTCCTTTGATTCTGTAAACATGAAAGATGTTGCTTAACATAGCATCATGTAGTATATGAATCAAATGATATGTTCACAGTTTTGTTACAGGCATATATGGTTCTATAGCCTTAAATTTTATGGGGATACCTAATCAAGAAAGGACACCAGTAGAGGATAGAGAGGACCATTATCCTGGGAGTTTTCTGAAAAGGCATGGAGCAGAAGGCTTGGATTTGGCATCACAAATCATTGCTCCCATCCTCCCCTCCAGCAACTACCTAAAAAAAAAATTGTACATGAAACTTTAGAAGTCCTGTGTAAAAATCACAGAAATCCATCTCACTCTTTACAAACAAGGTAATACTGGTCATTAGGTTGCTGAGTACCATCATATTATATAGTGTTAAATGATATGGTATTTATATGTTATTTCCAAGAGTTATGTATTACATTTTTTCAGGAGAAAAATTCTACAATTATTTTCTTTTTAATATTTCACGTTAAATCAGAGAATACTTCAACAGAATATGTTGCGAAGGGGCTGTTTTGAATGTAAACTGAAGCAAAATTAATTAGAAGTTGCTGAAATGCTAGAGAAATAATCCTAATTTTAAATGGGCTCCATGTGATGTTTGACTTCATTACTGACAAATTCAGAACGGACTTCATTTATTATGCCGTGAATGTTCATTATTTTTGCAATGTATTGCACACACATTTCCATCCCTTCCAACCTATTTTTTAGTCTCAGCATTTCTATTTTGACGTTAGAAAAATATACAACCAAAATCTATAAGACTTTGATTAAATGTTGATACAGCTGATTTCAACACAGCCAAAGCCAGTGACCATACATGGAATCTAAACAACAGCTAGTAATTACAATGTCAAAGGCATGTATACACTGTGAGTTATGTTTCATTGTCTGGCATGCAAATATAGTCTCCGTTTCCTTTACACTATGTCCAAAGTATAAAGAAAGCCAACGAAAGAGTTCTGTTTCGTTTATACAAAAGAACAAGGTTCAATCATGTTTGATAAGTTGCAAATTACTGGTAATACCACAAGTGTTGTTACAGCTGCTAAGAATGGTCAGGAGGATGTACAAAATGCAGCAAAGGCATGAATCAAAAGAAAAAATCTAAACAAGTTTGAATGATGGTGTATAGTATGGCTAACTTTAACTTCACTTGGGGCCTGGAAATGCCATATTGGGTGCAGTGTGAGGTGCCTCATATGGAATCTGGCCTCGTGCAGATCTGCTGGGCTTTCAACTCTTTTCATACAAATGAATGTCTTCTTCTTGTTTGCAAGCAAACACAGCATTTAAAAATCAAAATTCTTACAGCCTTAAAACTTAAGACCTGAGCAACCAGGGACAAAGAAAAGGAATAAATATGGGTGAAAATATTCAGAGGCAATAAGAAGCAATGGGATTTTTTCTCAACAAAACTGAAATCCCTTTCCAAGAATCAGACCAATTTGGTATATTAAAAGAAAAAAAAAAAAAACCCTCGAAGTACTACACTTTCCTGTGAACCTGAATATTTGAAATATGAGTTTGGAAGGTCTCCAAATCAGGTTGGAATTTAAATTCAGTAAGCATTTATTAAATCCTACTGTGTACAGCAGTTTCTCATTTCATGTATTTCTTTCACCTTTGCCCCTGCTCTTTGCCAATCTAATAATTTAGGTGAAAGTGTTTTAGGATAAGAAGAAGCCTAAACAGCATTGCAGTAGTGGAAAAAAGAATCATAAATGATGGTTCCCATTCTTTGTTAAATTGTGAGCTTAAATAATTTTCTGAGCTTCTCTGGGTGCTCATTTGTGCGCATGTAAAATAAAGAGGAATGAGTAAAATCAGAAGTTACAAATGAATGACCCTGCAGCCAAATGTGGCTGCAGCCCTCCTTGTTTGAATCCACGACTTGAATTAGGTTTAAATACTTAAAAGCCAGAATGTTTTATATAAAACTCCCAATTTCTAGCTTCACTTGAAAAAATTTCTGGCATGGCTGGGCTTGTGTTTCCACATAGCAACAATTGGCTACAGCTAAGTAGCTGAGCTCTCTTATGTACAGCATGCAGTCTCCTCTCAAGGGCAGTCTTACGGGGTAATTTATGTTACCTGTCTTACCCTTAAATGACTGTTTTCTTCTCTGAAAGTTGTAAAACCACTTTTTAAAGTTTGCCTTCAGAGTCATCTATTTATGATTAATGTTATGCCATATTCAAAATGTAAATACAGATAAAAGTTTTTAAAATCTAATGAAAGCAATTCTACATTATTGCACCACAACAGTTATGATACTAATATTATGATACTATTACTACTACTGCTCCTTTTAGTAGCTGTAGTATAATATTAATAGCAAATATTTTAATGACCACTAAGTTTGTGCCTGGCAGAATTCTGAGTGCTTCCATGGGGATTAGCTGGAAAAATGCATACAACAACCTATCATAATGTAAGCTCCAAAGGGACAGGACCTTACACTCCAAACCAGTGGTTCTCAAACTTTAGCATGCATCAGGGTCATCTGAGGGCTTGTTAAAACATTGGTTGCCGAGTGCCAACCCCAGAGTTTCCCACTGGGTAGATTTGGGATGGGACCCCCAAATTTGCATTTCTAACAAGTTCCAGGTGTTGCTGGTGCTGCCAGGCCAGTGACCACACTTTGAGAACCACTGGTCTAAACACTGATGTATCCTCAGTGCCCAACAGATAGTAGATATTTAATAAATATTTGCTAAAAGAATAGGCAAATAGACAGAAGCTGTATTAGGTAAATGCTTTTACTCTGTTAAGTGGTGAGGAAACTAAGTAATCTGGCTAAGGTCACATATCTACTAAATATTAGAACTAGGATATTAAATTCTTGTACCTCCACCATAGCACTGTGATGAGGATTAAATAAGAATGCATGTAAAATTGCTCAGTTTGAGTTAAGTGTTGAATATATATTAGCTATTCTTATTCTACTGTGGGATATTGTCTCTCTGACCATTTAACATAAAGCTTTTGGCAGAGTGCCCAAGCAATTTCATAAAAGCTTTCTGTATGGATCTGCATTTAAACTGAATCACAGTTTACCAATACCCTTCACTCCCTTGCTAAGACATACTTAGGGTGTGCTGAAGGCTCCCAGCTAGAAGGCCAGTGTACAAGCATACTTCTCCTACCAATTGAATTGGGTGTTTTCCAAGAGACATTATGCTTGTTTCCAACCTATTTATTCCTGTTTTGGTTATTACTGTAATTTTATTAAACATTAGGCAAACCTACAAAATATGAATTTGAGAAGTAATAAGCATTTCTAGGGAAACTGGAATACTTTGGAAAAACTGTACAAGGTGAGCAGCTATAAGAAGATACTATAAGGTATGAGTGAGGAAACTGTATACAAACGATCAGAAAAAAAATCACGAAAATGTTTACAAATTCTGCCTCCACACTGATTTGCATTTTTAGATGATTTATTTAAAGTTAAAAGAAACAGAACTGAGAAGTTACACTTAATCCATCATGGATGTGATGTGTGCAAAGAAGGAAACAGAACACCACCAATAGGAAACCTACACACCAGAGGCTGGCAAACTGTGCTTAGTTCAACACTGGCACACAGTCTGTATTTGTACCAACCACCATGAGCTAAGAATGGTTTTTACATTTGTAAAGGGCTGTAAAAAGAGGGAGAAGGAGAAACAGAAGAGGGAGGAAGAAGAGGAGGAGGAAGAACAGGTGGCGTTGGATGAGGAGAGGGGGTGACCCAGAGCAGCAACAGTGACAGAGGCCACACGTGGCCCTAAAAACTACAAATATTTACTATATAGTCCTTTACAGACAAAGCTGGAGGGTCCAGGTAGCACAGGAAAAAGGACTTTGTCTCATTTTAGTAGTTTGTCTCTAGAATATACATTTATGCATGCTTTACATTAAAATACCCATATGTCTTTTTTAAAAAAATAAAGTTCAGCTTTAACTGATTTTTTTCTATTACTTAACAAATTGTCTTGATCACACTGGAAAAAAGTTTTCCACTTGAAGAGGTGCTCAAAAAATTGCTCTCTCATTGTTCATTCACCTTATTGATGTCAAATCTGTTCACCTCCCTTGAGTGGCAGGATTCTTCCAAGGCTTTCATCCTGATCTAGCATTTTTCCTCATCAGTCTTTCTGAATAGAATCTGGTTTTGTGGATGCAGATATTGCTTACAAGTAATAGCAAATTCACACAACTCTATCTAATGACTTTTTAAAATGTATTCATTGATTTATCCACCATTGATTGGGTGTCACTTTGGTGCCAGGCAATGTGCTGGTCACAGTGTCATCTGACCCTCAGTCTGTCTCTAAGGGCCTCATTTTCCTATCAAGTTGAACTAAGGAAAAATCCTGCATCTGCTTTCTCTCATTCCTGCATTGGTCTTTCCCACAGCTAGTGTCACTGCATGCATTGTTTGGAAGAATTTAATTTACTTGTTTATTACTTTGCTTGATGAAAGTATAACTTCATTCATAGAATCTTGGCTGGGTGAGGTAGTAGGAAAAGGTAAGCGTGTAAACTGTAACCTTCATATGTTGGCCAGTTTCCCCAAAATGTGTAGAGGTACTGGTACTTTTTTGTGTAGTACAGAACCTTAGGAAATAGTATTTTTTAAAAAAGTTTTAATCTCCAAGGTAAAATAAAGGTGTACTATAAAGCCATATGGAAATACTTTATAACAGCTGGGCTGAGACAGTGTACTGCTAATTTGCACGGTTCTTTTATGTAGGGTAAATGTATTTCTTTCGCTAAATGCAGTTCTGAAGGCAAAGGTCTTATTAATTGCTAATGCTGCCCCCAGTATTCTGATATTCACTGCTAATTACATAAGCCGGTATGCTACAGTCTTAGTGAACCATTTTTCTTCTGCTCTGAGATATTTGATCAGAAGGAATTCCACCTCTGGAACAACTTGTATTAGGTTAGCCCCCTGGGAAAGTTCTAATTTGCAAGATCCTTACTGAAAAAAAATCAAATCTGTTTCAAAGAGATTACATTATAAATGTAAACTTCCTAATGAGCTTGAGTGAAATGCTGTAGGCTATAACTGGTGAACTTTGAAAGTTTTACCCTTTCCCCTTCCTATATATATATATATTTTATGTAATCTGTATCCTAAAGCCCTATAAAGAGACCAGCTGTTACTCACAGTGCACTGATGCTTGTAGCCAAATCCTACATTTTCTCTGATATAGGTGATCTTTCCCTTTTTATTCTTTCCACTAAAAAAAAAAGTTTACTACTAATAAAAACAGCTAACACTGTAGTGATCATTCACCAGATGCCAGGCTAAGCACTTTTGCATAAAATACCTCATCTGATCTTCACAAGAAGTTAACTAACTTGCCCAAAGTCTCTCAGCTATTAGTTAGATTAAAAAGAAAAAATGGCACTTCTGCTTGCTAGAAATTGAGATACTAAAAGAAATATTAAAATCATGAGGATATCAGAAGTAGCAATTATTTAATTTTTTAAATCATAAATATCCATTATTTAGATGTCAGAATACCAACTTGTATGATTTTGGAGTCCTTCCTTTCCTTCTCTTTCCAAATATGAAATGTAAAGTTGAAAATATGTCAAAGTAAAGTGATTTATTCTTACTCTATTCTTACTTTTTACTACTTTAATCTATTCTTACTTTTTATTACTTTATTGTTAATCTAAGGATAATTTTTGAGAAATTAGTGATCCTAATAAGTATTGTCAATTGACTGATAAATGCTTTGTACACAGTTACCTATGATTATGACTCCAGCAAATGAAAATATTCATATTTATATCTGGTACTAAGCTCTTCTCAAAAGCCCACTGGTTGGTCCTTCTGGTGACCTGGGTTCAAGGGCCAAACTAATCACCATTATTACACGTATGACCCTGGCAAATCTCTCTATCTCTGTGAACTCCAGTTTCTTTATGTAGGAGTAGAAGGGAATGGTTGCATTTTACTATCTGTCTGAAATAACTTATGACTCCAAAATCCTATGAAAGTTTTAATATAAATTTTCCAAAATACTAGTTGCACACTCAAATAAAACTACAGCTTTTGAAATCTGGTATGTAGCTCTTTGCTTATTTGTCTCCTGCCATCCATTTCCTCCCATTTGATTCTGGTTAGCTTCTCTACCCTTCCTCACTCTGCTTCTCTGAAACAGCAGTGCTCTGCACAGAGATGTCTCTAAACAGAACTTGTATGCTGTGGGCAGTGTAAAAGAGAGTTAATTTCAAGGAGAAGCAGGCAGTTTCCCACTGGTTGGGAGAAACTGAAAGACAAAGGAAGGAGGAACTTTTAAACAATTATCCTTTGATGGCTCTCCAGCGTTCTCTTCTCTCCTTTCCTCTCTTGCTCCCTGCAGTAATTCAGTAAACCAGGCCCATTGCACTTTCTGCTCCTTTACTGTCCGAATCCAAAAGGTTTAATATCTATGTCTCTTTGCTTCCATCCCACCCTCATGTAGATCTTAAAAGAAAAGAAATTGCTAAGGGCCCGGATAGCCCGTATCTGCTGTCCTTTCATGGGCCCTGGTACGGCCACACTTTGAGCTGCTGTCGTTCTTTCTAAGGGGCACTTTTCAGTCCCACTGGGGTTGAGAAATGTGAGTGATGAATCAGCTATGAACTTTATCAGCAGTTTCTGGGTAAATCATAAATATCTAGAAACTGGAGAGGAAATTCTCAAGAAATAATACTGATTGCCATGGATAATAGAACATGAATAACATTAATGTTATTCATTATGTAGACGGAAAGGAGTGGGGATTCAGAAGGAGGGAGATAGTGAAAAAGAGGGAAAAGGAGAAGAATATGAGCACATTGTACATTTGAAACACTTATTGAGTAATAGTTTGCAGCTATAATATCTATATTATATATAACATAGCATAGTTATATGTACATATAAAATGTTATAGATACATATATTATTATAAATATTGTGTATGATATTTTATATATATCTTTACGTATCGAAGTTTGGTCTCTAATGAAAGGTTTTTATCTCGGATTAGCATAGGTAGTATTCACTAGCCATGAAATTTGCTTTTTCTAAGTATTACCATTTATTTACTTTCTGAATACAAAGAGGGTTTCCTATAGGGCTTGAAACTGGATAAATCATTATCAGATTGGACATATCAGTGTGGAGTGAAGAGGTACTAATTTAGGGCAGTGAAATATACCCTTTGAAATGTTGGTAATTGGAACCCACAGAGACACCTCCTGCTCACTCTCCCTGGCCTTCTTAAACATACCTGGATAATATGCAGCAGAAAGTGACACGTCAGAGGGCCAGGGTGGCTCTCTCATCTGTGGAGTCAGTAACCGTTTGACTTTGGTTGGTCCTGACCCCTGCTTCCTTCCCCAACCCAGAGTATGTTACCCTCTCACTGTTTGTGGTATTACTTTCTGCTGTACTTCTGAGATGAGAGTGGAGACGTGCTCTCTCTTCCTTCCTTTTCTTCTGAGATCAGTATCATTGTTACTAATCTAATGATGCAGAGAAAACTGAGTTTTCTGAACAGCTCATGTGAGAATTTCTTTGTAGGGCAAGCTCTCTTTGCTGAGAAGACATTTTGAAAAGCCTATGGGAGAGGAGAAGCTAGATTCGGACTGGTATCCAGAGTTGGTGAAAGGAAGAAGGAACCCTTCAAAGAGGGGAGGGAAAATAAACGGTGCCCAGAACTGTGTGGGAGGAATGCTTAGAGCTGTGTGACCTTGTGGTTGGTAGCAGGCAAGAAAGGCTTGGCAAAGGGAAACATCTGTTTTTTTTAAGTGAAGTGCCAATGGGCTGTGGGATGTTACCTACCCACCCCAAGCCACAATCCCATAAAAATTCAAAAATAATATACTAAATGTGCTTGGATTTCTTACGAAAGAGAGTGAAGGGAGTTGTGTTTTGGGTCAAGATTGGCATTGACTAAAACCGTAGGCAAAAAAATGGAAGGGGGTGGTTGACATCCAGGTGTTATTATTCAGAGGCTAAGGATTTCTGTGGATTTCTGAAGGAAACTTCCTCTGCACTTTTCTCAACTCCAGAGGTTTTCTGCCATCTTACTCACAGCACAGGCGCCAAGTTCAGGTAAGAAATATTCTTGAAAAGAGTCTCTGACAAATAGGAAGAGTATAGGAATGTCAGAGGCACAACGAAGATGTAGACGCTGACTGATACTAACAGTTGTTTGGACAAGCACATGCATTTCCCTAATCTCGGTATAAATCTCAGTTGTATGTCATTATACCACATCCAAACCATGAGTCTACCTACAGTTGTATCACCAGTTGTATTATTTTAGCCAGAAAAGTCAAGAAGGAATGAAATCCTACATTGTTTAAAATTTGCCAGGAATCCTTAGTTGATGAAACAACCATTCTCAAAGGCCTCGTCTTCTGCATTATCCTAGTTTTAACTAAACACAGAAACTATTTTGTTAAAATGGATTGCAGACACACAAAGAAAAACTATTTCCAAACCCTGCAGTCAGGTGAAAAAAAGTAGCTGGCACTTTGTCCAGGGATCTACAGCAGTGTTCCTCGAGCCAGGAGCTCACACAATGCTTCCTGCCTGCCTTGTTGCTGGCAGATATGGCCACTGGTTGGAAATAATCGTTTTTAATAATGCAGATCATCACAAGAGCTCGTGGGAAATCACTCTAAATATTACCCTTGGACTTTAGTATAGAAATATAGCAAAGGGAAATTGTCCCTATGATGCTCAAGGGTTAGAATAATATGGAAAAATCAACTCAGTTCAAATAATTTATTGTCTCTGCCATGCTTTTTGCATAGCACAGCTTAAGCTGTCATTCACCGAGGGGCTATTTATACAGTCTGAAATTCCAAAGGATTCCTGGATTTGTGTTCTCCTACTCTCTTTAAATGATGCATAATAAGGTACTCTACAGAGGTCTTTTGTAATGAATGTGGAGCTGTTTAGTTTGGGCCCCATCAAAGGGATGGAAGAACAGTAACTGGCTGTTTGAAATTTTATATTATAGAAACTATACTCTGCCACCACTTGAATTTGTTAGCGTCTTTAAAATAAACTCTATCCCCAGACAAAACCAAATAAATCTTTGTATTCTTGACATTTCACTGTAGAGGCCAATGAGAGGTGTAAATAGAAGCCTGAAGGAACAGAGGAAGTAGTTTCCCTAGAGGGGCAATCTCCAGGAGAAATGCCCACTGTTGTTGATGGTGTTTTTTTTTCCTAAAAGTGGCCAAGTTTTCCTTGGCTTCTTGGATCTAATCATAGTGCTTGCTTTCCAGCTAGGCGTGGCAGTGTTGAGATTGGAGTTGCAGAATTGTCAAGCCAAATGCTTGCTGGACATCTCAAACTGGGTGTCCTGCAGGAACCTCGTTCAACATGTTCAAACTCTTACCTCCAGTTACCACCCCCAAGTAGCTAATATCTTTCCTTCATTCCTTAGCTGAGTAAATGGCAAATGATTTACCTGAGAATCCAACACATAAACACAGAGTTTAGTGCGGGAAACAATACAAAGACAGAGGGAGATTCTTAGTGCAGTTTGGGGTATGTTCACCAGCTAGTTAAAAATATAACTAACTCTAACAAGATCAGTAGATTGTATCCATGTCAATATCCTGGATGTGAGACTGTACTATAGTTTTACAAGATCTTTTTATTGAGTGAAACTGGGTAAAATGTACACAGGATGTCTCTGTATTATTTTTCTATCTGCATGTGAATCTGCAATTATCTCATAATGAAAGTTAAAAAATATGATTCTTGATTCAGGTATAGAAATGGCAGATCAAGTACGCTTTTAAGCATAAATTCTGTTTTCACCATATGACAGGTATGTGCATAAAATAGTATAGCTAACTTTAAAGATACTTTTCTTCTATTATTCTAGTTCCTTGATTTTTTTCAGAGTCTGGAGCAGTAAATGAGATAAATCAAACAATAGTTCTAGGCTGCTGTTTGATATTTTATACAAAAACATAGGCACCTGGCATGGCTCTTAGACGACCGAGTGCACTTTCACTGCTGAGCCTGCACTGCATAGGTTTCTTTTTTAACATGTAGCTCTCCATTGAGAAACTTTTGTCTTCCTCCCAAAATGCAATATGATTTTTGTAATTATGTGTGACTCACTTTATATCTTGGATTTCTCCGGGGGTACTGGATCAGATTAAGATGATTCTATTTATGGATTTTGGATTCTACATTCTGACTAATGATCTGGCCTGCAATTGCTGGAACAGTTTGTGTCTGCCAGATTATAGTATTATCTCTAAGGCCATCTGAGGACCTCAAAATGGCAGGATATAGTGAGGAACATTATGATTGCTTCTTTCTATGTAGTATTTGGGAATATGATTTGTTAGAAACAGATGAAGAAATCAGAATGAAATTCAACTTTACCAAAAAGAACCTCTCAGCCTAGAAAAGTTGTGTCATATTCCCAATAGTGTATCTTGCCCCTCCATAATTTCTCAACCTGATGTTTACTTAAAGAAATAAGCAAAACATGCTGCTAGAATTTTAACTACAACCAATAAATTTCCAAGGATTTAGGGGGAAAAAAACACATTATTTGGGTAAGTTCCTGGTCATTAAGTTGAATATCTATCTACCAGTTGTTGGAGGTGGAGTGCAGTCATTTTGGTCATTTAAGCACAAATAAAGATGTGACCCAATAATACATAAAACATATAAGATAAGAAAAACTTTTCTTCCTTCTCTTCTGGTAGACAGTTTAGGATTTTCTTGCATCAAGGGCTTTGATTTTCCCTGTGTTCATTTTACATGGGAGGATATATTTATTCCTTGGAAAGCTTAATCTGTAATCAATTATATTTAACAAGTTAACTCAATTTTAAGTGATATGATATAAATGAAGATTAAAGCTAATTTAAGGCAGCATTTTTTACTACTGTATAAATTAGAATTGGAAAAGTCAGAAGGAACTATGTTTTTGATTAAGGTTTGGTTTAGGCTGAAGAGTTTCAATGAGATAATTTTTATAAAACTCTGAACTGGAGCCAATACCTGCTAAAAGATAACAGGATATATTAAAGCCATATTAGAAGCTTAAAAATGAAGTCCTTGAAAACCTTTAATCAGGAAACAAACTCTGTGTATATATTTTAAAGCCTACCCCCATCTACCATACCCTTCTCCTGCCCCACTCCCATTGCTCTGAGTGATGCCACCATCCACTGTAGCCAGGATGACTGGTTTCATGACTAGCATCCCCTGTGTACAGTTTGCACTCTGCCTTAAAATTCTTGATTCATTTTTCAAACTAAAATCAAAATGATCTTTCAAAAATACCATTCTGATCATGGCCACTTCTCTGCCTGATACCTTTCCATTTTGACAGGGTCTAAATTCTTTACCTTGGTATAAAACGAAGTCTACCCCTGCTCAGTTGATGTCACACCTCACAACCCTTTCCTTCTTACATCTTCTATTCACCCTTCTTATGCTCTATGAATGTATTGATCTTCCTCTTATCTCCATCTTACAATGTTTTTAAACTCTTCTTGGAATATTTCCCCTTGCCTGTCATACCTGTCATCTGACTAACTTCTAATAATGGTTCTGGTCATGTCTTGGAACTGAAAAATCTCCTGGGTTATGGGGATAGCTTATTTGTCTATCTTCCCAATAAATATGAGAGGTTCCTTAGATCAGGGACTGGGTCTTGCTCACCATTATATTTCCCTTGTTATCAGATTTAAAGACTCTCTTTTTCTTGTTAATATATTTGTATTTTTTTAAGTTGAAGTATAGTTGGTTTACATTGTTGTGTCAATTTCTGGTGTACAGCATAGTGATTTAGTTATACATATATGTATTCCTTTTCATATTCTTTTTCATTATAGGCTATTACATGGTATTGAATATAGTTCCCTGTGCTATACAGTAGGACCTTGTTGTTTATCTATTTTATATATAGTAGTTAGTATCTGTAAATCCCAGACTCCCAGTTTATCCCTTCACCCTCTCTTTCCTCCTGGTAACCATATGTCTAGAGTCTGTTTCTGTTTTGTAAATAAGATCATTTGTGTCATTCTTTTAGATTCCACATACAAGTAATATCATATAGTATTTTTCTTTCTCTTTCTTACTTCACTTAGTATGACAATCTCCAGGTCCATCCATGTTGCTGCAAATGGCATTATTTTCTTTTTTATGGCTGAGTCATATTCCATTGTGTATATATACCACAACTTCTTTATCCAGTCATCTGTCGATGGACACTTAGGTTGCTTCTATGTCTTGGCAACTGTAAATAGTGTTGCTATAAGACACTATAAACCTCCTAGAAGAAAGCATATGCAAAACATTCTCAGACTTAAGTCTTAGCAATGTTCTCCTAAGGCAGTCTACCAAGGCAATGTAAATAAAAGCAAAAATAAACAAATGGGACCTAATTAAACTTTATAAGCTTTTGCACAGCAAAGGAAACCCATAAACAAAATGAAAGACAACCTACAGAATGGGAGAAAATGTTTGTAAATGACTGATAAGGGCTTGATTTCCAGAATGTACAAACAACTCATACAACTCAATAACAAAAAAACAAACAACCCAATCTAAAAATGGGCAGAAGACCTAAACAAACATTTCTCCAATGAAGACATACAAATGGCCAATAGGCACATGAAAAATGCTCAGCATAGCTAATTATCAGAGAAATGCAAATCAAAACTACATTGAGGTATCACCTCACACCAGTCAGAATGGCCATCAATTAAAAAGTCCACAAATGATAAGTGTTGGAGAGGGTGTGGAGATAAAGGAACCCCCCCTGCCACACACACACACACACACACACACACACACACACACACACTGCTGATGGGAATGCAGTCTGGTGCAGCCATTTTGAAAACAGTATGGAGATTCCTTAAAAAAATAAAAGCAGACTTACCATCTGATCCACCTATCCCATTCCTGGGCATATGCCCAGAGGAAACCATTAACTTGAAAAGGTACATGCACCCCAATGTTCATAGACTTAAAGACTCTTTCAATGCCAGGATACAACACAGTGACACTCAAAGAGATGAAAGTTAGGACTCTTTGTTACTTACAGCTCCAAAGATAAGAATACTGCCAGTCAGGGTCACATACATAGGTTGCTGCACCTGGGACAGGTTAACAGCAAGCTGGAACTGTAGGGGCAGCTTATGTATGGCGAGTGGGATGAGATTAGCTAGATTTCCCTGTGGATTGGCTAATTTGAACAATCTGGGTGGCTCTGGGGCATAGGGGCTGCCCCAAACTGTCTCGTATCTGGCCCTTGGGCAATTAGGAGAGTTCATAGTGACCCTGGAGTATAAAAACCCAGCAAAGGAAGTGGTTGGGGTTTGGACTTAATCAGCTCTCAAGATAGATATCTGACTGGCCGCTAGCCCATCCCTCAAAACTGGATCAAGATAGCATTTCAAACAAACAAGCAAGCAAGCAAACTATATTATGCTGTAATTCAGTACCTAAATTATGTGCTCAAGATATATGTATTGACACAATGAGTGAAAAAAATGTGTATATATATATGCATGAATGTATACTACCATTTGGCCCTATGACAGTTATTCTGCTTTTTCTTAAACTGCCAGTTATTTAGTATAATTCACAAATTCCCAGTGCCATCTTCCACTCACTGTCTCTGGACCTCAATTTTTACATCTCTAAAATGGGTCTCTGACTCTTGTGTACAGTAAGAAGAAGTGGTAATACATTTGATAAATTTTAAAATGTACATGTTTTATTTTTAAAAATATTCATTTGATAATTTTATTTATTCATACTGTAAGTATTCTTGCTGCCTGGCCACATTTTGATAAGGTCTGGCCAAGAAACAGAGTTTCTGGACCTGGAAGGCCAGATTTGCTTCCTGCTCTTAAAAATATACCTAAAAATTAGCCCTTTATTAAACAATAGGCTTCTGAAATATGATTGCTGACATTGCAGACCATAATACTAACACATGAAAGAAAAAATAGATTTTGTTTCAAAATATCTTTTTCTATATTAAGGATAATTTAGATATTTTTATTACTCTTGCTGCAGTTGCCAGATAACATTGTAACGTATCTTATGTAGCTCTATTATTACATATCTAGCTATAAGTAAGAGATAAGAAATTCTAAGCCACAAAAATATGATAAACCACAGCTCATTCATCATGTCATCAATGGTCTTAAATTGCATTTGTCTAATTAGATCCCATATTGTAATGAAGGTGAGGATAAACTCACCCAAAATAATAAAACAGATCAAGGGTTATTAGACTTCTGCTATGAAAGAGCTCATTTAGAGGGCCTCAAACAGTTAATTTTGTATTTTTCATTCCTCACTGGAATCATTTTGAAATAATCACAAAAAAACTTGCAAGCACAGTACAAAATATTGGTTTTCTTTTTTCTCCCCTGTTTTTTTTTCCAGAGTAAGTTGTCAACATGATGTATAACACAAACACTTTGTTTTGTTATTTACTAAAAACTAGAACTGATCCCTACAAAATGACAGCCACCAGAATAAAAAAATTAACATTGATAATTACTATCAACTCATCCTCAAACCCCACTCAAGTTTCAATAATTGCTTCAATAATGTCTTAAAGCAAATGATTCAGATCAGAATCAAAACCTGCATTTAGGTGTTATGTCTCTTTAATCTTCTTCAGTCAGTCTGGAATAATTCCAGATTCTTTCCTTGATTTTCATGATGTTGATACTTTTGAAAAACTGCAGGTTATATATTTTGTAGAATGCTCCTCAATTTGAGTCTTTCTGATACGCTCTCATGATTAGATTCAGGTTATGCATCATTGTCAGAAATTTCCCAGAGGAGATTCTGGAGTCTTCTTGTTGCATACAATCAGGTGGCTCATGATTTCTATTTATTCCATTACTGGTGATACTGACATTGATCATCTTATTCAAGCTGACTCCCCAAACTAGCCTTCTCCCTGCTTCCACAGTGTGCGTATACCCTCATCCAGCTCTGGCTGATACCTCACATCAGAACATCTCTCCACACAGATGTCTTCTTCAACTTGACTTGTTCTGTCCCCCTAATGGTTTTAGAACTGAATTTTTAGGAAGAGGCAAGGGAAAAAAGGAAGACAAGGCAAGGAAGAGAAGGGGGAGAGCAATCTTCTTTAACTTCGTCAACATTATATACCTACAATCTTTAGTGAATTAAAATGTAATATATAGATTTCAGCTTTCTGGTCAAATACATAAAAAGGCTTTGAAGTCATCACTGTCACCCTTATTGCAAGAAAGAAAGCTGAAAAACTGAAAATCAACAACTCTTCTTAGATCCCTCAGAGAAATGAGGTTACACGCTCCCACCCCCAAACAGAAGAGTTAGGCACAGAGATTTCACAGGTCACTGGGAGCAGAAGCTGCCTCTAGAGCCAGCATGGAGTTGGAATATGAAAAGGGGAGTTAACTAAATGCTGTAGACTGAGCATGAACTAATTTGAGAGGTTAAAAACTACTGGAAGCCCAGCTTTAGTGTCCCCAGACTTGCATAAGTTTTACCTGCAGGAGCTCCATCATGTTCTTACTGTGAAGACCAAAGAAAAGTCCCCTCCTGGTTCCACCAGGAGGAGAGGAAAAGAAGCCATTTGGAAACGTCCCAAGATCATCCTGTTCTCCTTAACAAAGGCCTGCTGTCAAGGAAAACTTTTATCAGATCAGTCTAAGGTGAAGTTTGCCATAGCCTAACTGACCTGGGGGGAAAGGAAATACTCAACTTCAGTCCCCTTTAGCTTTCCTGTCTCCCTTATGAGGTTTCAAATAAAAGCCGAGAAGCACTGGTAAAGGTCCACCCCAGGGATACAAGCTGCTGAAGGATTGAGACCTACTCAGGACTGTAGAATGCTTCCCCTCTCCTTACATTTTACCACCACATGAACAGGAAACTTGTATAATAACTAGTGGCTACAGCTGAAAAGAGCAGAGAGGTTCAGATACTATTTAAGAAGGGGCCTCTAGAGAAACCTAAAGCCAACAAGGGAGTCAAAAAAAAGGACACAAGAGAAAATATTGTCCTAAACCTACAGCTACAGCAAACAGTGGGCACAGCCTAATTCCTAGCAAGACAAATGTAACACTTCATACTAAAGGTCTATTTACCCTAGTTCCTTTTACACTATATATCATGTTCCTTTTTCAACAAAAAATTTACAAGGTATGCAACAAAACAAAATAAAACAATGTGAAGGGACAGGGCAAGAATCAGAACTAGACATAAATATGGCAGAGACCTTGGAATTATCAGACTGGGAATGAAAAGTAACTATGATGAATATACTAAGGGTTCCAATGGAACCTAGTGGATAACATGTAAGAATAGATGGATGTTATAAGCAGAGGGATAGAAACTCTAAAAGAATCAAACTGAAGAGAATTATAAAATACTTCAAATTAAATGAAAACTATAAAATTTTGTGGGATAAAGCAAATTCAGTGCTTAAAGGGATACTCACAGCATTGAATGCATATATTAAAAAAGAAGAAAAATCTCAGATCAATAATTTAATTTCCACCTCAGGAAACCAAGAAAAGAAAGCAAATCAAATCCAAAATAAGCAGAATAAAATAAATAATAAAAATTAAAATAAATAATAATAATTAAAATTAATAATAAAAATTAAATCTCATACATCACTGAGATTGAAGATAGGAAATATAGGAAGTATAGCAAATAAATGAAATCAAAAGATGGTTTTTTGACATGAAAAATAAAATGGGTAAATCTCTAGCCAGGCTAACCCAGAGGAAAAGAGAGAATAAACAAGTTATATAATGGATCAATACCCTGAAAAACATAATCTAACAAAATTTAGATTATGTATATATTAGAGAAAGATACAAAGGTTCTGAATAACAATTAAAGAAACTTAATCAACAATTAATAAAATTCCAAGCAGAAAGCTCCAAGTCTGTATGGTTTGGCTGGTGAATTCCATCAAACATTTAAAGAAGAAATGATACCAATTATCTACAAACTCTTCCAGAAAATACAAGCAAAGGGAACACTTTCTAACTCATTCTATGAGGACAGCACAACCCTCACATCAAAACAAGACAAAGATATTACTAAGAAGGAAAATTACAGACTAATACCTTTCATAAACATAAATGTAAAAATCCTCAACAGAATATTAGCAGAGCAAATCCAACAATTCATAAAAAGAATTATGTATCATGACCAAGTAAGATTTATTCCAGGTATGCACGGTTGTTTCAACATTTGGAAGTCAACTAATGTAATTCATCACATCAACATTCTGAAGAGGAAAAAAATATATGATCAATAGATGCAGAGAAAGCATTTGACAAAATCCAACATGTATTCATGCTAAAAACTCTCAGGACTAAGAAAAGTAATGTGACACTTAATGAGAAACTAAGTGCTTCCCCCTAAGATCAGAAGAAAAGATGGCTCTCCCCTCATCACTCCCATTCAACATTGTACAAGAAGTTCTAGATAATAGATAAGAGAAAGGAAATAAAATATATATAATTTAAGAAAGAAGAAATAAAATGATCTTTGTTCACAGATGATATAATTGTCTCTGTAGAAAAATCCTAAAGAATAGACATAAAGCCTCCTAAAAGTAGGAGATACAATTAATATATGAGTTGATTGTTTTCCTAAATAGCAGTAATTAACAATTGGAATTTGAAATTAAAAACTCAAAACTATTTACATTAGCATCAATACACTTGAAATACTTAAGTATAAATTTAATAAAATATGTACAAGATCTATAGGAAGAAAACTACACAACTCTGACTAAAGAAATTAAAGATCTAAATAAATGAAAAGATATTTCATGTTTATAGTCATAGATAGATTCAATAGTACTAAGGTATCAGTTCTTCCCACCTTTATTTATAGATTAATGAAATCCCAGTAAAAACTGTAGTAAGTTATTTTGTGGTTATCACAAACTGATGCTAAAGTTTATATGGAATGCAACAGACACATAGTATCCAACATGATGCTGAAGAAGAACAAAGTGTAGGACTAACACTAACTGACTTCAAGATTAACTCTAAAGCTGCATAACCAAGACAGTGTTGTATAGGCAAAAGAACAGACAAATAGATCAATGGAATAGAATAGAGAATGTAGAAATAGATTCACAAAAACATAGTCAACAGATCTTCAAAAAAGGAACAAAGACAATTCAATAAAGGACAGTCCTTTCAACAAATGGTGTTGGTACAACTGGACATCAAAGAAAATAAATCTAGACACGTGAAAAATTGAGTCTAGACACAGGACTTATAGTTTTCCCAAAATTTAAGTTAACAGTTAATCATAGACCTAAATGCAAAGCTGTACAGCTTGTAAAATATACACTGGAGAAAATCAAGGTGACTTTGTGTTTATCAATGACTTTTTAGGTTCAGTATCAAAGACATAACCATGAAAGCAAAAATTGACAAGTTGAATTTCATTAAAATTATGAACTTCTACTCTGTGAAAGAAAATGTTACAAGAATGAAAAAGCAAGCAACAGACTAGGAGAAATATATCTGAAAATACATTTCTGATAAAGGACTTATAACCAAAATATAAAACGAACTTTTAAACCTCACCAATAAGAAAGCAATCAACCCAATTACAAAGTGGGCAAAAGATCTAAATAGATCTTTCACCAAAGAATAAATACAAGTGGTAAATAAGCATATAAAAAGATGTTCAACATCATATATGACTAGGAATTGCATAGTAAAACAACAGTGAGATACCAATACACATTTTTCAGAATGGCTAAAATCCAAAATGCATTCAACAGCAACTTCTGGCAAGGATGTGGAACAACAGGAATTCTTATTTGTTGCTCATGGGAATGTGAAATTGTATAGCCACTTTGGAAGACAGTCTGGCAGTTTCTTACAAAGCTAAACATAGGCTTACTGTACAATACAGCCAAATGAGATGAAAACTTACTGCCACATAAAAAATGCACAGGATTCGTTATAGCAGCTTTATTCATGATTGCAGAAAAAAGCAAACAAAATGTTCTTCAATAGGTGAATGAATAAACAAACAGACATTCATACAATGGGGTATTATTCAGCAATAAAAAGAAATGAGCTATCCAGCCACAAAAAGATATGAAGAGAATTTAAATGCATTTTGCTGAATGAAGGAAGCCAAATCTGAAAAACCTGTATACTGTATGATTCCAACCTCATGACATTTTGGAAAAGGCAAAACTATATGGACAGCAAAAAGATCAGTGATTGTTAGGGACTCAAGAGGAGGAGAGAAGGGTTGAATAGGTGGAGCTCAGAGCATGTTTAGGGAAATGAAACTATTCTGTATGATACTATAATGATGGATACACAACACCATGCATTTGTCAAACCCACAGAACTGTACAACATAAAAAGTGAACCCTATTGCAAACTATGGATTTCAGTTAATAATAATGTATTAATATAGGTTTATCAATTGAAATAAATGCACCACATTAATGCAAAATGTTAACAACAGGAGAAAGTCTGTGGGGGGTGGAAATAGGTAATACATTATGAAAACTCTCTGCACTTCTTATTCAGTTTCTCTGTAAATCTAACACTGCTCTAAAAATAAAATCTATGAATAAAAAATAATATATGCAAAGGTAAAAGATGCATTCACTGTAAAAAGTTACAAAATTTAAATAGTTCCTCTTAGACCTACAATCCTACTTCCCATTGTTGAAATGTTGTCCTATTTCCTTGCAGAACTTTGTTATTTACTCAGTAATGTGAGCATATGTGCATGTTTATATGTACATTTATATATGTGGGTAGCTATTATACCTCTTTTATTTATACAATTTAACTTACAGGCAGTTTCATCAAGCATATCACATTCCATGGTACAGATAGCATAAACACCACTTGCTTCTACATTATATTCTTGCTTTTTAAAATGTTCAGTCTTGCTATCCCCTTATGGCATGTGCTGCATAGTTTTTTTGTGTGAAAGGTTTTATTAGAAAGGTCATTAAAAACCTGAGTTTCTCTTTATAAAATAAGGACTCAATATTAGTCACTTATTTAACAGTATGTAGCCACTACTACCCACTCCCCTTCCTTATTCTACCTCTTTTAATTTTGCTTTTACCCTGGTTACAGGGACACCCCCCTGTGTATGTACACCCTCCCCACCAACACACATTAATCAGGCTATAAAGAGTAACTGCTAGAAAATAGAGCATAGAGAAATTGAGCATTGAAACGAGCCCTAAAGGTGATCAGCATCACCATCCTTCATAATGCCCAGGAGATATACAGCCAAGAACAGGGTTTGAAACTGCACACAGAACTGATCTTGGGAAGACGGAACTTCTCCACAGATACCCTGACTTTCACTGCTGATGGCATCTAATGCATGACTTAACTGTGATGCCTCCAGTAATTGGATCACAGTCCCTGATTTTATCCGTGCTAGAATGAATTCTAAGTATTCCCTGCTGCTTTACATTTCTGGCTCCCAAACCAAACTCCACTGCAGGTGCTTGTGATTAGAGCCTAGCTTTATGCCTGTATCCTAGCTTCAAAAGTCTGAGCAAGCAGGTATCTGACATCTATTGTGGGGAAAAAAACTGTTGAACAGCCACTGCATTTATCAAAGTCCCTATTACAAAATGACTCCCTAAATTGAACGCATCATTCCAGATGGTTCCTGGAGTATTTAGTATGCAACACAATTAGCCCTCTTCATCTGGACAGAATACATAATTATATTAAAGTACATACTAAGATTATGTGAACATTTTTCAGGTCCACATCAAAGAGCTGGTTCATAATTAAGCTTGTGGTTAATTATAACCCTAAAAGTTCACCTTTTATTGCTGTTTAGCCATGTGTTCTCCATCCTGTATTAGTACATTTGTGTTTCAGTTTTTTAAATCCAAATACAGCACTTTATATTTAGCCTTGTTAAATTTCACTTTGTTAGTTTTGGCTCCTTTTTCCAACTTTTTGCGATCCTTTTGAATACTGTTTCTGTCATTCAGTATAGTAACTCCACAGTTTTGTGTCATACACAAATTGGATAAACATGCTTTTTGTTTTCATTCAAGTCTCTGATAAAATGTTGAAAAGAGTATAAAGCACTGTGGAATACCAGATAACATTTTTCGTCTAGTGTGGCATCTAGCCACTAATTAGTATGTTACACCATACTGATCAAACTTTAACTTATCTAGAGTTATATTAAACACATGTTCATGCTTTGGCTTGCGTCACGATGATGATAATGATAAAAAGGAATAGATGAAAGTTATTTAAGTCTGTGAGTATAGCACAGGGAACTACAGTCAATATCTTGTAATAACATATAATGGAAAGTTATTTAAAGTAAAAATTCTTTATAGTGTGAGCATTGTAGAATCAGGTAGTGAAACGTGATTAAGAATCAAGGATAACACATTCTCCAATGTGTGGATATGTTTCTCAAAAAAAGTAAAATTAAAGAAGCCCAGATCACTATTACTTGTAAATTAAACATCAGTGTTAATAATGTATCCCCATAAATCTCAGAGTGTGTTAGAACAGAGGCCAGCAAATATTTTCTGTGAAGGACCAGATAATAAATATTGTAGACTTTGTGGTCTCTGTGGAACTCTGCCCTTGTAGTACTAAAAAAAGCCATAGACAATACATAAATAAATGGGCATGACTGTGTTCCAGTGAAACTTTAAGTATAACACCATGTTGCCAGATTCGGCCCCAGGCTATAGTTTGTCCTTATTAATGAGTATCTGTTCAATATTACCTGCCTTTAGCTGATTTTATTCACAGGCTAACCTTATGAAGTACAATTTTGATTCCTAGTCCATGTGGACTCCTTTTGTCTTTCCAAATCAGTAAGGCTCATCTATTACAGTTGATCTTAAATAACCACACCAATTGCTTACCATTTATATCACTTTGTGGTTCTCACAATTCCTAGAGAAGGCACCATCTGTTTACTGGTGTAGAGGGGCACTAAAACTTTGTCTTACCAATCTTGAAAGTCCTAAATCTCCACCAGAATAGACAATAAATAAATCTTAAACAAGTTTGTACTTTCAAAAGGAGCTGTGTGGAACATTGGGGAATACAAGAAGTAAATTTGAGATCAAATTTAGGTTCCAAAATTTATGTTCCATATGAGTTTAAAACAGTTATAGAGCTGAGACAAATGAAAAGGAAACAAATGCTTCCTAACAAATAGGAAGTGCCCATTGGATGTTAAGAAAATTCAGAGCAGGCAGTGAACAGTGTGGCATAAGATGATCTAGGAAGGAGATAATAAAGGTGTATTTAGATAAAATGTCACTTTTTTTCCCAAATTACTTTCTCTCAAATGATTTAAGTGCATAAAATTACTATGGGTATGGTTGAAATCAAGAGAGAGGATAAAAAGAAGTTAGAGAATAAAAGGAAAGTAACTTTTACTTAGCAGTTTCTATTGCTAGTCTTCCTGTAAAGTATTTTACATGTTAATCACTTAATCACTAACTCTCTGTGAGGTGTTTTGTCGATTACCATTTTATAGCAAGGCAACTGAGGATCAGAGAGGTTAAATAGTTTACTTAGGGACACACAACTATTCTATAGTGAACTGAAACCCTAATTTATTCTGACTCTGAACATTACCCCCTCCTGTTTACACTACAGTGAAAACATATGAAGTATGCAGATAGATCTAAGAAGAAAAACAATAGTTTCTATACTTTTTAAAAATTGCAGCCCAGCAAAGATGCTTGATTTATATCTTCCTCAGAAAAAGAAACATGGTAAACAGATTTCTAAATCAATCTTCAGAGCTTACAATGGGGGAAAAGTATTATATGTATTTGCACTGAGTTAGCTGTGAATATTCTGACTTTTGGGCAAGCAAGGATCGCTTCCTTCCAACTAATACCATTTATATTTTGGAATGAAAATAGCCCTCATGCTGTGGTGTTTTTAGAAAAATAGTGGCATACATTCTTGAGCAATTAGAAATTTTTAAATGCCAGGTGTTTTGCATTTTGGAAGATTCTTTCCTATATATTGTTGCTGTATTCAAACAAAACTGTCATTACAACATAGAAGTATGAATACAGTGCAAATTGAGAAAGGATAGGGTTGGGAAGAACATTGGTTAAGAGCAAGTGCCAAATGTATATAAGCAGATATTATACTGTTATACACCTTAATAATCTGAAACACATCAAGACAGATGAAGAGTAGAGAGGTTGGTGAAAAGACTTCCTTTAAAGAGAATGGTGTTTTGAGCACTACTCTCTAAATTTGTATGGTAGAAGAAAGGTAATTCTCCCTTCAGGTCAAGACAAAAGTGAGGACAGTTAGTGGTGCCACAGAGAGCTTCCTGGGTCTCCTGAAGTGAATTATGTTACTCTCTGATGCCTGCCAGGAAAACCTAATGCAGAGAAGGTCATCCAGTCACCTGATGAAAGTGTGAGAAATGTGCTTACTGTGTTGTGATTGGTCCGTGCTTTCAGTTTGTACAGGTGAAGAATGCCTGAGTGCCTCCTGAGGGCCAGATGCAATGCATAATTATTGGCCATCTTAGAACTTGTCCAATAGGGCCACCTAGAGGAGAGGCTGAAGGTGGAGAGTGAGTTCTGAGGGTTGTGGATCATCGTAGATAAATGGTCAAGGAGCTTGCGTGAGATCACCAGTAACAGAGGTCTTTGTAGAACCCATGAAAGTGCCTCACAAGAGAAGAGGTCTGCTTAAGATTGAGTGTGTATTAATACATTATTCTGATATTCACATTGCTGAATTTATACTCTATATATGTATAAAAGTGACTATAGGGCTCTAAGACCTAGGTTTTCATCCAAGGTGACTACCATGAAAGAAAGTTTCAGAGATCCATGTGAAACAAAAATAAAGATACTTTTTGATTGTATATCATGAGTCCTTCTTGATCAATGATAAAATATTAAAATCTTCTATTGTAATATTGAAAATGGGGCAAGGATATTTAGTAAAACTGTATCTGTCCAACATTTGTACTGGAGGTCTTTGCAAGTACAATATGGCAAGAAAAGAAATAGAAGAAAGATTTAAAAGGAAAGTAAGCATTGATACCATGTGCAAATGACATGATTGTATTTGTAAAACAATTTTTTTAATTAGAGGTAAGATATTAGTATTAATATTTGCATTTTACACCATCTCTTCATGCAAGACATATGTAAGTAAGCAATTATAATTATTAAAAATACTCTTGAAAATAAAACTTTATAAATGATAGTATTTAAAATAGAATAAAAATATCAAATTCCTAGGAATAAATCTAAGAAAAAAGTGTATGAAACCTCTATACAGAAAACTATTATTGAAAGAAATTTTAAAAGTGATAATAAAGGGAGGGATATCCCATTTTCATTGCTTAGAACACTCAATAGTTTACATACGTCAGTTCTTACTGAAATGTTCTAGAGAGTCAGTGCAAACTCAGTCCATCATCAAGAGGGTATTTCATGGAAATGGACAGGCTGATTTCAAAATTTATATGGAAAAGCAAAAGACCAAGAATAACAAAGATAATCTTAAAAATAAAATGAGATGACCTTTTAATGACAGATATGAGGATTATAAAGCTACTAGAATTAAACAGTGTTTACTGGTATAAGGATTGTCAAACAGACCAATTGAATAAAATAGAAGCCAGAAAATTACTTGCACAGGGAGAATTCTCTGATTTATTTTTAAGTTGCAGCTACAATACAATATGAAAAAAATAATTTTCATATTAAATGACCTGAGTCAATTAGATGTATGTATGGAATTTAAAAAAAAAAAGAACCTTTTCCCCTGTCTCACATAATACATAACTATCAAATTTAGATGAATTATAGACTTGTAACAGAAGGTAAAATTAATACATTAAGTAGAAGATATCAAAGGACAACATCTTTGTGGCCTTGGAGTAGGCCAAGTTTTCTTAAACTGGGTATCAAATGCACTAAACATAAAAGAAAAGTTTGACAAATTGGACTACATTAAAAATTAGACCTCTTAGTTATCAAAAATTATCAGTTAAAGAATGAAAACAGTGGGAGATGATAATTACTATACACATATCCAACAAAGAATTCATATCCAGAATATAAAGTAATTTCTTCAAATCAATAAGATAAATATAGACTATCCAGTTTTTAAAACTATGATAATGACATGCAGAGACATTTCACAAAATAAATATCCAAATTGATTATAAACATATATAAAGTTGCTCAATCTCATTACATATCTAAGTTTTGCAAATTAAAACTAAAACGAGATGTTCTAATACACCTCCTAGGATGGCCAAAAAAATTTTTTTCAAGGACATAGAATAAATGAAACTCATGCATTGTTGGTGGAATGAAAAGGAAAATTTGGCAACATCTGTTAAGGTTGAACATTTGCATACTCTATGACCTAGTAATTTAATCATGCAATATATATTTATCAGAAATATATACAAATATGCATCAAAACACATTCAGTAATGTTCACAAAAGTATAATTTGTAGTATGTAATACCTGAAATCCATTTGAATTTGACTTAACAGAAGAATGGATAAATATAAGTATATTGGTTTCTTTACTCAAGGGAATATAACTGAAGAAAGAAAAATCTACACAAAGAATATGAACAATTTTCATAATCATAATTTTGAATAAAAAAGACAAAAAGAAGATAAATTGCATAGCTTCATTTTTATAAAGCTCAAAAATAAGCAAAACAAATTTATCGTGACATGCATTGTTTATCTATTGCTATTTAACAAATTACCCCCAAAACTTAGTAGCCTAAAACAATAAACATTTACTATCATAGGCAGTTTCTATGGATTGGGAATCTGGGAGTGGCTTAGCTGGGTGGTTCTGGCTCCAGGTCTTTCATGAATGCAATCAAACTGTCAACTAGGACTACAGTCTCTGAAGACTTCATAAGCTAAAGACTCTTCCAAGCTCATTCAGTTGGCTGTTGGATGGAGGCCTCAGTTCCTTATCATGTTGTCCCTTCATAGTCCTGCTCATGACATGGCTTCCGTCAGAGTAGGTGATATGTGTATGTGAGCAAAAGAAAACCCAAGATAGAGTCACAGTCTTTTTATAACTGAATATCGGAAGTGACATGCCATCACTTATGCTGTCCACTATTGATCACACAAAGCAACCCTGGTACAACGTGGGAGGGGACTATAGGGTGTGAATACCAGGAGGCAAGGATCAATGGAGGCTGGCTTGGAGGCTGGCTTAAAGGCTACCTTTCACATGTTATAAATCAAAGTAGTATTTGCCTTTGCAAGTTGAGGAATGGCTAGGAAAGAGCACTAAAGAGGACTCTAGTGTGTGGATAATCTGTATCTACACCTGAATGGTGGTTACATGGGTGTGTACACATTATAAGAATTCATATATGTGCTTGAGATTTGTGTAATTTTCTGGTGTACGTTACACTTCAGTAAAAACAAGAAAACATTTTGAAACACCCCTTTTGGGAACGTCTTACAGCTTTGATCACATCAATTTTGCAATGCCAAGATGCACACACACACGTGCAATTCATCTTCTGCTGTTTATTCCCTTATGTGCTCTTTGTATCTCTATGTAGTTTGCTTGAATCTATGCTTTCTTTGACATCAGTGCAAATTTCTTAATGGCATTGGTAAGAATTCTCCACAGGGACTGCCGATTTCATTCTGAGCCATTTTGTGGGATTCTCTGGCACTGGGCATTTATCACCAATGGCCTGGAGTAGGGAGCTGGTCAGTAGATGGTAAGGGAGTTGATCTGGGTTCTTGTTGAGAACAATTACTTTAGAGCTGGGATTGGCAAACTTTTTCTGTAAAGAGTCAGATAGTAAAATTGTTTAGCTTTGTGCACCATGGGGTCTCTGTTGTGACTCCTCAACCGTGCTGTTGTAAGGATGAAGGCAGCCATGGACATTGTGTAAACAAATGAATGTGACTGTATTCCAATAACACTTTATTTACAAGTATACAAGGCAGGTGGGGCTTATTTGTCCCACCAGACCCCAGGGCTCTGATCTGTGTTATAGATAGATCAGTGCACTTAACTTTTCAATGTTCCTCCCTGCAGATCAGTCTGTCCAAGCCTTTCTCCTATTTTATAAGCTTTGGCTTGCACCAGTGATATTTCAGACATTCCTTAGATTTAAAATTCCATTTTATTACCCTATTTTAAATTTCAGTCGGTTGTAGTCTGGTGACATAAAAATAGAATATAAGCAATTATATTAGCATAAGAAGATGAAGTAATTTTAAAAGAAATCTATCACATCAAAGAGAATCAACATTTTCTGCTTAATTATTGGAAATGTGGTCTACAATAGCAAAGAAATGTGCATTTCACCTTTTACAGACCTACTGCTAATAAACATAAGTCCTGTATCCCCCAGTCCTTCTATCTGTATTGTGAACATGGATCAAATACAGAATTACCTAGAGAAATTTAAAAAAAAGTAAAAGAAGACCATTAGGTCATGTTGGTAGTGTACGTCCTTGCCCCAAGAGAAGGCAAGCAGTGACTACTTATATTCAGATTGGCTAGGTGGGAATTCACTCCAGCTTTTATATTCCAATGATCCTTTGGCACAAATTTTTAACATTGTGTTAAGTTCATCCCTGGAGTTGAAATATGTAAGTCCCAAAGGTTAATAATGAGCAGAGGTGTCCTTGGTAGAAAATATCTCTCATTCCAATTATGAGAAAAGTATGTAATAGTGTAAAAAAAAAATCTGGAAAAACAGATAATGATCAGGTGCTTTTTCCTGTACTCTCAGGAGAGAGTACAACTCTGTTGGAAAACAGCCTTGGAGGCTGAAATGAGTTTCCACCTCATTTTACCATGACTTCTTAGTGTGCTCCTGTGAAATTACTCTAACCTTTTTTATCTCGGGTGATGAGTTTGCAGGAACATAGCCTTTTACTCAGAGGTTTCAAGAGGCATTATTAACTGCTTTTTTAAAGGGAGTTTCTTTTGTGGTCTTCCAAAGCATCTTTTAAAAACTTTATCTATTTATATGATTTCTCTTTTCTCACAAGGTTTTGATTGGCCTTTCTAAGTACTAAGTGGAAAAAATACATATAGTTTTCCTTCCATGAAATATTTATTCTGTGGCACAATGAAAAAATGGACAACTGAACAATAGGTAATTTCAAGACTAGATGGATTTTCTTTTGGCTGCAAACGATCGCTCTTTATGGGTTCATGGTTTCTAGGGAATTTGGCTGCAGTATGAGTTTTGTTTCTTGAAGCTATTCATACAGTCTTGATGCACACATGTGTGAAACATTATAAGAAAATGTCTCCTTTTGGGATTGGGAACAAAGGAAAATTACCAGGAAAATAGATAAAGAAACCAAGGCTCCACTGGTGAGATCTGAATTATATAACAAGAACGTGTCTTTCTGTTCTTTAGGCATCCAGGCATTTTTTAGGAGGCCTCTTGTCCTTATTGATCCAACACAACCACGCTTAGGCTAGCATTTCTAATTTGATCATAGCTCCAAGAATTATGTCTGTAAATGGAAAAAGTCTAAATCCACTTTGTGTGTACCAATTTGTGTGCCATATCTGGTAGCTCCCTAGACCCTGAGGCTAGTTGTTCTTGTTGATGTCTCAAAAATAGTAAATTTGGAGTATTTCTCTTTTATCTATCTTAGTTTTGTAAAAACCACTCCCAATATATGACAGATACCAGGAAATGGAGGCAGAGGTTAAAGTGTTCTGATAATTTGAAGAAAGGGAGCTATATAAATGCAAAGCATTAAAGTTATCATTATGGAGACACCCTTTTTAAAAATCAACCTTCATTTTCATGCCAACAAATATCCTCCAAAAGGCTTATTTTATCTTTGCCCATTTTGCATGCAGTCCTTGGCAGCCACTTAATAAAACCTTTGGTACCATGCATACTGCTTGCAAATATTTCATTATGAATCAGGCCTTTCTGCTGGTAAACACAGAAAAATTAAGCATGAAAGTAAATCAACACTTCAAACCAAAAAAAAAAAAAAAAGAAACAAAACAAAACTAAAGTAAAAGTGGAAAATATCTAACCAGACTTCACACACCAAATAAGAGTCTAAATCCCCTACCTCATAACAGAGCCATTTATTGGAAATTTTAATTCAGACATGATCATTTATCTAAAACACGTAAGATTCCTAATCCATAAAGAGAAAGACAGCAGAGAATGGGTACGATTACACTTTTCCTCCACTGAAACATGAGAAATACTTAGTAGGTGATTCACACCCTAATATTTCAGTTCAGCCTATTCATAAAATTCGACTTTAGGAGATGATGCTATATTAGCTGGTCCAGTATAGGGAAATTAGAGATTAAATTTTAAATTTGCATTAGCATGCATGCTTATAATTTATATTTATTTCTTGCCAGTAGAAGAAAAATATTTATGTACAGTACTAACTACTTTGAATTCTCATAGTAAATAAGTGGTTCCTTTATATCCCTTGAAAGCAGATTAAAGTGAGTTGACATTTCACTGATATTAACACCTCTTCTGAAATAAGTTAGCTTTTTAACTGATTCTAAAGGACTAGTTACAAGAAAATTTTGAGGATAGAAGACAATACTTTATTAAATTAAATGGGAAAATAGAACATCATCAAAAATAGAATAGCCTTTGTATTTTTTTAATTAACTTTTTATATTTAAGATGATATTGGGCTTCAAGCAGTTATTGTAATCTAGTTCCACATATTCCTCCTGTATTCTGTAACTCATTCTCAAGCATTCTGTCAAGTGTAATCATTTTAAGATTAATATACTTCAAGTCCAAAGTTTATTTAATTCACATTATAACAAAGAAACATGGTACTGATGCACAGGATTTTTTTTTTCTGTTGGGGAAAAAATACAAGCTTCATGGGGATATAGAATAAAAATGTTATCCTTACTCAGCACATTCATTCATTCATTCATTCATTCATCACGTATTGAGCACTTACTGTACATGGGCAATGTACCACAATCTTTTTGTGTTGAGAAGCTTTGACTGGTGCCTAAGGAAAATCCCCAAATTCTCTTTTCTTGTAATTAATATAGGAAAAGATAATTTTCTAAAGTCCCTTAGTCCAAGACTCTGAATCTATGTGATTCATCTCAATGAAACACTTCCTTAGAAATATCTTTTTACCTTAGATTGTCAAAATTAACCCTGTTGGAGTTTTTTGGAGAAGGCAGAAATTTCTATTCTCATAACTATGTTTGTGTGTGTGCATGTATTTTATAATCTGGCGGTTTGTATTTGTATATCTAAGATTTTCTGACACCTGTATCTGATTTAACATCATACTTTTAGTTAGATTTTTTTACTAGCAGCAGCAATCCTATCATAATTAATATAGATTAGCTAATGTATGCTATCATGGCTTAAAGTACTCTTGTTTTCAGTGTTTTCAGCATATAACAAAGACTTCAGCCTTACCAGCAAGTTGCTTGAATTCTGAAATGAGAAGCCAATTGAATATAAAGGAACCACAAATATCCAAGTATGGATTCATGTTAGGGTAACCACATGATTTAATCATTCAAAGGTGTTTGAGAGTGAAAGGAATACTCTTAATAAATATGTCAGGACAACAATTATAAAGTAGGACCTTGACAAACTAGAATATATGATTACCCTACTTATTACATAGATACTGAGTTTTTAAAAAAAATCCTCACATACATGCAAGTGTCAAACTAATGTATGGCATAGTAAAATGCAATTGTTTTGAATAGGATAGCATTTCAATTTAGTGAGGAGGCTGAGAAATGATCTAAAATTAAAGGCTACTGTTAACATATAGTGATGTATGTACTTTAACATCTTTGAGAATTAAGGAGTAAGTTTTGCACAATATAAGGTCATTTATAACAACTATTACAGCATGTGCAGGTGTGGCGTGGATTTTTTTTTAAACTGGATAAATTAATGGTTGCCACCATTCTCATGTTGCCTCCTGTTGCCTTTACTGAGAGGCCCTTGCTGCCTCCATAGGTAGCTTTGAAAGATCACCTCCACCCTCTACTTGGAAGTCGGCGCCATTACTGAGCACTCCAGTCTCCACTGCCAGAAGCCTTGCCTTTTTTTCCCTTGGCTTAGGACAGTCGCATTGCTTTGTCCACATCTTAGTCATTACTTCATCATAACTGTGGTCAGATAACATTAATAGTAACATTTTCATTCTCCTCCCAGCTAAGTGTTCAGATAAAATTAATAGAATTAATCATTCTCACCGTAGCCAGGCATATTTTGACAGTTATAAAGAAAATATTTGTTTATGTTTCCTTCAGGATTAAACTGTAAATTAACCTTAAGTTGAGTACACTTGAAGAGATGGGGTTTACACTATTAATTGTGAGAAGTCAAATAGTAGAACTCAAATTTTCTAGGACTTACTTAAGAATTCTTTCTTCATAGCTAACCAAAGATCATCAGTATATCAGCAGAAGTTAGAATTCTCCCCTATATACGTAACATTCTCTAGTTTTCTATTCATAGGATGTTTGATTGCATGAAGAGAATTTTCACCCATAACTTTAAAGGTTCAAAACATTTCATATCCTGCGATCCTCCAAAGGGATGTGGAATCATCAAACTTCACAGAGAACTCAAGAAACATGGTCCCTTTTATCCCTAAGGATACATTTTTCTAATTGTATCTGAAAAATGCTTTCCCTGAATGTACTTGTCACAGACCTCCATATTTGGTACAAATGTCTTTAGCTTATATTATTACTTTGTAAAATATTTTACTTTAAAATATCACACTTGTAAAATTATCTTGTTTACAGCATTTGAAGAGCCAGAAATACTGTAAACTTGATATTTACATTAAGTGGAGAAAGTAGATGATGGAATCCCATTAGAGGAAAACAAGTAAACTAGATCGTCACTTTAAGAGATTTCTTATGGAGGATTTATTCTTTAGCTTGTTATGATTTCATTTTTATAGAAGCAGCTGTACTTGTTATCGCACTCTACCACATCATCAGTCATCCAGCTACTGCGGAGAATTCCCCCCGGCAGAACAGGACATTCATGAGTTTATATTACTGCCATAAATTCTTTGGCTGTAAGTTTTTATACAAATAATCCCATGTCTCTTGTATACATTGCACCAATTGGTTAATAACATGATCTCTACCAGGGGATTTCTGGAATGTTCTATCTTTTAAAACAATGACCCAGAGAACATTTTTACATACACTAAAAATATTCTAAATGAAACTGGGCAATCTGAGGACATCTGTATGATGAGAAAATATGTTTTCCCTTAATTTTCCCATTTAACCTGGTGACTTTTCTGTTAGCTGAATGACAGAAAAACAAGTATTTGCAAATGGGATATTGTAAGGTTACTATATTAAAAAATAAAAAATATGGAGTAGATTTTCAAATGAGAGTAGTAAGTTTCTGGCCATGAAACTTTTCACAGTTCCTTTCCTCCACTGCTTTTCAGAGTTGAATAATCTCCATCCAAAATACCAGCATTTTCACCATGACAACCACTAAGTAGTTGCCAGAGTTTCTGACCATTAGCAAATTCTTCTTGCAAAAAAAAAAAAAAAAAAAAAAAATGAAGAGTGCTTAAGCACACCGATTGGTCTGTTGACTGAAGCCTAAATGTACTAATCCGATTTTCTTTTGCCTCCTTTTTTTGTGTGAAAAACACAGTAATAGGATCTGAAATATTATTTCACAGCTTTCAAAGTTGAAAACGTTCTTTGCAGGGTCTTCTTTCATCAATTACACCATCTCTTGTGTTCTTGTGAGCTCCGTTTCTGATTATTCTAAACCATTGACTGGCTCTCAGATTTTAGTGACGAAGTTAGTATTATCTGAAAAACCATAGGAAATTTTTCAAAAAAAGAACACAGATATGACATAAAACACAGCAATTTATATCTGGGGAAGAGATAGTTTGAGATTAGTGTTTATGATAATTCTGAGCAATTTGTTTAACACCATTTTTCCAAGTCCAGTCACAATTTTCCAATATGGAAAAGCACAGTTAACTAAATTGAAATTTCACATTGACCACTTACAACCCTCAGTACTACGTTCTTCTGACGTAAGTATCATAAGCAGCTTAAATTTAGCTTCAGTTAGAATTTAAGGTATGCCTGCTATTGAAATAAAAAATAAGGTCACTCTAATAATTATACCCTTTTAAAACAGATAAGTGGATTGTCAAGTTATAGATTCATATATACAGTAGAATCCCATTTTTAGGGAAATGGCATGTGTATGTTTGCTTATGCTTATAATATTTAAGGATACCTACAAAATATTAATTGTAGTTATTAGGCTGGAAATTTGAAGAATGAGAATAGTGTAAGTTGTTTTTTTAAATGCTTTTACTCATTTATTGAATTTTTTTTTTTATTTTGGGGGGAGATAATTAGGTTTTATTTATCTTTGATGGGGTACTGGGGATTGAACCCAGGACCTTATGCATGTTAAGCATGCACTCTACCACTGAGCTATACCCTCCCCCTGAGAATAGTGTAAGTTGTAATGTTTACTTTATATTTTTTGTCCTTTTGAATTTTAGAAGAAGAATCAGGTGTAATGCTGGAAGAAAAAAACTGAAAACAATTAAAAACAGATGAAAGAAAGATGATGTGGTCTTTTAATATTAATCTTTATCAAGAAAGGTATTTCTTCTCAGCCAAACTATAAAAATAGTACAATCAATTCTAAAATATAAATGAGTTAAAGAAACATTTTGAGATTGTGTTAAGAGAAACAAATAGAACTAAGATGAGCATGAGATTGTTTCATTTGTCCAATATTTTAATAACATAAATTATCCAGTTTGGTAACTTACCTTAAAATAGAGAAAATTATAGCTATGTTGTAAATTCTAAACTTTAGTCAAGATTTAAAAAAATAAGTATTCTCCTTTAAAATAGCATTTCTGTTAGTGGTCACAAGTAGGCCAAATAAGCATGATCTTTATGAATGGAATGATACATATTTTTAAAGCTGAAAGAATCTTGTCTTTTTAGATTTTAGATTTCAGAATCTAACAGCTTTGTACTATCTGTATAAATCATCTGTTAAGTGAAGTGATAAAAATCAAGAGAAAATGCATATGAACTGTAACCGACTACTGCTATCTAGGTTCATGTTGGACTCAGGGACGATTGAATTATATATTATATTTTGAGAGTAAGCATGATAAAGATAATTATAAGTGATGCCATTTGAGGATTAAAATCAACAGACTTTTCCATGCAGCATTGGAACATGCAAGGAGATGTTGAGCTTTCTGGTTTCGTGCAAAGTGGAAAGTACAGATGGCACAGGTCTGTATCACGCCACCTCTCAGTGACTGAGCATGCCTCTCAAATTCAGTGGACTTTATTGTGCTTTTTGTTGCTTGACACTTCTAGAATTTTTTCCCTGATATATTTCATGTCTAGTTTTCAGGCATTAATAATCTGACCAAAAGAATGTTAATCAAAACATGAGCTATAAATAATGTTTTTCAACAAACGAATTCTAAGGCCCTTTCTAGTTGCCATATTCTCTGATTCCAAATTCCTTGAAAAATTTCAATCATGACCTATGAGTTCATGTAGGTACCATCTTCTTCCTATAGCAGGCATCTTCTTTCTTCCCCGAGGAGCCCAGGTGCTTCCTGTACTTTTTTTTTTTTTAATCTATCCAATGAGTATGACCGAATAATAAGCTAATGAATTTTGTTCAGTTAATGATGCCACTGTCACTTTTCAATTAATCATGTGGAAACAGTGATTAATCTAAAACAATTAACACACAATCAATTTATCTCAGCCAGTAGGCATAACATTTTAGATGTGTATGTTTTTAGGTGTGTATTTAATAGGGTGAGAATTTCACTTTGAACAGAATAATAAAGCCACATTTTGAAAATCTGATACAGGAGAAACTGGAAGGGAGCCCACCTCCACAATCTAATTCCAAACTCAATCTAGTTTGAAAAGTGCCTCCAGGAAGAAAATAGAGCACTCTAAGTTCTATCCTCTCTTAATTCTTATCTGTAACATAATACCTACCCAGTTGTTTGTGAATCTCTGCACTCAGGGAAAATTGGAGGTCATATATCAATAAACAAATATTTCAGTGAAGTGCCTTTGGACTATCACACAAGATAACTCCAAGGTCTATAGGTAACTTGCCCATAGATATGTGAAACTTTACTGTTAATCAGAGAAAAATAATTTTTAATAATGTGTTTGTTGATTTATTTGTTCATTCATTCAACAACATTCACTGATCACCAGTAGTCCTGCTTTTACTAAGCGCTAATGATTAATACCATAGTGAAAAGCAGTTTACAGACACTGCCTTACATGAGCATACCATGGAGAAGAAGAGATAAATTATGTCCATATGTAAGAATTATATGAGTCACCATGTAGTAAATGCCAGAAGATAAATTATGATGAAAAACATTTTATCTTGGCTGTGATGATCATATAAGTCTTCACTGGGAAAAGATCCGTTTTTGTTATGTAAAACCCCATTTCAATGATTTATTATACGTTTCCCTCAATAACAATATTTATTTTTATTTGTGATCCTCTACATTAGTTGTTACATATTTATTAAGTGGGATCATGTGTCATTATCTCAGCTTTACATGTAAATCTAGGAATACTGGGGAGATAGCATGGCAGTGGAGATGGCAGAAGAGAGTTTGTATCTTTCTAAATTCCCCCATAAAAACAGAGCAACTGAATTGCATACCCCCAAATCTGTGTACATTTACAACAAAATGAGGTGACAAGGCTTCCCTACAAACTCTAAAACCCCCACTAACAAGCAGGTGGTAATAACCCACCCAAAACCACGAGACCTTCATGATCTCAGCATTTGTATGGGAGGAAGCAGAAAGAAGAAACAGAATGTATGATAATGCTGCAAAGAGAACCACACAATAGGCAAACTCTTGGTTTTCTTGATGAGCTTGGATTTGATTACAAATTGTGATGTCATAGCGGAGAAAAGTTTGCTCAAGTTGGTTTTCCATACCAGGAAGTCAGGTTATGCTAAAATGAAAAAAAACCTAACAGCATTATGTTATTAGAAATATGGAAATAAATGCTAGCCAAAAGAGTTGAATGTAGAATCAGTTGATACACAATGGGACAGAAGGCTGCTTTTTTTTAATACTCTCTATAGTACTATTTGGTTTTCTGAACTATGTATATTGTAATTTTGATGAAAAAAACCTTTTAATGTCTGTATTAATAGTATTGGCAAGAAATATAAAAATACTATTTCAATGATCTAAGTGAAAATTGAATATGAACCTTTGAAGCTAACATTTGAGTGCCTTTTAATGTTAATACAGAAATATAGAAAAACATTAGGGAGAATTTCAGTTAAATCCCAATTCCATCCAGAGAAAACAACCCATGCTGCCTTCACCCTGAGCAATTTTGGCTCCAGTATATGTTCTGAAAATTGTAGTACTCTCTTCTTTCTTTAAAAAACACTGAATTTATTTTGATGAAAATTTCTACCTGTGGAATATTTCCAAAATATATTGAAATTTTAAAAATTAATTAAAAAATAATACATGTAGTGACGAATTATCAGTTCACCAAAAGATGTCAACTTCATTTCTTGTTCAATCATCAAAAAATACTGACAAGCCTGTGTCTTGATATGATCAACAAATGACTTGTCGTAAGATTAAAGAAACAGCCAATCTTTAATTTCAAATGTTTTGACACAAAAGTAAATGATACTAGTGTTTCTCCAAAAGACAATTTTAAGAATCAAGTGACAAAACTTACTTAATCAAACCACTGGTTAATATTATTTAACTCAAGTTATGTTAATATATTCCATGATATTTTTCTTGAAAAAATGATTATAGATGAAAGAGAAATTCTAAAACTTTCTCTTATTTGGCACATAATATTTTATTCCTCCTTTTCATAACCTAACATACTGATTTGTCAATACTTAAATTCTGAAACTTTAAAATTACTATTAAAGGTTGACTGATAAGTTTGCAGGGATATAAAGATAACTTGAAAAGTAAAGTGTACATAAAGTATAAAGTAAACTTTTTATAGGAGTGTAACATAATTATAGAAAAGAACATGACTCTTAAGTGCTCAGCAAAATGAATCCTTGTATAGTGGACACAGCTACTTTAGTAGCATTCTGATGAAGAAAGATAATATTACTACATTTTAGAAACCCACACTCACAATAGATTATTTTGCCTATTTTTGAACTTTATAGAAATCGAGTAATATAATTTATACTCATATGTCTGGCTGGCTTCTTTTAGCTGACATTATGTTTGTGGGATATATAATTGTTGCATGAAGTAATCGTTTTTTCTTCTTATTTCTATATAGTACTCTGTTCAATTAATAGGCCACAATTTACTTATTCTTTGATAGAGATATGGGTTGTTTGTGGTTTTGGAGTATTAAGAACATTGCTGCTATAAACTTTCTTTTTGCATGTCCTTTGGTGACAAATAGATACCTATCTGTGAGATACATACAAAGGGGTATAATTATGAGGTTGTGAAGTACACATGTGAACAGTAGATACTGTCCAAGAGTTTTCCATACTGTTTTTCTGCACAAGCTTGTTAACACTTAGTATTACCATCTTTAATTTTGGCCATTTTAATAGGTGCATGGCCGTATCTCATATTGTTCTTAATTTGACATCTTCCTGAGCACTACTAAAGCTTCCTTTATTTTGTTTAATATTTTTTCCAATAAATACACTCATACTTTTGGGATTCTGATGACATAGGAGTAAGCTTTTTTTTTCATTGCACTGTACATCCCTGAGGTTTTATTCATTTGTTTTTAATCTATCTTCTTTCTGTTGTTTAGATTGAATAATTTTTATTGATGTGTCTTAAAGTTTACTAATTTTTTCCTCCACTTTTAAATCCTCCAAGTTTTTTTAAAAAATTGTGGTTATTATATCTTTAGTTCTTAAATTTTCATTTGCTTACTCTTTATAGTCTCACTTTCTTTTGTGAGAATTTCTTTTTCATTTGTTTGAAGTGTACATAAATACTCATTCAATTATTTGTGTGATAGCTGTTTAAAATCTTTGTCAGAAAATTCAAATATCTGTGCCGTCTCAATGTTAGTGTCTATTGATTGTTCTTTATTTGACTTGATGTTTCTTGGTATAATGAATTCTTTTTTATTGTATCCTGCACATTTTGGGTAGTGTTATATGTGACTCTCGTTCCTATTTAAATCTCATCACTGCCAAACCAGGATGGTAGTCTGGGTTATGTTCACAAGAATGATCTCTACAGATATTCCCTGGCCAGAGAGGAGCTGTATCCCTGCTGCTTGTATGTGATGATAGTCAGGCTCTGCCCATTCGCCTCTGAGGATGCACACTGTCTCCTTACTGCCATCTTGGGATAGTACTGAGTCCGCTTACACACAAAGCCTCTACAAATTCCCCACCAATCAGGAGCAGAGCTGCTTCCTCTTTGTAGAGGTTGGGTGGAAGTCAAGGCTCTGTTCACTTTGGCTGGAGTAGAGCTGTTACAGTCAAACTGTTTTTGCCTTCCAGAGCTGCTCCTCTCCCAGGCCTGTAGCTAGAACTTTATTCATAACTTGCTTTTGTGTGTAGGTGTCTGTGTGGTGTGAGAGAGAGAGAGTGTGTGTGTGTGTGATTGTTCATTTGCTCCCATTGGTATATCTTGGCAGCAAAATCTTCTTCATCACCTGAAGAAGATTATGCAGAAGGAAAAAACTAACAAACCAATAAACTGCAACCAACAAACAGCAAACAAACCAATTCAAAATAGGAAACTCAACCCAGAGTCTTGAGAGTCAAGAGAGTTTACCGTTTTTCTTACCGCCTCTCAAGAGTCCTCTGATGTTTGTCTCATGTATTTTGTCCAAGGTTTATAGGTATAATAAGCAGGGTGCAATATATCTACTTTGTTTAGAACTAGGAGCAAAATGGTATTATTTTTAAGTTTCTTTTCTAATTGTGTGTTGCTCACATACAGGAATACAACTGATTTTTTTTTTTTTATACTGATCCCTTCACTGGTGATTTGCTAAATTTACTTATAAATTCTAACTCTTTTTTCTTTTGGATTTTCTACATTTAAAAATGTGTTATCCAAAAATAATTGCAATTTTCTTTCTTTTTTCTTTTTGAACATTTTAATATTTTTTAATCTAATTGCACTGAATACAGGGTTTAGTAAAAGCTTTATGCCTAAATTCTTAGGGGAAAATTTAATATTTGATCATTAAGCGTAATATTTGCTATAGGCTTTTGGTAAATATTCAGTCACAATTAAAAATTCCTTTTAATTCCCTGGTTTGCTATGACTTATCAGGAAAGAGTAATTTAATCAAATGCTTATTCTACAAGTAATAAAATAATCATACCTTTTCCTCCATTTGATTGATATTTTTTCATATGTTAAAGTAACCTTACATTCATGGACCAAACCTAACTTTATCATGATTTCTTATCCTGTTTTTATATTTTCCTGAGGTCTCTTTGCTAATATTTATTTATGACTTATCATCTATATTCAGGGAAGAACTTGGCCTTTAATACTTCTTCCTTGTAGTGTCTGTCATTTTTTTTCTTTAAGTTTAATTTGGTTTCAGAAAGGTAAGATATTGGTTAGAGAGTACAAACTTTCAGTTCTAAGATGAATAAGTTCTGGAAAAATAATGTACAGCATTGTCTGTAGTTAATAATAATATTGTATACTTGAAATTTTCTAAGAGAATAGATTTCAAATGTCACCAATAACAGAGTAACCATTTGAGATTATGGACATGTTAATTAGTGGTAAGCATTTCACAAATGTATGCATATATCAAAACATCACATTGTAAAGTTAAATATATACAGTTTTGTCAACCCTACCTCAATAAAGCTGGGAAAATTAAAAGTAGAAAAAATAAAGTTGAACACTTCTTATTCAATAACAACAAAGTTTATTAATTATGAGAAAGCTATTCATAAGTTCTCTCACAATTTTTCATGCACCTAAGGTCTATAGTGATCTTCATTTTTTATATTGAAGATAATTCATTTTTTTATGTTATATTCCTTTTGCTGGAAGACTATCAATTTTATGTATCCATTAAAGAACCAATGTTTAGCTTATTTTTTCCTTTATTGTATTTGTTCGACTTCATTAACATTGCTTCTCATTTTTATAAGAGCTCTTCTTCTATTTTTCTTGTTTCATTTGTTGTATTTTTTTCTAACTTCTTGAGATAGATACTTAGGGTAGGAAGGAAATGGATCATTGATTTTTCTGCCATCTATTCACTAATATAAGTTTAAGATGTAAATTTTCTCTAGGTTTAGTTTTAGGTACATCTCACAAATTTTGATAGGTCAGATTTTTATTATTTAGTTCAAGTTTTATTCTAATATCCGTGATAATTTCTTCTTTTACCCTTGAATTACTAAAGTGTATTTCTAAAGCACAAAGAAACTTCTAGTAATATTCTTTTTTTAGGTGCTAGTTACGTGTGTGTGTTACTCCAAAAGATAAAAGACCCGGTTTTTGTCATACCCAAAAGACAAGTTTGCAGTTCGGAGATGGTGCGTTGTGTAGCAAAAGATTTGTTTAAAAGGAAAGGAAAAGTACACCCCCACGAATGGGAGGTGGGCTGATCCAAGGGAGGAAAAATGGCAGTATCTGCCTCCCCTGTCTCTCTTACCCTTGCTTAGAGGTGGTCTTTTGATTGATTGAAGGCTCTTGTCCCTGGAATGCTTGGTCATGTTTGGCCCCTTTTGCACGTGTCCCTACCCATGGTGTACACAGAAAAACCCATAGGTGGGGAGAGCTTAAACTGCAGTGTTAATTATAATACAATGAACATTGGTTGTGTCCGATTAAGTCTTTTCTGCTACTGCGTAGTTGTGGCTGTCGGATTTTAACCAGTTTGTTTTTTGTTTGTTTGTTTTGTTTTTGTTTTTGTTTTTGCTGGCACTCATTTAGAAGAAGTAAAGTCCTTTCCTGCTGGAGGCAGGCGTAATGCCATCTTCTGGACCATCCTCCCTCTCCTCCACCTATCTGCCTGGTGCTCCCACTTAACTACCTGCCTAATATGTTCATCTTGAGAAACATACATCTAATGTATGTGTGATTAGTTCCTCTGCAAGCAATGAGTCTTTTTTTAACCTGGCTACATTCAAGATTTTCTCTCTCAAGATTTGTTTTTCATCAGTTATAATGCAGTGTACCTAGGTGCTGCAGTCTTTGTATGTACTTTGCTTGGTGTTTCTAGTGCCTGCTGAATCATTGGCTTGCTATATTGCTGTTCAGAAAAAGATTCAGCCACTGTGTCCTTATTTTTTTGTCCCACTCTTATAAAGAGTAACTAATCACACATACATTAGATATTTTAATTGTGTAACATGTTCTCTTGTGAGTTTTTCTACATCTTCCAGTTTCTTTTCTCTTCTCATTTCAATCTGGATGTTTTCCACTGGTATCTCTTTTGCTGTTTGCATTCTGCTGTGAAATCTGTTTATTTAGTACACAATACCAATATTGTATTTTTCAGTTCTATATTTCCCATTTGTTTTATTTTTATATATCCTCATTCTCTGGTGAAATCTTCCTTGTTGTTACCTATATTAGGTCTAAAGTCTAAGCCTTGTAACTCCAGGGATTTGTGTGTCTGTTTCTGTTGTCCTTTTGTCTCCTCAGCAATTAATCAATTAAATACCATATATTTTGTATGAAACATTATAGAAGGTAGGATTAGTATTCCTGTCTTCAAAGAAAATTCAGTGTATTCTCTGATAACCAATTATAACGGGGCTTATTTGTAGACTGGTAAGGCTTGGTCTACCTCTGTTCCAGCCCTTACCAGTTAGGCATCTTAACTAAGAGTCTGGGATGTCTAGTGGTTGACCTCCTAATTGGGTATTGAGCTCCTATTTTTAATCTCCTCAGTACTGTGAGACTGTTTATAACTTCATTCTGTATTTATTAAACTTCTGTTATTCTTCTCGGCCTTTTATCCTGTGCAGTTGAGGAGTTTGACTAGTGTGTTAAGAGGACATCCATTGAGTGCTCTGCTCATACTTTGAGTGTTTTTCTCTCTTGGGATCTTGATCCCACAAGTACTGACTCCCTTGAGAGACACAAAATTAATTTTTTCCTCCTAGTTTGTAGACATTCCAAAACCTGATGGTTTCTCTTATTTTAAGTAGTGATTCTCTGCCTGAATTTTAAGCCTCTCCCACCACCATGAATCAGTAGATCCTTCAAGGACAAAAGTAGGCAGAAAGTCTGCTCATCTCTCTGAAGTTCCCTTTTCTCCAGGACCTTGGCCCTTACAATTCTGCTCACTCTATCACTTCTTCTATACACTCAACTTTGTGTGTGCCTGTCAGGGGAGGGGTGTTATTTGGCTTTCTTAAGGATTGTTTGCTGTGTATCAAAAATGATGAAATAGAAGAGGAAGTTCAACTATATGCTTTAATTCTTAAATTATTAATATATTTAAACTGTACTTCTAACAAATGGTTTCTGATACTATTTTTATTTGGTAAAATGATGGTAAGAAATTTCACTTCAGACTTTCTACATCTTTCATTTAAGCAATTAATAATTATTTTAAAATTGCTAAATTAATTGGTAGTCAGATAAATCTATGCTTGACTCTTACTTCTATCACTTCTTCGCTTAGTAGTCATGTGACTGAGCAATTAATTTATGTTCTCCCAGGCTTGGCTTTCTTAATCTGTTAAATGTAAAAAGACTTAGCACATAGGTTTGTTGTGAGAATTAATTAAATTATATATTAAAGTAGTAAATACTTGACCCATTTAACCAGCCAATAAATGCTATTTTCTTTTTCCTCATTATCCTCCTCACAGCTAATGATGTAAAGTAACAAGGGATAATGATGGATAATAAGAGATGATAGAAAAATAAGGGACCTGAAGCTATCTGAGTAATCGAGATTTGGCAATAAGTACCTACACAATCGTGGAATTCAGTTTAGTTAAATCATTTATTCCTCATTTATATAAAACGATGAGACTGGAATAAGGGGAAGGTTAGTGAAAAATCAAAGAAAAAAACAACAATACATATTCTTCTGCCATCAGGCCTATAGTAGGGCTCTGAATATATAAGTGTTTTTTTTTTTCTTTTTTGGCAGGCTTTCTTTCCGTATGTTTATTTTTAACATATACATGTGAATCAACTGTTCATTTTTTGTTATTTCTGAGTAGCATTCCATTATATGGATGTAACACAATGTGTGTATCCAGTCATCTGTTGATGAGCATTTACATTTTTTGAGATTATCTTTTTTGTTGGTTACTCATGTTGTGAATCATATTAACATTTGAATGTTAAGTCAAATTTGCATTCCTGCTATAAAAATCAGTTGGCTATGATATATAATCCATTTTATATAATGTCGGCCTTAATTTGTTTAAATTTAGTGTAGAATTATTGCATCTGTATTTAGGTTATTCACCTGTGGTTTTCTTTTCTTGTAGTGTTTTTGGCATTAGAGTAAGCTAGCTTCATGGAGTGAGTGAGGAAATATTTCCTTCTCTCTAGTTTTCTAGAAGATTTTGGACAGATTTAGTATTATTTCTTCTTTAAATGTTTGATAGAATTTGTCAATGAAGCTATTAGGCATAGAGTTCTTTTGTGAGAAGGTTTTTAACCATAAATGTAATGTCTGTAATAGTTTTAAAGCAACCCAGGTTATCTGTTTTATCTTGAGTAAGCTAGAGAATATATACTTTTAAAGAAAGAAAATTATTAATCAGTTATTCATTACTGCCATGAAAGAACATATTGCCCCTGTTTATTAAATCATTAGCTCTTTCTAATGAGCAGTATTCATTTGGTAAAGTTAACTGTGGTGAAGTATTTGTGATAAGCTTCTCTACTATCTCAGAAAACATCAAGCCAAGTCTGTGCATTTTTCATCTTTAACAACCACACCACTATCACCTCTAATCAGCAGCATATACAATATGTTAAGGCACAGGGTGTAACTCCCCTGCCCTCCCTTAACTTTTTGAAAGGAATCAAATGTAAAAACTTTTGAAGTCCTTTCATTTTAAGCTTTGAGACTGATGAACTCTGTTAATGTCCATAAAGGGGTCCAAAGGAAAGAAACAAAGTGGGCAAAAACACACTAAATTATGTGCTAAGAGGGAGAATGTAAGACATAAAAGTAGTTTACCCTAGAAAAAAATAATTAAAGATCATATGGAAAAGTTTTGGGTATTTTAAAAATTCTGTTGCATATCCAGGTAAATCTGGTTAAAAAAGGTACAGGTTTGAATTAGAATAAGCAAAAATATTGGCATCTAAAACTGTAATGTTTTACCAAAGAAGACTGAAGAGTGTTATTTTTCAGTGAGGTTCAAAGAAAGTTGACAAATGATTTAAAAATATAGACTTCACTGTTCTGCCCTTAACTATGCCTATGTCTAGCTCTCTGGGAAGCGATATTAAGCAAACTTTTCTAGGTTATTATTATTTTGATGTTATTAATCTGCTAATTTCTGAAAGAGGCAGAGAAAATACACAAGGATAATAATGCAAAATGATATGAGGTACAAATATAGGTGAGGTTATTATTAATATATTAAGATCTTTGTAGAAGAAATTAATAGAGGATGCTGATAGATCTTAATTTCCAAAATCTGAAAAACTACTGCAGGAGCCAACTTTCCATGCTTTGGGTTTCTTTGTTATTATTATTTTCTTTTACTACCTGTTCCCCATTTATACAAAAATGTTTCCAATCAGTACAGATTACCAAATCAAGCATGATTTATATTTACAACTTCAGAGGTGAACCTGACTGTTTCATGGAGTGGCTCAAACTAAACATTTTTAGAGTCATCTAGCCTACTTAATTTGAAAAGTAGTTGACAATGGCATGTTTTTGTGTAAGCTAATGATGTGAGAAATATGCATTGCATCCTGGGCTATTTCAACATTCAGAAAGGTTCTCCACCAGCAGAATTTCTAATACATTTCTTTTACTCCTTTCATGACACATTAATTTAGTTCCACCAAATAATTCATGTTCAATTATATGCTCGTCAAGTGTCTGGATTCTTCAAATGAGACTTTCTTAAAGAGTTTCTTTGCCACTGGGGATAACTGAACAAATGGGAAAAAATCTTGTCAGTAGAAGCCTGAATATTTTCCTTACTTAGTCTAGGTAGAAAAGGAAAGCAAGATGGCCTCTGGGCAATGTTCTACAAACTGACCTGTCAAGGACCTCAATTCTCAAGTTTGTTTTGTCTCTTTCTTTCCATTATTGCCCCCTCAATGAGTTGCTAGGTCAGTAATCCCAAGATTATGGCAGAGAAGGCAATCCTTGAGAGTCTGTTGCCATGAATATATTTCTATTTGTTATGGCTTCTCTTTTAGGTAAGGAAAAGAGGAATACATGAAAAAGCAATAGTAAAGTAGGAAGAGAATGCCACTAATTCTGTACCCTCTCAGTGTCTCTCCATGTAGCATTTATCAAGAAGGAGAGCTGCTGTGTGTCCATACGTTTAGAGATGGGGTAGAATGAAAAGTCTGCTGCTTTGGGAACCTAGAAAACTGGATTCTGATCTCAACATGTCCACTAATACTTTATCCTTAGTCTTGCTCATGGTGGTTTCCTTATTTGTAAAATTATGCTACCAGCTCATCTCTAAGCTTCTTTCTTATTTTACAAATCTATGTTGACTGAAGCTATGACAAAGCCAGAAGCCTGTGAATCCCAAACATTATCTGGTCAGTGTCTTCTAATGAATGCATATTCTACATATCTCCGCCAACTAGCGGTCATGGGTTTTTTCCTGGCAACTCTGAGTGAATATATGCAGGTAACATAGAATCTGGAAAGGAACAGGAGGAAAGGCAGCCTCTGCCTGCTGTGGCTCCTCATGGGCAACAAGACAAAAGTAGGGGGGCAGGACACTGAGAGGAGGAGAAGGAAGCGAGAATAAGAATACCTGAAAGTTACCAGTGCAGCAGTGTGTGTGTGTGTTTTCTCACAAAGATCCTTAACGTAAACACTGGATCATCAATTGAAGAAACAAATTACTTTCTGAGGAATCTCTTCTTTTTAGTTCAGAAAGTTCACTCATTTTTTTATGCTTTGGTCACCAAACTATCATCTTGGCAGGTGTATGGACAAAGTACAAGAAGTGATGGAGGGAATACCTTACAATCTGTCAGATACTGTGCGAGCATTTTATACTTATCATTTCGTTTAATGCTCACAGCTATTTTGTAATATTGGTTAAATTATTTTCAAGGGGTCTCAGAAAGATAAATTAAGTAGTCTAAGATCACGTGGCTATTAAGTGTTAGAGGATGGATTGGAATCCAGGTCTTCTTCGCTCTAATCTTCATTATGCTATGCAGCCTCTGTCAGCACTGATACCTGCTAGTCCTAGACACTGATGAGTCTTGGATTTGATTTTATCCTACTTGCAAGCTAACAAGTTAGCCAGTTACTATTTACAGATGCTGACAGAAGACACTCAACCCCTGGGTCAGAGACAGATGTTTTTGTTACTCACAGCATAGCAAGCAACATGAACATCATAGATATGCTTCAGTTCCTGATTTAGTTTTCTTTTACTGATGTAACAAATTACTCCAAACTCAGCAGCTTTAAACAATACTAATGTATTATTTCATGGTTCTGTGGAGCAAAGTTCAGCACTGTTGGCTAGTGATCTGCTGAGTCTTACAAGACCAAAATCAAGGTGTCTGTAGTCTTTGCCTCTTCTTTGGAAGCTCAGGGGGAGAATCTCCTTCCAAACATATTTAGAAATTTGTTATCAGAATTCAATTCAAATCCATGAAATTGTAGGAATGGGGCCTTTGTTTCTTTGCTGGCTGCTGTGCAGTTTCTTGAGGTCATCTGCATTCATTGGCTTGTGGGACCCTCCGTTTTCAAAGTGAGTAATGACAGAGCAGATATTTCTCTTTCTCTGAAAATCTTTGACTTTCTCTTCATCTGTATCTCCCTGATTGCCTCTTCTGCCTCTGCTTGTAAGGACTGATATGAATACATTGGGCTCACACTGACAAACCAGTATGAGTATTTTAAAGTCAACTATTCAGTGACTTTAATTACCTCAGCAAATTCCTTTTTTGTGTGTAAGACAACATATTCACAAGCATGATATCTCATCATAGTCACAGTCCTGTGGATCAGGAATAGAATCTTGTTGGCATAATTTTTCCTGACACAGGTTCTCTTGCCCCAGATCCCTTGAGGACAGTAAGATATGGTCCAGATGGATGCTCGCATGCAGTGGGGTAGCATCAGGGATGAGAAATTCCCAAGCATGAGGAGTCTCTTTTTATAGTAAGCAGTGAGAAAGACTGTTCTTTGCTTAGTGAAGAGACACTACCTCTTCTTTTAAAGTTACATCTCTCAAGTGCATAACACAACCCTGAGAAATGACTTACTTAAAGAATGGCCAGAGCACTGTGTTCTTGGCTCATTGAGCAAGAATTGTAGGAGGCAAGAGACCCAGAGAGGACTCTTTCTTCTAACTAACTCTCAGAGTTGTTGAGAAACCCCAAATGGCAAATTGACCCTTAATCTATAAATACGCAGGTCATTCCTAGTGAAGTAAAAAGATGTCTTTCTGATCTGAGTTTTAGTTACAGTGAAAAGTGTGCTCCCTGAATTTCAATAAAGAGGGAGAGAAATAAGCCTGAAGATCAAATTGCATATAATATTGGTGGATGGGGCATAGTCTCTACTGTTTACATAGTAATACTAATGACAAATAACAATCAAGTCAAAAATCTATGGAAAAGCTCAGGATGGCAGATTTTTTTAAAGATATAATGGAAATACCTTTGATTACATTATAGAAGGGGCTCAGGTTTGCTCCTTACCTCTACAAATGTGTGATTTTGGACAAATGACTCAGAAGCTCAGCTTCTGTTTCTCAGTCTATTTGATGAAAATAATAATACCTACTCTAAAGATTTATTGAGAGATATAAATGAGATAATTCCTGTAAAGCTAGTAGCATTGTGTTTATAATATAGTAAGTGTCCCACAAATGTTTCTCCACGAGTCACCTCTCCAACTCTACTTACATCCAAATAGGAAATGTTAGGCATGAACCTACCTTTGATACGATAGAACACCATACCCACTAAAAGACAGTAGGTACCATCTGTTGCACACTACCGCTGTGCACCAGGATTCATCTCAAAATTAGCTTCAAATTTAGCATGACTATGTATGTGATAAGTGAATGTAGAAGTCCAAGTTATATTGATGTCTCCATATATCTGTCGGTTCCTTAACTCAAAACATTTCACTTCAACATGCTTCTTATAAAGCTTTAGAAAGCTTTCAAGAGATAAATCTTGAGTATTGTGTGCTCAGAATTTTTAATTCACCATAAAAGCATGTAGGAAGAGTGTAGAAAAACTCCCCAAACTTTGAAAAATGTGGCTTTTTCTCCGAGATAAATATTCACCTACAAGAGACTTCGGGGAAATTATGGTGTTTCCACTACCCTGCAGCAATTTCCACAGACCACTGAGGCAGAGCACGAGGCCCTGAGGACCACCTACCCAAGTGTATTCCTTTCTTTGATATCGCAAAGCTCTCAGTACCATTTTGTGGTGTTTCCACTTGGCTCTGTAATCATTATTGTGGGTTAAATTTTTTTTTTTTAAGTTCATTTTTTGCTTTCCAGCACAGACCCAGATCTGCAGTGGAAAATACATTTATAGAAATATGTTGTTGCGTGTGTGTAACTTCCATTTTGGGTTTGTCCCAGACCACCTGGAACACCTTCACGGGTTTCAGTTATCCAAGAGCCACAGCGTGAAAATCAGAGGGATGCTTCATTAGGTTACTGCTGGCGGTGCTTTGAGATCCCTGAGTGAAAATCAGAAACTTTTTTTTTTTAACTTATTCTTTTTTTTGCTACAAATAAAGTATACCTTTTCTGCATGTTAGTGCCTTGGTTAATATTTGAAATGTGCAGCAAAAAATATAATAAGATATTGGTCTTTAACGTTAGGCAGGAGCATATTTTTAAAAAATGGCTGTAATGTTCTGAGAAAGCTGCCGCCTGTTTTTCTAACCCGGACACTGGAGTCTGCACATTACAGACCACACCCTCAGAGCCTACCTCAGGTTTATAGAAGGCCTAGTGTGTGGTCAAGACCTCTAGACTTATAGTTAAAAGTTCAGACCAGGGATGGGCTCAATGACACCTATGGCTTTTTATAATTAAGTTGAACTGTCCTCTGGCAAAGGTTCCAAGAAATCAGTCTCTCAAGTATATACTTCCAGACGAAGGGCATCTAAGTTCCATAAATTTTTTTTCAACACTCAAGGATTCTGATTTTTACATAAATATTAATGCTCCAATTTCTATGCTATTATGGAAAGAATAAGGAAAAGGCTTAGGAATCTAGCCCACAAATTTCATGGTTAGAGAAAACTAACTACCTGACCAGCAGACACAGAAGGCCAAAGGCACACCAAACCACACAGCAGGAGCTCAGTTTGCCAGAACTGTGGCTGAGTTGAAGTGGATTTGGCCTTCAGTATATTAATTCCAGGCACCCGGTGGTCTGAGACAGAAAAGGCAAAAGTAAGCAAACTAATTGGTAAGAGGATAAGCTTTTTTCCCTCCTCATCCCTTTTGGTAACTGTTTCTCTTTCACGTGTGCCTGTGACTTTCCCACACAGCCGTGGAAGAAGCAGAGAGGACAGCAGGTGACAGCAGGGCTCGGAGGTGCCGCGGCAAGAGCCAGAGGCACGGTTTGTCCGGCAAAAGCCTCGTAAAGTTGCACATGTACTCCAAGCCACAGGCGGAGAATCCTTGTCCTTCTAAATGTGAGGGCTCATCTCCTCCCAGTTGCCCTCTTTTCTAAAATGAAGCTGTGTGCTCATGATAGCCAGGCTCACAAAAACTGACTGATAACTTCTAAACGATAAATATGAGGTATTGGTGGCATCAGAACTCGGCACCTTGACTTGATTTGTCTTTATTTGTTCTTTTTATGCAAATGGAAAACAAAAACAAGAACACAAACTCTAAATCAAACGCCAGTGATCCACTGTACTTTCATATTGTGGCCTTTTTTTTTTATTTAGTTTAATTTTTTTTAAGCATAGGGTTTATTTCTCCTTTAGATAATTGCTTCTGAGACAGAAGGGCTCCCTCTAGCCACCAGCTTAAATAACACACATCCTGCTCACCAGCAAAATTTTCCTTAAATGTGGGCTAATGTTTACATAGCAGTAAAACTGTGTTCTGAAAATATCAGTGACAAGGCTTCTGCAGGGCTATTAAACTTCCACTGTATTGGATTGGATTTTTTACTTTGCTTTTTGTTTAATTTTTTAAATTATTGCCAGGAAAATATTTCTAAAGAAGTCAAAGAGGAATAGCCAGGGTAGTAGGAATTATCTTTCAAAGCAACAAATTGGAAATGTTTTATAGCATTTAAGGTAATGCTCCTCATAATACTCATTTTATAAATATTAAGAGGGAAGCCAAGATCCAAGAGTATTTCCAGCTTAAGCACAAGTCACCTCAAAATTAACCATAGAGCTTGCTGTAGAGTGTGAAGTACTTTAGGTTTGTGTGAGTTCATCGAAAAAGGCAAAGTCAGAAAATGCTTAGACCTCATGCTTCTATTTTGAACCTACTTGTGCTGCTGTTTCACCCAGTTACTCTTCATTTCCTCAAATAGCTGTGCTTGTGCATTTATGCTTTTAGTATGCACTCCTTTAAGTGTTAAAAGAAAACTAAAGCAAATAAACAATCCAAGTCTAAATTATTTCAAAGTGGGTTTTAAAAAATTCTCTGTCAAGCAGTAAGTCAGATGAGGGTAGATACCTCACGAACACACCAGTAGGCATCTTCCGCACAATCGAGCAATGGGTGTCTTTGCATTACCTCTGCCGGGAGGTCTTCTAGGAACTGGGCAGACAAAAAGCAGGATGAAGACAGGAAACTTGAGTGGCATGGCATATGGAATTAACTAAACTTATGATAAAATGTGAGATAATAATATAAATAAATTCATGATGGGATAAAAGTTCATTTTTAAAGTTCTTAAAATGAGGAAAAAGATTTATCTTGAAATAAATTTATCACAACAATTACTAGCATCTGATAGCAATTAGAACCTTGGTAGTAAAACTCTTGTTATGATTTGGGGAGGGGGAGGGGAAGAGAGTGAAAGTTTTAATTGTTCTGAGCAAGTTCAAAGAGCACCCGGAATCCCCAGTTCTCAGCTCTCCTGCTGGAACCACCTAGCACTTGGCACTTCTTCACCCAAAGCTCTCTAGTGCTTTACCTTTTTTTTTTTTTTTGCATGCGCATAGCTTGCATGTGGGAATGATTATGGCATTCTCTGAAGCACAGTGGGTTTTGAGATGATACACGTTTCCGCTTCTCACCTCCCTGAGCAAAGATTTCTATTTCTGCATTAGTGTCTTTATGAATGGCAGTATACCACTTCTTGGCATGATGTCCAACGTTTCGTGGACACTTTAGATTCCAAAGACCAATTGGACATTATCTTTGTGCTCTCATGAAACTAGTTGTTTGTTGTTTCAGTAGAACATTCTGTGTTTCTAGCCGTTCTCCAGCCTTTACTTTGATAATAAATATATACTCTAATGATGCAGTAAAAATTCTAGAGATTATCTAAACTCTCATTAACTTTAAGGTGAAAAGCAAGAAGTACCACTGGTCCTCTGCTATTGAATCCTATACATTGGATGCTGATCCCACGCACTGAGCAGTGAGTGTGCGTCGTGCATCCATGTCTGTAGATTCTAGTTCTGTTTTTCTCTGATAGATATAAAAAATAGGAAGGTAGTTAAGTAAAATATCAGGAGAAAATTTTTAATTTACGTTTGATATCTTTTTTAAGAAAAATATTTCTATTTTTCAAAAGAAAAAAATACCAGGGAAGTCCTTTGGTGGGGGCTAAGTTTGGGTAGCTCCTCTCAAAGAAAATGTTTCCAGTTTTCCCCTCCAGAGCATTTACTTATATACAGCTCTGGTAACATTCTGAAGTCTCTTGTCTTTGCTTGTCAATTTCCTGGAATTACCTGCATCAGTAGTTCCTGTGCTAGTGAGCAAACTGGAATTTAACTGCACCAAAAGTGGCTAGTAACCTCATTGTTTCTGGCTGCAACTTGGAAATCTTAATAGGATAAATAATTTTTTTTCATTTTTACAGTGTAACTTGACCTCTAGTCTTCCTCTAGCATGATTACTTACTAATTACTCTATTTCTTATTGAAATTTAGATTGCTTATTTTACTAATAATTATTAAGTACCTATTGTGTGTTGGACACTGTTTTAGGGTCTGAGATATAGCACTGTCCTGCTGGGAGAAGTTTTAATGTATAAGATGAGTAAAGCTACAGAAATAAATACACTTTTTTTTTTTTTTCAGTAATGATAGAATTCCAAGAGGGGAGAGATTCAAAGAATGCTTCAAAGGACAAGGAACACACACTTAATTCAATCAGGGGGTTTAAGGAAAGGTTCTGAGAGAAAATGACTTGTGTGTGGAACATTAATGCCAAATTTTGATCAAGTAGTCAGTTGTTTTATTATATAAAATAAGTTTTGTAGATGAGGGGGTGGTTACTTTTACTTTGATTAGCTAATATTAGTAGGCACATACATTTTCACAGAATTTTCTGGTCTGGTGTGAAAAAGACTTAACCTATATATATGTTTATTTTTCTGTATCTGAAAAACAAGATAATTCTTACTCCTCTAAATTTGCAGCCCCTGGGGACTGACTGAAACTGACTCAGAACTAAAGGGTCCTGCTTTTTTGACTAGAGCCAGGATAGTTATTCATAAAACACCACAGTGTTTAATTTCTTAATCTGTCAATTTGCAACAGATTTTTGGTGAAGAAAAACCATAATTATTAATCTTGTAGAGTTACTCCTTGGGGATTCTGAGAAGCTGCAAATTACTGACTCAAAGCAATAGCAAATCACATCTAAGCTCACACAGCTCTCTTTTAGAGGTAAGAGTATGTTTAGATGGGGAAACAACAGAAATCTTTAGAATCTTCCAGTTATTCTCAAATAGATGAGAACATCCCTCATTTTCATTTAGCTGATTTTGGAATGCTAAATGAAATGAATTTGGAAATTCATTCAGCTTCTCAAAATAACTCATATATTCTAATTTGATATTTGAATTCGAAATCACTTTAAAGTAATAGCATATTTGACACAGAAGACACTCAGTTTGGAATGCTCTTACTTTTCATACAGCCAAGTCTAACATAATAACTTTTTTAATATGGCAGAAAAAAATTAAATGGATTGGAGTTTTGACTTTCAATTTATTATTATTCAATCAAATATATTTTGAACACACATAACAAAGTACCAAAATCAAGTGTATTTTTGGAACTTGCAAGCAATTCAGTAAATTAAAATGTTGGCCTATAGCAAGGAAAACTAGACTTAAAATGTTTAAAAATTACTTTTTCCCTCTTTAAAATTGAATTCATTTTGTACTTTATTGATCACTATTTTTGATAATACAAGGATGTTTTTATTCATATGACTTAAAGATTATTTTCTACCTGTGTGTCTATATAGTTCCAAAAAATAAGCTTAATCAAATTATACCACAGCATGACCAGAAAGCTATTATTAAATTAAAATTGCATATTTCCAGAACCATTTTCTGGAAAGTTTGCAAACTCAATTCAAAGTTAATTTATTAGTAGTAATAATATTATTATTATTGTTAGTTGGTGGCAGATTCTGCTGATACTGACAATTTGGCTAAGTGTGAAATTTCTCAACTCAACACAGAAACCATACCATTTTGCCTAAAGTAGAAAAATACCAAGCATTCTCCTTTAATGCATGAAGGAGGTAACTCGGGGCAAAATATAATTTTATAAATGTGAATGTGTCAGGTTGGTAGTGGGTAGGGAGCTGTGGTGCCAGGGCACAGTAGACAGAGACAGGCGGATGGCAGTTGTACATGTTCCCTTTCCTGATCAGAACAGGCAGCAAGCAGCTGAGATGTGTAAATGAGCATGAGAAATGTATATGTGGTGTTGGACATAGAGACAGAGCCCTATGTAAGTGTCTGCTTTCAAATGGAAGCACTGGAATGGAAACAGAAACCCAGAATATGGGCATACAGTCAGTTCACTCCCCAACATATTTTAATGGGATTGAATTTAAGGATTATAGTAAAGAGTTTAAAATTAATTACAAGAAACTCTAGCAGGCATTTCCTTAAGACTATGAAGGATTCTTGATGAGAAAGCTGATAACATTTCCCTAGCTTAGGGCTGACAAGTTTAATGTCTCAATATGCCTTACTATCAGTTGCCAGTTCTCTGTCTTCGTCAATTTTCAAATCGGTCAGTGGCACATCTCAGAAAGCTCTGACAAATATTTATTTATGGAAAAGACTCCACAGTGGAGGAGAGATGCTATCAGCAGGGCTGAGACCTAACAAGATCATGGCATTGTGAGATGGAGGAAGAAGGCATAGAAAGTGCCTGGTGGAGCAGAGAAGTTTCACATCTCAAAAGCACCAACCAAATAAGCATTTAACTGTGGTGCTATCAACTTGAAAGGCAAAGATTGTGTCCCTTGATGACAACAGCCTGTGACATAGTTTATAAAGAAAACAGAGGAACTTAAAGCTGGTGGTCACAATTGTCCTCAACCAGGTTAAGTTGTGGATGGACCCTATTTTAAGAAAATGGTCTGTCTTGTAGAAACAGAAGAGAGAGATTTAAAATTGTGAAGTTCGGGTAAAATATCTTAGTCCATCCTTGTTCCTTATGGGAATCATTTGACAATAGTTCTGGAAAATCTAATTTAAAAAAAAGTAAGGGGAAGGGATACACTTGGCATCGTGTTAAGATACTATATGAGAAAAACTGAAAATAATCAACATCAATTTCCTATAGGTGATCAAAACTCATCAGAAATATGTTGACTTAAATTAGACAAAAATCATAACCAGTTGGGATTTAATCAGAGAATCAGAACTACTATGGGTAATATAGAATAAGAGATTTCTTTTAAGGATTAGACCTTATGCAGTTTTGGGAATTGCCTCTGTGTCTAGTGTTGATCCTGAAGTATCTCTAAGTCAGCCATAGTGACAGTTGGGAAGGAACCCAGCATGTGGCTGAGAGTAAGGACAATCTGCAGTGTGCATCTATCTTCCCCCATCCCCATCCCTGAATTTGTTCATCCTTGATATCTGATTTGTTCATCAGTGACATGAGCATCTTCTTTGCTGAATCAGATAATGATTTTTGAATACTAGAATAGCATTTCCTAATTTTTATGCTATCTATAATGTAAAGGCTCTAGGCACAACACAATTTTAAATTTGTTATGCTTTATTAACATTTTTTCCATCATTCTCTAAGATTAGACAATCAACAGACCATAAAGTACTGATTTTACCATTTGCCCACTTCTGTGGTATAAATGCTCCCACCATGACCAATACGCCATCACTGAATACAAAGGTGGGAAGAGATACTCAATAACACATCATTATATAGTATTTCCACTATACAGATATAAAAGACATAAATAACCTCAATATCATAGATAATAGTAAAATGCAATAAAATAATTAAGAAGTAAAACTGAACTTACTAACTAGTTGATTTTCTTTTAAGAGTGATGTGTGTTAGCAATTTTGAAATTAATTGTAATATATTCTAGCCTTAAAGAAAATGTGTGAAAATATTGATGATAATAGGAAGCAGTTTTCTCACTCTTGAAGAAGGAGGTGAAAAACATCAATTGAGAGAAACTAGAATACCCCCTGTGCTGTCAGACTGGAATAGGAGATATTAACTAGTTAGATATATACACAAATAAATATGCATACATATATACAAATAAATAATATTATTGTAGTTATAGTAAAGCTCCTGATATTATGGAAGAATATCCTTGTTCTCAGGATATGTCTACTGAAGTATTTGCTGTTAAAGGGACATGGTGTCTCCAAACATATTCATACATATATGTTGTATATACAGATATTTATGTATATGTATATATCCATAAATGTGTGTGCGGATTCATGTATACATGCACATATATACACACACATAAGAGAGAGAGAATGAAGAGGAGACGAAAGGAAAAGGGAGGACAGGAGAAGAAGAAAGCTATTGTTGTAAAATGTAAATACTGAATTGGGTAAAGGCATCCCGGACTTCCTTCTATTATTCTTGAAATTTTTAGTTATGTTTCAAATACAGAGATATAATTTTTTTAAAGAAATTAAAAGAAATAAAACTGACATTATTCATAGACCACCTGATTTTTTTAACATCAAATTCCAAATGAATCTCCAGAAAAGTTATAAATATTCATACTTTAGTTTATTAAGTTTAACGTATATAATTATAGTACTCCAGAGCTATATAAAAATGCAAAATTTAAAAATGATACGATGTAAAAATGAAATAAGAAGCATCAAATACCTAGGAATACATCTAAAGAAATATGTGCAAGTTCTCTACACTGTAAACCACAAAATATTACTGAAACAACTTAAAGAATCAAAAATAAATGGAGAGATACAATCATGGATTAGAAGACTTGATATTACAAAGATTTTCACCAATTCACCCCTGAATCCATCTCTAAATTCTACAGCGTCTCAAACAATCTCAGTAAGTTTTCCTTTGGTGGCGAGGACAGGGATGTTTTCTGAAATGTACATAGAAATTTAAAAACTAAGATGTCTAAGACAATTCTGTACAAGAAAAACAAGAGAAAACCTTAAGTTAACATTTATAGCAAGCTTTATTATAAGTCTACATTAATCATGGCAATATAGAATTTGGAAAAAAATATACAAATAGATGATTGGCTAAAATACAGCATCCACATATAGACTCCTATACATGAACCTTGATTTTGGAAAATGGCTGAATAACTGTATCATAGTCACACAATGGCATAATATATAACAATGAGAATGAATAAACTAAAAGGACATGGAAAATATGTTGAATCTTACAAACAAGAAGAGCAAAACAAATGAGGCACCAAAGACTGCAAACCATATGATTCTATTTACATAAAGTTAAACAATTGCAAAAAGCAGAACTGTTTGGTCCAGATAGAACTGCAGAAAGTGGATACTCTTGGAGGGGTGGGCCATGACAGGAAGGGGACACATAAGGGTCTTGGGGTCCTGAAAACGTAATATAGGTGTGTACAACTTATTAAAAATGCATCAAGCCATACACTTTTGATAAGCTCATTTATCTGCAAGTCTGCTATAGTTCAATAAATTTAAAGATAGAAAAATAAACTTTGAAAAAAATGTAAGAAAATTAGAGTGAATTAAATAAGCTTCTTGTTCTTCCTCAGACTAAAATTGAGAGTGTGTAACTGCAGAGGGAAGAGAGAGCCATAATTTGTTAGCGTTTATGTATGTATCTTTTTCTACTCCATATAGGGTACAGTAGCTCAAAGTATAGTATTTGAATGCCTTTACCAGCCTGGAAAGGTAGTCAGAATTCACTGCACAAACGTTTTCAAGGGATGCTTTGATATTCTCTGTTGAAATGTGCACGATAAACCCTAGTGAAGTCCTTTGAAGGTTACTAAAAATTGGGCTCACTGCTGGAACACTTAACTTCTGTGACCTTTACTGAAGGCGAGCCAGGAACTTCTATAGAATACTGTGTTGTTTCCTGAAAGACACAGTCACATGGGATTAGATTCAGTCAGAAATTTGACTTTTACCCATAGGTTCTGGTGTGACTTAATTAAACCAGAAAAAAAATTAATAAAAATTCTTACTTTTTTGATGCTGGTCAAATTTCTCTGTAAAATATAAAAACAAAAAATCAAAATCTTCAGAATCTGTCTTCTAATTCCTCTTGTTTTCGAAACAAACACTCTAAGTTATACAAAATTCTAGATATTAGTTGTCCGTTTAACTAACCTTGGGTTTGCAATTGATGTAAACTCTCAACATACCAAGCTATCTGTTAACATTTAGCAATTTTTAGGCATTTTCTACAGCTAATGTATTTTTTAATATCATATAGATTAATTTGTTCAAGTGAAAGTGGTCTAAAAACCTAGTAATAAAATTGTAAAAACCTCAACGTATCAGAACTTAAATCCTTTAGCCCTTTAGGTTTAATGTATTTTTAAACACATTTTTAAGTGCATAACTGATGTCGTTTTAGGAGAATTCAAACCCACATCTCTTCAACTTAGGTCAATTGTGCAGATAACAGTAATAGTAATAGTTGGAGCTAATATTTATTGACCTCTTGTATATCAGGCACTAAATTAAATCTTTTATAATGTTTAATCTATTTATTATTCCAACAACTCTAGTGATAACTGAGGCTTAATAAGATCATATAGTTTACCCAAGGTAATGCTACTGGTAAAACGGAGCTAGAGATAAAAAGTCAGGTAGTTAAAGTTCAGAGCTCTTGTTTTTACCAAAAAGCCACAATGGGTATTGCTACTAAAATTAGCACACCGTTGAACAACACAGGTTTGATCTGCACCAGTTCACTCATACTCCGACTTTTTTCAGTAATTATACAATCATCCCTCCCAATTTGCAGGTTTCTGAATCTGCAGATACAACCAACTGCAGGCTGAAATTTCTCTCTGGGGGTTCCTTAATCCGTGCGTGCAGAACCATTCATTCAGAGGACAGACTGTGGGATTTGAGCATCCTTGGATTTTGGTATCCAAAGCAGGTGCTGGAACCAATCTCCTGTGGATATTGAGGGACAACTGTATACATATTCTCTGTTGTAATATAACATACAATGCAGTATAATACAATAAATAACATATTGCATGTATACATATACACATATGCATAAATATGTATTCTATATTGTAAATATATACATATGTTATACATTATACACAGTGCTTACATTTTTAAAAGTATGATTTTATTTTAGGCCATGGATGATACATCAATATATACAGAGACTTCACAGACTTCTTTATCAGATCAAGAACATTAAATAAAAATGAGACTCTGAATAATAAGTAGATACCTCTCAGTCACTTGAAAATGTAAAAAACAAGAACAAACCATAAAAACCTTTTTCCTTCATAATTTTTGGGACAAATTATAAGTCAGTTGAGTCAAATTATTAATTAGTTGAGTTTAAGCAATCACAGCATTTAAAACACACCATATCAAAGGCATAGGAACTGTTGGAGAGCTCTCATCAGAGCTGAAATCTAAAATATAAATTTTTTTCTCTCTCAATAAGAAAATAAACAGTAACAAACTAAACATTTAACTCGAGCTAGAACGGGAATAGCAGGACAAACTTAGAGCAAATCGGGAGAAGAATTAATAAAGATCAAGTGGAAAATTAATTAACTGTAAATTGAAGAACTGGAATGGCTAATTGTTTACAGAAACTAGCCTAATGAGGCAAAAAGAAAAAAAAAAGAGAAACAGAAAAATGAGTCAATCTAGATTCAGAGAGTCTTTAGAAAATATCTGAAAGTTACTTGTAATGAATTTGGTAATTACAATTGATGAATAATTTCTAGAAACATAAGTTTATGAATATGTTAAAAGTACTAAAAATTTAAGCCATCTAATACTGCCCCTAATTTTAATAGTATTCTGGAACTTACAATTTATGCAATCAGATGTGTAAAAAAGAGGCATAAATATTGGAAAAGATTACACAAAATCATATTATACATATATGATTGTCTACTGAGATAATTTAAGCAAGTAAACTGAAAACCTATCAGAACCAATTAAAGGATTATGTAGAAGTCTAGTTAAAATACTAAATATTCAGGTAGGCTAGGGTGGGGGCGACATGGGACTTCTTCATAACCACAAAAATGGTTTAATCTATTACAGCTCCCATAGGGTTGGTCCACTTACCAAATACGGATGATATTCTAGTCCATGGGTCAGAATCAGATGGCGCCTTGATCCACTTGAGCCATCAAGTGCTCCCTGTTGTACAGTCTGCTCAGGCCTGCAGAATGAAGCAGACACTTTTTACTATGAATAATAATGAGAACAGATTTTTCTTCATATGTTTTATTCTTTGCATTGAGTGTGAAGATGATACAATGGCTTAGTAAAAGTAATAAAATCAGTACAATTGCTAAAAAAAAACCCCAAATACTAAATAGCCAAACATTAACAGCCAAAACCTGATTGAAAAACAAGATACAATTCAAAATTCCAATAAAAGTATAAAATAACTGGGAATAATTTTAACAAGAAATGTGTAGGGTCTACAGGAGGAAATTCTAGGAAGACTAGAATGAGTGTAAACAAGATTTGCTGATTGATAAATTTTACAAAGATATCAGTCTCCTCTTAGAAATATTCTATATGTGTAATTCAGTCCAGTAGGAGTACCAGTAATGTATTTTTTTTTGAGAGTAAGAATTTGAAAAGCTGGGAGGGAATCATACAAGAGGTTAAATTCGATAGATGGCTAGGAATAGACTGAGTACAAACCAAGCATTATGAGATGTCCCAAAAGAAATTGAGTGATATGTAAGCTCACTGTCACCATATACCAGTAGGTTCTTGACATGAATAGAACGTCTTTTACAGGATATGCAGTGCTTTTTAATGGTGAAGGCCAGGAAACAGAATGGAGAGAGACAAAGATAATTATGAAACCCTTTCTGCCTTTAGGAGCTCTCTGTATTGCACTAGAGACAAATGTTTAACAAGTAATTAAAATACCTTATAATGACTATTAATATAGATGTGCGTTTATGGTACAGAAAGGACTGCAGTAACAAATGAATGGGTACTTTTTTTGTTGTTTTTGAAATTTTTTTTAATTGAAGTATAGTCAGTTACAATGTATCAATTTCTGGTGTACAGCATAATGTCCCAGTCATGATATGTATACATATATTCATGTTCATATTCTTTTCATTAAAGGTTATGACAAGATACTGAATACAGTTCCCTGTGCTATACAGAAGAAATTTGTTTTTTATATATTTTATATATAGTGGTTAACATTTGCTTATCTCAAACTTCTAAATTTATCCTTTCCCACCTCCTTTCCCTAGGTAACCATAAAATTGTTTACTATGTCTGCGAGTCTGTTTCTGTTTTGTAGACGAGTTCATTAGGGTCTTCTTTTTTCCTTTTCTTTTTCCTTTTTTTTCAGATTTCACATATGAGTGATATCACATGGTATTTTTCTTTTTCTTTCTGGCTTACTTCACTTAGAATGACGATGTCCAGGTCCATCCATGTTGCTGCAAATGGCATTATTTTATTTTATTTTTTATCACTCAGTAGTATTCCATTGTATAAATATACCACATCTTCTTTATCCAGTCATCTGTCAATGGACATTTAGGTTGTTTCCATGTCTTGGCTATTGTAAATAGTGCTGCTATGAACATTCGGGTGCATGTATCTTTTGGGATTAGAGTTCCCTCCAGATACATGCCCTGGAGTGGGATTACTGGATCATATAGTAAGTCTATTTTTAGTCTTTTGAGGACTCTGCATACTGTTTTCCATAATGGCTGCACCAAACTTCATTCCCACCAGCAGTGTAGGAGGGTTCCCTTTTCTCCACACCCTCTACAGCATTTATTGTTAGTGTACTTTTGAATGATGGCCATTCTGACTGGTGTGAGGTGATACCTCATTGTAGTTTTGATTTGCATTTCTCTGATAATTAGTGATATTGAGCATTGTTTCATGTGCCTATTGGCCATTTGTGTGTCTTCATTGCAGAATTGCTTGTTTAGGACTTCTGCCCATTTTTGAATTGTGTTGTTTGTTTTTTGTTGTTGTTAAGTTGTATGAGCTGTTTATATATTATGGAAATTAAACCTTTGTCAGTCACATCATTTGCAAAGATTAACATTTGAAATGTAGATACTTTTCACTGTCGAAGTTAGAAGAGAGGGGAAAAAAGTATTTCTGGAAGGTAAACCAGTGTATGCAAAGAAGCAGAGCATGAGAACACTTGCTCAAGATTAGCTTTCTGTAGCTAGAGGTCGTGATACACATGGTGAAAACAAAGGCTGCAATGCAGATGAGGTCTCATTTGTGAAGGATTTTGCTATTATAGGAAAGCTTGTCTTAAACATATAGACATGTGGGTGTGGAGGTGTGTATGTATACACTATGTACGAACAGAACTTAAGGTGCACAGTTTTGCTTATTCTACCAACCTTTAACAGAATTGGTGCACTGTTATTATTATTTTTTAAATAAATACTTCATTTCATTTTGAACAGAAATTCTCTGATAAGGAGCAGACTATATTCATGTTATTTTACCAAAAGAAAGATTTTGAGGCTCCACTGAAAAATATATGAGGGGTTTACTGAGTTTGGATTAAGAACAATACTTATATTTCTTAGATTTATGCATGAAATGAGAGAAAAATTAAATTCCACTCATCTATTAATTCTCAAAATGAAGAATTAATCTTCAGTCGTTTTGTTTGTGTCCTTTATTAAAGCTGCAAGTATTGTAGTCATAATAGTTCTAATACATATCTTTATATGAGTGCACAGCAATTACTAGATTTTTCTTTTAAAAACATGAGCTAACACAGGAGTTGAGGCACCGGAAATTCTGCCTTCACATGTCTCTTAATGGAAGTAAAGGAGAAAAAAATCAATTTCATGTGAACGAAGATACCTTTGGCCTCTACTGGAAATAAATCACACTGAATAGGCAAACTGCATTTCTTGAGATAGATTTTATTTATGCTCTTATTATTTGTCAGACTGTAACATGACAGAATTTATGAATAATCAAATAATTCTCAAAATAAATGAGACGAATTTCTTTCATTTGATTATTAATTACAGAAACTAACCTTAACTCTTTGGGCCCGCTGCTGAGAAGTACAAAGTGAAGACCCTGCTGTGTGGATAAACTGATGACTCACTTTTAATATCAGGTTGAGCCAGGAACTCAAACTCTGCCAAGTGAACTCCACAGGGAGTCCCACTTCAACCCACTCACATTTCCTACTAACAGCACTCTCTTCCAGCCATGCTGAAATAAACTGAGCTTCTCTTTGGCATTTTGATTTGTAAATGAAGGGAGCATGTAAAATAATGAATTGCAGTGATTTCTAGGATAAAGTTTTAAAGCAGCACATTAAAAGGATGTCTGTACCATGACAATGGCATGCAATTGTGTCCTGATGTAAATTATAAAATGGTTCACATTTAGCATCCTTTTTGCCCCCATTTGAGTTACAAAATTATTTCACCTGCAGGACCAGAAAGATAATGTTGCTGTTATTTATAATATGAAGATGGTCGCAGGGAGGTGGGGTATTTATAAATTTATGCTTGTAAAAATAGGAGCCTGAAAGAAGTTTAATTTATAAACCTGAGGCCAAAGAAGTTTCATGTGATGTAGGCCATGCATTTCTGTGTTTTGACGTTGGGGTTTAAGCTATCACACTGGTTAGGATTTTTATGACTCCTTTAGACATGTTTATTTGAAATCTCCCTGGCTTTGCTTGGTGAACTCTAGACATGCAAAAGTACCCTTAGGGCACACACTCCCCTCTGGCAGATTTGTTTCCCATTTTTCTCCTTTTAGAACTCTGGCTCTTCCACTATTGCCACCCAGATCAAAAGCCTCATGTTTATTGTCCTGGCCACATGATGGAAAATATATCTCTGGGTAAGCCTTGCATTAGGTTTCCTGCCTGAAAAGACAAAATGTTTTCTGTTCAGACACAAAGATTGTTCTTAAAAAGGCTTGTGTTTGCATATGAAGCTGCACTACCACACTGATGGTAAATCCAGCAGCATTTTGAAATGGTAACAAATCACTGTTTTGGTTTTGTTTCTTTAAAGTTAACTTCCCTCTCCTCTCCACAACAGCACTGGGGTCCTTTGTAAAAGTCATTCTAACTACTTCCTCAGACTCTTCCTCAGACTGAAAGAGGTGATTGGGAGGACAAAGGACCGGTAATTTGGAATGTTTTAACTGAGCCTGGAGAGGTGAGCCACATATCAGTCACACTTCCTAAATTCTGGTTGTGGTGCCTTCACGATACTGCAATTAAATAAGCAATCCTTTAACTGACCAGGTCTAAGACTAGTGCAACACCAAGAGACACAGTCTTACTCTATAGCAAGATTTCAGTGACCAAGGTAGAAGTAGACATATCTGGTGGTGTATGTGGCCATCTGTATCTATGCTCTGTTACAAGACAGAAGTGTTGGCTTTTTCTAATTGGAAATCCTATTTTGTGACCTGAACTGATGAATAGTTCTGTCTTCTGCTTTGTAGAGAAGGATATTAGAGAGAAGAGGAAGGGAAGAGAGAAGGAAAAGAGAAGAGGGAGAAGGGGAAAGAGAAGGAAGATGATGATAAGAGGGAGTAAGAAAAAGAAAAGGAACAAAAGTAAATAAAACAGACCACACAATAAAAGACTATGTGTATCTAGACATATACATTCCAATATAACATAGAACATGACAGAATTTAGTCTAAAATATCAATCACATCAAAAAATGTATATGGATTAACAAACCTGTTAAAAGACAAGAAGTCCTGATTAAAAATCTGCATTTAACACTATAGTTATATGAGAGGCGCATACAGAACAAAGAGATTAGGAAGATTTAAACTGAGAGGACAATAATATACTAGGCAAATGTAAATGAAATGAAGTAGGGTTCATGAAATTGATAACTAATTGTGTAGAAGAAAGAGAATTTAAAAAAAAATGAAGGACATGTTCTAATGCCTGGCCATAATTCAAAATGAAGAAAAAACATTTATATTTATGTAACAATAACCTAGCAAATTTCATAAAGTAGAAACAACAGAAGATATCTGGAGCATAAAAACCTCACAAATTTGAAAAAATAGAAGTAAAGAGCATTTTCTGACCATAACACAGTGTAAAGTGAGGATGTCACTCGCCTTCAGGTCCTTCGGGGACTAAGTCATTGGCTGCTGCAGTTGCTGACCTACAGTACACCCTGAAAGGAATTCAGGACAAGGGACAGGATGACGTACTCTGTGCTTTTGGAAAACAGGCAAAATAGGCTCTTAGATAGTTACACTTCAGGAGGGATTTTAATGAACCTAGATTCTTGCATCTTCCCATACATAGAAAAGCACTAAAATTATTAACTGACATACCTGAATTTCGTGACTAGCGATAGCCTTTTACTGAAATGCATGCTTGACTGTGTGTATCCCCAGCCAAAATCACATACATACTGGCCTCTTCCCCCTATCTCTTCAGAGCAGTTCCTCAGAGCTATTTGAGAGGCTGTCTCCTGCTATAATCCTCAGCAAGTCTCCCGAATAAACCTGAAACTCACAGCTCTAATGTTGTGTGTTTTTATTCCAGTTGATAACAGTAAATCTAGAAATTAATAATAGAGGATGTAAAAATCCCTCCCCCAGATATAGAAAGAAAAACACATTGTGAATTCTTAAAGAGCAATTTCAAAGTCAAAATGAAAAATAAGGGTGATAAAAATATGAAATTAGAATTTTGGGGATACAGCTAAAATAATGATCAGTGAAAATTTGATTACTTGAGATAACTATATCAGTAAAAATGTTGAAAGAAAATGAATAAATTAAACTCTCACCTCAAAAATCTAGAAAAACAACGACTAAACCAAAGGAAAGTATAAGGTGAAAACAGAAATGAACAAGTTAGAAAATTAAAAGCCAATAAAATCAGAAAAACAACAAAATGGAAAAACTATTAACAAAACTATGTAAAAATAAAAGAAAACCAAATACACAAAATTAGCAATCACACAGGAGACACTATGATCAAAAGAAAGTTAATTTAAACAAATCTTAAGGGACTACTTTGTACAACTCAATTTGAAAATACCCCAAAAGTGTTCATCAAGAGATAAGTGGATAAAGAGAATTCTTTCTTCATATATGGAGATGATCATATTATCAGTTATATTAATGGATTTCCTAATACTGAACCACTTTTCTACAATAAATCCTATTTGGCCGTGATGTACTACTTTTTGATGTGCTGTTAGACTGTAGTTAACAGTTAAGACTTCTTGAATTGGGTTGCATGAATGACGTTAGCACATAGTTTTCTTTTTTCATTTTCATTTTTCACTTGATTGATATAGTACTTGCTTCATGAAATTAATTTGAAAGTATTTCTTTTTTTTTCCTGTGCACTGATATTGTTTAGTAGCATTGAGATTACATGATCTTTTAACGCTTTGTAAAATTCTCCAGTGAAATCACATCACTCTGATATTTTTGTGTGGGCAGACTTCTTAAATACATTCTCTATTTCTTCTTTTTCTGAAAAAATACTAATTTATCTAGATTTTCAAATTGAGTTGTCCAAAGCAGCAGGGAGTTTCCAATGCTTGACTATTGTGAATATTGATTCAATGAAGATGGAAATGCAGATATTTGAGAGAGTGATTTCATTTCCTTTGGATATAGATTCAGAAGTGTGTACTTCTGTTTTTATTTTGGATGAGAACTTCTGTTCTGTTTCCCATAGTTGTTGTATCAGTTTACATTTCCACCAGTAGTATACAAGGGTTCTCTTTTTTCCATACCCTCACCAACACTTCTGATTTCTTGCCTTTTAAAAATCGTAGTCATCCTAAGAAGTGTAAAGAGATATCTTATGTGGTTTTGATTTTCATTTCCCTGATGATTAGTGATGTTGAGCACTTTTTCATATACCTGTTGGCCATTTGCATGTATTCTTTGTAAAAATATCTTTTCAGGTCCTTTGCATATTTTTAATCAGGTTATTTGGGCTTTCTTTTTCTTTTTTCCTATCTTTTTTTTTTTCTTTTTTTGCTATTGAGTTGTATGAGTTTCTTATGTGTTTTGGACAATTAGTTTGATGTAGTCACACATTTGTTAATTTTTTCTTTTGTTATATTTACTTTTGGTGTCATATCCAAAAAAATCATTGCCACAGCCAATATCAAGGAGGTGTGTGTGTGTGTGTGTGTGTGTGTGTGTGTGTGTGTGTGTGTGTGCTTTTTCTAGAAGTCTTTAATCCCTACTGAGTTTATTTGAATGTATAGTGTAAGATAAGTGTCCAATTAATTTTTTTTTGTTTGTGGATACACAGTTTTCCCAATTTCATTTATTGAAGAAGTTTTCTTTTTCACATTATATATTCTTAGTACCCTTGTCAAAGATTAGTTGACAGTATATACATGGGTTTAATTCTGGGCTCTCTATTCCGTTGCATTGATTTATGTGCTTTCTTTTATGAGGTATCATGCCATTTTGATTACTCTAGCTTTGCAAAATAGTTTGAAATCAGAACATGTGATCCTTTCCAGCTTTGTCCTTCTTTCTAAAGATTTCTTTGGGTATTTAAGGTCTTTTGTGGTTCCTATGAATTTTAGGATATTTTTTCTTTCTATGAAAAATGCCCTTAGAATTTTTATAGGGATTGCATTAAATCTTTAGACCATTTTGGGTAGTATGCACATTTTAATTATATTAATTCTTGCAATTCATGAACATAAGATATCTTTTCATTTGTTTGCGTCTTCTTTAGTTTTTTACCTATTTCTTATAGTTTTACATATTAAGTTAGAATATGCTATAGGTAGCAACACAAATCACCAGAGAAAAGAAAAAAAAAACTTTTTAATAAGTGTTGCTAGAATAAAGGAACAGCCTTACAGAGAAAGGCAAAGTTAGATTTATTCTCCATACCACATATCAAGGTAAATTTGACATGGGTCAGAAATTCAAATTTAAAATATAGAACCATAGAAGTATTAGAACATAAAATCATGGGTGAATTCCCCCACATTCTAGGTGGGGGAAGACTTTCCTAACTATCACTAAAAATTCATTAATTTAAAGGTTAACAGTAATATACTGGCTAACAAAAATTTTAAAGATATGTCATAGAAGAAAAACACGTTAAGTATAGTAAAAGACAAATGTCAAACTGTTAAAACTACTTTCCAACAAAATTACAGACTGTGCTAGTTTTCTATGACTGCTGTAATAATCATCACAAAATTAGTGGCTTAAAACAGCATAAACTTATCTTACAGTTCTGGAGGTCAGAAATCTGTGATCTTCACTAGAGGCTTCCTTCCTTCAGGATGTACTAGAAGAAACCCATTGCTTTTTCTAGATTGTAGAGGCTCCCTGCATTTCTTGGTTCATGACCGCTTTCTTCATCTTCAAGGCAATAACACAGCTGCTGCATAGCCTTTATTATGCATTTTCAATTTTTAAAACTCTATTACAATAGCTTCTGGGAACTTTTATAAGAAATAAATTCAGTGACCTATTTTTCTAAATCAACAACATTTCAAAAGCTTCTAAAAAGCTCATCTACAAATGAAGCATGATTAAAAATATAGTATAGACGTTTGCATGGTGTATTCTACATGACTGTTCTGCCTTGTGTCCACAACAGCCCAGATCAAGGACTAGAAATTAGAAGAAACAGCCCCACAGTCAGTTATACAGTCCTCATCTCATCATTTTATCTCAGTCACACCTGGTATTTTGAATTCTTGAAAGGAAATGTACTTGCCATTTTTTTTTGTCTTAATCTCTTTATGAGTAGGATTTCTGAACATTTTGAGCAATATTACAGTTTTTAGAGTTGTAAGTCTATGCTGTGGAATGAACCTTATAAATGTCATTACAATAAATGTAGACACAATTTTACAAAGAACACAATATGTTCAGTCATCTTTCTCCCTTGTTGAATCTCTTAGTTTGGTTTTACCAAGGGAAGCTTGTCTCCTCTGCTCCTTAGATCCTCTTTTTCTTTGCATCATTCTCATTTTACACAATTCAGTGATTGTGTTTTGCACCTCAGTCTTTGTTGAAGCCATTGCTTTAATTTTTTATTAACTGCAGAGCAGTCACTTTTTATACCATTAGTCAAGGCGAGGCATATGTCAACTAAAATCTTCATAATCCCATTGCTTTTACTATTGGTGTTGCTCTTAAATGCATGCATGCAAGAACTTTGAGGCTCTCAAGTGCATGCTTTGTGAAATTCCTCTCTGAGCTCTATGTACTGAGTAACAGTGCTGAGGCTAGTAACATGGACCTTCTTGATTTTTTGTTGTTGCAAAAAAAAAAAAAGAAGAAGAATAATTTATATGTTGAGTACTTACTTTTTAAAAAGTTTCCTCCATTGTTCAGAAGTTTTGGACTCTACATAGCTATCACATACCTCTGTTACTTCAACTGTTTGGGGTTTTATGTATTAGGCTCTGTAATACCCACATTGTATGAAGAACTGACTGAAATATGGTTAGATATATACAAAAAAGAAATTCTTTTTGCTAGTGAAGTATTCTCCCAAACCTTAGTATTGGAGTATTTGGAATTGGTTTTGAGAGTAAAAATTTAAGACCAACGCATAATTGATCAAAGCATAATGTGCAAAATCAGATTAAACATAGAATATATCTTTGCCTTCAAAACTTTGCTGTTGCATAACTTAATATATAAATTTATCTAAAGAAAGAAGAGGTTCATTCAAGGAGGGCACAATGGGGTGTAGGTTTTACAGCTACTAATTTAAAAAGAAGAAGCATATAGACAAATGTCAGCTCTTCAAGCCAGAAAATCCAGGGGTGAAGGGAATCTTTGCAAATGGACTTTTTGTATTCTTACTTTCCTTTGCAAAGTCAGCACATCAGGTGCAGAATGGAGGAGACTGTAGATAATGAACTTTAGTGTGTTGTAGAATAGGTACAGTAGCTTATTGGGTTCTACTAAAATTGTACTCTCAATTTCTTTTAATTTGGTTGCATGCATATTGAGGAAACTTCTATTTAATTTCAATTTTTCATACGAATTTTATAGAGATGATGTCCTAATCAAACATTCGGATTCCCAGGAAAGTTATATTTTTCATTGGAAATTTTACAGTTTCTTTCTGGGTATGATTTAGCATTTAGCTTAACAACAAAGAAATCTGTGCTGAGTTTGTAGACTCGATTATTCTTGTTCATGTGATAGCTTCTCTTTTACATTAATAAACGATCATTCTTTTTTGATACGGCTGTCTCTAATTTCTGAAGTTGAGTACACTCCCAAGAGGCAGACATACTAGAGATGTGCTGATAAAATCAAGATTCTGGACTTTGTTAAACTGACCATTCAGTCAACAAAAATGTATTGAGTGCCAACCATGTATCGCATGGTTCTAACTGCTTGGGACATAACAGAAAACAAAACAAAGTTCCCACCCTCAGATTCTAGTTCAGAGTCTAGTGGTAACTTGTAGACATCTGTGAGGTATCTTCCTGACAGTTTTGCTGGTCTTTCTTCTGCTCAGCCTGCTCAAATCTAAAATATCTGCCTTTCAAGTGATATCTCTAGGAGGAAGTATTTCATTTCTATTTCATTTTAAGAAATACCTTATTAGGAAGCACTTAGAACATTTTGTTTCTCACAAAGTTTATCATTTTCCCATTCTCAGGAAATAATTTTTCTTGGAAATTCAAATTCCCTACCCATACATTCTGAATCATCATATCTTTCTAATCAGAACCATCATCTCTCTATGGAATTAAACATTCAGCTGTAATAGCATTGTTGAATTCTTCTTCTCCATCTACTTAAGTGATATTTGGCTTCTTCATACAGCAATATTCTTCCAAAAACTCACTTTGGATTTTTGTGCAAAGGGAAGAAAGCATAACTTTCAGTGGAAAAAAAATAATAGCTGTTAGATTTTTACATATATAAAGAACTCTTTTTAGAGCCAGGAAGTGTTAGATGAACGCATCCATGGCTGTGAGATTTGAAGTATCAGAAATGCATCAGGAAGCATTTCTACCAAATGCTTCTTCAGTTCAGACCTCTATGTGAGCACAAAATCCTTCTACAAAGTCAGCAACTTGCTCACTGTAACACATGGTATTTTAGAACTGAGACACATTGATTAAACATATTTTAAGTAAAGTCTGAAATTGGGTAACTGACCTCATGTATATCTATCTGTTTATGAAATAATCCTAGAAAAGTGGCAATATGATTTTGCTTTTATATTTAGTCTCAACTTCTATTTCTTTTTCCAAGCCCTGCCCATTTTTTTCTTCCAAATCTTTCTCCAGTCTTCTTTATCTTCTGCATCCTCACTAGCCTCACTGTCCTCACTTGTTCAGGCCTTTGTCATCATCAGACTAGATCATTGCAATAGTCTCTCTCACTCAGCAGTATTCAAATGGCTGGCAGACTGTGATGAAGTAAGTACTATAGAAATTGAGGTTAAGTATTTAGAAGCTATTGTAGCATTTTCGTAACATTTGGGAATTCCAAGCATATAGTGATTGGATTTGTCTTGTTGACTAAGTTGTGAACCATTTAGGGTGTTGTTGAACTCTTCCGGTGAATGGCTTGTGGCATAAGCTGAGTACTAGAGATGTCCAGTGTGACCACATATTGATCTGTGGCCGACTAGGAATTCAAAACAAAACAGAATGAATAAACAAAAACTTGTCCAATAAAAATGGTTTGTAAAGAACTAACCTAAATGTTCTCTGTCTTCCTCTTCTGCTCAAACAAATCTATCAATGACTCCCAGTCAGTACAAAATAAAGTCCTAGCCCCTTGTCTTGTCCTGTAAGGTCCTCCATTAGCTTTTCATTTCTCCAGTCTATCCATTCAACACTCACTGCACACACTGTAAGAAACAAAAATGCCAAATTGCTTGTGTGCCGTGGCAGGCTGCCTGCTGTTTACACTTTTAAATCTTGGCTCAAATATGTGTCTCCTGCAGTATAAAGCCTTCCCTGAACACCCAGACAGGTTTTATTGTCTCTCCTCTCTCCTCCTATAATTCTCAGCATATGTGCTTATTATTACACATGCCACATTGGAACATCACTATTTGTGTATCTGTCTCCCTCCTGAGAAGGTGAGCTTTTCCAGTTGGGTACTATGTCCTATTCTTCATGATTAAGCCCCTGTTTGTCAGAGTTGACATTAAGTTAGTGAACAATTAATGTATAGTAGGCAAGAGTCAAGATTCCTGGGTTTGAGCACCACCTCTGTAGTAGGCATACATGTTTCCTTGGGTAGACTTGCAAATTTATTTTTCTATTCAGGAGTATACTGAAATGCAAAGCAAGGGATTGGACTCTGATTTCTAGTATTGTGTCAATAAAATTTTAGAATCTATATTTTGAGAATTCTGTATACACTTTTAAACTAGAAAATATTTCATTTTTTATTCTTTCTTCAGATCTCCTCGAATCCCTTGGACCTGCAGAACCACTTAGCAAGTGAAGAAGTATTCAATTATTGTTATAGAAGCCTTTCAATCATATTAACTACTTCTCAGTATCAGAGTTTTTCCCTAAAGAGTTCATCTTTTACATACACTCATTTCAAAGTAATAGTGAATTATTAATGAAATTCCTTTCTAAATGAACATTGCAGGAATTTGGTTAAGCTTGAAAAATATTGGAAATTTTACAATCCTTTTTGTTTTAAAAGCCACACAGGTAGTAAACCTGTATTAGACTTTTAGTAGAAATTCTGGCAGTTTGAGGAACAGTGAAATGTATACATTGAAAAATATAAAAGCTTCCACATAGACATATAAAATTATGTAAATGGTAGTTCAGTTACAATTATAAATGTGTTGGGGACAAGGCAGCAGGACACCTCCTTTTCTTCCCTCATCTCCCTCCAACACACACACATTCACAGACATCTTTCACCTTCCTGCCCTACCCATGACCACCCAGACACAGGAATGGTTACCTAAGGGTAATTCAGTAACATGACACATTCGAGTACTCTGGGTCATACACAGTGTGAGATCATTATTCAGTACCCACATACATTAAATTTTTAAAGCACTCCTTGGACTTGATCCAAGAATGATCTCATCAATTAACGCGGCAGCCACAGATGAAGAAGCAGGAGGGTGGAATATCACCCTCAAATATGAACGAAAGGAGAGACGGAATTGAAACAGAGGAAAGAACTTTCTAAGTGCTCAGTGGTCACAATTAGCCTCCCAGTCCATCCACTTGGTTAGTCTTCAGGTGCCTAGGACAAGTGCCCACATCTCCACATTATACTTCACCCTGTGATGGTTAATGGACACAGAATCTGGGACGGGTGAGTGTGAAAGGAGAAAGGGGAAAGGGGAAATCTTCAAAAGAACACCTAGAGCTGCTTGAGGGGAAAAAAGATGAACAATGTACAGCAGGCCAGGTGATTAACACCAGGCAGGTGGGTTTTCTGAGAAGGAAAGTAAGATAGCTCCTTCTCAAGTCTTTCAAGATGTAGAGTTCTCTTACAAAAGCAGATTGACCTTAGAAGATGTTTAGAAATAGGAATAAAACCTATAGGAGAGACAACATTTTTGGTGCACTCTAAGAGTAGGTTGTCGCTCTTTCTTTAAAGAAATATTATTTTTCTTCAAAGAATTTAGACTTAACTTTTTACTTAAAACACTCTAGGCTAATGAGAAAAGAAAATCACTTATAAACTAGAAAGAATTTTGAAAGATGATCTAAGTTGTTATGACTGGTATCCTTTTCATCCTTTTATGACTTTTAAGGACATACGTACATTTTTATGACTTTTAGGAATATTTATTAACTGTTAGTGACTGTTTGAGAACTGGGGATAAAATGACGAACAAAATGACTCAGCCCTGATGTCTTTCCTAGTCCATTGAGGAATATAGGCAAAAAAACAATCCCAGTAAACTGTGATAAATGTTATGATGGGGAGGTAATAAGTATTATAAAAGGCATCGCAGGAACTCCTGACTCAGTCCTGGGTGACAGGAAAATTAAAGCAAGTGATGTTTTTCCTAAAATAAGGATAAGTAGGAGTCACCTGGTGAAAAATGAGGCCAAATTTTTTGATTTTTGGTCTTCATTTTGTTTTTTAATTGTTAAAAGGTGACTAGCCAGAGGCAAGAAGAAGGGGGAAAGCGTGGATGAGGGAGAAAATGCAAAAGACAGTCAGTAGAGATGGCAGGATGGGGAGAAGCCTGAGGTGAGTCTTGAGAGGAAGGCAGAGAAGCTGGTCAGGTCAGGGGAGCCCTTCTGACAGTAACTGTATCATTTATCATGTACACTGGGATGCTTTCCAGAATGAGAGACACTCTATAATTACACCAGGACGTAGGGATAAGTGGAAACATACAGTGATTCTATTGAAGAATTTTAAACACAAGGATGGCATGCTGGACATACGCATTTTTTAAATTCAATTTAATGGAAAGTGGTTTGGGGAGAAATAAAAGTGGGTATAGGGAGACCAGCTAGGAAGGTTTTAAATTAACGTGGATGACTGATGATCATGACCTGAACTAGGAGAGTTTTGACCATTTGAAGTGGAATAGATGCACCTTAACTTAAAGGAAGTAGAATTACCAGAGTGACTGGAATTGAGGGGTACAGGGAGTTGGATGGAGGAGACGTAGAAGTCCAGGATCATTTCCAAATTATTATTGAAACAATTGAGTGATGGTAATGACTTTTATGAGATTAGAAACATTGGAGCAGAATCCTGATTTGAGGAAGTGGCAATAGAAGGCGTTGTTTGTGTCACATTGAATTTGAAGGGCCTGGAAAGTTTTCAGTTCAAAATCTGTTCAGTAGACACATTTGTATGTCTAGAGATATAAAAACAGGGGCCACTGACAGAGCTAGTAAGGGGGAAAGAATGGTATTTTTAAAGAAGAGAAGGTAAAGGTGATAAAAAGGCCTGGACCAAGTCCTGATAATGTTTTCCAACATTTAGTAGTTGGGTATAAAAGGAAAGGTTGGCAAAGGAGGCTGAGAAGAAGCAACCAAAGACGTAGGAGAGTGCAAACTTCTGAATTAAATACCAAGTCCAATAAGGATTACAACACTACGATGAATTCAGTCACAAACAGGTCATTCAGGTTGCCGTATGTTTTATCTTTCTTTTCTTTCCCTAAATTTTGCTATGTAGACTGCTATATGAATGGCTTGTTTTATTTCTTTTGCATTGTTTTGTCAGAAACTTACTGTGATTTTGATTCTATTAACGATAACATAAGCATTATATGCAAATATAAATCATCCCCAATTTTATAATGGAATTAAAAAGGAAGCTATAATTTAACTCTATTTTGTGAGCAAATATTATAAGTATTTGGCAGCTTACATTTCTTCTTTCTTGCTTTTTTAAAAATTGATTTAACCTGGAATTGCAAATCCCATATATATGTGTATATACATACACACATATATATACATATATACACTAAACTACTATCAATATTTCTGTTTTCTCCTTGCATTCTATTTTGATGGTATGCTGACAGTTATTTAGACATCAGATCAAATTCTCTTTCACAAGTAATTATTTCATTTCCTTTGCCTTCTGGAAACTAATGAATCTGGAGATAAATACTACCTCAAGCTTTTATCGATAGTATAAGCTTAAATAACCAGATAAAACCCATGTCAATTTTTTTTAAATGAAAAGTTTCTGGCACAAGTTAGTGTTCAGAAAGTGTTTATTTTCTCCCTGTCACTTTATTTCTGGTCTTTGGCTTGTTTTAAGACTCACTGTCAGTCCATTTCTACCACAACATCCCAGTTCTTGGCTTCTGCTCTTGATTGAATCATCTGAATGCATAGAAAACTTTGGAAAGGAGAAGTAATATATTAATGCATTTTCCAAAACCTTGTAAATCTGAGGATGTCTCTATAATACAATAAAATCATTGGGTTATAATCCTCTCTACTGTCAAATCTTTAAAGATATGTTATCATTGCCTTATGGGATTTTTATTTTTGTGAAACAGAAATATGAGACTTGTTTGATTTTGCTTCTTTGAAAGTAACCTCTTTTCTTCCTTCTGGTTGGCAGTAGAATTCTTTAGTCTTGAAATTTAACATTTTTACCGCGCGCGTGTGTGTGTGCTATTGAACTCAGTACACTGGTTTTCCTTGAATAGTTCTGCCATTTCTAGGGCCCTCAAATTAGATCTTTTTTGTCATCTGGGAAGTTCTCTTTTCACATATAGTGGATTACTGTTTCCAACCTATTTGCATTGTTTTTCAAAATCATTCATAGTTTGTAACCTGAATTTTTACGATTTGGCTTCTATTAGTTTATCTTCCAGTATATTCTGTTTCTTTATATAATGTGTTCTCCTTTTGGCAGTCTTTCCAGAGTTTGTCTTCTTTTTTGATACATATTCTGAAATATTGTCTGATTATTAGTATTTCCAAATTTTATTTAATTTTGTCTGCCACTTTTTAAGTTTCATTTGTCTTTATGGTGGAGACTAAAAAGAGAAAGTTGATGTCGTTTTGCCTAATAGCCTCTTAAGTTTTTCTATGAAGTAGGAGACAAGATATTTGCTGAGAGTTGAGGTAGACAAGCATGAATAGAGAATTTGAGAAGATTAGAGAAGTAATGACATAGTTCTAGAGGAGAATGGAAAGGAAATTAACTAAGACAAGAAAAAGAAGAGCTGAGCAAAATAAAATATTTGGCTGAAACTGAGAACCATAAATTTGTGGTTTCTGCCCTTGGGGAACATAAAATCCAGTTCGGGAAAATGAGAAGTACTCAGAGCATTACAACCCAAACAATGTACAATGGTGAATAAGCAGTACAGATACGTTTATGACTCGGACTTTTTAAAATGATAATTAGACCTTCCCAAATATACAAGGAGAAACATTTTCTTCTTCCATAAAGAAATTTATAAAGAATAATAAGCATGATCATATCTTTCTATCAGCCTGTCCACTTTCTATCAAGTTTTCTTAGAAACTTACCACTCATATTCAGATCAGAAATATCTAAATTTACTTAATTTCTTATATACTTTTAAAATGTAGACTTTAAATTAATTTTGTCCCTGCATTCTGAATACCTTGAGCTTCTAATTTTCAAATTTAAGCATAAATAAATAAAAAGAAAATGAGTTACTAAATAGGCAGTTGTTTCTGAATAACACTACATATATTTGAGGCTAAAATTACTATTTAATTGGAGCTCTTCGGTTTATATCTAGAAAATGTTTTAAAGACAGTTATAGAAACTATACATATGGCTTTTAAATTGTGAATTATGTTATTTATACCGAAATAAGAAACATTACAAAAAACTGTGCCATAAAAGTACCAAACACACACACACACACATATATCTATACAGTGGAGATAAATTTTATGGTAATTATAGAAAATAATGTAATGATAACCTCTTGATGCCTTTCAGGTATTTTTAAAAATTACCAGAAAGCATGAAAAGAAGATTTATTCACTATCTTGCCATACTGCACATTCACTCAAGGTGAAACTAAAGAGCTTACAGATTTACTAAGTCCTGGAGGTCAAAAATCTGGGGAAGAAAGAAGCAGAAAGGAATGCTACAAAGAGAAATGATGGCAAGATGGAATGACATAAATTTAGGTCTAAAATTATAGCTGTTCTGGGGTATACCAATGTACCAGGTAATGATTAGATGTGAAGAAATTATGATTTTCACTAGAAATTCCGCCAAACACGTATCACGAATTTTAAAGAAAATATAGAAAAAATCCTTAGCTATATTGTGGCAATGTCCTGCCTATGTCCCCTCTGTATTTGTCTACTTGGGCTACTACAACAAAGTACCACAGAATGAGTGGCTTGAACAACAGAAAATTATTTTCTCACAGTCCTAGAGGCTGGAAGGACATGATTAAGGTGCCAGAAAATACAGTTTTTGGTGAGACCTTTCTTCCTGCCTCATAGAGGGCTGCCATTTTTGCTATATCCTCACTGGACTTTCCTTGGTGTGTTTGTGTGCCTGTCTCAGAGAGAGAAGATGGGCTATCACTTCTTACAAGGACACCATTGCTGTCGGCCCAAGGACCCACCCTAATGACCTCACTGCACTTTAATTAGTTCCCTAGAAGCCCTATCTTCAAATATAGTCATCCTGGAGTTTAGGGCTTCAATATATGAATTTAAGAGGGACACAAACATTCATTCAGTCCACAGCACTATCCATGGAATGGAATTACTGGAAAAAACATTTTAGCTTTATTTTAAAAGTAATCCCTTCCAAATGCACTGTTTTGGAGTTATTGGAATAAATTCTAAATACTTAATGAGAGTCACCATTTGAGTCAGCTTTAGCCCCTTCCCAGTGCTTAGGGCCTCTTTGAAACCTACTTGGGTCTCAGCTTTACCCTACCCAACTCCCCATGATCTGCCAGGGAGGTGGCAGAAGCAAAGGTGGAGGGTGGAAAATCCAAGATCACACAGTACAAGTAGCTTACTCTAATCCTTTTAAGTGACCAAAAACTATCTTATGGACAAGCCAAAAAGCTGGTTTGCAAAATCTGAATCCCTCTTCTCAAAAATATCAGTTACAGTTGTAGTTAGAATAAAGGTATTTGTTTGAAGGACTCTCACTTTTGAATAAGTATTCAACATAGTGAGGTTCCTTGGAGCTTGCAGCAAGCTCTTTTTCCTAGGGAGGGTCTTGCCTAGATTTTCCATGCTTAAAGTATTTAGCTTTGTTATTGCCTTATGTATTTGCTTTCAGAGTGCTGTTGTGAATTTTATATATGCATATTTCCGCTTCAAACTTGACCTACAATAATTTTATGAAAATTGCCTTGAACCATGGATCTTGACAAATTTTATAACTTAATCTTTACTGACATTACTATTTAAAATTACCAGATATTCCACTTGTTACCTAAATCTAGTACTCTCATTTTTTAACTTTCCCTGTTATGTGTCTGAGAGAGTTTTCTATACAAGTAGTTTTTTGAGGTGAGGAAGTAATTTACTGGACTGTTTTGTACTTTCTTTTGTTTAATTTAAGACAAAACATATTTCTGGAATAGACTGTTGCAGACCAATTGTGTCAAAAGCAAAGTATCTAATAACCTCTTCCCTGCCTGTGCAAGAGCTCACTATTAAAACATTTGTCCAGGGCATTAAAATGACATACAGAGTGATGTTTATTGCTCTGGAGTAAAAAGCCCTGCCTGTTGTTTTTCCAGAAACTCTTTGCTTTGTCTCAGTGCATGCTTGGATTTGTTTTCCGATATGATTTTTATTCCTTGAGCCCAGACCTCCTAGATATACCATCCATGATCTACCCACTTCTTGTCTTACATATATCAAACAATGCAAGCATCGTCAGAGTATATTATTTTTAAAAACAGGTCTGGTACTTTCTTGGCTCTTTTGTGACTGTTATTATTGGAATTTTTACAATTTTATGGAATTCAATGGGACCCTACAATTTCCTTGAGTGTAGGATTTCTTCTTTCCTGTGTTTTTATGCCACAAAACTAAGTTTCAAAGAGAAACACGAGAAACACTCTTCTTTCTAGAAGGAATAAAAGGGCCTCAGCAAATTCCTAATCTAATTAACATCTTTAACAACTCAGACAATAAATTGAATGCACTGCCCTTGAAGCTCTATGCCATCTTGTTAAGCTCCTTTCCAAGACTGCTATAAATCAAAGGAGAAATGCTAGGGTCGTTGCACGTGTTTGTTGCTTGTTCCAATGTGAACGGCTGATTGCTTTACCAACTGCTCATTTAGACTGGATACTTTTTTAGATGTGTTTAGCATTTCAGGTTTGGAAAAGAGGCCCCTCTGAATTTACAGGATTACATATTGGCTCCAGTTCCTTAGGCCAAAATCTAATAATCTGGTTACTTGGCTTATTAGGGATTATGCACATTTTTCAAAGAGAATAATGAACGAATTAAAACATGAAAAAGGGGAGATGCTACCCTTCAATATTTCATCAGAAATGATGGCATGCTATTGTAATTCTATAAATTTTTGTTGTATTATGAATTTCTATGTGATATTGTCTGCAGGGCTCAGTTCTTTCTGTGGTTGTGATAGTGGTATTCCTCCAAAAACAGTGGATCATCATTTCTATTAGGATAAGTCAGTATTTTATTTCAAACTGAACCTTTACCCAGCTGAGATGCAGATGGAAAGACGAGTGTTGGTTAATCATTTGTATGTAAATTTAGTCCATCTGAACACCTTCCGTCTTTCAGATACATGAGCATTGTGGTGGGCTTAGCTGGATGAGTTTTTTTTTGCCCCTGGTCCAGTTCACTTAGAGAGCAACCACAAGGGCCACAATATGTATCACATGGCCATCACCCTGGGATTTTAACTGGTATCTTTTTTTAAGCATGTCTTTTTATGAACCTCAAATTATGAGTCCTTCAAACATAGGTCTTGCCATAGTACGAAACATAAGAAGACTAATTATTTTAGTTTGATGTCTAATTCAAAAAGAGTTTTACTTATTGTCACACAGTATTCAACCATCAAGTAACATAGCTGAAATTTTAAAAAGTAGTCAATTGTATTGCATTGTGTTGATAAAATAAGGAAAGGGTTTCTGGTATATTCACAAAATGGGAAAAATAATAAAGAAAAAAATTAAGAAACATATCCTATCTCACTAGTTATTAAGGAGGTATCAATAATGATATCCTTGAACAATCATTTTATACCTATTTATTACAAAAATATATAAATAACAGTAAACAATACCAATAAAGTTGGTATTTTCATATGTTTATGGTTTTAACAAGGGGTGTCATTTTTCAGAAACCAACATCACAGTGTATCTATGCAAACAGTACTACTGTCCAGTAATGCCATACGTGGTTATTTGCCAAAGAGAAATAACAGAGATATTTAGAAAAACATCATTTATGATTGCCAAAAGTTGATAACATGAAAGTGTCTGATGAAAATCAAATGGTTAATTAAATTATAACACATCGACCTACTGCATATGACTCAACAATTAAAGTGGTGGTTATAAATATTATATACCAACATAGATCAAGGCTTATGAACTAGTGTTAGGGTAGGAAAAAAGCAGGTTGAAAACTTTGTGCACACTAAAGATACTTAGAAATAGGCATAGAAGTAGATGGGGAATAATACTCCAAAATAATGGTAGCCGTTGTTTGGGGTACTGTTTTATGAATATTTTCCTTTTCTGCTTTTCCAGCTTGTTAGTAATATGGTTATGTTAATATTATTTTTATAATATTTATTTAAAAACAAGCATTGTAATTTTTTAACCCACTGTTTGTAGATGAGTACACAAAAACTCAACTCATAACTGTTTGGGAAATGGGCACTGCCCAGCTTTCCAATATTCCATAAGTCTGTACTGATTTCTGAACTCTTGTGAGGGAATGAGAAGATATCAAAGATGAAGGAAGCCAAGCCTAACTGTACTTCAGAGACAGCTGGCGTGTCATGAGAGTGAGTCGTAACTGCAGGCGATTTTTCAGACTGACTCAGTTGTCTGTTTCAACGTCTTCAGGATTGGGGGCTAGAAAATATTTTGTAAAAAATGCATTTTCGGAATGTGTCCTGTAGTATCTGGACTGAAGCTTGTGGAGAGTCTGATGATTAAAATGATGGGTAAATCAGCCAAAAAGGCAGGCTGTGTGAAAGACCGCTGATGAGGTTTTGTTTATTTTTTTCCCAGGGGGATATCACAAATCTTCCAAATTAGTATTTACCCTTTGAGGTTCGACTTGAGAAATGGAACCTGCAATATCTGTGTAATTCAGATGAGCTTCTTGTCCCTTGCTAGGTTAAGACGTAGTGTTATTTCTACATTTAAGGTTACCAGACAGATACCTGCAGTTTGAGGAGAAAGTCTGAGGTGTGCTCTCTGCGTCCTGAGCTGCACCATATCACAATGTGGGACAATTTGGAGAATTTAGCCACCCCTGGGGGTGTTAAAGATTAAGCTTGACTTTATCTATGGAATCAGTAAATATTCAGTATTTGTTGCATGAAGTCATGCGTGACTACATAAATGAACACATTGAAAACATAACTGAATCACATTTTTCATCTTCTCCTTATGGGTTCTCTAATATTTCTCTTACAGTGTCTCAAGATGAGAGTGAGGAGGCTTGAAATGCATTTTTTCATCACATATTCAAGGGCAAGATGGATGTGAAGATCTGGTTCTTCAAAGTGCAAGGTACTTTATTTCTTTACCAAACAAGAGATAACTGATATGGTCTGCTTCAGAGAGAACTCCTCTCCCCCAAACTAGAAGGCATATGCTTCGATGAATATATTTATATTTGTGCAGAGTGAATTGTGCCTTCTACATCAGAACAACAGGTAGACCACAGCAGTTCTTTGGTTTCCCAACTTAGATAAATACAACTTAAATCTGAGGGTTTGGAGTCCTGGTATGAAGAACCATAAGAGCTGGGGAAGTGGAGTAGTCAGCTGCACCCCAGGTTGACTTGACCCATGGCCAGCTGCAGCTCGTGATGAGGACAGCTTCTCACACTGGGAGGACCTCGGGACTGTGCCTAAAGAAGTTATTTGTAAGAATGGGATTAGACTTAAAGGCTTTTTTAGTTTTTAGAGAAAAATACCCTCGAACTTTAGTCTGGCCTATCACAAAAGCTGCCTCTTTTGATTGCTGTAGTTGGGTTTTTGCCTACTTTTGCCTACATTGTTTGCCATAAACTGCTTTTCTGGCTATTTGGGCACAATCAAATGACTATGATGTTTGTAATTCCCTTTTCTTCATGGTTGTCATCACTGCAACAGGTATCTGAGAATCATGAATTTGTGCAGCTCGTAAATTTAATATATCTAAGTACTTCAAAAGCAGTAATTGTACTGAAAGAAACTTCTCTCTACTCCTCTTATAGTGTGAAGTGGATGGGGTCTGTTTTGTTTTCTCTTATTTGGAATTCTTATTTTAATGGCCCTTAACTTCTTGTTTACGCTGAGTTTTCCTGACCAGTATTTTGACATGATTAAAAAGAAAACCGTCTAGTTACATTAGTCTCACTTGCTACCCTTGAGGCTACCTTTGTTATACTTTGCTGGACCTGCTTGAACCTTTTACACCTTTATTAATCAGTCCACTTTTCACCTTGGCTTCGTGGTTATTAACTTGTCTATTTAGACTGGAGAATTTAAAATATACCAAATATCAGCATTTCACCAAAGCCTCCTGTGGAACTTTGATTGCTTTAGTTTAAGAAAAATTATAAGGTAAAAGGCTTTGTTTCTTCTTGCTTTCATTAGTATGTTTAATTGTTAACCTCAAAAAATAGCCAAATACAAAAGCACTAAGGACTGTATGCAATAGAATCTTTTTACCTATTCACCTTTATTTTTTCTCTGACCATCTTATTCATCTCTATCCCTAGCACAAAATATTGTGCTTAACGCATGGTAGGTCCTCAATAAACCTATATTGAGTTGAAATGAAATGCATCTATTAGCATATTATTGATATGTAGAAGCATATACTAAATTTCATGAAAGATAAATCAAGATTTTCAGATTTTCCTTCTCAAATTTTCCTACTCAAACTTGATCTAATGAGAGTCTGGGATTGAATTCAACAATGAATTTGGTTGTAATATATAATTCATTGGCCATCACTAAGCAAATTGCTGAGAATTAAATCACTTTATAAATATACACAACAACAACTATGTTTATCTCCAGTTTCTATGAATTGGTCATCCAAACAAACATGGACCGTTTTGTTTCTTAACATGTAAACTTGCAGTCTTGAGCCTTCCAATTATGCCTAATGAGAGTTTCCAGAGTTATAGGGTACATGAGTGAATTGTTAAATAATCTAATTTAGTAAGGATTTAAAATAGCTATGTTTTAAAAGACTGGGTTGACTAGACACAAAAAGACCACATATTGTACTATTCCATTTATACAAAATGTCTAGAAAAGTCAGAGAAACAGAAAGTAGATTAGTAGTTGCCTGGGGCTGTGAGTAGGGACAGGAATTAACTGTAAACGGCACAGGGATCTTAATGGGGCAATGGAAATGTTATAAACAGAATCGTGATGGTGGTTACATAACTTGGCAAATTTACTAAAATTTTGCACGCACCCACACATGCACAAGAATGACTTGATTAAAATGTTTACAAATATTACGTTATTTCAGTGATTGTTCGATAAGATGTACTCAATTTTAGCTTCTTATACAATCTATCATTTTTTAACCCTACGGGACAATAGAAATAATTCTGGGACATTTACTGTGCCTTCCCACATTTGGGAGTGGGTGTGAATGCCTTATCCTCCGATTTTAACCACTTTACTAGAAAACTCAGATAATGACAGTAACCAGAAATGTTCTTTGGAAGGAAATGTAAAATTTATGCAGGCACATCAGTCATGTGTATCTTGATCACAGCTCTGCATCCCCAGAACCTATCATGGTGTCATGTACATGGTCTATACTCTATAAATATCTGTTGAATGAATAAATGGAGAACTGCATGAATGGATAGCTCCACAGTTAAGTTGCTGCTTCTATAGCATAACTTCCTATAAACACAGGAAGCTGTATTAAGTAATTTATAACCTGCTATTTGTTGTGGTACTCTATAGTTGTTCAAGATTAACAGACAACACAGATATTTTCAAGTAAACATTGGTTTGTCTGTACACTACTATCTTGAAATATTATTTTCTTAACCTCTCAACAACTGAATATTCCCCCATGAGAGGGGGTTAAAAATAAGCACAATGTTCCATCAAGTTACTAGAATACAATGAAAAACTGTTTTTACAATCATAGAAATGAGCAGTTATTGCATGTTCTGCTTTATTCATAAAACTATGTTGGAAAGACTTAGTTGCAATCCAGCTTTTGGCAGTGGACCCTTTTCAGGAACAAAATCAATAAAAGTCAGGGTACATTAAGGAATTTATGGATCAAACAAAGGCATGTTGGCATAAAAAAGAAATTAATTCTTTATAACCTGAGTTTGACTTATGATAGTCAATTCTATTGAACTAAAATGATATATTTAACTCAGTCGCAGGGTGCTAATTTCATAGTCCCTTTCTTTCCCCCAGCTGTTCCTGAATAGGTGTTGGAGGTAATTAACTGCTATTTTTCTCAGTAATTCAGAAACCAGTGAATCAAAAACCTCTGTGTGAGTGATCGTAGAAAACGGCAACACTTAGTTTATTACATAACACCTTCTTATTCCAATTGTTTAATGTTTGGGAGCAGTTTCCCCAGAATTTTTCTCACTGCAGAACAACTTTAAGTCCACTGATGAACACACACACACACACACACACACACACACACACACACACACCCTATGCACCCACCTACAAAAGTGAATATACATTGACACCCCAAAAAGCTGCATATTATTTATGACAATTGTTATGGTAAAGATAATTGATTCAAATTTAAGTGTTTTATGCTCAAAATGAGAGCCACTGCTTTTGAATTGGTTTTCATTGTTCTATCTTTTAAAAGTGGGTATCTTATGAAAAAATTATGAATCAGAATCATAGGTGGCCAGAGAGTTGTAGTAACAAAGAATGTAACTTTTCCTTTTACGTGCAGCACCACAGAGAAAATTTAGGTATCGTCATCATTTAGTAGCCTGTGACTCGGAGGTAGTCACACTTCTACCTGTCTCTCGACTGAGATCACTAACTGCTCCTATCACAATGACTCCATTTGAAAACTTGCCTCTGGTGGAAGTTCCGTAATTGGAAGCCCAGCGCTCAGCTCATTAGCATACCGTCTGGCCAGACTGCTGGGAAACAGCTGGTCATTGCCTTCTGTACCTTTGACCCCCGTGGTAGAGGCAAAGGGTTCCTAAAACCAAGATCCAGCCTCTTGTTCGCAATCAAAGCCTGCCCTTCTGGCCAAATGTATGTAGCTGGGTCGCCAGAATCACAGAGGACTTGCCATGCATTTTCACCCTGGCAATTTCTTTCCGCAGTTTCCTCTGGGTGCTGTGTTTTCATTTAAGAGGTTGCTGAGGAGACTGGGCTACTACTTCCATGACCCAAGTCACCATGTGCCCAGACAGGACTTTCCTGTGGCAGAGGTAATCCAGCACTGGAGACATCTGTTCCTCCTTTCTGTCCCCCCCAGGACTGAAGTACCCCAAGGATAGCACATTGGGCCCAGAAGACTTCTCAACACATTGCCTTTTTAGGCTGAAGGAATCATTTGTGACATGGTCATACTCAGTCATTCCCTAACATCTTGTTTGATAACGTCTGTCTTCCCCACGGCACTGGAAGCTCCATGAAGATGAAGTCCATATTTTTCTTTTTGTTTGATGGAGTATACGTGGTGCCTTTAGCATGGTGCTTAGTGCCGGTGGGAAATTTGATACTTACTTTTAAAATTTTTAAAAACAATTATAGAATACATGTGTGTGAATAGTTACTTAACTGATATAATTCGGTTACAAACTCACTGGCTTGTTATAATTCTTGAAGTTCACCCCTGTACAGAGAGCCTGATTACTGCCATGGAGATGTGATGGTCTTTTTAGCCTCAACACCTCCCAGCTTGTTCTGGGAACTCTCAAAATAACATCTCTAGTATGAAGGCCTGTTTAAAAGACTCAGTTTCTCTGTTTGACCCTGTGTTAAAGCTTTTCTTCTTTCTGAGGTCATTGGGGGCAATAAGTACTGACTTTTCTTCGATATTCTCCTTAGTCCTGGACTTTAGATCTACACGTTTTCAATTGTCTAACGAGCTGTGACTCAAGGCAGCTCCATGCCTGCAGTGCGTATGAACCAGCTCAAAGAGCACCATGCTCACACAGAGTAGTGGTTTTTATTTTCCTCTCTGAGTGGCCCCTGGCTAAAATGGAAAAACTTATCATAAAGTGAACATTGGTCTCAGATGTGCACTCCATTTGGGAACAGATTTCTCCTTGCCTTAATTTCTGCCCAGGTAGACACTGGCCCTCAAATCTGAGGATCGTTATTCTGAGGATTTCCTTGGCTTCTGTGAAGTACTAACAGGGTCCCCTGCACTGAATAAAACATAGGAGGTGGCATGCTTCACTTTCCCACTGGGCTTAGAGTTGAGGTAATTACGGTTCTGGGTTTCGTTCATGTTTGGAATTTAAAACTGTTGCTTTGTCAGTGTGTTGATTTTATGGTCAGTCTCAAGAGTAAGTAGATTTCAAAAACATAGCCAGTTAAGAGGAGAGTTGGCTGACTGGTAGATAGAAGTATCTGGATAATAGTAGTATTCGTCCCACAAGATGGTTCTGAAAGGCGGGTTATAATTGACTTAAGCCATTTTTTGCTGCCTGTTCTTTTAAACATGTGGCTGGAAAGCCTCTTCTGGTCTTTTAGCTCAAATGCTCGAACATATTCTGTAACAGTCCTGCAGCCTAGTCCAACACAAAGAAAGTATTGTACTTCATCACTTGCCTAGGTTTTTCTACAAGATCAAAAGTGAAAGCTATTTCCATTTGAATTGGAAATACACAGTAAACGTTTTCTTGATAGAACTTTTAAGATTTCTCCGTACAATGTAAGGAAGGCAAAGAGAACAATTGCATTGTATCTCCTTAAAGCAGTAAAAATGGAATAAGACTTATTTTTTTCTGAAAATGTCACAGGCTGATATCAAGGAGATCATCAAACTGTTCAGTTGCATAAAGGACAGTACTTAGAGAGGGGAAATAGGATTTTGGAATATAGTTAAATCTAATAGACTGAGAGTTTGTGATACTTTCAACAAGGGTTTGCCTTAAGTCTAGCTTGGAGTGGTTTATAGAGAAAGAATTTCTAAATCAACTTATCAGGTAGAGACATTTACAGAGGGTGTTTATATGACTTAAGAGAGAGAAGTGACTCTAATATCACTTCAATGTGTTAGTAGTACCATGTTCATAACAGCTATTATTATGAAAAGCCAAACCTTCCTAAAAGGAATTTATTGGACAAGATTTTATTGTATAACTAGAATTTGTAACTAAACAAAAACAGCAGAAACCATTGTTTTTCTTCCCCCAAAGTATTGTCTAACTAATTATTTGCAACAGAAGTTTGCATCTTGTGTCTACCACACCCTCCCTTCCTCTATTTATAGATTCCAGAAATGACCGCAGGCAAAAAGCAGAAAAAGATGAGGGCCATCTACCTGATATAGTCATTTTTTTTCATTTAAATGAACCCAGAGTATAATGATATGCCACTGAGAAGAGGAGAGATGAGAAGGAGTCGTGAGGATATGGAACTGTGTTATTCTGTTGTCCCTCATACGGATTTGGGAGCAATTGTATGCAGAATATACATCTGGTAAAGAGTCTTGGGAGGTTGACCTACTGGAAGCAGTAATCTGTTGGGAGAGACAAAGGACACAGCTATGGAAGTAAATGTGGAGGGCTCAGCATCCCGGGAGCCCATCCGGGAGCCTGGGGTCCTTGGTATGTATCACTGGCATAGACAGAAGAGTGAGAGCGCGCAGAGCAGCCCCTGAGGAAGAAGAGAAAGGGGCCTGGCACTAATTCTTGGAAGGAGGGAGGTTCATAGTGTTTGCAAAGTGAAGAATAGAGTGAACAAGGTACATTCAGAGTTGGGAGAAGCCACCACAGACCCTAGGCCTGTACCTGTATCCTTGATCTCATCATGGACAGGGAGCCATGTCCACTAGGAAGGAGGCCGGGGGCCAAGTCCTGCAGGCTGATGTGCCTGAATACATGTGGTTGGGCACAGACCAGGCAGAAAGCCCAGGGACGCTGCACCCTTCATTAGAACAAGGCAGCTCAGAGCAATTATGTTTTCCCTGCTGTTGTGCAAAGGCGAATCTATGGGCAGGAGCTGGTCCATAATTCTCCTACTCAAGACAGTGTTACAAATGGCTTGTTGAAGCTGCTTGCTTAAGGACTGTGTAGCAGAACATGGAACATAGGTACCTGAGAAGACATGATTCTCCTGTTTGTGGCTGAAGACCTGTTGAAGGGCCTCTCAGTGAGGACAGGCAAGGCTTTGCTCTTTGGATGCTGGTTAGTCTCATGAGCGGTCTGCTATACGTGCTGCTACGCTCACAAACGTCTGTAGATTTTGGCACTTGCTCTTTATTCATGAAACCTTTGATAATAGCTTTTGACTGTAATAATTTATCCTCTTCACATCGAGATGGACCTCTTGTTTAAGAAATTCCTGTTTTTGTTTTTGTTTTTTAATTGTGGATTTCCTAGTCACTGTAAGGGTGAAGGAACTGGCCTATAAGGGACAAAGAAATACAAAGGCACGTTGCAAGGTCTCCAGCTGCATCTTTTTGTTTTAAATTATTTTTACTGATGTACAATATTATAGAAGTTGCAGTTGTACAACATTGATTCACGCTTTTAAAGATTATACTTGATTTCTAGTTACTATAAATGAAGTATTATATTGTATTCCCTGTGACAATATATCTTCGTAGCTTCTTTATTTTATGCGTTATGGTTTATTACCTCAAGCTGCATCTTTGAGTGTTTCTCAGGGACCTGCTTTCCACCGATAGAGTCAAGGCTGGGCAGTGAGACAAGGATGTGAGATGATGAAGTCTCAGCCTGAAAGAGCAGAGATGCAGCCCCGTCCTGACACTTAGCATTATCATTAGTTTTGCTGACAGGTTGTGAAGTCTCAGTAGGTCTGAATGCTGTTCAGGTTCCATATATTGACTGTCACTGAGAACAGAACAGGGAAACAGGCTTTGATGGTGTAGATAGTGCCCTGGAAGACTTGCCCTGATGACTCAGGGACAGGAAACCCACCCCCAGTGAAGGTACTTAGTCTCCATAAGGTCACCAGGGCCACCTTGGCAGAGACAGAGAGCTCCCAGGAAAGATAGGACACCCTTACCCCAATCCCTGGAAACGGCCCCAGCCTGAGGCTGGAGAGAATGACCGAGGTTGGGACAGTATGTTTAAAGAGCACAGTAAAATGACTCAGAGGGTGTTGTTAACTGAGTGCCCTCTGTTACCGTGGTCTTTCCCCCCACCCCTTTTACTTTATAAACAGTTCTAGTCATTTCTGTCTGAATTTTCACTATTTTAATTCCAATATTATTTAAAATCAAGGGATCGTTTAGTAAGAGCTTATTAAGCACTGGCCTGAGAAAGGACTAACAATTTAGCTCATTACTGAATTGAAAATAAAAATCTGATTCTCAACCTTAAGAACGGAACTGAAGAAATATTCACACACACCACAATGTAATGGAGGATTCCAGTCTCAGACCAATACCCATGGCTTGTTTCACATTCAAAGCAGAAACATGTTCCCAGAATCCAGAATTTTGTAAAGAAATACAAAATTGAGCAGTGGAGAGGCAGCTTAGCACAGAGGTTAATTAAGAGCAGAGACTCTAAAGAAGATCAAAAATTTAAATTATTGGCTCTTCTTCAAGTTAGTTAGCCATGCTGTGCCTCAGTTTTTGCTCTGTAAAAGAGGATAATGATGACATCTATCCACAAGGGTGAAAAAATTATTTGAGTTTTTCAGTCTGAGTTCAAGTCCTACTCTAAGAGCCTTAGGCTTCATATATTACTGTAGACTCCTACTTGTCATCTGCAAGGCTGTGTAGAAGAGGGAATAAAATGAAATACCAGCTTAAGTGGCAGCAATGTGTATCCTATTATGCCAGTTATTTAAGAAGTGAAGTGGTTCTCCATTTGGGGGAGGGTTATTTGGGCTGGACAGTAAGGGTCCAGTGTTTAGTCTTCATGGAATCCTAGATTGCCTGGGTTTTCCATCTCTCTTTTGGAATGCTATGCTGTTGTCTGTTACTTAACCAAAGGGGTTTTGCCAAACCCAGATCATTTGGAAAATAAAAGCAAAGCTCCAGACAAATATTAAGACAGAAATTTCCAACTGGTTTTGAAAGGAGGAACTACTTTTCACTTTTCATTTCTCAGAGGGCTTGAATAAGGAAAGCATCTGGAGGTGGGGGTTGCTTAATGTGAGAGGAGCTGGTGAGAGAAAACTGTGATAGTGAAGTACCTGGGACGGTGGGAAGGTGGAGGGAGGTGGGAAAAGATTTAAAAGGAGAGGTTTGGAGCCATACCTTCAACACTGGAAGTCTTGAGAGCTCTTTTAGGATTGGGATGGGAAATGAAACGTGGAAAGTGGCAGTGTCACTTGGCTTAGAAAATTGCCATTAGATTTCTGTCTACTGGATGGGAAGACACTCTTTGTCAAAGGTGTGTCAGACACCCCTAAGTCAGAAGACACAGCTGTTCACTTTTTTTTTTTTCAGTCAAAACTAATTGTTTGAGTCAATGAGAACTAAGAAACTTTGGTAGTGCGTAGAGGAATGTCACATGCAATTACGAGTGTGAGGTTTATTCACTTATCTTTAACTTGCTGTTTGTTGTTATGTAATTACATTCTAAGAGCCTCTGAGTATGAAGAATTGGAGGTGTGCACGGTCTGTAATATGGAAAGATTATGCATTATTGTTGCATTTCTGTAGTTTTAGTTTTATTTTGAATGTGGCAGAATAGCTCCCTACACATTTATCTTCCTAAGGTGCATTATAAAGCAAAGACCCCTTTTTTTAATGCCAGTGGTGCTGGATTCCAATATTATGGCTTTTTAGTTCTTAAAATGACTCTCCAGTCTAATGACTTTAACTCTAAAGTTTAAAATGACTCTCTATCTGAATATCATATTCATAATGCAAGGCAATGGATCAATAATGATGAAGTAACAGAGGTCCCAAATTGGTGATGCTGTGGACCATTTCTTTGGCACATACAGTTTATTAAGATTTGACTTAGTTGTAACTTTTAAAGATTTAAGATTTCATTGAAAATCCAATTCTCAAATTCTTTTGAAGGATCAAAGATCTTTAAAGGTTCAGTTTGAGTGCATTCCTCAGAAGCAACAAGAATTCCCCAGCCTTCAGGATAGTCTCTCCGACCCACTTTATTGATATTTGCTTTACTTAGTCCATTGCCTATCCCATGATGGCATTTGAATCTGAGACATCTGACTTAGATTTATCTTCATGATACTCATCAATGGAATTTTTTTTTAGAGTTGAATTAATTAATTAATTCAGATGAATAACTGGTTTGAATAACATGAATTTTGCTTTTGTTTTATTCTCTCTTTTTTTTTTTGATAGCAATTAATGGATACTGGTAGTCAACTTATGTCCTTACTCTCCAATTAATTTGGGAGATAGTTAAGATAGCCTAATTATTATCTGGAGATTAATTTTTAATTAGATTTTATTTTAAAAAAGATATAACCTTTCATACAATCCTAAAAACCAAAAAGATTTTAATTTAGACATTGTCCTGCTATTTCTAAGTAATAATCATTTAGAAACAGTTCATGGGCTAGGGGATTATATAAAATTTTTGAAAATGTATATTTATTGATGATACTGTAAGTACTGATGATAATATAAATACTGATGATAAAAATGTTAGTGCAGAAAGAAAAATTAAATAATTTAATGGAAAAAAATAGAAAAGCTATACCAAGCAAATCATACATGAGTTAAAAACATAAAAGATATTTTAGAAAAGGATTTTCAGTTATATCCATTTGCAGATATGGTATTTTTCTGAGGTGTCACTTTAAAAAAAAAAACTTGGGCATAGTAGTTTAAAATTTCTAAGACATATCCATGTACATTTTGTCATTTTAGTTTTAAAATAACCTGTGTAAAAAGGCTGAGAAATTCTTGTTCCCATTTTAGAGGTGCGGAAACTGAGTTTCAGGTATGTTTTCGATCACTTGCTGGAGTCACACAGCTAGTTAGCAGCAGAGCCAGCAGTGGTGCGCTCTGTTCTGACTTTCACTCCAGAGCTCTTTCCACTGCATTACCCAGGCCCTCAGTCTGCAGTAGAAGCTTTTCTAAAGTAACACAGAAATAAAATGTCTAGTCCCAAAGGTGCTACAATGCTAAAATATGAGATGTGATTTAAATTAATTGTCGCATTCTGTGGTAAAGAAATAAAAATATTATTCAAGTTTAACCTTTGAGACAAATTCACATAAACTCAGCCAGATACTTGGAGAAAATTCCACAAAACTGCTCCATGGAAGGTGAACAAAATTTACCCAAAACCATCAGCAATGTCTTACTACTGTTTAAAGTGGAAGCCATACCCCCGGTGGTACTGCTTTGTATGCCATTTCTCAGAATGTATTTTTGTATCATCCTGACGTGCAGTGCTGGTTTGTGGAGAATTTGCTAGATTCTTTCTAGATAGTTCCACTTTCTGATTGCTTGAGCAAATGGATAAAAAGCAAATATTGCAGCAGTCAGAATAACAGTCTCCTTGGATTTCCTGGTTCTCATGTCTTTTATGGATTAACTGGTACAAATGAGCAGTGAACCCCAAAATGTATTGCAACTATTCTGACTTTTAAGACCTTAAGATCTATATTGTCTAGTGTAGTGGGTAGTTGTTTATTCTCAAAATCAGACATTTCTAGGGGAAAAACCTGGCTTTGCATTTTTCAGCTATGTGGATAAGTTGCTTAATCTCTTTAAGTGTCATTCATTTATTTATTTATTTCAAAGTATTTATTGACTCTGTAACATATGCTATGAAGTATGTTAGAGGCTAAAGAAATGGCAGTAAACAAAGAAGACAAAAATTCCTCTCCTCATGGGTTTTCCATTTTAGTGGCTCAATATCACTGAATGTTAAGTGAGTTTAATTATACTTATTCATTGGATAATTCCTGGGATCTTATAAAATTAACTCTCCTAGAAGTATACTTGTGCACATTAAATGCTTTAATTTCTGCCTTAAGTAGGTTAGAGAATAGATTTAATGAGTAAGTATTTCAATTCCAATATACCCTCCCATACAATTAAGTCATGATCTTTACTGAAAGTGAAAATCAATGGGAAAAACCTAAGTAGGACCCAGCAAAGGGAACTACCTCTTAAATAAAAAAAATGTTAATTCACTGCCTCTCTCTCTTATTTCTTAACTTTTTAATTTTGAAATAATTTTAGACTTTAGAAAAGTTTCAGAAATAGTACAGAAAGTTTCATGTAACCTTCACCCAAATTCCCCTACTGTTAATATCTTGAATAACTGTAATATAATTAATGAAAGCAAGAAATTAACACTGATAATTTACATTAATTTCACTTTCACTACAGAGTGTGTAGTACAGACCAGTTTTGGGGTTTTGATTTTTCTTTTAACTAATTGTTTTGTTTCACGATACAACCCAAAATACCACATTGCATTTAGTAGTCGTGTTTTCTAAGTGTGTGTCAGTTCACCAGTCTTTCCTTGTCTCTTGTGACCTTGACATATTCGAAGAATATTGGTCAGGTGGAATGTCTCTCACTTCAGTTTTGTTTGATGTTTTTTCTCATAATTAGACTGGGTTTGTACATTTTGGCAAGAATAGCACAGAAGTGACGTGATCTTCCCAGCTTACCAGAGGGGGCACAAGACGTTGACATGTCTTGCTACTGGTAATGTTCACCTTGATCACCTGGCTAAGGTGATGTCTGCCAGGTTTTGTCTTTGTGATTAATAATATCTTGGGGAGGATAATTTGAGACTATGAAAACACTCTCTTTCTCCCCAAGCTTTTACCCACTAATTTTAGCATCCACTGGTAGATTTTGCTTGCAGTAATTACTGTTGTGTTCTGATGGTGATTATTCTATTTGTGTCATTCCTTCCACATTTATTATTGCTATTCTTCTGTAAGGAAGAGTTGTCTCTTCTCTTTCGTTCATTCAATTTTTATAAACTTAACGGTTTTTCTCTTTTATCCTGTGGTTATAATTCAATATTTTCTTTATTTTTTTTTACTCATATTGTTCCGTTTTTGACCGTGAGGAATTTTTTCTGGCTTAGCTCCTGTGCCCTTTTGACATGTGCCCATGCAGTTCTGAGTACTTCCTTACTTTTTAGCACAAGATGTCTCTCTTTACTTATAAGGAGGGGATGTAAAATCCTTTGAGAATATAACCCACGTAAGACTTTTATATCTTTTTTAAATGCTAAAACCAGGAATTTATTATCCTCCATGATTTTGTCCAGGAAAGATTAATGTCAGTGGGTGTCTTTGCTCCACATTGTACAAGCATTTAACTATTTTTAAACTAAACTAGTCATATTAAAGGATCTGAGTTTCCCTATATTTCCCACTTTATGTAAGGGTGATGGTTTAAGTACATCAGTGTACCACCATTGAAATAATTCCTGAATCCACTCTCCTTCCTGACTTAGACTGTCACAGCATCCAATGTGCAGTGATGTGTATTTTGGTGTATAAATGAATGAGGAGACTCTTACGCACTTGGTGTTATTCAACAATACACCTTAGTTTTGCTGGATCAGGGAATGTGGGGTCAAGCCAAACAAAATGCTTTTTCTGGAAATCTGTGAGGTAGTCTTGTTGGCTTTGTTATACATTTTAAGAGAATGAGAAAAACACCCACTCTGTAGAAAAGAGGCTTCAGTATACTTTGCCTGTAGTCTCTACCTTTTTCTAGAACAGAGGTCAGCAAATTGTGGCCTCTGGGCCCAGTTGAGTCAGTTGTCTGGTTTTGTTTTGTTTTTTTAATAGTCCACAAGCTATTTGTTACATTCTCAAGTGGCTGCATTTTATAGTTATATGAGTCCGTATAGAATATTCTCAGTTTTTTTTTTTTTCTGGGCCCACAAAGCCTACTACAAACTATCTGGCCTTTTCAGAAAATCTTTCCTGACCTCTGTTCTAGAAGTCACTCTTCCTTACTTTGCACATGCTGTTCCCCCTGCCTAAAACACTTTTTCTCTAGTTTGCCCACTTGACTGATGCCCACATGTCCTTTAAATCTCAACTCCAGGTTCCCTATCCCGCAGTCTTTCCCTGACCTACCACGCAGAGTCAGATGTCTGTCTTCCCGCCACTTGTACTGTGAACTTGCAGTGATATGGAACACCTCTTCTCCACTTCAGTGTGTGCTGGAGCCAGCTGCTAAGAGCCACTCAGATGCATCTCTTCCCAGTTCCATATTCAGTAACCTCACACTGGTATCTTGAAATTGACCATGGTAGTCGTATTTACACCATGAAAATCAGCAAATTCCACAAACCAGTGATTCCCTCTTCCCCATGTCTTCCAGATAGCAAGACATTTAACTTTACTAGCACATACTGCTTATCACAGTGGTGTTATTTACCTGTTTGTTTGTTTTCTGACTCTGCTGTCAGAACCACTTAAGGATTGAGTCTGGATTTTATCATCTTTGTATCCTGTAGTAATACCTTGTATGCAGTAGGCAAAGCATGCTTTTTGAATTAATGAAAAACTGAGTGAACGTTGTTGTATATGTGAGTAAAAAAAAAAACTTTTCTGTAATTATTTCTAAATTCAAGGAATAATAAGTTAACTTAGTGGCCTAAAACTAATGTAAGTCAGAGATGTTTGCTTAAAGTAACCATATTTAAGATCCTCAATAAAAAAAATAGAGAATGAGAAGGGTGATTAAAATAAAAAGAGATTGAATAATAAGATAATAGAATTTTCCAGCTGAAGGCATTCCTAAAAATTATAAATTCCAGAATGCTGGTGGCATTCTGGAATAAGTCTTTAGGCTTTTTGACTCGTGTCCCAGGCTCTTTCTGCTAACAATTACACCAACAATTAGACCACATTTGTCAAAATGGAACCCCTGTCTCCCTTGTCTGTATTTTCTCCATTCTTATGTTGACCTCCTCCACCTAATCTCTCTTTCCAGTCTTTCATTTAGGTAAATAGACTGGGGGAGAGGGCTGTTGTAGAGAGTCTGCAGCAATATAATAACTAGGAAACTAGATCCATTGCTGCCCTACAATTATTGGTAGAAAATGGTAAATGACTGGAGAAAGAACATAAGGAAAATATGTCTTTGTCAGAATTAAACATGCAGAAATATAATAACCTAAGTTTACATTCTGGGACATTATAACTTCAAAAATCTCTCTTTTTCTCACCAGTGTGATTAGACCAGTGAGGACTTTGTTACAAATGTAACACACAAATACCAAGATGCCTCCTGTCTTACTTGGGGCGCTAGGATCCTTTAGTTTGTTTCTATGGCTTCAAATCAAGAAAAATGAATATATTTTTCAAAGGACAAAATGATTCCCTGTATATCCTAATCAACCCTTTTCTGGGACTCCTGGGATTCAGGTGACTCGAGTTCTATGACTACGAATAATAAGCTCAATTCTCTGATTTCTTCTTCCTGTTTCTTTAAAATTAAACTAAGAAAACATTTCATGGGTATAATATAGCACACGTACTTGAAAGTAGACAAAGTGAGGCACATAATTTATATCCTAAGTCGGAAAAGTCACAGTTATCTTTTGTTATAGAGGAGAACCCCAAGGGTTGTTTCCACAAAGTAAAGATTCCTGAAAAGACAATGGAAGGACTGAAACTGGAAATCAGTGAGTCTACACTAAATATCTGAATCTTTTAGCAACGTTTCTCTATGGTTTTAATATACAGTTCTTTATCACTCTATTTTGTCCAAGAAAACTTGACAGAATTTGAAATCCTTGTTTTGTGAACACAATAGATCTATCAAATATATATTTTTCCAGTGACACTTTCTGCTCCCCAGAAAGGCATTCTGTCGTTCCCCTCACCCTTGAGAATCATTGCAAATGATCAGTTGGTCTGTGGTGACTAATCATTTTTCATTGCCCCATCACATTCAAAATAATAATGCTAAATGTATAAACTGTCTGTATGTTTGCATGACTTACTCAACATTACAGAAAGCAGCTGGAATATGAATTGTTCAGGGTTAAAGTACATTGCTTTCCAGTTTTAAATACAGAGTCTTTTTTCACAGTCCCAATACTCATAAGTGTTACTAAAACTATTTCACAAGTGCAGTCCCCAGATCTTCAGGCAGTTCAATAGTCCATGCTGTCTCAAAGCGAAAGACAGACAGTCCAAGTGATGATGTTGCCAAGGCAAGAGGGTTGTATTTGGCTCCTGACTTGAAGGACAATCTAGCTACTGTGAAAAGCCTGGGAATTTGACTTCTGTTATAATTGGATCAGATCTTTCCAGCAGCTCCTTCAAGGGGATATTAGTTTCGTATGGAACCTGCAGTTCTTCCAATTTGAGCCTTTGATCATACAAATAAATGTTGAAATGCTGATGCTGATCCTGTCATGCTAACAGAGTTGGTGGCTGGATTTGTATTCAACTGTATGGAAGACACGAGGGAGTGGGCAAGTAAGTAAATGGGCCATTTGCTTAGGAGGCATGGTGCTGGTCTAAAGAAGATGAAAAGGTTGCCTAAGTTTAAGATTTTCAGGATATTTGCTTTTACTACGAAATTAATAGCCACCCAGTATTATCACTAAAATCTGAAGTTGCTACTGAGCTGTGAACAATCAAACTGCAGATTTCTTGAGGAAATGTTTTGTAGTGTTAACCACCTTTCGGAGATATCCGAGCCATCATGCTTCTTATTCACCATGTGGTTAAAGTTGATACATCTGAAAAGTATGTGGAATCCCCTTTCAAAATGCATTATATTTGATGACTATGCCACAGGGTGTAAGCATCCCACTCAGGGTGTATTCAAAATTAAAAATGACATTTAGCTTTTTTAAAACAAACTTCTTTTTTTTTTTTTACTGTAGAATATTTTTAGATCTATAGAAAAGTTACAAAGATAATAGTTTCCATACACCTAGTTTCCCCTATTAACATCTTACATTAGTATGATACATTTATCCCAACTAGTGAAACAATTTTGATGCATTGTTACTAACCAATGTTCTTACTTCATTCAGATTTTCTTAGATTTTAGCTAATGGACTTTTTCTGTTTCAGGATACCATCCAGGACACCCCATTACATTTAGTTCTCTTGTCTCCTTAGGCTCCTCTTGGCTCCTGCAGTTTCTCAGACTGTCCTTGTTTTTGATGGACTTGATAATTTTGAGGGGCACTGGTATGGTATTTTGTAGAATGTCTCCCAATTTGTTTGTCTGATGTCTCTCTTATGATTATACTGGCATTATGGATTTTGAGGAGGAAGACCACAGAGCAACACTTAACATGTTGTATTAACTAGATAAAGAAATGTGTGTCGCATTTCTCCACTGTAAAGTTACTCTTCTTTCCACCCTCCCATACTGTACCCTTTGGAAGGAAGTCACTACATGCAACCTACATGTAGAGGGTGGGGAGGTATAATCCACTTATTTGAGTGGGAGTATCTACATAAATTATTTTGAAATTTTCTGCACAGGATATTTGTCTATTCTCTCTCATTCATTTATTTATTTATTCAGTCACTTATTTCTACCACTCTACACTCACAGATATTTATTTTGTAACCAATGCAGTGTTATTTTGTTTTTGCTGAAGTTGTGTCAGCTTTGGCCGTTGGGTGCTCATTTCATTGACTCCTGTATCTCTTCAACAAAACTTCTTACCCTCCACCCAAACAAAACATTGTTTTGTTTCCAGTATCTTCTTACACTACAAGATACTCGACAGTACAAGATCACCCAAGCTCATCTTGTATATTCCCTGACCCAGTCATAGAAACCGCCATAGCTTAGTATTTAAATATCAGACAAACTTTCGTCAAGAATTCAGCAATCTGTGACCATCTTTTAATCTCCATTGCTTGTTTATGTAAACTGTGTTTGTAATAAAAGTAGAAGTTTCTATTTGGTTGCTAACAGATTATTTTTCAAAAATAAGTGACTTGGTAGCTTTTAAAATCATAATCAAAGATGCATTACTCTAATTCCCTCTAAGTCTAATTTGGTTATTAATTCAATAAAATATCATCTGATTGAATCATGACCCTAAGAAATCATCCCCAACTGAAAGAGGAGAGTCAGATTACTGTATGGAATAATTATGGCTATGCCTCCTGGCATGAAAGACTAGCTGTTCTGAAAAAGGAGAGTTCCCAAATAATGAGGAAGCAGCCACGAACTAAAATTGTATCTGGACTATAATCTCAAAACCTGGAAAAGAAAGAAAGAAAGAAAGAAAAAGACTGTTCAGTATTGTCAGCCTATTTATTAGCTGATTGAAAATACAAAAATAAAAGTGATACCTGGTATCTCTTTTGGGAATGCATTAATAGAAGAATCCTACACAATTCTAAGCAATATGGTATAAAGTTTTGTATGCATTTAAAATTCAACTTAAAAGAAAAAATAAGTTTTTAAAAAAATTATGGTACACTATCATTTTGGGGTGATGGGCAGGGGAGGAATGTTGGGGAAGAAGTAATAAGCAGTAAATCCCTTTTACTCACTTCTCTTCAGTGTAATCCTGTGGGTGTTTTCCAGAACATTAGGTACTAGTTATTAATTTCTGCTGGTAGTCTCATGTTGGTGAATCATCTCTTGGAAACACAATTGTCATGGTTTAAAAGTAGGTACTTGATACGTGCTTTAACTTTCTTCTCATTTTACCAGTTTTCTTCTAAAGGTCAACTTTATACATTAGAATTTTGTTACGCTAGACTCTGTTTTGTCATAACTATAGCATTTATGTTTCCATTTGGAGGGCTGAGTTGGTAGCATCATTATAAAAGAACTATTGTTTTTCCCCAGTCTTCCTTTTAAATATTATTTAAAGAATGGCAACTAGCTAAATCAATTGTTTTTACTCTTTTTAAAAAAAATCAATTCCTTTTCATTAGTTATTTAAAATCAGTTTGTTTTTCATTATGCATATATGTGTTTTAAATTCTGATTTTCTCTCATGTAATATAACAGCTTAAGCCTAAAAGAATGCTTTATTTTTAGAAAACATTTTAGAGTATTTTATAGAATGATAAGAGTTGACTGGCTAGAGACCATCCATGGAATAGTGTCAAGAATCTACTGGTATTATTTATTTTCTATTTATCTGTCTTTTCATCCCTCTGCCCGTTTATTCATCCCTCTGCATACTGTCTCTCAATAATACTATGCAAAACACTACGCTAATAGAATTTGAAGTAGTACAATTGTTTTGCAATACTTGTGTAAACTGAGCAAAAAGCCTATTTTCTAATGGAAGCCTAGAAAAACTTTTACAAAAGGTAGAAGATATTATATACCAGATGAATGACACATAAAAAAATTAAATGCTATGTAGACAAACAAAAAATGGAGCTTTTCTTGAGATAGGGGCAGTTTTATCAGGTCAGACATAAAAGCATAAAATGACATTTGAACTGATCCTTAAAGGGTGGGTTGGATTTTAAAAGAGAAAAAAGAATGGATTCATTCATTTATTTATTTATAAAGTGTCTAATAAATATTCAAGTACAAGGCACTCTGCTAGTCTAACGCACAGGATAAGAGCATTATCTGAGGAATAGCTGATGATCGAGATTTTATGAAGAGTCAGATTTGTGTTAGAGTGAAATATGTGGCTAGAATTAGAAGTTGAGGGCTGGTCATGCAAGAACTTGAATGTCAGGGTCAAGAGAATTCCAAGCATTAATTAGTAGCTATTAACAGATTTGAGCAAGAGATGATGGTAAATCCTACATTCGAAGAGGGATGAAGGAATTGATGATTTTGGAGAGTTTGGTTTATGAAAATATAACAGTTGCTGTAGAAAATAAGTAGGGAATTAACAAGAGATGAATAAAGGTTTCTTTAGAGTTTACTAGAGAACTGATAGCATGTATTTTTATTAGAGTCCAATGTTATTCATTGCTAGCCGTACAGTGGGAGCAGAGGAAATATAAAGTGAAAGTGGCCCAGAGTTGAAAAGTCACTTCTTAGTCATAGAAAAAGATGAAGGGATCAGCTTGGGAAATTCAACGAGATGATTGTGGAAAGAAAAGAAGTGAGTGTATTCAAGGAACTTACAACTCTAATGAGGTGGTTTTTGAGAGAGAGGGAGAGAAACAGTAAGAGAGGGAGAAAAGAAGATCCGTCGATGCGGTGGTATGTATGTGGCACACTGTGATGGTTAATTTCATGGGTCGCTTGACCAGGCTAGGGTGCCCAGAGCTTTGGTTAAACACCAGTCTCAGTGTTGCTGTGGAGGTATTTTTTTTTAGATGTGATTAACATGTAAGTCAGTAGACTTTGAGTGAAGCAGATTACCCTCCATATTATTGATAGACCTCATCTAATCAGTTGAAGGCCTTAAGACAAAATAACTGAAGTCTCCTGAGGAAGAATAAGTTCTGCCTCCAGCCTGCCTTCAGACTTGAGTTGCAACATTTATTCTTCCCTGGGTCTTCAGTCTGCTGGCTTGCCCTGTAGATTTTGGACTTGCCAGCCCCACAATTGTGAGAACAAATTCCTTAAAATAAATCTCTCTCTCTCTGTTTCTGCCTCCTTCTGTTTTTCCGTCTCTCCTTGTCATTGTGTATATTTAAACATACTCACGTGCACATAATAAATAAATAAAATCAGTCAATCAACTAACCAATCAATCTATCAGTCTCCTATCAGTTTTGTTTCTCTGAAGAATCCTGACTGATTCCAAATTATACGTATATTTTCTAGCTCTGATTACTGACAACTGAGAGGGCCTAGAAACAATGACACCTGTAGCAATGAGGATAGCTAGCACTCACATCTTGGATTCTGATTATTCATCAAAGGTACTGAATCCTTGAAAAAATGGCTAATTCCAGGATTGAGATATGTAAAATACAAGATGAGCCTGGAAAACCTTGTGGTGTCAGAAAGTAGGTCTAATCCAAAAATAGATTGGAGGTGGGCATGTTGAAAGAACACAGGAACCAATTTGAAAGAATTTACTGCAGTCAGATTTGGGACAATTTGAGCAACAAATTAAATAAAATCCATGGACTAAAACAAATATTCATTAGTTCAAACTGATATAACTAAATAAATGAATAAAAAATGAGGAGAGGGACAGCTCATGCATACAGTAAAGTTCCAATGAGTAAATGTAGAAGGAATGATGGAAATATAAAACCACAATTGGCATAGCAATAATTCTTGCAGTGAAGTATCATCAATGTTGCTAAAATAATGGGTTAAGGCATAATAAAATACAGGATATTTGAATAGTCTCAGAGTTTCTCTCCACAAAATACTTACCAATTACAAATGGAAAAAAATTAAAACATTGCAGTGTCAGATGAAACGTTACGGTTATAGGCGATAGAGTGGAAACACTGTGATCAAGGTTAACATCACCAGTAATGAGACACAGAGACATCAGATGTTTCCTGATATGATACACTGAGAAGGTACAACATCATTTTTGTGATATTTTAAACAAAAATGCGTACACTTATTAGCTGTTTTGAGATGTAATTTGTACTAGCCTTTAAGTGTACACGTTTTTGTGTTATATTGAATGTATACTCTGCAACATCACCGTAATGCTATTTTAGGACATTTCTATCACCTTGAAAACATTCCCTCATGAGAGGCTATGGTTAATCCTTGCTCTGACCCCAATTCCAGGCAACAATTGATCTGATTTCTGTCCTTACAGTTTTGCCTTTTCTAGAAATACCGTGTTAGCGGAATCATACATTATGTCTGCTGTATCTAGTTTCTTTCACCTAGAATTACAGTTTTAGGCTTGCCAGGTCTTTGTGGTTTGTTTCTTTCTACTGCTGAGTAGCATCTCATTATATATATATATATACCATATTGTCTTACTCCAATAGAAGGACATTTGGCTTGTGTAATTATCGTGGATAATGCTCCTGTAAACATTTAAATGCAAGTCTTTGTGCGAAGATGGCTTTTAATTTTTCTTGAATAAATACCTATGAGTGAAATTACTGGTCACTTGGTAATGCCAGGCACTAGCAGGGATGGGAAGAGAGAGCTCCTGGAGTTGGCACTGCCATCTTCTTTCATCCTCCTGGGTTTTGCTGGGTTACTGTTTAGTGCCGCGACTGAAGGAGGGAGGGGAGCTCAGACCTGAGGCTGGAGACCTGGGCTCCTGTCACTGGCCGGTGTTCTCACATGCTCTGTGTCGAGTCATGCACTCTGTTCTTTTAATTGTATAATTCAAAAGAAAGGAAAAAGAAGCTAAGAGTGGGCCAAAACACTGCACAAAGTGTTATAACTTCTACTGGGGATAAGAAAAAAAATATTTGTAAGAAACTGACAATCTGTTTTCCAAAGTTGCTGTCAATTTAAATTTTTTCTTTAATGATTTCTGAGAGTTTCAGGTGCTCCATATCCTTATCAGTACTTGGCTTTCTCAGTTTTTTAATTAAGATATTTTAGTAAATGTATAGCAACATCTCATTTTGGAGCTAGTTTGCATTTCCTAATAGCTAATGATGCTAAGCATTTTTTTTCATGTACTTATTTGCTATATGTCTACGTTCTTTGGGGAAGTATGTTCTTTCATTTCTTGTTATTGAGTTGATTTCTTCATATGTCTGGTTATAAGTCCTTCATCAGACATCTGTTATTAAATATTTTCTCCCACATAGGGTTTGTCTTTTCATTTTCTTCACAGGGTCTTTTGAAGAACAGAAGTTTATTTTGATGAAGTCCAATTTATCAACATTTCTTGTCTTTATTGCCTTGTGTTCTTTTTGGTCCTAAGAAATACTTGTCTAATCAAATTCAAAAAGATTTTCTCTTGTTTTCTTCTAGAAATGGTATAGTTTTAGCTCTTACCCTAGATCAAAGACCCATTTCAGGTTAATCTTGTGTATGATATCAGCTAATGATAGAGGATCATTTACCTTCACATGGATATCCCGTTATTCCATCACCATTTATTTAAAAATGATTCTTGTTGAATTACCTTGGTACTTTGTATAGAAATGATATTCTATTTTCTTAAATGTTTCATAGGATTCAACACTGAGGTTTTCTGGGCCTTGACTTTCCTTTGTGGAAAGATTTTTAATGACTAATTCAGTTTATTTATTGTCATGGGGCTTTCATATTTTCTATTTCTATTTGAATAAGTCTTGGTAGTATGTGTATCTGTGTGTGTCTATGTGTGTGTGTTTTAGAATTTTTTCCATTTCATGTAAATTGTCAAATTTGTTCACATAAATTTGCTTATAACATCTCCCTTAATCCTCAATTTCTGTAGAATATCTAGTAATGTCCCTTCTTTCATTACTAAAAGAATCACATTGATAATTTATATCAACTTTATATCCATATGTAAATAAATGGAAAATTCATTATGATGGATCATGTGTTAGTCCACAGAATAAGACAATACATTTTAGAAGATTGAAATCATACAAAGTCTGTTCTTTGTACGCATACACATGAAAAGAATGGGTATTCTGCTACTGTTTTCAAATGTTCCATATACGACTGTTAGAGAGGAGCATTGATCTCTCCAACTATAGTTACCAGTTGTTTACTTCTTTCAGTTCTGTTGTTTACTTCTTTCAAAATGCTTCAGGCATTTTGGGTCTCTGTTGTTAGGTACCTATGTCTTTAGATCTTCTTTGATTCCTTTCATCAAGTTTTCTAGTTTCTCTCATATGGATCCTGTGTGTAATTTTTAGATGTATACATAAGTATTTTTCAGTGCTAATGTAAGTGGAACTGTGTTTTTCTTTCAAATTCCAGTTGTTCACTGTGAATATATAGAGGAGAGCAGTAAGTTGACTTTTGTGTATTAACCTTTTATCTCCCCTCTTGAATGAGTCCACCAGCTTTGCCAGTAAAACTGCTGATTTTTGCCATCAACCTTGAACTGAATTGACCATCACTGATCATTCATAAAGCTGCAGATTTTACTGCCTGAGCTGGAGTGTTGAAGTGGGGTGATATTGGGAACATACCCAGGAAAAGGCCACAGAATTGCCATTGGTTTTCCCCAATATAGTAGCAGTTTTTCAATTTGTTGTAGGTCTTTGGTCACTTTGAAGTACTCTGAGACACCTGAAATAATTAATGTATTTTTTTTCTTCTTCTGTTTTATCCAGTTTTATACTTGCTTTCTCTGGTGGAGAATTTCTTGATCTTCTCACCAGATATTATTGAAAGTCCGCAACCTGAATTTAATTGTGAGGAAACACCAGACAAACCCAATATCCCCAATGCCTAAGTATGGTCTTAGTTGACTGCTTCCAAAATAAAGAACCAGTCTAATACCTCCATATTAGGCAGAAATGTTTAAAGAAAATATATTTCTTATAATACTTATATTCAATGATATTTCTTGCAAGAACAGAGGGGAACTCATGGCATTGCAGACTTGGAACCAGATAAGATGTTGGGAAATTTGACACAAACTAATCTAGCCCATAGAATTACCAAATATATGATGGTACTCTTTCCTTGATTTAATAAATAAGCACGAAACGCCCTAGGAGAGAAGTGAACTAGTATCTAGATCTTCATAATCTGGTTCTGGTAAAGATTTAATGATTATGGGAAACATATCTTTATCCAAACTTACCCATCATGCCTTCTATCTAGTCTTGCGGAGATTATAAGACCTTTTTGGTCTCTGTTTGATGAATATAACTCATTAGATTTAGCTGTGTCACTTAGACAACTGACTTAGGGAAAGGCCTTGTGTAATGAAAAGTTGAAGCCATGAAAGTAAGAAGCCTAATTCTCTCTGCCAAATAAGCACCAGAACTAGGAAAGCCTAATTTCCTATCGAATTTTCTTGAAAGTGGAGGATAAGGAATTCTGATTAAATCCACATTTGATACAGCTGTATAGAAGCAGCATGTAAATCCTCCAAAGCTGCCAAGGCAGCACAAGCTGTCCTCACACATTTCAATTAATCACTAAGTTAAGTCTGCATATGAGAATGAAAGGACTAAATAATAGCCACAAAGAACCATTTACAAATTCAAAAATTATATTCTGTTTATACTTGATGACAGTTTTTTTCTGTAAAATGTTCCTATTAAGTCCACTAGTCACAAAGTGTAAATGAAAATGAGCTTGAATTTTGCAAATATATTTGATTTTACACTTGCATTTTATAATAATATCTAGGCTCACCAATACAGATACATATATTACAAACAGCTTGATAAATATGTTTATTTGCTAACAGGCTTGCATGTATTAATGATTGTCAAATGTATGTGTTGTTGATATTTTGGTTACCCTGTATTTCTGTCTTTATGCTGGTTGGATTCCATAGCTCATCATTGTAGACCTTCACTGGCAATTTCCTCAGTTCACTGCCTCTTTCTCCTTCTGTCACACTTGCCTATTCACAGGCCAGTCCTCGCTGAGCCCAAACATCCATTTCTGCCTTACTGCTTTGCTGAATGTGTATAGCTGGGAAATGATGGAAAAGAGCACACGTGGGCAAGTTGGTGTCACTTATTGATTCATGACCACAACCTCAAATGGGTATATAATTCAATATTTTTGAGCAAGCTCACTGTCTTACTATGTCACCATGTTTGTATGCACCTTCCCTTCAATCCTCCACTCCTGCTTTTCTCATATATAGCTGGTCTCTTTTCCCCATATAGTGATCTTTCCCCCCAGATGTGTTCTGCTCAGAGGATCCTCATCTCATTTGATGGAGCTCCTTCTTACCAGTTTATCAGGCTAAAATCTTTGGGGTCAACCTTGCTTCCCCTCATTCTCTCATACTCCACCTCTGATCCATCAGCAAGTCCTCTATTATATTCAAGAGTTTCTGGTGTGAACCACTTCTCACCTTCTCCACTGCAGCCAGTGTGATCTAACCTACAATCTTGATTATTATAATACCTTCCTAATGGGTCACTAACTCTGGCTGAATTGTCTTAGTTCTAATTGCCATCACTTAAAATAATGCCTGCCACATAGTAGATACTTAATAATTTTTTTAAATTAAAATTTAAAAATTAAGATTAAATATTAAGCTAAATTAAGAAAGTTTGATTAAATGAATGAATTAGCATTCAAACATAGTTTAAAATTCTTATTAGAAACAAACTGACTCTTTTCAACAAATGGCACCTGAACTTAATATTGTTAGGATGACAGTACTACCCAAAGTGATCTATGGATTCAATGCAATCTGTATCAAAATCCTAATGACATTTTTGGCAGAAATAGAAAACTCCATTCTAAAATTCCAATGGAATCTCAAGGGACCCCAAATAATCAAAGTAATTGATTTTGTTCTAAAAAAGAACAAGGTTGGAAAAATTAACTCAAAATAAAAATAACTCATAAACTCATAACTCATAAACTTATTTCCATATCCTCTTCCAGATAATGCTTCTTTTTCTACCACCCCTACCTTTCCCAATTCTCACACTAACCGAATGTGTTTTTTTTTTTAATTCACAAAAGCGTGGCCTACTCCTGTTGTGTCTACCTTCTCTCTTGACACTTGTCCCTCTTCTTCCTCTGAATTCTATATTCATGTCCCTTACTACTCCAGGTTCAAATTCTAACAAACAGTTTATCCTTGCCTTAAATTGTCTCTTGACAAGATTTGACAATCTTATTTTCTCTGTCAACAGATCTCCAAATTTTCCTCATATCACTCTGTGTTCTCATTACTTTTCCACTTGTCAAGTTATTTCTTGAATCAGACTTCAAGTGTCAGAGATCTTCAAGACTCAGGGGAAGGCCCCTTGTCTTTTCCCTTTCTGTACTCTTATCTTTCTATCCAAAACCCTGACCCCTGTTCCTCATGGCAGACTCCGTTTCCCTCAAGTATCAGCTTAAATGTCAATCAAAGAGGGCTTCTCCTGTGACCCTATTCTCCCTCTTCTCCTCCCATTTTCTGGTTATTCTGCTTTCTCTCCATAATTTATTTTATTCATTCCACCCTTCTTAAATTTCTTTCAAGTCACACTTAGAATCAGTTTGAAGTCACATAGTTGTACAATCTCTTGAATTTTCTCATAATTTATTGAAAATTGCTATGCTATGGTAGAACATAGCCATATTATTTAGGAACTTTTCTCTGAAATCCTGGACAATAGTCTTAAAATTGCCAAAGACAGAGGGAAAGAAATGTTATTTAATGTTGTTTTTTAAAGTGTATGTTTTTATTATTTCCCGCTTGTTCCCCAAATTATATTGTACCAAAGCATTTAAAAATTTTTTATTCATAGGAATCTCAACCAAAGTAAGTATAAACATATATACTGTAGTTACCAACCACTATTATTTTATTTTTATGCCACATATTAAATATAACATACATAGTAACTCATTGTTCTACTTTTTTATGGAAAGTGCATGACAGGTTTGCCATCTCTTGTGCATTTCCCTATTAATTCCACACAACACCAGCATGAGCCCTTTAGGGCCATAGAATGGAGAAAAATAACCTGCTTCCAAAAGTCCGGCAGGCCCAGCTGCATTAGGAGTTTATGCCCAGTTTGAACAGAAAATGGCTGAGCCATAGTTAACAGTGTAAGTTGGGTTCCAATAGCGTTTGGTCTATGTGTATTATAGAGTGACACCTGGGTGATTTGGGGAACTGTCACTCTGTCTCCATTTTCTTTTAAACAAGATGAACTGTTTGATGAAATCATACGAAATATGAGAGAATGATGTGTGAAAATTTAATAAACAGAATCTTCAATTAAATAGAGTTGAGAGACCAGAAGGGGAGCTCTCATGTCCTGCCTCGGTAGCAGAGCCCATAAGGAGGAAGAGACTTCTCTTCTGGCAAGGACTCAGTCAATGAAAGGCCAAGGACTCTTTCTTTGCTATAGCCCTCACAACTTGCTTTTCCCCTCTATAAAAGACTTCTCCTTCCCTTGCCATGGAGGGACTTGCATGGGGCTAATCATGGTTGCAGACCCCAAATTGCAATTCTTTGCTGATCTCTAATAAATTCATCTTTGCTGAAGAAATATCTGGCAGTCTATTTATTTTAAGTTAACAGAAGTATAAAGGAAAGTCAGTAATTATAAAAGATAGGTAACACCTAATACAGGAAGGGAAGACAAGTTTATCACAGAAAATAGTTTGGAAGAATACCTACCATAGAATCTGGTACATCCATATACTTGAAATTCAACACTACCTGTCTGCAATATATTTATTCATCAGGATATAGACTACTCAAATGCATTATCAGATTATAAACTGAGCAATCAGAGTAATAGCAAAAATAATTCCTTTCTACTGAGTAATTGGCAACTTCAAACAGTATACTGAGTGTAAAAAGAGTTGTAATTAAATGATTTATTAAAAACCCCTCTGAGCTAAATTCATTAAAATAGAAAAAGCAGGAGCTTGCACACAGTCAAATCTATTCCATTAAAATATTGTAATAGCTACTCAGGTCATTAATTTCCTCAACCTCTTTGGTCTTCATTTTTCTTTTGAAATATGGGAATAGCAAAGGTTAGCTCATAGATATATTGGGGAAAACAAACTATATGATGTGTAAAGCACTTGATACAAGCAGCAATTTATAAAGGAAATTTTCCTGATTGAAATATATTGCTTTTAAAGTCTATCATATACCTCTATTTCTGGATTATTCAATTTTATTAATGTTTCTGCCCACTGTCTGAAACATTAAGACAATGTGTATGAAATTTCCTCTCAGTTTTGGTAAATGTTAGCAGTTAAGGTGATTGATGGTGGTTCAGTGCCCCATTATTCCTGTCTTCTCAGTTCTCTAGAAGATGTTCTGGAATCCTTGTAAAAGCCCCAATGACCTAATAATTCTTTAAATTGTTTTCAAAGATATATGACGTTCTCTGACTTCCTTAATTGACACTTTTTAATTGCTGTGCAGAGCTTGAGGTAAACTGAAGAAGGAATGGTAAAAGGGATAAATACTGATTTAACCTTTGAGTTAAAAAATAAATGCTATTTACTTTGTAAAACACCAGTCCTGCAGCCACCATTATTACCACCACTAATGAATATTTGAGCAGCACTTTTTAAAGCGTATAGTGATTGAGACTGGTGCTTTTAAAGTTCAGTATGCCTATAACGTATCTGGGAGCTTGTTACGATGCAGATTCCAATTCAGTGGGTCTGGGCTGAGAGCTGGGAATCTGTATTTCTGACCTCATGACTCATGCCCACACTGTGGGGCCTCAGACTACACTTTGAGTAGCAAGGGTTTTGCAGCCTTTGCTTGTGTAAGGAAATCTGAGCAGAAAGGGAAGTCATTCAGTTGAATTGCACTTATCATTTAAAAAAGATTTGGGCCATGCAGAGAAATCTTCTCCGAGATGCCTGTATATTTTCAGAAGACAAAATGAAGAATGAATGAATACAAATGGAATAAACTCATCCAGTATATTGGAAATAGTGTGGGGTATTTGGTGCCAGAGATCTGGCTTTCAGTTTGTCTGGGCCACTCACTACTTGTGTGATCCTAGACAAAACTGCCTAAATAACCTTGATCCTCGGTTTACGTATTCATAAAATAAGTTCAGTAACAACTAGTTGTGAGATTGTTACAAGCACTAAATGAGAGAACATATCATCAGCATGATGACAAGTGAAAGTATTTTTTTCTCTTCTTCAACATGCAGAGTTGTGTTTTTATATGCTGTGTATACCTTATACTACATATTACACTTTGTACTAGCAGTATTTACAGTATGAATACGCCAAATTTTTTTCTTTTTTAAATAAGTATGCAAATATTAATCATTTTGTTGCGTTTACTAAATAATGTCAGTCGTATTAAATGGTGAGTCTTTGACAGGAATCAAAAGATTCAATTATATAATTGTTCCCATTAGTATATAGATTATCTTTGTATAACAATGACTGAAACACACTACTAAAAAAAGTGTGAGCTGTCTCTTTTAGTTTTCTGCATGTACACAAAGTCAGAGACCTGCCTTGAAGGCTCAGCTCTGCCAATAATTTATGTTTCCTTGGGAAAGACACTTAATTTCTGTGGACCTTGGCTTCCTACTCTGGAAAATCAGATTGGATTACAGCTAAAATCTCTTCCATCTCAAAGTTCCTAATCCCCACCTTATTAGGGTGATTGCAACTCATTGGCTGAAAGTTTAACCGCATGTATGCATATGCCATGCAGAATAGTGAGACTGTTCTTTGAACAGTCAAGCATGAAATCAACTACGTAAATTCAACACTCACCACATGAATATATTTATGTTTAGTTAATATTTGATGGTGATAAAACCACTCATAAATCTAAAATAATAATTAAGTAATTTTGAGCATTTGCTAGCTATTCTTCCCTAAGTCTTATTTACAAAAATTAAGTCATTTAATTCTTCATCAAAACCCTATGAAGTAGGTACTATTGGTATCTTCACTTTACAGTTGAGGAAACTAAGACACAGGGAGGTCAACATGCCCACGGTCACTCAGGGTTCTCATCCATGACTTGGCTCGGAAGGTCACATTCTTAACCACTGTGTTAAGCAACTAGCGTCACCATCACCATAAATGTTTCCTAATTCATAATTTACTTAGTCTGTCATGTAGGAGCACTGAAGTGACTTTTTATTAGTTGATTTATATAGGCGAGGCTCCCGTAAAATCATTCTTTCAACCATGTTAAAGATTGCTTCCACAAACATTTTGGCCAAAACGTACTATTTTGTGCAGTATCCTGTGTAGACACACCCTTAAAGACAGATTTTTTTATGCTTGCTGGACCCCACCACCGCTTGCCCTCACTGCACCACTCTTCCCTCAGATAGAAGAGAAAAACATGCTTCAAGGACCCAAGAAACAAAAATCATCAGAAAGTCACTCACTCTCTTTTTTGTTAGCTCATTTGAAACTCTTAGGAGAGGGATTTTCTTCTTGGTACTGTTGCAACACATTATGCAACTTCTAGGGAAAACAGTTCACTGCACTTTGTTGGTAACAAGTCGAGTAAACATAAATTCAAGTCCAGGTTAAGTAGTACTTTTTGAAGATTTTATGTCTGGTGTAGTCTGCTCAGTGTCACCAGGTTTCCACAGCAATATAGCTGTAACATTCCTTCTGAGAGACCTTGCATCAGGCACCCTGGAGCAGATTTATGTCATCGACCCCCACAAGGTATTAATCATTCTTTGAGGTCATTTTCAACTATCAGAGTAAGTGCATTTGAAAACATTGCCAAAACTGCCTTCAGGCCAGTTCTCGTGGTTAGTTTTCCGTGGTGGAAAAACAAAAGTCTGAAAATTCACAAAACAAATTTTTTGGCTGAGGAGGCATGAAGATTCTGATGCAGATGGAGGTGCTGCCATTCATTAGCACACTTACAAAATGTCTGTGTTGTGAAAGCCAGGGCACACTTGCAGGAAAATAAACAGATTTATCAGCCTGGTTACAATTTTATGAGGTACCATGTTGAAAAGTTTCCACTGTCTGTGTGAAATCCTGACAGGATAATTTAGACATGGCCGGACAGAGGTGTCTCTTCTGTCAGGTGCTAGAAAAAAGTATTAAGAGCCAGGTACACTTTTCTCATTTGAGACTGGGCCAGGTTCTAAAGAGCTTTTTATATTTTCAAGATTTGATCTTTGTAGAACTCAAGCAACTAATTTGAGTCCATGTTTAGGAGCTGGTTATGGCCTACCTAAATATCTGTAGTCCAACTGAGGGGAATGAGGGTGCCGATGTTCAGGCAGGAGTGTTCCATTGTCAGGGTCTTCAGACGTAGCTGGCAGAGGGACTGCATCCCCTGGAGCAGCCCGGAGAGCTGAACTGTATGTGAATCTGTGCTTGCAGTACTGGGAGACAAGGTAGATACTAAAAAATCATCTGAGAAATAAAGATTGCCGTGAGTCTATGGCAAATAGACTCATAAGGGGTTTTTATTTGTGTGTGCAGTGTGGGTGGCTGCATTGTACTTAAATGGACATAATTTCATTAAAGAAATAGATTCAGGACTTTTGAAAGGAACGACCCATTGAAAGTATCTTTACTGTCCGCCCAAACTAGTCTCTCCCACCACTTTCTTCCCCACCCCCAAGTGAAGTCTTTCAACTCGAGGATTCTCTATACACAGTTGATTTCAAGAGCCCACATCTACCAGGAAGATTGCTGGCATCCTTAGTGAAGTTATTCTCTTGAGGCAGTATTTCTTGGTTTCTGCATGCATTTAAGATGGTTGGGGATGCAGTTCAACTATTTTCAAGTAATTGTGTTTGTGATGTTTCTCCTTTTCCAATTGCAGTAGTTTGAACAATAGGCTTTTTTTTTTTTCTACTCTAAAAATCTTCAAGGGTTTATTTCATACTTTCTTGAAGTACTGGCAGTGTCTTTAAGTCTGATCCAACTTCACCCCTATATTAAGAAGATTTCAATCCAAATTTTTGAGACTTACCCAATTTATAGGGATAGTGTAATAGATCTAAAAGAGAGAGAGAGAGAGAGAGAGATTCAGGAAGTAAGAGAAGGACCTCAGTGCATTCAGGAACTGCAATTCCTTTTGAGTAGCAACAAATATTGACTAGTAACAAATATTGACTAGTTTCTTTTAGAATGAGAAAGAACTTTATGAATACTTTTTCAAGGCTGCTTGGGACATCAAAGGTCTTCCTGGCCCCAACCAATGCCTTACCCTACAGAACTTCTGTCTAAGAGTCCATCTCACACTCTTTAAGAATGAGTACACTTTATTTGTACATTTTCTCCAGTCATATCAAAATTCAGCACAAGACTTTCAATAAAAAATATATAAGTAAATATTTGTTAGACATAGTCCAAATTAAGTACCATGCCTGGCAAACGTTGGGTCAAATGGAAAATAATGTATCTGTTAAGTATAGACTTGGTTACTCCAACATGACAGTGGTGGGATTACATGGAATAGAGGGAAAATTCAACAGGAAGACAACTCAGTTTTATGCAGCTATTTACCACTGACTTTCCTAACCATCACTTTGTGTATATGAGCCCCTCACAGAGGAAATTATAAACATTGGAAATTCCCACAGGTAGTGGTGAACTTCAACGTATAGAAACTAAGATATGAATCCTATACCCTCTCCCTCACCCCACCTATGCTTTATGATTCCAGTGTTGCTTCAATGGAAATGCTGTCTAGTGGGCTATATAAATGATGATCTCATACTATCTTGAATATTCTCTATGACTACCTTTATATCAGTGCAGAAGGGAAACATTTGGGATGGAACAACACGGCGGTTTGAAGAGCTCCAGACTCCTTAGACTTAGACTATGTGTGGTCCCAAACAGTAATTTGGCTTCTCCCTGAATGCTATAGACTAGATGTTTTTGTCTTTCCAAAATTCATATGTTAAATTCAGATATGATGGTATATGATGGTGTTGGCAGTGGAGCATTTGAGGGGTATTTAGATGATGAGAGCAGAGCCCCCGTGAATGCAATCAGTGCCCTTATTAAAGAGGCCCCTGAGAGGTCTCTTGACCTCTTTCACCGTGTGAGGTTACAGAGAGAAAGCAGCTGTCTGTGAACCAGGAAGCTGGCCCTCACCAGACACCAAATCTTCCAGTGCTTTGATCTTGGACTTTCTAGCCTCCTGATGTGTGAGAAATAAATTTTTCCTGTTATGAGCCACCCCGCTATGGTATTCCGTTGTAACAGTCCAAGTGGACTAACACACTGGCTCATGATCTACTTTCATAATCTGAAGTGTTGGATAGTAGCTCTCTTTGATGTATGAAGAAGATGACATACTTCTTTATAATTGTGGGGTGTGTGTGTGTGGGTGGGTGTGTGTGTGTGAATTGGGTCTTCTGAATATAATCATGTAATAGCTACCTTTTGATTTTCACAGTCCTTTTTTTGTTATAGATATGAGAGACAAAGTAATAAAAATCCACAGAAAATTAAACAATGTCATTTTACAGCAAATAATGTACTTTCTCAAATCAAGGGTAACATGAAAAAGCATCATTGATTTATTAACACCTTTTCAAAAAATCTCACTACAAAAGTACATGTCAGTTATAAAAAATACATACTAATTGTAGAAATATTAAAATGTGAAAACAAGTATGGCTTATAATTATGGAAATGTGATAGTTTTTCTTTTTTTCTTTATGTATCAAATTATTTTTACTAGACCTATTATTAAATTATACTGATTCATAAATATTTGAATGCCACCATTTATACTATAACAATACTTTATTATTCTGGGTGGTCAGTCACACAAAAACTTAGAGAATAGAGATCTAAAATGGAAAAGCACTGTGTTCTCCCTCTATCCAAACTTGTTCTTGGAACAGTCCTGCTTTGAGAACTATAATAATCCTGAGGTTCACGAACTTTCTCTCTGTCTCTTCAGAAATATATCCAGATCAGCAATCAGCATTTCCCCATCTTTCATGGAATAAAAGGTGGGGATGTGTTCAGTTTTTCTGAGACATGTTGCCAAAACATTAAGGTTATATCAACAACAGAGTAGATATAAGAACGAACCATCATTTCTATTAAAACGGGAGGAAAAGAGACCTAATTTCAATTTTTCATTTAGAGGTTTGCTTTGAACATTTTCTCTGTATTCTGTAGTGACCTGAAGTTGCTTCCACCACCACACCCAATCCCACAAGGATTTTAATTGGCATGCTTGATAATATTGTTTTAAATTTAGTAGGGAAGGCCTCCCACCACTGTTTCTATAGAGCGTATTAAACTCTTGGGGAATTTTTCCTCCAAAAAAAGCATGGAATTTCTCTCTGAAATATTTATTTCTCTAGGACTCTAAATGAAAGTGTCTGGAATAAAAAAAGAGAATGAGAACAAGAGAGTGAGAGAGCCCGGAGAGGTGTATAAGAGAAGGAGGGAGGCAGGAAGGGATTCTTGGTAAACAATTCTTATTTTAGAACTGGTTTTAATGACTCTCTTATTACCTATCAAAAGGAAATGAAAGAAGTTTTAACAATTTTGAAATTTGCCATTTAAATTTCACATTTGCCTTGTGAAATTTCCATATGCCTATGGAAAAAAAATCTTCTTTTTGGATTTTTGCACATTTCCTTTCCACTGAGAAGATATCTGACTTTTGCCAAGTGAGATTTGGAAGATGTTAACAAAAAAAAAACTTCTGAAGCATAAGTGAAAAGTCTACTGATCACTCCCTCTATCTTTGGAAATATACTTCTTTTCAAATTACCCAACAGTAAGGAAGTAAATGACTATTTATTTGCTGTTTGTTGTCTCCTGAACAAACATTATTAAACTAAAATCATCTTTTTTCCTGAACTTTTGCATTGCATCTGAACTCCAGACTGCAATAATAGACAACTCAGTATTTTGGGTCATGCCAAGATTTTTTTTTGCCTGATAATGATTTCCCAGCAGTCCCACAAATTAAATTATAAAATGTCCAGGCTATTCGGGCCACATCAGGATGAGATGTCCTCTGTTCTGCATTTAGATGAATGACTTCCTACCTCCAAATCTTCCCGTGTTAAAAGAAACTAATCTACATTTCTTTCAATTTGGTTGTTCTAGTGTAAAACTTCACTGTTGGATGCCTTTCAGGAATATATGTCCTTGTTTGATATTCTTCATGTCATAGTCTACAAATGATCCAGTTGACCCACATTCTTTCTTATGCATCCTACAGAGATAATCACCAAGGATGTATGTTGGCTGATGGATACTGACATCAGGAAGACCAATTAAAATGAAGAGCCAGAGTTAAGATCCTGGTGCCTTTCCTGCCATCACTTCCAGAGTCGCCGCCTTTTTCATGCTTCTAGGTAATGCTTGGGCTCTCAATCTAAGATTAAAAACATCTGCTAGAGGAATTGTCAAACAGTCTTGGAACACTTAGTCGAATTCACAGGAACCCCATCTGGGACTGGTGATACTTACTTCTTTCATATCTTTAATTGTTTCTAGCACCTCCATAGATCAAAGTTCTCTCCATAATCCTTTCTTTCCATCATGGCATATTTACCCATTTTATATCAAAATGTATAATCTTTACCATCTGGTTTCATAGGGGAATATAAATCTTTATCAAAGTAGATTAACATTAAGTAACTTTATTTTTCAGCTCTGTGTGCCTGTATTTATTTCTCATGTGCAAACTTAAGAAAAATCATCCCTTCTTCTATGGTAGACTTTAAATTTAGAAACGAGATTCCTGGCCTTTTCTAACTGTGGAGTATTTTTACATGTTGCCTGTACTTGAATTTAGAAGTTCAAAAGAAGTCAGTTATCTTTCATCTTCTCTACTAGAATGATATATATTGCTCTTACAACACATATCACATGATCTTGATTATAATTTTTTACATCTGCAAATATATGTCATGTCACAAAACTATGAACATCTAAGAGGCATGATTAGGTTTTAACAATTTTTAATACTTGGCCTAGTGACTAGTTCATAGTAGATACTCAATAAATTATTATATTAATATCACAATAAATTATTATGTTATAATGTACTCAATAAGTATTACATTAAAATATGAAAATGAAGGTTTTCAGATTAAAATGAAAATTGTAAATCAGCTGAATGTGGCAGAGCCTTAAATAACAGAAGGCTAAAATTATTGTACATTTACAGAAATATAATAATCTGATTTATACAAATGAATGTATCACTCTAGTTATAATTCATAAGCTCCTATAAAACATAACTCCTATTTTCATACTCTACTCCTACAACATTTTATGTTTTCCTACTATTGCACATTCAATGTGCTCTGTTCTCTCAAACACGGTATAGTAACTTACTGCTTCTATTAACTCCACTTTTTCTATCATGCACGCAGTTTGGGTCTTTAATATAGACAAATCATTACTTTTAAGAGGTAAAATGTATGGTTAAACCTTAAATTGTTTGTGTTGTAAATTTATTTTTGTAGTCAGATATTAGGTTTTTATCTCAAGTTTCTGATCAGCTGTTAGTGAGTCACTGTTGAAAGCACAGACAGAATTCTTATTTATTACTATCAATAAAATAAATTCACATTCTGTCTTATCTCCAACACTGAAAAGTAGGCATGGACTGAAAAGACACTTTTAACTGGGGAGATTCTCTTATAAAAAAATGTTTTGGGAATTTGTAGTCTTTGTCTCCATTTTGAATAATTACCAGTTCTCTAATCCTGGTGTTAAAGATAACACCTCAATCAAGTTCATCTTATTCAGGACTAAATAAATATCTTATTCTAAAGCAAAGACCTCTTCCAAGGAGCACACCAAAAATTCTAAATACATCTCATCTTCTTCTATTATGACATGTGCCATTGGGAAGTATGAAAAATGAGCTACTTAATTTTAAGGCATGACTTTGAAAAGATAGCATTTCTTAGAATGACATATGTCCTATTAAACTTGAAAAAGTGAAATATTTTAGGAGCAAATGTCAAGGCAAGTGTTGGAGAAATCTGTAGGAGAAAAGAAAAGAAATAATCTAACCATAAGGTCATGTGAATACACTAATTTTTATTGAAATTATAGCTCCAGAAGCTTTAGGACTTTGCTACAATATCATATTTACATTGATAAAGTGAGATATTTATGTTTGGACCATTAAATTGACAAATACATTGATGTTTAAAAGTGCAAAATGAGTTTTAAATATTTAAGATGGTATTCTTTCAACCTCTAAATTAATTCTGGCTGTACAAAGTACCTAGTAAAGAAGAAAAAAACTTTGAAGTGGGAATCCAAAGACTTATGTTTTAATCTGGTATCTGACACTAGCTAGGAATTACGATCATAGGCAGTATGTTTAATTTTTCTGGGCTTCATGTATAAAATTAGAGGATTGGACTGTGTATTATCTTTTTATTGAGGTATAGTCAGTTTATAATGTTGTATCAGTTTCTGGTGTACAGCAAAATTATTCAGTCATACATGAATATACATATATTCATTTTCATATTCTTTTTCACCATAAGCTACTACAAGATATTGAATATATTTCCCTGTGCTATACAGTATAAATTTGTTTATCTATTTTATGTATTCCAGTCAGTATCTGCAGATCTCGAACTCCCAGTTTATCCCTTCCCACCCTTCTCACCCCTGGCAGCAAGTCTGTATTCTATGTCTGTGAGTCTGTTTCTGTTTTATATATAAGTTCATTTGTCTTTTTTTTTAGATTCCACGTATGAGTGATATCATATGGTATTTTTCTTTCTCTTTCCGGCTTGCTTCACTGAGAATGACATTCTCCAGGGACATCCATGTTGCTGCAAATGTAATTATTTTATTATCTTTTATGGCTGTGTAGTATTCCATTATATAAATATACCACAGCTTCTTTATCCAGTCATCTGTCGATGAACATTTAGGTTGTTTCCATGTCTTGGCTATTGTAAATAGTGCTGCTATGAACATTGGGGTGGTACATTTGTCTTTTTGAATTATGGTTTCTTCCGGGTATATGCCCAGGAGTGGGATTGCTGGATCATATGCTAAGTCTATTTTTAATCTTTTGAGGAATCTCCATACTGTTTTCCACAGTGGCTGCAACCAAACTGCATTCCCACCAGCAGTGTAGGAGGGTTCCCTTTTCCTCATGGCCTCTCCAGCATTTATCATTTGTGGACTTTTGAGTGATGGCCATTCTGACTGGTGTGAGGTGATACTTCATTGTAGTTTTGATTTGCATTTCTCTGATAATTAGTGATATTGAGCATTTTTTCATGTGCCTATTGATCATTCATATGTTTTCATTGGAGAATTGCTTGTTTAGGTCTTCTGCCCATGTTTGGATTGGGTTGTTTGTTTCTTTTTTATTAAGTCGTATGAGCTGTTTATATATTCCAGAAATAAGCCCTTGTCAGTCTCATCTTTTGCAAATATTTTCTCAACTATTCCATAGGTTGTCATTTTGTTTTGCTTATGGTTTCCTTTACTGTGCAAAAGCTTATAAGTTTAATTAGGTCCCACTTGTTTATTTTTGGTTTTATTTGTTTATTGGGTAGACAGCCCTAGGAGACCATTGCTGGGATGTATGTGAGATAATGTTTTGCCTATGTTTTCTTCTAAGAGATTTATTGTGTCTTTTCTTATGTTTACATAAGTCTTTAAGCCATTTTGAGTTTATTTTTATGTATGGTATGAGGAAGTGTTCTAACTTCATTGATTTACATGCTGCTGTTGTTTTCCCAGCACCATTTGCTGAAGAGGCTGTCTTTATCCCATTGTATGTTCTTGCCTCCTTTGTCAGCTCCATCCTACAGCTAGTGAATGTCTTTCAAGAATGAAGGGGAAATCAAGAGAAAGGAAAACTTTGAGAATTTGTCCCAGGAGACCTATCCTAAAAGAATGGCTCTAAACAGAGAGGAAACAATATAAGAAGGAACCTTAGTTTATCAGGAAGGAAGAACATAATAATCAAAACATGAATAAATACAAAAGACCTTCATTCTCTTCTTGAATTTCCAAAGTTATGTTTAATGGTTGAAGCAAAAATTGTAAAATTGCTGGATGTAGTTCTAAATATACGTAGAGAAAATATTTAAGATGATTATGTTATAAATGGGCGAGGATAATGAGAAGTAAAGGGAGCTAATATTTCTATGCTTCTCTTGACCTGGTAAAATGAGGACATCAGTAAACTGTCCTCTTGTGTACGTATAATGTAGTACTGTGAGCAACCACTAGGGAAGCTATACAAAGAGGCATACTGCAAATACTATCAATAAATCAAAGTAGAATTCTAAAATATGTTCAAGTAACCCACAGGAGGGCATTAAGAGAAAACAGAGAAATGAAAAACAGAAGGAACAAAAACAAAATGGCAATGTAAAGCCCTAACATATCAATAATATCACTAAGTGTAAACAGTGTACATTTACCAATTAAACAATGGAGATTGGTATATTAGATTAAAAAATATGACCCAACTATATGCTAGTGATGATGTCTCTTCAAATATAATGATATAGGTAGAAAGTAGGAGGATGGAAAAAAGATGTATCTTAGAAATATTGATTAAAAAAGTGCAGGAATGGCTATACTAATATCAGTAGACTTCAGAGTAAAGAAGAGTTCCAGAGACAAAGAAGGATATTAAATAATCATAAAAGGACCAATCCACAAAGACATAGAAATCTTAAATATGTATGCACTAAACAATAGAGTTGCAAAATATGGTAGGAATAACTCAGAGACCTGAAGGAAATAGAGACAAACCCACAATTATAGTGGATAGAGCTTGACAGTGAATTCTTAGACTTGACACAAAAAGCACAATCCATAAAGGGAAACACTGATAAATTGGACTTCGTCAAAATTAAAAATATTTCTTCTTCAAAAGATCCTGTTCAAAACATTAAAAGATAAGTATGGGCAGTAAGTCCAAGATCAAGATGCCAACCTGGTCATTTTCTGGTGAAGGCTCTCTTCCTGCCTAGAAGACAGCTACCCTCTCACTGTGTCCTCACATCACATGCACACACACACACACACACACACACACACACACACACACACACACACACACACTAGGTCTTCCTCTTCTTGTAAGGTCACTAATCCCATCACGATGGTTCCACCTCCGTGACCTCATCTAACCCAGTTACCTCTCAAAGGCCCCATCTTCAAATACCATTTGAAAATTGGGGGTTAGGGCTTCAACATCTGAATGTTGAGCTGGATACAACATTCAGTCCATAACAAAGGAATACTAAAAATCCAAAGATTAGAAAATATGTAGTTGAATACTTACTTGCTCATAAATTTCATATCAACTTCCAGGACCTGTAAGGAGACCTGACTGTTTTTGAGTTCAGTTGTAACAGGGAATGAGTTTAAAAGAATTACAGTAAGCCCTCTGGTCTTTTCCATGAGGATAGTCAACAACATTCTTTGATTATGTTTGTGTGGATGAATATGTCTGTCTATGGATAATATTAGGTCTCCTCAAACAAATGTCTTCTATGTAAATAGACCTGAAATTCATGCTGTTCAAAACTGTCTCTTGGTTTAGATTATTCTACATTGTGCTATTTGTATGATATTGGAACTTACTAATCCCTTTGCAAATCTGCAGTTCTAGCCACATGTTAGATGAGTTTCCAGTGAAGCTGTCTAGGGAGCTGGGCTCTAGATAAATAAATATAAAGAAAAAATACTAGATAAGATAATGAGAAAGAATATGCTCATATTGATTTTTTTGGAAATATGATTGCTATTTTTAGGGCTAAATCTCTTCTACCTTTTTTTTTTCTTTTAAGAGAGAAAGTTAAGAAAATAACTGTGGCATGGTGCCAGCTTCACATTGGATACAGATGGAAATTCCCAAGTAACATTTGCTATAACTACAAAATCTATAGTCAATCCATGTCTAAAAAGTTAAAGGGAACCTTTAGCCTATGTAAAGAATTGGGGATTTGAAACAATTCCATAGCAAGCAAAGTTTACAATGAGCTGTCAAATAGTCCTGGTGAATGAAGCTGGCATTTAGAAAGGGGGTAAGAGAAGTAAAAAATAATGAGGAAATGAAGACTTTTTTGGTAAATTGACATGAAGAAGTTGTATTTCAGAATTATGGGAGAATGCCTAGTGGTCAATATAATACTGACAAGAGTTTTAAATTAGTGAGGAATAGTTGATGAATGTGCTCTTAAATTCACTATCTGCTATTTTATGGATATGTATATATTATATATGATATATCTACTTCCTAATATCATCACATTAAGGGTTAAGATTTAACATATGAATTTTAGGGGGACACAAACATTCAGTCTATAGAATAGATACATAGAAATGAAGAAAGAAATGTGCAAAATATATATACACATATATAGCCTTTTTTTGTCACACAAAAGGTAGAGTAATAGAAAATTTTTCCTCTTGCTTTTTTTACCTAATGTGTATATCCTTGAAATCTCTCAATATCAATTAATATTCATTCTTTTTATACCTTAAAAGTCCTCCATTGTAGGAAAGTACCATAGTTTATTCAACCACTCTCCTATGTGTGGGCATTTAGGTCATTTCCCGTATTTTGATTTTGCTGTGATGAATAATCTTGAGCATATATTTTTGTATTTGAAGGGATGTATCTTGAGAATAAATCACTAAAATTAGAATTGCTGGACAAAAATTAAGTATGAGCATCTCTTCATATGTTTAAGGTTTGTTTATATATTGTTTCCTATAAATTGCCTATTCATTTTCTCTGCACATTTTTCTAATGGATTTTGGCTTTTGTAACGCTCAGTTTTTTAGTAAGTTTTTTACCATTGATAGTGGTTCTAAGAGGAAGTTTGCCGCACACTGGTTGGTATACTGTAAAAAATTCCCAAGCAACATTATATTGAAAATTAAGAACTGAAATTTGCAGATGATTCCCTTCCTTTGAAAAAGAAGAGTAAATATAAGATCATCCCTATAATAGTAATAATAATACCCTCTATTAACTGCTTTCCAATCTAGTGTGTTGTGTAGAAGAGAAAAAAACAGGAGCTCACCAGCCCTCCGAGAATTGCACCTAACCCCAGCATACTGGCTTTGAAAATCATCTTTCTTGTATGATGAGAAACATACAGTTAAACAGTTCTGTTCAAAATAATCCATATGGAATTTTTTTAAATGTCCATCTTTATTTGGTTTATATGGAACACAATTCTCCACATATTATTATGTATAAACTGATTATCATTGTCAAAGCAGTATTCTGTGTACACAGTTTGACCAGAACACTGCCCCCATAGGAACTTTCTGTGGTACCTCATTACAGAACAGATTGTGTTCCTTTACTTCCCTATATCATTCCTCAGAGCTCGCCTCTCTCATTTCCCCACTTACTGAATACATACACCTTAGGAATCTTTATTATTATCAGCCTGTTACTCTAACTCATAATATCAGGTTCATAAATATATTGGATTTCCTAAGTAATATATTCTATGTATTATTATTAGTAACACACATATTAGTAACATCAGCCAGCGTCCTCCTCCCCACCCTCCTTCTTCTCTCTCTCTTCTTTCCTCTTTCCTTCTTTATTCTTTCCTTCCTTCCCTCCTCCTCTCTCACCTTCCTTTCTTGCTTGTCTTCCTCTTTCTCTCTCTTTCTCTCTTTCTTTCTTTTCTTTCTTTCTTTCTTTCTTTCTTTCTTTCTTTCTTTCTTTCTTTCTTTCTTTCTTTTTTTCTTTCTTCCTTCCTTCCTTCCTTCCTTCCTTCCTTCCTTCCTTCCTTCCTTCCTTCCTTTCCTTTCTTTCCTTTCTTTCTTTTCTTTCTTTTCTTTCTCTGTCTCTCTGTCTCTCTCTCCCTCCCTTTCTTTTTTTTTCTTCCTTTCTTTTTTCCTTTCTTTCCATAATAGGTTATCAACTCATGTTCTGGACCCAAGCCTTACCCCATCATCCACTTCCTCATTTCAGAGACATATTAGCATGGGTATATAGACCACACATTTCAGACTGCAGAATAAACAAAAATTACTTAAGTGCGATAATCAGGTGCTGATGATTCTATATGACTCTCCAATATATTTGCATTCTTTGTCACCATCAGAGGTTCAAGGTTGAAACCTGAATTTTTATGGGAATGAGGGTCTGTGTTGGTGTATGTTTTTCTTTTCATTTTGGAATTGGCTGGTGCATGATTTACTGGTGAGAAAGCCAACTTAGATAAAATAGAAATCAACCCAGCAGGGCCATATATCACAAATTTGTAAACTGTGCTCACCCTTTAGCAATTTATTACCCTTGCCTAAGTACTGTTACACTATTCTGAAACCATTTAATCATCATTTCTCCTGTTTTCCCTTTTGCTGCTATTCAGGTTCATCTCCATTCTGATTTGTAATTAAATAAGTTGCTTCTTGGCCTGAATAATTACTCAACTCTGCAACCTGAGACTGAATTTCTTTCAAGAGGAATCAGATTTATCTCACCTAATGAGTCATTAAGTTTCCCTTCTGTTGCCAAATACACATTATCTTTTATTTGATATGATACGCTGAATCCAGAAACTTCCTTGAATGCCAAAATGTCATTTCCCTGTCTCCACACTCTTTCTCCAGGGATTTACACATTTCTGTTCTACTCACCTCAGCCCTGATCCACATGCCTGCTATTTCCATCCCAGACATCTCTGTGAGCTGTCAATCACACTGCACTTGGCTGGAAGGCTTGGGGCTTTTGAATCTGTACAGCCAAATATCCAGACTAGGTTAATACTCCACCCAGCACTTTTGGATTTTGATTTCAGCATTAAGTTTTCACACAGACTTCCAGAAATTAAAAGTGGCTTCACCAAATCCCCATGCCACCTGTCTCCTTCCAGTTAATTATATTTTGCATTTTCCCAGCTACGACGTAGCTGCCACCCTGCGAGGAGATAGCCGAGACCCTCGAGGATGCACTGAGTTTCAAAACAAATGCATCTGCCTAACTGCTCATCAGGGACCTCATTTAAAAATAAAAAATAAAAATTTTTACAGTTTTGTGTTTCCTCCCAAGCCACCCCAGCAAGAGCTTTTCTTTTGAATTTCAGTGGTGAGGAATGATGACAGGTTGGCATGATGCAGCTTTTACCAGTTGAATAGAAAGAAACTTAAAGACTTTGGAGAAAATATCTAGGAACAGCCAGAGATGACATCCATTGAGAACTCTGAGTAGTTCAGCTGAGTGACCGTAAACCACTACAGGTAGCCTATTTACTTCTCACAAGTGACATAATCCTTACTTCTTCTCAACATTTGAAATGACAAGTGTTTGGAATTAGCAAATTACTATGTTGAATTACCTCACATCTATTGATGCTTAATTATTAGTATATATAAATACCAGGCCAAAGGGTTGAAAATATCATTTCATCAAAGACAACTTGTTGCTTATGCCTCATGAATTAAAAAAAATTCATTTCATTTACTGAATCCATCCCTCTAAAATGGAAGATTTAGTATTAATTAAAACTATGTTCTGCACCTAGAGGGTAGTTTTACTACCATTTTTAAAAACCAGGAGTTTAAGTCATCACAGATACCAAATGGGGACAGCCTTGTAACATCCTCCCCATGCAAGATGAGAAGTCAGAGTTACAGCACAGTAACTCCCAGTGGCACAAATTCGACACAGGTGTTTCAACTGCACATGGACTGAAATACATCTGCATGTTTCTCTGTGGACATGGGAAGGTAAGGCTGCTGGCCGTCTTATGATGACACCCATGGGGTTTCTGAGTCTTAATGGAGTTGTCATAGTGGCTTGGTTTTTGGCTCTCAGCTTTCTGTGTCCAAGATGTCAATATACCATTTCTCTGGTGAGGTCTTGGGGAATTTGTGAGTTTGATTATACATGTATCAGAAATGAACTTATAAAGCAAATTTCAGGCACATGTTTTTATTTTGGTGCATGTTTTTCCAGTAATCAGAAAGATCATTTCTACTATACAGGATATCCCAGTCCCAGTATGAAGGCACTTAGAAATGAAGTTAGCAAGCAGAGGTTGTGTGGGGAGTGTGAGGTCATGCAGAAGGCCTGGAGTGGGACTGACGAGTTCTTCATTAGGTCATTTGAACACCATTGCTCCACAGATTGCTCCTTTCTGAGAACCAGAATATGTTACTTGAATCTTTTATACACAATCAACCTCTCTCACACGCTCTCTTGTTCTTTCTCTCTCTTCTTCTCTTCCTTTCTAAAACTGTTCTGATAACCACTAAAATATTTCTTTTTCTGGCAAGCTCTCTTTTTCCCATATTCCATTATAACTGCCTTTCGTTTTCATTGCCATAGGACTTTTCTTCATTTCAACATACTTTCATACTATGTTACAATTCACAAGGGCATGAGTTTTTCTTAAAATTGCCCAGCAGTTACTATTCTCCATTTTAAAAAGGATTAATCCTCTCAAGAAACCATTTCCAAATACTTTTTCTTTTTGCCTTGAATAATTTTGTAGAAGGAATCTACAGTGTACACAGTCTATTTAGCTTCTCTCACAATTGCTGACATTTCCCTTGGGGTTCATTTCTTTTAGACTTTAATCCTTACACATCCCCTAAACATCTCCCTGCAAATGGCTCTTTGACAAGAGTCATTGAAATTAGAAGAGCCATCTGCAGGGAAAATAAACTAGCTTTGGCTCCCTTAGCCATAACCAACAGTTATATCGAAGGAGGAATAGATGAGAGGGGCAATGTTGTGTGCAGTTTAGAAACCTAGATTTTTTTTGTCAGAGATTTGGATTTGAACCACAGCTCTGCTGTTACTTCAGCTATAGAATCATTGGCCAGTTCCCTCTCTTAGTGTTAGTTTCTGATTTATAAAATGTAGACAATAAAACTCTCTTCCCCTCCTATTCCCTCCTACACCACCACTGGGGTTGTTAGCAGGCTTCTGTGAGAAAACATATATGAAATGCTGAGCACAATGACTGACAGGAGTGGGTCATCGCAGTAGATGTTGGCCAATGTGCTAAGATCTCAAACAGGGTAAGGATGCTGGGAAGGACTGTCTGCTGCCACCTCAGCATTTATATCTACAGCTTCTAAGGTCTGGGAAATTGTATTCCTCAAATTCCCCTTCCCTATTTCATTATGGGTAGAATTTCCCTTTGAGAGGAAGTTGTATGAGGTTTGGGCAGCAGATGAGAAGTGAAATCCGTTATCCTCTGGATGTGGTGGCAGCCAGATTTGTAGGCAGGCATGAGAGTCACAGCAGGTTTTCAGCGAGGGCATGAGAACCACCCACGGCATTGCTACACGTGGCAGGCAGAACTTGCCTGACTTTCCAGCTGCGGTGCCCACAATTTTCCACGGCAACTCTCTGATCTTTCCTCCCCAGCTCTTCCAACATCCGTGTAAAGCTGAATTTCTGGGTGAAATTTAGAGATGATTTTGGGGATAGTTAGAGTGGCTTTGTTTTCCTGATCGATCCCAGGCAGATAGAGTTGGCTATGGTCAGCTTCAGAAAGCTGCCTGAGAGTAGAAGTCACCTAGAACAGGGCAACTTTGGAGATTATTTAGAGGGCTTATTTAGAGATTATTTGAACAGTATTATTCTCCCCCACTAGATTGTGGCACCAGTGCAGTGCTGGGCACGTTGTAGGAACTCAGTAGACGTTCGCGTGTGGCTACTTCCGTTTGTCCCACCGCCCATTCCCTTTCTCAAATGTGTTCTCTCTTCCTCTCCCACTGTGCCGACTGTACCGCAGGGTTGAGCAAGAGCCACGATCCCCTCAGCCCCTCCTCTTCTGATCATGTGTCATTGTTCCTCGTCTCGTCTGGCTAGTCAAAACCTCTCTAAAGAGTTTTTTGAGTGGAAACAAATAGAAGGGCCTCTTCCTGCACCGTAACAGCCTGGAAGCTAGCTGTAGCCATTGTTTTAACGATGTGGAGAAAATTTGTCTGGAAAAAATGAAGTGAACATGAAAACGGTAGGCCTGTGAGATGATGAGAGAATCCTGTCACTATTCAGATCTTCAAGCTGCAGTCGTCCACAGTGAGTGACATACTCCTCATCATTACAGTTTGGTCGTGAAGGACAGTATATGACCTTTCTTGCCTAGTCAAGTTTGAGTTGAGTTTCTGTTATTACACCAACAGAATGATACCTGATTTATTTGCTTGTATCCCAGTGATTTTATTATGCCCTGACTCCTACCTTCACCTTTGGCTATGCCCTTGCCGTCCACTTTTGGGAGGAAAGAAATGATAGAGGCAAAAGTTAAAGAGTTGAGTTAAAAGAGAAAATACGGTCACCTCTACAAGGGAAGCCAGGAAGAGTGTGTCTGATTGGTCTTCAATGGCTTAAATGTGAGAGAACAAAATTAATACTAGTTTTTAAAAAGTTTTTAAATGAATGCATCTTGCTCTGGGCAAAAGAACCAAGAGCTAGTGTGAGGGCAGCCATTCAGTTTCCCATTGTGTTAGTTACCTTATCCTCAAGACATGCTAACTTATAACTCTGTTGGGTCACACACTTGCCTTGTTATATCACAGTTGATCTACCTACTAATCATTCTGCTTCATTAATCTGTTGGGAAGCAGAGATAGTATTTTATCCATATTCACATGCCCAGGATCTGACATATTGCATATCCCACAGTAGGTGATCAATAATTTTATGCTGAATGAATGAAATGTGTTTAAATAAAGTATATAACAAAGCAGTATCTGTGTTTGACCCACACCTTTTAAAAAAACATCAAGGGTCACATTCATTTAAAGGAATACTGGACACATTATAGTTTAATGAAAAGGAACTTGGACAGCTTCTTGACAGTTTGATTATATAAGGGAAAAATATACATACACGTGTATGATGTATGTGTGCGTATGAGGTAATTCTCTGATGTCTTTTTCCTATGTCTATCCCTCCCTTTCTTCTTTCTGAATGCAGGTCATATGGTGTAGGAGCTGCGGATAGTAAGATGTATAAGCTCTCAGTCCTTCCTTAAGACCAATGATTAAGTCTAGTGGTACAGAGTAGAGACAGACACACTGACATTTATCTATCTATCTATCTATCTATCTATCTATCTATCTAACATACTTAGAGTTATTAGAAATAAATATTGTTTTATTACCAAATTAACAGTAAAAGATAAGTAGCAATAGTGAGTTTGTGTCTTGGAGTAAAAATTGACTAAGTTTTCAGTCCTCAAAATATTGAAAGAGGCTGTAAAAAGTTAACCACTTAAACAAAAGTGGAACAAGTATATTGAAAAGAGTTCCCAGGGTGACTGCTTGGGGATAAGAATAATAGTGATAACAGTAATGTCTAATATTCATAGTATTTACCAAGTGCCATGAGTTCTGCTAATTACGTATGTTGGCTATTGTAGTCTATGCCTACAACAGTCATATGAGATAGAAATAAATTATTATAAACTTTGCAGATGAAGAAAACTATGCTTAAAGGTGTTAAGAAGTTTCCCAACGGCATGTAACTAACGTGATGCAGCCAACATTCAGACCGAAAGGTGTCTGTCTGCAGAGCCAGAGTTCTTCCATAAAATAGAGAGGCAATGTTTAAAACCCACACTTGACAAAGAGGAAAATCATGCAGTTACCATTGATGAAAATATTGATAGAAAAACCATACTGTTACCATGGAGTATGGACCATAAGGAGCTTTGTGGAACAGGGACTAGCAGAAGCCTTGTGATGGAAACTGTGCATTTAAGGGAATTGAGATGGAGTTCAAATATATTGGAGATGACCTTAGCAGGTAAAGGCAGAGATGCATAGTATCAGATGTAGAAAAAAGACTTCAATATTTAACTGAAATATAGCATAAATATACTACTATAGAATGGATGATAATCTTCAACAGGTCAGATCTCAGGGTTTCCAAAGGCTAAACAGAAGAATATTCTTTAATCTATTTTAAAATGTATGCTCTACAAATATCTAGGATCCCAAGGCAATAATTTAGAAATATACAGACTCGCGCCAATGATACTCCTAGGTAGAGAGGTTCCATTTAAGCTACAAGGCCTGAGATTTTGGGAGAAAGTTCATGGAGGGAAATTGGATCTCTCTTATCAAAGAATGCAATGCTGGAAAGGACCAAATAAAAGCAGTTGTTTACTTCATGTAGCAGTTGAAATATCTGTCTGAATTTGTCCAGAATATTTAGCTGGAGTTTTGAGTCAACATGTGCTCCTGGGAACCTTCACTCCACCACTTTTTTCTTCCTTCTTCGCTTATGTGTGCTTCGTCACTGTGGCTTTAGTCTCAGTCTGTTATATAGGAGATCAGATGTTAGGGAAGGAGTACCAGAGGAAGAATCCTGACTGCCAGGCAAGAATATAGATTCTTTGATTTGGCTTCAGTTCATCAAACCTCAATTGAATTTACTCTAAATCAAAGGAGGTAGGGGACTCCATGAACCCATTCAGTTTTAAGATTCCACTACTCTTTACTGGTCCTCATCCCTTAAATTGTAAAATCCTTTTCCTAAGGCACTCATCTCCCAAATCATCCTGAATTTTTACCTCTTTTTCTTGTACACATTAGCATATGGACTTGTGGTCTCTGCCAAATAGGTTTTTTTCAAGTTTGGAACAGTTATTTATTTGAACATATATACGTCAGCTTGGCTCTGATTTTTTTTAAGTGCTATGAACATTATATGCTGCCTCAAATACATATTAAAGGTTCGACATATAGTTGTTTAATTGATTAGAAACTGCCAAGCCACTTCACTGTCTCTTACAACAAAAACCAAAAGTAAATCTGCCTCTCAGAACAGCTTTTATCATTAGAAATTAATTCATATAGTTTTATTTTACAGAGGCGTAAACTCAAATAAGGGACAATTAAGATTCTTATCTCATGTGTTCTGATTTTAAATCTATATTTCTTCCATCTGTATCACATAACTGTTTACTAAAAATGTATGTTTGAAATGAACAGTCCAGCAAGCCGATTTTCCTTCTGAGTGCCTCTCTATTTATTCATCTATCGTGAGTTTTGTACCTACCGTGTATCAGGCCCTATGCTTGGCAAAGGCAATAGAAAGAAAGAGTCCAGTGGTTGCTGTAAGTTGGCTTAGGAGGTGGTGACAGGGTGCACAAGGCAACAACATGGCAGTAACGATAGCATGAGAAGTAGAAGGATGAGCCAGGGTACAGTATAGGAAATACAATGTAGAGACACCTGATCCAGACACACGGGGACAGGAAAGGTTTTTCTGGAGGTAGTGATAGCTAAGCAAAATCTAAAAGGGTGATAGAGATCAGCCAGGCATAGGAGGAAGAATGAACATTTTAGGCAAATGAAGCAGCACACACAGAAGCAAAAAAAGATGCAGGTGCCTCATACCTTCAGATAGTAGCAAATGGTCAGGTTCGCCAGGGCCCAGGGACAAAAAGAAAACTCTACATAAAAATTCTTCTTTTGTAAAATAATTAGATAGACATACTTTAAAGGGACTTGCAATTAATCACAAAGTTAAAATGTTTTTTTTTTTTTTGAAGGGAGGTATGACAATAATAAAAGGCCTGAAAGAACAGGCAGGATCAATCCCAGAAGGAAGGAAAATGAGGCAGAGAAGCATGAAAACAGCTTGACCTTTGGTTGCTAAGAAGCAGAAGGCCTCTGGTCCCCTCAGCACAAATCAAGTCAGCCAAGGTGAAAGTCACCTGAAGAAACAGACATAAGTCACTGTGTGCGTTTATTTTCCCTACCACAGTCCAGAAGGAGGACCAAATCAAGTCAGAATCCCAGAATCCGTGGCTTTGCCTGCATAAGTAATAGCAGGTCGTTTTCAGTGGGCCAAGTCCAGCACTGTATTTATTCAGCATTGAAACGTAGTGAGGAAATATAGTGAGGGAACAGAGAATTGGTAGACTTCCAGAATTATGAAATAAAACATTTGGCCACAAAATTAACCAAATGAACAAATGTCTTCTGAGGTTTGTTGTAGTAGCTGCATTTTGCATCAAGCCTACTTTGGGATATATATATAGCATTTTCATCTTATCCTACATCAATTTGCCTCAACCAATGAACATCATTAATGTCAGAATACATGATATTGTGTATTATGAAATCCCCAGTCTTTCCCCTGAAACCCAACAAAAATCGATACCTGGATCACTGTTAAAGAGATTTGCTCTCAACACTGGCCATCTCACCAGGGAAGTAAGTCTCTTAATTTTTTTTTTTAAATCCCTGTAGCCAATATTAACACACACCTTGAAGTTCTTATTCACCTAAATTCTATCAGTTTGCTTCGTCGGCTGAGGTTAAAATTGGCTACCCAACTAGACGTAATTAGGTTATATTTTCTTAGCTCTGGATTTTATTTGTATTTAATCAATGTCTGATAAAATGGGATGTGCCCACCTACTCTTATCAAGATCTCTAAATTAGGAAGGAATGCAGTAAGTGACTTTCAGTATTATTTTTATTCCATTGTGAATTTCAAAGAATGATTCTAAAACACAATTTTGAATAAAAGCTATAAATTATCATTTTGTAATAAGAACTATAAATTACCATTTTGCAATAGCAAAAGCAATTTCTTGTTTTAGTGTATTTCTACTATACTCTATTTCTGTGTTTAGGATCAGAAGACCTGTTTTTTCCCCTAGATCTGGAGCTAACCATACTTTTTATATTGAACAAGCCAGACCTTCCTGTTTTTCGAATTCTTCCTGTGTGAAATAAGGTGTATAGACTAGATGGCTTCTGTGATTCCTTCCTATGATTTGCTAAATGTTTAAGACAAATGTAGTTGATTCAAGCCATCTATTAAAAGAGAAATCTAGAGACAAAACATATCTTACCATGAAGTCACAGCATCAAATCATTTTTGAATAGGCGTCATAGTTGTTGTGATAATGATAGCCACAACTGTCATGATATAGCATTTATCTAATGTCTGCATGCTCACACCACCCTGCTAGACACTAAAATATATCAGATAAACTAAACAGATACAGTCCTGGCTAGACTCCTAAGAGCACAGTAGATAAAAAGAGAAGATGGTTTCCCACATGAAAGTGCTCCCTCCAAGGAACTATCCTTCAGGCTTTTCCTTCAACATGATTCATGATGTGTAGTATTCTGTTTACTTCCAGGTTAAGAAAGAATAACCAAGAACAGAACTGACAAATTAAGTCAGTCAGTGCCACCTGCAGTTGGAACACTGACATAAATCCTACCACTTTTTACAGGAAAAATTAATTGAAAAATTTTGGAAGAAAATCATGGAGGCCATCAAATATTGGGTACCTGCTAGGTATAGTTTTTGGAGGGAGGAGGTGGGGAGTATAAGATGAAAATCAGTACCTTATGCCCCAGGTAGGAAGTGCACTTATGCCCTAGGTAAGAAGATAAGATGTATGATTTCAAATTAAAATTGACTCCAGAACTTAGTCATCATTTTCTTATAATAGTTGAAGCTTATACACATAGAAATATGTATCAGTGAACACAAGACCCAATGATTGGAATAACAGAAAATAGTCTACAAGCTGACCGTAGAATGACTGCTATGATCTTTGTAAAACTCATGTGCCTTGAATGAGGCAGGAACATAGGATATCTCTCCATTTATTTGTTTCCTCTTCAAATTCTTTTAGTAATGTCTTCTAGTTTTTAGTGCACAAAACTTTAATCTCTTTAGTTAAATTTGTTTCCAAGTGTTTTATTATTTTTAACGTTTTTGTAAATGAGACTGTTTTCTTAATTTCCTTTTCAGACAGTTCACTAGTAGTATACAGAAATGCAGCTGAGTTTTTTTTTGTATTGACTTTGTATCCTGCAACATAAGTGAATTTGCTTATTAGCTCTAAAAGATTTTTGGTGAAGTCTTTAGAATTTTCTATATATATAATATCATGTCACCTGCAAACAGAGACAGTTTTACTTTTTCCTTTCTGATTTGGATGCCTTTTCTTTCTTTTTCTTACCTAATTGCTCTAGCAAGAACTTTCAGTACTATCTTGAATAAAAGTAGTAAGAGTGGGCACCCTTGTCTTGTTCCTGATTGTAGAGGAAAAGCTTTCAGCATTTAACCATTGAGTATGTTAGCTGTGGGTTTGTCACATATGACCTTTATTATGCCATCCATGGCATAATATATGATAAATTTCTTCTATACCCAGTTTGTTGAGAGTTTTTATTATAAATGGATGTTGAATTTTGTCAGAGGCTATTTCGGTACCTATTTCGATAATCATATGGTTTTTATCTTTCATTTTGTTAATGTTGTATACCACATTTATTGATTTGATTAATGTTGAACCATTCTTTAAGCCCAAGAATAAATCTCACTTGCTTATGATGTAGGACTCTTTTAATTCACTGTTGAATTTCATTTGCTAATATTTTCTTGTGGATTGTTGCATCTATGTTCATGAGGAATATTCACCTTCAACTTTCTTTTTTCTTGTAATGTCCTTGTCTGGCTTTGGTATCAGGGTAATGCTACTCCCACAGAGTGAGTTTGGAAGTGTTCCCTCCTCTTCAATTTTTTGGAAGAGTTTTAGAAACTTTTTGGTTTGGTATTAATTCTTTTTTAATTGTTTGGTTGAATTTGTCAGTGAAACCACCTGGGCCTGGACTTTTCTTTGTTAGGAGGTTTCTTGATTATTGATTAAATCTCTTAGTAGTAATGGCCTGTTCAGATTTTCTCTTTTTTCATTATTCAGTCTTGGTTGATTGTACGTTTATAGCAATTTATCCCTTTCTCCTAGGTTATTCAATTTGTTGGAGTGATAGTTAGTAGCCTTTTATAATCTCTTTGTATTGAGATCAGTTGTAATGTCTCCTCTTTATTTATAATTTTGTTTTGGTAGTCTCTCCTTTTTCTTGTTCAGTCTAGCTAAAAGTTTGTCAATTTTGTTTATCTTTTCCAAAACAGCAACACTAGTTTCACTGATATTTTTCTGTTGTCTTTATAAGTCTCTAGTTCATTTATTTCAATTCTAAGCTTTATTATATCCTTCCTTCTGCTAGTTTTGAGTTTTGTTTTTTTCTCTAATTCCTTGAGATTTAAAGTTAGGTTGTTTATTTGAGATCTTTCTTTTTTCTTACTATAGACATTTATTGCTGTAAACTGCCCATTTAAAACTGCTTTTGCTGTATCCCATAAGGTTTGGTATGTTGTTTTTTAAATTTTGTTTGTCTCAAGATAGTTTCTAATTTCCCTTTTGATATCATCTTTGACCCAGTGGTTGTTCAGTAGTGTGTTTGATTTCCATGTATTTGTGACTTTTTCAGTTTTCCTCCTATTATTGATTTCCAGTTTCATACATTGTGATCAGAAAATATGCTTGATATGATTTCAGTCTTCTGAAACTTGTTAAGACATGCTTTGTGGCCTAACATATGATCTATCCTAGAGAATGTTCTGTGGGCACTTGAGAAGAACATGTATTCTGCTGTGGTTGGATGGCATGTTCAATATGTGTCTTTTAGGTCCATTTGGTCTACACTGTTATTCATGTTTGCTGTTCTGTATTAGTTTTCTCTCTGATGAAGTGTTAGAAAAACTGGATATCCATATGCAAAGGAATGAAAGTGGACCCTTACTTGACACCATACACACAGAAAAAAACTCAAAATAGATTAAGGACTTAAATGTAAGACCTGAAACCATAAAACTCCTAGGGGAAAAAAAAGGAACAAATCTGCTTAGCATTTGTTAATTTGGCAATAATTTCTTGAATATGAGACTAAAAGCACAAGAAACAAAGGCAAAAATAGACAAGTGGGACTATATCAAATTAAGAAGCTCTTCACAGCAAAGGAAGCAATCAAGAAAATGAAAAGGCAACCTATGGAATGGGAGAAAATAATTGCAAATCACATATCTGATGAGGTAAATATTCAAAATATATACTGAACTCATACAAGTCAACAGCAAAGAAAAGAAAAAAAAAGAAAAATTTTAATGGACAAAAGACCTGAATAGACATTTTTCCAAAGAAAACATGCAAATGGTCAACAGATACATGAAAAGATGCTCAACATCACTAATCAATAAGAGCCACAATGAGACATTTCCTCAAATCAGTTATGATGGCTATTAGCTAAAGAAGGAAGGAAGGAAAGAAGGAAAGAAAAGAAAAAGAAGATTAATAGTGGTGAGGACATAGAGAAAAGTGAATCCTTACACACTGCTTGTGGGCATGTAAATTGTTGTAGCCACTATGGAGTTTCCTCAAAAATTAAAAATAGAACCACCATAAGATCTAGCAATCCCAATTCTAGATATATCTCCCAAAGAATTGAAATCAGGTTCTCAAAGTGATAACTGCACTCCCATGTTTATTGCAGCATTATTCATAATAGCCAAGACATGAAGGCAATGTAAATGTCCATCAACAAAAGAAAGGCAAAGAAATTGCAGTATATACTTACAGTGGAATATTATGCTGCCTTTAAAAAGGAAGGAAATTCTGCCATTTGTGACAACATGGATGAACCTAGAGGACACTATGCTGAATGAAATAAGCCAGAGACAGAAAGACAAATGCTACCTGTTACCACTCATATGAGGAATCCAAAATAGTCAAACTTATAGAAACAGAGTTGAATGATGGATGCCAAGGGCTGGGGAGATGGGGAAACAGGGAGATATTAGTCAAAATGTACAAGATTTTAGTTATGCAATTGAACAAGTCCTGGAGTTCCATTGTACAGCATATTGCCTGTATTACATACTTAAAAATTCACCACATGGGCATATCTAATATTGTTTTTGCCACAGAAAAATCTACATACTGCATTATTCTATAGAGACAGTATATAAAGACAGAGAATAGATCAGTAGCTGTAAAAAACTGTGGTTGTGGAGAGGGCTCTCTACAAAGGGCACAAGTGAATATTTAGGGTGGGAGGAGTGGGGGAGGGTATAGCTCAAAGTGGTAGAGTGCATGCTTAGCATGCATGAAGCCCTGGGTTCAATCCCCAGCACCCCCTCTAAGAATACATAAACTGAATTACCTGCCCCCACCCCCCCCAAAAAAAAAAGAAAAAAAGGAGTAGGGTGGGAGGAGGGAACTGTTTTATATCTTGATTGTGGTGGTAGTTAGCATTATGGCATACATTTGTCAAAATGCATAGAACTGTACACCAAAGTGGTGAATTTTATTGTATATAAATTGTATGTCAACAAACCTGATTTAAATTTATATATATATACATATATATATACATATACACTTAAATATATATATATATATAAATTATGAGGGAGTCAGAATGATTTTCTAGGGAAAAAATCTATGAAACACAAAGTAGGCAGTATTGGAGGAGATGAGAAACAAGACATAAGACATACAGAAGACAAATAGTAAAATGGCAGAAGTTATCCTTCCATTATGAGTAATTTCTTTAAATGTAAGTCAATTAAACTCATCAGTTAAAGGACAAAAATTTACAGAATGGAAAACAAACCAAAACATAATCCAATGTTATGCTGCTTACAAGAGACGCAGGATAGATCCAAAGACACAAATAGATTGAAGGTGAAATGATGGAAAAAGATATTCCAGGGAAATAGTCACCAAAAGAGGAGCAGTACAGCTGTAGTAATACCAGACAAAATAGATTTAAAGTCAAACACTTTTATAAGAGACAAAGGAGGAAATTATATGTTAATAAAAGGATTAATTTATCAAAAAGATATACAATTATAAACAAAAATATGCATTAAACAACAGAGCCCCAAAATATATTAAGCCAGCATTGACAGAATTGAATAAAAAAATAGGCAATTCAGCAATTATAGTGGGAGACTTCAGAAGTCCAATTTCAATAATAAGTGGAACATTTAGAAAGAAAAGCAATATAGAAATAGAGGGTTTGAACAATCCTGTAAATAAACTAGGCCTAACAGTTATGTATGACCTAATAGTCATATGCAGAACACTTCAAACAACAAAAGTAGAGTGCACATGGAACATTCTCCAGTTTAGAAGATATGTTATGCCATAAAACAATTCTCTATATATTTAAAAAGATTGGAATCATGTTAAGCATCTTTCCAACTACAATGGAATGAAGCTAGAAATGAATAAGTGAAGGAAAACTGGAACATTTGCAAATACATGGTAATTAAACAATCAGTAAGTCAAGGAAGAAATCATTAGGGAAATTATAAAATACTTGTATATGAATGAAAATGAAAGCACAAATTACCAGACATGGGATGTAGCAAAAATAATGATCAAAGGGAAATTTGTAGCTATAGATGCTTACATTAAAGAGGAAGAAAGATTTAAATGCTGTTGAAAGGAACAAATTTGTATCAACACAAATCACAAAAACCAACACAAGAAGAAATAGAAAATCTTAACAGACCTATAACAAGCAAAGAGATTGAATAAGTAAGTAATTGAAAACCTTCCAGCAAAAATTAATAATCAAATGACCTCACTGCTGAATTCTACCAAACATTTAGAGAAGAATTAATACCCTATCCTACTCAAGCTCTTCCAAAAAATGGAAAAGAAACACTTCCTAACACATTATGTAAGGCCAGCATTATTCTGATATCAAAGCCAAAGACACAAACAAAAAAAAAAAACAAAAACAAAAAAACCCAAACAAACAAAAAGAAAAGATCAATATCTCTTGTTAAAATAAATGCAAAAATCCTCAACAAAATACTAGCAAAACAAATCCAAGAGCACATTAAAATGTTTATACACCGTGATCAAGTGCGAGTTATCTCAGGAATGAAATAATGGTTCAATTAAAAAAATCAATCAGCAACATTGTAAACTGACTATACCTCAATAAAAAAATCAATCAATCAAAATACCACAGTAATAGAATAAAGAACAACAACAAAATAATCATCTCAGTAGATACAGGAAAGAAAATTGACAAAATCCAACAACTACATTTTGTGATAGAAATGCTTAGCAAACTAGGAATAGGAAGTTCCTCAGTGTAATAAAGGGCATTTAAGAAAAACCCACAGCAAGAGGACCACCACACTTAATGGTGAAGGAGTAAGTACTTTTCCTTTAGGATCAGGAATAAGACCATGATGCCTGTTTCGCCAATGCTATTCAATATTTTATTGAAAGTCCTAGCAAGAGTAACTAAGAAAAAGAAATATAAAGTTTCCAAATGAAAAGGAAGAAATAAAACTATTTCTGTTGGCAGGTAACATTCAATATACAACAAGCAAAAACCCTACTGGAGCAAATAAATTCAGCGAAGTTGCAGATTACAAAATGAACATGCAAAAATCAATTATGTTTCTTACACCAGCAATAAATAATCTGCAATGAAATAAAGTAAACAATTCTGTTTACAATAGCATCCAAAAGAATGAAGTACCTGGGAATAGAGTTCACCAAGGAGGTGAAAGACATACTGAAAACTATAAAATATTGCTGAAAGAAATTAAAGGAGACCTAAATAAATGGAAAGGCTTTCCATAGTCATGGGTTGGAAGACTTAATATTGTTAAGATGGCAATATTCCCCAAAGTGATGTAAGATTTAGTGCAATCCTTATAAAAATTCCACTTGCAGAAATGGAAAAGCTGACCCTAAGATTCACGTTAAATTTCACGAGGACCCAAAGAGCCAAAACAACATCGAAAGAGATAAACAAAGTTGGAGAATTCACATTTCCCGATCTCAAAACTTAGTACAAACTTAGCGTATTTTAAAAAGTGTGATACTGGCATAAAGATACAAATAGAAAAATGGAATAGAATTGAGAACCCATAAATAAGCCCAAATATCAATGGACAATTAATTTTTGACAAAAATGCCAAGATCATTCAATGGGGAAAGAACAGTTCTTTAACATACAGTGCTGGGGCAACTGAGTACCCATATACAAAAGAATTAAATTGGACTCCTTCCTCACTTTATATTGCAAAAATTAACTCAAAATGGATTAACAACCTAAATATAAGAGCTAAAACTATAAAACTGTTAGAAGAAAGTATAGGGTTAATTCTTGATGATCTCAGAATTGGCAGTGTATTCTTAGATTAGACACCAAAAGAAAAGGAAATAATAGAATAGATAAACTGGACTTCACAGACATTAAAAACTTTTGTGCATCAAAGAGTATGATCAGAAAAGTGAAAAGACAGCCTACAGAATGGGAGAAAATATTTGCAAATCATATATCTGCTAAGGGTTTAATATCCAGAATTTATGAAGAACCTCTAAAACATAAAGACAGTCATTAATAAATGAACAAATGACTTGAATAGACATTTCTACAAGGAAGATATACAAATAGCCAATAGTGCATGAAAGAAATATTCAACATCATTAATCATAAGGAAAATGCAAATCAAAGCCACAATCAGATACCACTTCACAACTACTAAGGTGGCTATTATTAAAAACAAAAAACAAAAACAATGGAAGATAAGAGTTGACAAGGATGAGGACTGGAACCTTCCTCCATTGCTAGGGGAAATGAAAAATGCTGCACAGAACATTTTGGTAGTTCCTCAAAAAACAAAACATTAGCACTACCATATGACCCAGCAATTCGACTTCTAGGTATCTACCTAAAAGAATTGCAAACGGGGCTCAGATTCTTGTATGCCAATGTCCACTGCAGCATTTTTTGCAGTGGCCAAAAGGTGTAAACAACACAAGTGCCCATCAGTGGAGGAATGAATAAATAAAATGTGGTATATAAGTACAAGGGAATATTATTCATCTGTAGAAAAAAACGATATTCTGATACATGGTGCCACATACATGAACCTTGAAAATATTATGCATAAGTAAAAGGAGCCAGACACAAAAGGTCACATATTGTGTGATGCCTTCTATATGAAATCTCCATAATAGGCAAATCCATAAACATAGAAAGCAGATCAGTGGTTTTCTAGGGACAATAGCAGCAGAGAATAGGAGTGATTACTTAATGGGTACAGGTATCTTCTGTGGTGATAAAATTTTTGAAACTTAGAGAGATGGTAGTTGTACGACATTGTGAATTCATTAAATGCCACTGAATTGTACCCTTTAAAATGAGTAATTATGTTCTATGAATTACACCTCAATAAAAATTGCATTGACTAAACATAGAAATGTTGGGCTTCTTAGCACTCTGCAATTATAAAAAGAAATACTAAACAACTCTTCAGCTCTGAAATAACTGCTTTAAATGTCACCTTTCTCTTTCCAAATTGGAATTTGTCTTCCATTACTATCTTAATCTTGACTCCATATACACGCTGAGGTTGAAGTGAGAAGCTGGGGAAAGTGTCCTTTTTCTTTTACATTTGCTCTATTCAAAGCTCTAAAGTTGAAATAGTTTGAAAAGGTAGGTATGCCTGAGCAGGGGTTCTGATGCATTTTGGTGTAAGTCACAGGTAACACCTTCACATTTCAGCAATCTGATGGAGCTCTGAAATGTGAGCCACTGGATATTATTTCAGCCAGCTTTCTTTATTTTCATGCATAAGTGTCACTTGTGTTTGTATTGTATCTGTGCTCCTGCCCTCAGTCTCAGTAACAAACAAGGGGGATCAGGCAGAGAGACGTCACAGAGATGCAATTTCATGACTGCACGATCCATAGAAATTGCCCAAGTACCCCTGGCTTCCAGGTAGAGCCTCTGTGCTTGCTCTGAGTTAAAAGCAGCATTGAGTAATTGAAAGGAGACTGCTTTGACTGTAGTCAGTTAGGAATTATTTAAAGTCAATAAATTAACTTTGTTTTAGAAAGCCAAGTCACTGGCATAAAGATTCTAAAGCAATTTAGTAGGACAGCAATATTTTCAAAATAGTGCCGTGTAATTCAATAAATTTTTTTCAACGCAAGCTGAACATTCTCACAATTAATACGTATATACAAAATATAAGTCAATCAACAATCAATCATCAGAACAATAGACTATGCCATGATTCCTGCCTTTGAAGAAAAAACGTGCACAATTACATAAAAATTAAATGTCATAAAATCTCCACAGGGTTGGAATACATTTCTTTGCTTTCTACTGTTGGGGGCCACTGAATGTTTAATATTTGTTCTTAATTATACCTGACTAGTAATTCAAATGAGTCCTGTAGTGTTCACCATTCACTAAAACCCTATTTCACTGTTTATCTACCTAACAGAATGAATCCAGTTAGGAATGCATGGTGTAAAAAGGTCCCATATATAAAGCAATACTCCACCCTGTGGTAGAGTATGAAAAATGCATAGACACTTTTTCAACAACAAAGAAATGGTTATAAATTCACTGACTCTAGGCCTTTTTCTTCTTGGTTTTTTCTCTTTTAGAAAATACTAAAAGATGTATAGGTTTTTAAATAATGATTACTCAAAAAATGATCACTCAAAAGTGAAATTTCCATTTAATTTTGAGAAAACAGACCTTAGAGAAAAATAAAACACTATGTGATATTATTGATTAATTTTAATATGCATATATTGATAAAAATATATTTAAATTTAAAATAAATTAGTTTTTTCTAATGATGAAACAAGGCAGAGACTTTTCAAAGTCTAAGAAAAGTCAAAATTAAAAACTATAATTAATACCTATATGTATGTATTCTATACATTTATAACATTAATGAGTTTCTAAATCTTGTTACACCATAAGGAAAAGCATACTTAATAACAAAGTATCATTTATGGTGGAAAAAAAAAACAATGTTTAAAGTACACTGCAAAAAATATTATCCTGAGATCTTTAAAGCCATTACAGTTTCTTTTTGGTATACATTTTTCTTTATTGAAATATAGTCAGTTTACAATGCTGTGTCAATTTCTGCTGTACAGCATAATGCTTCAGTCATACATGAACACACACATACTCGTTTTCATATTCTTTTTCACCATAGTTCCCTGTGCTATACAGTTTTTTAATAGAACTATAAGTTACCAAATTTTATATATTTTATATACAAATACAAACAACATATTAATTAATTCTATCACTGATAGAGAATTTGGATGTGTTAAAATAGTATGTGCATTATCTTTCTTATTTAAAATACTGTGTGCAAAAATAGAAAGAGAATAATACTTATAAGAATGATATATTGAATTGTAATATTTCCAACCATAGAAATTTTATGACCCTAGTATTTTTAAATTAAATATTATGAAATTGATTTTCCTGATGCACAGTTTTTAATTTTAATACATAGAGAGATTTATATAAGTAACTCCACCATCAGAACAATTTAAACCCCCCCCCAAATTTTTTTCTTGCTGTCTATTTTTTATTCAAACTGTGTCCTCATGGCTCAACTTTGGCAACCACTGATCTTGTCTTTGTCTCTATAGTTTGACCTTTTCCAGAATGTCATATAAATGAAATCACACAGTATGTTTGAGACTGCTTTCTTTCACTCAAGACACTTCCATTGACATTCATCTGTATTGTTGCATATTCTAATGACTCATTTATTTTTATGCCTGAATAGTATTCCATTGTATGAATGTGTTATAGTTGGTTTGATTCACGTATTTATCAGGGTACCGTTTGGACTATTCAGTTTCCGATGATTATGGTAGAGCTGCTGGAAACATTCATGTATTATTTTTTACATAAGTTTTAATACCTCTAGGATACATAACTAGGAATGGGATTACTGAGTCATATTGTAAGTACATTTTTGAGTTTATAGGAAACTGATAATCTGTTTCCCAGAGTAGCTGAATGTTTTCGACTTCTACCAGGATCTGTGAGATATTTAGTTGTTGTATATCCTTGGGAGCACTTGGTATCATCAGTTTGTTTCATGTTGGTTGTTTGTTTAGCTTTTCTAATCGGTATGTTCTGGTAGCTCATTGAGCTTTTCACTGGCATTTCTCTAGTGAGAATAACAAGGTGGATTATCTTTTCACGTGCCTATTTGCTAGTTCTATAACTCCTTTGATGAAATATCTGTTCAAAACTTTTGCCCCACGCCTTTAATTAAAATTTTGATTTTTTTTTTTTTTTTTACTATTAAGTTTGAGAGTTCCTTCTATATTCAGGATATAAATCTTTTGGTGGATATGTGATTTGAAAACACAACTGAACCTCATTATTTGCAGATTTCATACCTGCACACTTGCCTACTCATTAAAACTTACTTGTAAATCTCAAATCAGCACATGCCTTCTTCCTACGGTCATTTACAGACACACAGAATGGTAAAAAAATTGAATTAACTGACATGCACATTCCCGGCTGAGATCAAACAAAGCAACATTCTGCCTTCTTATTTTGGCTCTTATACTATAAAAAGTGCCTTTTTCTCGGTCTACTAAGTGCTGCATTTTTCTTATTTTTGTCCGGTTTTTGGTAATTTCACTGTTTAAAATGGCCCCCAAGTATAGTGCTGAAGTGCCCCCAAAATAAATGCACACCTACAATTTGTGTCAAAGATGCAAATCAATTCAGAGGGGAAATGGTAGATTTTTTTTCAACAAATGGTGCTGAAATAATTGGATGCCCATAAGCAAAAAATATATACCTAGACACATACTTTACACCTTCATTAAAATTAACTCAAAATGGATCATCGACAGAAAGGTGAAACACAAAAGTACAAAACCTATAGAAGAAAACACAGAAGAAAATATTTGAGCTTCAGTTTGGTGATGAGATTTCAAAAGCATGATCATGAAAGAGAAAACGTTGGGCTTTATTAAAGCTAAAATTTTCTGCCCTGTGATAAGACATTTAAAACAGTGAAAATATAAGCCACAGATGGGGAGAAAGTATTTGCAGAACACATGAATAATTGATGACAAGTTGAAATTGTAATGGAGTAATCGTAGTTCAACAGTGGTAAGTCATGTTGATACGGGGATGAGAACCGTACTTTATATCTTTACTCATCTTCGAGAAGCCCATAACCCTGATCTAACTGTGAAAAAATCCCAACTGAGGGATAGTCCATAAAATATGTAACCAGTACTCCTCAAAACTGTCAAGATCATCAAAAATAAGGAAAGTTTGCAAAACACTGTCACATCCAAGAGGAGCCAAGGGGACATGATCACTATCCTGAGTGGGATCCTGGAACGGAAAAAGGATGTTACATAAAAACTAAGAATATCTGAATAAAGTGTGGACTTCAGTTAATAATAATGTGTTAATATTTGTTCATTAATTGTGACAAATGTACTATACGGTATTAATAGGAGAAACTGGACATGGGTATATCTCTACTGTCTTCACAACTTTTTTGTAAACTTAAATCTATTCTAAAATAAAATGTTTATTAAATGTAAAAAATCAACTGCCCATATTTGTATGGTTCATTTTCTGGACTCTTATTTCCCATTGATATTGAGTCTTTCTCTTCAATACCACATAGTCTGATTACTAAAGTAATATTTGTATTAAATATTTAATTGTTAAGTGTTCTCAAATAATATTTTTCTTTTCTACTTTTTCTATTTTATTTCCTTTATCTTACCATATAAATTTTACAATTAGTTTGCCTATAGTTTCAAAAATATCCTGCTAGGATATTGATTGGATTTGCATTAAACTGTAAGTCAATTTAGAGAATTCTGAATTAAAAAAATTTTTTTCATTATTAGTATGTAGAAAAAGGATTGGACTTTTTGTATTGGCCTTATATCTTAAACATAGTAAATTCAAATATTGGTCATACTGCCTTTTTGGTAGCTATTGATTTTCTGTGTAGACAAACATGGCATTTTCCAGTATGGACTGCTCTGTTTTTTCTGTTCTGATTTGTATGCCTGTTCTTTCTCTTCCTTGTATTGTTACTGCACTGTCTTGGATTTCCAGTACTACGTTGATTAGGAGGGGTCAGAGTGAACATCTTTTCTTTTTCCCCAAGCTTCGGAGAAAAGCATTCTGTCTTTCATCGTTATGTAAGATGTTAGCCAGGGGTGTTTTGTAGATTCAGTTTATCTCTCTTGCTAGTTTGCTGAGAGATTTTTTTTTTAATCATGAATACATGTTGAATTTTGTCAAATGATTTTTTTATATCAACTGATACGGTTGTGTGACTATTCTTAGCGGTTAATATGATAGATTACATTGTTTGCTTTTTGAATATTGAAATCACCTTGCATTCCTGGTATTAACCCTGTTTTATCTTGAATTTAGACTTTTTATATATTGCTTGAGTCAATTTATTCATATTTTGTTGAGGATTTTGTGCCTATGTTCATGAAAAATATTGATACATAGTTTCATTTTCTTGTACTCTCTCTAGTTTTGGTATTAAAGTTAGCTTCATAAGATGGATTGGAAGATGCTCTCTCCTTTTCTATTTTCTGGAATAAATTATGTTAAATAGTGTTATTTCTTCTTTAAATGTTCGGTAGCATTTGTTAGGTTCAAACAGGAAGTTCCTGCCTGCCTTCGGTGGGCCGTAATTTCAATGTCAGTTCAGTTTCAAAGTGCTACCCAATAGCCAGCGTGAGACCTGAGTTCTCTAAACCCATAGTTCAGTTCTGGAAGCCTTTAGTATGCTGTTTAGGGTTGGATCCGTGCATTTATAGCTAGAGGGTAAGCAAAAAAGCTCGTACAAAACTTTCTCGAGCTCCCTTCTCTCTGCTCGCAACTGTGTCTGACTCTCTGAGGCCCCTCTTTACGAAAGGCTGTGGCTTTAGTTTCCTTGCTCTGCCACGCATTCCTGAAACTGTGTGTGCCTCCAGAGCCAAGTGGTGAGAGGGTACAGAGAGAAAATAAAGCAATGGGCATCCTCCCCTTGCTCTTGAGACCACGATTCCTCTGGTCAAAGGAAAAAAATTCCTCTCCGTTTGAGTTTGCCCTCATCCAGCCATTGATGCTGTTGCTGCCGCCGTCACCACCGGCTGGCTTGGAAATCAGAGCTAGAGGGAATTAAAAAAAAAAAAAAAAAAAAACATTTACTCTACTGTCTCACAGGGCCCTCTTTTCCTACTCTTTGGATGGACTAGAAATAGAAATTTTCTCCTGGAACTCTTTCTTTCGGCATCCAGTGGACAGTTCTTGATTTCAGGATTCCTTTAAGTGCCAATCAGGAGGAATCGCAGGAAAAAGAAATGGGAAACTCACTACTGGTTCCATGGTACATTACTTTCTGTTTTCCTTCCCCAATCCACCAGCTACCATTCCTCTCTGAAGTCCTCAGATAGTTGCCCTAAGCATTCTTCCCAGGGTGTTTAAGTGAATTCAGACAGGGTGAATATTGCTTATTTGATCTTGACCAGAACCACCTCTAAAAATTTTTAAATACAATTATTTTTTATGTGGCAGCGTTTTGGTTAAGATATTCCTAAAGATTGGGAATGTATTTCAAGAGCTAGAATTTTTTTTATGGCTAATAATTCTATGGAGAGAAGAGAATAAAATAGATAAGGTACAAGTGATCATTTCTCAGCAAAATTACATGAAACTTCCACATGTATTAAGGACTTTGTAATGAAACATTAATAAGCAAAGCATTGATGAGTTCATTGAGGTATGATTTGTATGTGGATAGACTAATCCAAACAAAATAATATCAAATAGATGAATAAATGAAGAACTGATTTGTACTTCAAGTCTCCAAGTGAGAAGAGAGGAGGGTAGAGAGCACTCATCAAATATATTAGCATCTGTGTTCATTAATTTTCTCCTTTTATAAATATTTATTTTAATTTTTAATTTTTTTAGATGATTTTGTTTTCCTAGAGAAGTCTTAGGTTCACAGCAAAATTAAGGGGAAGTGAAAGTCCACTTTTGAGTAACATTATACTGTTCAATGGGTAGATGAGTACCTTGTAATAACAAAATAAGTCTAATTTCTATTTCCTGTTCCTTGTATCATTATTTTCATTCATTTTATTATATAGAAGCATACATGTGTATGTGTACTATAATAACAAATTAATAATAGTACCAATATATTTGCTTAGGTATGCTCATATATTATATATAATATATAATACTTGAACATATATGTAGCTTGTAAGTATTTTATATGTAAATATATAAGCATACCTAATCAAATACACTGTTGCCATTACTATTTTGAACAAATTGTTATCTGTTAGATCAAATAAGAATAAGTAAAATAAAAGTTCATTTTACTTTCACTTATTCCTTCTTCAATGCTCTTCCTTTCTTTATATGTATCTGAGTGTCTGATCTATATTTTCCTTTTGCTGAAGAACTTCTAACATTTCTAGTAAGGCTAGTCTACTGGCAATACATTTTCTCAATCTTCGTCTGAGAAAGTTATGTCTCCTTTACTTTTGAAGGATAATTCAACAGGGTACAGAATTCTCTCGACACTTCAGTTATTTCACTCCACGTTCTTACTTGCATGTTCTCTGAGGAGGAATTGAATGTAATTCTTATACTTGTTCCTCTATAGGTAAAGTGTTTTTTCCCTCTAGATTCTTTCAGGATTTTTAAATTTTTCTTTGACTTTTTATAATTTTACAATGACATGCCTGGATGTTTTGTGGCACTTATCCTGCTTTGTGTTCTCTGAGTTTCCTAGATCTGTGGCTTGGTGTCTAGTATTAATGTGGGCAAATTCTCATTAATTATTGTTTCAAATATTTTGTTCCTTTCTTTTCTTCTTCTGATATTACCATGATGTGTATGTTATACCTTTTGTAGCTGTTCCACAGTCCTTAGATATTTTGTTCTAGTTTTTCAGTCTTTGCTCTCTTTGCTTTTCAATTTTGGAGGTTTCTATTGAGATATCAAGTTCAGAGATTCTTTCGTCAACCATGCCTAATCCCTGATAAGCCTATCAAGAGGCATTCTTTGTTTTTGTTACAGTATTTTTGATCTCCAGCATTTTTTTCTTTTTGATACTTTCTTTGGATTTCTGTCTCTCTGCTCACATTATCCATTGGTTCTTGCATGTTATCTATTTACTAAAACGCTTAGCATATTAATATAATTGTTTTAAATTCCCAGTCGGATAATTCTAACATCCTCACTATGTCTAGTTCTGATGCTTGCTCTGTCCCTTCAAGTTGTTTTATTATTATTATTTTGCCTTTTAATGTGCTTTGTAACTTTTTTCTTTTTTTTGCACTGTAATCCTAGATTTATTCAACACAATCCTTTTACTCTACAAAGTACAAACACAACATTATCTAAAATGTTACAAAGTTACAAAACTCAAAACAGATAATTTATAATACTGACTGTACAATAAAAGCCAAGAAAAGCAATGTACACATTGCCAAGGTAACCTGCAAGACCACCGTGAATACCAGTGTAACGGGGGTTCTGTGATGACACTGGAGATCTGGCTTTCAAGTTGCTCACCAGTTTCAGCGAGAAGGGGAGACGTCGGGTGTGTGTGTGTGCGCGCGCGCTCGCACGCATATGAGCACATGTAAAAAGAGCCATTTTAGACAAATAGCGAAGTTTTTGATACTCAAGGTCAGAAAAGGACTCAAGCAGGGGAGCAGGGCCAGGCTAACAGGAACACAGCTGCGTAAAAGTAGAGCCTTTCCAGGGGCAGCGAGCCTGAAGGCCAGCAAGTTAGGACATCACCAGGCCACCAGGTTGTCCCCGGGACGTGTGGAATGAAAAACATGCTCCCGGGCTGGGGCTGTACCACCTGAAGCCCCTTGCTCATCCCTGCTGGCTCTGCCACCGAACTGACAACGTGGGAGCTTTCTAGCCAGAAAACTGGAGGGCATTTTTATCGGCACAATCCCAAACCAACAACAATCCTGCAGCTGGAACTCTGCTCCCAGAGGAAACGTCTCAGTGGCTGCTTTCGCCTTTCGCCTGCCCCTGAGTGAGGGATTCCTTTCCTACTGATAATCTTCCAGCTAGAAGAGTGACAAAACTGAGTTGGATGAGATAAGCCACAGGGGTAGAGCTTCCGTGGCCTTTCTTATGGGGAGGAGTTGGAGCTGGAGCGAATCCTGGGGCTGCAGCCTGGGAAGCGGGATCGCCGGCTCACGGGGGGCCTGCGCCGAGGGGAACGTGATCTTCTCCGCCTCCGTGGGGGTGACCGGCGCCTCAAGGGAGGTGGTAGCAGCATTCTCCTGGGATGGCTGAATCGCCTGGAGGGTGGCCGAGGCCAGGGGGCCAGCACAGCAGTGGCAGTGATCGCCTGGCCATCGATTTTTCCTCCGCCCATGCGCTTCAGCGCCTTATGGGCCTCGTCTAGATTCTCAAACTCCGCATACGCACAGCCTTTAGATAGGTGGGGGTGCATCCTTTCTACAGGCATGTAAGTCAGTTTAATTTTCCCATAGATGGAGAATATCTCCATGATGTGATCCTTGGTTACATTGCTGGCGAGCCTCCCAGTGTGCACTTTGGTGGGTTTACAGGAAGTGCTCCGCCTTTTCCTTTCCTTTTCATGTCTTTTAGGTGGTTTGGATTTGGAGCAGGACCGCCGCCTATAGTCGTGTCTGCACCGAGAAGGACTCGGAGAGCTGGAGGAGCTGCTGGAGCTAGCAGGATATACTGGAATTTTCCCAGCGGCTTGATGCCGAAGATGAGCTACAGCTGCTGCTTGAGCTTGTGCTGGTAACTTTTTCTGGATATCTGCCCGTGATGTACCAGGTGCAAACAACTACTGTAAATAGGCCTTTGGTCATGTGATGATAAGATACATGTGGAGGGGGAGTATTATAGAGTTCTGTGATGAGGTCTCAGTTTTGGTGAGTCTGTGCCTCTGTGAACCTTTCAAGTTTCTCTTCTCTGTCCTCTCTGTCTCTGTGTCTCTGTCTCTCTGTCTCTCTCTCTTGGCTGGGGTTGGGTTTTCCCCTTCTCTCACATGGAAGGCTACAGCTGACTACTGTTGGTTATTTTCTTTCCCCTGAGTCAGGCTCTGATTATGCCCTGCAGGTTGGGTTGGGCTCCACTTAACTAGTTTCCCCTGAGCGCAGGTTTTATTAAGAAGAGCTGAGGACTCTAGTCTGTTTCAAGATGGCTCCTTTTCCCTCTCCCGGGTTAGAAGCATGAAGGGATTTCTCTCCAGTATTTGCTGCGGAAAGCTGGTCAAGCTTCTGAAGGTAAGTCTTACAATGTTTTGGGGACCCCCTATGACTGAATACCCCTGGAGTTTTTAACTTTCAGACTCACACTAAGCCTCCAGTAATTTGTCAGTTATGGTTTGGGTTTTCCTGCTCTGGCCCTGGTTCCCCCGGAGGGGTTTGCATTTGTGAATTCAAGCTCTGGGAAGTTCTGTATTCCACTGTCTGTCTCCCCAGTCTTGGGGGCAATAGTTTGCCCTGTGTCCTACCCTCCCTTATACAGCCAAGAAAAGTCATTGATTTTTTTCAGTCTTTTCAGTTTTTTGTCTTTTTTTTTTTTTTTTTTTTAGCTAAAGAATGCCACAGTTTATTGAAGACTACAAATATTTTGTTCCAGGTTGAAACTACATGCCTTCCAGAAATCAAAAGCAGCAGCAGGTGTGTGCGTTGATGCTTCGGAGGTGCTGCAGTGCTTGAATGCGAAATGGGTAAGACAGGGTCAGACACATGGGGGAGAGGGAAATGGGAGAAGGGCAAGTTCAAAAGCCCAGAAGGTATCCACCAACTTATTTCCCCAAGCCACACAGGCCATGGCCACAGCTCAGAAGACTCTCCTCCATGGTCTGGTTTCTGAAACAAGACTTAAATGTAAATTTATACTCACACACAAAACACTGCCCTCAGCCTTGGGCCAAATTAGCTCTGTGCCATTCAGAAGTGCTTGTAAGCAGGTGGATATTTTCTTCCAGTGTTGTATCCGTGAGACACATATCCACTTGGCTGTTGGAAAGGGGTGGCGGATGCATTCACACTAACATTCACACCAAGCTGCTTGGAAGAGGTAGGAGCCACAGGGAACGCAGGAGGCCCATACTGGAAGGTGCAGGGGAGGCCTGGAACCCCTTTGTAGGATGGCAGCCTGGTGTAACTGTAGCCAGGAGGCAGTGCTGTGTTCAGGAATGTATGCTGTGTGGTGTCGTGAGTCTGCGTCTGGTTCTGTTGGGGTTGGGCCAAGGTTGTGGCCGCGCCCAGGCAGGAGACTTTTTAATTACTGTTAGCATGAAGTGGCGACTTCCAAACTCCTCATATGTGGGAGCAGGAATTGCAGTTCCTCTGATGTGTTTATTGATTTTTAAGATTCTTTTGAATACTTAAGTTTCTCATAATTTAAGTGCGTTTATGAGAGGCAGTAAATTAATGGGAAGAGTGATATGAAAAAAAATAATTACATTGTAGGTTTAGTAACTATAGGGGATTTCAAGGGGTCATCTGCTATAGGAAGGAGAATTTCCAATATGCCAAAGATTCAAACAAGGAAAAATGAAGAAAAATATGGGAGGGGTGGAGAAGGCGATATGACAAAAGAGTATCAGTGGAAGGATATGAGAAAGTGAGAGGAGTTAAGAGACAAAAGAACAATGAGAAATGTGTTACTATTGTATTCTGGGAATTGTGAAATTGGAATGCTTGTTTACATTCTCTACCTAAGGAAAAAGTTATTAAAACAGAATGGAATGCATTCTCTCAGGTGCAGATATGAGACACAAAAAATCCTTATTAATGGTCTCGCATCCTCACTTACTGACGTTGTTGGGAGGGCTCAAGAAAACACTTCTACTTCCTTGGCCTTATTCTATTCCCAGAAAACCTGAGCCATTAGGACTTGTTTCCTGGTCACCACCAAGAAAAATTATATGATGTTTATTAAGTTTGTTTCACATATTAAAAATAGTAAAAATGCAATTGACTTTGCATAAATAAAATCACTTATTTTGGAAGATAATTAATAATCTAGTTAATTGTATCATTATGGTTTGACCTAATGTTTCATCAGTTTTTTGTCCAGTTTTATACAATTATAATCAGTTTCTGCTTTAATTTTTACATGTTCAAGTTAATTTAGTGATTAATTTACCATACACTTAACTGTAATTAAGTACTATTTTTGAGTTATTAAATTATGTTAATCTTGCATAAACCTCTCTGGTTCTTAATTATTTCTATTCTTCTCAAAATAGCCTTCAGTTTGTTAGCTATATCCAAATTTTTGATATGCAGCTTATCATGTGTCTGGCTTTTCTTTGATCCCATACTGGGGCATCATATTTTTTATATTTAAGTATAGTAGGTTTACAGTGGTTTAGGTGTACAGCAAAGTGATTCAGTTATATATACATATATATATTCTATTTTAGATTCTTTTCCATTATAGGTTATTACAAGGTACTGAATATAGTTCCCTGTGCTATACAGTAGGACTTTATGGTTTATGTGTTTTATATATGGTTGTTTGTATCTGTTAATCTCAAACTCTTTAATTTATCCCTACCCGCTTCCCTGTTTGGTAACCATAAGTTTGTTTTCTGTGTCTGTGAATCTATTTCTGTTTTGTAAATAAATTTCTTTGTATAATTTTTTTAGATTCCATATATAAATGATATCATATGATATTTGTCTATCTCTGCCTGACTTACTTTACTTAGTATGACAATCTCCAGGTCCATTCATGTTGCTGTAAATGGCAGTATTTCATTCTTTTTTATGGCTGAGTAATATTTCTCTGTGTTTGTGTGTGTGTGTGTGTGTGTGTGTGTGTGTGTGTGTGTGTGTGTGTGTGTGTGTATTACCACAATCTTTATCCATTCTTCTGTCATGGACATTTAGGTTGCTACCATGTCCTGACTATAGTAAATAGTGTTGCTTAGAACACTGGGGTGTATGTATCTTTTTTTTTTCTGTTGAGTTATAGTCAGTTTACAGTGTGTCAATTTCTGGTGTACAACACAATTTTTCAGTTCTACATGAATATATATATATATTCATTTTCATATTCTTTTTCACCATGAGCTACCACAAGATCTTGTATATATTTCCCTGTGCTATAAAGTATAAACTTGTTTATCTATTCTATATATACCTGTCAGTATCTGTAAATCTTGAACTCTTAGTCTGTCCCTTCCCACCCTCCTCCTCCCTGGCAACCACCAGTTTGTATTCTATGTCTGTGAGTCTGTTTCTGTTTTATATTTAAATTCATTTGTCTTCATCATTTTTTTTTTTTTTTAGATTCCACATATTAGTGATATCATATGGTATTTTTCTTTCTCTTTCTGGCTTATTTCACTTAGAATGACATTCTCCAGGGACATCCATGTTGCTGCAAATGGCATTATGTTGTCATTTTTGTGGCTGAATAGTATTCCATTGTATAAATATACCACACCTTCTTTATGTAGTCATCTGTCAATGGACATTGTTTCCATGTCTTGGCTATTGTAAATAGTGCTGCTATGAACATTCGGGTGGCGCACGTGTCTTTTTGAATTAAGTTTCCCTCTGGATATATGCCCAGGAGTGGGATTGCTGGGTCATATGGTAAGTCAATGTTTAGTCTTTTGAGGAATCTCAATACTGTTTTCCACAATGGCTGCACCAAACTGCATTCCCACCAGTAGTGTAGGAGGGTTCCATTTTCTCCACAGCCTCTCCAGCATTTATCATTTATGGACTTTTGAATGATGGCCATTCTGACTGGTGTGAGGTGATACCTCATTGTAATTTTGATTTGCATTTCTCTGATAATTAGTGATACTGAGCATTTTTTCATGTGGCTATTGGTCATTTGTATGTCTTCATTGAAGAATTGCTTGTTTAGGTCTTCTGCCCGTTTTTGGATAGGATTGTTTTTTTCTTATTAAGTCATATAAGCTGTTTATATATTCTGGAGATCAAGCCTTTGTCAGTTTCATCTTTTGCAAATATTTTTCCCCATTCTGTAGGTTATCATTTTGTTTTGCTTATGGTTTCCTTTGCTGTGCAAAAGCTTGTAAGTTTAATTAGGTCCTATTTGTTTATTTTTGTTTTTATTTCTATTGCTTGGGTAGACTGCCCTAGGAGAACATTGCTGAGATGTATGTGAGATAATATTTTGCCTATGTTTTCTTCTAGGAGGTTCATTGTGTCTTGTCTTGTTTAAGTCTTGAATCTATTTTGAGTTTTTTTGTGTATGTTGTGAGGGAGTATTCTAGCTTCATTGATTTATATGCTGCTGTCCAGTTTTCCCAACACCATTTGCTGAAGAGAGTGTATGTATCTTTTTGAATTAGAGTTTTCTTCTTTTCTAGATACATGCTCAGGAGTGGGATTGCTGGATCATACAGCAACTCTATTTTCAGTTTTTTAAGGAATTTCCATACTATTCTCCATAGTGGCTACACCGATTTACATTCCCACAAACAATGTAGGAGGGTTCCCTTTGCTCCACACCCTCTCCAGCGTTTATTCTTTGTAGACATTTTGATCATAACCATTCTGACTGGTGTGAGGTGATACCTAATTGTAGTTTTGATTTGCATTTCTCTAATTATTAACGACTTTGGACATCTTTTCATGTGGCTATTGGCCATCTGTATGTCTTATTTGGAGAAATGTGTATTTAGGTCTTCTGCCCAATTTTTGACTGGGTTTTTTTTTTTTTTGTATTGAGCTATATGAGCTGCTACTATATTTTGGAAACTAATCCCATGTTGGTTGCATTATTTGAAAATATTTTCTCCCATCCCATAGGTAGTTTTTTCATTTTGTTTATGGGATCCTTTGCTGTGTAAAAGCTTTTAAGTTTAATTAGGTCCTATTTGTTTACTTTTGCTTTTGTTTCTATTACTTTAGGAGATGGATCCAAAAAATACAGCTATGATTTATGTCAGAGTGTTCTGTCCGTTTTCCTCTAGGAGTTTTATAGTATCTGGACTTACATTTAGGTCTTTAATCCACTTTAAGTTTATTTTTTTGTATGGCTTTAGAGAATGTTCTAGTTTCACTCTTTTACAGGTAGCTGTCCAGTGTCCCCAGCACCTCTTATTGAGGAGACTGTCTTTTCTCCATTGTATGTCCTTGTCTACTTTATTATAGGTTAATCGACCGTAAGTGTGGGTTTACTTCTGGGCTTTCTATCCTCTTCCATTGATATGTGTGTCTGTTTTGTGCCAGTGCTGTACTGTTTTAATTAATGCAGCTTTGTAGTAAAGTTTGAAGTCAGGGAACGTTATTCCTCCAACTCTGTTCTTCTGTTTCAAGATTGTTTTGGCTATTTGGGATCTTTTGTATTTCCATACAAATTTTTAGAATTTCTGGTTCTAGTTGTGTGAAAAATGACATTAGTAATTTGATAGGGACTGCGTTGAATCTGTAGACTGCCTTGGGTATTATGGCCATTTTAACAATATTGGTTCTTCCAGTCCAAGAACGTGATATATCTTTCTATCTGTTTGCATTGTCTTCAGTTTCTTTCATCAGTGTTAGAGCGTTTAAGGAGTACAGGTCTTTTGCCTCCTTAGGTAGGCTTATTCCTGTGAATTTTGTTCTTTCTGATGAGATAGTAAATGGCATTGTTTCCTTAATTTCTCTTTCTAATGTTTCACTGTTAGTGCATAAAGAAGCAACATATTTCTGTATATTAATTTTTTCCTGCATCTTTACTGAATTCATTGATGAGTTCTCGTTTTCTGGTGGCATCTTTAGGATTTTCTATGTATAGTATCATGTCATCTGCAAACTTCTTTGTTTCCAATTTGGATTGCTTTTACTTCTTTTTCTTATCTGATGGTTGTGGCTAGGACTTCCAAAACTAGAGTAGACATCCTTGTCTTGTTCCTGATCTTAGAGACAGTGCTTTCTGCTTTTCACCATTAAGTATGATGTTAGCTGTGGGCTTGTCACATATAGTCATTATTATGTTGAGATCGTTCCCTTTATGCACTTTCTGGAGATTTTTTTTTTTTTTTTTACCATAAATGGATGTTGAATTTTATCAAAAGCTTCTCCTGCATCTAATGAGATGATCATATGGTTTTAAATCTTCAATTTATTAATGTGTTGTATCATACTGATTGATTTGTGGATATTGAAAAATCCTAGCACCCCGGGGATAAATACAAGTTGATCATAGTGTATGATCCTTTTAATGTATTGTTGGATTCAGTTTACTAGTATTTTGTTGAGAATTTTTGCATGAATGTTCATCAGGGATATTGGCCTGTAATTTTCTTTGTGTGTGTGTGTGTGATATCTTTGTCTGCTTTTTGTATCAGGGTGATGGAGGCCTCATAAAATGAGTTCAGAAATGTTCCTTCTTATATAGAAGGATAGATGTTAACTCTTTAAATATTTGGTAGAATTTGCCTGTGAAGCCATCTGGTCCTAGGCTTTTGTTTGTTGGGATTTAAGGTCTTTTTCATATTGACTTTTAAGATTGGAGAATATATATATATGTGTGTGTGTGTGTGTGTGTGTATGTGTATATATATATATATAAAAATATATAAATACACACTATGGCCCACTGGCTCCTCAGATTATACATCCCCATATTCAGCTGACTGAATCCATCCAGTTGTAAATCCATTGTCATAACCCGTGTTTCTGAGCTATAGGCAGAACCTGTGGATATGGAGGGAGGACTGCAGCAGGCCGTTTTATACAAGGGACTTGAACATCCTTGGATTTTGGTATCTGTGGGATAGCTTGGAACTAATCACCTGGGGATTCCAGGGGACACTGCAATTAACAAAATGCAGTTCAAAATACCTTCCTCTCCCATATTCATCATATCATAGATTTGCAACCTGAACAACAAAAAGTTAGGATTGAAATTTAATAATGTTACAGATAGTAAAAAGTGAGGGTGAATATTAGTATAAACCTTGATCCATCTTACAAAATAACTCATTCTTCACTTCAGAAAACATGCAATATTTCTACGTTATTTAGTAATCCAACAGTTGACTGACGATTAAAAACACTGCTAATCCTCTCCTTCCTCCCATGTGCACATGTTTTGGTTTTTGGTTTTGGTCTCTAAAAGACTAACATAAATCGTGCTGTTTGGTGAAGAGTTTAAGTTCTTTGAGAAATTTGTTAAATGTTATCTAAAAATCATATGACTTTTGGATTTAACCTACACATCTTGCCCATTTTGTGAGAGAGGTGACATCAGCCTTCTAAAGCTGGGTCACCACCGTAAGAGAATGTTAACAGCCTGCATTTTTTGGCCATCATAGTGAACAAAGTTTGAATTAAAGTCACACAAACCAGAAAGTGGACCATTCCTTTTCAAAAGATTTTCTTTATTCCAAAAGTACTCAAAAAAAGAAGGAACAATGTGGATACCACCTGTTAATCTCATTTGTAGTCCTCTTTGTATTTAACATAAACCTGCAAAGAGTAAGCTTTTAATACACTATTTTTAAAGTTTTAAAAATAAAATACAGTACAAAGCTTTTCCTCTCATCAGTGTTCTTCATATACTTTGGTCTCTCTATCATAAAATGGGGAAGAAAGGAAAAAAGGAGGTAGTTAGAAGGAAAGTTGTTACATTTTCAAGTGACTAAAGTAATGAAACCCATTCACATCCAGATGAAGGTAGTTACAATTCTAGCTACTTCCTGTAAGCAGTGAGTGTACTACTACACTCCCAAGTGTGACTCTGCAGGGCCCCAACGCAGCAAGGGAGCTCCAAACTCAACTTTATTCAAATGAGGAAGGAGAAGAGAGATGCCTTCCTTATTTCAGTTCTGTGTATCTATCAGAAATCTGAGCAGCTTTCTATCATATTTAAGTATTTTAAAGGCCTAGTGAAACAGCGCAACAAGCTTACTTTATTGACTTAAACTCAATCCTGACAACAACCAGTCCCTAACAGTGGTAAAGGGCTCTATGGTTGCAAGAAACAGAACCCCCTCAAAAGAGTTCAAATTAAAAGCATGTTTATCATAAAGAGAATACTCTCATGGAAGGCCAACAGCGGGAACTACAGCCAGGCCTTACTTGCAGTAGAAATCTGGCTGGCAGCCAGCCTCTTAAACTCTGTTCTTCTGGGGACATTCTATTTATCATCTTCTCACAGAAACCTGGCTCTGTTTGAGAGGTCCTGATTTTTGTTGGTCAGTAATTTTAGCTTGCACCAGAATCTCGCTGGTTATTTTCCTGACAATGTCTCTACTCTCCATGAATTTATAGCTCAAATTTCCCTCTAATATGCTGACTCAGTCTGTTTCTCTATCCAAAGTTCTTCAGAAAGAGGACATGATTATTTCAGCTTGGATCACTATCCACACCTAATTAATGAACAAGGCTAGAAAACTGTAGTTATATGATCCAAAGGCTGCCCTTAGTATAAGGGACTATGGGCCAGACTTGATTGGATCAAAGGGGATGTACATGGAAAGAGAACTTCATTTCTAAGTGCATTTCTCTTAACATTTATTTTAACAATATTAAATACTTCCTTATGCTATTAACTCATACAATTCCATTGCAATACTCCCTATCAGACTCGGTATTTTTACAGATTTTTATATGTCCAAACATATAAAGAAAGCATACCTGAATCAATAATTTAAACTTACTGAAAGATAAAATAACCAAAATTTGACATCTGGAGGCTACCACATCATCTGTTAAACAGGAGTGATGCTATTTGATCTAATTCTGATATACAAATTGAAAACCCATGAATGTATTTGTTTTTTTGGTAATTTGAAACCAAAACAGATAAGGCATACTTCATGTGACACATAACGTTTTAAATAGTTTTTCCCAATTACAGGTCTTCAGTTATCTTTGATAGAATTGATGTTTGAATAATTATTACACAGACACCATTCATTCCTTCAAAGTAGTATCTTTAGATTATTGGCCAAGGTTAAATGATATCAAAGATAGAAAGATTTGAAATGAAAAATTATCTTTCTCTGAACTCATCACGTCTCATTTTCCACCTTGTTCACTCTGCGATAGCCACATGGGTATCTTTGGTTTGGAAATCCTCCCATCTTTGGGCCTTTTCACTGACTATGCCCTAACTCTGAAATTCTCTATCCAGAATCCATCTCTATCAGTATTTGATCTAATTTCACCTTTACTGAGGCCTGCATTTACTGTGCTATTTACAGTTGTCATTGTAATCCTTACCACACTGACATGTCCTCTGCTTTATTTTTCACCATGATACTTATCGTTGTCTGACATACTTCCTACTTACCTGTCAGTGGAGGACAACTAAAATACACCCTCCATTGGCAGGTAATTTTGTTTTGTTCTCTGATATAATTCCATTGCCTAAATCAGACTCTGTCACATAGTAGGCATACACTAAATATTGGTTGTATGAATGAATGGCTTGGAGGAAAAAAAAAAAAAAGAAACCTGTCTGAATATAACAAAGCAAATGGCCTTTTAAGATGAGAGTATATTCATATTCAGCCTCACTAGATAACTCGGGGCTACCAGAGACCAAGTCTAGACCTTAAGGTACAGCATCACATGATACCAAATAGGACATGTAGGCTGAAACCAAAATTAACAGAAAATAATTTTTAGTAAAAAAAAAAAACCCCACATATTTTACATGATATGTGCAATGTAAAACTTCAATTTTATTGAGGTTCTAAATATCCTTCCAAGAAAAATTGATAGAAGCTCTTAAGTTGTGATATATAGAACCGTGCTGATCTCTATTTGAGATTAGAGTTGTCACTTTTATGACTTGAGTTGTTTTGGCCTATAAACTCTTATTTGGGAAAAAATCCGAAGTCTACTTTAGAATGTAGGTGGAGGAGTCTAAGTTTACTTATTACTCCAATCTTCTGTCTCCTCTTTAAATCATATGTGATATTCTTACAGCCAGTAGAATAGACTGAGAAAGAAATACATGCATGGAAAATACAGTTTAAAAATTTGTCTTGCTACATAAAAAAGGTGCTCCAAAAATAAAGTTGGTTATGTCTTTCTTTGTCTTTCTTTTCCTTTCTTTTCCTCCTCCTCCTCCCCCCCCTCCCCCTCACTTTAGTTATGTCTAGTCCAAGTCTGCTTCTTAAGTGTTCTTTGGACATTTTGGTGACCGAGTTGAAGTTTTGATCATTTGCTTTTTAAGTGTGTTAGCAGCACAGGTTTTCCATGTTTTGAAATAAATCAGACTCAAATGCAGAGACAGTTAACAAAGGATCCTGAATCTAGGCTGTGTGCACATATTATTTCTCTTTTCCTGTCAAATGTGGATTGGTAATACACACAGAATCTGCAACATTTGGCTGGATGAAAACAATACCTCTCTTGGATTTCCTTTAATCTGCTGATATACCCAGAGAGGCACTTTGGCAGCCCTCTTTGTTTTTCATTTGTTTTCCTTGCACAGACCAACAGTGTGCCAGCGTCACAAACCACAGCCTCCAGGGTAATGAAGGCAGATTCAAACAATTGAAGGGGAAGACAAGAATAAACTGTGCTCCCCCAGGGCTAGCTCTAACTAATGAGTGATTTAAAAAAATAAATGGCTTCTTTCCCATTTTTTAAAATTTACGATTTTTGAAAGGGGGAAATGGATGACCCATGTATTTCATACAATAAATACAAACTTCCAGCACTAGAACTTAATAAATTTATAAATGCCTCTCCTGATCCTCCCACAACTTACGACCCCTTGTGATGACACAGGCATATTACCTCTGGGTTATAAAAACAATGTACATCTTCTCAAAGCTACACGTTCCCAGAACTGATTCAGTTAGCAATAGCCTGAGCCTGCACTTTGCCGGTAGGCTCAGATGCTAATGATACATGGATTAGGATGATTCTCCATGACTATAATGTTGCTGCTTCTGTCTTATGTCTTTTTCACTGAATAGAAGATGCAACTCAGTTAAGGACTCTATGGGGAAAGAAAAAAAATTTTTACCATTTCAAAATGCTTATTAAGATGAAAATATGTTTATTGGATACCAGGTGTGGAAGTCACCCATTGGAGTATCTGCCAGATAACAATGACCCCCCTTTTTGGGGGGACTTGCTCTTACAAGGCTTCATAAATCCCTGTAAGTGCTCACAAGTCTGGGAGCTAGGCAGCCATGCTAGTACTACCTGGAATGGACATCATCCGCAAACTGGGCCAGATTCTTTCTCCTAAAATTTTGCCATTTGGACTGAGAGCCAAGGAATTACCTCTCCGTGTAGCTGGGACTGCAAAATGCAGGGAGTACCTCTGACCAAGAAAAACTCTTGGTACATTCCAGTAACTTCATCTAATCTTTCTTGAAGTCTAGCTACATTCTTACTCTGGAATTTCAGTGGCGCCCCTCAATTTTTATAGGAGCTCTAATTCATCCCTACTTTAAAAAAAAAAACAAAAACCCTTAAGTAAATTTGATAGACGTCATTTGCTTGGGGAAAAAAACTTCCAAATTATAATATGGGATTATGGGGAGAGAAGTCAATATATTGTTTTTAAAATTCTTATTTGCTCCAACAAAGCCTGTCAAGGTGGAAAATGTTAATTTCATGGGACAAGGCAGTGTGGCTCTAAGAAACAAAGCAAAACAGAAAGGTGGTTATTATTGGCATATAGCTCTGGAGAGTAAAACCTGAAATACATAACATTCAAGTAGACTTAATAAGTGCTGTTCTCTCCTAAGGGTGGCTTACTCAGACCCTTTTCCTGCCTTCATAAGGGGAACAGAACAGAGATTCTGCTCAGTGGAACTCCTACACTGAAATGTACTTGGCTCCATGGCCATCCTCTGTAGTTCCGTAATAACCCAGCCTTGAAGTGCTTAGCGAATGCCGAGAGAGGAGTTGAAGTGTAAGTTTTTCATTCATTCAACAAATATGTATTGGGTGCCTACTGGGTAAACAGCAAAATACTAGTGCTTGGAATTCAAAGGCAATCCAGAACAGCCATGTTTCTGCTGTCTTGGAGGGATGTAAGTAAGCTCCCTGCTCTTATGGAAAAGGAGAAGTACAGAAAAGAGAGGGAGGAGATTACCTGGTTTATAGAAATCCCTGAAGACAGTTCTGGCTTCACGTTGACTGTAGTTCAAAGAATGTTACCAGTTTCCTCCATCTCTCTGGCTCTATGGTCTTATGTTTTCCTGATTCTCAGTAGACTCATTCTACGTGATAATCAAAATTGTCACCATCATCTTTAGATCCTAACAGCAAGTGATCTACATTAGTCAGGTCCTCCAAGAAAAAGACGCCTAAACATGATTAACTCTGCAAGGATTTTATTAGGAAAAATGCCTGTGAGAGAAAATGGGGAGGGAACTGGGGGAGACAGGGTAAGCTGTCGGATCACAATGTAACTCTGAGCCAAAAGGGAATAGAGGAAAGGAACGTTAGGCAGAAGTGTTCCAGGTTGCTGCGTAAACTAAAGAGGGTTCAGGGAAAGGCCACCAGGTTGTTTTCAAGTCAAAGTTGGTTGTTGAATCAGTGTCTCCCAGGAATGAGTCTGCCTTCCTATTCACGCTGCTTGCCATCATTGGCTGAAAGCAGCAGTAGAGAGGATGGTCTTGATGCACATGTGATGGATTTGGATTTCAGAGTGAAGCAGTGAGGGCACCTAGCATTAAACACCCTATTTTGAAGGACTGTGAGGCATATTCCCATGGAGGTTGAATGGTCCTGGAGATAAGAACACAACCCCCTCTCCTACAGGATAAAAATTAGGACTCCCAAAGCTCCCCTGCCATTTGTGTAATCACTTGGTGGTTTCAGAGCCCATGATTCATGGGATGGGCTCAGATGGGGCCCCAAAACTCAGTCCCATGATTTCACAATGCTTTGTGAATTCACGGAGAAGTGGACAGGTGGTTTCTAAAAAGGATGTTAGACAAATTAGCAGATACCCACTAATACGTGTGAGTGCATATATGTATAAATGTGTGTGTGTAATGCACCAAGGTGTTAGTATTTGGATTATGTGTTAGTTTTAAATAATAACAATAAATAAAAAGCAACTTGAAGATGTTGTCTAAAGATAAATCCATTAGATAAAAAGCATTAGTGAATAATTTGGTATTAAAGTTGTAATAATGGATTCTACAATATTAGTGTATTATATATATATTTGGATAAGTTGTATCAATCTACAGTGATATTTATATATATATAAAAATTAGAGGATATTAATTCACCTTAATTTTTGGGATGAACTGATAGCACAGGACAATTTTCCACAAGTCTTGCATTTCTGCACATCTTGTAAACCAGAGGCACTTACAGCTTTTGCTCCAAACTAACTTTTCAAGGATGTTTATATAGCTAAAGTCTTGGAAAATAAAAACAGTAACTCCTTCCACAGCAGAGGCCGGTTTGTTTACTGTCCAGTAAGTGAATATAATATCTCCTACTGAGACAAAGTTTGGGCAGCTTTGCTTGCAACCATTATAAAAGATTAGTCACTAAGCATAGGGTTTTTAGCTTGACACAAGCTTTCATCACACACAGCATCTATTTGGGGCCCTCAGCATTGTCCCCACTGGTTTTACAGGGCAAAGGGAACTGACAAATAAGAAGTTCATGCTTCCTGGTGTGCGATGAGCCATAAAAGTCCTGTGTCTCTGACCTAGGCATCTGACGTCTTATGCCAGCATCCATGATACTGTGGCAGACTAACTTGTTAGCTTGCAAATAGGTTAAAAGCTCAGACTCTTTATGGTTCTTAACAGATGTAAGTAAGTAAGAGTCCAAGTATGTAACATACTATTTAAAATAGCATTATCGATGACATTTGGGATTTTATAACCAAAAGGATCCTATAGATCATCTAGCTCCCAACTCAGTGTTCTCATTTTAGAGGTAAAGGACCACATCCTAAAGAAGAAAGTAAAATTATTCAAAGGAACAAATTGATAAGAATCAGGAAGATTCACTGTCAAGTTTGATTTACACAACTCCCATGAGGTTAAATTACTGCAATGTAACATGCAAAAGTTATTTAAAAGTAATGAATAAAAAATGGGTATGAATATCTTAGAATACTAGGCATTGTACTATTTTTATAGTACATTCATTTGGGAGGGTTAGTATTCTTTCAGGATTCCTTGCACATATGTATGAATACTCACTTAAATAAAATACATTTTTATGATGCCTTTAAGAATCTTCCTTAACTGGTGATCTGGCCTACAGACAGCCAAATCGGAAAGAAATTAGACTGTAACAAAATGTGGTGTGATGAGAATTAACAGGAACTTTGTTCATGTACTAGACATACTGTGTTTATTTTATTGAAATATAGTCAGTTCCTACGTGTCAATTTCTGGTGTACAGCCTAATGTCCTAGTCATGCATATATATACATATATTCATTTTCATATTCTTTTTCATTAAAGGTTATTACAAGATATTGAATATGGTTCATTGTGCTATTCAGAAGAAATTTGTTTTTTATTTTTATATATAGTGGCTATCATTTGCATATCTCAAACTCCCAAATATATCCCTTCCCACCACTTTCCCCTGGTAACCGTAACATTGTTTACTATGTCTGCAAGTCTGTTTCTGTTTTGTAGAAGAGTTCATTAGTGTCCTCTTTTTCCTTTTTCTTTCTTTTTTTTTTTTGAGATTCCACATATAAGTGATACATGGTATTTTTCTTTCTCTTTCTGGATCACTTCACTTAGAATGATGATCTCCAGGTCCATCCAAGTAGCTACAAATGGCATTATTTTATTATTTTTATGGCTGAGTAGTATTCCATTGTATAAATATACAACAGCTTCTTTATCCAGTCAGCTGTCAATGGACATTTAGGTTGCTTCCATGTTTTGGCTATTGTATATAGTGCTGCTATGAACATTGGGGTGCATATATCTTTTTGAATTAAGGTTCCCTCTGGATATATGCTCAGGAGTGGGATTGCTGGAACATATGGTAAGTGTATTTTTAGTTTTTTGAGAAATCTCAATACTGTTTTCCATAATGGCTACATCAAACTACATTCCCACCAGCAGTGTAGGAGGGTTACCTTTTCTCTACACCTTCTCCAGCATTTATCATTTGTGGACTTTTGAATGATGGCCATTCTGACTGGTGTGAGGTGATATACCTCAGTGTAGTTTTGATTTGCATTTCTTTGATAATTAGTGATACTGAGCATTTTTTTCATGGCCTATTGGCCATTTGTATGTCTTCATTGGAAAATTGCTTATTTAGGTCTTCTGCCCATTTTTGGATTAGGTTGTTTATTTTTTGTTGTTAAGTTGTATGAGCTGTTTATATATTCTGGAAATTACGCCCTTGTCAGTTTCATCATTTGCAAATATTTTCTCCCATTCTGTAGGTTGTCTTTTTGTTTTGCTTATGGTTTCCTTTGTTGTGCAAAAGCTTGTAAGTTTAATGAGGTCCCATTTGTTTATTTTTGTTTTTATTTCTATTGCTTGGGTAGACTGCTCTAGGAGAACATTGCTGAGATTTATGTCATAATGTTTTGCCTGTGTTTTCTTCTAGGTTTATAATGTCTTACATTTTTTAGAGTTTATTTTTGTGTATGGTGTCAAGGAGTGTTCTAGCTTCATTGATTTATATGCTGCTGTCCAGTTTTCCCCACACCACTTGCTGAAGACACTTTTTCTCCATTGTATATTCTTGCCTCCTTGGTCGACGATTAATTGACTGTGGGTCTGTGGGTTTATTTCTGGGCTCTCTATTCTGGTGCACTGATCCATGTCTATTTTTGTGCCAATACAACATTGTTTTTATTACTGTATCTCTGTAGTATCATCTGAAGTCTGAGAGGGTTAATCCTCCAGCTTCATTCTTTTTCTTCAGAATTGCTTTGGCAATTATGGGTCTTTTGTGATTCCATATAAATTTTAGGATTATTTGTTCTAGTTATGTGAAAAACGTCACAGGTAATTTGATAGGGATTACATTAAATTTATAGATTGCCTTGGGCAGTATGGCCATTTTAACAATAGTGATTCTTCCAATCCAAGAGCATGGAATAGCTTTCCATTTCTTTAAGTCATCTTTAATTTCCTTAATGTTTTGTATTACTTTATGTATTTCACCTCCTTGGTCAGATTTATTCCTAAGTATGTTATTGTTTGGGATGTGATTTTGAAAGGGATTGTTTCTTTACTCTTTTCCTCCAATTTCACTGTTAGTGTAAAGAAATGCAACTGATTTCTGCATGTTAGTCTTGTATCCTGCTACCAAGCCAAATTCTTTTATAAGCTCTAGTATTTTTTGTGTGGAGCCTTTACGGTTTTCTACATGTAGTATCATGTCATCTGCATATAGTGACAATTTTACCTCTTCTAATTTGGATTGCTTTTATTTCTTGCCTGATTGCTGTGGCTAGGACCTCCAAAACTATGTTGAATAGAAGTGGTGAGAGTGGGCATCCTTGTTCCAAATTTCAGTGGGAAGGCAATCAGTTTCTCACTGTTAAGTATTACGCTGGCTGTAGGTTTGTCATAAATAGCTTTTATTATGTTGCAATGTGTTACCTCTATACTAACTTTGGTAAGAATTTTTTTTTTAATCATAAATGGATGTTGAATGTAATCAAATGTTTTTTCTGTATCTATTGAGATGATCATGTGGTGTTTGTTCTTTGTTTTGTTGGTATGGTGTATCACTTTAATTTATTTGCAATACGTTGAACCATTTTTGTGACCCTGGGATGAATCCAGTTTGATTGCAATGTATGATCATTTTTGTGTTGTAGCATTTGGTTTGCTAACATTTTGCTGAGAATTTATGCATCTGTATTCATCAAAGGTAATGGCCTGTAATTTTCCTTTTCTGGTAGTGTCTTTGTGTGGTTTTAGTATAAGGGTGATTGTGGCTTCATATAATGACTTTGGGAATGTTCCCTCCCCTTCAGTCTTTTGGAAGAGTTGGAGAAGGATCGGCTTAAGTTCTTTATGTGTTTGGTAAACTTCCTTAGTGAAGCCATTTGATCCTGGAATTTTATTTGCAGGGAGTTTATTATTATTACAGATTCTATTTCACACCTAGTGATAGATCTATTCAAATTCTTTCTTCTTGAGTTTTGAGGGGCTGTATGTTTCTAGAAACTTGTCCATTTTTCTAGGTTGTCCAATTTGTTGGCATGTTAATTGTTCATAGTTTTCTCTAATGGTTTTTTGTGTTTCTAGATTATTGGTTATTTCTACTCTTTCATTTTTTATTTTATTTGGGCCCTCTTTTCTTCTTGGTGAGCCTGGCCACAGGTTTGCCAAATGTGTTTACCCTTTCAAAAACCAGCTCTTGGTTTTGATTTCTTTTCTACAGTTTTTTAAATCTCTATGCATGTCCTGTCTGATCTTTATTATTTCCTTCCTTCTGCAGATGTTATATGTTTCATTGGTTCTTTTTTTAGTTCTTATAAATGGTAGGTTGGGTTGTTAGAGATTTTTCTTACTTTTGGAGGAAGCCTGTTTGTTACTGTGAACTTCCCTCTTTGGACTGTTTTTGAGCATCCCATAGATTTTGTGTGGTTGTATTTTCATTGTCATTTGTCTCATGGTGTATATATATATATATATATATGTATGTATGTATGTATTTTTTTTTTTAATTGAAGTGTAGTCAGTTTACAGTGTATCGATTTCTGGTGTACAGCACAGTGCTTCAGTCATATAGGACATACATATATTCGTTTTCATATTCTTTTTCACCATAAGTTACTACAAGATATTGACTATAGTTCCTTGTGCTATACAGTATAAAATTGTTGTTTATCTATTTTTATATATTAGTTAATATCTGCAAATCTCAAACTCCCAATTTATCCCTTCCCACACCCTTCCTCCCCTGGTACCCATAAGTTTGTTTTCTATGTAACTCTATTTCTGTTTTGTAAATAAGTTCTTTTTTTTTTTTTTTGATTCCACATGTAAGTGATATCATATGGTATTTTTCTTTCTCTTTCTGGTTTACTTCACTTAGAATAACAATCTCTAGGTCTATCCATGTTGCCGCAAATGGCATTATTTTACTTTTTTATGGCTGAGTAGTATTCCATTGTGTAAATATACAACAGCTTCTTTATCTAGTCATCTATTGATGGACATTTAAGTTGTTTCCATGTCTTGGCTATTGTAAATAGTGCTGCTGTGAACATTGGGGGGCGGGTGCACGTGTCTTTTTGAATTGTTTCCCTCTGGATATATGCTCAGGAGTGGGATTGCTGGGTCATATTGTAAGTCTATTTTTAGTCTTTTGAGGAATCTCCACACTGTTTCCCACAATGGCTGCAACCAAACTGCATTCCCACCAACAGTGTAGGAGTGTTCCCTTTCTCCACAGCCTCTCCAGCATTTATCATTTATGGACTTTTGAATGATGGCCATTCTGACTGGTGTGAGGTGATACCTCATTGTAATTTTGATTTGCATTTCTCTGATTATTAGTGTGATACTGAGCATTTTTTTCATGGGTCTATTGGCCATTTGTATGTCTTCATTGGAAAATTGCTTATTTAGGTCTTCTTCCCATTTTTGGATTGGGTTTTTTGTTAAGTTGTATGAGATGTTTATATATTTTGGAAATTATGCCCTTGTCAGTCTCATCTTTTGCAAACATTTTTTCCCATTCCGTAGGTTGTCTTTTTGTTTTGCTTATGGTTTCCTTTGCTGTGCAAAAGCTTACAAGTTTAACTAGGTCCCATGTGTTTATTTTTGCTTTTATTTCTATTGCTTGGGTAGACTGCTGTAGGAGAACATTGCTGAGATTTATGTCAGATAATGTTTTGCCTATGTTTTCTTCTTAGAGGTTTATAGTGTCTTGTCGATGAAGTCTTTAAGCCATTTTGAGTTTATTTTTGTGTATGGTGTCAGGGAGTGTTCTAACTTCATTGATTTACATGCAGCTGTCTAATTTTCCCAACACCATTTGCTCAAGACACTGTGTCTCAAGCTATTTTTTAATTTCCTCTTTGAGTTCATCAACCCACTGGTTTTTTTCATAGCATGTTTTTTAGTCTCCATATAATCTTCTTTTCTCATTTCCAGTTGATTTTAATTTCACACTATTGTGGTCAGAAAAGATGCTTGAAATAATTTCTATCTTTGTTGAGGCTTGTTTTTTGCTCTCTTCTGTGGTATATCTCAAAGAATGTTCCATGTACACGTGAAAAGAATGTGTATTCTGGTTTTGTTGATTGATTGATTGATTGATTGATGGATGTAATGTCCTGAAAATACCAAGTCTAACTTTTGTGTCATTTACAATCTGTTGCATTATTGATTTTCTGTCTAGAAGATCTGTCCATTGATGTGACTGGGGTATTAAAGTCTCCTACTACTATTGTATTCCTATCAATTTCTCCCTTTATGTCTGTTGCTATTTGTATTGTATATTTAGGTGTTCCTATAGTGGGTGCATATATGTTGACTATATCCTCTTCTTGTATTGATCCTTTCTTTATATAGTGTCCTTCTTTATCTTTATTTAAAGAAATAAGACCTTTGCTTAAAGTCTATTATGTATGATATGAGAATTGCTACCCCTGCTTTCTTGTCATTTCTGTATGCATGAAATATCTTTTTCCATCCCCTTTCAGTCTATGTGTGTCCTTCACACTAAAGTGGGTCTCTTCTAGGCAGCAATATTGTAGGCACTTGTTTTGTTATCCCCTCTGCCACTGTTTTGGATTGGAGCATTTAGTCTATTAGACATTTAAGGTAATGATTGGCAGATGTATATTTATTGCCATTTTTTAATTGAAAATTTACAGTCAGTCAGTTACAATATGTCAATTCCTGGTGTTCAGCATAATGTCCTAGATATGCATATATATATATACATATTTTCATATTCTTTTTCATTAAAAGTTATTACAGGGAGTTAATTGAAGGTAGCTAGAGTTTTTAGGTTGCAGTACCAGAAAGGAGAGAGCTGCACCAAAAGATATACATGAGGGCCCCTTTGAGTATTCAGATGAGTACTGAGCAACACTCATGGATACAAAACTACCTGAGATCAGAGAATGAATGAACTGAAAGGTTAAGGGTGGTCAGAGGGAGCAGTATCTAGAGCTCACACAAGGCCACACATAGTGCCTGTGCACTGACTGGAAAGTGGGTCATTGAATTACTTAGATTATTTAGTAGTGTCTTAACTGAGTAATGAGGAATTAGGTCTAGACTAAATGAGTAAAAAGTAGACTGTGATAAGTGAAAGATTATACTATATACTGTAAATGCTAAAGCAGTGCTAAAATAAAACAGATCTAGTTAAGAAGCCAACACAGGAGATAATGCAGAATCATAAAAATGTTCAATTAATGCAAAAGAGCACAGAAAAAGTGGGACTATGTAACAAAGAACAAGATGATAGCTTTAAACCTAATCATATCAATGATCACATTAACTGTCTAAATACCTCAATTTAAAAACAGAAATTGTCCAACTTTATACTGCCTATGAGAAACCCACATTAAATATAATGATACAAGTAGATTAAAAATAAAAGCATGGAAAAAGATATACAATGCTAACACTAATTAAAAGAAAACTAGAGTGACAATATTAATATCAGATAAAGTAGATTTCAAAGCAAAGAATATTACAAGGGATAAAAAGTCATTTTATAATGGAAAAAATGTCAATTTATCAAAAGTAAACAGTAATCCTACATTTTTATGCTCGTAATAAAATTTCAAAATACATTAACAAGGAGAAGCAGATAAATTCACATTTTTAGTTGCAGATTTCAAGACCCATCTCTCAATATTTGATGGAAGAGAAGTAATTATTAAGGATACAGAATGTGAGAAAACCACATCAAACCACTTAATTTATTTGACATTGATAGAAAACCAACTATACAACAACAGTAGAATAGACATCCTTTTTAACTGCATATGGCTACCAAGACAGGCAATATTCTGGGCCATAAAATAAGTGCTAACACATTTCAGAGGATTCATTTACCTCAACAGAATTAACTTAGAAATCAACAAGAAAGATATCTGAAAAGTGCCCAATTTTTGGAAATAAAATAGTACTTCTAAGTAACCCATGAGCCAAAGAAAAAAAATCAAAAGAAAAATTAGGAAGTATGTTAAAGTGAATTAAAATGAAAATGCAACGTATCGAAATTAGTAGGATGCCACTCTGTAGTACTACTTGAAGGGAAAGTTATAGTACTAAATGCCTATAGAAGTAAAAAAAGATCTTTACTTTAAATCTAGAGTAATACAAATTGGCATGAAGATAGATTTAAAATGTCAGTGGAACAGAGTCCAGAATTGGACCCACACATATTTAGACACCTGATTTTCAGTAAAGATGAAAGGAGAAAGAAGAGTATATTCAACAAATGGTACTAGAACAATCAGATACCCAAATACTTGAACACACAGACAAGAACTTCAGTACATATCCAAACCATAATTCAGAAATTAACTCCAAATGGATTATAGAGCTAAATGCAAAACCTGAGGTTGTAAAACTAAGTTAATATAGGAGAAAATCCTTGAGCTCTTGAGTTAGACAAAGATTTCTTAGGTGTGATACTAAGAGCAGTTCATAATGGAAAAAAGTGATAAGGTGAACTTCATCAAAATTAATAACTTCTGATTTTTAAAAAATTCTTAAGAGATTAAAATGGCAAGCCACAAGCTGGAAAAAAAAAGTGAAAATATTTATATCCTGAATATGTAAAGAGCTCTCAAAACTCAATGATAGGAAAGCAAACAACTCAATAGAAATGGGCAGAAGATGTGGACAGATACTTTAGCAAAGAATATATCCGGATGGTAAATATGCACATGAAAAGATGTTCAGCATCATTAGTCATTAGGGAAGTACAAATTAAACCACAATGAGATATCATTGAATACCTATTAGAAAGGCAAACATTTAAGAAGACTTATACCGAATATTGCAGAGAATCTTGCTGGCAGGAATGTAAAATGGTACAATTACTTTGGAAAATTCTTAGAAGTTTCTTAAGCTAAACATTACCTACCGTATTATCCAGCCATTCCACCCTAGGTGTGTACTCAGAGAAAATGAAATATATGTCCATATAAAGACTTGTACCAAAATCTTCATAGCAGCTTTACTTGTAATAGCCAAAATCTGGAAGCGGCCTAGATGCCCATCAGCAGATGAATAGATGAATTGTTGTCTGTCTATACAGTAGAGTATTATTTAGCAATAAAAAGGAACTATCTAGTGATACTTGCAGCAAGCTAAATCTCAAAATAATTATGCTGGGTGAAAAAAGCCAGACAAAAAGTGTGCACTCTGAAACAGAGGCTAGGAATGTGCAGGCTTACCTTATAAGATGGAGGGTTCTCCACATGCTGCAAGGAGAATTGGATACTGGATAGGTAAGAGGAAGAACAGCCAATATCCAGAGTCAGGGATGCCCTTAGACTTACTCTCAATGTCCCAGTGTCCTTAGCTAAGAAGGGGGTATTTAAGATTTCTGTGACAATCAAATGAGATCATATATGTGGAAACACTTTACAATTTTCAGTATAACATAAATGTTATTTTTTAAAAACCCATAAAACTTTGGAACTGAACCTTTTTGGGCGCCAAATAAAGGCTTTTTAAAGGAATAAGTAAGAGTTAAATGGCTGAGGGAGAAGGCTCAATGAACAAGCAGTAGGAGACTCTAGAAGAGGCAGGGCTAGATAGCAGGTTGTGAAGCAACCCGCAGAGGGCCCAAAAGAGGGGAAGGACAGGGAAAGCTGACTCCCTGAAGGACATCCTTCTAAAGGTATTTCTGTTGCTTTAAAATAGGATCAAGATGGGTGTCTTAGCAAAAGCATTACAGTTAATACATTCATTCACTTTGAAATCTGGTACATACCTATTATAAATTAAGTAAAATTTTAAAAAGTTTTTACAAGATATTGAATATAGTTATATTGAACAGAAATTTTTTTTTTTTTATATATAGTGGTTAGTATTTGCAAATCTCAAACTCCCAAATTTATCCCTTCCCACTCCCTTTCCCCCAGTAACCATAAGATTAAACCTTACCAGTTGACTTTGTTTCTTCTTCGTTCCTTTCCTTTTCCTTTTGTGGTTCGATGGTTTTGTTTTGTGTGGTGCTGGAATTCTTTTTTTTTGTGAATCTATTGAATGTTTTTTGTGGTTACCCTGTTTTTCAAGTATGTTCACCCATTACTCTATCTAAAAAAAAAGAAAATTCTACATTTTAAAGTTCCCCTCCCCCACACTTTGATTTGATGTCTTCTCTTACATCTTCATGTTTAAGCTTTTGTTGTTCATTGTAGTTATCATTGCTTTCAAAAATTTTTTTTGATTTTCCTTTTTTAATCTATGTACTGTCTTATTTAAGTGATTTACTTTCCAATTGTCATTTCCTCTTTCCTATAGATTTCTTGCTTCTTTTCTTTTTGGAGAAAACCTTTAATTATTTCTTTTAGGATGGGTTTACTATTGCTGTATTCTTTTCTTTGCTTGTCTGAGAAATTCTCTCTCTCCTATTGTTCATGATAATCTTGCTGGGTAGAGTATCCTATGTGGCCAGTTTTTCCCTTCTAGGACGTTGAATCACCTTGCTCCCCCTCCTGGCCTGCAATAGTTCTGTAGAGCAGCTGATAGCCTTATGGGGGTTCCCTTGTGACTTAAGTCTTTTTTTTTTCTTGCTGCCTTTAGTATCCTGTTTAACTTTTGCTATTTTAATTAATGTCTTAGTGTAGGTCTATTTGGGTTTATCTTGTTTGAGACCCTCTATACATCCTGTGTGTGTATATATATATATATATATATGATTCCTTTTTTATGTGTAGGTTGGCTTGGTTTATGTTGGTCCATGGGCTTCATATATTGCTTTTTAAAAAATCTGTCCCCTGTTCTATTTCCATTATTCCATTTTCTAAATCATTTATTCATTCTTTCACATTATTTAGATTGCTATTTATTACCTTTAGCTTGGCTGTGGTCTCAGTAAATGGGTGTTCTCTATCTAAATTGCTTCTCTTTATAGGTTCTAGTTCTTATTACAGTGATCTGCATTTCTATTGATAGACTTTTTAAATTTCTTCAGTATCTTCATGACCTGCTTTTTGAACTTGGGATCTGGTAGACTGCAGAGGTCCGTTTTCACTGTTCTTCCCAAGGGTTTCACTTGTTCTTGTATTTGGGAGTGGTGTCTCTGTGTCTTCATTTTACTTAACTTTCTCCTAAATTCTTAGGGTCAGAGAAACTTATCTACTGTGGTCTTGAAGAGCTGTTTTTATGTGGAAGTGTCCCTGTGTAGGCTCCAAGTCCAATATTTTTGGTGCAAGGTCTGTTTTTAGTATGGATGCCTGCCTCATCTCTCCTGAGTGTGTGCTGGCTATTATCCCCTTGATGGGAGTGTGAGTGGTGTTGTGGTGACCAGATTCTGCACTGGATGTTGAGTGGGTCCTCTTCTTTTCTCTCTGGTTGTCACTGTTGGGGGCAGGGTCTGTTCCCCAGTTGCTGGAATACAAGCCCCAAAGTCCATTGGTGAGCTCTATTGTGAGGTTGTCAGGACTGGGGTAGTTCTGCCTGGAGAGGAGCTGCTGAATGTTCCTCTGCAGGAGCTGTGCATCGGGAAGTCCACTCTGTGATGTCACCTGTCATGCGTGTTCAAAGTACCCTGTTGTTGACCCTGCCCTTGCCCCCATTTTAGCTGTAGGAATGCAGGCAGTCAGCCCAGATGTCCATCAGGTGCTATGTTCACAAAGCTCCCAGCATAGGCCCACAAGCACAGAGCCATCAAAGTCAAGCACCAGGACCCACCAGTCACACACGTGGGAGCTATGGAAGCAACCCAGACCCTGGCCGCATCTCTTGTGCAGGCACCCACAATGTCCACAGCTGCCAGTGCTGGACCTGCCCCAGCCTCGGGAGCACTAATAATCTGCTTAGATGTCCTACAGGTGCTGAGCTTACAAAGATGCTGCCAAAGTCACACAATTTGCAGGAACATGGCTCAGATTTCAGTTCAACTTCCAAAGTAATATGCACCCTGAGATCAGCTCCGACTTCAGCCCTGCCTCCCAAGGTGTGTAAGAGACTGGGGCTTGCATGCTCCCAGTGCTTGCACCGGCAGAGCAGAGTGTCTGCTATAAGCATGACAAGAATGAGGCTGCTGTGGCGGGTCCCACACTTCCCTTTCTGCCTGTGTTACACAAATGGGGCTTCAACAGCAGATCCAAGCACCATCCTGCGCACAACCCCAGCTGCAGCCAGGACCACTCCAGCCCCTTCAGGCTACCTCCACACAGCCAACAGGAGCCCTCTCCCCAGGTCTGTCCGCTAAAGCCTAAGCTTCGCCACCCAGCCCCTGCACTCACCAGCAAGGTGGCCAGGACTCTCTGAACTGGTCTCTTTTACCTGCCACAAGCCAGTTGCTGCATTCTCCTCTGAGGCTTTGAAGCTCCCTTTCTGTCCTGGATCATCTCCCAGCCAGTGAATGGGGTTGCCAGCACGAGGGAACCTTTCTTTGACAGCTCCTTCCCAGGGGCTCAGGTCCAGTCTCGATTCCTTTATTTTTCTTTTGTCCTGTCTAGTTATGAGGTGTTCTTTCTTGCAGCTTTCGTTATATGAGATCTTCTGCCAGTGTTCGGTATTCTGTGAGAATTGTTCCACATGCTAATGTATTTCTGATGTGTTTGTCGGAGGAGGTGAGCATCTTTTTTAGTAAGAAGAGCCAGTGACACTGAGTTGAACATTAAGTGAATTTTTCATGAATTACCCAGGAGGAATGCCCAAAGGAGTCAGAAGGTATGCAGAGTTATTCATTATTTTTCAATTTTTTGTCACGGTACAGTATTTTAAAACAGTGATTTGTATATTTTTAAAAAGAAATATTCTTTTTGAATGACTAAGGAATAGTTTTTAAATATGACCAAAGTCTTCTCAGTTTCCCAAAGTGGAAATCTGAGCTTACTTTTGAAGACCACAATGCACAAAACAGCTAAAAACTAACAACAATTAAAAGTTAGCAATAAACATCAACAATGAAACATCTTAGAAATTTTAGCACTACTAATCTAAATAAATCTTAGATCAAAGAATTCAGAGATATCTAGACGTCAGAAACAATGAGAACATTACATATGTATCCTTTAGGATACATACAAGACTGGGATCAGAGGAAGATTTTAGGGTCAAATTCTTCAATTAAACAATGAGAGCTTTAAAAATTAAATGAGAACTAAGATCTTGGTTTAAGCCAAGGAGAGAAAAAGTAAACCAAAATACAAGTGAAGAAAAAGTAAAACAAAATTTAGTGAAGAGTAGGAATTAAGGAACAAAACAAAAATTGGCAAACCTGATAAATAAAAGCAGTGGTGATTTGAAGAGGCCAATAAAATAGACAAAACTCTGGCATATCTGGCCATGTAGGTTAGTATATAAAATCACTTTTTTGTCAGTCATTACTATTTAGGGAATGTAGTATCTTAACAGACAAAATTTAGTGCTACTGAAGAATGTAACAGACTTGAATAAATGAAGACCTAACATGTTTATTGACTAGGAAAACTAAGTGCTTTACAGAACTCACTGTCCTTTAATTTCTTAGTCTAGAGCAATTTCTTCAAAATCTCCCAAAGCTTCTTTTTCTAGCTTCACAAAACTGACCTTTAAGTTTATCCAGAAGACTATATGCAAGATGAGTCAATCACGTTGTTAGTGTACAATAAGGATGATTTTAACCAGATATCAAAATTTACTACAAAGCTATGTGTATTAGTGTGTGATAACTGGTTAAATAGCCATAGAAAACTTAGTGGCTTCAAACATCTATTCAGTAGTTTACAGCTCTGTTGGTCAGAAGTCTGCCAGATCTGTGTGGGTTTTGTGCTCAGGATTTTCCAAGCATGAAATCAAGGTGTAAGCTGGCTGAATCTAGACTATCCAGGGGAAAATTTGCCTCCAAGGCCATAGGCAGAACTGAGTTCCTTGTGTATGCAGGACTGAGGTCCCTGTTTCCCTGCTGGTTGCTGGCCAGGGGTCACTCTCGGCTGCTCCTTTGCCACATCACCCTTCATCTTCAGTAAAGGAGACTCTCCCTCCAGTCAGATCCTTCTCATACTTCAAATATCTTACTGCTTTTGCCACGAGCTAAAGAAGACTAAAGGGCATTTAAAGCTCTTTAAAGGGTTCATATGGTTAAGTTTTAGCGCCACCTCTTTCTAAAAACCTGCTGTGCCATCTAATATAATAATCATGGAGGTAAAATCTGTCCTCTTCAGTTAAGAGAATTAGGGTGGGAAATCTCAGGGGCCATCTAAGAATTCTGCCTACCACATTAGGGTAATAACAGTGTGGTCCTGTACCAGAATACATAAGCATACCACAAGAGAAACAGGACCATTTCTAGTATTGCAGTGTAGTGTAGGCTAAGATAGGTCTTTACATCTTCACATCCAGAAAATATGGATTAATTAATAACTTGGGGACATATGAATATCAATTTAGGGAAAAAAATTTCTAAAGTCACATATCAATTCCAGGTAAATTAAAATTTTATATGTAAAGAAAAGTAATAATCTTATTTTCTTCCAGTAGTTTTATCTTATAATCTTGGGACAGAAGTGCCTTTATAAGAACACTTAAAAGAGATAACTGATAACAAAAATAAACATTTCTGAACAGCAGATGATAAAATATAAATGACAAATTAAAAAAACTGAACATGAATAGAAAAAAAGCATTATCATCCTTAATACGTAGAAAGCTCCATGAAAAAAAGAGTAACAAAAAAAATTCCCTAAGAATGATCAAAGGCCATGAAGAGAAATTAAAACAAATGCATAGACAATAAACATACAAAACTGGTTCACACTAGTAACCAAATAAATTACAGTGTAATAGCATTTTCACCTATCAGTCAAACATTAAAGTAATTGGTAATTCTCCATGTTGCAAAGTTGTCAACCATACGCTGCTGATAGGATTGTAAACTAATACCACTTTCCTGGAAGATAATCAGACAATCTATATCAAAAAGCAAAATTATTTATTCCCTTTTATACAGCAGTTGCATTTCTAGGACTGTATCAGTCAAATAATGAGGTATGTACATGTATGCTCAATGTGTATGTTTAATAAGAAGGAAAATATATAAACAACCTAAGCATTCACGATTAGGAAATAAAACAAATTATACACTAAAATTCTGCAGACATCAAAAATATGTACACTTCTATATATTAATATGGAAGTAATCTATACCAAATGAAAGTAGGTCCAAAGAGTGAATAGTTTGATTCCCTTTATGTTTCAAAATGTTTTAAAATCCCTTTAAAAACAACAGTAACTACACACAGAATTGACAGTAGTTATTTCTGGAATATAGAATCACCCCTGGGGGTGGGTTTCAAGGAGAAGGGATGAGGAAGTTAGATCAGTGGGAGGGTAGGGAGATACTCTTGAACTTTTACAATAATGAATATGTATTAATTTTGTAACACAAAATGTCTTTTTTAGGAGAGAAATGTCCAAAGATGATCCTCGTGCTGAATGTATAAAAAAGTAAGTAACTCAATTTCTACCATTTCCATCTAAGTTATCAGTGACATCATGATGGAATAAAAGTATTGAAAACTACATCATGTATAGACAAAGCACTTAATGCATTTACGAGATGTGTGAAAGAGTTAAGTATCATATCAGAGGCAAAGTGATACCATTTAAAGTGTGCTTTTCATTTCATCAATTTATAAGTAACTGTTGATGCTGTCACTGTACAAAGGGCCCATTGCTAAATAGTGTACATTAAGGCAGAATCTCAGCCCTCAAGGTAACATCATTTGGTCAAGATAAAGTTGATCAAGAGACAAGCTGCTTAAACAGGTCAACAGCTGGAAATAGTAATGCAGAGTGCTATAAGAAAAAATCGACTAAAAACAATTATGATTACAAACCATACATAGCCCACGTTAGCCTGGAAAACCTTATGTAGAAGGTAGAGTGAGGTTTTCTGCATTAGATACTTCTCAGGCCTCTGCTAGCTCTCCCCCTGGAATGCCACGCCTCCTGCCCTTCTCCATACATCAGAATGCTGCTGGTCCAACAACCAGCTCAAGCATTACTCCCTGCCTCAGCGTGCAGAACTGGCATTACTCAACTGTTTCCACACTTGGTTCACACCTTTCATACTTACCACTGAGTTACACTTTGCTGTGTATCTCACAGACAAAACTTTAACTGCTTTGAAAACAAAAAACATTCCAAACATCAGTTTATTTCCAATGATTAATGAGGTGCTTTGCAAAGTTGATGAATAATATGAACTGAAGAGAAGGGGTTTAGGCTAGAGGATTTTAATGAGCAAATTCTGAGATAGTAAAGGAAAAACCTAGATTAGCACAGCATGTGAGAAATGTGTTGAAAAATATATGGAAGATACATCATTAGAAGTTTCTGTACTAGGTAAAAACAAGTCACTGTATTCTAGGCAAGGCAAAAGACCAGATCTGCCTTTTCAAAGCTACTGACATTATGAAAAACCATGAATAAATCTAGTTTCAAGTTCAGCATGCTTCTTTCTTCAAAGATGCAAATTATTTTAAAATACAGTATGATTGACAGAAGCAGCAACTGAAGCAAAATACAAGTAACATGTGGGAATTTGCTTATTTTGCTGAACTGCAATGTATTTTTCCAAGAAGAGCATTAATTTGAAAGCTTCCTCGGTATTTACCAGGAGAGATTTAGAACTGTTTCACGAAAATTAATTTTTCATAAGTCAGATGTGATTATAATTATTCAAATTTTAAATTTTTATAAAACATTTTCTGGTTATGGCACTATCTTAAACTCTGAGAATATAATATAGCTTGTTCTAAAATCTTTTTCAAGTCATCCTTCCTTTAAACCAGTGCTGTCCAAAAGACAATGTGGGCCTCATATGAAACTTGAAGGGAAAAAAAAAAAACAGGAAAAAAAAAAGCTGAATTAATTTTTAACATTTTATTTACCCCACTATGCCAAAAATATTCTCTCACCAATATACAAAAATTGAGATATTTTTACATTCATTCTTTGTACATCTTCAGTCTGATATGTATTTTATACTGATACCATATCTCAATTTGGACTTAGCCACATTTCAAGGGCTACATAGACAAATGAAACTAAATTATATGTAAAGACCAACTGGCCTGCACATGTCTACTGTCTTGTATATCTGCTTGTAAACAGACACTGTGACTGACAGCCACTCTCCAAATTCTATATTCTGTCATCATAGATGTGCATCAAGATATACTACTAGCAGAATTTAAGACCAGTACTATGTCTGATACTAGATAAATGGCAATAAAAATGGATGCCACATGGAATATTCATTCATCTGTTTACAGATTCTAACACAACTAACAGTAAGTAGATAATTTTTTTCTTTATAGCACTTACTGTAATTACTAATTTTTTTACTTATATTCTGTTTGTGCAATCTGTTTCTCCAATGACATTCCATTAGGGAAGGAACGACCTGTACCTTGTTTTCCATTATACCCTGGACCTTAGTAGAATGTGTTTACACATAGTAGTTAATCGAATACCTATTAAATGGATGAACACGACCTCGCATTGAATATCAGCCTGAGCCAGCTTGTCATTTCATTGTTTTCCAATAGTTAAGATATATTCCACATTTTCTTACTGAAAGCAGTGAACAGCTGTTTCCTCTTAACAGTTTCTAGTAGCTTAACTCAATTATTAAAAATTGGGAAATTCTCCACTAGTAAGTATCATACTTTTCCTGTCTTCGTCAGACTCTCCTCCTCCAACACAACAAAAGCAGAGTGGATGAGGCACAAATGAACAAGTGTAAGAGAACAGCCTCTCCATCAACCTCCTAGAGAAAAAGGAAAACACATGCACCTAGAAGGAAAAAATAGTGAATATTGTTTCCTACCACAGTCAGTAGTGGCAAGGTTCTTATAAGCTCTGGAAACTTCAGAAACCCTCTGGCAAACCATTCTAAGTTCCACAAGAGAACTACTGTAGCAGCCATGAAAAAAGAAATCCTAAAACTGGTAAACGCCTTGAATTTTAAAGTAAAATAAAACAGGCATGTAATACCACAACTAAATGCTAAACCTGTTTAAAAACACAAAAACCCAGGTTCAAAATACGTATGACCAAGTCCTGCTAGCCTTGAGCCTGACTTAGAAATCATTTTACTTAAAATGTATACACTGGAAGAATGAAAGAGCTCTTGCCCTTTTATTCTGTATACAATAAAATGGTACTTTTAATACTGGTATTTCCCAAATGATCAGTTTTATAATTTTAGCACCAAAAACTCAACTCCTAATCAAATGTTTCCTGTTTTGCAAACTACTGGAATATAAAACATTTCATATAATTTAAACATTTAGTCATCTATTGTATGTAAATCACTCTTTTAAAAACCAAATCATATTTAAAATGCACTAGAGAAAATTACTTTTCCCTTTTCTTCTTAGGTACATGTTCCAAAAGTGGTGTAAATTCAGCCTCCTCACTGTGCTTTCTTTTCTTTTTTTTCTTTTTACGGTCGCTTTGGTAACCACTGGAGTCACTGCCTTGGAAAAGAGGGTCCTGGTCCTGATCTTCCTGGTGCTTTTTCTTTTTCTTTTTCTTCTTTGGCTTTTCCTCCAGGAGGCCATTCACATTGTTATTCATCTGCATGTCTGTCTCCTTCATGGTAACATCTGCAAAATCTGCTAGCTCTGTGGTACCACCTTCCACTTCATATGGTTCTGGGTCTTTCTTCTTTTTCTTTTTCTTCTTTGGAGGTTTTTCAACAGCTTCTTCAGTGCCAGTTCCTGTTACTTCTTCAGAAACTGCACAGCGCTTGGTTTGTAAACTATGAATTAACAATTTAAACAATTTGCAGAACATTAAGCAAAAATTAAAAAAAATAAGATCATGAATATTCCAATGTGCTATTAATTTTCTAAATAATGACAGTGGTACAAGATAATATAACTCATAAGTTTCAAATATTCTACCCTATTAGCCCTCAGCACACTGAAATGTCTTGGAAATGTTGAACTTTTTGTTTCCCAAGTACTTCTCCCTCTGTTACACACAAAAATGACATAAATTTTGTCAAAGTATGGCTTCTAAATTTTAGTTTAATGTTCAGTGTTTTCTGAACCAAAGATCACCACACCCAGGCTTATTAGTCAAACCACTAACATTCGATAGAGAAAAATATACTTCTGGTTATTATCAAAGTAATGGCGTTCCTTGTCTACTATCTTAATTCTTGTTTTAAGTAACAGTACATTGTTCTTAACCAATGCTGAAGCAGTATTAGTTCAAAGTTAATTATTTTGTATCACTAAAATAAAAACAAGGATCAATGTAGTAGCCCTCTCTCTATAGAAGCGCAGTCCGATACAGTAGTACTAGCCATGTGTAACTATTTAAATTTAAGTAATTTCAGTAAGATAACTTTAAAAATTCAGTTCATTTTAATTGCGCCATAGTGAGGCTACTATATTTCACAAATATGGCACATTTCTATCATCACAGAAAGTTCTACTGGACAGTTGCTCTAGAACTTTAACCCATACTCTTGTTACTTAACAAGGCAGAATCTGGAAAAAGTTTTTAACACAGAAGTACTCCGCGAGTTTTTTTCCTACCCTGCCATTAAACTTGGCTCCCATGAATCTAGGCTTAAGATCAGAAATTCTTAGAAGAATTTCAGACCAGAAAAATACAGAAATTAAATGATCTGCCTGGTCCAGTGACAGTGACCAAATTGTTTTTGTTTCAACTGTATAAAAATAAAAGCAGACTAATAGTTATGCAAAATGACTCAGCTGTTAGTTTCAAGCTCAGGGATCAACTTTCTAAAAAATAAACAATACTCAGAAGAAGAAAGTTATTAAAATACACAGCAGTTAGCTAAATGTAGAGCTTTAGAGTATTTAATGCACTGTCATTATTACACTTAGGCGATTCCTACTTACACTGACTTTATAGTTTGAAGTACAAATGGACTAATAAAATTATTTTTAAAAGAGGGACTTATGTTCCCTAAATTCAGAATTAAGTAAAAATGATTATCAAAATGGTAGTAATGTGTTTAGGAACTGACCTAGTGATACTTAGTTTTCCCCGAATGCAGAATACTCCAGCAGCGTCTGAATCTAAACGAAATACTTCGAATTCAAGTTCATCACCCACGTTTATCTCCAGAGTCTGCCACTGCTCAGGTGCCATCTGCTCAGGTTTAGGGATGGAGGCATTGAAGCACCCATGTACCAAACAGCCAATGTGGCTGGAAGATACTTTATTAACTGTACCCTGAGAAGAAGGAAAAAAGAATGTTTCATCAAGAAGAGATCCAGAGTTAAAAGGTGAATCAAACTCAAAGAGAAAATATCAAAATAATGAAATAATTTACTTTAGAAAAAGTTTATCTCAAAACCTACCATTAAAACATCACTTTAAGAATACTAAGATTTTAAAAACCTCAAACTTTATTAAATAAGAATTGCATATCAATTGCCTAACTGGATAAACAACTACCTTATTCCCTCTCCCTAGCTAAAAAAAGAAAACCCAAAACCCCTACCTTAGCAGCCACTGGAGGATTCCCTGGGAAGGGGGTTACTCTATAACCATATTGAAACCAAGGAGCAAATACTCTGATATGACCTACATGTGAAGAGACCTCAAGGTAAGAAGCATACGCTTTTTGTAACTAGGATCCAGTTTTTTTTTTTCCTATAAAGTCTGAATTTCAACACTTAAAGAGCATTCTTTAATAATTAAACTTAGCATAATGGAAGCAGTCCTATTAAAGGACAGCTTACCTTTATATGTAAATCTTGAGCATGGTTATTTTGACTAAACTACAACATTATTAGAAGCTTTAAAACTAAAGTGTAAGTATGTGTTACATGGTGTTAAGTTTAAAATGAAAATTTCCAAGAACCTTAGTTTTCCATTCTTCCCCTTCAATGAAAATCTGAAAAATTTTTTTAAATCACATATTTTGAATTATAGAACTATAAATAATACTAGCATGTATACAATGCTGTTTAATGTCAGCAACTCCTACATGTGACAGACTAAAACTTCTTTGTCATTATCAGGAATCTGGAGTCTCCAACGTTATCTGCTGGATGGTCTGAACAACCTGGTATATCTATACAATGGAATATTATTCACCATGGCTTGGTAGCTTGTTTATTTTTATTGAAAAGATATGGAAGAACCTTAAAAACATATTGCTAAGGGAAAGAAAACAATCTGAAAAGGTTACATACTGTATGATTTCAATATATGACATTCTGGAAAAGATAAAACTATGGAGACAAAAAACAAAAACACAGTAGTTGCCATGGTTTCCAGGGAAGGAAGGAAGTGATGAATAGGTAGAACACAGGATTTTTAGAGCAGTGACCAATTTTTCCATAGGATACTGTAATGTTGGATACATGTCTTTATACGTTAAAACCCACAAAGAGTTTGGCAAAGAGTAAACTCTAAACTATAAACACTGTATCAATATTGGCTCAACTGTAACAAATGTACATTTGTATGTATGTGTCAATAACTGGAAAAACAGTATATATGTGTGTTATTTTTTGTGGGGAAGTGAAGTGAAGTATATAAAAACACTACTTTCCACTTAATTTTTCTATATGTCTAAAATTGTCACAAAGATAAACTTCAGCAATTAAAAACATAGTGGGAAAAGTCTTTTCAAAGTATGGGTTTACAACAATGAATATGGACAAGAAAATGGATCTCAAGGGCCTACCTCACACAAAAAACTAAGATTGATCACAGACCTAAACAGAAAGGTAGAACTACAAAAATTCTAGAATTTTAAAAAAGAGTATCTTAAAAACTGAGGGGTACACAAGTTTCTTAGGATCCAGTAAGCAATAACCACAGAAGTACAATATGACACACTGGACTGCATCAAAATTAAAAGCTGCTGTTTATCCAATGATACCATTAAAAGATACAGACTGGGAAAAAAATATTGACAATACATTTAACTGAAAAGGATTTGTATTGTAACTGTAAAAAGAAAAGAATTACTATACTTCAATAACAACACACCCAGTTAAAAGGGGACAAACTACTTGAACAGGCCCTTCTGACTGAAACACAGGAAAAAGGACTAATGAGAAAAATACAAATTAGAACCATAATGAAAAACAACTATATGCCCATCAGTAAAATCAACAGACTGGTACACCAGATGTTGGCAAAGATGCAGAGCAACTTGTTAAGTGTTAAAAAGAGAAATTAGCTAACAGTTTTCCACAAAGTTAAACACACATTTACCTTGTGACCTAGCAATACTGCTTCTAGTTTTCACTTAGGAGAAATGAAAATATATGTTCACAAGAGCTTTATTCATAATAGTTCCTGATAAGAAACAACCAAAATGTCCACTGATGAAGATGGATAATCAAACCGTAATATATTCATAGAAATGAATATGACCAACAATTAAAAGGCAAAAATTACCAATATACATAATACCATGTATGGAACTCAAAAATACGCTAAGTAAAAGGGGCCAGATTTTAACAGTGTATAATGAAAAACTGCACTACCACAGAATTACAGAACAAGCAAATTTAATTTATGATATTGAAATCGTAATAATGGTTGTACCTAGCATAGAGAGAGGATTGACCAGGAAAGGACATGAGGATCACTTCTAAGACAGAATGGTGTATGTATATGCACTTGCCAAAATTCACTGAACTGCATACCATAATCTCTGCATTTTGCTGCATGTAGATTAAATCTCATTTTATTGTATGAAGATTGTATCGTGTTAATTAAATACAAATTAAAAAAAATTGCTCAAATGTATTTGAGGACTGGATCTTATTAAACGAGTAGAGTAAAAGGAATAATTTAAGTTTTCATTTCACACTTCCTAAACAATTTGAATGTTATTTCTGTGCACGTTTATGATGAAAGTGATGAAAAGGAAAAGCCTACAACCAAGAATTCTATTCAGCAAGGCTCTTACTCATATTTGACGTAGAAATCAAAAGCTTTACAGACAAGCAAACGCTATAATAATTTAATCAGCAACACCCAATCAGCTTTACAACAAATGTTAAAGGAAGTTCTCTGGTGAAAAAGAAAAGGCCACAACTAGAGCAAGAAAATTATGAAATGAGAGGGAGAGATCAAGACAGTAGGACACAGCTCATCTCATGCCGCAGATACATCAAAAATATATCTACATGTGGAAAAACTCACAGAATACCACCTACTGATGTTAGCAGAAGAACTCATACAACCAAAGCTACAAGAAAGATCACCATGTAACCAGGTTGGACAAAAGGAAAAAACAAACAAGAAAAGGAATTGGAACTAGACCTGTGTGCCTTGGAGGAAGCTGTGAAAGAGGAAATTTCCTCACCCTGGGAGCTCCCTTCAAGGCTGGAAGATCAGCCAGGACAGAAAGGGAGCTTCAGAGCCTCAAAGAATGTAGCAACTAGCTTGCAGCAGGCAGAACAGAGAATGACCAGCAAAGAGTCCTGGCCACCTCCTTACACTCCCCAGCCTGAGTCACGCATCTGCTGGTGTGTGCAGGGGCTGGGTGCTGGAACTTGGGCTTCAGCCCTGGTGAGAAGACTGTTGTTGGTGGCATGTGACAGCCTGAATGGGCTGCAGTGTGGTCTGAGCCGCAACCGGGACTTTTTGAACACAACAACAGAGAGAGATCTGGGCTGACTGCCAGCATTCCCGCAGCAGAGGTAGGGCCGAGGTCAAGGCCAACAACAGTGTACTTTGTGAATGCACAAAACAGGTGTCAGGCAACACCAGAGTGCACTTTCTGGTGCAGAGTCCCTGTACTCACTGCACTGTGCACTCAATGCACAGGAATACTCACTGGCTCCATTCCTGGAGGAAGTGCTCCCTTCAACCTCACACTGGCAGCTCAGAAACAGACTTGGAGGCTTCTACTCCAACAACTGGGGAGGAGACCCTGCCCCCCAGCTGGGCTGTGACAACCACAGAGCAGAGGAGACCCCTCTCAACACCTGGTACAGGCTCTGGTCACTGCAATACCAATCACACGCCCATCTAGGAGATAACTCCCAGCACGCTGAAGAAAGATGTGGCAAGATCCGTAATAAAAACAGCCTTTGCACAAAAATGTTAGACTCACACAGGCTACACACCTACATAAAAAAGCCCTTCAAGACCAGAATAGATGTTTCTCCTGAATCCATACAGTCCAAGAAATAAAGTAAAACGAAGAAGCAGAGGAACCACTCCCAATTAAAAGAACGAGAAATCTCGGAAAGAACAATTAATGAAACATCTCTCCATTCTACTAGTTCCCAAATTCAAAAGACGCAAGGAAAATATTAAAGAAATTAAGAAAAACTATTGGTAGAAATGAAAATCACTGTAATAAGAACTAGAAACTACAGGGAGTAGGGGAAAAGAGAAGATGGCGGAGTAGAAGGACACTTGTAGCTCACCCTCTCCCACAAATGCACCAATACTCACATCCACAGACCCACTCAGCCAACCAGAGCACCTGCAAACTCCGACAGAACATCGCCCTCTTCAAAAGATAAAGATGCCAAAAATCTGGTAGGAGAAAAGGAAAAAACAAAGAACAAAAGGCAAAGCAGAGCGGACGGGTCCCGCGGGGAGGGAGCGGCAAAGGAGGACTGGCGCTCGCTCGCTGGGTCTCCCCTTTCCAACTGAGAGGCCAGCGGGATGGAGGGGGAGCCTCCGAGGCTCGGATCTGTACAGAGCAGCCCTTGACCAGAACTAAGTTAAAGAGTACCCGCAACACCCAGCCCGAGACGAGGGCCGGCAGCTGGGGGCAGAGCCAGGCTGCCCAAGCCGGGTGGAGGACGGGGGCGGCTGCACTGAGGCAGCCCCGGGGGACTGCAGGGGGCTGTGGCTGTGGGTGCACAGGGCAGAACAACCTGGGCCCTCCATAAAACACGGTTGATGTGCCCTGGGGGGAAGGGTGCACACCCCCATCTCTGAAAACCCTCGGGAAGTTTTGGGGGAAGAGAGGCGGGGCTCAGGCACAGCTGCCACGTCCTCCGGTGCTTAGCACCCAGGCGGGGGCGGGAGCGAAACCTGCATCCGCACCTAAGGACTTAGCAGCCTCAAAGTCCAGAGGGAGACTTGTCTACAGCCCGAGGCAGACAGGATCCTTCCATCCTGGTCCCTCAGAGAACTTGCTCCGCCAAGACAAACAAGGAGCAGGGACAAGGCTGTTCTCTCCCTTCATCGAGCCCACCTGCGAAGTGCCAACCCGAGGCAGAGTGCCCAGCGGCACAGAGCAGCAGAGCGACCGGCGCTGGAGACGGAGGGCGGCCCCCCGCCTTTCAGGCAGGAACGCAACCCCTGACCACAGTGCTGGGACGGGGTGCGGCCCAGCCTCCCACGTGGCCAGTTTGCAACATATGATTGCGGCATTGCGAGTGGCAGTGACCCGCCTGCCCACAGCAAAGGAGAGCTGCACCTGACCCAGTGTTGGGAGGGGGCGCGATCTGCTTGCCGACAGGCTCTGGAGCAGCACAGAGGAGGGCGCCAGTGGAGGGCCTCTGGAAACAGCAATCTGAGCTTCCAAAACAGGACGAAGACAGAAAGACTGCACATTAAAAGCACACAGTCTCCAGGAGAACACCGACCCCAACCCTTTTTCTTTTTTTAAATGTTTTTACCTGTTCTATTTTCTATTACCCTCTTAATTTTTACTTCTTCATTTTTATTTCTCTTGGGTTTTGATGTCCTGTTATTGATTATACACAGGTTTCAAATACATCTTTTCTCCTTTTTTTAAAAGGTTTTAAAAGGACGTCTCAACCCGATTGCTATTCTGCTTCAACTTGCTCTTCTATTATTCATTATACACTGTTTTCAAACCTTTTTTTCTCCCTTCTTTTAAAATTCTTTCTCTTTTCTTTTTTTTTCCTAAATCTTATTCCTACATAGGCATTAGATAGATAAACTCCTTAAGGACCACAACAGACAACTGATACTCCATAAACCACAGTGCCAGAGAGGTATGAGCAAGATGAATAAGCAGAGAAACCACTCCCAATTAAAAGAACAAGAGAAATCCCTTGAAAGAACGATCAATGAAATAGACATCGATAGCCTACTCAAGATCAAGATTTCAAAAAAGGAGTGATCAAAGTGCTGAAGGAACTAAAAGAGATAGTTTAGAGATATAAAATATGTCAAAGATGAAACTGAAGCTATAAAGAAGAGACAAGTAGAATGGGTAAATTCATTGACTGAGATGAGGGATGATCTAAAAGCTGTGCAAAGCTGACTAGATAACCTAGAAGACAGGACAATAGAAAGCACCCAATCAGAAGAGCTACAAGATAAACAAAAACAAATAAAAATAGCATAAGGGAACTATGGGATAATATAAAGTGTGCCAATCTTCGCATAATAGGGGTCCCAGAAGGAGAAGAAAGATCAAAGGGGATTGAAAAGGTTTTTGAAGAAATCATGACTGAAAACTTCCCAAACTTAAAGGAATCAGATATCCAAGTACAGGAAGCTCAGAGGGTCCCAAACAGGAAGAACCCAAACAGACCCACACCAAGACATATCATAATCAAGATGGCCAGAGTCAAGGATAAAGAAATGATTCTAAAGGCAGCAAGAAAAAAGCAAAGAGTAAGTTACAAGGGAACCCCCATAAGGCTCTCAGCTGATTTCTCTACATAAACACTACAGGCCAGAAGGGAGTGGCAAGATATATTCAAAGTCCTGAATGAAAAAAATATGCAGCCTAGGAAACTTTATCCAGCAAGGCTATCCTTTAGGATAGAAGGAGAGAGAAAGAGCTTCACAGACAAGAAAAAGCTGCTAAAAGAAATATTGAAAGGTCTACTCTAAATACAAAAGCAGCAGGATGCTACAGAAATGAGAAACTCACAACTGGAAAGGTGATAACTCATGAATTACAAATAAAATAAACACAAAATTATAAAAGAAGACATACAAATCACTGAGAGTGGGAGAGGGAGGCAGGGAAATTAGAATATATTTTTTTCTTTCTTTTTAAAATTTTTTTAATGGTAGGATGGGTTTGAAATCATGTTACTATCAGTTTAATAAAAACAGTTATAGTAATGGGCTAATAGATTTATAAAAAAGGGTAACCACAAGCCAAAAACTTAAAAGGGAGTCACAAAAATTAAATAAAATCCATGATACTACAAAGGAAAATTACCAAACCACAAAAGGAAGAAGAAAGGAACAAAGAGGAAATACCAATTCAACTGCAAAGATAAGTTCAAAATGGCAATAAACACACATCTATCATTAATTACTGTAAATGTTAATGGACTAAATGCTCCAGTCAAAAGACACAGAGTGGCAGACTGGATAATAAAGCAAGAACCTTCAATATGCTGCATACAAGAGACCCACTTTAGGGAGAAGGACACATATAGACTGAGAGTGAAAGGATGGAAAAGGATATTCCATGCAAATGGAAAAGCCAAAAAAGCAGGTGTTGCAGTACTGATTTCAGACAAAATAGACTTTAAAACAAAGGCCATGAAGAAGGACATTTTATAATGACTAAAGGAGTGATACAAGATGAGGATCTTACACTTGTTAATATATATGCACCCAATATAGGAGCACCTAAGTACATAGAACAATTACTAACAGAAATAAAGGGGGATATTGATGGGAATACAATCATAGCTGGAGATTTTACCACCACATAAACATCACTAGACAGATCTTCCAGACAGAAAATAAATAAGGCAACAGATAAATTAAATAATACAATAGAAAAATTAGATTTGGTGGATATTTTCAGTGCATTACACCCCCCAAAAATAGGATATACATTCTTTTCAAGTGCACATGGAACATTTTCCAGGATTGATCATGCACTTGGGCACAAAAGAAACCTCAACAATTTTAAGAAGACAAATTATCTCAAGCATCTTTACTGACCACAATGCCATGAAACTAGAAATCAACAACAGAGAAACAAAGGAGAAAAAAAGGAAAGCATGGAGATTAAACAATATGTTATTTAAAAAAAATGGGTCAATGAGGAAATCAAAGCTGAAATTAAAAAATACCTTGAGACAAATAACAATGAAAGAAGCACAACCATTCAAAATCTATGGGACACAGCAAAGGCAGTGCTAAGAGGGAAGTTTACAGCGATTCAGGCCTTCCTCAAAAAAGAATCTCAAATAAACAATTTAACCCATCAGCTGAATGAATTAGAAAAAGAAGAACAGAAAGCCCCAAAAGGCAGCAGAAGAAAGGAAATTATAAAGATTAGGGAGGAAATAAATACAATAGAGGTTAACAAGACAATAGAAAAAAATCAGCCAAACCAAAAGCTGGTTTTTTGAAAAAGTAAGTAAAATCGACAAACCTCTGGCCAAACTCACAAAGAAGAAAGAAGAGAAAGCACAAATTAGCAAAATAAGAAAGGAAAATGGAGAAATTACAACAAATAAAATAGAAATACAGAATATCATACAAGAATATTACGAAAAACTATATGGAACCAAACTGGATAACCTAGAGGAGTTGGACAAGTTTCTGGAAACATACTGTCCACCAAGACTGAATCAAGAAGAAACTGACCACTTGAACTAACCGATCACTAGAAAAGAAACTGAATTAGCAATAAAAAATCTCCCTACAAATAAAAGTCCAGGACCAGATGGCTTCAATGGGGAATTCTACCAAACATACAGAGAAGAACTCATACCAGTCCTCCTCAAACTCTTCCAGACTATTGAAAAGGAGGGAATACTCCCAAACTCATTCTATGAAGCCACCATCACCCTGATACCAAAACCAGGCAAAGACACTACCAAAGAAGATAATTATAGGCCAATATCACTGATGAACATAGACGCCAAAATCCTCACCAAAATTTTAGCAAATAGGATCCAACAACACATAAAAAAGATTATACATCATGACCAAGTGGGGTTCATCCCAGGAACACAAAGGTGGTTCAACATACGCAAAATCAATGTAATACATCACATCAACAAGAGGAAGGACAAAAACCACATGATCATCTCAATCGATGCAGAAAAAGCATTTGATAAAATTCAACACCCATTTATGATAAAAACTCTCACCAAAGTGGGTATGGGGGAACATATCTCAACATCATAAAAGCTATATATGACAAACCTACAGCCAGCATAGTACTCAACAGTGAAAAACTCAAAAGCTTCCCACTAAAATCTGGGAGAAGACAAGGATGCCCACTATCAACACTCCTATTCAACATAGTCCTGGAAGTCCTAGCCACAGCGATAAGGCAAGAGAGAGAAATAAAAGGGATCCAAATTGGAAAACAAGAGGTAAAAGTGTCACTATATGCCGACGACATGTTACTATATATAGAAAACCCTAAAAGGTCCACACAAAAACTACTAGAGCTGATCGAAGAATTCAGCAAGGTATCAGGTTACAAGATTAACGTTCAAAAATCAGTTGCATTTCTTTACACTAACGATGAATCAACAGAAAAAGAAAGTAAAGAAAGAATCCCCTTTAAAATAACACCCAAAGTAATAAAATATCTGGGAATAAATATAACCAAGGACGTGAAAGAATTATACACAGATAACTATAAACCATTGGTGAAGGAAATTAAAGAAGACTTAAAAAAATGGAAAGATATCCCATGCTCTTGGATTGGAAGAATCAATATTAAAATGGTCACACTGCCCAAGGCAATCTACAGATTTAATGCAATCCCTATCAAATTACCCAGGACATATTTCACAGAACTAGAACAAATCGTAATAAAATTTATATGGAACCATCAAAGACCTAGAATTGCCAAAGCATTACTGAAGAGAAAGAAAGAGGCTGGAGGAATAACTCTCCAAGACTTCAGACAATACTATAGAGCTACAGTCATCAAGATAGCATGGCATTGGTACAAAAACAGACATATAGACCAATGGAACAGAATAGAGAGCCCAGAAATGAACCCACAAACTTTTGGTCAACTAATCTTCGACAAAGAAGGCAAGAATATACAATGGAATAAAGACAGTCTTTTCAGCAAATGGTGTTGGGAAAACTGGACAGCAGCATGTAAAACAATGAAGCTAGAACACTCCCTTATACCATACACAAAAATCAACTCAAAGTTGATCAAAGACTTAAACATAAGACAAGATACAATAAACCTCCTGGAGGAAAGTATAGGCAAAACATTATCTGACATACATCTGAAACATTTTCTCCTAGAAGAAATAAAAGCAAGAATAAATAAATGGGACCTAATGAAACTTACAAGCTTCTACACAGCAAAGGAAACCATAAGTAAAACAAAAAGGCAACCTACGGAATGGGAAAAAATTTTTGCAAATGAAACCGACAAAGGCTTGATCCCCAGAATATATAAGCAGCTCATATGACTCAATAAGAAGAAAATAAACAGCCCAATCCAAAAATGGGCAGAAGACATAAACAAGCAATTTTCCAAGGAAGACATACAAATGATCAAAAGGCACATGAAAAAATGCTCAATATCACTAATTATCAGAGAAATGCAAATCAAAACTACAATGAGGTATCACCTCACACCAGTCAGAATGGTCATCACTCAAAAGTCCGCAAATGACAAATGCTGGAGAGGCTGTGGAGAAAAGGGAACCCTCCTACACTGCTGGTGGGAATGCAGTTTGGTACAGCCACTGTGGAAAACAGTATGGAGATTCCTCAAGAGACTAGAATAGACTTACCATATGACCCAGGAATCCCACTCCTGGGCTTATATCCAGAAGGAACCCTACTTCAGGATGACACCTGCACCCCAATGTTCATAGCAGCATTATTTACAATAGCCAAGACATGGAAACAGCCTAAATGTCCATCAACAGATGACTGGATAAAGAAGATGTGGTATATTCACACAATGGAATACTGCTCAGCCATATAAACCAACAACATAACGCCATTTGCAGCAACATGGATGCTCCTGGAGAATGTCATTCTAATTCAAGTAAGCCGGAAAGAGAAAGAAAAATACCATATGAGATCGCTCATATGTGAAATCTTAAAAAAAAAAAACAAAAAAAACCGAAAAACAAAAAAACCCAAAGAATAAATACAGAACAGAAATAGACTCATAGACAGAGAACACAGACTTGTAGTTGCCGGGGGGGCGGAGGGTGGGAAGGGATAGACTGCGATTTCAAAATTGTAGAATAGATAAACAAGATTATACTGTATAGCACAGGGAAATATACACAAAACGTTATGGTAGATCACAGAGAAAAAAATGTGACAATGAGTGTGTATATGTCCATGTATGACTGAAAAATTGTGCTGAACACTGGAATTTGACACAACACTGTAAAATGATTATAAATCAATAAAAAATGTTTAAAAAAAAGCAGAAAAAAAAAAAGAAAACACAGGCAAAACATTATGACATAAATCTCAGCAATGTTCACCAAGGCAGTCTACCCAGGCAACAGAATTAAAAGGAAAAATAAACAAGTGGGACCTCATTAAACTTATAAGCTTTTGCACAGCAAAGGAAACAGTAAGCAATACAAAAAGACAACCTACAGAATAGGAGAAAATATTTGCAAAAGATGAGACTGACAAGGGCTTAATTTCCAAAATATATAAACAGTTCATACAAATTAATAGCAAAAAACCAAACAACCCAATCCAAAAATGGGTAGAAGACCTACGTAATTCTCCAGTGAAGACATACAAATGGCCAATAGGCACATGAAAAAAATGCTCTATATTGCTAATTATAAAAGAAATCCAAGTCAAAACTACAATGAGGTATCACCTCACACCAGTTAGAATGGCCATGACTCAAAAGTCCAAAAACAAAAATGCTGGAGAGGCTGTGGAGAAAAGGGAGCCCTCCTACACTGTTGGTGGGAATGTAGTTTGGTGGAGCTGTTATGGAAAACAGTATGGAGATTCCTCAGAAGACTAAAAGCAGACTTACCATACGATCCAGCAATCCCACTCCAGGATATATATCCAGATGGAGCCTTAATTTAAAAAGACACATGCACCCCAGTGTTCAGAGCAGCACTATTTACAATAGCCAAGACATGGAAACAAACTAAATATCTATTGACAGATGAAGGGATAAAGAAGCTGTGGTATATTTACACAATAGAATACTATTTAGCCATAAAAAATAAAATGCCATTTGTAGCAACATAGATGGACATGGAGATCTTTATTCTAAGTGAAGTAATCCAGAAAGAGAAAGAAAAATACTGTATGATACCATTTATATGTGGAATCTAAAAAAAAAAAAAAAAAAAAAAAGACAAACAAACTTATTTACAAAACAGAAACAGACTCACAGACATAGAAAACAAACTTATGGTTATCAGGGAGGGAAGGGGATGGGAAAGGATAAATTGGGAGTTTGAGATTTGCAGATACTAATATATATAAAATAGATAAACAAGTTTATACTGTATAGCACAGGGAACTATATTCAGTATCTTGTAGTAATTTATGGTGAAAAAAATATGAAAACAAATAAATGTATGTTCATCTATGACTGAAGCATTATTCTATACACCAGAAACTGACACAACATTGTAAACTGAATATACTTCAATAAAAATATATATATACCAAAAAAATACCAATAAAAGAAAGCAATATACAAGACCTATGGGATAAAATAAACTGAGCCAACCCATAACAGGGATCTCAGAAGGAGAATAAGGAAAGATGGGGATCAAAAATATATTTGAAGAAATTATGGCAGAAAACTTCTGAAACCTAAAGGACTCAGATATCCATGAAGAAGAAGCATAGTGTGTTTCAAACAAGACAAACCCAAAGACCCACACCAAGACAAATTGTAACTAAAACGGCAAAAGTTAAAGATTAAAAAAGTAGATACTAAAGGCAGCAAGATAAAAAGAGTCAGAGGGAACCCTAATAAGGCTATCAGCTAATGTATCTACAGATATGTTGCAGCCAAGCAGGGACTGGAAAGATATATTCAAAGTCCTGAAAGGGAAAATCTGGCAACCTAAGATACTCGACTCAGCAAGATTATCATGAACAATGGAAGGAAAGATAAGAAATTTATCAGAGAAAGGACAATTGGAAAGTTTATCACTTAAAAAAAAGCCAATGCATAGATTAAAAAAGTCAAAATCAAAAAAATTTTGTGAAAGGAACAATAACTACAATGAATAGCAAAAGCATAAACATGAGAATGTAAGAGGACATCAAAATATAAAATATAGAGGGGAGTAAAAAAATGTAGATTATTTTGAGCTTGTCTGACTACCACTCTAAAGGAAGTAGGTATAGTAATGGTGAACATACTTGAAAACCAGTGTAACTGCAAATCAAATCCATACAATAGATGCATAAAAACAAAAAAGAGAACTCCAGCACAATATAAAAGAAAGCCAACAAACCACAAAAGGAAAAAGAGAAAGAAAAAGAAAACAACAAAGAAGAAACAGAAAGTCAACTGGTAACAAAGTTTAAAATGGTAATAAATACACATTTGTCAATAATTACCTTAAATGTCAATGGACTAAACGCTCCAATCAAAAGATGTACAGTAGCAGAGTGAATGATAAAACAAGTGCCAACAATATTGTTGCCTACAAGAGACCCAGTTGTGAAAGACACAGACGGAAAGTGACATTCAAACAGAAATGTCAAGAAAGCAGGGGTAGCAATACTCATATCAGACATAACAGATTTTAAAACAAAAGATATAAAGACAGATAAAGAAGGACATTATATAATGATAAAAAGATTAATACAAGAAAGAGTATAGTGTACTCAATATAGAAGCATGTAAATTCATATAACAAATACTGACATAAAGGAAGAAATTGATAGGAATACTAGGAGACTTTAACATTTTACATCAATGGACAGATCTTCCAAACAGTAAATCAATAAGGCATCAGAGATTCTAAATGATACCAGTTAGATTTGATATTTTGAGGATGTTACATTCATAAAAACCAGTATATACAGTCTTTTAAGTGTACATGGTACATTCTCTAGGATAGACCACCACAGTAGGACAAAAAACAAGCCTCAACTAATTGAAGAGAGCAGAAATTATTTCAACCATCTTTTCTGACTACAATGATATGAAATGAGAAGTCAACTAGAAATGAGAGAAAAGATGACTATACGAAGACTAAAAAAAACATGCTACTAAAAAAACCCAATGGGTTAACTATGAACTCAAAGAGGAAATTAAAAAATACCTTTAGACAGACAAATGACAATGAAAACACAATCACACAACATCTAAGGGGATGCAGCAACAGCAGCCCAAAGAGGGAAGTTCAGAGTGATATAGGCCTTCTAAAAACAAAACAAAACAAAAAAAACTCAAATGAACAAACCTACCACCTAAAAGAATTATAAAAGGAACAAACAAAATCTATACGTCAACAGAAGGGAGAAAATAACATACTAGAGAGGAAGTAAATAAAAAAGAGATTTAAAAAATAGGAAAAAATCAATCAAAAATCAATTAAAAAAAAAAAAAAAGAGCTTATTCTCTGAAGGAGTAAGCACACTTGACAAACCTGTGGCCAGGCTCACCAAGAAGAAAACAGAGAAGATGTAAATAAACAAAATGAAAACTCAAAGAGGAGAAATGACAACTGATACCACAAAAAATACAAAAAACCATAAAAGAATACTATGAACAATTATATACCAACAAATTGGACAATTTAGAAGAAATGGACAAGTTTCTAGAAATATATAGCCCTCCAAAACTCAGGAAGAATATATAATTTGAACACACCAGGAGAAGTGAAATTGAGCCTGTAATAATGAAATCCCTGTAAATGAAAGTCTAGTACTGAATGGCTGCACTAGGAAATTCTACCAAACATACAAAGAATAACTTATACCAATCCTTCTCAAACTCTTCAGAAAGGAACAAGAGAAGGGAACACTTTCAAACTCATTCTATAAAGCTACCATCATCTGATGCTAAAACCAGACAAACACACTACTGAAAAGGAAAATTACAGGCACTATCTTTGATGAATACAAATGCATAAACTCTCAACAAAATATTAGCAAACCAAATATACAACAAATAAAAATGATCATATGCCGTGATCAAATTGGATTCATCCCAGGGTGACAAAGATGGTTCATCATATACTAGTCAATCAATGTGATATACCACATCAACAAAAGAAAAGACAAACACTATATGATCATCTCAATAGATGCAGGAAAAGCAGTTGATAAAAATTCAACATCCAATTACGATTAAAAACTCCTACCAAAGTGGGTACAGTGGGACTGTATCTCAACATAATAAAATCTATTTATGACAAACCCACAGCCATCATAATACTCAATGGTGAAAAGCTGAAAGCCTTCCCACTAAAACCTGGAACAAGACAAAGAATATCCACCTTCACCACTTCCATTCAACATAGTTTTGAAAATCCTAGCCACAGCAATCTGACAAGAAAAAGAAATAAGAGGTATCCAAGTTGGAAGGGAAGGGGTAAAACTATCACTATATGTAGATGATATGACACTATTTATAGAAAATCCTAAAAACTCCACAAAAAAACTACCAGAACCGATAAATGAATTCAGTAAGGTAGTGGGATACAAGATTAACCTACAGAATCTTGCATTTCTTTACAACAAAAAATGAATGTCAGAAAAGTAAAAAAAAAAAAATTATATAAATAAAATAAAATATTGAGGAATATACCTGAAGAAGGAGGTAAAAGACTTATATAGTGGGAAATAAAAACACTAAAAGGAAACTGAAGATTATTTAAAGAAATGAAAAGACATTCCATGGTACAGCACTATGGAGAGCAGTATGGAGGTTCTGTAAAAAACTGGCTATCCTATGCAAAGTAATCTACAGACTTAATGTGATACTTCTCTAAAACACATGACAATTTTCAAAGAAGTAGAAAAATAATCCTAACATTAATATGAACTCATAAAAGACTCAGGACTGTCAAAACAATCTTGAGAAAGAAGAATGGAGCTGGAGGAATCACACTCCCTGACTTCAGGCTAAACTATAAAGCTACAGTATTCAAAACACTATGGTACTGCCACAAAAACACACAGATCAACGGAACAGGAAGGAAAGTCCAGAAAGAAATGAAGCACTTATGGTCATTTAATCTATGACAAAGGAGGCAAGAATATACAATGGAGAAAAGACAGTCTCTTCAGCAAGTGGTGTTGAGAAAGCTGGACAACTGCATGTAAATTAATGACATTAGAATACTCCCACAATACAAAAATAAAAATAGCTTAAAGACTTAAATATAAAACATGATAGTATAAAACTCTTAGAAGAGAACATAAGCAAAACATTCTCTGACATAGACCACAGCAATGTTTTCCTAGGTCAGTCTCCCATGGCAACAGAAATAAAAATAAAAAAATAAATGGGACCTAATCAAACCTGTAAGATTTTGCACAGCCAAAGAAACCATAAACAAAACCAAGACAACCTACAGAATGGGAGAAAATAATGTGCAAACAATGTGACCAACAGAGTATTAATTTCCAAGACATACAAACAGCTCATACAGCTTAACATCAAACCCCCCCCCCCCAAAAAAACAAGTTGGGGAGGAGGGTATGGCTCAGTGGTAGAGTGTGTGCTTGGCATGCACAAGGTCCTGGGTTCAATTCTCAGTACTTCCACTAAAAATAATAACTAGGCCTAATTACCTGCCCCCTCCAAATAAAAATAAATTTTAAAAAATTAAAGAAAAATAAACCATCAAAAAATGGGTAGAAGAACTAAATAGGCATTTCTCTAAAGAAAACATCCAGACAGCCAACAGGTACATGAAAAGATGCTCAGTATCACTAATTATCAGAGAAATGCAAATCAAAACTACAATGAGGTATTACCTCACACCAGTCAGAATGGCTATCATGAAAATATCTACATATAGTAAATGCTGGAGAATGTGTGGAGAAAAAGGGAACTCTCCTACACTGTTGGTGGGAATATAAATTGGTGCAGCCACTATGGAGAGCAGTATGGAGGTTCTGTAAAAACTAAAAACAGATTTACCATATGATCCAGCAACACCATTCTTGGGCAAATATCCAAAAAAGACAGAAACTAATTCAAAAAGATATATGCAGCCCTATGTTCACAGTGGCACCACTTACAATAGCTGAAACATAGAAGCAACATAAATGTCCATCAAAAGATGAATGGATAAGGAAGATGTGGCATACACATACAATGGAATATTACTCAGACACAAGCAAGAATGAAATAATGATGTTTTCAGCAACATGGATGGACCTATTGATTATAGTAACTGAAGTAAGTCGGACAGAGAACAATTATCATATTGCTTATATGGAATCTAAAAAAATGGTACAAGTCAACTTTTTACAAAACAGACGTAGGAAAGAAATTTATGATTACTAAAAAGGAAGGGGGAGGGAGGAATAAATTATGAGTTTGGGATTAACAGCTACATACTACAATATATAAAACAGACAAACAAGGACCTACTGTATAGCATAGGGAACTATATTCAGTATCTTGTAATAACATAATGAAAAAGAATCTGAAAAAGAACACACATATACATGTATATATACATATATAAAAAACTAAATCACTTTGATGGACACCAGAAACTAATACAACATTGTAAAACAAACATAAAAAGAAAGGAAATTTCAAAATATCAAATCACACCAGTAAGGGCAAACTTACAGAAAAGGCAGGAAATCATTCACATACAAAACCAGTAGGGAGGTTAAAAGACAAAAGCAGTACAATCACTTGTATCCACAATGAGCAGTTCAGGGATATACAAAACAATTAAATGTAAATTATGATATCAAAGACAGTAATTGTGAGAGAATACAAATGCAGGATATTTAAAGTGCATTTGAAAGTATGAGATCAGCAATTTAAAACAATCACATTCGTATATAGACTGCTAAAGAAAAACCTCATGTTAACTGCAGACCAAAAATCTAAACTAGGTATTCACAGAAAAAAAAAAAGGGGGGGGGGGGCGCGGGATCCAAACATAGCACTAAAGATATCATCAAATCACAGGAGGAGAGAACAAAAAAAATTTATAAAAACAAATCCAAAACTATTTATAAAATGGCAATAACAACACACACAATTATGTTACATGTAAATAGACTAAATGCTCCAACCAAAAAACAGACTGGCTGAATGGATACAAAAACAAGACCCATATATATGCTACAAGAGACTCACTTCATATCTAGTCTCACATATAGAATGTAAGTGAGGGAATGGAAAAAGGTATTCCATGGAATTAGAAATCAAAAGCCAGCGAATAGTTGTATCATGCTAAGTAGACTTTAAAATAAAGACTGTTACAAGAGACAAAGACAGAAACTACATTTAACAATCAAGGGATCCATCCAAGAAGAAGACATAACAATTCTAAATATAGGTGCACCCAATATAGGAGCACCTCAATATATAAAACAAATATTAACAGACATAAAAGGAAAAATTGACAGTAACACAGTAACAATAGGGTAGTATAACAACCCACTTACATCAATGGATAGATGATCCAGACAGAAAAATAACAAGGAAATACAGGACTTAAATAACACATTAGACCAAATGGACTTAATTGATATTTAATTGATTAATTGATTACATCGGAAAGCAGCAGAATACACATTCTTTTCAAGTGCACATGGAACATGATCCAAGATAGAGCACATGCTGGGCCAAAAAGCAAACCTCAGTAAGTTTAAGAAAATTGAAATTAAATCAAGCATTTTTTCCAACCACATTATGAGACTAGAAATCCAACTACAAGAAAAAAACACAAACACGTAGAGGCTAAATGGCATGCTACTAAACAACTAATGAATCACAGAAAAAATTAAAGACAAAAATCAAAAAATACCTAGTCAAATGAAAACGAAAACAGAACGATCCAAAACCTACAGAACTCAGTAAAAGCAAGTCTAAGAGGTAATGTACAGTAACACAAGCTTACCTTGGGAAACAAGAAAAATCTCAAATAAAAAAACCTAATCTTACACCTACAGCCACTAAAGAAATAAGAACAAACAAAACCCACAGTTAGTAGAAGGAAAGAAAAAAATCAACATCAGAGCAGAAATAAATGAAATAGAGACTAAAAAGGAAACAATAAAAAAGATCAATGAAAATAAAAGCCGGCTCTTTGAAAAGGTAAACAAAACTAATAAACCTTTAGCCAGACTCATTAAGAAAAAAAGGTAGAGGGCCCAAGTCAATAAAATCAGAAATGAAAAAGTAGTTACAACCAACACCACAGAAATACCACGGATTATAAGAAATCACTATGAGTGATTACACATCAGTAAAATGGACAACCTAGAAGAAATGGACAAATTCTTAGAAAGGCACAATCTCCCAAGATTGAACCAGGAAGAAACAGAAAACATGAATAGATCAATTACCACTACTGAAATTGAATCAGTAATTTTTAAAAAATCCCAACAAAAGTCTAGGACCAGATGACTTCAGAGGCGAATTCTACCAAACATTTGGAGAAGAGTTAACATCTACCCTGAAACTATACCAAAAAATTACACTTCTAAACTCACTGCATGAGGCCACCATCACCTGGATACCAAAACCAAAGATATCACAAAAAGAGAAAATTATAGGCCAGTATCACTGGTGAACACAGATGCAAAAATTCTCAACAAAATACTAGCAAACCGAATCCAACAATACATTAAAAGGATCATATACCATAATCAAGTGGGATTTATCCTTGACGTACAAGGATATTTCAATATCCACAAATCAATCTACGTAATACACCACATCAACAAATTGAAGAATAAAAACCATCTGATCATTTCAGTAGATGCAGGAAAAGTTTTTGATAAAATTCAATATCCATTTATGGTAAAAACTTTCCAGAAACTGGGCACAGAGGGAACATACCCAACATGATAATAGCCTTAATATGACAAACTCACAGCTAACATCATACCCAATGGTGAAAACTGAAAGAATTCTAAGATCAGGAACAAGACAAGAATGTCCCCTCTCACCGCTTTATTCAACACAGTTTTGGAAGTCCTAGCCACAGCAATCAAAGAAAAAAAATTTTTTAATCCAAACTGAAAAGGAAGTAAAACTGTCACTCTTTGCAGATGACATGTTACTATACATAGAAAATCCTAAAGTTGTCACCAGAAAGTCACTAGAACTCATCAATAAATTTGGTAAAGATTCAGGATATAAAATTAATATACAAACGTGTTGCATTTTTATACACTAACAACAAAATATCAGAAAGAAATTAATGAAACAATCCCGTTTACCACTGCATCAAAAAGAATAGCTACAGTAATCAAAACAGTATGGTACTGGCACAAAAACAAACACACAGATCAATGGAAGAGAATAAAAAGCACCAAAATAAACCCACACGCCTGTGGTCAATTAGTCTACAGAAAAGGAGGTAAGAATATACAATGGAGAAAAGACAGTCTCTTCAATAAGTGGTGCTGGGAAAACTGGACAGCAAAATATAAATGAAATTAGAACATTCTCTAAAACCATATACAATAAACTCCAAATGGATTACAGACCTAAATGTAAGACTGGATACTGTAAAACTAGAGGAAAACATAGGCAGAACACTTTTTGACATAATCCCAGCAATAGATTTTGGATCTGTCTCCCAGGGTAACAGAAACAAAAGCAAAAATAAACAAATGGGACCTAACTAAACATAAAAGCTTTTGCACAGCAAAAGAAACCATAAACGAAACCAAAAGACAACCTATGGAATGCGAGAAAATAATTGCAAATAATGCAACCGATGAGGGCTTAACTTCCAAAATATACCAACAGGTCACACAGCCCAACATTAAAAAAAAAAAAAAAAGATTAAAAAATGGGCAAAAGACCTACATAGACATTTCTCTAACGAAGACATATAGGTGACCAACAGCCACAGGAAAAGACGCTCAACACTGCTAATTATCAGAAAAATGCAAATCAAAACTACAATGAAGTATCATCTCACACTGGTCAAAATAGCCATCATCAAAATGTCTACAAATAATAAATGCTGGAGAGGGTGTAGAGAAAAGGGAACCCTCCTTCTCTGTTGGTAGGAATGTAAATTGGTGCAGCCACTATGGAAAACAGTATGGAGGCTCCTTAAAAACTAAAACCAGACTTAGCACAAGATCCAGCAATCCCACCCTTGGGCAAATATGTGGAAAAGACAAAAATTCTAATTAGAAAAGATACATTTAGCCCAATGTTCACAGCAGCACTATTTACAACAGCCAAGACATGGAAGCAACATAAATGTCCACTGACAGACAAAGAGAGAAGGTATTCTTTGTGTGTGATGTTTGGTGTATTCCACTCACACAATGGAATATTATTCAGCCATTAAAAAGAAGTAATGCCATTTTCAGCAAAATGGAGGGACCTAGAGATCATCATAATAAGAGAAGTTAGAGAAAGACAAATATCATATTGCTTATATGAGGAATCTTAAAAAAAAATACAAATGAATTTACAAACTTCTGGTTACCAAAGAGGAAGGCGAGGAGGGATTAATTAGGAGTTTGGGATTAACAGCTACCTACTACTATATACAAAACAGATCAACAACAAGGACGTACTGTATAGCACAGGTAACTATATTCAATATCTTATAATAACACATAGTGGAAAAGAATCTGAAAAACAACACATATATACATGTACATATACATATATATAAAACTAAATCACTGTTGTACTCCAGAAAATGACTATACTTCAATTAAAAAACAAAACAAAACTTACCCAGATTGAACTGATAGAAAATAATTTTCATTTTTTCTTTAAAAATGATTTTCTGTTACCTACAATAATAATCCATGTGAATCCCAGGGTGTATAGTTCTTAAAAATTTCCAGATTACATAATTAAATAACTCTACAAAGAAAGCTAGGGAAGAAAGATACATACCATAAGCTTTTGCCCTGGTTCAGGGCAGAAAATAACAAAATCTGCTTCAATGTTAAGATGAATGTGTCCTTGATCATCATAAATATCTCCTAGTTCACCCACTACTTTGATATTATCATAAGCAATGGGTACACCTAAAAGGCTGTAAAATTAAAAAGGGAGAGAGAGAGAGAGAAGAAAATGGTATTTTTTTAATCCTCTTTTAAACTAGGCCTTTATCATACTGATTAGATATTCGGAGTCAAAAGTATACATCTCCTGACATAATCACCCACAGCAAAAACATAATAGTAATTTCATCAAAGGGTTACAACATAATGACTAACTTAAAAATAATTATTCAAGATAGGTATCCAGAAACAAAATGTCCAATTATGCAACAGCAGTAAGTTGATCCTTCTTCCTTAATTGCTACTCATTTGAATTCTAGTCACACTAGAGTTAAAGAAAAAATGAGACTGGCAAAAAAAAAAAAAAAAGTCTATTTCTGTATTATTGACTCAAGCCAATTTTGGTATTATCCACCATTATCAAATTTCTATACTAGATGGTATATAGCAAGAAAAGTATTTGGGTCAAAGCTGAAGAAGCCCCTGAATATTAAAGCCAGTGACTTAATGAAGGAAAGTCTCCAAACTGCAACTGTCTTATAAAAAAATATTAAGAAATACAACTATACCATTTCTTTAGAACTGACTCTGACACTTTAGATAACATATGTTGACTGTCAGGATTAAGAGGCAACTATTTCCAAATGTCGTTTCCAAATTCTTAAAAAATTACAACTGCTAAGGATACTGAGCTGGTGGCTTCCCTGCCATAGCCACTTGTTCCAGAAAACGTCCCGACTCCCCCAGGCAAGGCTGAAATCACTCCTCCTCTACTCCTATAGGATTCCATGCAAAGTATTATCACTGCTCTTATTTATCTGATCTCTGTTTAAGTTTGGATTCCAGACAGGACTCTTAAGTCCCTTCAGAGCAGAGAACATTTTTGTTGAACTCTATTAACTTCTAAAAAGAGTCACACAGAATGAGAGAGAATTTATCCCTAGTAGCAGTTGTTTAAGTAAAACAGACAGGAGCCACTGGAAAGGAACTTTATTAACTACCAAATTAGAAAAACTTATTCCAGAAAGCACTCTTTTGAACTGCTAATTTTTGCATGTGGTTTTCCTCAACAGGAACCATACCATCGCTAAGACAGTATTAGGGGCCCAGAAAACAGAGCAAGGTGGGATGGAAAAAAAAAAAAAGTAACCACAATAATAAAAACAAAATTAAGTAGCTCACGGTGAAAAAGAATGTGAAAATGAATATATGCATATTCATATATGACTGAAACATTGTGCTCTACACCGGAAATTGACTCAACATGGTAAACTGACTATAACTCAATAAAATAAAATTTTAAAAAAAGGAAAAGAAAATCAAGACTTTGTTTCCCCTAATCAAAAATTAGAGAATGAGTCTCAAGTAGGGGGAATGTTGTCCCCTAGGAGGCATTTGGGAGTTTGCAGAACTAATCATAGTTGTCTCATGGGCAAAGTCCAGGGATGGGAGATATTCTGCCATGAAAAATGTTCCTAGCTCTACATGATTTAAATGAGAGGACAAACTTCATTTCATAAATATTTATAAACAATGGGTCACAGTATCTAACTTAAATATGTATGTACACATTTATATATAAAGTCATCTTTGCATGCTTTCAATGTAAATTAAAATTTCCAGGAATATTGCTAATATGTAAATTCAAGAGTAGACTGTTTTATGTGGAACTACACTGAGAACTGCTCATTATTTTAGAATAGCATTTCACCACTGAAGACACTGTGTCATGTGAGTTGTCAACTCAAAACTTCTGCATCAATCTACATTTGCAACGGATACATTCACAATGATTCTAGGTATAGGTGCAAGAGGCATCTACTACTTCATTCTTCCCAGTTAGTCATGCTTGAGCATTATCACACTGAAACATATTTTACTATATTGTATTAGAGCACTATATGAATTTTCTTCAATTGTGTAGATAGGTTGTTATCTTTACATTTCATTTCAGTATAGTAAAGAGTGTTTTCAATGATAGTAAAGGCAGTACTGCAAAATATTTCTTATAATAGGAAGCCCTGGGTTCTGTAGGGTTCAAATTTGCTGACTAGGGAATGTGACCATAGAGCCTAACCCCAAAAGGATTTGTGTAAACCTAGCAAAATTGGGAAAGCAACTCACAGCATATAACTTACTAAAAATCATCAGGTAGACAACGACAGACACAACACTGTATCTCTTCCTCTTTTATTTTTCTGAAACCATCCTAAATAGGTTTCAGGGCAAGGTGGTAGCCTCACTTGAGATATTTAGAGAACAATTAAATTCAGAGACGCTTAGATTGCACACTTAATACTTTTCTAGAACTACTAGGAGGGAATATAATTGCCACCTTCAAATAACTCAAGAGCTGTCATTTACAAAAGAGCTAAGATTTTTTTGTTCCTTAATAACTTCTCAGAGATCTAACTTACGTGACTTTAGAAAACTGCTTACTTTCTTTAAGCAGACTTTCCAAAACTGAAACGGGATGATCTTTTAAAAAATTCTGTCACTGAGGGAAAAGGTGGGCAATCCGTCAGACAGAGGATGCTGTTGAGATAACCTAGTAACTAATATGAGAGCCACTCTCAATTCTTCTCTTTTCCTCACTTCTTAAACAAAGAGAAGTATGTCCTTCTGATTCTACAGGATGGCCCCCAAATCTGGAAACATAAAACTATATATGAAAAATGGTTGATCAGTATTATAATTCTTGGTATGTTCAGTGTTTTATCCCTGACTAGTAATGCATAGTTCAAAGTACAGTGTTTGATATGCACAGAATAAACTGGAGTTTTTAGCACACCTCAGAAGTAATGGGAGGTAGGGTGGGGAGTCCATATCTGCTCAGGGTACTATCTGGGCCACATGGCCACAATGTCCATTTCAGTTATAGAAATGATCATCATCCAATCAGCTCCTCATCTCTGGTGGAATGGCTCCTATTCCCCTAGTCTGTGAAATGGATGTATTAATCAGTTACAGGATCAAACATGTGCCTCTGTTTCCAGATTTTATGACCACCTTGCATATCCTTAAATCTCCCAAATCTATCCTCTCTAATCATTTTTCTCTTGAACAGTTATAACAATCTCTTAATTGTTCTCCATATTTATTTGTCTCACCCTCCTTAAACCATCATCTAGTGCTAACAAGTGCTGTTTCTTAAACTGCAAATGTGATTATGTCCCAGACATCACAGTACCACCGTCTCAAAAGTGTGCCAAGTTTCAGAGAGCACTGAGAGGATGAAGTGCGAGCCCTGCTTCCTGCTTAAGTACACAAAACAAACAAAAACCCAAAACACCTGGCAAAGACAGGAAGGGAAGAGCAAAATGGCCATCCTCTCTGAATTGTCCTCCAGCCCGTCTTTAATCCACTGCCCTTCTCTCCAGCTGCACCCAATGTCTTTCCCCTATGTAAACCTTACTCTGATTATATAGTACTTACAATTTATCTGGTCAAAGTATCCTGACTACAAGGAGAGAGAAAGCTCTCAAATAACCTTTGAGCTAAAAAAGGGAGAGCAAATGAAGACGACCTGTTAATCTTCCCCACCTGAACGTTCTGGCCCTCACTCCCTTCTGGCAGACTCCTTAAAATGAGACCACTGAGTCCAGTGACTTGAAGGCTTTCACCGGAGGCCCTGGCTCCACACAGCAGAGAGCTGTTCCAGGGTCGCTGCCCAAGGCCCTGTGGGAACAGAGGGTGACTTCCCACTCATGCTTGTAGCCAGACTCGTTGCTAGACCAGAGACCACTGCTAGTGCTGAGACGCCTTCTTCCCAAACTTCTCCTGGGAGTGGGTCGTTACCACCCTCCCCTTCTCTCTACTTTGACTAACCTGTGTTGTGTGTTATGTGCAATAATCGCAGTGATTCATTATCGGGGAAAAAAGAAGTTTTGAAAAACAGTATTGAAAACTTTGGATATTTGGTTCAAGAAAAGTGACAAAGAAAATTCCTGCAATTTCCATGGATTCATTAAATTCCTGAGGGGCAATAACGAACCCCCAGAGAATCCCTTTACCCTAGTTTTAGAACCCCTGCTTTCCAGCCAAGTAGTCTAGAGGACTATTAAAGCATATCTGCCCCCTCCCCCTGGTCCTCCACCCATGTAATTCTGAGAGTTTAAGTTATTTTCGAATATCTTAAATATCTTTAAATGCATCAGGTTTTTTTTTTTCACGTTCAAAAGCAACAGGGAGGCTCTCAAAAATAAAAAACAAAGTATTTATCTCATCCCTGATCAGGTCCAAGAGAAAAGAACCCAGGGAAAGTACCAGAGACAAAACATTCAACAAAAACCGCCCTTCGTGGTTTACAAATAAACGACTGTACTAAAGCTTCGAGTATAATTTTCTATAGGGTGAAAGAATCTTCTGAAGTACTGCATTCCAAACTTTCACTGTCAAATGAGAAAATATAAAGAGGCCTAACCGGTCTCCAGCCCCTGGTCTATTCTTACCCTTAAACCCCGGTTCTGGAGCGCGCTTTACTCCTTACACCGACACAGTTCGAGCCGTCTTAACGTTTTCTTTCTTGCTTACGAAAGGGACCCCGTACAAATCTTGACCAGGGAGGAACTGGCCCCTCAAGGTGGTAGCGACTCCAGAATGCCTCCGGGCTAAGCTCGCGGCCGGTGCACGTTTCTCACTAGCCCCTTTTCTGCCGCGCCATTAGTACGTACACCTGGGGCCCTTCTCATGCCCCAACGAAGGAGCGGTAAGCAACGTTATGGTGTTCTCCGCTCGGCGAAAGAAAAGCCTAAGAGACTCATACCTCTCGGAATAGCGCAGCAGTTCCGCATCCAGTTGTTCTCGGATACCGGTGCGTTTCCTGTTAAGGTAGCGCGGGGACAGTGCGATGTGTCTTCGGTGCGGCCCCGCCACCAGGCAAGAGTAGCGGCTGTTCAAGAGCGCACAAGCGGTAGCGTAGGTCGGCAGTTCTAGGCAAGGCAAGACGCCGGCCGGCCCCACCACCGGCCCTTCTGAGGCCGCCTTCGGCCGCGGAGCCTCTGAGCAACCCGCAGCCATGCGGCTTGTCAGGCTTCCTACGGCGCGCGCTAATGACGCATTCAACAACCGCCTATCTCCGGACGCCCGATTTCTACGTCATCCACCCGCTACCACGCCCCTAGGAAATTGCCTCTCCTTGCGCTGCAGTACGCAGTTCTGACCAGCAGAGGGAAACCGCTTTTTCACACTTAGATGATTGAGGAGCTAGGAGCCCGTGGGTAAGCACTGAGCATGCTCGAAGGCCAAATGTACCCCTCGTCTCTTAAGGGCGCACAGACCTATATTTTCGCTAATGTCCTCAGTGGATTTAATAGGGGTTTACACTTTGATCATATCCAGTAGTAAGGTGGGTTTGGTAGGTTTTACAAGCTTGGACGGTACAATAATAAATCTTTAAATGTTTACGGAATATATTTTCTGCAGGAATACATTCCCAATCTTAAAAAGTAGCCCAGGTATCTCAAATGCAACTCCTCTGAAAACAAACCCATCATCTCTCTCCAGTCCAGCTTCTCTCCTTATTCTGTAATCACTAATTCAGGAACTCATACCGCCGCTTTCCAAATGACTTAGTCCAGCTGTCATCCCAGGTGCCGCTCGTGTACCCCCAAACATCAAATCAGCTCCAAAGCCTGTGGGGCCCCAAGCCGAAACGTCAGTTTATTCGGACACTTCTTTCCGTGTTCGATTCCAAAACTATAGAACTGCCTGTGGAAGTTTAGCTTTATGGTCAGAAGGACCCTGGAGCCTCCAGATCCCTGAAAGACAGATATGACCATAACTTGCCGCTTTAAACCTCCATACAGGCGACCCGTTTTCCTCAGGATAATAACTCCTTAATACGGCTCTTAAATTACCAGGCCACTTTATGATTTGCGCCCAGCGTTTTCATTCACCAGGCCCCACTTAACTATCTGCGAGCCCCACCTATGCTCAGTGAGCCACTTTCAGCCCACTCTCTCCCCTCCGCCTCCCCCTCTCTTTCCCGCTCTCTTCTTCTCTCTCCAGTCTTACACTGTTGCTTCTGCCTGGGAATAGGGTAGCTTTTCTCAAATAAGAAACTTCTTCTCAGGTGTCAAATTTTAACTTAGATTTTGCATTCTCTTTCTCTGCAAAGTTTACCACCATCCTATTCTCTTTCCCACGAAGTGATTAAGTAGTTCCCCCCTTTGTAAATTACCACCATCAAGCTCTTGTTTTATGTTAATTTTATGTTAATTGCCTGTTTGTTCCCCTGTTCCTTACCTAGACCCCTATCTCACTAAGGCTGGGACCATGTTATCAGTCTTGTTCACCACTGCAACCCCCATATGACTGGAACAAATGATAAAATAAAATTTGTATTTTATAGCAGGACAAGAAAATTTTAAACATAAGAATTTTCTCTGCTAGTTTGGGCCTCCTCCCTCGCCTTTAGTGTGTATTGTGCATCTGCAGTAACCAGACCTCCGCAGGAGATAACCTTCTTAATCCTCTAAGGGGTCATGATGACCCACCATGCACTTTGTAGATGCATATCTGGATTGTGTAAACTATCAATCCATCATCTGATGTATAACCCTTTGTCTCAAAAATGTATATAATTCTGCTTTGCTGTCTAACAGGCAGAACAGTCCTCGGAGCTTTCTAAAAGACTGTCCCAGGTTATAATTGTCAGATTGGATCAAATATGATTTTCCATTTCTTTCTTGGATCGACTACTGATTAATTTTTTCATGGACACCATGCATCTTAAATGAATGAATGAAATAACAGATTTATCACTCACAGGCTAAGTGAAGAAATAGGATCTAAATATATAACACATATTAGACTGCATAAGTGCCAAGAGAAATGTCTATCAATTAGTAGTGTGAGTACCTACACACTCCCACCTTTCCTAGATACTACAAAAGCCTCTAACCTCTCCATACCTGTTTCCACTTGTAAAAATAATACTTCTCCTGCCTACTATAGAGATGATAGAAGTTTCAAATAAGTAAAAAGCATTTTCTTTAGTATTCTTTAATTGAATTCTAATTTAGCCTGAGATGAGAATGGTATGAAACAGCTTTCAAGGCCCAATGATAAACACGTGAAGTCCATAAAAGGGAAATATAACAGCCTTTACCTCGATGTTGCTGCAAAGTCCTCCAGCAGCCCTGTGCTGGACCCCTTTGTTCAGTGTTCTTATGCTTAGCCAAACATTAAAATTCCCTGAGGAGCTTTAGTATCACCTGATGCCTAGAAGGCACTCCAGACCAATTAAATAAAAAAACCTCTCCTTGAAGTCAAGATGCATCTAGATTGTCTGCAGCTGATTTGAATGAAAACAATTTCTCCAAAAGCAATTTAGTTTAAAAAAAAAAACGCTGGATATCAGGACAATTCAGTCAAAACAACTCACCTGAAATCAATTACCCCAGTAATGATTTTTGACAAAGTTAAAATATGGAGTAGTTTTGTAACCCTTTGTATGTACAGAGGTCATTTAAAGATTTGCTTGTTTGATTTTGAAATTTGTTTTCTACTCTTTAGTCTTTTAAATCCTGGTTTGATGGTTAGCCACTATCCACACTCTGCATGATTTGAAATAGTGAAACAGTGATTCAGCCTGCATGTAAATGTTCACCACCATGAGGTGACTTTACCAAATTAGCCTGTTCCACCTACTAGCTCAGGGAAGAAGAAAACAAGGTACAATGTGATTCCTCCCACCCATCTCCCATCCTACACACGTACAAAGTTTATTTTATCAAGAACCTATAGTCAGTCTGCACCATCTTCTTTTTCTCTAAAATTTGATCAAACTGCAACAGAAAGTCAGGCATCGATGGTCCCAGTCTCACGAAAAGCCCTGTCAAGCCAATGGCAAGTCTGTGGTAAGAAAATCCCCTTTCTACAAGAAGAGAAGGTTAGAAATGACTTTGACCTCAAGTCCACTGACCCCAAAGGAATAAATGTTCCTGCAACTTGCTATATATATATATATATTTTTTTTAAACCTCTGATTCCTCTCTCCAACACGCGCGCACGCACACACACACACAGTATGTTATGTGTGTTTCTAATTCTTGCAATCAGAGAATCCCTGGAGCAATGTAAATGTGCAATAATTTGGTGGTTTTGCCTAAATAAATTACAAAGTAATTTGTGCCACATGCTTTGATTTTTACAGGAAATATGCACACTTATATGATTAGAAAAGACTATGGATATAAAAATACCATGTGTTAATATTAGTTATCTCTTGAGGGTGGGTTGGTTTATGGCTTTGTTTTCCCTCAAGCAAATTTTTCATATATTATTGCTATGGACATACATTGCTTCATACTAAAAAAAAAATTAGCAAAAGGATTCCTGTTGTTGAAGATTTTGGTTATTACAAGAAATTCTCTATTTTTAGACAGTTTAATGTAGTGCAAGGTGAAGAGCCTGGGTGCTAAAGCCACAAGCTTCTTTCCTTTTTTTTTTTTAAAGCTGAAATTCTTAGAGCTGACTTTTATGAAGAAATTGAATTAGTCAGGAAGTGTGAACTGTGTGCAGATTTACACAAAAATTTCATGTAAAGGGTATTTCAGGCAAAAATGCTGTTTCATCAATTGGTTTTTGCTGTATAACAAACCATTCCCAAATTTAGTGGTGTTAAATAACAATCACAAATTTAACTCAAAACTCCATGAATACAAATTTGGGCTGGCCTCCCTCATGCATCTGTGGGCAGATGTGGCTCTAGACGTCTCTTACTCCAGCAGGTTAGAGTTGGCCTGCTTTCCTGGCAGCTGTGCACGTTTCAGATAAAGAGTGAGAGAGAGAAACATACAGGATCTCTTGCCTAGGCTCTGGAACTCACACAATGTCAATCCAGTGCATGCATCTCAAGTATTTTGTCCTCGCCTAAGACAGGATGAGGGGTTACTTTTATCATCTACCAGATGGACACTGGAAATTCCTAAAAATGCCCATCCTGGACAAAAAGTTATAATAGGACTGATAGGAAGGGTTTCATCACCTTTCTGGGTTGATTTTACCAAACTGGTAGGATGAATGATGATTTTATCAACATCACAACCACCACCACGATCATTATCTTCAGCTAAGGTTTATTACAAACCTGGCAGGCACTGTGCTAAGTGTTTTATACAAACCATCAGCACAAAATCTTCATGCATTGTTGGGCTGTACCTCACAGGCCTATAAGGCCTGTACTTCCCCAGCTTCAAGACTGAAGAAAGAACCTGGAGTCAGCCACAGAGACATCCATGGTTTAATAAATGAGGGTATCTTACATATCAGAAGCAAGGTCCTGGAGCAGTACCCCACTGTGTGCAGCAAACGGCTGGCTGGCTGGCAGGACAAGGCGGCAGTCCTCGCTCCTGGGGGGTGAGGAGAAGTTAGCAGTTATAGGGGGAGTTGACATCAGGTTGGCTCATTGGTTACCAGGGAAATCAGCAGAGAGGCATGCCCCTCACAGCCCCTTTCATAAGCTTTCCTAGTGGAGATGTTCTGATCTAAAGCTAGAACAGTCATTAGCTGGGGCGGGGGCAAGTATGTAGGGAGGTCAGTTGTGTGAGTAGGTGTAGGAGAAGCAGGCACTAGTCCAGCAGGGGATGTACAGTGAGCAGGAGAACAGCCATCCTGGGTGGCCTGATATTTCACTTCCTGTAATTTTTATATATATTTCAGATAAGGAAACCAGATTCTAAAGAAGATCAAAAAATGTAGGCCCCACGTTGGTGGCAATTTTATCTGTATTGTTAACAGCTACAAGCTGACTGCCTACAACATATTTCTTGAGCAAAGGACTGACTTTCCTGAGGAGAAACAGCTGTTAATCAATTGAGGGTGGAACCCAGTCATGACTTATTTCACAGCTCATGCTTTGAATTACTAAAAATCTTCACTTTTCCTGGATACATGACTAACGCTGATAAAGGAAGAAATTGTAAGAGTCAGAGAAATGGGTGGCTTATTTTACTGAGCCTCTGCCTAAAAAAATATTAAAGTTGGAATCCGACCAAACTGGTAAATACTACTGTTTTAACAGGCTTGGGAAGATGTCAAAGGGACACTGGTTTTGGCCAAACTATAAGTATCGGCAGTCTCGCAGAAAGTAATTCAGATGACGTGACATGGCTTGTAGGAGCCAGATGCTACAGTCAGGCTGTCTGGGTATCATCTTTACTCTGTCACCTTGGACAACGTGCCTGGCCCCTTTAAACTTCAACTTCCTATTGAAAGCAAAAGATAACAAACAAAAAACTGCAACTTCCTAATTTGTAGGGTAAAGGTATGGTGATATGGACAGCCGTGAGGATGAAAGATGATAATGACAGTGCAATACTAGGCACAGTGACTCATCTATATGAAGTGCTGAAGAATAGATCTTTGTTTGAACCCATTTCAGTTTAATATGTTTAATTCAGTCTGATCAAGGCTATAAAGCTGAACATGGGAGCAGGAGTTTGTGATCTTTTTGAATGAAAAGCAAGGTAAAGCCCTGTACATAAGAGGAAACTTTGGAAAAGAGTATGACTGAAAACTGGGAAATGCCTTGGCCCCATCCTGGGAATGATTTTGTTGTTGCTGTTGTGTTTTGGGTTATTAGCATGATTAATTTCAGCTCCTCTTCAACGTACTGGCATTTTAAAGCAGTCTATTTACATAAACATGTGATTCAGCTTAAAACAATTAAAGATCTCAATACAGTAGCCTCTGAAAATGTTTTATTGATAAAATTCACTCTAGATACATAGTGATACAAATTTGCAATTTCTTTTGTCAGTAGGAAAAATTAAAATAGCGTCAGTACAAACTAGTTATTTGAAATAAATGTACTCACGTTGGGAAACAGTTCTAATTTAGTAGTTCAGTAAATTGTGAAATACAGCACTTTTCGGGAAAATCCATGTATAAAATTTACCTAATGGGTTTTGGAAATGAAACAGAAACCAAAAATCTGAACACTACACCAACCATGCAGACTACTTGTAATTCACAAATATGTCAGCAGATGGCAAACATGAACTTTAAATTGTAAAGTTTTGCTTTAGCCCAAAGTACTGTAAGAATGGCAAAAATCAAGGCAACTGTTTATTGACAGTTGTTTTTACCTACGATCCTTTAAAAAAAAGGACTAAAGGACTTAGGATTAAGTTTTGACTCTGAAGGCCCTTCCTACCGGCTTACTAGATTGTTTAACTAATAGACATAAACCTTGTTTGCAATGAAGAAAAAGAAATAATAGAGCTCATTATATTACATTTCATTGAATAAAATAGATTTTTACATTTTGCAAGCTATAGCTGTTACTGAAAATACACAGAAATGCAATGACTCAAATGTATCTGTCTGTAAGTTAAGACTTGATTAAGTTAATAAAGTTATATTTTATTGCTGGTCCTCAGTAAGGTCCCTGGACCAGCAAAAACTATTTCTAAATTGGTTAGAAATGCAAATTCTCAGGCCCCACCCAGGGTTCCTAAATCAAAACTCTGGGGATGGAGCCCAGCAATACCTTTTACCAGGCTCTCCAAGTGATTAGTATTACCTGCTGAAGTTTGAGAACCAGTGCCTCCAAAGAGGTTTGAAATACAGAAGAGAGGCTCTTAACTGACAGTTTTTAACTTAGGTATAATTGATATAAATACAGTGATAATCAATAATATATTTTATATGATTTAGCATTCAAACACAGTAAAGTTTGTAAAGTAAGTAACATAAAATAGTACATGACTTACACAGACTCAGACGAGTAGAATGCCATTACTTAATTTCCATGCATTTCTCATACCGAAAGAAGAATTTCAATTTATGTTCCCCTCTGCATTACACTGAAAGGGATAACATTCTGGTAAATTTTGTGTTAGAACCTAAATAATGAAACAAATTCAAACTAAGTCAAAATAGGATTATTTCCAAGGAGTAGAGAACAATCTTCATGAAGGAAAACAATTTTCTACAAAATGTGTGTTATTCTTATTTCTATTAACACATACTTATGTTCTCTTTTCTGAGGCACAGACAAATCCTTTGCAATCCGTGTCACTGAAATCAATGGCCCAGCCATGTTAAATTAACAACAAATACACTTGTGCACACTTTTCATTTGTAAATAAGAGAAGGCATACAAAATTGTTTATCTATGTGATAATTTCATCCAAAACATGACTATGCCTCAATTATCTTGCTACTTGAATTGCTTAATTCAAACTTTCTCAAAGAACACAACCTACTTGTTCCCATGAAGAGGCAGTGTTTACTCAACTTTTTCAGTCTAGAGGCAATCTTTTTTCTCATCCATAATATATAAATACAGTTTTCACAGTTTTAATAAATAGATTATTTGTAAATCACATTAGGTGCTTATGAGGGTAAGAAAAAGAACAATAAATTTAAGTACTCATCATATTTTCACCCTCTAGATATGCAGTTATTTGTGTCTGACTTTTGCGGTAACCAGATATAATAATGTTGAAACACCCTGATCTTTATGCTTGGATTTTATCTCCTGGCTGTAGTTTAGATGTTCTGAATATTACTGAAGAAAGTGTATTAGAATTCTCTCTCTCTCAAAATACAAACACATTTATACAAACACATACATGTATATATATGTTAGCACACACTTTTATATATATACATTTGTTTAAACCTAAACTTTAAAATATAGACTTAGATAAAATCATAAAATCATACCAATATTTAACTTTAGCCACCTGAGGTTGCAAGTATCTAGGTATCTATCAGTCATTACCAGGAAGGCACCTACAGAGCTCTTTTGGATGAAAGATTCTACTTAAAAAGGATCATCTTAATAAATTGAATTCAGGATGTGTGTTTGTGTCTGTGGGTGTACACTTGTAGGTGTGCACTGGTTTGGTTGGGAAGAGGTAAAGAAGGTCTCAGAAGGAGTGGGCTACTTTCTGAGGATTTGATGTCATCTTTACATAGCTTCCTGTCCTTTGATGAAAACTAGGGCTAGCATTTCTCCTAAGGCCCTGTTTCCTTCTCAGTTAGACATTACTGCAGCAAAATTTCAACACCCCTCTTGCAAGGTTTTCAAATCCAAGGAATCTGGCCAATGAAATTAACCATGGTGCTTTGCAAGGGTATCTGTGGAAATTCTCGTTTACTTCCATCTGTCTTTAGCTTGCTGCAGAACAAAAAGAGAACACTTTCCTTTTATATGTTTTTGAATATTACTTTAAAGCTGTAGTTTAATCAACCACCTGCTGGCTGCAGAGTTTTGTGTAGGTGTATACTCGCAGATCTTTGACATTAAATATATTCCAAAGAACGTGGTATGGAAAGTTTGAGGGTGGAAAGTAGCTAAAAATGAAATTTAGAGATGGTGCATTTTGATACAGAATTTACTCTCAAGTCATTACACAAAATCCATATTAATAGATCATATTCTCCACTTCCTCTTCTGGCTACAGGGTGCCATCAATACTTTAAGGCTTTGGAAATTATTACAGTAAAGGAATTTATCTTTATCTAGTGGCAAAGTGGACATTCTCGGTTGTGAAAGAAAGCAACAGTGGGCAGAATTCGTGCAGGAAGACACTACATAAAAGCCGCATTTGTCGGTAAAATAAAACTCTGAAACTCCAAAATACACATGGAAATGGGTATTTCTGGGTGAGGAGGACCAAAGTGTCTCACTTTCTCTTGATGTTTCTTGTTGTGGTTCCTGCTGTCATGCACCATACCTGCTTTAGGATGATACTTACGGATAGTGCTAGCTCTGCTTGAAAAAACCTCTTCCTCTGATGGTGATTTTTTTTTTTTTTTTTTTTTTGGTGCAGGTGAGTAGGCTAAAGATTTAAAAGAAAAGGCAGATACTACAAGAAATTAACATATCTAAAATATAAAGGCAGAATTTTGTTCATTATGAAATTAGTGTTCTTTGTAGCTTACTGATCTAACTCCCTTATGAAACCCAGGGGGGAAGTCATCTTGCTTTGGTTTCTCACTGACAGCTCCCTCACTGCCTCCAATGACCTCCTAGATTTTTCAACTTCTTTACATTCAAGGTATAGAGAGCTCAAGTTCTCCCTTTAATTATCTGAGATCCTTCCTTTGAATTCCCATTTTCAATTTGAGCACATGCCTGTTTGCCGGGTAACTAACACCACTGAAGTCCTGTTAGTTTAGAGTGAGGTGTGTAGCTGCGATGGTCAAAGCTTGACAGCTAGAGAGATAAAGCCTCAGGTCCAAGAACAGGGGCCAGAAACTGAAATCAAGGCAGTGCCACACATCAGATATTTGGATCTGAAATCAGAAGCAGCAGAACAAGTCAAGTGGAGTGGTTTGTATGGGATGGAGTGGTGGTTTGTTTTTTGGACCTAAGTGTATATAAATTGCATGCTTTGGTTGAATGACTTTAAGATTCATGGATACAGAAACCAGAAATGACCTTACCTTTTAGGTGAAATATTGATGTCTTCCCACCTTTTCCATATTTCAAGTAAAATAAATGCTATTGATATGACAGAGGAATATTCACATTTATAGACAATGTATGTTATAAGAGTGCTTAATAAATGGCTGTCTTTTTACCTGCTGCACTGCCATCTTTTTTGCCGATGGATAGTAATAGGCTAATGTTACCTCTCTATCATGACCTGAAAACATGATATTCTTTCCAGAAATGTGTTTTATTATAGAAGATACAGAGCCTTCATTTTATTTTATTTGTTTTTCTCAGATATTGTTGTGAAAGTATCAATATACTTGGAAGACAGAAAAGGCAGTGACGTCCAAATCTCAGAAGACTGTGTGGATAGTCATGGGGGCGGTGGGCGTCTAGACAGCTTAGAGGCCTTAGAGCCCGTTTATATGAAAGAGGTTGAGTGTTACCTCTTTCTTTGGCTGATTTACAATGAGGGGCAGGGCGAGGGACAGTGTTGGCTGGTGCAGCCACCCACAGAGTAACCTGTGGCTTTTCTTTCCCGGGGAAGTGAACTTGGAGGGCCGGAGGGATTTCTTCTAGCCCTTCTTCCAGATGCTGTGGAATGTTTGAGGTCCATGGTCTTAGTGAGTAGTTAAGGACCAATAACCAGATTGACTAATAAGAAGGTGCAATCATGAGTCCTGATCCCTTGTGGTCAATAAAAGATTTGATGCAAATTTGACAAGATTTTAGGTTTTCCCGTGAAGCATCTAGTCTCTCTGGCAATCCTCAGTAACAACACATTTTGACTTTGAGGGCAGGGCTTGCCATGCGCTGTGAGGCTACAGAAGCAGAGCCTTTGGATGTTAAGGCAGGAAAGATGTTGAAATCAGTAGTCTAGCTGATAGGAAGGAAAGTGAAGATGGACCCGAGTTCTGAAAGATTCCCAAGTAAATGAAAGTGATCTGACCGCAGTTAATCGATGTAGGTAATACTGAACTGTTAACATAGTGAAATAAATTTTTTTAGATCTAGAGTTTGACTTTTTACAGTATATTTCTTGGGAAATACTTTCCTAGTAAAAGACTTTGTATTCAGTAAAAAGAGTTTTTGGTTTTTTTTAAATTCTTCTGTATAAGTTTACTAGGCATACACATTTCCAGCAATTTCTGAATTGGTTTCCTCTGCTATGAGTAACTGACAACCTGTGATTTATGGACTTGGAATAATTGAATTTCTTGGCTGTCATATCCTTTGAGTAAGAAATATTACATATGCTTCCAGAAAAATGATTTAAGGGAGAAAAGAGTGAAGTGATGCCAAGTTCTGAAACTTTATTTGGAAACTCTGTTTTAACCAAATGGTACTTAAGATACTCTCTCTGAGTTTCTGAAATGTGTTTGCTAAATAATCTTTGAAAATGTAGTTCTAAACGTGCCACTTTTGTGCTAAGTGAACGAAATGAAAAAAGTGGAGGGCAGCATGTTGTTGTTCTCACCTTCCCAAGCCCAAGAAATGCAGAATTTTTCATTGACGCAGGGCGATGGGCTGAGTACATTTCTTTAAAAATAGGCGTTATGCAACATCTCACTTTACCTGTCAAACATAAAATATTTAGTGATTTAGTGGAATCTTTGCAAGAACAGATTTTTTTTTTAAACATGAAATCTCTAAAGCAACTTCTCAACTTTATTATGTGTTTGGCCTACACTGTATTTTTGCTAGTTTTTGCTAGCTTCGTTCAGTCCTTAGATTTAACTGGTTCATCAACTACAAATTCCACAAGTGTTTACCAACTCTTTTCCCAAATTCTATCATAATGAAAATTGGTTGACTGTGAAAGAACCTTTATAATAAGTACTGTGGGTGAGGGACGGTTCCCCTCAATGTACTTTTGACTAGCATCGTCCAGTAGGCTTTCTGAGATGTTGTCCATATGGCTGTTCAGAACTTGAAATGTGGCTAGTTCAACTGAGAAACTGAATAATTTGATTTTAATTGATTTATATTTAAATTTAAACAATCACATGTGGACAGGATTGTAGCTACTATATCAAATACTACAGCAGAACTTAGAACAGTGAGTTTATGACCCTGAGCAATTCAAGTCTCAACCTGTGAGTTGCACTAGCATTGGTCACTCTGGATCATGTTCAAGGGTTTTCCTCAGTGGTTCTAAATTAGGGGGCAATAGTTCCCTACCAAAGAGACAGGTGAAAGTTTGTTAGGATACTTTCAGTTGTTATAACAAAAGTGTCCTCCTGGCATTTAGTGGGTGGGGACCAGAGATGCTTAATGGCCTGAAATGCATAGTGCAGTCTGCACAGTGAAGTACTGTCCCCCTCAAATGCCAGTAACAACCAATCTGACAAATCTAAATAGGTCAGCAGAGTTCTCCAAATATTTCATTTAAAGGTTTCATTTGTGAGATTTGCAATCTCAGTGCTATCTCTAGTTGATTCTCTCTCCTATGATCTGTATCTTATTACCTCCTGCCTCCTCAGGGACCTCACTTTTTCATCATGCTTGTTTTGTCCTGTATCTTCAACCACTTCCTGTCTACATTTGAACATACTTTAATCTTTTCTATCTCAAATAATACCCTTTCTTAATTCTATATCCTCTAGCTGGGACTATCTCTGCTTCCTCATTTACAGCATCCTGTTCCCTCTAATCTCAGAACAGCACATTTATTCATCTAGCTATCGGGGGAAACTATTTTTTGTATCATGATGGAAAGAAAGCTCACACCAGTTAGTTTCAAAACACACCATTTTATTACCCAGACATAGCAATAGACTCATTGTACCATGTTCCACTTCTAAACAGTTGTATATATGTGTATGTATGTGTACAGAGACACACACATATATGTAGAAAATTTTTTAAGCAGAGTCCACTTTTATTCTTTTATACTTAAAATTACTGCCCCTTTTTGTAGCTAGTCTCGACAGCACACTGCCACATTAGTTTCACATATTTTTTCTAATTTAGTATCACATTACTTTTTCCCAAGGGTAGGCTCATACTAAAACTGTAAGATAGTCACTTGAAATATTCTAGTTCACATTTCAATTATTATGAAAATCAGATTTTCAAGTACTTGTAAAGTCTTTCTAACTTCCTTCACTTATCTCAAAAAGAATCACACTTCCCAAATAAATCACTCTAAATAAGTGAGTCCTGAAAAGATTGGGTTGAAATAATTACATTAAATATGTAGCTATACTTGGCTAAATACACTGTAGACTACTTGGATAATTATGATGATGACACCGCTTCTTAACTTTATGTCAAAGCAGTGATAGACCTACTTTTGTCCTTTAATGGCTGATTCCGTGTATTATTTCAAAAGGCATTAAAACATCTTACTGGTGTATTATAACTCTGTATTGTACAAATATGTCGACAAAGAAATGCCACCTAAAATTAGAGTCAGCGGTTAGTCCTTCAGTATAAAACTACATCCTTGCATAAATTCAATAGAACCATTTAACCACAAAATACATTCACTCTATAGTTTAGATTTTCAGTGACAAAGAGCATGGCTGATTATGGCATCAAATGAATAGTGATGATGTTGGTTCATTATCTGAGGCTGCATTTATGGGCAACTTCTGTAATTTACTGGCTAATGAAATCATTCATATGAGTTGGGAGACTTCAAAAACTATACCAAACAACATGGTCCAGTCATTTCTTTTAAACATATATAGCCAGATTTTGTTTATAAGCTGATTTAAATAGGGTAGGTGATGATCAAGTTATTCTAAAACTAAAAGACCTTTAGATTTCCATTAGTTGGAATTATTTGTACTTTGTTAGTACAATTAAAACCTATATATTGCTTCTAAATGATAACATGTTCTCATACTAGATATTAAAGGTGTTAATTTATCTATAATTCAGTAAGCAAATCATAAAAAATGACTTGAAAACTGCTTTGAGGAAAAATAAAAGTATACCATAAATACAGTGAGTTATATATTTTAAAACATTAGATTTCTTTATCTGTTGCCATAAGTTACATTCTCAGAAATATTTTCCAAGACCATGCTATTTTCTCACCTATATACATTGTCACAGGTTGCCATTCTAACATTCCGTTATGGAAGACAAGGATTGAATCTAGCTATATAAATTTAAGCCTATCTTTTTGTTTCCTTCTACAGAGAACTCTTTCAGATCCTTTGGATATATGCAATCTTAAAAATGGTCTGTCTGTATTTTTCCATGTGAATTGTAAAACAAAACAAAAAACCTAAATTAAATTCTAACAAAGCTAGTTGTAACTTCATCTTTTGGGCATACATCATCTGTACTTTTATATAATTTAATTTGGCTTATAGTGTTTGAAATATAAATATCATGAATAATCACAAGTCATTATGTCTATATTTATAATGTGGAAGTATTTGAATTAAAGTGGTTATGTTTATAAATCAATATTAATAATTGTTCTTACATAAATATCATAATAGTAATATAGCCAAATAATTAAGTAATCTATCTTGATACTACACTATTCAGATCACATAACTCCATAAATACCAGCCACAATGATATTTACACACAGCAGACATAATAAAAGCAATAAAAATGAAAAAATTTAGTAGAAATTAAATGTGACTTTGTAGGCACAGAAAAGCCTTGAATAATTGCTGTCTCATTTCAGTGGGAATAAAATCTTGATAATACCCCCACAGCATCACAATTTCTTTTCTACTACTTATTTACATTCATGAATGCTATAAATTTGTGCTATATATATTTTTTATATTTACAGTATATATACATACACGTATACTTTATTTTATTCTTAGATTCATTCATGAACTTGCCCACCAACCTGCACAGTAAAATCAAACATATTTATTCTCCTTACGTGATATTCATTTACAACTTTTCGCTCTTGTGCAAAAATATCATACAGATTAATATTGTCTCTCTCTAAAAAAACCTCTTTTTTATGCTTTAGGTTTTTTGGTAATTTACAAATAAATTATGAAATATAGTTCATTCCCAAATTGAAAATAATTACAATGTTTTTACAACAAGGCATTGATGAGGTTTTGAATTGTGGCATTCTTTGAAGCCACCGTCTTTCAGAACGAAGACATCAATAAATTATTATTTCTTGATACTTGCACTTTTTAATTACTTATATGAAACATGTCATTACAAATCTAACACTCATGCTAGTCAAATAGTGTTTGTGTAGAATACGAACCTTTCTGTTTTATCCATTCCTTTTTTTCCCCTGAAAAGTCTTTTTTAGCACAATTTAGAAAGCTGGTTGATATTACATACTAGAGCATTTCTGGAAAGTTTCTCACCCAGTTAAAAAAGCTGAAGAAAATAGTGAGGCAAAATTGAGGAAGAATAATTTTAGTGAGTGCTTGGGAGGGATAACAGCAAATGCAAGAACTGTTTTAATTTTATCTCCTAGTCCTTTGGTATTTCCTTGCCTCATGAAAATCCTAAAAAATAATCAATTCTTTAAAACATTGATTAGACTCTTCCATTAAATACCAGTTGTGGTCCTCCATTGCTCATGTTGTCTGTCATTTCCTGTTAGGAAAATAACATGAATTAATTAAGATTCACTTTCAGAGTAAGACATTAATTTGGTTAATGAGTTTGCAAAACAGAAACTTCAAGCCATTGAAAACCTTGCTGAGTTTTGGGGGAGGACAAGGATTAAAACTGTTGCTGCATTTGAGGAAGTGAAGTTTCATGGCATCTTGGAGCACATGAAAATGCTAAAGTGACAGCCTGTCAGATCAAAGTCTTCTATCCATAACAACAGTTTAACCTCTACCCAGTCTCCAGAGTCTCCCCTTCTGTTCCTCAACTCTGTTTTGGAAAGAACTCACTCACCTAGGAAGAAAATGATTAAATGCCCAAGTTTTTCCAATGTACAGGCTTCTCTGCTGAGCATGTCAACAAAGTGCCAACAAATTCTAGGGGTTACCTTTATCCTACAGAAAAATGTGTAGCTTTTTTGCGAAGAACTGAAAAAGGCCCCCAAGGGGATCACTGCTTATCTGTAAGTGAGGATCAATAATCATTCATAGTGGGACAGATTGTTTTTCATGACACTAATGCTCATACAGTAAAAAAACAAACGGTAAAAGCTCTTAACATGTTTTTTAAGGGATCAATTACTAAGTAGTTAATAAGGAAAACTACATGGGAAGGCAACAAAAATTTAGCTATAAAGGCTGAACTAACATAAAAAGTTTCATTTGCAATTTTAGAAAATATGTTAATTTAAGAAGAATTTAGATGCTTTGATTCATATGTTTTGTTAAACATTAAACTCTTCCCTATACAATAAAAGGTAATGAGAAGGTGTGAGTCCCATTCAGATTTATAATGTTTAGTTCACCGCCATATTAATATTTAGGCTAAACTATCTAAAAATAGATGACAACATCTTTCCACAGATGAACAAGCCTATTTGCAAAAGTGCCATAAAGAAGACTCAAGTGGAAATTATTTTCTCAATGATCTCAAGCCTATCAGATATATCTAATTTCTGGTTGGGTGAATTAAAAATAAAAAGTAATGTGCTTGCTTTTGTAAATTTAGAAATTCTTCCAAATATCTATTTTAAAAATGAAATGACATCCATGTCTCATTTTTAGTCTCTTCTCTTTGAAAATTCAGTACGGGAGATGAAATAGAATAAAGACACTTGCTTCTTGTATTAAGTGGATTTCAAACTTGTTTTGGAAGATCAGTGAAGGACTGGAAGGTAAGAATTGGTCTGGTTTTGGAACTTTGCTTTTGAAAACTTTGTTGTCTTTTAGAAAATGAGATAGAGTTTTGTCCAAAAAAATTCTGAGAAAGAAGGCAATATGCAAAGAAGACCTTTCCTCCTTTCACATCAAGACCTCTCTCTCTGTGCGAAGTACCTGGCCTCTTCCAGGCCCTGGGGGGTTGTCTTGTATGTGGATATCCATTATACCTATCCTGGCAAGGTGCTGAGGAATTACCTAAAGCTGAGAACTCAAACCATTTGGGGGAAAGGCTGTGACAGAATGTGGAGAAGTTCTTTTGGAATCAACAGCCTGTCTCTATGGTCTGGTGATGGTTCAGTCTAATTGAGAGGCTAGCTCTGCTAGAGATATGCTGCTGAAAGTAGGTCTGAAAATACACTGGGGTTATTTGGCTGAAGTTAAGTTTATTGATAAGATACTTGATTTGAGGCTTCATTTCAGAACTCATTATGGGTGGCAAGAAAAACAGAAATGATCCCTCCAATATGATCTTTGACAAAATTCACTCATCTATCTTTTTCTATTCCTTCTATTAAGACAAAAACACAATTTTCTAATGAATTTACAAAAGAAAGATTCCCAGGTGACCTTTCTTATCCTAAAATAACTTTGCATTCAAAAGTATCTTAAGAAACATAAAAAAATAATCCAAGGTATAATCTTATATTGTGGGATTAAGAAAAAATCCAGTTTTTAAAAATCTTACAAAAAGAAAGAATTTTTGTAACTATATTCACTCTAGTATGGACATAACAAAAGTACTGACAGGAAAAAAGAGTGAAAATTTGTTTTAAAATGGACGAGTATCTTCAGTTAATTTGCAAATAGGCATGTCCAATTTAACAAGAAGATTATACTCTAAATTTGGGCAGGACTCGATGTGATTGTTTGCCAATGGATATGCTTTCTGCAGTTGGGCCATCGTGTCTACATCACTTCCTATATTTCTAATTGTATTGTTTAACCAAAGCAAGAATGGTGACTATTTTCAGAAATCCATAACAAGGGAAATAAATTTGAAGTGTAGCACACCAGGTAAGTTTACAAGGAGAAAGCTTTTATACCGAATTTTTACTGTAGTAGTGTCAAACTTAGGTTATCTGCTCATGCAACTTTGGCATGAGAGCGTTTGCCTTTATCAGACACATCTATTACTAAACACAGAACTCTGGTCTGTGAATGATGGTATCAAGTCAGATTCATGATAAAGCAGAGAATAAAGGAGTCACAAATCATCCAAGCAGAAGTGTGTTTGGATGCTTATGGGCAGGCTGAATATTTTAAATACTCAACCAACTTTCAAGCTGCAGGACTCTGCCATGTAGGTTTATGTCAGGTCCTCAGAGTAGTTGTCATGAAAGCAATACTTTGAGGAACAACATCACAGCATCAGTCCAGACTGATCTGCTGACATCATGGCTTCCTAGAAGAGGCAGTGCTTCCTGCAGTGACATTACAACATGGTAACTCCCTAGAAGTCAGCGTACCTTGTAGGTAACTCTGGTGTCGGGGGCACCACCGGGCAGCTGGGCAAGTCGGTTATTTCAATAGCCCTCAATCTCTAATATAAATATAACAATCATACAATAAATATTGCACAAACATATACATAAAAAACTAAAGCACACTAGTACAAAAATAGAGCACAAATGAGCCACTATCCAAATATATAACGATAACTTATTTTTAACAATCCTTTTTCTTTAAGTTACCAGTCCTATTTGTACTATTAACTCTTTTTGGAAGGACACAGGTAGTTCAGCTTAAAATCACTTTCTTGAAACAATTTAAGAGCACCTACTCTCCTTATTTGAATGTATAGATTGTATATGAAATGGAAACACATAAAACTACAAAATGAATATTTTTTTCTTCAAAAGCACATTCTAAAGAAATATGCGGTAGCAACTCTTACTACTCTTTCTTCTATTCTGTTGTTATGCAGTTTTTTTCCATGATATCAAGTAAAATATGATGTAGCCATTATCTTAGTGAGTTTATTTTACAGATGTTTTATCTTTTCCTTAACAGACCCAGTAGCAGGAACTGAATTAAGAAATATGTACAAAATGTAGAAGAAACACAGACAGCTCACTATATCACTGTCATTTTATGCAATAAATGTAACTTCCTCTTTGAATGGGTTTCATGAAACAGTTATGCAAGGAACGTTGTTTAAAATACAGGCAAAGCTACCCAAATATGCATGAAGTTTAGATAAGAATTAAATGAAGCTTTACATGGATTGTAATATCTGCACTGATAGGCAAAGCTTTTTGTCGTCTTATTAAAAGGCCTCTTTATGCTTGAAAATCTAATTTACATAATCAAATGCATCTACTTACAAGCACAAGGGGTGAGCTAGAAAGGAGAATTCATCGGATTGCTAAAACTGGCATTATTGACTTGAGAGTGTATTTGGTTTATGTTTTTCCACAGTACAACACATAAAAATCCGTATTTATAAGGCATTCAATATTTTATGAGATTCTATTTTAGGAACTGTGCTTTTACATAGATAGAGAGGCTACAAAATTACGTTGAAAATAGGTGTTCCTAGAATTACCAAGAAAAAAAATAATAAAAAATTCCTATTCTTAGTACAATAGGGCCAAACTCTTATAAAATACAATCCCTCAAATTCTCATCTAAGGCTACAAGTTGATTCACCTATTTTGACTGCAGTCTTCATCGCATGATAGCAGTGAAAGGAAAAGGTACAAAACTCACTTTCTCAGCCATTTCATGAGAGTGATGCAGAGAATGCTCCCTTTCTGAGAACATTCTCCTCTGTTCATAGCTGGCTAGTCGACACGTGAGCCATGAAGAGAGGGTGCAGCCCCCGATCCCAATGCACGCAAGAGACATGGAGGCGAGATGCAGAGGATACAGGGAAGAGGTCTTCTTTGTCACAGCCCGAAGGAACTGAACGTTCAGGATGCCCCCGATGAGTCCACAGATGCAGCAGGCGGAAAAGAGGATCATCTGACATGAAAAGAAAGGGGGAGTTAAAGTTGAAAAAGCAAGGCTGACCAAAACACAGCACCCTGCTCTGCTATACATGTCAAGGATAGCTGAGCTACCATAAACAGAAGGTGCTTTGGGTGCTTCTTAGAGGACAGGGGCTATTTTTTTTTTTACCAAGTTTCTATGCAATCTGGCTTAATAGAGAGGGCACAGACCACAGTGTTTCAGGAATTAATAGCTGACTCTATAATGGCCAGGAATATATCTCATGAAAACTCTGAAGTAAGCAAAATTTATCTTCTAGGTAGATTCAGATTTAATTTGTTTAATATTTATTTAATTTATTTAATATCTATTGTGTGTTATTATGCTAGGAACTTGATCATACAGCAATCATCTCAATTAACCCTCCAAGTAATCCTCTGAGAGGTAATACACATTTTGGAAAATGAATGGTGAGCAGTTAACACTCAAATTTAGGGACTGAATCCAGATTTTCTGACTCGGAATCCACTTTCACTGTTAATCCCCACAAATGATCTAAATACCATCTTGTTGAATTGTCACTAGTTCCACTGAGCTGCAAAACTTTGTAGTTCTCTAGCTGTGTGGGCTTAGGGAATTTGGTTAGCTCCTTTTTTTCGTTTAGAAGAATTTTATTGTTTTAGTATCTATTTTCCCAACAGGTAGTGTAGGGACTCTCTATGAACTTAGAGGTGATTTATTTTACAAATGATTTGTTACTCTGTGGCACCACACAACAGATATTCCCCAAATACTGCTTGGTTGATTGTTCTGGAGAAACACAGGGTGTGGCTTTGCTTTTGATTCTACTGTTGGTTTGATGTGGGTCTCTTTTAATACAGCTACGGGTTTTTATTCAACCCAAATATCATAAGATCCCTGGCAGAACCGAGCATAATGCCTTCCGTGTAGTAAATGTTCTGTGAATATTTAATACATTTAATTGAATGCTTCAATAGATTTAATAATTAAAATTTTTTTATTTTAACTTTTTTTGGGTGGGGGCTGATTAGGTTTATTTATTTATTTATTCATTTAATGGAGGTACTGGGGATTGAATCCAGACCTTGTGCATGCTAAGCATGCACTCTTCCCCTGAGCTATACACTACCCCAAGATTAATCATTTATTTTATATTTGTATCTTGTCTAAAGTCTCCTATGGGCTTTCATGATACGTTATAGTGTGATACTAATGTAATTATTTCCATTTTTCTTTGGAGCACAGTCTCTACTTTAGTCACCTCCCTCATCCCTTAATATAGCTTGTTCACTCCCACCTCAATGACATGCTTCATTTCCTGGAAATTATTTTCTTCCTTCTTGAATCCCTAGATAGAAGACCCAAATCTAGCCCTAACTTCCTCAGAAAGCCTTCCTGGACTTTACTGGGCAAACAGTTTCATAACTTACTTTAGCATTCAGTTTTACATCATTAGGTACTACTTGCTGTTGACAGTTAGCTGAGGTAGCAAACACACATTGAGCACCCAGCATCTGTTAGACCGTGAGTGAGGCAGCAGTTGGCATTACAAAAGAGAAGAGCTCATAGTCATTCCCCTTGGGTATACATCACGGTCCTGTGTGAGAGAAAATCCAACATTCTAACGTGGTATGGCAAATATTCAGAAAGAATGATAAAAGTTTTCCCTCAGAGTAGGGAGGAGGGGAATTTAGTCCAACCAGAGGTTTCAGACAAGGCTTTCTTGACAATGTGTCATCTAAGCTAAGTGTATGTAGTTCCCAGAAAAGGGTAAGGCCATGGATGCATGAAACAGCAGGGTGAGCAGAAAGAAGTACAAGTAGTTCATTTTGTTTCTTTAACAATTCAGCATTCCTTATTGTGTCTGTCATAGAGTACTTATCACCAAGACTGAAACCCAGGGATGCATAAGTATAATCTTTTAATAGTTGATTAAACATAACACTGAATGTCGATTACCAAATAACTGAATCATCTCAAGTGGGAAATTGTAGCTCCTCATTTCAAACAGAATCAACCAGTTACATCTCTTTTTAAAGTACATTCAAATGGTATGTTGTTTCTTGAGAATATATTTTGCTGTTTACACTTTCTCAGAAAATATGGAAAGATATTATATTCTAGCCTCAAATAACTCTGAATTACTGTTAATTAATAAAGTAAATAACAAAGTTAATTGACTATTAGAGGAAAACACTACCTCTCCTGATGCTATTGCCATTAATTCCTTAAAGGCACGACACTTTATTCACAGAACATTCTCACCCAGGAATTAACATGTTAAAATCTGTACCCAAGTTTATAATCATACACTATTTTTAAATCTCACCAGACTAGAGATTCTAGACTTTAGAGATACTTGGAGTGGAGAAATTTTCACACAATTTGATTAAAGGGTAGAGAATCTTTGACAGTTAATGTCATCTGTGGGAACCTCAGATGTTACAGGAGGATAACCAGATGACAGTTTCTAAAAAGTTTAGATCTTATAATTTTTTTCTTTTATAACTTATAAGGAAATTAGAAAGACAGGAAAGACACCAGTGACCTTTTAAAAATCCCTTCCCTCCCCTTCTATGAACTGAACATTTGTGTCCCTCCAGAATTCATACATTAAAGCCAAATCCCCAATACTACAGTATTTGGAGGCAGGGCTTTGGGGAGACAATTAGATCATGATGTTAGAGCCCTTGTGAATGGGACCAGTGCCTTTATTAAAGAGATTCTAGAGAGACCTTTACTCTCATTTGCCACAAGAGGACATAGCCAGAAATTTGCAACCCAGGAGAGAGTCTGATCAGAACCCAGTTATGCTGGCACCCTAACCCTAACCCTAACTTCCAGTCTCCAGAACTGTGAGAAGTAAATTTCTGTTGTTTATAAGCCACCCAGTCTACAGAACGTGTTACAGCAGCCTGAACCGACTTGGACGTCTCTCCTCCCCTGCCCTCCCCTCTCCCTCCTTCCTTTCTCTCTCCCTTTTCATCACATCCCCTCCCTCCTTCCCTCTTTCTTTCCTTTCTTCCTTTCTTTCCTTTACTTTCATCCACCTTCCAAGAAATTGTTACTATACAGTCATAAAGAGTCATCAAAGAGGAAAAGTATAGAAAGAATGAAAACCATGCTAAAGAGAGATGGGAGAATTACAGATGCAAATTATAAGCCTCCAGACAATTTTTTATCCAAAAGTTTCTCTTAATGTAATTTTTAAAAATTACATCTTACCTATCTAAAGCAGTGGGGGCTTCATCCTTTTTGTCACAATAGGTATTCTCACAAAGAAGGTTGTGATTAGAAAAGGAACTGAACAAAATGACTGCAATACTCCCCCTTCCCTGGTCTCCTTAGATAACTGGCCTCCCCTTGGAAAACTCTTTTTAGTCTCAAAAAGATCACTTTCTAATGTCCATAGATAATATGAATTTTGCCAACATATACAGGTCTATGATCTTTCTTATTGTACTCAATAAAATAAACATGCTTTTTCCTACTTTCTAACTCCCAAAAACTGTCATGAAAGGCAGTGGGGAATCCATACTTCAGCATACAGAAATTCTCCTCCAGCCAATAGTAGAGTTAACTGGGAGCAAGGTCCATACCCCCTGAAACCTATGTTAGCACCATAAGACATCTGAGAATGATTTGCACTTTTACATTTTTACATTTGCATTCACAGTCACAAAATAAAATTAAATTAAAAAAACTTTAGTAATTAACTGCAACTACAACACAGCTGTTTTGCTGTTTTGCAAAATTAACTTCACAGTCCAAGCCAGTAGGCCCGGTTCCATATCTAAACTGTTAAATTTCCCATGAACTCAAGCTTGTGAGTATCTGGGAGTCGATAAACTGGATAAGTGGAGACAGGCATCCACAGCAGTCATTGAGGGTTGCAGATTTATGTATTTAAAGGGTATATCAAAGCTTTTCTTTCTTTTTCTTTAGTCATAGTCTGTAATAATCTTGATGGCTTTCTTTGAAAATAAAAAGCCAGGATTTATGTGTCAGTTTTCTTTTTATCCTAAATTAGTAACATTCAGCCTATGAAGTTGGCTAGTCATCATTTCCATTTCTGAGTTCTTACATTTCCAATACTTCAACGCACAATACAAGCAAGGCAAAAACTTACGACGAGTCCAGATTTTTTTTTGGCGCACAGTATTCCACATATGCCGCAAAGAAGAAACTGAAAAGGAAAAGAATAATAATTATTTCATATCCAAAGATAAGAGAACACTTAGTTTTTAGCTCATAGTTCACTCATGACACTTGCTCCAGTGAAGCCTGAAAATTTTACATTCCCATCAAAAGCCAGAAAGGAAAATACGTCATTCTAAAATCGTAAGGGATAAAAATGTAAAATCTAATGAACATTTTTTGCAAGGTTGATATAAGGTGATTGTGGAATTTAAGCAAAACTTGAATCTGTTTACCACCAGGCAAAATGATCAAAGAGATGAATTTAGAGCTTCATTCCTCCTATTTATTTCACTGTCTTCTTGTCCCTTCCTCCTTTCTCAGGGAAAAAAGTGGTATGGTACATTCATTCATACCAAGAATTAGAACTCAGTGGGCTCTGCTATGGTAGGGAGTATAGCACAGTTGAAAAGGGAAGGCATCAGACAAGGAGATGTTTTTCTATAGAGATATTCTTTGTGTATTTCAAATTATGTCAGGTAAGATAGATGCCCCCTCATTCTACCAGAAATACTATCTTTGTGTATACGCCCGAAGAATACAAGGGGATGAAGCTTTTGATGGCATGTAATTTTTTTTGTAAATAAGCACATTGGTGACATATTGTTTTGCAAAAGCAGCTATATCAGTTCGTCTACCAGTGACACACTATTACACATTTTGGTTATCAGAAAGTGGTAAGTTGTTTAATTTGGAAAGAAATATTTAGGCCATTTGTGCATATTTTTGCTGGAAGTAAATGATATAAATAAAATAATGCATTCACTAATAAATAATAAGATTTTCAGAATAGCAAAGAAAACCTTGAATATGGTTAAGGTTGTTTTTGTACGATTTTTCTCTTAAATTTTGCTATCTCAAGTCAGAACTAGCAATACAAGTGGTTTTAACTGAGTATTTTGTGCATGGAAAGATTTTAAAATACACACATCAAAATATTCCTAGGATTATCTGAAATAAACAACATGCTTATGGGATGCACCAACAAAATGTGATTTAAAATAATGGGTAAGAAAAGTCTCATTTTTCAGGGAACTTTCCGTTTAAGGGAACAAAATGGTTACAAAGCAGGCAATGACAGACCAGGGAACACAAGAATATATAAAAATTTGGTACATAATATAAATGACTTTTCAAATTGATGGGGGAAAGATCAGGATCATTTGTTCAATACATGGAATTAGGACAATTTGTTAATCTTCCCTAACATCATATACCAAATACCTATGGAACAGTTTGAATAGTTAAATGTATTTTTAAAATGTAGTAGGAGATGAGAAAGTTAAATATTTATATGATTTTAGAGAAGCAGGATTTTCTAAACAATATCAGCAAAGTCATAGACCAAAACGGAAAATAGTTACTAATACATAAAATTACAGTTCTGATAATAAACAATGTAACTCTCAAAGGCAAAAATAAATTGGGATTATATTCAGAAAACATATGTCGGAGAGTTGATATACTATATAAATAGATCTAACAAAATAATTTTAATACCTTAAAACCATGAGAAGATAGGAACTCAGAACTTTATAAAACTTGAATACTTGCATGATTTTTTATAAGCCTTAAAAAGCTACTTCTGAGCGACCATTTCTCACACCTTTCTGTGTCCTAGGTCTACATGATCCTGTCCTCATATAGACTCTTTCTTACTGATCTCATCTCAGACCTCTCAAGGTTATGCTCAAGTCATTCCATTTTGGACCAATTCTGTGCCTGGTCGGTGCTTCCAAGCTTCAAATCAAAGCTTCAGTATGTCTTTCTCCTGCTTCCCTGACTAACCCATTATTCATCCTGAAAGTGCACTCACCTAGAACTCATTCTTGAAATAATTTGAAAGCAGTGCAGTTTTGTTGGACCTTTGAAATCTATAAACATTGTCATTATTTATTCACAGCAAAACCCAAGAGCACCTCAGGACCATAAGCAGAGCTTTCCAACACAGCTCTGCATCCACTCAGGTGGAACAACTAAGTGGCAATAAAATTCCTTCTTTCTAGTGTATCAGTAAGAAAAGGAGGTAAGTTTTCTAGAAGTTTGCAGGGACAATGGAAAGCTGAGGGTGAGGCACTGACACTGAAAAGAAGTTAAGGTAACCATAGCCCCTCCATTAATGGAATTTGAAGACTTGGTGCACCAAAGGTAATTACTATAGCAATAAAATCAATTCCTCACCAGAATGACTCCACCTTACACAGTAGCAGCTTAAAAGAAGATATTAAGATAAAATACTAACTATATTCAATATCTTGTAGTAGTAACATGGTGAAAAAACACAAAAACGAATAAATGTATGTTCATGTATGACTGAAACATTATGCTGTACACCAGAAACTGACGCAACATTGTAAACTGCCTATACTTCAATTAAAAATATATATAAAAAGAAATAAAATAAAATAAAGAGATTTTGAAAAAATAACTTTTGAATTTGTGCTGCATATACAGCCAAACTCTCATTTACACGAGGGATCGTAAGAAAGATATGCTCATCTGGGAAAAAGAACTGTGATAGGCTGAATTATGGCTCCCAAGATATACACATTCCCCAGAATCCATGAATGTTACCTTATATGGAAAAAAAGCCTGTGCAGACGTGATTAAGTTAAGAATCTCAAGATGCAGAGATTATCATAAATTATCCAGTCAGGCGCGAAATGTAATCCCAAAGTCCCTTAAGAGGAACAGAAGGAGGTCAAAAGACCTCCTTGAATGAAGACACCGGGATAGAGAGAAAGAGATCTGAAGAGGCTGATGGCTTTGAAGATGGGGGGAGAGAGGCATGATGCGAAGGATGTAGGTGCCTGTGTGAACTAGAAATGGCAAGGAAATGGGATTCTTTGGAGCCTCCAGAAGGAATACAGTCCTGCACACCCATTTTAGACTTCTGGCCTCTAGAATTGTGAGAGAATACATTTCTGTTGATTTAAGCCACTAAGTTTGCAGTGATTTGTTCTAGCAGCAATAGGTAAGTAATACAGAGTCTAAACATTTTTTCACATGACAGTCTCTTAAAGAACTGGAAGCTATTAAAAAAAAAAAAAACTAGAAGCTGTTCTTCAGGAAAACAAACAGGGGAAGACATGAGTTAAGAAAGAAGTATAGTAGCAAAAGCACAAAATAAAGTGAAACAGTAAATATTTTAAATTGACAAGTATTGATTGGAAAAATTAATATCTGTTTAGAATGAATATCCCAGGTGATGCTGGCATGAGAGATGGTGGGTTGGGGGTCAAGAAAATGTAAGTAAAATGATTCTTGTAAGTAAATGTAAGTAAAATGTAAGTAAAAAGATTCTTGTATCATTTAGCAGAATAATAGAGGAGCTGACTAGTGCTAGATATTGACAGAAAAGTAGAAGTTTAAATCAGTGCACTAAAATATAAAAGACCAGAAAAATAAAAATTAAGAGAAAAAATACATAGACAATACAGACTGAACCAACAGATGTCAAGAAAGTTTAAAAAATGAAAGGAAATAAGGTGAGAGTGAAACTATAAAATGAATTGGTATAAATAATTTCAATAATGTAAGCAATCAGAATATATGTGAATGTATTCAATTTCCCTAATAAGAGGGAAAATAGAGAGAGGGAGAGACACTCTGCTAGGAAAAGAAAAGAGATTTGTTCAAACTTTCCTAAAATGAATGAAAACCTCTTTCCTTACTCGTTTTCTCTTTGTCTTTCTCTTTCTCTCTCTCGCTGTTTCCCCCTTTATGTCAATCTCTCTCTCTGTGTGTGTCAGCACTGACCTAGATGCTATGATTTCCTTATTACTATTTCTTTCTGTCCAAGAAAGCTTATTTTGGGCAAGGACTACGAGTAAAAAAGACTATTGTAGAATTTCTGTCTAAATTACATAATGGAAAATTTGGGAGCCTTGGCTGTAATGGAAACAGATAAAAGCAATGGTTCTATCAGCTGGATAGGAGAACAGCAAATGTTGGGCAGATGGGATTACGAAAGATAGTGGGCCAATCTTATTTTAAGACAGCTTATTAAATTTTTTCTCACATAGTATTTAACCACCTTAGGTGAAATAATTTTCACTGGAATTCACTAGCCATTACAGAAGACATACATATTCAAAAATAGAAATGGTACTTTTCTTCCTTCAAGATAGTGAGATGAACCACAAATTGAGCTTGATGCTTTGCTAACATTTAATGATTTATACAATTTCATTAAAACTAGTCAATTTCTCTAAAACATACAGAAGAACTATCAGGAAAACATATAGAAAAATATTAAATATTAAGAAACTGATTCAAAAGAAAACTATCTCTGATTAAAAGAGCATATTTCTCCTTGTACCTGGATAAAAGTTTGATGACTTGCTTTGCTATCATCAGTTATTGAATATTTTTACTCTACTTCAATCACCTGTTAAGAAATAATAACTGGAGTCTCTAAAAGGGTTATTTTGTAGTTTAGCTCCCAAAATGCTAGTATGCCAAAGTAGTTCATATTCTTCCTGATGCTGTGCTGATTTGATTTTGACTTTCTTCTATGATACCTGGCTAGACTCTTGAGGACGTCCTCTCTGTCATGGACTTCTTTTCATTTGGGATCCCATTTCTCTAATAATTCCAGTATCAATCATCTGAGTAAAATAGGGGAAGTTTATCAAGTTGGAAAGCCTGCCCGAAAGCAGTGATTCTCAAAACTGGCTGTTTATTAGCTTCTAAAATTCCTGATACCTTGACCAATGAAGAATCAGACCCTCTAGGCGGGGACTTAGGCATCAGGATTTTAATCTCCCCAGGTGATTGCAGGGTGCTCTCATTGTCTGAAATTGCACACAAGGTGTCCACCAGTGCTTTGCCAGCAGGCCTGCTCATCTTAGAGCTCTCCTGAAGCACAGATGTTCCCCTTAATTACTCTCAGTGAGATATGAACAAATATGAAGCCAAATAAAGTGTTCTTCAAGGGAGAAACTCAAAGTCTTTGTTTATAAAATAAGGTAAAGGTCTCAGAGCTGTTTGGTCTCTAATGGTTCTTAGAAATAGAGATCATTACTTCATAATTTTTAAACATATTCTACCCAGTGCCTTTCATCATTGCTAATAGATTTTTCTCTTAAACTCCTAATCTTTTCTAAATTTTCTGTGATTTGTTTTAGTTAACTAGATCTAGAATTGGGCTAGATACACTATTATCTGGAAGAATTGGACTAATTTTGTATTGGCATATAGGCGTAAGAAAGACATCAATACAAATAAACATCATTGTAAAACCATATTGGAAGGAAATAGATTGAAATCAAAACAAGATCAACAATTAAAAAACAAACAACTGAATTAAAACTTGGGCCAAAGATCTGAACAGACATCTGACCAAAGAAGATCTAAGGATGGCAAGTATGAAAAGTTATTCAACATCATTTATCATTAAACAGTTATGAATTTAAACAACAATGAAATACCACCACACAGATATTAGAATAGCTAAAATTAGAAAGAAAAAAAAACTGGAGATATCAACTGCTGGTAGTGTGGAACAACAGGCATTTTCATTCATTCCTTATAGAAGTGGAGCTACTTTTTTTTTTTTTTGGCTCATTCTCTAGGTTGGGAAAAAAATAAGTTTATTTTATTTTTTTCAAATATTTATGAGAACTTGCCTGCCCTCCTGCAGGATTCTGTGCAGGTTTATACTAACGCATTACAAGTGGAAACATGGTAGCCAATTAATTCTTTTTTTTTTTTTTAACATTTTTTATTGACTTATAATCATTTTACAATGTTGTGACAAACTCCCGTGTAGAGCACAATTTTTCAGTTATACATGAACATATATATATATTCATTGTCACATTTTTTTCTCTGTGAGCTACCATGAGATCTTGTGTATATTTCCCTGTGCTATACAGTATAATCTTATTCATCTATTCTACAATTTTGAAATCCCGTCTATCCCTTCCCACCCTCTGCCCCCTTGGCAACCACAAGTTTGTATTCTATGTCTATGAGTCTTAATACAGCTACTTTTTTAATTTTTAAAATTATTTTGCCCATTACTGATGAACGCAGAAAAAAGGAAAAATCTATATGAAAACACCAACATTTACTGATTTGTACTACTACAACTACTATTATTAATATAACTATTGCTAAAATTATTGTACTTTTATCATGTCAGTCACTCTAATTGATTTACAGAGATTATATCATTTGATAAAAAAATCCCACTGTATTATTATATTTTTCTGATCTTATAGATGAGATAAATGAGGCTCAGAGAAGTGAAATGACCCATCCAATGTGATACAGCTACTTTGGAAGACAGTGTGGCAGTTTCTTACAAAGCTAAACATAGTCTTCCCATGTGATCCAAAAATTTTGCTTTTAGGTATGTACTAAACTAATCTGCAATATTATAACAGTGTTGTTCATCATTCACAAAAACTGGAAGCAACCAAGATGTCCTTCAGTAGGTGAGTGGATAAACTGTGGTACACTCATACAATGAAATACTACTCAGTGATAAAAATAAATGAGATAAAATGATACTCAAAGACATAATGAAATTTAAGTGTATATTGCTAAATGAAAAAAGCCAGTCTAAAAAGGGTATATACCATATGATTCTAATCATATAACACACTGAAAAAAGTAAACAATAGAGACAGTGAAAAGCTCAGTAGTTTCCAGGGTTTGGGGGAAGGTAGCCAAAGTTGTATAGTTGAATACGAGAAATTTATAAGGCAGTGAAACTATTCTGCATTACACTGTGGTTACATGATGCTCCAGATTTGTCAAAACCCACAGAACTTTACAGCACAAAGAATAAACATTAATGTATGCAAATTTAAAAAATCATTTAGAGAGTTATAGAATCACAGGATGGAATGCAGAATGTGACAAAGCAACCCTCCTATATAACAAATGCATGCAATGGCTTCACTGAAGGAGGCAGGGGAGATGATGCTGGCCTTGTAACTTTGGAAATGAGTGGAGTCTGTAAAACTAAAGGCTAAAGAAACCATATATAAGCACCATACTCTATCTGGCAAAGTTGTTCCCTACAGGGTTACTGGTTAACAATTCTGACCCTACTATACAGGTATTCTGAAACTGATCAATTAAATGGGGACGGATGGTGGGAGACTGGTTTCTTAGTGTTAGAGTGAGAGTTTATTGATAAGCACAAGGAACATCATAGATTGACCCATATGGTAATGGATTAGAGTTGTAGACAGCAGTATGAACTAACCTTTAGCTTCATATTTATAAACATAGTTACATATGGAACTATCTATAGGTCTGTGCATAAACACATTAGTACATGCATGTTTTCTTGCTCCGTCCTCTGAGAGGGCCTAGATGCTATGATACTAGTAGCAAAGAGCATAACCTATTGCTCAGATCTTGGTTTCTAATACTGTTAACCAGTAAAAGGAATCATTAATCCTCAAAGAAATGGCTGTTCCTCGGACTGTGGCAAGAAATATTTTATACAGGCTAGGAGCATACTATAGTGCCAGACAATATGGGGGTGCTCAAAAAACAAGCAAAAAACCCACACTGATTGAGGTTTGTCAGAGAGACTCAGAAGCCAACTGAAAGGGCTCCCAATGATTAAAGCTGCAACAATTCGAGCAACGAAATAAAGATGCATTGGATTGTGACCCAATGTCCATAATAAATATTCATGTGACCATACTGATATAGATGAATGATTGGGTAAATTAATAAATAGACATAAATAACTATGGAGAAGAAACAAACCTATGCAGAAAAATTCCAAATAATTTATGTAGTTACTGCACTCTCAGAGACATGGTTCACTCCCTAAGTGTGGTCCACACATAAAGACTTCCTTCCAAAGAGTACAGTACAGAAAGGGGGAAAAAGAGTAACTTAGAGGAGACCTAGCAAACACTACCTCAGCCACGTGTCCAAGGTAAACACCAAGAGCAATGTCATGTTGATAACATGTATCCCTGAAATGATGTGATGAAAATGGCAAGAATGCTCACTAGCACCACTTTTGTTGAATATTGAAACGGAGCTACAACACAAGTAGATAACCCAATTAAATAACAGAAAGAAATTAAAGGGATTAAAATTGGAAAAGAGGTAAAACTATCATTGTTTGCAGACACACGATTAACACACGAAATTCTCAAGAGAATCAACTCTTAATATTCACTGCAAAAAATAAGGCGATTTAGTAAGGAAGCAAGACACAAGTTAACATACGGAAACTAATGATATTCATGTACACAAATAACATCCTATCGGGAGCTATAAGGGAAGAAACCCCATTTTTAATAAGAAATAATAAAATTCCTAAAAATAAATTTAAAATACAGTGTTAACCAATAAAGATAAAACCTAACATTAATAAATAACACAATAGTTTTATGAATGGAAAAATAAAACATTATCTTGGATATAAAGCTTTAGTATAAGTATGCTAATACTTTATAATCTAATTTGTTAATTTAACATAATTCAATAAAAATGCCAAAAGAATCAAGTTTTTAATTGGAAAGGTGATCCTAAAATTAATATGAAAAAATAAATATCAAAATCTTCTCAGAAAAACTCTGATAAATATGAGCAATAATGGTAAATGTTAACATCAGATACCAAAAAATATTATAAATTCTCAATAATTAAAACAGAATGACATTGGCACATGAATAGAAAAATTGAACAGAAGAGTAGAATTATAAAATCTAGAAATATACTGAATGTATACAAAACATAATAAAATGGCATCCCTAAACATTTATGAAAAAAAGACTATTTCATATGTGGTGTTTGGACATCTGTGTACCCATCTGGGAAAAAAATGAAACTAGATCTATACTTTATACTATATAACACAGTAATACTCTAATGTACTTAATGATTTATTAATGATTAATGTACTAAATTTAGAAATAAATAATAAAAATGCTAGAAGAAAGTGCAATTCTTTTATTATTTTGGAGTGGCAAAGACCTTTTAATTATGATTAAACTCCATGAAATAAAAGATGGATTAATTCAACAATTAGAGGAAGAATATACAAAAATTCCGGCATGGCAAAAATTATCATAAGCAAGTTCAAAATGACAAATGGGGAAAACATTTGCAATTTATTAACAAAAGACTAATCTCCCTAAAGTAAAATGAACTCCTGGAAATCAACAAGGAAAAGACTAACAATCTGACAGAAAAATAGGCAAAGCATATGAACAGATACTTCCCTGAAATACAAATGACTAAATATGAAAATGCTCAACTTCATCTATAGTGAGAGCAATGCAATTTCAAATGAACTCAGATACATTATTTTTCGTCTATCAGATTGGCAGGAGTCCTAAAATTTGATAATCTTGGCAAAGATAAAGGGAATCAAATCGTTATACATTGCTTGTAGGAAGATACAAGCAATGTTATACACTGCTCAGGAGAAGCCTCTACTGAGAGGAATTTGGCAACAATTACCAAAATTTCATATATGCACATATATGTATATCTCCTTTGCCTCAAATCCTGCATTTGAGAATTCATCTAACAGATATAGCTGCAAGTGTGCAAAATGATCTATGTGTCAAATTAGTATTTTAGTATTGTTAGTAATAATATAAAAGGAATAATCTCAAACATCAGTTAGTAGAGAATTGATTAAATTCATTGGATTTCTCTTCATCTATTAAAGACCTAAGAGAATGTTCTCCATACACTGATATGGAAAGTTCTCCAACATATATAGTTAAATGAAAAAAGCAAGGTACAGCATGGTATATGTAATAAACCACTTTTTGTGTAAAAAGACAAGAAATACATAATAATCTATACACATATTTGCCCTTACATGAATAAGGTAATTCTAGAAAAACATGGAAGAGACAAGGAACTGTGATTATGTGGGTGGAAGGAGTGATGACAATTGGATAAAGGAGACTAGGCTTTTCATCGAATACTTTTGGTTATTTATTTTTAAACCATGTGCAGGTGTTACCTATTCAAAAAGTTAAAAGAGCGGCCTCCTATTTGCTCAAAGCAAAATTATCATTGAGGTGTTAGGAAACAATAGCCCATCGAGATTCAGCTTTACTAGTGAATGACTAGTAAAGGGGATAAGCAGGCAAGATACATAGATATACAGATTGGTGAATGACTGGAAGTTCCATGCTCCTTGTGGGTATTATAAAAAAAAAAAAGCTAATAAAACTCCCCAACCTAATTGTTTTCAGAATGTGTATTTGGAAAGGAGGATGGCAGCCCATATTTTGGAGTCAAGGAGCTGTGTAGGTATCTCTTCAAACACAACACTAAGGCCATCATCTTGTCTGCTTTTACACAAGGCTTGTTTTGCCTGTTTAATAGAATTGAATCTGGAACCTGCTATGGTCAGAGCTTTCAGGCACAAAGCCAAAAGTGCCACAGAGTAATTTACAAGAATTGAGTTCAGTCCTTTTGAAATAAATGGAGTCTATCATGGAGAATTGTGATTGAAGGCTGAATGTGGTTTTATTCTCAGTTAAATATAATGAATTATAAACCACTATGTATCAGATGTAGCTTCACCTTCAATGACTACCATATTTCATCTTTATTTAGGAGAGATTTTTGTAGTTCCACACATTTATAATAGTAGCTGAAATAAAGCTCTTGTTTTGCAAAGCATTTTGATAGTCTTTCAATGCTCTAGAAAAAAAATGGATTGAAAAAGGGAATTTTGCTCTGTGATGGGCAAGTCAAAGAAGAAAAGAAAATATGGAGCAAAAGAATAATTTTGAACCTCGTGTTATACAAAAAAGGAATTGAATATGTTATTTGATTTGACATTACTGATACTGTTAGGGTGAGAATCATCTATTTTTATATTCAACTTTGCCATAGATCCTCAGACAAAGCTGTTCTGTTGAAATAAAGTTTTTAGATGACCTAATGGAATTTCAAACTGAATGAATGAATTAGTAGATGGGTGGATGAATGTATCTACAGTATGCAGGGGAAGGGCAGAAATTAATCAAGTTTTGCCAATTCCAAGACACATAACTGGGTGTAATTAGTCTTTTCACTGAATAAAATCCAATTAACTTCTTTTTTGTTTTTATGAAATACTCAAAATTGATCAGATTAGCTTAATTCTCTTCTGAATGGTAGTACTGGAACCTAATTTGTTTGGCGTTGACCTTTTAAGTGTCACAATTATAGCTTTGTGGGTTTCAAAAGTTTCTCTCTCAAACCGCAGATAATCTTGAGTTGTCAGCATAAGTAGACCTTTCTAAAAAAGAAAAAAAAAATCACTGAAAAAGATGGCACCTTGGCACTGAGTGAAAATTGCCAGATTATTTTTAAAGATGAGAAGTGGCTTCCCAAACTAGAAAAGGCTGTATTCTTTAAAAAAAAATAATTTTTTACTGCAGTATAATTGACATATAATTTTATAATTGACATATAACTTTATCTGAGTTTGTGTTCTTAGGTATGTGAGATAGAAAATAACTTGGGGAAGTAACCTATGAGTATATACCACAGCTGTTGGTTCAGAACACCAGGCTTGACTTCAGAACAGACCCAGAATAGCTTTTTCCCTTTGGTGACATTAGAAGTTGGACAATATCTTAGCACTCTCATCTGAATCCTATTACCTACTATCTGCTGGTCTGTTCTATAGTAAATTGTTTTGAGTGGTAATAGTTCAGTCTCCCCTTTACTCACTCTTTAACCTTAATACACACTATCTCAGTGCCATTCAGAAATTTGCTCCTGGAAGAAATCTAGACACTTTTCATTCAGTCAAGATCAAACTATGTAAAAACAATCAAAGGATATCACAAAAAGCTTCATGACATTTAATTATTAAAATACAATTTTTTTAAACATTGAGTCAATTACTTTGTTACTTTGTGGTTCTTTTAAGCCATCAGGTACTATACCTAACAAGCTGAGTCTGTCTGAAAGCAGAGATTCTAAAGCAAGAAGAGTATTTTCTGGTTATAAACAATGGGCTGTCCCAGAAGGGCTATGAGTAAAAGGTAGGTGACTACTGTCTTTATTGTATTCCTTCTGGGGAAGAAGATAATACCATGGTACACAGAATAGGAACTCTAAAAACAACTTCATCTAACCTCAGGGCTTATGTCACAATTAAAATAATCCTGAATTTATGCACCTCACTTAAAATCCTTTGTAAATTCTCACTCAAAGTGAAGGGAGCTCTTCCTGTTTGAGGACGTATGTTTCACATAATAATCCCATGTGAATATGTATCCATTTAGTTTCAAGTAACAAGATTTCCCCTCACACTCTTGGGATTTAGGCAGTGTGTAAAAGCTGCTCATGCCCTTTTTCATCTCCAAAGACAGTCTTGTAGAATATGCTTTTGGCTGTCTTAACAACTGGACCCACTTTAGCCCAAATGACCTGAGTTACAAAGTACTGACAAAAATTTTTCAAGGAATGACATGGTAGGTCACTTTATCAGAATGACATGAGGAAACTTATTATAAATGCAGTCACGGGCCCCACTGAATCAGATTTTGGTGGGATGGGTTCAAAATCTGCATCCTGGATACATTCCAAGATAAATGTTATGCTTCCTCTCGTTTGAGAACCTTAGCTGTAGAATCAAAGGAATGATTTAATTATCTAGTTTGGCTTAGATGAGCTGGTCCTCCCAGGAACTGGCCAGACGTGCAAGCTATCATAGGAGTAGTAGCCCAAAGGGAGCAGGAGAGGCTGTCCAGTACCAGACTCTGAAGACTCCCTGTGCTTATATGACGAACCAAGCTACTTCTCCTTCCTAAGTGTTTAGATTCTCACAGAGAACACTTCTCTCTCCATTCTCAGGTGTTAAGCCAGTTGTCAGGAGCACTCTAGCAGATGTAAGAGTGTTTTGTTCAGATATACCTCCATCAACCACAGGGGAAAGGAAGTTGGTGTTGCTTTCTCTGGATCCTACTGTAGACATTTCATGTCTTTGCATGGCAAGTTTTAAGTGATTTGTCTTTGACAGATTCCTTTCTTCCATCAAAGAACTGTTGGTATATTTGGACTTTTAAGGTCTTTTAAGCTTTATTTTTTTCCCTTTGTTTCCCATGATGATGAATCACTTCTGATGATCAGGACACCCAGACTGAAGCAAAGGCAGGACTATCAGTATTCCACAGAGAGCCTCTAAGGAATGAGAGAATTGCTTTTTTTAAAAGGGCATTAACAAAAGGAAAGTTTTCTTGCCCAGCTTCCTCTGTTCATCTCTTTCTCTGTCTCCCTCTCTCTTTTAAGAGAGTCTGGAGAAGTTGAGTAGTCTTGCGAAATAAACAGAGAATTTTACTTCCACTCTGGTTCAGCACTGTGTTTATATTACTTAGCCAGGCTTTCTCTGTTTGCTACAGTTCTTATAATGATAATTTTGGGTCAAGTAGGAAATCACAGTTTTCTTTCTGAATATATTTATGCCAGAGCTTGTCAATGTACACAATCAGCCTACGAAAAACCACAAGATTGTTAAGAGTCAACTAGAGTAAGGTGTTTCCATAAACCATGGGTAACCAATAAGTTGCATAGCACTAATTATAACTCACCTGAAATTTCTGAGGGTGAAGTGTCCTCCCCTCTCTCCACATAACTATTTAGTTAACTTCAAACTTGTTTTAAACAACAATCATGTATTACATCTTTCCTTTACTGGTTCAATTTGATTGCCAGAGAGCCCTAAAACCTTCACAAGTTACATAGGAAGACTTGTACGTCAATTTGCAAAAGAGGTTATTAGAAAACTTATAAAATTAAAAATTGATTATAAATTTCTCATTGCCTTAAAATTTCAAATAAGACACTAAAAGAACATGAATCAGGCTGTTAAAACTAGCAGATTTGGGGAAATGAGTCTGGAGAGTAAGATGTCTGAAGACGATTTTGGAAGGAATCATTGTAATTGAAGTGTAATAGTGGTGGAAAAGATTTATAAACTTAAGCTAATAAAGAACCCAGGGAAGTTGCTGAATTTCTGAATTTTTTCAGAATAGTGCTGAATGGTGGTTTCTGAGTGTCATTGATTTATGCTATAAATGTGATGTCTTTCAGCTTTCTCTGGATAAAGAGGACCACCATAAAATAATTTTGAATCCTTCTTCTAGCCTTCCACTGATTCATTTCTTTATTACTCAGCAATTTTATTTTGCGAGTAGTTGCATAGACACTTCTATGTCTTTGTAGTATTATGATACTGCATGAATAAAAAATAACATACTCTCAGCAGAGCCAGATAATAGGGGTTGGCTCAAAGAAGCAGGAAATTTAAGCCTGACAGGTTTTCTATTTCCTGGAGTTTTAAGGTGTGCTTTTACTGAAAACTCCACAAAGATTACAGGAAGAAATAATAATGTAGCAAAAAGAAATAATTCAGAGCATAAAAAAAGCACTTGGCTTGTGGGCTTTGGAGAAAATCTTAAACGCTGCACTCTCCATTAATATCCTTCAGCACAAAGACTATTTGCCTTACTGGAAGAAAGTTTACAAGATGTTTTAGCAGATGAACCTTTACCCTCATTATCCAGTCCCTTTATTTTGATTCCTGTTAAAGAACCCCAAATGGAAACACTTTGTCAAGTATCCTGTTGGTATAAATTCTCAAATTTCCATAGTTTACTTTGTCAAAAGTTTGCAACACTTACTATTTGGGTTCTCTCTCCCAGTATTTCTGGGAAGGCTGAAAAAATTCTTTAATATTTCCATTTTGTGGATACAGGGATTAAGATGCCAAAAAAAATCACACAGCAAGTCAGTGGCAGAAGTTCAATGAAAACTGAAAATTGGGGTTCCCAAATTATTGCTTCTCATGCGCTAAACTCATTTCACAATAACTCTAAGTATATTAGAAACACCTTGTCAAAAAAGATTCTTTTTAATAGACAAGTCATAAAATGTCTCCAATGGAAAGCTTTTTTGGGAAATCTCCCTGGTATGCAAGTATGCCTATCACCTTAGTTTTAACCTTCCCCTTGAAATTTCTCCTCTTTTTCCTCACAGTCACTTTCATACTTAGTTTCAAGTTCCTGGCTGTATCTCTAGCCTAGTTGTAAATAAAATCTAACATAAAATAAATTCATTTCTATTTATTCACTCAACACAACTAAAATAAACTGGTATTTTCAATGGCATTTGAGAAGAAAAAAAGGGGTACAAGGGCAAAATTAACAAAGAAATTGTAAGATGCTTGGAAGTGGTACCCTTCCTGGTGCATAACGCATATGTATGTTCAGACTGTGTTCCATCCCATACTCTGTTTGAAGGACCTCATACTGATGATTCCAAGAGGATATCAAATCTTAGGAGATAAAGGGCAAGGGCCTCAGGCCACTTCTTTGGTCATCTGCTCCCAACTGAAGTCATCTTTTGGAGTACTCTGTGAGTTGATTTAATAAAAGTGGTGACGTTTGCATTTCATTCTGCTTTCTATTCAGATTTTTTTAAATCAAATAACTCAGAGGACCTTTATTTTTATTTATCTTACAGCGATGAGACCATAAAAACACCTGTCCATGACAATGCATGATTGCTGAACGATAAGCTACACAGAACAGGTATATTTTGTGCAGCAGGATATGCAAATTCATAGGATAAAGTTAGTATTATCCAAAATTCTGTCCTTCAGCCTATCTAGGAAATGCGGTAGGCTAAAATACTGCCTATCATTTCTTGATTTAAATGCTAGAATGAAGAATAAAGGATCGGAGTTACATGAATGGAGATTTCCACTCATTACCAGGAAAACTTTTCTAATAAACAAATCTGTCCACAAAGTAGCTTGGGTTTCCTCATAACATGCATGAGGTCCCTTTGGAAATGTTTGGGGAGTGACTGAAAGACCACCTCTTGTGGTGCAGAGGACAGGTGGGTACAGTTCTGACAAGGTCTTGAAATAGAGTCCTATGAAGTAAACTGACAGTTTAGTTGAGAGTAATATATCGCATTTAGATGATCAATTTTCAGAGAATTGGAGTTTAGTGACAGACATGTGGCACCATGCTATCTATTTCTGATGAAAAAGAAGACATTTTCAGGCTCCTCAGTGTCCTGAGCTATTTATTGTCACGACCATATATCAGTGAAGACAATGTATAAATGTATAAACCTACTGATGAATTGAGGCTGCTGAATACAGAATGCCAGAAACAGTTTACAGTAACTGCAGAAACAGCCATGTTATTTTTACCGTTCTTTTTATTTAAGGTTAATAATAGATGACTCTATGGTTCCTAGCTTCTAAAACTGTAATTGGCATCCGTATATACATTTTATATTCTAGGCTACTTTCCCCAAATTAATTAATTCATATTTTTATAGCACCGTGTGAGTTAGGGGAGCTCAAAGGGGACTTGATGGCCTTGCCCAGAACCTCAGCAGGAAGGAACCACTGCCAGACCTACATTTAGAAGAGGGTTTCTTCATCCCTGTCTTCTCACCCTAGTTCTCTCTGGAGCCAGAGAGATCATAGAATATCCCTATCACGGTTGGCAAAGTTTGCTGTGAATTTTACCTTCTTAGCTTATACCTCTTCAGCATTGGGTTGAATCATATTCATATTAATTGTAAGGACAATAAGTAATTACTTAGGTTTGGGGAAGGGAAACGCAGTATAATAGTTATAGTAATAAAAAGAACAGGCTAATGTTTATTGAGCACTTGCTGAATACCAGGCTCTGGGCTAAACATTTTACGTACATCATCTAATTGAATTCTCTCATATTTGGCCAAGAAAACTGATCCTACGACCAATTTTATCACATCTTGAAGCTGGTAAGTGGCAGAACTAGTATTTAAATACCATCCTTTCTAACTCTGGAGGCTGAACTATATTGGGGTTTTCCAATCATGATTTTACCCCAGCTCTCTCAGCATACATCACAGTTATTTTTTCTTTTGTCTTTCTGTTTTAGAGAAAGCTTCTGGGACAGAAATCAAAATAAGCCTTAAGTGTTCTCTTTTAACAGGAGAACATTTCGGTAGCGAGGTAGTAGAAATCAAAGACAGCTGGGTGTTCCATGAAAAGCAGATCTTGAGTGGTTATGATGCAAAAGGAAAGGATGAAACAAATTCAGGTCCACAGGTAGTTACTAAATCGTGGTAAGAGAGCTTTCCCTGCTACAGGCTATTGAATTCTAGTCTCTGAAGAAATATTTTATTACCACTTGGTGGCAGTAGCTACCAATTAATTCATAGGATTACTTTACAGCTGAAATACTGGTTTTTATTTCTAGCTGGGCATGATTTTTTAAAAATATTTCACCCTTTAACTAATTAACATTTTCATATAGTTCATTTACTTCTACAAATTCTTGTCCCATGTATATTTATAATAATGATGATGATGTCTTGGATGCATGCCTGCCTCTCCTAAGTTAAAGTCCTTTGATTTGCCTTTAGAATAAAGACTATACATAATTACAACAAAGAAGATTCCTCCATTCAACCTTATAGCTTTCAAAGTGTTCACTGGCTGTCCAAAACAGAGTGAGGACAGAACTAGGTAAAAATGGATAGTAGGGCTTATCAAACCTGAGTGAAAGGAAACTTACAATCATTGACTTAATAACTTATTAACACTGATTTACAATAATCAAGAAACTTTAAGCATATTGTTTCAAAATCAGTCCATTTTATAGAAGAAACTGAGGTTCAGAAAAATAATAGTGATCTTGTCCAAGATATACCTGGATAGTATATACAGTTAATGAATGGCAAAATCAGGATTCAAATTCAGAACTGTCTCTACAGCACACACACTCTTCAGTGTCTCATGCTAACACTGATAATGGTATTACCATGTCTAAGTAAAAAAGCAGTTATAAAAGACATCTAATTTTTAAGCTTAAAAGGGAATATCAAAATTCTAAGGATGCTCAGCTCTCTGATGTAGGGGCAAAAAGAAATAAATTTATTGGATAAAGAATATATTTTGAAGTCACGTAGAAAGTTGGAGCGGTCTACTAAAATGAACTAAGACTTATCTGGTTTAGGAGGTATAGGTAACATTAATCTTAAATAACTGTATGAAACTATATGAAAGCAGAAGACTGGACTAAAGAACTAAAATATAGTTTTTAAAATTGTGTTTACTTAGAATATCTTAGGCCATGATGAAATGCTTATAGCACTAATCTGACAAAATGGTGGAATACAAAACTTTATGCACTTTTTTATATTGCAAAAATTATTTTCATACAAAGCTAAGGCAATATATCATGATATAAACAGTGATTATCTCTGCGTGGTGGGATCATTGGTGATTTCAGTGTCTTTTTTGTTTTTTTATTTTCCCAATTCTCTATGGTAAACTGCAAAATAATAGGACATTTCATTTAGTATTTCCAGAACTTTGTTCTGATCACACTGTATAAGCCAGTGATCAGAGGAGTTAATGAATATGAAAAAGATGGAAAATAAGACAGCAGAGGCAACCCTCCTTAAAAACAGAGAAGGATCTACTTATAAAGTGTAATGTGGAAAGGGCTAATCAAAATATTCCCTTCCTTGGCTCTAAATTCCCACCATGTGAATAATATGTTTGAATTAAGTCACAAAAACCCAAAGGCATCCATTTAAATTCTAATTTATAACTTGGGTGGGTTTTTACATGCAAAATTAGTATCCATATGGGGAAAACATTTTCTTGCTTTATGTCTATATAGAACCCTTGGTAATAATCCAGCAGAACAGAGCAAAATGTCCCGGAGAGTTTGGTTTTAGGTGAATGGAAAGATGAAGGCCTTTTGAGGGTTAACCTTTTGTTCCCTAACAGCTCCTCCAGATTCCTCTCTTTCGTTTATCCTTCTGCTCTCAAATAAACAATGTTCACAAATCATTCTCCTACTTGCTGGGGCTAAGCTCAGTCTGTTGCAGTGAACACTAGGATATTAGTGAATCAGTCATAACACGTCCAACATTACTTTAGTATTTGCATTCCCTGCTTGACAAGTCTTTACAGTTTAGGATCAACCTGCTCCATCAAGAGAGCCAGCCTTTTTCATCTTTAAGTAACTGTTTGTCAGAGAGTTCTTTCTTTCACTAGCCTGAAAGCTTTATGCCTGCAGCATCTACTCATTGTCTACAAGTTAGGATAAGGATACCATTAACCCTGTGTTTTCTCTAGGGCAAACATGCCCTGGTTTCTTATTTCATGGTGGCTCTCTCCTTAATGTTCTATTGTCTTTCTTGACTGGTGACGGAATTGCCTGAAAAGCAAATCAATACATTGGCAGACCTTCTTTTACCAGGGAGAAGATTTCTTTCTAGCAGATTTCCAGATCATCAATGTCCTTAATCTTTATTATGTCTGGTCCACAACATTTACCTTCCCTACAAGTATTTGTATCTCAGAAGAATGAACACAGATCAGGCTTAAACTGGAGGAAATTTGCTGTTGGGTGAGATACTTTCACACAATGGCTCTCTGGTGTTCTTTGTCTATTCCAAGCCATTCTCTACTCTCAAACAGGACAACAGAGATTAAAATACTTGGGGCCTACAATGTTTAGAAATCTAGAAACAAACACCATCCATTATCCAATTCTTTTTCTTTTACAGATAGTTCTATTCTTTACAGAACTCAATAAAACCATGCCATTCCCTCAGAAATAAAGTGAGGCTTGCACAATTTATAACCAAAATACAGCTTTACAATCTCAGAGGGAGAAGCAATCGTGTATCATCTTCTTTTTAAATATTTGTTTTAGAGGTCACAATTTCCCCATGCTCATTTCCTTGAATAGTGTTTTGTTTCCACTGGTGTCTGTGAGCAGTAACTATAATACCTGGGACAAATTGAGGGGAATGGTGAAAAATGCAATGCCCTTTTAAGTTTACCCTGATTTTTGGAGGGAAAAAATGAGAGATTCTAATTAGAGGAAAAGGACATCATGGTTATTTTGTTTTTTAGGGCAGTACTGGAAGAAGCAGGTTGGCATGGTTTTTCTGCTAAATGACATGAACAAGAAACACAAATACTGGGAGAGAAAATAATCTCTTTCCCCTGACAAGACAGATAGCATGATGGTTGTGCATCAGCTAGCAGAATGGATTACACGTGGGAGAAAGGTATCTGCAGTGCCTTTTCATGTTGAGCTGCTGGGTACTCTGAAACATTAGAGGAGCCATAGTTAAGCTCCAGAACATTTTTCACTCTAGGATAAGATTAATTGATCGGTGCTGTTCACTAAGATCTGGGATATAGAACTAGTGCTTCTTTTAACAGCCAGGACTTGAAAAAATGGATGGAGTATAGCATAAAGGTTAAAAGCACAGATGTTTGAGTCAGGAAACATGGGTTTTAATTCTGGCTATGCCACATATTAGTGGGACTTATCACAACTTCTTAAACTCTCTGAATCTCAATTTCCCCATCTGTAAAATGGATATACTACTACAATTATCCTAATACTTATCTTACAGTGCTATTAAAATGATGAATGAGATTACCCTTATGATGTGCTTGGTGTAATTTCTAATACTCAATAAATCATGAACAAATGGAGCTATTAATAATAATTGTTAAAATTGTATAATATTTTCGAGTCACTGATGAGTTTAGACCAGTGTCTGAATTCCTGACAGGAATTATGAAAAATATTTTATACATTTATTCTTTTTTTTTTGGTCTCATTCACAGACTCTTGTCTAATGCCAAAACTGTGTATATATTGGCTCACGTTTCTCTTCTTCATGGATGTGGTTACCCCACATCAAATCAGTATGTACTCAGGGATCTGGCACTATTATCCTCTCTTACTTCTAGCCCAGATATGCTGAGCTGCAATTAACAAGACTTCAAAGCTCATAAATGGACTACCTTCTAGAAATTCATTATCAAATGTATTAATTTCTATTCAACGCAATGGAAGTCTTCTAAGTGTTGCCAGTAATATTCACCTCTGAATGTGATGTTTCAAAGCAAAAATGTCATGTTTAAAGTAGGTCCATGTTTCAAGAGACCAGAGAATAACACAGGATGTTGGTCAGCACAAAAGCTTCATCTATTTTTAGCTCAGCCTACAATCACTCCGCAATTCAGTGTGCTCACAGCCAGATGTATGGAAGTCAACAAAAGAGATCCAGCAGGGATACTCACCAAATGAGTTTTAAATCTGCTTTCATTCATCATTTTCCTATTTCTACCACTCTTACTACTGTTCTCTCAAAACTCAGAGGCACTTTGGATTTTTTCCCCCTTTCCGTATCACTCCCATCAGATCAATTACTATGTGCTATTAATTCTATATACACAATGAACCTCTTATATTATTCAGGCACTCACTAGCCCTCACCTGGATTAGCTAAGAGCTTTCTAGAGAGTCTCTCTGTCTTCTGTTTCTCTAGTATCATCTGAAATTCTTTCCAAGCATGATTTTTAGTACCTTACACAATTTTTTCCAATGGCTCAGCAAACTTCTTGGCCTGTCATCAGGGCTGAGGGTTCCAACCTAATTTGTGAACTGGTCCCTGCTGGTATCTTACAGCCAAGGTGGACTTAATAATCCCTGTACACTCTCAGTTTATCATCTTTGCCTATATTCACTTCTCTGCTTACAAAAATTTATACTTATTCTTACCTATTCTCTAGGGTCCATCTCAAATTTTCTGACCAGATGTGATCACATCTTTTTTCTGAATTCTCATAGTACCTTATGTGCCTCTTTTTATGGTCCTTATTACATTTCCCTTTTATTATAGTTATTCATATGCTTATTATCTATATCACTAGACAGTAACCTCTTTAAGAAAGAGACTATTTTAAATTCTGGTTTATAACCACCTCCAGCACCTTACTCCCACCCAGAACACTTAGCATGGTGCCTGGTTTGTAATTCGCACTTACTAAATTTTTGGAATGGAAGAGTAATGTCCTTGGTCACAGAACTTAACAATCAGCAAGTTCTCAGTTATTTGTTGCATAAATAAATAATACATATAGTTTTTATTCTCACACTTCACTAAAACGGCTCAAAGATTATCAGTGACACCCTATTGACCATTCCTTTGTTTCTGAAATAGGCTCCTCACTGGAATCCATAGCACTGAAATCTCCTGGCTGCCCTCCTACTTTTCTGCCCATCACTCCTCAGTCTCTACTGTTGGATTCTCTTTTCCCTCCTCATGCTAATGCAGCTATTCCTGAAGTTTCTGTTCTCCTCTCACTCTATGCTCTTTGTGGCTTTAACTATTACTTCTCTGCCTAGGTCTCATGATGATATAATCTGAGCACTGCTGGGGTCACAATGTGAAAACTAAGAATGAGGCCAACCAGAAGAATCAGGCACTCCCTTGCCTCACAAAATCCTTTACACTCAGAATGTCCTAATCATCTTCCCCTGAAAATACTGTGAGCATATTCTCCTGAAAATACTGTCATCTTCTCCTTGAAAATATTTTTCTCCTTCAAAATTTCTCACTTCCAGAAATAGCACAGTGACCACTCAGCTCTCTTTCTTGACATCTGAGATGACCTATTGACACCTCCTTCATACCCTCATGTCCCACAGTCAGTGAACCACACAGTATTCTTCTTGTCTCCAGAATATCTGCTTCTGTTCATTTCTATAGCTTCCACTCTATTCCAAACAGCTAACAACCCTCAAAAGTGTTACTGCAAAAGCTTTCAAATTGCTCTTTCTTTCTTTGTTTTGCCTTCATCAAATTGCCTTCATCAAATCTACTCTTGTCTGAACTTGTTACTTCCACATTTCACATCTTTTAATGTTAATGTCTTTAAGAAAAAAAAAACAAAATCTTTACATAGTTAACAAAGAGTTTCATGATCTGCCTTCTTCTACAGCCTCAGACTTCACTGATCTCTCTCTCAGCTTCTTGGAATTCATCAAATTCCTTCCCAGTCAACAAAAGGACTTGGAGTATACTGTTTCGTTAGCCTGAAATAATCCTATTCTTTGACTGGCTAAATACTATTCCTGATTTGAATATTACCTAAATATGACTGCCTAAATATTACTTCTTCCCACTCTAGGTTCTGATGGCACCCTGACTTTTTCCTTTATGGCATTGTAATTAATTGTTTCTATATTTACTTGTTTAATGTTTGTCTCCCTACCATAGACTGTAAGTGTCTTAAAGGCAGGGACCTTATCTTCTTGTTTTTTATTCTATTCCCAGTACATAACACAAAGTCTGTTATAAATTGATGCATGAATATTTCATGAATAAATGAATTAGCAAAGCACAACTTGTCTAAACTGAATTTGTTTTCTTGCCCTCCACATATGCTTCCATTTTTGTTTTCTTGATCTCAGTGTACACTCTCATTCTCTTTATCTCAGGCAGAAAGTCAGCCTTAATTTCCAATCTCTTCAACTCTCATTTTTCACAACCTGTTTCCCACCAAGTCTTGTTGAATCTGCCTCCATAAAGTTGCTCATATGTGCTCTTTTAATTTCCATTCCCCCTGGAGTTATCTTCATTCTAATTCTAAAGTTTTAATATGAAATATATACACAATCCCACTGGCTCTAGTTCTTCACACTGCCTCCTAGGTGATTTTTTCTAAAATACATTGACACTTGTAACTTCTAGCCTCAAAACTTTCAAAATATTTTTAATACATGTCCATTACTGGAAAAGTATACATTAAAATCCTATAGTATAGTACTCAAGTTCCTAACAGGACAAGCCTACCTCCTCCGATGCTCTTCCTTCTGTGCAGTCTGTGCTCTGAGAGCAGCATCCTCTCCCTTTCCCAAGCTCTCCATGGATCGTGTCTCTGCCAACCTGAAATGCCTTTCTCTCCTCACCACCCATCAAGCCTCCCTATTTTTTTTTTCAGACTTGCCACCAAAACACATCCTCCATGAAGTGATCTGTCTCCCCACTTCACTCTCCTTTGTGCATTCACAGGATTTTTGTACACTGCATTCAGTATTTAATTATATTTATCTGATTTAGTAGGAGGCAATAGAATGCTCTAAAGTCAAATTGGTTGGGTTTGAATCATAGCTCCATCATTTTCCAGCTGTGAGACTGAGAAAATTACTTAAACATTTTGCCACAGTTTTCCCTTTAATTAGATGCACAAGATACTTCATAGAATTTCTATAAATATTAGATAAACTAGGAGGTGTCAAGCATTTAGAGGAATTCAAGTGTTCAATATCTCTTATTGTTTACACACATTTTCCTTCACCAGCTATAAAGTCCTTGGATCCAGAGTCCAAATAATTATCTACCTTCAAATTCTCAGCAAAGCACTTCATTTAAAGTAAGACCAGTTATTACTTGTAAAATTGATTTATTGGGAACCTCTAGGGTTGACCTGTGAATATCCTGAAGCTTATATTACCATCACTATCTCAATAAGATCAGTCCTATTAAAAAAATATTTAGGAAAGCAAGGAAAGAGGAGGGAAAATCGCCAAAATTTCAAAATGGGGAAATTATGTGAAAAATTGTCAATAATGTTATAATTGTAACTCTAAATAGAAGAATACAGAAAGGAATCTTGCACAAACAGGCTGAAAGTTTGCAACAAATAATGTGCAGGATTTGATATCTGTTGTTACCCGAGTGCAGCTTCTGATGGAATTGTTCTCTCTGGTCACGGGCTCAAGAAGCTGCCATGGCGCACTACTGAGGGAAAAGTGCACTTTAGAACAGAAGCCCTGGGCTCTCTTTCAGTCTCCCTTTGTCATTTAACTACATTAGGAAAATCAATTGAATTCTCTGGGCTTCATCTTTAAAAGGAGGGTGTTAGATTGGATGGGACTTGTGATTTCCTCCTTGCTGTGTAAGTCTCTCATCATTAATCTAAAAGACCCTATTTTCCCCCATTTTCAGTAGACATTTCTCCAGAATTGATCATATATACCAGATATTTCTCCAGTTTCTACCATGACATACATCACAGCTCTATGACACTGAATATATCATTTACAATGAAACGATATTCTCCATTCCTTTTATAAGAATGAGGAGACTAATATTAACATTACATGATTATGGAATTAACAGAGATAACCCATAGGATAGTGCTTATTCTTGGCTATCAGATATGGCAGGTACCAATAAATGTTTATTTTCTCCCTTTATTTGGAAAAGTATTTTTAAAACATCTAGATCTAGTGTAACTATTAAGTTTGTGAGGCCATTTTCAACCCTTCTGTGTACTCCTAGTCAGAACCTAACAAAATATATTCATGTCTCTTATAACACTGATGCACTGATCATATTTCATGGTAATTATTCACTATATATCTGTCATTCTAAAAGTTCCTGGACTCCTTCTCATCACATATTATATATTTAATCTCTAAAACTTTAGCCCTAACACAGGACCTCACTTACTACAAAAAGTTCAATGAATATTTGCTGATGAATGGATAAATGAATGAATTTCAGGTTAGTAAAAGAAGTGAGAAAAAGCCTCTCCTCTTCCAAAACACTTTTGATACCTGCCAAATAACATTTGAAATCCCTTTATCAAAAAGTCACACAGATTGATTTCACCATTTAAAAAGCTGTGGTTGAAAGGTTTGTGTCATGGGAGCAGGTAACTGAGGTGTCCATTTAGGGAAATGTTGTACTGTAACCCTTGGCTGTTGTGTTTCTAGCAGCCAGCTAAGCCAACTCAGCCTTCTCAGTTCACTAGTAACTCAAATTGTCTTAAAGTCTTTCTTCATCTACAGTTCATGTCTTAGGTAAATAAAGCATGAAGATTTTCTTGACCAGCTAGTTACTTTTTTTGATGAGAAAAAAAGGTATCTAGACGAGAGCTGTCTAATAGAAATCTTATATAAGCCACAAATGCAAATCACATATGTAACTTTGCATTTTCTAGGAGTCACATGAAAAAAGAAAAAGGTAAAGATTTTAATAATATCTTTTCTGACTCAATTTATTCAAGGTATTGTCATTTTTCTATAAAATCAACATCAAAAAACCTTGAGATATTTTATATTCTTTTTTCATACTTAGTCCTTGGAATCCAGTGTGTATTTTATACTTGTAACAGATCTTAACTCAGACTACCCACATTTAAAGTGCTCAATAACCACATGTGGCTAGTGGCTACTCTAATGTGACTATGCTATGACTATGCAAATCTAGAGAACACCTAATTCTAGTTATGGTCACAAGCCAAAGAAAAACAAGCGCCCCCTACCCACAACAAATATCACCCAAGAGATACAATGATTTCCTAAGTTAGTTAATTTCATTTACGAGAGAGCTCTAGAGGCAGCTTGCTGTCCGTTGGTCCAGGTTTCCTGGTAACCCATTGCATGATGTCTGCCAAACCTGCAGCTTTTAATGCTGCAGATACTTCTAACTTGATATGTCATAAACTTCTCAAATAGCCCTCTAAGAGACTATCCTGAAGGTCTGAGGGCCGAAGATGTTTGAGCTGAAAAGACATTAGCAAAAATCACGAGTTAAAGTTACACCTCTTTCTCCAAAAGAACTGTTCCTCTGAGAAAATCCTTTAAGTACAACTAATTTGGGAATAAATGTAGTGAAAATTGCTAATCTTCCATAATGATATTTTAATTTCGTAACATCACACTAGAAAACTCAGCTCACCCTAATGCTAGTAAGTACACTCTGCTATATTCATGGCCAAGGATACTTTTATGGAAAAGAGCACTTTTGTTAATGTGGCCCTTTTAAGGGAATTTATCATTATAAAATATTTTGACAAGTTTTACAACAGTGTTGGATAAAGACGTACTATACATGTACACATATTTTTTTTCCTAGCCATTTTAGGCAAATTGTGTATTAAATCTGACTGTTAATTTCTAGATGTATGAATTAAAAAAGAAAACCCTTAGACAGAAAATATTCAGAACTACAGGCCTTTGACATTCCCTGTCCAAGCTCTTCAAATGTGTAAAGCTTGATAAATGAGATTCGGAGCCTGTTTTTAAAGCCTTCTTGAAGGCAATTTGCTTACTTACCTAAATTGATCACTAGCTTTTGCGGGTTTGGAAATATTAGCTAACTTCTAAAACTTAGCTTCAGTTTCCCAGTTGCTTTGGAAAAGCACCATGGAGAATATGTCACAATTTCTGTGGAAAGCTGTTTCTTTGAAACTCCCAAATGAGAGGAAACCCCTGAAATCTGTTAAAATAATTATTGTATCTCCATGATAGTTTAGCAGTGCCAATAATTTGAGATCATTCCTGTTCAGTTTGGGGCAGTAGCCAAAGAACTGCATTACCCTTTTGGCTGAATATTTACTTTAAGGATACTTAATGTTTTGAGGCATCTGTGGAAATAGTCTTGATCAAGAATTAGATGACTTGGACTCTTGTCCAGGTTCTATAGTTAGCCACTGGTGCCAGTTCTCTGGGCTTCAGTTTACTTATCTGTAAAATGATGAATTTGGAATAAATTATTTTTATGTCTCTAATCCTGTCCATATTGTGTGACTTAATTATAATTCTCAATGGAGAGGGAGAGAAGACATTTTAATCATGTTCTCAGTGTCAAAGCAGACTTTTGACTCTTCTTTACCCTTAGCTATTGACAGATCTCGAATTAGAAAACACAGAAGCCGTCAGAGAATCCTCCTTCCATTTGCCATTAGGTGTGACAAATTCTGCATCTTCACTCATCTTCATCTCGCTTTTTTATAGGAAACAAAGATACAACTTATCAACACAAAACCTCCGCTTTAGCTCTAAATTCAATCACCTTCCACCTCCTCAAAGACTTTCTCCCCTTTTACTCTCTCATTCTACTCCATTATTCACATCAGTATGCTTAAGTCTTCCAAAATCTCCCTTAAAAACGAAAGCCTTCCTTGACTCCAAATCTTTCTTACATTGTTTGCTCTATCTCTCCACTCCACCTTCCCTTTACTGCTGAGCTTCTACACTTAAGATTTCCATGTTCTTACTTCCCATTCTCTCTCAACTTTGGACTGGCTTATCCATCCACTGTTTTACTTCAGCCACTACTGCTAAGGTAAGTAATGATTTCCACATTTCAGTCCTCATCTTACAAGGAACCTTTCTCCTTTGGGCTTCCCTGAAACCACACTTTCCTGGTCTTCAGCATATTCTTCTGGTCACAACTTCTTAGTCTCTTTTTTCTACTTCTGAATATTATGGTAAATTCTGAATATCCAAGCTTCTGAATATGATAATAACTAAACTCATTGTTTTTGGTGGTCTCAGCAAGTCACGTGGTTTTAAATACATTTAAATGTAGTTAATGTATTTACAGTCTACTCTTATTTTTAAATTTCTAACGCTGAAATTTTGACCCATCTAATAGCCCACAGCATCTCTCCATTTGGTGCCTCTAACATAACAGACCACAAATAAATCCTTGACTTCTTCCCCTCTATACAGTTACCTGCTAACACACGCGCACACACACACACACACACACACACACACACACACACACAGAGAATTTTTCCTTTTCTAATTTTCTAGTCTCAAAAGAGTGAATAGGATCCTATCAGTTGCTCAGTCCCAAAGTCTGAGAATCCTTCTTAATACTTTACAATGGCATCTAATCAAATACAAAGTCTTGTCAACCCTGCATCTCAAATATCTGTGTTGCTTCTATTTTTATTTTATTCTTTAACTTTCTTCCATGTAACCATTATATCATACATCCCAGTAGCCTCCTAACTAGACTTGTGACTTAACTCGTGACAAGTTAAGAACTTGTCTGACTCCAAACTATTTTTTAAAAGGCAGCCCCAAGTGAGCTTTTTAAAATGCAAATATAATCTTGTCACTTTTTCCGCTTAAAATCTTTCAGTGGCGCCTATTATAATCAGGAGAAAATAAAAACACTGTAGCACGTGTATAACACCTTAAGTGACTTCCCCATCCCCTCCCTGTTTGCCTCTTGCCCCGACCCAGTGCCTTCTATCTCCTCCTGCTCACTGGCCATACTCCAGTCACCCTGGCCTTCTTTCAGTTTCTCAAACACACCTAACGTTTTCTATCTCAGAGTTTTTACACATGCTGTGCCTTCTGGTTGGAATAATAATACTCTTTCCTCTCTCCATCTGGGTAATGCCTTGTCATCCTTCAGAAAGTATTGCTTCCTTAGAGATGCATTTCCTGATTGTCCCATTATTGACAGCTACTATAGTCTTCATAAGCCTGTATTTCTCCTATTTAATACGTACAACTTTTAATTGTTAACTTGTGCATTATTTGTTCCTTGTCTATATTCTTTTTAAAATTAAGCTTCAGAAAGATCAGGGGTCATGATCATTTGATTCACTGTTAAATCCTCACACCTAACTCAGCGTAGAACATCATAGCTGTCGAATCAATAGTTGTTAACTAAATCTGATAGGAAAGAGAATTAAGGGAATAAGCATCTGGCTCATGAGAATGGGAATAGGAGCTTGACACTCCTGATTTGCCACAGCTCCTCCCCAACACCAAGCTGTCGTTCCTCTTCTTGACTCATCCCAACCTAGTGGAGACCATGTAGCTTAGGCCCATCAAGTGCCTTTACCATTGACTTTAAAATTGATTTGGCCCCTTTTTCATAAGCCTAACCCCTGGAAATCCCAGGCCCTGGCTATGCTATATGACAACCCACTTTCCTGGGCACTTCTCCTCAATGGCCTCTGCTATCCCCTCTCCCAAATCTTCTGCATCTTTAGCAAAGTGTTCATTTTTAAAATAAGTCACTTTTCCACTCTCCTATTTATATTTCTTTCTTTTCTTAGTCCATGGAAAACCCTGCTAATTATGCAGTGTTCTTTTATTCCCTTAAGCTAGAACTAATTTCTTATTTTTCCACGCTAAAACAGAACTCTGAAATAAAGCAAGGCATTTCGTATACATTGATCCATATACCATATTTCTTCCCCTCCAGGAAATTTTGAAATTAAAAAAAATTTTTTTAAGTTCAACTGGGAAAAGATAAATGCACATCCTTATCAATAGAGCCATGACTACTCACAAATACAATATTCTTCACAGGAAAATAAAATACCAAGAGGATAAAATGTACAGGAGATATGTTGATGTGGTAAGCAAGGAGTCCTGCAGTAGCACCAGGCCATCTTAGTGTCTTAGCAGTGTGGGTAAGAGGCAACCATAGCAAATAAAGAAATTAAGCCAAAAGCACTCAAGGGAGAAATGGAAAGGAAAATTCCACAGTGATAAATGGGTATGCACAGTAGGTGGTGAAAGAAACCTTTGCAGAAACTGTAAAGTAAGTGAACAAAACCAATAATACACAAGAATAGATTTCAGAAGAAAGCATCAAACACTGTGTGTAGCTGATTGGCAGGTCAAGCTCTTCTAAACGAATCCAAGTCAAAAATCTTAGAAACTTCCCACTGGCCTGGGACTCACATCCTTCAGGGTGGAACTCTTTCTTTCTTCTGAAAGAATCAGCCTTGATTCTCAGAATGCCATTCATTCCTTCACACCACCCCCTCAGTGTTCATGTAATGCAATCTTTCTTGTATTTAATACATTATGCATTGGGTCCTGTTACAGTTTTGTTTTGTGAAAGTTTTCCTTTTTTTAAAAATAATCTGTTGAGTATTTTGAGGATGGTAAGTAAATAAGGCTTTTTGATGTTAGGGCTATTTCTGCTTCAAAAGTAGCAAAGAAAATTTTAACTAAGTTTGTGAATTTTAGCAAGAGGAACTTTGAATTTGCAGAATATTTAAGTGTCAATTGTCCAATAAATCTTAGGTATAGTTATTATTCATGTTAGTCCTTAAGACAAAACAAAATAAAATTATCTCATAGATAGCTCTAACAAAATCAAAGGAGTTTATCTCCTGAGTCCAAATTTTTGTTATTTTAGCCAAGTACAATAAATAACTGTTAAAATTCAAACTTACATAAAAATATAAGATGATAAATAGATCTACAGGAAAGTAAAGGAAGATGCAATCAATATTGAACATCCAGATATAGATAATGTTGTCAGTAATAGTCTACTTATTAATGTAGCTTAAATTTTACGTTATATAGGAACTCTGTATATTTCATAATAACAATTTAATAAGTGTTTTTATATAACTTAAGGTAGTTTTACATTAATGTGTGTTATCCCAATTTGCATGATTTTCACTTATATTTTTATATTTAAGATTCCTTCATGTCATACATGAGTAAAATTAACTTAGATGCTGTGATATATTTGGGCAACATTCAAATATCAAGCCTACAACTTGATACATGTGGAAGATATAACAGAGTTCAAAATGTAGAAGATGGATTTGGTGAAGAAGAAAGAAAAAAAAAAGATACTTCCTTGGGTACATGCCAGCTTTGAGTTTATGATTTGTGACCTGTCTTCTCAGAGCTGAAAATAGCCAGGGACTCCAGAGGACTAGAGGGTAGAAGTTATGCTCTCTCTTCCCAAGAGTTGTCAACATCACAGACTGATGTCCATCCAATATGCCTGGCAGTTTCCGAAAGCCAGCCAGTTATGGAAATAAGGGACAGCTGATAGAGGGTCACAACATTGTGAACTTGTCCCCAGATCAGGGCACAAGCAGCCTAAATGCAGCTTATATTGCATATCAATGACAATGATCAACTTCTTCCTAGGAATTGTTTATCCCTCCATCTCTACTGCACATGCATACACAAACACACACACATACATTTTTTTCTTCAGGTGATTTAGGTTTTTATCCTACTCTTGTAACTGACTGCACTTTCTGATCTTGTACCACTGAATCCTAAATCCTTTAGGTTCTCATCCCTTAAGTGAAGAACCTGTGTGCCAAGATGCGTGGTATAATGAAAGCAGTTGGAATTCTTAGGCAATGTAGTATATTATAAACATAAGCTGCCATTGCTATTATTATTAATGCTGTTATTATCATTATTATTTTAATTCCTCAGAGTAAACCATGTAGGAAATTAATTGGCAAGAAACAAGTAGAGAAAAAACCAAGAATTCCAACAACTCAGGCAAAAATAATGAGAAAATCAAGCACACATCTGTATTTGGTAGAATAAAAAAAATTATATCTCTTTATCCCAATATTGACCTAGAAAATATTCCTGGGACCCTGGGACATGTATACTAAATTACAACTATTAATGCTCAGAATTGGTTATGAAAAGTACATGAGAGGACACATGACCTAAATGTTACCAAGTCTTGAGTCCAAAGTCAATTTCATCAATGGTCTTACGATAAGCTCCCTTTCAGAAATGTATAAAAATAAAATGTTTATAATACATGATAAAAATCACATACAGAAAATGGATTTTCCAGAAATACAGCAAAATGCAGTCATTGTTATGAGCGAGCCATATATTGAACACATATTAATCAAGCCCTTCGTATAAGTACTACATTTAATTATTAGAAAACTCCATAAGATAGGTAGTAGGATTGCTATTTTACAGATGAGTTAGCTGAATGCTCATTGACATAGCTCAGACTTAAACTAGAAAATGCTAGAGCTAGAATTTGAACCCAAGTATCTTAATACCTCTGAAACCTATTTTCATTTCTTGGTGTCATGCCAATGCCTCCAATTAAATAAATAAGCTCTTATTTTTATATGTCAGGCAGCTACGAGAATAACTGAACAAAAGGAGCTTATAGTTCTATAAATCCACCATCAATAATGGGAAAGCCATTTGAATTTAGGTTTGTAATGATAATTTGTACTTCACTCAAGTCTCAAGATTTCTCTCAAGTCTTTTTGATCTCACATACACAACCTGTTACCAAGGGCTGGTGTTTTGCCTTGAAGTTGAGCAGCAATGCCTGTACAATTGCCTTGGCCTTATGATCATCAAGTTCTACCCAGGAGAGCTCACCAAGCTTAGCTGAGAATCAAGAGCAGACTAGCCTTGCCATTCTTTCAGGACCCTTCTGAAGCTGGTCCCATATTTAGATGAATTAGATCTTTACTTACTGGTTTTTATGTGAACATGTGTTTGTTCTAATAAGTTCAGTCTCCTCAAACCTCCACACATTCTCCATTTTATTGTCCCTACATGACTTTACACATGTTAACAACTGTGCATAAGAACATCACCTTCTTTCCTCTGCCTACTGGAAAGCTGCCCTATCTCCAAAGCCTGGATAAAGTTCTCCCCCCATGAGGAAGAACACCCTTGATCCTTCATTGATATCTCTTATTTTGAACATATTTAAACAAATACATTGTTTTGTGTCTTCCTGATTTTCCCTCATATTATTCCATGATTATTTGAGATGTGTAACTCAGTTCTATTTTTTAAGGGTAGGAACAATTTAATCTAGTATCTCACACTCTTCTAAGAACATGGGGGTTGTGCTGTTGCTCAGTTAACTGTACCAGTCTCTTCTAAAAAATAGATACAGACCTGGCCTTTATGCCATCTTGACTGACTCATAGATTTGGGGGTGGGTGGGAGAAAATAATGAGGTCAGGTCTCAGCTAAGGACTTTTTTTCATGAAAATTCCCCATGTTCCACATAATGCAATAGAAAAAGTACAGACTTTGAAATAAGATTGCCCTGGCTTTAAATACTAACTCAGCCAATTAAAATAATGGTGGCTTCTAGGTAAGTTCTTTTTCCTAAATAAATTTTATAAAACACTACATTGTTTACAAAGTTGTTAAGATTAGAAATAGAATGTATATGACGCATCTGGGCCATAGTTAACTATTAATAATTATGTCTAGTATTATTTCTGCAGGATAAATAGCTGAAGGGACCCTGTCCCCCAAGGTAATTCACTTAACCACTAATATTTTCTTTTTCCCTTAATTAAAGGTGTTGGAGAAATGTTGAGAACCAGGGCACCACTAATGGGCTATAGGTCGCAGGGGTTCACGCAGCTGCACGAGGCAGAAGAGAGGAGCAGCTAATGCTCACTGAGCGCTTGCTCTGTGCCAGGCTCTGTACTGACAGCTTTACAAGCGTTGTCTTAGCTCCATAGCAACTTCACAGCAACCCATGAAATAGGTATTGCTATTCTCCTTGACTTGGTGAAGAAACAAGTTATCCAGAGCCACAGTTATATTGAGTGAGATGTATGAATCCCATCTGCCATTCAATATGAGTAAAGTATATATAGATGAGATCTGCATTCATGAGAAGGATTGCATGGCTTTATAATCACAGAGGAAAGTAGTCACACAGTTTCCTTTCTTTCTCTCTTTCTTCTAGAAAGATGCTCAAGGAGAGTCTTTATACAGTATCTTCTAACTATTCTGTTATCTGTGTGTTTCAACACGTCATTGAAACAAACATCCCTCAGCAGAATAACCACCTTGTAATTTGACTAAATTATTAGGACACTAAAGTTAAATATTTTGAACAACTCTGGGCTTAGTTATTTAGGTACAGAAATGACATTTGAATGAACAGGATTATATATTGATATATATAGCGCAATAAGATGAAATTTTGTTCACTTCATAAGTGAATGACCCAACATGATTTGAACAGAAAATTGTTGAGGTTTTCCCCTTTTGGTGGGAAATATATACTAGTTTTTACTGAATCTTTAAAGACAATCATTTCAGTTTGGATGGCTGAGTTATACCTCTCATCTACCAATAAAACTAGTATCTGAGGGCTAAGTGAATATACAGAAAAGTTAAATTGCTTGGCCATATTCGAAGCACATATTAGATGATCTGGCTAATAACTGAGTCAACACAAAGAGCCATCTTGAACATTTTAGGCAAAAACAACCAAATGCAAGGATTTGACTTTGTTTTAGATCATGTTTGTATCAAGAAAATTGTAAACAATTAGGTGACTAATGCCATTATTATCACTTATTCCCTAAAGTGAATATTTCTATGGCAAATTCTTCAAGATCAGTTATATCCTTGAATAAGGGTGAAATGATAAAATTCTGAAGCAGGATTTGCCATGTTTGTCATGGGCTCTCGACAGAAATTCCAACACATGTCACTCATATGTGGATGAAATATAGACTAAAACAAAAAGAATATCGTCAGATAATGGTAAAAGTCATCATTTTTCTTCCATTATACCATTATCAATCAACACCAGAAACAGGCATTTTATTTATGCTTCTTTTGACACAGAGTATGTTTCCTTGAATAGTAACTACACCTCCCAATAGTTTAGCTTGTCTAACTTATCTAATTCCCAGATATCTCAATGCCCTGATCCCAGAGGATAACAAGTAACACTTGAGAATAACAGTGTGACTCAGATAAGGAAAATATCCTTTACCTGGGCTCTAGAGAGAGTCCACAGAGGGGCTTCCTTATATTCAGAAACTTGACCAAAATTAGTCTGTATGTTCAAACAGTACTATTTATTCCTGGAAAAATATCTGTGAGATTGCACACTAAATTTATAACAGTAGCCAATTCTGATGAGGTGGTAGGGAAGGTAACCTTGTTTTCGGTCCTGTTTTTAACACTTTGAAACAAGAATTACTTATGAATTACTTACATAATAAAAATTACTTAGAATAACATTCTCCAGTAACATCCATGTTGCTGCAAATGGCGTTATGTTGTCGGTTTTATGGCTGTATAGTATTCCATTGTATAAATATACCACATCTTCTTTATCCAGTCATCTGTTGATGGACATTTAGGCTGTTTCCATGTCTTGGCTATTGTAAATAATGCTGCTATGAACATTGGGGTGCAGGTGTCATTTTGAAGTAGGGTCCCTTCTGGATATAGGCCCAGGAGTGGGATTCCTGGGTCATATGGTAAGTCTATTCCTAGTCTTTTGAGGAATCTCCATACTGTTTTACACAGTGGCTGAACCAAAATGCAATCCCACCAGCAGTGTAGGAGGGTTCCCTTTTGTCCACAGCCTCTCCAGCATTTGTCGTTTGTGGACAACATAACGCAATTTGCAGCAACATGGATATTACTGGAGAATGTTATTCTAAGTGAAGTAAGCCAGAAAGAGAAAGAAAAATACCATATGAGATTGCTCATATATGGAATCTAAAAAACAAACAAACAAAAAAACCCCCAAAATACAAAACAGAAACAGACTCATAGACATAGAATACAAACTTGTGGTTGCCAGGGGGATGGGGGTTGGGAAGGGACTGGGATTTCAAAATGTAGAATAGATAAACAAGATTGTACTGTGTAACACAGGGAAGTATATACAGGATCTTGTGGTGGCTCACAGCGAAAGAGAATGTGACAATGAATGTATGTACATGTATAACTGAAAAATTGTGCTCTACACTGGAATTTGACACAACATTGTAAAATGACTATAACTCAATAAAAAAGGAAGCAGGGGGTGGGAAGGGATAGACAGGATTTCAAAATTGTAGAATAGATAAACAAGATTATACTGTATAGCACAGGGAAATTATACATAAGATCTTATGGTAGCTCACAGAGGAAAAAATGTGACAATGAATATATATGTTCATGTATAACTGAAAAATTGTGCTCTACACTGGAATTTGACACAACATTGTAAAGTGATTATAAATCAATAAAAAATGTTAAAAAAATAAATAAATAAAAATTAATTTAAAAATTGGATATAAATGTACATTTGTAATATTTTTCTGAGGATAGGGGCAGTGTTTTCATCTCAAAATAAATTATATGAGTCCCTTATGTTACATATTTTGACTTAGGAGAAAAATGATATATTATCTGGTCAGACACACACTAGCTTCAAATTTTGTACATTTGAAGTAACTGTTTGAAGGGTTTCTTTCCATTTATTGTTTTGTTTTTCCTTAAATGAACTGAACAGAATTAAATATTGGAAGTAATACTTTGGAGCAACTAACATTTATATTCAGCACCTCATTTGTGTTGCTATGGTTGGATCAGAATGTACAGTAGGTGAATGTGAACACAATCTTACAACTGGCTAAGTTGTTGCCATGGTGAATTCAGGAGTCCACATACTAAGTATATGGCTTGATTATGCTGTAAATCTCACTCACCTAAAGTATCAGATTTATTAAGCAAACAAAGTTACAGTATACAGGTCAAGTATGCTCCAGAAAAATAAGCAATTAAAAAGCACACAAACTCTATATGATTTCAATAAAAAATCTGAATATTTTAAAAGACTATGTTTATACGTGGGGTAAAGGAGCCTAAGAAAAGTTCTTTTAATACATTAGTTAATAGACTGGATTGATATCAGCTATAGATAGGTGGAATTTAGCATGATATATATATATGTATATAATACAACTTTAGTATCAGATGTTTTTCTGGACACTACAATCTGAATCTTTAGATTTTTAAGTGCCAACTTAGAGCAGTAAAATAAAATTCTCTTGGATCTGTGTACCACTAAATACAATACATTCCCATTACAGATGATGCACTAGAGACTGAGAAAGGGGACTATCACACAGCAGCTGGGAAACACAGCCCTGTCTACTTAACTCCCTGTCAATGTATCTTACACATCAATTATATTTCACTTGCCTATGTCTTTTCCAAAGTGGTTTACTCAATGGTTCATTGATTGTTAATAATGAAGTAATGTCTTCTTTCATGCTTTCATGAGGTGACTGTGTCAACTCTAACAAAGAATCAGGAAGAAGCCAAAATCTTATAAAGCATTTACACCTTTCTTTCTCTATGAAATTAGTTAAATATTTTTTTCCTTCTAATTGCCCACATCTTTTAGACTAATCCCAGGAAGCAACTTTTGCCCAATTATGAAATAGTGACCGGAAATAATCCATGTAAGCATTCATCTCATGGATTTTAAGCCCTTTTTCTTGGTACTGTTTTACTTTTAAGCCACCTTTTAAAAATTGGTCCAATAATGTTCCTAATAATACAAAAATATCCAATAATAATTTAAGTTCAAATAATCAAAATAGTTGCCTATTTTTTTTTAGTGCATTTGACCTAGATAAAAAGCTTATGATGTCAAAGTCCATACATAAGAAGAAATTCCTTCATAGTACAGTTTTTATTTCTATTGGTTTCTAAAATTTAATTCAGAAATATTGCAATAATGGTATTTACGTGTTGAAAAAAACTTCATGGCACCAATCAAAATACACTCTGATTATAGACTATTGACCTGACAGGTTAAGTATTATAAAATCTCATCTAGTATCTATAAATAACACAGATTTTTAATTCATAAAATACCAAAGAGATTAGTAGTTTTCAATCTAGTTTTCCTCTGCATCTCCCTGGAGTCTCTTTGGGAATTAAGAATTGGTATTATTATTATTATTATTATTATTATTATTATTATTATTACTATTATTACTATTACTATTATTAAAACTATGAGGAAATAAATCTATCGCCTTACACTGGCACACAGCCTCCCATGGTCTGGTCCCAACCATCTTTTCCATTCTTATCTCCCCCTCGCACAACTAAGATCCAGAAAAATACAAGAGCTTACTCTTCCTGAAACACAACCCATCCTGTCCCAGTTTTCTTGTCTTTCTTTTTGCTGCCTGAAAGTCTCTCCTTTTTCACACCCTTCACTGTCAGTTTGTGTGCACCCAGTATGAGGTGTTTGCATTTATTCAGTGCTTACTACATACCATGTATTTTACTAAGAGCATAATTTGATTTGTGCCTTCTAACAACCCAATTTTACAGAGTATGAGGACACTTTGGCTAGCCATCTAGATAGTAAATGGCAGAACTGGGTTTTGCAAACAGGCAGACTCGGAATTTATACTGTGATACATGAACACTGTGATATATTAATTCCAAGTTCCAATAAAATATAAAGGTCAAGAGAAAAATAACAGTTCTCCTATGGATCCTTTATTGACCGCCCCAAACTCTTTCCCTTTATGTACCCCTGTAACCCTCTGAAGTCAATTTCTCACCACTGATAAAGTTAGTGATGTACGCATCTTGTTTCCTCTGCTAGGCATTGATTCATCTTAATAGTCCTTGTTAAATACTAAAATGTCTTGCATATGGTAACTCTGTATAAATAGTGGCTATATGAATTAATCACTGCCAGAATTGAGAAATAATTCTGACTGTATCACAAGTGACCTCTAAAAAATTATTTTAAAATTCAATTTAGGAAGGCTATAATTTGACAAACATTGATCAAACTTGGATATTTATTTCTTCACAAATTTGATTTTTTTAAATTGAGTTTATAAAAGTGACCAACTCTTTGGGCACTCTAGTTTCAAATCCATTCATTCAACCATACTGATTTATTTTACTGAATCAGACAATAGAAATTGAAACTATTATTTGGGAATCTTAGGTGAATTTTGGTTACTCAAAAGAACCAGTTAAAAATGGAAATAATTATTTATAATAATAACTGCAAAACTATTTTATTTACTTTTCACTGAGCTGATTCAAAATTTTCATTTTCTGTACATACATATATGTTGACTCATTTAGATAACAGTAAATAGTCTGGAAAGAGAGAAAAAAGATCATTCAATTATTTTTCTTACATGATGCCAAGCAAATGTAACCACTTTTTTATTCTTGAAGATAAAGTGGATTCTTTGATACTATTTAGAGACAACCTAAGTTTAGTTACCCAATTTCTTGAATTTGATTTGAGGGAAAGTGATTTGAAGAGTATTTGAGGCTTGTTCCTTATAAGCCACTAAAAGATCACATTTTATTCCCTTTGCTTTAAATATTGGCATTATATTTCATTTTAGAAGTTAGAAGATAGAAGTTTTAAAGCCTGACTATTTCTGTTTAAATAATAATAATAACAACACTAACTACAACTCTCAGAAGAATCACTACTACACATAAGATGTAAAATTTAGGTTTAAGATTTGCCTTTTGGCCATTCATACTTAAATTTAAAATATACATTGTTAAAAATTACATAATAAAGAAAAAGGTAATTATTTGGAGGTTGATGGTAACATTGAATTCAGAACAAGGATTCTTAGAAGAATTCAATGTTAGAATTAAACACCGTTTTTCTCTTTTCTTTTAACTTCTGCAATTTAAAAACAGTCACCTCACTTTGAAAAGTTAAAATATAGAAACTAATTTTCTAAAGTACAGTTATACCAGTTTTAAAAATGCTAGAACTTCTCTCAAAAATGAATTATTTCAGAATTATCCTTCAATTCATAAGTGGTAACTTTTTCCTCAGTGACCTGAAGCACAAGTAAGCCATGAGTATTAATTATACTCACTTATTATCAGTGATAGAATAACTTCCTATTAAATTTGCCTAGAAAGTAGAATCAAGCTAGAGACCCAGAAGAATATTGATATTATAGCTATACAACTTAAAAGAGAAGAAAAATCTGATTTTCACAATTAGGCTTACACTAGCAATAGTGCTGAGTTATTTTATTGATCCTTGGTGGAAGGAATGAGTCTCTAAGGTTTTCCTGGAGATTCACTCAAAGTAAATAAATAAGAAACTTGCTAGGTCTGCCCTCTGATCTAGAGAAAATTATGACATTTTCTCTGAACATTATGTACTCTTTAAGCTGAGTTACTGTTCAAATAGAATGTTGTTACATATCATACCATTTGTTGTTTAACTTATTGCCTAGAACTTACAAATGAGTTTTCAGATATGAAGTATCAGAAAGCTAGCGGAAAATGAAGAGCAGCATTTTCTGGGAAAAAAAATGCTCTTTTCACACTCATACCACATTTCTCCTTTTGTCATATTGGTGTTGCCTGTAGTATACCTTGGGCACTGTTGCCCAGAAATAAATGCATAACTCTATCCTCGCTCGTTTCTGGTATAAGAAAATGATGTAACACTTTCATTTTGATTTTCCTTGTAAAAGAAGGCTAAGTGAGCCTGCCCTTGACATGTGTGACCCTCGTAATCAGCATCACTGGGCAGCCTTTTGCAGTTTCAGCTGGTGGAGACTGCCCCTCCCTTCCAACTTTAAACAAAGCCATTTGATTTGGTATTAAGTCAAGGTAAGGAAAAACAAAACACTAATAAATAAAGGACAACGTAAAAAGGCATAGCCTGTAAACATGAACCTACATGTAAGCCAGTGGCTATTTATAATTTTCTTCCCCAAGGAGGGGGTGACTAACGCACGCACACTGCCCATCACCGTAAAGAGGTAAAGAGAGAGTGAAATGGCTCAACGTACACACACCCCGCTCCATACCGGGGACGAGTCTCCAAGCTGCGGCTTGTGCTCTCGGAGGGCCAGGCTGAAGCTCACTGCCCCCACGGCCACGCTGGATACCCCCAGCCCTATCTCCAGCACAGAGAGCACCAAGAGGCTCCCAATAATCTGGCCGCTGGTGCACATCCTTCCTCGGTCATCATTCCTTCCAGATCAGAGACGGAAAACAACCATCCACCTTCTTTCTTCCACTACTTTCCTTACCCCTTCTGCCCCCTACCAGACCCCAAAACTTTTCTTTCTTCACCAGCAAAGCATTATCCACAAGGACTGGATTTCCAGCACCGGAGACCCTCTTCCCTGACCCAGCCAGAGGCAAGGAGCCGCTCCACACCCTGGCACGTTCAGACAGTGATCGTAGAAGGATTTTCCTGGGTTCGGTGGTCGAAGTCCAGGAGAGGAGAGTACACCGGTAGAAAGGGCTTTCAATAAGGAGCCGGAAACCTGGAGGAACCAGGGAGCTCGAAGCGACGCTTGGGAGGCGCTGTCCAGAGTTCTGCCGCGTCCCAAGTCTCCGCAGGGAAACCCGCTCCCTCCTTATCCTCCCAGACCCTTTCAGGCTCCCTTTTCCTTTGCCAAGTAGATGAGCTTTGCTTCCCCGAAATCCAAAGCGGAACGGCTCAGAGCTTCTCTCTCCCTCTCGTCTCCTTTCCTTTGTTTTCGTGGTAACACAAAGTGCTTCTACGAGTCCCTTGGTCCCCAGGCTGAGCGGGTGGATGATATTCAGCACCACGCTCCTCGCAGTTGCTGTGTCGCCAGAAAAAGCGACCTTGTCTGATGGCCTTTTTCCGTCTGGGTTTCTTCTCCCTCGTCGTCGTCCTCTTCCTCCCCCTCTCTGTTGATCTGATTCTCTCTCATTGCAGTGACCTCATTGGGATTTAAGAGATTGATGGAGGAGGGCAAATCTTGATCTATTTGTAGGTCCAGAGCCAATATTCTTGGCTGGTCCTTAATCAGCCCCTCCTCGGGACCCTTACCACAGAGATCCAACCGATCCCTACCCCTGCATCTCCCCCACTTGCTCGCTTCTGGGCTTCTGTCCAGATGGGAGGGGAGGGGATGCCTACGTCAACACGGGGCTCATTCTGTGTAAAACTTTCTTCTACGTGTACGTGAGGTGATTTGGGGGCGCAGTAGGTAAAGAAAGGCAGAGAAGAGAGAGCACGGGGGTGAAGAAAGGACATACTCATAAATTCACTAGGTCTCCGAAGGACCCTTACCAAGGAACCCCTCTCTCAAGAAGAGCTACACTCAAGCCTGCTTTAAGGAGTTAAAGCAATTCACTCCCCACTGTCACGACCTGTCAACTTCTGCGTCCAAAGGTGAGGAAGACGCAACTGGCTAGGGCCGCACTTCTGTAGGAAAGTGGCTATGGTCCTCCCCTGCTGGCAGACCCTTGCTCTCCCTTAACAGCGTAGTCACACATTCTGGGTAGCATCACTAGACCACACCCCTGGGACTGCACGTTCTCACTCAAATTCAAGAGATGTGTACATTTAAGTACTACATTGGAAAGGGCATTATTAAAAACAAAAATCTGGCTAATTGCACAATTGTTTATGACAGTCTGCCTTCGTCAGAATCATTAAGGCAAGGGCCAACTGTGGCTCAGGTATTTTTGTACTATATTTTGATGCACATGTGACTCTAGAAGTCTGCGGATCACTGAGTCTGGACCCCATTTTCATGTCCCTAATTTTACTTCATGAAAAATTCCAACATATTCCATCAAAAAGATGCAAGGAGTTGGGGGATGAGACTGTCTGCGGGTCATCTTTCTCAAAAACTGGTTTCTGAAGAACTTGAGGATAGTTTGAAGGAAAAATAGAAGAAAGGAGGATTGAGTTAGAACATATGATGCAAGACAAGGGCATCTTGACTTCTGAATACATGCAGACTACAGCAGTGCAGTTACCTCTGATTAGAAGTTTCTTTTTTTTAAAGCCCCAGTGAAGTTGAGTGATATAAAATATATATCATAAATGCCAGTTTCAGTTTCCTTAAATTTGATTCAAGGATTGTTTCATAGTTTAAAATTCAGTTGTACACTATAACTTACTTCCCTTATGATATATTTATATTCCAAATTAAAAAAATTGAGTCTTCTTCCCTTAAAAATATAAAAGCAAGGAAATAAGAATGATAAATTATTAGATTCTTAAAAATAAAAAAGCAAGGAAAGAAGAATTATACATTATTAGATTCTTAGTAAGTCTTAAAGAATCTTCAGTTATTGTGATATTTGGAGAGCTCAAATATTTATTTTGAATATTTAGTGAATTCACTTTCCACTTCTTGAAAACTCAGTCCACCAAACAGCTAATCTTTAGAATCTTTCAAATAGTTTTTGGCTTTAACTAAGGATAGTTTATTTTATTTAAACCTTGTAACCATTTAAGTGATCCAATTTACATATAGAAATAATAAAATATCTATGTTGCCTTTTTATTTGTCTTTAGTCACTAAAGCTTTCCTTTTTTTACTTTTAAAAAAATTCTTCCCCATTGAAAAGAGAAAGCTATAGTAACTGTAAAATAGCTTGGATGATGCAGCCATATGAAGAGGAGAATAACTTACAGGAAGGGAAATTAATTTTTAGAGAACACAGAGGTAGTATTAACAATAAATGAATTTCACAGAGAGAAATAAATGTGTAAATCATTGATTATGACTGAATTTCCAGCTCTGAATATGATGGCTAAAAATGTATTTTCTTAAATACCTCAAAGCCTAATCATATCCTGAATACAACCAATCCTCATTTTTGAAAATCAAGTGTACATATAAGAAATTAAATCCATCTCATTTATAAATGACTACAAATAAGTCACACTAAAACAGGAATATTTATAGGAATAAGATAAAAACAATCATTATCCACAGAAAAAAATTACTGTTTTGTATTTTAAAACATGATGATCAATGTTGTTAGAACTTTCAAAGGAATCTTACGTTACTTGTTCTGGGATATGAAGTATATTTTGCATGCCCCTTTAAATGATGAAAACTCCCCACTCCTATGTAAATTCAGGACCACTAATCTGTACTCTTAATTGTGGAAATCATAGCAAAAAAAGGGTTCAAATTGGCATCCTCTATCTCTCAAAATTATTTATTAGAGAAAGAATTATAGGATAAAATAATAAATCAAGAGAAAAATATACAATGTACATTGCTATCCAAATATCAGTGGTTCTACAATGAGAGAGTTTAATTTTTTTTATGCCATAGTACACCAGAAAAGCTATTCATGAGATCCACTGATATAGGGTTCAATACTTGTACTTCTTTAATAGAGCAACAATATAAAAAAAAATCTCAAGTTTGCCACCTGCTGGCTTATATAGGACACAGTGAATATGAATGTATAGATAATCTCAAAATAATTCTTACTTAACTTACTTGCTAATCAGAAAAAATCTTTCATAATTGCTTTCTTTAAAGACCTAAGTTCTGCCAATAAGTATCTAAAAGTATCTGAGATCTTCATGCACCCATTTACCTAAGCAGACATTTTTTCTTGAAGTATAGTTAATGTATAATATTATATTTGTTTCAGGTGTACAACAAAGTGATTCAACATTTATATACAGTAAGAACTGATCACCACAATAAGTCTATTAATCATGTCACCATATAAAGTTATTACAGTATTATTGACTACATTTCCTGTGCCATACATAGAAATTTTAATACAAGGATAAAGAAAAATGCAGGAGTTGGTAAACAAATACCACAACTCAATATAATCAAGTAAATTGATAAAATAATAAATTTAGTTACAAATATAAGGTCAGTAAATGAAAAGGTCAAAATTTTAAACTGATTAATTTTGAGATTTGATTTAAAGTGTTTGTTTAAGCTATTAGACGCTAAATTTATACAGTGACCTTAGGCACTGGACTGAACGACCAATGCAGTATAGAAGATTAAGGAAAAGAAAAATCACTACAAACCATTTAGAAGTTTTTAAGTACTACAAGTCCACTTAATATTTTAGTAATCTTGTCAGTGTGGTTAGAAATAATTTACCTAAGATTTATCTAGGATTTTCTGCTAAAAAAGAAAAAAAAAAAAAAAAGGAAACAACTTTCTAAAGACTTTTTTCCTTATTTAAAGCTGAATAAGAAGAGATAATTAAACCCAAGTTTATCTTTTCCCTTTTTTCCTTATCCCTTCTAGTGATAATATAGCTTAGAAGTCATTATTTAATAGCAACATTAGTGTTTATTAATTTGAGGAAGTATAGTACTTAGCACTGTATTTATCACAATTTTCCATTTATGTTTGAAACATCTTTTGCTTATTAATAACTTTTAAACATGTAAAAATTCCAAATGATGTATTTTATACTGATTTCTACTTTTTAAAAAAGGGTGTGAGCATCTCCACCTAGCCATTATGGAGTAATTAGGACTGGATTTACTCTCCTACTATATACAAGATATTCAGATAAACAGCATTCAGATAGTGTATGACAGTGCAGAAGTGTAATCCCTGGGAGAAGAGAAACAAGCAAGGTTTTCTGTCTTGGTCTTTTGACTATAAGCAACTAACAAACTATGTTACAAGAAGAGAGGTACCATGCAGAGCATGGTGGTCTTACAGAATTCAAGATACAAACAGCAGAGTTCTTAGAGCCTAGGGTAGTCAATATTTTCAGGATAGAGTACTAGGGAGGAGGGTGTTTAATGTTGAAAAGATCCATAAATCTCCATAGGACTCCCTTGAGTCTGTTGTTAAATCTAAGCCACAAAATCATGGGGTGCAACTCCACAAGGCTAGAAATGGAATGACCAGAGAACTAAAATTTGAAGCTTACAAGATGTCTGGGAAACTTTTCAGGTTCATAATAGCCAACAACAGTTCTTGTTGAACACTCAGCCTTCAGTAGAGATCACAGGTGGAGTTTGCATAAGTAGTGGGGCTAAAGTATGCATGGGGTAAAGATAACTCTTATATCTGACCTAAAAATGCTTTAAAACAGGCTTCTAAAGTATCAATCTGTTTGATAAGTAACTCAACAAAGTCTAATACATCTTAAAGAAGATGACAAAAACCATCACTAAACAATGCAAAGCTCAAATCCACATTATCTAATTAATACCTGAAATGTGAAGAACCAGGAAAATGTGATCCATAACCAGGATATTAGAGATTATGGAATTAGCTAACACTTGAAGACCTCTATTATAAATATTAGAAATATGTTCAAAGATGAAGAAAAAAATACATTAATGTAATAAAGATATGAATTTTTAATGAAGAACAAACTATCATTTCTATAGGTGAAAAATTATATGTATGAAGTGAAAAATAGTAATCTGAGATTATTAGCAGATTAGACACCAAAGAAGAAAAAATCAGAACTGTGTTTATCACAATTTTCCATTTATGTCTGAAATATCTTTTGCTTATTAATAAATTAATAAATAAAATTACACAAAGAAAAATCACAATACAAAATAAATCACAGAGGAAAAAAAGACTGAAAAAAATTAAGAGACTCTGTGACCTGTAGAACAATTCAAGAAGTGATTTTATGGACATAATAAAAGTACTAGAAGAATAGGTAGGTAAAAATATTTTAAGTAAAAATGGTCAATTATTTTCCAAATTTGGTGAAAACTACAAATCCCCATATCCAAGAGGCTCAATAAACTGCAAGTAGAATAAACACGACAAGGGATACCACAATCAAATTGCTGGAAACAAGTGATAAGGCTAAAAAGTTAAAAGCAGCCAGAGGGAAAAGGATGCATTATATAGAGAGGAAAAGAGGAAAGAATTTCAGATTTTTCGTCTTAAGTTATTTAATACAGAGGACCAGTGAACGACAATTTTAAGTATTGAAACTTAAAAACAAACAGAAAAACCTATTAATCTAGAATTATATTTCCAGCAAAAACACCTTAAAAAATGAAAGGTAAACAGATCTGTCAGACCAACAAAAGTTGAGACAGTTTACTTAGTACAGACATGAGATGTTCACTGTAAGAAATAGTCAAAGAAATACTCTTCAAACAGAATTAAAATATACCAGAAGGAAACTTGGGTCTACACGAAGAAATGTTGAGCATCATAATGGTACATATCTGGGTAGCTGTAAATAATATTTTTTTCTCAGTTTTAGTCTCAAACAGATTAAAATATATGCACTGAAACCAGAGTTGCCATGAAAGAAAGAGTTTGTAGTTCCAGCATAGCCAATAAAATTAACAGCTAAAATGAAGGAAATAATGTTTACTGAAGAAAAATAACAAAATCCAGAATCTTTACAAGTTAATAGTCTAAATATCCTAGATATAATAATTATCCAACATATGACAAGTCAAAAATTTTTTTTAAATTCTCAAGAGAGAAAAACTCAACCAAATCTGACTAGAAAGTAAGCCAGATGTTGGAACTAACAGATGAAGATTTTCAGATAGTACTTACAACTGATCTAAAAGATAACTTTTTTTTTCAACCAATGAATATTTCAGTAGAGAAACAGGACACTTTAGCAAAGATAAAATCTATTAAAAAATGAAAATTCCAGAAGTGAAAAATACGATTTTTGAAATAAAAAATGGAAGTACTTAGCTAAATGACAGAGAGAAGTTAATTTGGATATATAAATAAAATTAATAATTATAATAAAAATATAAATATTTAAAAATGAATGGAGGTACAGGAACCTGTTAAAAGATATCAAATGGCCAAATATAGGTATTACTGGAATAGAAGGGGAAAGAGAATTGTACAGAAAATATTTGAGAATAAAATGAGTAAAATTTTAAAAAATTCTGAAAAAGAGAAATTCACATATTTGAGATGCTAAATAACACAAGGCAGAGAAAACATAAAGAAGTTAACAAAAAAGTACAACAAAGCCAAGTCAAATTGTTGAAATCCAAGGATAAAGAGCATCTCTTAAAAGCAACAAGAGAAAAATGGTATATGTGTAAGAATCAATGACTTCTCATCAGAAACCATGAAAACCAGAAGACAGTGGACATTTAAAAAATTACTTATTTTCAGTGTTTAAAGAAGAAAATTCAACCCAGAATTCTCTACAGAGCTAAAATGTCCTTTAAAAATAAAAACAAAACAAAAATATTTTCAGATAAATGACTAAAAATTCTTGTCATTCAGACCTGAACTACAAGAAATCACAAGCTCTTCAAACTGAGGAAAATGGTCCTCAGATCCTAAGATAGGAACAAAGAACGTCATAAATAGTCAATATCTGGTTTATTATTTTTTTACTTTTTCCTCTCAATACCTTAATAAACCATATAACTGCTTAAAGCAAAATCACAACACTATCTTGTGGGGTTTATAATGTATATTTATTACACATAACAAATTATAATGAAAAGGATGGGAAATATGATTCTACATGTTTACAAGATTTTCATATTTAAAGGAAGTACTATATAATTGACTATAATGTATTATAGTCATTATGAAAAGTTAAGAATGTATTATAATTCCTAATTAACCAAAAGAAAATGCAAAGTATATAATTAAGCACAGATACATAACGAAGAAGTCAAACAGGAAACAAATGGAATTCTAAAAAATATTTTCAAATCCTAATATAAGGCAGGAAAGGAGAAAGACAAGGAAAAAATACAAGTAGAAATCAAAAAATAAAATGGCACACCAGTATCTGATGAAATTAATAATTAAATGTACTAAACATTAATGAAATAAAAATTACAACTAAAAGGCAGAGATTGTCCAAAAGAATAGAAGAAAAACAAAAGACTCAGCCATATGTTGTATACAAGATACACACGTAGAAGGAAAAAGAATTCAGATATATGGAAGGTGAATGGAAGGAAAAAGATATTCCATGAAAACAGTGGTTATATTATTAAAAGCTAAAATATACTCCAAAACAAAATTATTACCAGAGATAGGAATGGACATAATAAAAGGATAAAAGCATTAAGTCGACAAATATATGGCAGTAGTTAGCTTCTGACAATGTCTCACGATGATTTCTGCCTACTGGTACACAAATCCTTGTATAATACCCTCTCCTTGAATGTGGACTAGATTAAGTGAATTTTAACTAATAGAATTTGGTAAAAGTGATGTCACCTCTGTGAGTAGGTTATGAAGGGCTCTGACTACCATCTTATGGTCATCTTTATTGCCTTCTCTGATCATGTGTTTTTAAGAAAGTGTATTGATATGTTGGGAGGTCCATAAGACAAGGAATTGAGGGAAGCCTCAGAGCAATAGTCAATGAAGAATCAACACCCTCAGATCCTTGACCACATAAGCCTTGAGATGACTGCGTACCTAGCCCACACCTTGACTGCATGAGAAGACCCACCTAAGATGCACTCACATTCCCAATTTCCAGAAATTGTGAGATAATAAATGTTGTTTCAAGCCATTAAGTTTTGGCATACTTTTATTTTTTTTGTTTGCAAAGCAATAGATTAATTAATACAAAGACACAACCATCATAAATAAAAATTTTAGTAACAGAATGTCAAAATATGAGGCAAAATTGATAGACTTTAGAAGAGAAATGGAAAATTTCACCATATATGGAGACTTATAATACCCAATTGATAGAACAAGTAGAGAAAAAAAATCAGCAAATACATAGAAAAAATAAAACTATCAACCAACTTTCCTAAACTATAACCCAGAGATAATAATATCTGCTGAGACTTGCTTTCTACCGTAAAAAGAACCAGCTGCTTGGCTATTGAGGTTCAGTTAAATGCAGAGTTCTGCCCAAATTTTTTGCTGCCATAGAGTTTTCATACCAATTATTATTTCTGATGTTCTCTTAAATACTTTAAAAATGAGTGCTAAGGTATCTCATAATCATTTTGTTATACATTTATTACCTGAGCAACCATTTACATAATTATTTCAGAGACAAATAAATTGATAAGACGCTATTAGGTTACATTAACAGATATGAAAAGTAGGTTAACATAGAATGGTAGAGTTTATTGGGCCATAAATGCTCTCTTGTTAGATTTCATCCTATATTTAAATCCCTTCTATCACATTCTTGATCTCTTATTCAACTCTTCTAGTGGCTAGGAATATAGTGAATTTTTTTAAAGTGAATATTAGACCAACATCTACATTTTTTGTAAATTCCATCCATTACACTCAGTTCTATCCTCTGGAACAACAGAAAGCAAGTAAAAAATATTTTTGTTATCACAGTTGTACAAATAGTTTATAATTTTCATGCCTTGTGTCGAGTTCAACATTTACAGGAGAAATTTCTAAGTCCATTAAAGATCGTATCAAATGGTCCAAAACATTGACACTAGTGAGTCTTAATTTGTCCCTGTTTCTCTAAAGTAAAAACACAACTGTGTGAAGTATAACAAGTGTGTTCTGATAAGGACCTAGTAAGAAGGATAATTATCTCTCTAATCCTATATTTTGGTAAATGTGGCCTATGTTGATTATGGCCATTTTTGGCCACATTCTGAACCACTGATTCATACTGAGTTTTCAATCAATGAAAAACCCAGAGTATTTTTCCTGTGGACTATCCTATTTCCCCAATCGTGTACTTGTACAGTTGAATTTTTTTTAACCTAAAGGCAGGTCGATTTATTTATCACTATCTAATTTCATCTTGTTACCTTTGGCCCTTCATTCTTTCCTGTTGAGATCTCATCCCATGCATTAGCTATTCTTTCCAGAATTACGTCATATTCCCTCAAGCAGTGGGCCTATCCTGGCCTCATTCTTCTTGTTCTGAACATTTCTAACAATTTCACCTTTATTGTCTTTGGCATTTTTTACGAGCCTCTGCTCATTTGTGCCTCTTGCTTTTCTGCCTCTATATTTCTAGATTCTTGTCACTCAAAGGTTTATAATCATGCACATGCCCCACCTTTTAGCTTTTCGTATTTCCCTCAAAATTCATACTTATCTAAGTAGTCCCTGGGCAGGCATAAGACTTAATAGTTATCAACTTTTTATTTTCCATCAAATGAAGAATTTGTAGTTATAATCAGAATTTTGGTTTTAAGAGAATCCTGTCCAGTTCAGCTATCTTACAACTAGAGTATCTGCCAGGGTCTCATCTCAACGTATTCTAGAGATTGGGGTGTATATTTCACTATGTCAATGCTTGTTTCCCGTATGTTGAGCTGACATTAACTTGTAAACTAACTGAACAAATACTTAATAAATATCTGCTTAACAAATATGAGAAAAATTAGAAGAAAAAAGAATTGATGAAAATTGAGAGATAAGATATTATTTTTCCAAACTATCCATTTCAACTTCTTCAACTATTTACATTTAATTACAAAACAAATCACATCAGCATGGTGACACCCTCTCCTTGCTTCCTTCACTGATTAATTTAATATCAAATTAAAATAATTACTTGAAAAAAAAGTAAAACATTTATGATAAAGTTCTAGTTCACATATAAATAGCTATTTCAAACCAAAAAGAAAACAACATGATTGAAATAGTGTGTGATCAGGTAAATGAAATATTAAATACTCAATACCTAACATATTAAATACCCAAACAAAAGATTAAAAATAGCTAGTTAACATGTTAAAAAATGTTCATATGCAGTAGTAAATTAAATATGTAACTGGTCATTCATTCTCCTATTGGACTGGCAAAAACTTATTTTTAAATTATAATTAATGTTATTGTGGTAAATTTAAATGGTTATTCTCATAAATGAGTATGATATTTTAAAAATATTTAGCAATATATATCAAAAGTATTAAAAATGCTTATACACTTTGAGTAATTTAACCTTTCCATTTTTATTCTAATAAAATACTTGTGGATGAGCAAAAGGATTTACATATAAAAGGGTTAACAATAGTATTATTTTACAGAAAAACTTAAAATCAGCTTAATTTTCCAATTAAAGGCTAATAATAAAATAAAGAATTATAAAGTTATAAAATAGAATAATTTATTGTGATTAAAATTATATTTTAAAATCATATAGTATCTAGCTATAAATACCATTTGAAACTATACTTTAAAAATTGTATCAGTAAAAAAAAATCCTAATTTTCTTTAAAAGTATGAATATAAAGAACACTGTAAAGAATTACAAATTTTATTAGTACACTAATATTTTAGATGTTTATTATTTTCTCCTTTATGCTTTCTGTACTTTTCAATTTGGGAACAAAAAACCTGTATTAATTTTTAATTAGAAAAAGTCATATGATAAGAAAAAGGAACTAAAATGCACAGCAGTCTGTGGTCACTTGACACGTGAATTTCAATACGTTCAGAGAACATCATTATATGAAAATTTAACTTAGAAATTTAAGTCAACAGTGATAATGTTTGGAAATTAAAGGTATGTTATGCTAAATATTCCCAGCTTAAGAAGCCAGGGGAATAAATCACAAGTTTTAAAAAGATTTTATTATCAGAAATCTTTAAGCTTTAACAAATACATTTCTCTACCTTTAAGGAATGATGAGGGAATATGGAAAATTCAATAGTATGAAAGGGTTTATTCCTCCAGTGACAGGCCATAACTGTAGCAGATCATATGCCACAGCTATTGAATAAGCATTAAGTTTCTGAGAGTTCAGAGGAAACCCTTCCTACTCAGCCAACACTATATTCTTTCTGCAAGTATATCCATTGTTGGGAATAAATAGGAAGCATCAAAAGTTTTTTCATTTTTCAGGCCATTTAGACACCAGTAAAATTATTACTTTATTTCACTTCCTGTATCTTCAATTAGAAAAATCTTGAGAACTAAAAGAAGCTTTGACATTTCCTTGATAACTTAGGAATGAATGGTTTAGTTTGGAACTCTGTACATAGCCAATAGTAACTAAAAACCTTAGATTTAATGATTGGCTGGACCATCACATTGGCATTGTTTGTAATAGCAGAAGATTTAAAGAAGTAGTTCAAACTTTATTTTCAGTGGCTTGAGTTAGGAAGAGACATATTATAAAATACTTTAAAAGTTTGATTAAATCAATTTATTAGGAATCATTCTGATTAGTTTACCCTCACCCACATACCAGATCTTGACTTGGGGTTCTCTGTATGGGCTCAGACTCTGGGAACATTTTCTGAGCCAAAGAACAGGATAATACTGATTCATGCGGTAATGTTGAAGATGAATAATAGCTAATATTTATGGAGTGCTTACTATTTACCAGGCACTATTTTAGCAACTGAGGGTACTCCATAAATAAGACAGAATATCTGCCTTAAAACAGTTTACATTCTGTGGGGGATTCACACAACAAATAAGTCAACAAATAATTATATGACATAATTTCAGATAGTGAAGCAAATTAAGTCAAGGTATGGGAATCATGTGATAGATGGGTAGTTTAGATAGTGTCCAGTATGTGACACGTGATCAGAGAGACCTGAATAAGGTGAGCATGTGAACTCAAAGAGGAACTGGAGAAAAAGCATAGCAGACAAAGGGCAGAAAGGAGCACTGAGTGTTTTTAGAACAGCTGAAACCTCATACGTTAGGGGGATAGTAGTTGGAAATGAATTTGAAGAGGTAGCCAGGGACTAGATTATTTCCGCCTACTTGACCCTGGTAATATTTTGTATTTAATTCTAAGCGGATAGATTGAGGGTTTTGAGAAAAGAAGTGACATGATTCATTTGTATCAAATAAAATCAATTTAATAAAATCAAGTTTCTAATACAATCCCCTGAAGGGTGGGGTCAGGATGGAAGCAATAGGAGTCTATTGAAATAATAAATGAAAGCATGGACTAGAGATCTAGTGTTAGGTGGTGAGAAGTACATTTCCACAATATCATGCAAGGGAGATATCTGAATTTACAAAAAAAAAAAAGTATAACCTTCAACTGCAATCTTATTTTATTGTGCTGGACTGAGAAACTGAAACCAAGCCAAGGTATCAAAGAAGAGACAATTAGGAAGAGTGACTCCTGTGAAATCGCCTAAGGCAGAGGTTGGTATTGGTAACTCACCACTTTTTAGCATGGTAAATGTGGTACACATGTGCCTGGGACTATCTGTTGTCTCAGTCTTTAGAGTGCTTGGTAGGGTGGGGTGTTGGGTGGATGGAGCCCTTCCTTCTTACCCTCATCACCTTCCCCATACCCACTGCTGGATATTTCTCACTGCTGGATGAGTCTGCAGTTGCTGCAGGCAGCAGAGTGTTCAGTATCCCCTAGTACTTGCTGGTATGGTGTGTGATACTGAGCATTGCCAAGGAGTTGCTCTATCTTCTGGACATCTATTTCAGCAGCCAGGTGCTAACATATTCCATGAATAAAGTGGCTCATGGAGGAACCCTTACCCCAGGTGCCTAAGGATCAATGCAGCAGTACAAGGTGACGGAGTCAGGGAAAGGGAATGGTGGCCGGGTGGAAGCTTCTGAAGGGTGCAGCTTTAGGTTGTAGTGTCTTCCTGTTTATTAGAAAATTCCTTTTCTGACTCTTGTGCCCTTTCAGCATCTTATAAGCCAGTTGCAAGCAGTTTTATATTTATAGATGGTTATTAGGAAACACTTGATTTAAAAAATCTACTTGAATTTGAAGAGCATTCATATTATTACAAGAAATCTCAAAAGTACGTTTGTAAAAGAAAAGAAATTGCAGCTAGAATTTTTACATTTCAAATGTTATCATTTATGATGAGTTATAGTAATGATTTACAATTATTATCTATTTTATTTTGTATCTAGTAGTTGGTACCTCTTAATTCCCTTCCCCTATTTTTCCCTTCCTGCTGTCCCTCTCCACTCTGGCAACTACTAGTATGTTCTCTATATCTGTGAGTTTGCTTCTGTTTTGTTATATTCATTCATTTGTTTTATTTTTTGGATTTAACATGTAAGTGAAAATATACAGTATTTGTCTTCTCTGCCTGACTTGTTTTACTAAGCATAATACCCTCCAGGTCCATGCATGTTGTTGTAAGTGGCAAAATTTCATTATACTTTGTGGCTAATATTCCATTATGTGTTTGTATATGTATGTGTGTATATATATTATTATATATACACACATACATATATGTATATCTCACATTTTCGTTATCCATTCATTTATTGATGAACACTTAGGTTGCTTCCATACCTTGGCTATTGTAAATAATGCTGCAATGAACACTGGGGTACATATATTTTTTCAATATATGATACAAGGATGTAATAGATAGCACAAGGAATATAGCCAATATTTTATAGTAAGTTTATACAGGATATAATCTGTAAAAATATCAAATCATCTGAAACTAACATAATATTGTAAGTCAACTATATTTCAATCAAAAGGAAAAATACCATACATCACTCATATATGTAATCTAAAAAAAAAGAAAAAAGAAGATGCTAATGAACTTATCAAAACAGAAACAGATTCACAGACATAGTAAACAAACATGGTTACTGGGGGAAAGGGGTGGGAAGGGATAAATCAAGAGTTCAAGATTTGCAAATATTAACTACTATATATAAAATAGATAAAAAACAAATGTCTTCTGTATAGCAGAGGGAACTATATTCAATATCTTGTAGTAACCTACAACAAAAAATAATATGAAAATGAATATATGTATGTATATGTATAACTGAAACTTATATTGTACACCAGAAATTGACACATTGTAAACTGACTATACTTCAATAAAAATGCATTAGAAGCACATAAAAAAAAATAAATTACCAACTACTGATCCAATACAGCTTTTTATCAAGAATTTGAATTTTAGCAAAGTTTTGATCAGGATTTATGTATCCATTTCATAGAAAAAAAGCTTGATATAATTTTATTTTTCCTAAACAATTTTTAGATTATATCTAAAAATTTTATAAAAATTCAAAATGTAAATTTTCTCTAATATTTTAAATGGTTTTAATCATAATTATGTTGTATAAAGGAAATGTAATGATTTTTTAGATCAAATCCCATATAGATGTCCCACAAATTCCCTCCATTTTTCTCCAATGGGCCATACATCTCCCATAATTTTCTCTATGTGCCTGACTTGAAGATGGTCTTGAAGCTCAGGAAATACTGTACCTCAGGAAAGAACAGTGAAGAGCATGGAGCCAGTTCAGATGTTCATGTCTAAAAAGACTGAGAAGCTATCTTGCCCTATTGCTTCTTAGTTATCTTCAAGAAAGAACAAGAGATAATTTCTTCCCTCTTTCAAAAGAGCAAATTGATCCTGAGACTACCTTTGCTCAACAGAGAGCCAAAAGGTTTTGTTCTGGGGAGGGGGAAGAATTGGAGGGCTTTTGGAAGATAGGTTGGAGAAGACTGGATTTGCCAGGATTAGAAACAGTGGAGGACCATGTGGATTTAGACCACCCTTTCCCAGTCAAGATTCTACAAGAAAACTAAGCTTAACAGTAAATAAATATTTTGTCTATTCTTCTAGGGATGATTTATGGGTAGTATCATTCCAGGAGCAAGGGAGAAAAGTTAATTCACTATACACAATGAAATATTTAAGGCTTTGGACTTAACTTTTACAGAACCCTTGGTTGAGAATTCTTGATTTGGACAATGACTTTATCAGGGTGGACCATGATGAATCAAGGACAAAATAATTTTTCAACTGTTTGGATTGTGTATGATCTCTTGAACTCTTACATAACAATTCTTGGGCAAAACAAAAATGTCTCCCTGCCCCTCCATCATATGACTTTTATTAGAATCTCTGGAAGTGATGATTTAAGTCAAAGTATTTGAATTAAAACACAATGTAATTTTTTTTATGTATAAACTTTGAGTAGAATGTTTATCCTATTTCATGAATGAACAATTTATAAAACATAAGACAGCAAAAGAGTGAACAAATGCTTCTTTCATGAGAATGTTAATTATCCCATAAGATATTAATTAGTCTTAGATTTTTACCATCATACTTTGAATTATAAGTGTGACATTCACTTACAGAAGGGGATTGAGAAAAACCTGACAAAACAGGTTTCCCCCATGAGCTATCCCAGCAAAATAGTAACTTGTCCATTTCACCAAGTATGGTTTTGCTTATTCTTCTATATTGTCAATGGTATTTACAAAAAGATTTGGTAAGTAGAGCTTGGTAGAATCAGAAATTCTTATTGTACTTTTATTTCTACATAGGAAGTTTGATACTGCACTACTCTTTGACTTTCAAAGGGATTTAAAGGACCAAGTAAGACTAAATAACTTATTTCCAAATACATAAGGATTGAACTTATTCCATGGCACTTAAATACCCTAACAGAATCTAGGATTCAATATGGTGCTGAAAATTGGATTTGCATGGCCTAATAATTTGCCCATTTTTTATTCAAATATTGAGCCTAATTTAGGTTTATGTATTTTCCTCTATGTTCAGTCATTTCATCATTTATCCAAAAAACATATACTGCCTGCCTACAAAGTACTGGTTTTTGAGCTAAGAATAGAACTTAAAAACGTGTATTTTTTTTAAATCAAAACTTTAAAAATATAATTGGTTTAATGACATAGCAGAGACACATTAACATATTCTATAATATAGAACTTTCGGCTTTCTTATCTAAAGGCAAAAAATATATGTATTGAAAATTAGGCATTTCTTAGAATATTTTAAAATGAGACCAATTTTAGTATTTTAGATGCTAAACCAAACTAACATCTCTTCAGCAAAGTATTACCCCTTGTAACTTCCATGGCTGCTTAGCTTGCTTCTGCATGCAGTGTCTTGGGAAATGGGGCTCACGTTGCCTCTCTTAAATGAGTATTTCATAATTTAACTGTTACTCTGAGGAGACTTTTCTTTCTGATGTTTAACCCAAATTGCTCTTTAAAAAAATTACATCCTACTTCTCACAGATACACCTTCTTACACTTAACTGTAATCATTTACCTTTATCTTATTTTAGAATGTATACATTTCCCATATTTATGAGCTATTATGTTTATTCTCACTGACAAAGCAAAACTGTATGCATTTTTAACCCATCATCTTTCTTTTTTCTTTTTCTTACAGGCATGGAACATCATAGTTCCTAGGCTTCTTACCACTTGGTCTACTGCTGGAGGCTGCTGAGTTACCAAAAAAAATAAAAAAATAGTTTTCCAGGTGCAATTTTAACATAGCCATGTTGAAAGTGATAATAATCCTCTCAGCATGACACACTGCCCAAAACAGATTGGCATCCTTTGACACCATGAGAAAGCAAATTTTATTTTATCTTATTTTATGTCCACTTGGCAGACATGCCATGTGGCACAAGCTCATAAAAACAGAACTGCCTTGATGATTGAGCTTGAGATAATCATTCTCTGGATGAAGAATATGGAAAGTAATTGAAAGTGAGTAACACACCATGCATTTCACCACATTACTGACACTGACAATTCAGCAGTCTGAAACCTATTACATAGGTAGGCATGGTTAATACTGGTTGTGTTTTTTTGTGTGTGATGTTTTCATATACTTTAATTTGATTTAATCCCCACAATAACATTGTGATATACTGTAAATGGGTAAACTCCGTTTCAGAAGTCAAGTAGCTCAGGCTCTTATAGCTAGTTACTGATAGCTTCCATAAATGCAATGACCTTTACATGGTATCATGGTGTCCTGTATGTTTTTAACTTTTTTTGGTAGTGTAATATATAAACAGAAAAGTGCACATAAGTGTACCGATTGATGCGGTTTTGCAAACTGAACACATATGTAACTAGCACCAGACCAAGAGCTTCAGAAGCTACCCCCTGCCCATTTCTAGTAACTATTCACCCCACCATACTCCAAAAGTAACCAGAATCTGGACCTCCAACAACACACATTTTTGCCTACTTTTGTACTTTATATAGCAGTGGAATCATCAAAATCTCTTTTATATTTGGCTTCTTTAACATTATATTCATGAAATTCATTCATATTGTTATGTGTAGCTCTGTCTCATTATTCTAATTGCTGTATGCTATTCCATAAGTTGTAAATACAGCACTTTCACTTAGCAATATGCATTCCAATGCATCCATGTCTTTTCATGACTTGACATCTCATTTCTTTTACCAATGAATATTCCATTGTATGGATGTACCAATTTGTTTATCCATTTACCTATTGGAAGTTGCATCTATCTTTAGGCAATCATAAACAGCACTGTTATAAACATTTATGTGAAGGCTTTTGTGTGGAAAGATTTAAATCACTTGAATCTTCAAATCAGATGAATTTTTCAGTACATGGTCATGGAATATCTTTTCACTTATTTTTATCTGTGATTTTTAAAATCATGGTTGTATAGTTTTCTGCAGCCCTGGTCACAGGTAGATCAGCAGTGACTTCAGGAAAAATGTCTTTTTCTCCATATTTGAGTTCTGTGTTCTTTTGCACTGTTTTCTTTTCTCAGACTGGCTCTCTCCAAGCAATGGCCTCAGAAAATCCACTTATTTTTAAGAAGTTTAGCAGCATCAGGAGAAAGAGATGCCTTTTTCAATCAGTGAAAGTTTAGGGCAAGACTTCTGAGTCCACGTTGTATCCTGTGCCAATTCTGGACAAATCATAGTTACTCTGATTGGCCAATGAAGCTAGAGGACAAGGTCAGTCTCATGACCACATAGACTGAGAGTGTAGAAGACTGATTCTCCAAAGGAAAACTGGTTACCAGAAATGACATAGGGCATTACTGATGCTGGCCAGACAAGACTGTACCACAGTGGGGAAGTTCAACATCTAGTCAAAATCTAAACATGTATGTAGTTTTGTTTTGTTTTATTTCACTTTCATAGTAAAGAGATTTGGGTTCTACTCATATAAAGAATAAGTAAGTGGTTAAAAAGAGGGAAAATGTCACTATGGGGGTTAATCTATGTATATGACAATAAACAACTGGTTTGGCAGATTTCTATTCTTAATTGATCCAATTATCATTGTAAAATATGGCCTTAGATTTCTACCTGCTCATGATTAATTTGTGATTCACAACCCTGCCTTTTCTAACAATTTGCTTTTAGAAATTTCCCCAAAGAAATGAAAGCTTAACAAATGAATATTAGCTAATTTGAAGACTCTGAAGCTCAGATGAAGGAAACACAGCTAATTTGTATAACAAGGCTCTGATTTATTCAACTTTAAAAGACTATACAAAACTTGGGCTCTTGAATTTTTCAGAATATGGCTTAGACATGGATTTGGTAGTAAATATTCATACCTACATTCATTATGTTTAATTATTATTCCAGTAGAGTAGATGAGGTCTTTAGTTTCATTTTAATTGATATATAATTGACATATTATATTAGTTTTACATGTATATGATTTGATATGTATATATTGCAAAATGATTACCACAATAAATTTAGTTAACATTTATCACTACACACAGTTAGACATTATTTTGTCTTGTGATGAGAACTTTTAAGATCTACACTATTAGCAACTTTTAAATATACTATACAGTATTGTTAACTGACAGTCACCATGCTTTACATTACATCCCCAGGACTTACTTATCTTATATGTGAAAATTTGTACCTTTGACAACCTTTACCCATTTTTTTCCTACTGTTCTTCCACAGCCTCTGTCTCTGGCCACCACTAATCTGTTCTCTGTACCTATGAGTTTGTTTGTTTTCTTCAGATTCCACATGTGAGATCGTACAGTATTTGTCTTTCTACGTCTGACACATTTTACTATGCATATTTTTAAAAACAAGTCTTGCTTCAGCTGTTCTTTCTTTGGAGGAAGCACAGACAAGCACTGCTCTCTCTTTAATAAGCAACCATAAGTAAAGTTCCCCAGTGTAGTTGATGAAAGAGTAGTCAACTAATATCTAATCAAAGTAGTGTTACTACATATCAAGAGAGCAGATCTGAATAAATCAGAAATACTCTATCAAATGAATGAGCAAGTTCATTTTAGAAATATCAATACAAATGTTTTCTGTGTGTGGCAGGCTCCCATGAACACAGTCAATAAAAGAGGAGGCACACGTTTAAAAATAGCTCACGTAAAATGTGAATTAGTCAAGAGAAGAAATATCATATTATTTGTTGAGCTGAAATCTGCACAGTAAACATTTCATCACTCATTTCATTCCCTTCACTCTCACTGAGCTTCTCCAGTATCCTTAGGAGGGAGAACACACTGAACATGCTATTTTTGTAACAGTCAGAAAGCAATAAGCTGGTTACAGAACAGTTTACAAGTCTGCAGTGATAGGAAATGGAACACATCTATGTTATTTTTTCTCTTGGTATTATTTCAACTCTTTGTCCATACTGATGTCTCATATTTAAAAACACAATAGTATATCCTGTCAGATAATTATTTTATCTTACTAAATATTCTTCCCTGGAGTCAGGGTTGAGCCTTGTGCTTGGGCAAATAACAGTCCTACCCTGTTGTGATCATGAACAAAGTAGCTTCTTTCCATTGTCTGGGAAGCCATGTTTCTAGGAGGCTATTTATTGGGAGTCTACAAAGGTCATGGCCTTGCTCTCAGCTAGCTGATGACTATGATCCCTTTTAGGAATAAATCCAGGACCCATCATTGGGAAGAGGGTCCATTAAAAAAGTAACCCAATTTGGGAAGTGTTTACCTATTGAGAGGGAGTATTTCACTCTCTCCCAAACCAGGTGGTGATTCAAAGCATATTTTGGCTCACTGTCCTGGATTCTTCCTTGTGAAACATTGTGCCATTAAACCCTTGCTTTATTCCATTTATGGATGCTTAAAAATACAGCGGAAGGGATTATTAATAACTCAAAATTTACTTTTAAATATCTAAAGTAGAAAGTTTGCATATGTGTTTCTCTAGGGAGATTATTTATTATAGCTGGTCTTTTTTTTCTCTTCAGCATTCACTCCATCTCATACTTTTAATTCAATGAACATTTATTAATTATGGACTAGGCAGAAGATACTCTGCTGAGATGAATGGCACATGGTTCCTTCACTTACAATCCAGAGGGAAAAAAGGCATACACACAAAATGTAGAACAGAGTGCTGCACAATTTTTATATATATGTCCAGTTTGAGCCTCATAAAAATCACTGTCATCCACCTTGATTCTTCCATTTTCCTCCACGAGGGCAGGACTCAAACCTATCTTTGTCCTTTGTTTTTCTCAGTGTATAGGGAACATAGCAGCCACTCAGTACAGGCACACTGAATAACTGAATGAATGAATGTGTAAATAAATGATACATAATAAATAAGTAAACAACTAATAAATCAATCAAGAATAAAAAGGACAAGTCTTATCTGAGGGTAGTGGTGGTGACAGATAAAGGAATCCCATATGGTTCCTAGGTTTCTAATTTTGGTAATTAAATTGGTATTAAGGACAGGATTTGTTGAGAGGAGGTGATATACAGCTTTGGAAATGTGGGATGGGAGGGGGTAATGCTGCTGAGACATTCAGAATGTGATACACAGTAAAGAAAAATACATGGGTGGATCTCAGAAGAAGAGTGCATTAAATCAGGAGATATCACGTGAAGTTATTGGTGCGAACAAGAGTATGAAACAAACAAAGATGGCTAAGAACAGATCCTTTGGGAATGATCCTTTAAGGGCTAGGTATTACAAGAAGAAAAGGCCTTTCAATAGAATTCTACTGCAGGTTTAATTTTATAAGACAAAAGGTCCTGAACCATTGTCTAAAGACATTTTGGATCATTTTTTCCCTTGAGGTTTCAGATATCTAAGCATGATGAAAATCAACCACAAATGCAAAGTTTAGAAAAGAGCAGAAAACAACTTAAAATAAGGTTAATGAAAAGAATTATGAAGGAAAATATATGCTCATCTGTTTATTTTGGAACAGAGATTTTTTTTTTTTTTGCCTTTGGACCATTTCTTGAGATCACTCCATTAAAGAAGTAGAGGCTAGAGAGATAGAAAAAAGAGACCAATGCATGGGCCATGAGGAGTGAAGAACAGTATCTGGGATTGTGCCTGTGTCAGCAGCTATGAGTCCCTAAACATACATTAATTTCATCCTTTTAAATGTCTGAAGAGTACATATTACAATTGCTGTTTCCACAGAAGATGGACTATGAGAGGTAAGGGTTACCTGAAGACGTGTTGCTCAAAGCAGGAAACACGAAGTGTAGATCTCTCTCGAGTCCCTCCACTACTCCTTGAATGAATACTTCAAGAATCAAAATTTGTCATGACAATTCAGTACAATTGTATGCAGTTAATCAGGAATGTGTTTAGATGGCAATACAGTTTATTAATTCCAGTGGGATATTGACAAGGGATATATTTCAGCTGGTCTGTATCAGAGCTGCCATTCTGTTTGTTTATGTTAGCTCCTAATTGCTTGGTGGTCTGTTCTGATTGGTTGCTGCCATGTCGTATCAGTTAAGTAGTTTAAATATTTCCTCCAGGGATGATGAATACCAGGTAAGAAACTAAGTCTGTAGCAATTGATCTTGATAAATGTAGAAAAGAGCCATGTTATATGTAGAGAAGAAATAGAGAAATTTTTTTTCCTAAGACCTCTGTTATGGCAATTCAAATGACAGAATCAATTGGAAGATGAAATCTAGACTAATACAATTTATAGATGTATTATGCAAGAAAGACTAGAGACTGAATTTACTGCATTTTCAATCACTGTCATAGTGGATACATTATGGTTATTTTGAAGTCAAAACATCCTGTGTTCAAATCTTATCTCTCTTAACATGTTAGTTATTAGACAGTGAAATAGTGATTTTGTCTTTCAGATCCTCAGTTTCATTGTATGTAAAATTAGTACAACAAGTCTGTATTTGTAGGCTTGTTATGAGACATAAATAAAATGATATATTGTAGTGTGCTTGTCATAGCATCTGGGATATTACAGAGACTCAATGAATCACACTTTTTATATTATTAATAGTTGAAATTTGTTTTGAAAGACAGAAATTTAGGCAAGGGCATATAAACAGTTTCCTCTTACAGGAGAAGAAATGTCAAATAACTGAAGGTGATACATTCATCTTTTAGTAAACTAAGATAAATAGGAAATGAGACCAAAGGGTTGTGCAGATATTCCATGCCCTTTCTAATGCTGGTGTGAGAAGCATTCATCTTTGGCATTCCTCTGAAGAGGACTGTTACATGTTTAAAAGAGAACTGGCCCTTATATTGATCTGAACTATTGTACTCTCATCTACTTGATTGAGCTCAATCAAGTTCATTACATGATTCATATTTTAGCCGTTGTTTCTGAATTAAAGAGCCACACTTACAATGCTATTCAAGGTCTTCTAAAGACTGGAGTCAATATGTATTTCCAATCACTGTCTACTAATGCATTTCAGTCATTCTATGCTCTAAAGCAACAGAAGTGTTTGCTCTTTTCTATCCACATCCCACACTTTCCTACTTCGATTCCTTTTCCTTTGCTCGAGTTGTTTCTTTTCCCTAGTATAACTTTTTCATAATCTCTCTCTGTATCTAACCCATACTTAAAGGCCCTGCTTATGAGCCCTGATCTGAAAAGACTTCCTGCAAGCAGAAGTAATCCTCCCTGCCCTAAATTAATCTAATACTTTACCTTTATCCATCTGATGATATTTGCCATTTTCTTTATTAGATTATATTTAGGTATTTTTAGCTTCTCTGTGAGACATGATTAGCACCTAGAGGGGAAGAATTCTAGCTGATTCACTTTTGCATTCCTACAATGTCTAACATAGTGTCTGGATGCAATACAGTAAATATACAAACAAAAAAAGTGGAAGAAATAATTTATCTAGGTTTCATTTATATGCTGTATCCATTACCATTTTAACTTTGTTTCTAGGATTTTGAGGTCACCTATTTCCCACAGGATATGCAATAAATGTGGAGTCTGTCTTTTTGGAGAGTGTATGCAATTTCTATGCCATAGAGGCATATTGACTTTTCAACTATCACCTGAGCTAAATCGATATTGAGGGATTTTCAAGTCCTTGATTACTTTGGCTGAAATTTAGTTTTCTCTTTAGTAATAGAAGGAGTAACACCTTTTCCAGTATTGTTAGTAATAACCTACAATTTTGAAAATTCTGTTTTCTTTTAAAACATGTTAGTACTTCCTATATTGTTTTTTTCTTCTTCACAAATTTTAAGTATCTTTTGACAAAAATCCAATGTTTAAATATGCTATGGATAAAATTAAAAAACAATCCTTATGTGTTTCAAATGGACTAGTGGTTTATTATCTCTCTAATGCAATACAATTACACTTTGACACTTGATGTGTCAATCTGAAAATCTATGAAGAATACAAAAATAGAATACTCATACGAGTGCCTACTCTGTTACACAGCGTGACATATTTTGATTTATTTAATAATCTCATGTCTTATTTAAGACAGAATTACATTTGTTATTATTCATATGTTTAGTGTATAAACTTTGCATTATTAAAAAATGAGAAGAGGCAGCTTTCATAAACTGTAAAGTGATACTTAAAATGAACTATTCCACTACACACCTATTGGAATGGCCAAAATTCAGTACACTGACATACAAAATGCTGGCTAGAATGTGCAGCAACAGGAAGTCTCATTCCATTGCTGGTGGGCTGCAAATTGGTACAAACACTGTGGAAGGCACTTTGGCAGTTTCTTACAAAACTAAACACACTCTTGCTATACCTATGACCCAGCAATTGTGGTCCTTGATATTTACCCAAAGGAGATGAAAACATATGTCCACAGAAAAGCCTGCATACAAATGTTTATAGCAGCTTTATTCATAATTGGCAAAACTTGGAAACCAGCCAAGATGTCCTCCAGTGGGTGAATGGATTCATAAACTGTAGTACATGCAGATAACGGAATGTTATTCAGCACTAAAAAGAAATGGGCAATCAACCCATGGATGGACCTTGAAGGCATTTTTGTAAGTGAAGTAAGTCTGATAGAGAGACAAATACTATATGATCTCACTCACTTATGTGTGGAATCTCAAAAAAAAAAAGCCAAACTCATAGAAACAGACAGGAGAAGGGTGGTTACCAGAGACTGAGGGTGGAGGACATGGGGAGATGTTGACCAAAGAGCACAAACTTCCAGTTACAAGATGAGTAAGTTCTGGGGATCCAGTGTATAGCATGGTGACTATGGTTAACAATACTGCATTATATACTTGGAAGTTGCTTAAAGAGTTGACCTTAAATATTCTCACCACATACACACAAAAATATGAATGACTATGCACTGTGATAGATGTATTAACTCATCCACTGTGTAATAATTTTGCAATATATACATATATCAAATTTATCATGTTGTACACCTTAAACAATGTTAAATGTCAATTATATCTCAATAAATCTGGAAATTTTAAAAATATACAAATAAAGAACAAACTAGGAAGCAACGATACTCAAGACCAGAGAAGTAAGCAGAGGTGAGATCATGAAGGCCCTTAGAACTCAGGAATCTATGCAAAGGTGGTTCAAATGGCTCATGAACAAGGGTGACAGGATGAGATTTCCATTTGGAGAGTTTGCTGGCAATGTAGTATAATTTTCAGAGATTATATCAGATGGGAACTTATTATATATTTATATATACATATAATTATATATTAGGGAGCTCATTAAGGAGGATACTATGGAAACCCTGAGGAGAAAGACTAGTTTCCTAGGACTAGGAGGGTATCTTTAAGAATGAAAGGGGAATGGATTCTTATGTTTAGGTGTTAGAATCAATATATTTTAGCATTTGTTGATGTGTGAAGTGAAGGAGACAAAAGCATTAAATATAACGGCTATGTCAGAGCCTTGATCACTACAGATTGGAGTACTGGATGGGCTGGTTTGGGACATGTAGAGTTTGAGTTGCTACAGGACACTCAAATAAGCAGATGGATGGACAGTCAGGTAGACAGAACTACATTTGGGGTGGGAAATTTGATTTGGGAGTCACAGAGATAGCAGCTGAAGACTTAGAAGTGGATAAAACACCCAATAAGAGAAGAGGGTCCTGGATAGAAAGAACCTAGACAATCCCCAATATGTAACACCTTGGCATAGGAAGCAATGAAGACAATGAAGATTAAGCAGCAGTAACTAGAAATTCAAGGAAAGGAAAAACAGGAGGATATGGAAATCTATAAAGCAAGACAAAATGATCTTCAAGAAAGATGGAGTGGGCACCAGTTAATTATTGAGAGGTTACATAAAATATAATCTGCAAGATATGAATTATATTTGGTATCTTATTTATTAAAATATACCACCAGTAAGAACATAGGTGATTATAATAATGGTAAATTATTATAATTAATTATTTTTACTATTTAATTCTGACCAGAGATATTTTATTTTCAACTAAGTTCTTATAATTTCAATTTTATAAACATTTTTGTCCATTTAACCTCTTAAAGTAGAATGAACACCCTTTATAGTTGAACTAAGATGAATAATCATGCATACTTCAAAATCCAAAAAAATTATTCAGTTAATCATCTGATAATAATCTGAAGATGTCTATGGTGACACAAATTTTTAAATATCAAATAGCTATTGTTCTAGAATTTAAATTTAGTTAGCTGATGTTCTTAGAATGTGTTATATTGTTTGCACAGTGATTTATTTTAAAATGCTTCAGAATAAAAAGTGTGCTATATGTGTTTGATTTACTTTAAACCTGGGGAGTGGTTTTTAGAGTCTTAAGTTCCTAATTAAGAGTCAGTGCTCTGAAAATGGCTCTATATCACTATAAATATCATTATTAAAATTGTTATGAGGAGTATGTTAATTAGCAGAAAGGATGCCAGAAATAATTCAAGATGTATTGTTAGGCGTAAAACTCTACGACATATAAAAGCTTTATTTCTAAACTAAGGAATAGAATAAGCTAATATTACCTTTTTAAATATATAAAAGTTGATATTCTATAACACATCTAGAGATAAACGAACACACTTATTTCCTGTGTAAACAAAAAGCACAAATATTTTTAGAGATAACTGACAATATTCTTCAGCAGGATGAATTAAAAATCAATTTAAGATTATGACTTTGTTGAATTCAGTGGTGCTATAATTTAAATAATAAATTAAATGATAAATTACATGTCCCAAAATGTACATTAAGAAGTATAAACTTTTTCCAATTTGAATGCAACACTATTTATGTTTTAGACAGTGCACTACACTTTTTAATCTTGAAGATCAATGAGTATCTCTGATAAAATCCTGGAGTTAAAAAACCTCATTCCCTCCCTCTCCCTGATCCTTTACTCTCATGCTAAGGAACCCAAAGATGTTTAGCCTTTATTAATAAGCAAGAGAAGTCCAGGTTAAATAAATAACTCTCATAACTCTAATTTATCTGTGACTTCCAGCAGAATTTCATGTTAGCCACCTGAGAGACTTCTGGAGAAAGCTATTCTACATTCAGGGTTTTATGATCCTCAGTGTCAAAGTTTTTCTACATCTAATGCAAATACTTAACTGACAAAATCATTAGACCGACTTCCTCTCTTTCTACCACCAGGCAGCATGCAATACTGAGGAAGATGCTGTATACTTAGCGATTATTACTGAGCTGCTCCCTTGCTGGTTATTCAATGGATGGTGGTCATTGCTCACAGTAGCCTAACCCTAGTATTAGCTTGGAAACTCCAAGTAAAGGGGGGAGGAACTCCGGAGTGGGGAAGGTAATCCATCATTTCTATGGAGCTAAGGAAGAAGGCCCGATAGAGGGTAGCTAGCAAAAATCATAGAAGACAGTAGTCCATGTAGGGATGACAAGCTAGGTCCAGAAGTCTTCTGGCAGAGAGGAAAGAGGCAACCAGCGGGCTAGCCAGAAATAGCAGAGATCATGTACTTATTGGAGTGGTGTCATTCCCCAAAACTGCTGGGGAATTTTTTTGGAAATATTTTTTGGAAAAGTCTTCAGAGCCTTCAGCATGCTCATCTGTTTTCCTTAATGGAAGCAGATTTCCATCCATTAATGGCATATTTATTAAAGTTCCCCATAAACTACCTCAGAATCATCTAAAATACTAGGTGAATAGGAATTTCTCAAGTTAGGGAGTAGGAGTTTGCATTTCGTAGGTTTTTCAAGTTCTGAATAAACCACTATATTAAATAAAAGATGTTGGGTAAACATAGAGAATGCTGTGGGGCTAAATAAATGTCTGAAAATGGGTCAAAATGTCCAAATATGGGTCATAGGTACATATATATGACTATAAAGGAAAGAGATGGATTTTCTTGTCTTGCTTACCAATTACATTAGATTTTCCCAGATGAAAATTTCCAAATGTTTTTAGCAACATTGTTGATGGTAACAGTGAGGTCATAGCACTCTGAAAACTCTAAAGGTCCTTGAAAATACGTAAAGTATGATATATCTATTTTTTTAAAGTGCTATTTAAAAATAATCGTACCTTGCAGTAAATTTTTTAAAGCTTTTTAAGCCCTTGGCTGCATATTATTATAATATAAAAATATCCTGTTTTTCCCCCAGGAGTTTTTGACGTATCCCCTTGTGAAGGGCATAGAGCATGTTTTGTTGAGTATTACTATCTGTTTGCATTTAAAAGAGCAAGACTTATTTTTTCCAAATTTATAATAGTGTGATTTGGATGTACTTTATTGAACAGGCTATACTTGCTTCCTTTCAAAATTCTGATAATTCCCTGGAGAGTGTTATTTCTCTCCAGATCGGAAACACTCTCATACAATGTGGGAGGGAAACTGGAAAGTAAACACTGAGTTATACACATTTCTTTTTTTTTTCCCTCAGGCAAGTGTTGTCAGTAAACTTAAAACACCCATCAAGGACAACATTCCTGCCCAGCGTATGGGAGGTGCTGTTTAGCTAGAATTTTCCATGCTTACTGTGATCAAATCGATAACTATTTAATTTTCACTGTATTAAAGACTTCATTTATTAAAGACAGCAGTAGAACCTATCTTCTCTTACTGAATTAAAAGTGTTGTCAGTTAAGCAGTAGCAACAGGCAGTGTTCTTTTGTTTTTCCTGATGAGAAAAGATAAGTGGTATACACTTTGAGAACAAACTTTTCAAAATTTACCTTTTCAGCAATGTTGTCCCAGATGTTTGCTAAATCTTGACTATCCCAGTTCAGCTCAGGTTCCATCTTGGTATAAATAACAAAATGAAATTTTATGACATCCAGGTGCTGAGATGGTTGCTACTCTCCAGGGAGTTGGAGATCTGATTGGTAAGTCTGAAAATTAGTTTCTGAGTTCTACATATTTGCACTCTCTTTTTTCCGTTCAGCACAATAGTTTTCTTGTGCTAAGGAATCTTTGTTAACATGTAATTTAAGAGCTGATGAATGACATTCATTGAATGGGCAAGATTAAATTGAAATCTTAATGGGACAACAGGCAGATCTCAGACATAAAGTTTCCCAGAGACTCCAAGTTGGCTCATTTGGAGTTGAATGCTTGTGCTTGAACACGTGGGGAAAATTCACACCATGAGCATGCCGACTATGGGATCACGTGTGTCTCATCAAGATCTGGGTAACTCAGCCGCATTGGGAGGCATATTAATAAGGATTTTAGGTTGTCAAGTTTTTGGTATTCTAGCTGTTTATATTGACTGATTTTCAATATTTTTTTACACACACTTCATAATACTGTGTTCCCTGCAGCAGTTTCTAGTTAAAGCATTAATTTCTTGCACATTATTTTTTGTTTGTTTTGGTGGGCTTAATAATAAGATTACATTGTTAGAAAGCATCTAAATAATGAATGAAGTTCTTTTTACAGAATAAAAAGCCTCTTCCTCACTCCACCTCCCCAAAAGAGAAATATAAGCCACAAATGAAGGTGTCATTACTGTCCATGAGGCTTAGCTATAAATCAGAGAACCTGTTTCTAAATAATGGTGGTGACTAGTGTCATATATCTGGTTTGCATTTCATAGGGAAAAGGCAGGGAATAGGAAATGAATATAAGCTACCTGGATTCTTTTTTCTTATCTTTAATTGAAGTATAGTTGATTTAAAATGTGTTAGTTTCTGGTGTACAGCAAAGTAATTCAATTTTATGTATATATATACATATACACATATATATTTTTTCATATTCTTTTCCATTATGGTTTATTATAGGATATTGCATATAGTTCCCTGTGCTATACCGCAGGACCTTGTTCTTTATCTACTTTATATATAGTAGTTTGTATCTGCTAATCCCAAACTCCTAATTTATCCCTCCCATACTCCCTTTCCCCTCTGGTAACCATAAGTTTGTTTTCTATGTCTGAATCTGCTTCTGTTTTGTACATAAATTCATTTTGTGTCATTTTTTTAGATTTCACATATATAAGTGATATCAGATGGTATTTGTCTTTATCTGTCTGATTTACTTCACTTAATATAATCTCTAGGTCCATCCGTGTTGCTACAAATGGCATTATTTCGTTCTATTTTATGGCTGAGTAGTTATCCCTTGTATGTATATAAATTGTATTTTCTTTATCCACTCATCTGTCAATGGACATTTAGGTTGCCTCCATGTCTTGGCTATAAACGTTAGGCTGCATGTATCTCTTTGAATTAGAGTTTTCTCTGGATATATGCCCAGGAGTGGGATCATATGGCAACTCTGTTTTTAGTTTTTTAAGTAACCTCCATTCTATTTTCCATAATGGCTGCACCAATTTACATTCCTACTACATTGTAGGAGAGTTCCTTTTTCTTTCTTTTTTTTTTTTTTACATGTATGCATAAACTTATAATCTATTTTTTTTGATTTATAATCATTTTACAATGAGAGTTCCTTTTTCTTCATACCCTTTTCCAGCATTTACTGTTTGTAGACATTTTGATGATGGCCATTCTGACTGGTGTGAGGTGATAACTCATGGTAGCTTTAATTTACATTCCTTTAATAATTAGTGATGTTGAGCATCTTTTCATGTGTCTGTTGTCCATCTGTATGTCTTCTTTGGAGAAATATCTATTTAGGTATTAATCTTATGTATATATGTATTTATGTTATTAAGCTGTATGAACTGTTTGTATATTTTAGAAATTAATTCCTTGCCAGTCACATTGTTTGCAAATATTTTTCCCATTCCATAGGTTGTCTTTGTTTTGCTTATGGTTTCCTTTTCTGTGCAAAAGCATATAAGATTGATTAGGTCCCATTTGTTTATTTTTGCTTTTATTTCTATTGCCTTGGGAGGCTGACCTAAGGAAGCACTGCCACGATTTATGTCAGAGAATGTTTTGCCTATGTTCTTCTAGGAGTATTATGGTGTCCTGTCTTATATTTAAGTCTTTAAGCCATTTTGAGTTTATTGTTGTATATGGTGTGAGGAAGTGTTCTCACTTCATTGATTTACATGCAGCTGCCCAGCTGTCCAGCTTTCCAAATACCACTTGCTGAAGAGACTCTCTTTTCTCCGATGTATATTCTTGGCTCCTTTGTTGAAGATTAATTGACCATAGGTGTGTGGGTTTATTTTTGGGCTCTCTATCCTATTCCATTGATCCTTAGTATGTTTTGCTTTTTGTTTGTTTTGTTTTGCTTTGTTTTTGTTTTTTTGCCAATAGCAAGCAGTTTTGACTAATTTAGCTTTGTAGTATTGTCTGAAGTCTGGGAAGGTTATGCCTCCAGCTTTCTTCTTTTCCCTTAGGATTGCTTTGGCTATTCTAGATCTTTTGTGGTTCCATATAAATTTTAGAATTATTTGTTCTAGTTTTGTGAAAAATGTCCTGGGTAATTTGATAGCAATCACATTAAATCTGTAGATTTCTTTGGATAGTATGACCATTTTAACAGTATTAATTCTTTCAATTCAAGACTATGGGATATCTTTCCATTTCTTTGAATCATCTTCCATTCCCTTTATCAACGTTTTATGGTTCTCAGTGTATAAGACTTTTACCTCCTTGGTCAGGTTTATTCCTAAGTATTTTATTTTGATGCAGTTTTGAAGGGGATTATTTTTTACTTCCTCTTTCTAACATTTCATTGTTAGTGTAAATAGATGCAAAAGATTTCTGTGTGTTAATCTTGTATCCTGCTACCTTGCTGAATTCATTTATCAGCTCTTGTAGTTTTTCTGTGGAGTCTCTGGTGTTCTCTCCATATAATATCCTGTCATCTGCATATAATGACCAATTTACCTCTTCCCTTCTAACCTGAATCCCTTTTCTTTCTTTTTCTTGTCTGATTGCTATAGCTAGGACTTCCAATAGTATGTTGAACAGAAGTGGTGAGAGTGGGCAAACTTGTTCCAGATTTTAGTGGGAATATTTTCAACTTTTCACCATTGAGTATTATGTTGGTTCTGGGTTTGTCATAAATAGCTTTATTATGTTGAAATATGTTCCCTCTATAGCCACTTTGATAAGAGTTTTTATCATGAATGAAAGCTGAATTTTATCAAATGCTTTTTCTACATCTATTGAGATCATGTCGTTTTTCTCCTTTCTTTTGCTTTTGTAGTGTATCACACTGATTGATTTATGACCCTAGGATGAGTTCAACTTGATTGTGGTGTATGATCATTTTCATGTGTTGTAGGATTTGGTTGGTTCATATTTTGTTGAGAATTTATACATCTAGAGTCATGAAAATACTGGCCTGTAATATTCTTTTTTGGTAGTGTCTTTGTCTGGTTATATTATCAGGGTGATGGTGGCTTCATAGAATGACTTTGGGAATCCTCCCACCTCTTCAAACTTTGGGAAGAGTTTGAGAAGGATTGGTATAAATTATTTTTCGTATGTTTAGTAGAATTCCTCAGTAAAGCCATCTGGTCATAGACTTCTGTTTGCAGGGAGTTTTTTGTTTTTGTTTTTGCTTTTAACAGATTCTATTTCATGTTTAGTGATCAGTCTGTTCAAATTATCTATTTCTTCTTGATCAGTTTTGGAGGGTTGTATGTTTCTAGAAACTCTACTATTTCTTCTAGGTTGTCCAATTTGTTGGCATATAATTGTCCATAGTATTCCCTTATTTTTTGTATTTCTGTGGTATTGGTTGTTATTTCTCCTCTTTCATTGTTTATTTTATTTGTGTTCTCTCTGTTTTCTCTTTGGTGATCCTAGCCAGAGGTTTGCTGATTTTGTTTATGAGCTACCTAGTTTTTAGCTGTATTGCAGATTCCCTGACACCTTAGTAGCAAAGTTCTTGTTTTCTCAGATGGGGCAGTAAGGGTATGGAAATTATCACCTCCTGAGTTCTATAGGATAAGTCTGGATAGATACTGAGTGAAGACACTTTGCATTCCATTCTGTTTCTGATCGTCTAGATGTAAAAGCTCTAAGGGGATGAGGGGGAAGAATGACTGTCTTGTTTAGGGTGGTAAGAGAGCTAGACACCATCCCTCCAGGGAAATGCACAACCCTACACCCTGAGACTATTATATATCTAATGATTTGCCTGTGTGAGTGTGTGTGAGTCATGGCTCTTATTCTTTATGCAGGCAAGGAATGGATATAGTAACATAGGCTTTCTGTCTTTTTGGAGATGTACTTGTTCATACTAGTTTTTAGGCTCCCTATATTATTTTTATCTCCTTTATTTCTTAAGAATAGGAAAAATTAAAATTTATTTAAGGCTTAGAGTGAGATTCTAAGGCTGTATGTTTTTCCCACTGAAGTACTTAAGATGATGTATTTCTGACCCATTACCATAATTTTCAGTATTATAACATCAAAATGACTTCTCTATGTATTCTCTATTATCTGAACAGACCACAATTCTGAATCAGCAAAAAAGGGTACTTTCCTCCTCCTCAAGGGCCAATGGATAATAAGGTTCTTCTCCTACTGTGACATCTGACATTGCCTTACTGAAATTACTCTCCTCTATGCACTTTGTGGGATAATAACATTGTAGAAATGTTTAACAAACTCACCAGTGGATTGACCAGCTACATCATTTGGGCCTTAACCAGAACTCTCATACTTGGGAGAAAATAGCTCCACAAAGTTATTATCAATAGGTCCACTGAGATCTCAGTGCTGTTGCTTCTTGGCCTGGAAACTAGGAAGTTAACCACTTTAAAAAATAAGTTATAAAAAAAGGACAGGAAACTATATGTGTATTTTGATATCAAAATATTTGCATATCACATATCTTAGAAAGGACTTGTATCTAAAATGCCAAAGAAACTCTTAAAACTCAACAATAAGGAAATGAAAACTGAATTAAAGATATAAACAAAGATCTCACCAAAATAGATAGATGGAAAATAAGTATATGAAAAAATATTCAGTATAATTTGTTTTTAAGGATATGTAAGTTAAAACAACAATGAGATGCCACCACACACCTACTGGAATGGTTAAATACATAAAAACTTATACCAACTGAAGTGAGGATGTGGAGAGCTCATTCACTGCTGTGGGAATGCAAAAATTGTATATCCACTTCAGAAGACAGTCTCTAAGGAAGTTAACATAGTCTTAGCATGCAATCCAGCATCTGTGCTCCCAAGTATTTACTCAAATAAGCTAAAAACTTGTGCCCACACAAAAACCTACATATGAATGTTTAGAGCAGTTTTACTCATAATTACTAAAACCTGGGAACAACCAAGATCTTCTTCAATAGGTGAATGGATAAACAAATGTGTACATCCATACAATAGAATATAAATATAAAAACAAATAAGCTATTGTACTAGTAGTTAGAGTTCTCCATAAAAATAGGATATCAACAGGATTGATCAATCTACCAATCAATCGATCGATCTATCCATCCATTCATCCATCTATCTATCTATTCAGAAGAACATACAACAGAAGGTAGAATTGGTTCACACAATTGAGGAGGCTGAGAAGTTCCTAGATCTGCAGTTGGAAGCTCAGGAAAACAAAAGTTTAGGTCAAGTTTAAATCCTGAAACTAGGAGAACAAATGGTTAACTTCTAGTCTGAAAGCTGTCAGGCTTAAGACCCAAGAAGAGCCCATGCATTAAAGGGATGTGGTTCCTGCTGACTGCATTCTGGATTCCAGCAGGAAGCCTGCTCGTAAGCTGCAGGGTAAATATATTTTGTATGATACCATAGTGATGGCTACATGACACTGTGCATTTGTCAAAACTCATAGAACTTTAAAGCAAAAAAAGTGGACTTTGGTGTAAAAATTTTATTTTAAATAAAAATCATTTAGGATTCATTCTAGGATGGAATGCATATTGTGATTTTTTAAATCTAATTATACACAATATGTGACATAACCTCACCCAAGGGGAAAAGATGCTGACCTAAGTAACTCTGGAAGTGAGTGAAGACTGTAAGACTTCATCTTATACTATCTGTATAAATTGTAAACAAGCACTGTTCTCTAGTAGATAAAGTTGTTATCCAATGCGGGGCACAAATAACAAGGGTTAACAAATAAGAAACAGTTCAGAAACAATCCATTCCCAAGTATAACAGTCTCCCTTATACTTGCTCTTCTTTTTGTTGTTGTTGTTTTTGTTTCCCCGTAGTCTGCTTACAATGAGTAGGTTACCTCTTTATTTGTTAGGTTAATTGTCTATTATCTCTCATTATTCAAATCTGAGTTCTACAGAGTCAGGCATCTTGGGTCTAGATCATAGTAGGTTCTCAATTTTTTTAAATTGAAGTATAGTCAATAATATTTTTAAAAGTATAGTATAATGTGTGAATTTCTGGTATACAGCATAATAGTTCAGTCATATATATATATATATATGTATGTATATATACATACACACATATTTGTTATCATATTCTTTTCCATTATAGGTTACTACAAGATATTGACTATAGTTCCTTGTGCCATGCAATATAAACTTGTTGTCTATCTATTTTATATACAGTAGTTAATGTTGGCAAATCTAGAACTCCCAATTTATCCCTTCCCACCCCTTTCCCCTGCTGGTAATCATAAGTTTGTTTTCTATGTCTGTGAATCTGTTTCTTTTTTGTAAATAAGTTCATTGTCTTTTTTTTTTTTTACATTTCACGTATTAAGTGATACCATATTTTGATGAATCATTTTGAGATAAACTGAACATGCGTTGTTAAATATGAATACAATGTTCATTGGAGACACTCCAGCAAGATGGTTAATGTGGAGACTGCAGAGTTAGCTCACATAGAAGCAGATCCTGTCTCCAATACATACTTGCTCTACAACCCTGGGAAACTTACTTAAAATTTAGCTAGGGAAACTGCCATGGCATATGGCTAGAAAGCAGGTTCAAATATCCTGAAATATCAAATAATCCTCCTACCCATTTACTTAAATTTCATTTTCTTTGGGAAGTAAGACTGGCATTTTTTTTCTCTACCAGTAATTTTAGTATTATTGAAGTCAATATTGAGGCACAGAGGAAAAAAATAAACTATCATAAACTTAAAAAATGTATCTCTACAGACTTTAAAAAATCTATATTATTTTCAATGAAAAATACATGGACAGCCTGAAGACTCTGAAGGTGAAAAAATATATATTTTAGCTGACTTTACCTACATCAGAGTTCAGTCACAGCATTGTTTTTGCAAGAGCAGTGTAACGAGCAGATCAGTCAGCAAGGTTATTTGTTGAGTAAGCTTCCAAATTCAATTTTTTGGTTCTTTGATTTACCATATAGAGAGAACACAAATAGTATTGTGGAAGTAATGGCTTGTTCTCAAAATTGGGCCACTTTGGTAGTGATTATCATAGATTAGAATTGATTATCGTAGATTAGAATGGGGAGAGTCAAATAGCCAATTCTAATGAGTAAAGTATTAGCAGAAAATGATTGCTATTCTACTAACCACTAAATTCTGAAGATTGAATGCTAAAGATTTTACCTAATGTACTTAAGTTAACTTATTTACCTGAAAACTATTTTTTAATGTGTCTGAGAAAGGGACTGTAACTATTTCAAAACAGTATGATTTATTTTAAGTATCTTCTAAACATCTAAGACATTTAATCATATTAAGCACTAAGAGCTGCTAAATTTGCTGAATTTAAAAACAAAATAGAAATGATTTTTCTCTATTAGCTGGGCCTGAATGATAAGATAACCACAACCAAACAAATCTTCTAATACTATGTACACCATATATAAGGAAGAGCTTGTATCAATTTAGATCTTCCCAATGAAAATTCTACTAATTGATACCATAGCCCAAAAGAACGCATAAATGTGACCCTGACTGTAGGGCTTGATAGGGTATAGAGAGGGAGATGTGGGAAAGAGAAAGCCTTGAGTTTTTACAGAACATTTGACATATAATTTAAAACCAGTAAAAAACAATATTGGATATTAAATCTGAAGGTCTATAGTCTTTGTGCTAGTAACACAGTTCTAGATACATATTTTATTGAAGAGCTAGAAAATTGGTAAAGTTTTACATGCAAATATACTTAGAATGGTATTATTTATGTTAGTGAGAAAACCAAAACCACTTATGTTCAAAATTAAGAAAATGGTAAAAAAAAAAGGTGTATCCATAGGTATTATTAAGATATAAATGATTTTACATTGAAAAATATTTGTATTAATAAGCCAAGTAAAAATAAGACTTTATATTTTAGGATTGCAATAATATAAAGAAATATATATTTTTAATGACATTTGATAGAAAGAGAAGAATTACAGTAAAATATTAATTTATAATCAAACCATTCTGTTTCCTTGCCAAAGTGAGTCAGTGTTGCTGGCTATCTCTTGCAGTAGCAAATGGTCTTTACAACATTATGCTACCACCTGTTTTTCTTCTAACTTTCCAAGACCCTTGCTCTCTGACTAGCACAACCATAGTAGCTTAGTACAAAATAACCCCAAAGGTCATTTAATGTAGATAATAATCCTGAATGATTTTGCCTTCCATTAGTATGACCCAAATGCTACCATCTCTTGGGGGTTTGTTAACAGTATCCCAGAAAGAAGCCAAACTACAATCCAGATTCCTCAGATACTTAATGAGTGGCCTATATAAATATTCCCCAGAGGCTGAGACAGGCATTGCAGGTACAGAGGTACAAAAATGAGTAATACATTCTATCTGTCCTTAGGTTGTCCACAGTCTTCTAAATGAAATAGGGATGTAAGTAAATAATACAGTGTGATATACAAGAGTAGAACTGTGCCCAGTGAATTTTGCAGAGTGAAGACTGTGTTTAACAAGTCAGAGAGTCATGAGATCTTCAAAGAGAAATTCAAACATGTTTTTAATTGATGAATAAGAGTTTTATGCTAACAGCTTGGGAATAGGCATCCCAGGGAATAAACAACATTGACAAGGCATCGAAGGGGTATTCAGGGAACTACCAGTGTTTTGGTATTTCTAGTGCCAAAGACAGGAGACAAGGCCAATACTCAAGACCTGAGGTTTTTTGGGACACCAAAAAAAAATTACCTGGTTGGAAATTAGTCACTGAAGTTATCTGAATCTGAGGGGGAGAAGAGAGGATTATGATCAGCTCAAGATTTCAGAGAGAACACCCTGGCAGCAGTAGGGATGATCAGCCCTAGGGAAGTGAGCCTGAAAGCATATGAGTTAGAGGCAGCTGCAATGGAATGGTGTCAGATGACAAGCATTTGAACAAAAGCAATGAAACTGGGGATGTAGAGAAAGCAGAAAATTTGAAATCAATTTAAATTAAACTGACAGAACTTGGTGATTAATTGGTTGTCGGGGTGGATTACAAAGGAGAGAGAAATTCTAGAAGGACTCTTGGAAACTTTGTGTACTCCATTAGTAAGGAATTGCCTTCTACTGCTAGTAACAGACACCAGAAATAACAGGGGTGAGAATAAGTAGCAATTTCTCTCTGTGACGAGCCAAGTGTGAAGGAAGCATTCTTGGCCCCGGGGAGAGCAGTGTGGTATTAACAGAGACCCAGGCTCCTTCAACCTGCTGCTCTGCTGTCTGTTTTTCTTCTTTATTAGAATTTGCATCATCCAAGATGGTTGCTGGAGCTCAACTATCATTTCCACATACCAGGCAGAGAGCAGAAAGCTAAGGAGCCTAAAGCAGCACACCGGAGCCTTTTCTCTCACTTTTAAAAGGCCCACAGAATTCCCAGTAACATTTTGTCTTTGGCCAGAACTCAGTAACATGATCACACTTAGGGGCAACAGTGACTGGGAAGTGTTGTACTTTATCTGAACACTTAGCCACTCTGAATATATTTAATGTTGGGTTACCAAACAAGAAGGAGAAATGAGTATTAGAAGGACAATTACTTTCTTTCAAGTATCTTGTAATCAACAAGGAAAAGCATACTGAATATTAGGTGTGGGAATGAGTAGGGGAGAAAAGGAGTTAGTGTGTTAACTTTTGGGTATATTAAATATGGTACACTATTAGTCTTAGGGAATATACAATTGATATTGGTCAAGTATACAAATGTCTAATGGACAATTTAACTCTTGGTTTAAAAGGATAGCCATCTGAAAATACTGCAGATCAGCCAAACATTCCTTTTCTCATCAATATTAAGGCTAAAAACAAACATAAATTGCAATAATAGAGTCAGATATAATAATCACATTCAAGTACATTTCTATACCTCCCTTGGAGGGTGGATTTTATTGGATTTGAAGTATTATAAGGAATATGTAGAATATTCTCAGACACACACCAGTCTGAGGTCAGTAATATCATTGGCTCCTACGAAGGTATCATGACCATGAACTTGGGTGAAACAGGACACCTCTGCTTCTGCTCTCTCTCTGTTTTTAGGTTGAATTATTCTTCTAGATTAATGAGAAACAGACATCCTCTCAACATTTTTTTATTTAAATAAATGTTTTAAAAGCACCTATTACCAAGCTCTAGGCACTGAAGAAAAGGAAAACCAAAAAAAGATCTACATTACTTGACGAATATGACTCAATGCATGCCCTTTTATCAGTCAGCATGGAAATGAAAATAAGTAGCCTATTTCCTTGACATCCACATTCTTGTCAGAAACTTTCCACATCTATGACATGTAACAACAAAGGAGAGTTACATCTTGGGCATGTGTGGGAATTTTTATGATTTTTTTTTAATATCCCACTGTTTCAAAGAGTCAAAACACTCTTTTTTCTAAGTTGCATATTGGAGATAGATGAATATATATTGTATATTTATATTTATATCTTATGAAAGACCAAGCCTATAATTACAGAAATGATTTTCCGGCGGAAACTCTGAAGATATGAGGTTATAAACAGATTTGGTTGACTGTGTTCCTTTTGGAAAATTAAGCTTTGTTTTATTTGAAAATTTTACAACAAAAATGCTTTCCATGTTAATTTTTTGATAAGCTTCTTCAATAGACTAAATACAGTTTTGTGCTCTTTATAATGACCTAATTTTCAAGTACATTTCTTACACTTTGCTTATTTTCTACAAACAAGACTGATGTAACCAGTTTCTGATATCAAAGTTCAAAACTTGTTTAGGCTGGTTCCTACATTAAAATCAGTTAGTCTTTTAAAGAGGCTTGGATTCATCTGAATAAGCTGAATTACTACAGAATCCAAATTCCATCTTATTGGCTTATCACATTTTGAAACTGCAAGGAATTTTAACTTAAAATTATTTAATTTCTCTGGAGATGATTCCTCTCTGTGCTAAGATTGAAACTCAACAGAACTGTATTATTGACACTAAGACTAGTGCTAATTTTCAGACATCATTTAACTGGTCCCTGTGAATGAATTAATACTAAGGATATGTGTGTATGTGTGTAAATTCTATAACTTGGGAATTCAAAATATAATGATGTTTTTTCCAGTTGTACAAGATAAATGTATTTGTTTGCTTACTTTCTATTCTGTTTACTGTTGACTTTAATAATATTGAACAATCTGGCTATCCTTTAAAGCATCAATGTAATCTTCTCATATGGGTAACTAGGTTTCACCAATCTTTTTAGTAATATAATCTTTTTGGTAACATCATACTCGAAGCTTTAATGCTGCAGTATTTAAGGAATTAAATAGAATCTCTCTGTAAAATCCCTGATATAATTTGCAGCAGTAGTATGCTCTAATCACTGTATAATTTCCCTCCTAAGTAAATTCTTTCTAATCCTCAGGACCACATTTCTAAATCCTTAGGACTATGCCTTTTGGAAAGGGATACTTTATTACTTATTAAATGGCTTTTCAAGAGCTTTTCCTCAAATAGATGATCAAACTAGATAAAACAGAAAAGGTTAAGGGAAAAAATTGTATTGTACTCATCAGCTATGAGCCCATGTATTTATCCTTTACATAATTTTGGTTAAAAATATTTTCATATTCTCAAATGCATAGTTATCTTCATGTAATTTAACAAAAATAAGCCTAAATGATAATAAAATAAGTCTCAAAGGCCAGCTCCATTTTAAACCTCAATTGAGTAGAGTGCTTAGTTTTGTTTAATTCCAGGCTATCCTTTGGTTTCAAACTGCAATTAAAATGATCTATCACATGCTTTATTGCTTTCTTGTCATAGTAAGAAAAATGAAATATTAAACATAATTAACTTTTATTAACTAATTAAGGACTTCTTAGTGTCACTATGCTATGGTCTTATGTAGTCACTCTCATGTGTAAGTGAAGGGCACAGATAAACTTTCATTACATCTATAAATGATTGTGTTTTTTCTTTTAATAAATAGTTGTGTAACTTGTTCCTTTTACGTATGTCCTTTTGACCTAAAATTAGAGCTGAAAAACATTTCAATAAAGTTCCTTGGTCACTGAATTTGAGTACAGTGGCATATATAACTCCAAAAGAAATAACAACATATAGTGTATATACCTACAGTTCTAAAATAATTACATACTTAGATTGAAGGGGAAATGTCTATTTATCTTCTGCTGAGTTTTATCTTAATGACTTTTCCTTTCGACTACTAGGGTAGAATATTAATGATATTTGCTTATCTATTATTTTTGCATTAGTTTTTCCTCTATTAAGATTCATCACTCATTAGGTAATTTTACCAATAGTACCCATATTTCAAGCTTGTTCTGAAGTTATCAGAAATATAACAGCTAGATATTTGATTTTGAATGTCCAAAATACTACCTTGTCATAAGAAAAAGACTCAAGGAGAAATCAGCTGATTACATATTATAACATGTTATACTGCAGAAGAGGGAACATCCAAATCCATAAACGCAAGACTTTTACACAATAGATAACTCCTGGAAGGACTAATTTGCTAAAAGAGAAAGCAACCCAAGAAAAGCTGTCAGCTGAGTACAGCACTTGAATTTCATTGCAGCATTTCTTTTGCACTGTATCTGCTGCTATAATTGGAAGTGAGAACTATCAGGGTTCAGAATTTTCCTCCTGACATCCGCGTTTTTGACATCCACGTTCATTCTACCTGAACTGTGTGCTTTGGTTTCTGTCATTGCAATCCTCGCCAATAGCTTTCAAACAGTTCATTTTTCATTGAGCCTTAAATATGATGTTTTAAAATATTTGGAACAATTATAGCATCATGTTTTGCTCTAACCTTCATTTAGAACATAGAGTATCATTTTTGTAGTCATTTAGGGTAAATGATTCCAGGAGTTTTTTTAAACATATTTTTAGAGACTCCCAGTTCTTTTCGATCAATTGCTCCTCCAATTATGCAGCATCCTTGTGACAAGATCATCACGAGGGAAAACAATTTGATCCTATTAGAATCCCCAGATTCAAACTAGGAAACTCTGTGTTGAGTAACTAAAAGATTATGTGTCAGGCTATTTTTCATGCATAGGAATTGAACCCTTTTACAAATGAAACCATAGACACAAGAAGATGAAATCAGTTTCCTTTCTGAGTTGAGTCTTACAATAATCAAGCAGTTTCTGTATTACTAAATACATGCCTGAAGAAAAACAACAATACCGTGAAAGAATTCTGTGCGTTAGGCGTAGAGTGAGGTGGTGCAGAAGTATTCTGAGAATCAACCAAAAGAACAAATCTGAGGTTTCATAGTATTAAGACATTTCAAGCTTTTCTCCCAGGGCAGAGAAAGGAAAAAAAGTAGTCATCACATGACAAATGTTTGAAATTGGAGTTGATGATAAAGTCAAGAATTTTGAGTGCTCTCTAGCATGTTTTTTAACTTAGGATTTTAATTTCATTTAGCATTGAATTTTCCTCCTTCCTAAGTTCCTTTATTATATAAACGTGAAATAAAAGACTAACTGTCACATTTGAAAATGTAGAAGACTATGAATTAAAACTCTGAAGGCCTGAAATAATGAATACAAAGTACTGATGATAAGGATGCTTACTACTAAAATATAATTGGAATGAATTAGCAAACAACTAAATGCAAGTACTAAATATAAATCCTTTGTAAGTTTTTTTTTTTTTTTTGCAAAGGACTGATCTAATTTGTCATTATGTTGCTGAGATGAATATTTGCTGTGAATAGCCCTACATTTGTTTAATGACATTTCTTCACTGGAAGCTAGTAAACATTTTAGAATGTTTCTGCTATTTCAGTTATACCTCATAGGGTAGCTGGAGCGGAATTACAGATGTTTTATTTATGGCTTTCTGCAGGAATCCTTCCCCTGGGATCTGAAGAATTGATATAATCCTAGATCATCTCAAATTCTCAAACATAGCACTATGTTGTAGGCCAAGGGTGGAGGCTACATTAGGACCAGATAACTGGAGAAATATACACTACTGACCTTATTTAATGGAATCTGGTTGGATTGTAGTGTGATAGGAAGAGGCAACATGGAAATGACACTGGAAAGTATTTTGTAATATCAAGGCTTTAAAAACATCTTTGCTTTTTTTTGCTTTTCCCTCACCGGGTGGAAATTACCATGTGGTCAATGAAAACCCTGTCTACCTGTCTCTCTCGGGTTCATAATTATCTTGGAACACCAAGCAGTCATTACATGGAGAGGACACTGTGGACACCAAGACAGGTAGGAGAAAGCAGTGAGAGACAGAAACTGTGAGCAACAATTGCAGGACTTGCAGGACGTGGTGGAGACAATCTTGACCACACCCATGACTGTGGGGATCGCCCCAGTCCTGGAAGAGGAATGCCCATCTGCCTCAGGGACATTACCTGCACAGTCAGGCAAACCAATCAAGGAAGGTGAGGCTCTTCAATCTCTCATCACAAATGTCTTCCCCTGCTTCTCAGCTGTTCCTGCCAGATACTCCCTATCTACACCTTCCAAGTAATACAAAACACCAAATAAAACTAGAGGAAGGATAAACTTTCCTCTTTCCCTTTTGATAAGGAACTATTCTTTAATAGAAACCCACATAACATCTAACAGGTAATTACATGACAGTAATAAAACTGCAGACTTTTCTTTATGAGTATTAAGAAAGCAATGGGTAAAAAAGACCAAATCTATCATTTTAAACTGACCTGATCCAGTTGGCTGGTCAATGATTGGTAGCCTCTGGAGATCAGAGTGGAGTGTAAACTGCATGGCATCTGGCTATCAGGTTGTCTGTTAAAATGAAAATAAGTTTAGATCAAATATGCCAAACGAATCACATTTATTAATAGGAGGATACAAAACATCATACAACATGTTCTTGCAAACTTGGGGATGCATTTTCTGTCCTCAGGCAAACTGACAAGAAAACAAACACACCTGACAGCAGAATCAGCCTAGTTTGTAGTTGAATCTAACTATATTGTCCTCTTTGTAACATAAACCTTGGACCATACAGAGTTCTAGGTATCACGTTTTACTCCAAAAATGTTCATCACCTGGGCAAACTGGATATTTACATACTGTTCATGCCAGAGCTATGTGGCTATTCCGATGACCTATATATCCTGAGTGTCACTAAAATTCATCAAACTAATTTCCAACAATCTTTGTTTTGATTTTCCCTCTGGTATACATTTAGATAGTTATTTAAAACCCCTTGCTGGTGAAGCCATGTGCTTAGTTGCTTCAAACCCTAACTACTTGTGCCTCCAGCGATGTACTCCACTTTTTTGCCATAGCACTTTGAAATAAATTATCAATATAATATTTATGCAAAGATTACATAGTATAAAAGAAGGGAAATATATTCTGAATAATCAAATGAAGTAAATCCAAAGACAGGAGGAAATTAATAATAAACATTCTGTAATATCAGGGAGATTGAAGGTTAAATTAAATCTATCAAAGAGAATCATCTGACATCAAGAAATAGTGACTCAGTTGAAAAACAGAATTATCAAATTTAACTGTGTCAGGGAGATCTTGAAGAACTGATAAGATACTATGGAAAATGAAGCCAATGAATTAGAAGGGCAGTTGTAGGAATTCTCCCAGAACACAACAGAAAAGAAAAGGTAAATAAAAAGAAAAGAAAAAAAAGACCAGAAATCCAATATATATGTAATATGAAATACAGAATATAAGAATAGTTTCTTATACTTAGGGAATTAGGGAATCCAAAATTGCCAACTGAATTACTTATTCAACAGTTAATCATGCTTATACCTAGACTAAAGTAGTTTAATTTTAATGCAGATTTGAATAATGGTTGTCACTCTAGATCCATACTGCCCAATATGGTGACCACACATTACAACTGGCTATTGAATACTTGAAATATGC